>NW_027266308.1:30374897-31831564 GCF_022045235.1 Haliotis cracherodii
TGACATACCATATTCGACGTAATAAGCGCCCACTGCGATATTTGCTAATATATTGGCTAGTGAACAATCCCAATTAGCATCCCTTCCGATTGATCAATGTACACAAGACTTATTTATTCATGTATAATATGCACTCGTGTGTTATATGCACCCTTAATTATGGGCAATTAAATTCTGGACAAATATATCTGTCGTATATAAACAATTCAGACCGTCAGCATAAACCGCGAAATTTCAACCCTGTTTTTTTTCCACCAAAATAATATTCTAATAAGAGCCCCCTATTTCTAATTTTGAGAGCGGCCTGGGCGCTTATTACCTCGAATACAGTACATCATTTCCAATTTCATTTTTTCTATTACTTCCAGCAAGCTCTTTATTATAATATATCATGACAATGATATTCTTATCTCGATTTATCACCTGTCTTACCTGCCCCCTGTGCAGGGCTTGCCACCTTTTTCTGTATACTAATGTTCTGTACCGGCAATGGTCCACCATCTTCACTCCTGTCACGGGGTGTGTCTGAGAGAGTATTTGACACCCTGCTCACATCACGGGGTGTCTCAGACTGGATCCCCTTACCCACCATGTCGCTGTCCCGCTCTGCAGATGTGTCAGCAACATGACCAGACGATGGATTAGCAAAAGCTTCTGGAGGCTGGATCTGTGTGGCCTGTGCTGGCTGAGTGTTCATGTATGTGTGATGAGAATCTGTGACCGGCTGAGCTGATGGTAAAGAGTGCTGGGGGGTAGATGAAGCAGGCTGTGTCCCTCCGTAGCTCTGCTGATTGACTGATGATGCAAGTTGTGACCCAGGGTATGTTTGGTGGGAGGTTGTGTGAGGCTGTTGGTGGGTCGTCACAGGAGCAGCACTTGTAGAAGCTGGATGGGATGCTCCCACGGCCCGGATGTTCATGATGTTGCTGGGGGGCTTAGTTGGGGATTTATTGTTGACGATCTGTGACATCTGCAGCTTTACTTTCTCAGCTATTGGGTCTGTCTCCTTGCGAGGGCTGCCAATCTGACCATCAGACACAGTGGCATCAGGCTGAACACAAATTAAAAACTGTAAATCTTAGATTGAGAAACAGGATCCTGTTCCACAACATTCAAGCATTGTAGTTACAATCACGCTATCACAAGGATCACTTTATGAAACTGGGCCATGGACTGTTTAGCTTAGGCCTGTCTTTTTACTTCCATTTGTTAAAACTGTAATTTGAAGCATGCTCAAACCACCTACTGGAATTCTGAGTGAAAGAGTATTTCTTTAGCAACAAGCATTTTCTTTCAAAAGAACAGTTACAGAAATATAATTCAGTAATTTTTCACCTCTTATCCTCAGATGTTGAAATAGTGTTACCAACAGACCCCTTCGTTTTTAAATATAATATGATAATGAACATTATGAAAGTAACAAACATTGTTAACTAAGCTACATTGCCTACATAATCATGATAATGGCATACAAAATACTGAATGTTAGCATTCCATCGTTTTACATCAGTGTTTTTCTCAACAGTCAAGGATAACAAAACAATAGGCCAGTTGTTTGATTTTCTTCCAAAAGAATCATGAGTCTACGTCTGTCGAAACTGTTATATAACACAATATATATAACTATCTATCTGCGTACCTTTGGCCCTTCCATCTTGGCCTGACAGAGCTCCCTCCACTGGGGGTAGGTCCTCTCTATGTAATCCTCATACTCTTTCTGTCAATGAAATAACAAAACAGAATCTCACAAGAATGCTGCAGTAAGCAATATTCCATCCTGGACTGGGGATTAACCTTGGGGACGGAGAGGAAGAAAGAGGATTTAAATCTGTCTTGAAGTCTTCTTCAATCAGTCATTGAAAACATATCCTGTCTTCAAGAATCCAGGCTCCCTCTAGTCTGTCCCTCCCTCGCAGAATTTTGAAATGTTGTTCCTTGGAAGACGTGAAGAAAGCTACTTACGGACACCCTTTTGATTTGATAATAATATATAGGATAACTTAACAAGCTTCACTAAAGCTTCATGGTATACCAGGCATGGTAGATAAATAGTAATAGTTCTGATGAAAATAATGAAAACAGTGTCACCAAAATTTGATTGTACAAAAGTAGGTATAATTATTATTAATTAGTTCTAAATTTTTTTATTTGACTTGAAAACTTGTGAACCTTTAATATTCTGAGCTTCTCTGTCCGGGAGCCAAGGGAGGCCATGTGTGTATCGATCCTCTCAAACTCTCGGCGGATCTGTTCATTCCTCTGCTTGCTACGGCGTTCATCCTCACAGATCTTCTTCCAATAGTTATGTAGCCGTACAGCCTTCAGCTTGCCTCTATTGAAACACAAGCCATGATATGTCAAACACTACAGGCAAAAGCTGACCTCATTTTCTTTCAAATTTTGAACCAAAGGATTCTCAAGAAAACAGGGTTGTTGTTTTGCTTTTTTTTTGCATATTTAATGCTGCACACATCATTGCATATCAATATTCCACCAATGATGGAGGCCTATCCATTCTTGAATCTGGACCCAACAATCCACTGATCACAGTGTTTACAAACACACAAACTCAGCATGCTCAGGGAACTCCCCATAACAAATATTTATGGAAAAATTGTTTTGGATCATTTGACCACAACATGCACAAGGGGGACTTTCATAACTAAAAAATACTTAAGCAGCTTCTATCATGTATATGGTTTGAATAATACCCTTTCTCTGTCAATATATGATTTGGTACAAAATTACCAACCATGCAAAAAAATAACGTGGACATTTCCAACAAAATTATTTTGATTTCACCATGTTTACAAAGAATGTCTGCTTTTGCATGCCAAGTAATCAAAAGCCTCATATCATGTATACTAATACATCTTCATGCCACTACTCACAATCTCTGGTCAGACTGAAAATATGCTTTCAACTGTTGGTCCAACCTAAGCCTCTCTTGCTCACTGAAAACAAAATATGATTCCTATTCAGTAATGCATCTGGATACACATCAACAGCAGCTGTTGCACTTAACTTGACCGTTTCATGCTGACAGGATCCTAACTTTAGGCAAAATATATTTCCAATCAAAATATGTGGTGTAGTTAAAGATAAACATTTTGTAGCTAGGGGTTATTATCAATTCGACAATATTCTGTAACAAGCCCTCTGACAAAGGTTGTGAAGGCTGATGAAAAATCAACACCGGACTTGAATGTTATTGTGAGTGAATCGTAGCAATGTATAAGTGACAGGCAGATGTAGTAAAAGTGGAGCAGTACACAGCTATGATTTATCAGCCTTAATAACACAGATGGTATTGATATCCGTAATGAACTTACATGAACATACCGGGTACTCTTCCCTTATTAATATTACTTAGATATGTTTGCTTGTTGTTGTTTAATGCTGCTCTCAGCAATATTCCACCTAAATAACGACAGCCTGTAATAATCGAAATTGAACCAGGCAATTAAGTGATTAACATTGTGAACAACAATCCACTCGATTGGAGTAGATGACACACTATCAACCAAGTCACCAAATCTGACCAGCCAATCCATTCGGTCTCCTCTTATGACCTGCATAGGTTGAATGGTACCTAGTCTGTCTCAGAATTCCCACAGGGTTATTCGGATAAGAATTACAAAATTACAATAATATTATGATGGTGAAAATGATGCATAAAATTACATGCACAACAAATATGCGACCATATTTTATTCGTCATGTTGATTGAACATGTTGAAGCATGTGTGTCATATGTGAAACCAAGAAGTCTACCAAATACGTCATGGAGTGCTGACAAATCAGGATAACAAATCAGTTTGTGTACAAAATAAAACTATAAATTGAAGCATGTCGGCGAGGAGGGCAACAGGAAGTCTTAATGCAGAAATGTCAATATATCTGGGATTGTGCTGGAGACAAATGGGATTAGGAATAGGACTGAGAACATTTTCATCATTTTCTATAACATTTATTCTTCTTTGTCATTACCAAATCCGCAAATTATCTTAAGGGCATTTCGGGTGACAGTCAGTCAATGGTCTAGAAAATTAACAAATCTGAAACGCTGCACCTGTCTGTAGACGACACAAATCTATTCGACTATCGGCTGATTGGGACTCAACTCTCAACTTGACAAGCACCTGCAAATCACGTATCTTATATCGAATTCGAACTATTAAAGACTGTCGACATAATATTATGTTTGCATATTGTTTGAAATACGTCTACACTCTATATCTGAAAAAAATCATAAGGAAATGTGTACCTCTTATTTATTTTATCTTGTAATTCTTTCTGCTTTTCGTAATATTCAACATTAGACGCCATTTTGAAACAAAATTGTTGCTACGGAGTTAAGTGCCCTTGGTTAATGTTATTATATGACCGATTTCTTTTACGGAAAAAGCACAGGCAATAATAACATGTTTTCGACGTGCATTAAGAAGCTGGAGAACATGAATAAGCGAGTTCTTCAAACAATTCATGGCTTTAATGATGGCAGGAAATGCGCCATAT
This sequence comes from Haliotis cracherodii, assembly GCF_022045235.1. Taxonomy (NCBI): domain Eukaryota; kingdom Metazoa; phylum Mollusca; class Gastropoda; order Lepetellida; family Haliotidae; genus Haliotis; species Haliotis cracherodii. Next base: position 30,379,416 of record NW_027266308.1, read on the forward strand.
TACACTAAATTGCTCGTTCGTAGATAGCTATTTCAAAAGTGCATTATTCACAAACAGATTTATTTTTTTGATACAAATAACACATAATTTTAACATTATCATGTCAAATTGATAGAATATTCTCCATATTTTTTGAATGGCATATGAATAACCGAGATGATGTATAAAGGTTTCTATCCCAATCATATAATACAGTTATTAAATTTACCATGACAGAATAATAATATAAGCATCGTGTTTCAATTCCAGAAAAAAATCTTAACCACGCATTACTCATGCTAAATAAGAATCAAAACATGCACTAAGTTGCTTTTTAAAAGCAACAAGGTATCAGAATTTTGAAAATTGACAACAATTTGGTCAGCATAATTATTATAACTGTTTTTAAAGTCACAACGGCGACATTGTTTACGAAAGAACATCACTATCTACAAGATCATATTACCATCTATGTAATAATGTATACCTACCCAGGGAAAATCGGAATGAAGATTTCGTGTCACTTAGGGTACTTTTGAATTGCAAGTAGAATTCACGAAACTTTGATAAAAAAATAATAAAAAAACATAATTTACTTACCTGTGGAATCGAATCCGCTTTTTGTGCCAGCTTTAACAGATTTTGTTAAGCTAAAAAAAAAAGGAGGTCATTATAAGGTGATGCCTTAAAAATATGACTTGTAGTGTAAAAAGAAATAAAGATTTACTTTAATTCCCACATCGATCTACTTTGGGCTTATATATGTTATTACCGAAGTTCGGTGGGGAAGGAAAGGTTGTTCGTAAAGTCATAACTGAAACATTGCCGATGTGACGTTCTGTAAATGTGTAATTATAAGACGAAAGACACGTTTTTTACATTGTCCACGAACTGAAAATTGCAGGTTTTACCTCCTTCTCGATGTAGTTTCATATGTTATGATTAATATTATTTTATTGATGCTTAGAAAGTAGATTTTATACTATCCAGTTAAGATTGTTACAGCTGCCAAAACCTGACATGGTATTTAAAACAACGTTCTGATGTAACATAACATGGGCTTTATAATTTTTTTACTGTTTGTTACTAGTTTTCTTTTAATTTATTACGTATACATAGGCATGTACATTTTTATCAAATATATATGTAGTTTTGTTTATCAGTCCCTCGTAACTCCGTATGGTGTGGGTTGTTACTGTATATACGTTTATGTTTAATCTATTTCACTTGTTATATATTTATTTGTTTTGTTTGTTTGTTGTTTAACGCCGTAATCAGCAATATTCCAGCTATATGACAGCGGTCTGTAAAGAATCGTGTCTGGTCCAGACAATCTAGTGATTGACATCATCAGCATCGATCCATCCAACTGGGATATTATGACATGCATCAACCGAGTCAGTGAGTCTGACACCCGATCCCGTTATTCGCCTCTCACGACAAGCACAGGTTCTAACCAACCCGGATCTTCACGCGACTGTTTGATTACGTAACGGTGTGATACTCCCTGCCTGCCTGAAGTTAAAACGCATGCGCAGCTTTAAATTTAATACAAACTCACATTTCAACACAATGAAGTGAGGTGAAATTGGGTTTAACGTCGCGTCCAAGATTATTGCACTTATATAGCGACGTGCATGTAGACCACGGAGGCGGTTTCAACACAATGAAAATACTCCTAGGCTGGAAATTGGCAACTGAAAATGGAACATAGTTCTTTAAGATTTAAGTGAAGATGGAGATGGGATTATAAGGTGTCTGGATGTGCTGTAAATCGGTTTGAATTCATCATTTAGAAAATCATCGATTGTGATTGATAACTAACATTGATTTGTAGATTTGTCTATAAATCACATGTCAAAGGACCTGTTTTATCATCCAGAAAACAGATGTAAGCAGATCTGGATGTGATGATAATAAAGGGAGACAACTCTTCCATGCATGTCATTGCAACATGGATCCATTATTGCTCTGGGTCATAACGGCAGGAGAGAAACATCAGGTTCGAAAATGAAAATTGCAAATGCATTATCTTAGATTAAACTTTTGTAATTTACAAATGCACAAACCTGCGTTATATCAGGTGTCGTAGCATGACTTATGAACATTGAGACACGTGAAGATCCGGGGTAGAATAGGTCTAAAGGCGACTATGCTTGTCGTAAGAGGCGACTAACGGAATCGGGTGGTCAGGCGCGCTGATTTGGTTGATGCATGTCATCATGTCCCAATTGCGTGGATCGATGCTCATGATGTTAGTCACTGGATTGTCTGTGCCAGACTCGATTATTTACAGACCGCCCTCATATAGCTGGAATATTGCTGAGTGTGGCGTTAAATAACAAAACAAACAAAACAAAACAAATATGAACATATTGACATCCTGTCGTTCCGTGTATACGTCCTATGCAGTTCATGAACTCGCGTTATATGTTTCGTTAACAAGTACATTCTACTTGCATTTGTTTTCACTTTGTACATTAAGTTAAATAAAAAAATATTTATACATATGTATGTCATTGCAATCATGACTCGAACCTGAAATATCCAACTCTAGTTTATGTATTTTAGACTACCTTAATCCAGTTTCAATAGTTACTTCCCTTTAGTTGAAAACGGATTTTTCAATCCAGTGGCACACGAACTGGTTCACTGTGCCATGTTTATCTACGCTATTCCTTCTCTCATCGCATATATTACAGGAAAACCAAACAATCTCTGTTAAAACGTTATGCATTACACAGAAAATAAACATGTCGGGGGTTTGTTCTCTTCTATTACCCCGTGAACAGCTTGTAATCACACACCGGATAGTTTGACTTAAAGTCAATGTAAATGTTATATACGTTAAAACAAACATATACATGTCTGTTCTGTGTCAATAGGATTACTGTAACCAGTCTGTCAGTTTCGTTTTCCCAGCTTTAAGTGAGGTAGAAGGATCTTGGGTGTACTCAAAGTCAAGTGTAAAGTATGCTCCAGCGCATCAATAATATTTCAAGGCTCTGGAAATGTCATATTTGTTACTTAAATGGTAAGAGTAGTCTATATAACAGTGCTCGCTAAACATGATTCACTCTAAGCGATACTCCTTCCAGTTTCAAGGTGTATGGTTGAGAGGGTGGCGATGGTGGTGTGTGTGCGTGCGTGCGTGCGTGCGTGCGTGCGAGTGTGTGCTTGTATTAGGCCCAACTGAGTCCTTGTATTCTCTTAATGCCTTGTACCAGGCAGGGTGACAACAAGTACCATATTGGTATCTCAGTAGGTTAGTACTTAACCCCCCCACACACACACACACACACACGAGCATGCACTTATCTATATTACCTATATTAGTGCAATAATCTTTAACGCGACGTTAAACCTAATTTCATCCCACCTAAACCATCTACGGACTTATCGCAGAGTTTAGGCAAGATGATGGATTTACTGTGCTGATACATACGCCGTATGTGAAACGCTTACAATCTGAGAAAATTTACGTTCGTTCCAAGTTTAGATACATTGTTCCGTTTATCCCCCGCTGTACCTTATTCAAAGCATATATTGGTATATCGGTCTGTACGCTCTGAGGGTTTCAGGCCCAGCTGGATATATATGCTGAATGGACAGAATCCCCCCCGCTCACTTATGCAGCGACGGCCTTCACTCGTGTTTTGCTAAATCCGCTATCGGGGATAGCGGAATGTTCAGATGCAAATTCCTGAGGTCCAAGGTTATCTGTAAGATTTCTCTGACACCTTAATCTTTTGAAAAAGGTAAATCCCTACTTTGTCGGCTTTGTGAATCGTAAACCCTTTAATAAAAAAGGGCTGAACGCTATGCTATGAATGACAAATACGTATAATTATTAGCTGATTGCGATAAAAGGTTAGTGAAATTATAATCGTTCTGGGCTTGTGAGCCGGATCGCTTTGCCCAGAGTAGGTCTGTCGTAATACAATCCGGTTGCCTGTAGCTGTGGGGTGGATTACAGAAATCAACGTTGAAATGACGTGTGTTTTTTCTATCATTTCGCGAGAGTGGTATCGATTGTCACTGTGTTATCAGTTTCTTCACACCCAGTCTTTGTTTTGAGATTCCTTAGAGCCAGCCACGATCAATAGGAGTTAATCTGTGTAATAAGAGAGAGAGAGAGAGAGAGGGAGGGAGATTATGCTAATTTAAAACACCCTTATCTATATTTCACTGCAACCCGTGCTTGTTGTTAAAGGCGACTATGCTTGTCGTAAGAGGCGACTAACGGGATCGGGTGGTCAGGCTCTCTGACTTGGTTGATGCATGCCATCGTATCCAAATTGCGTAGATCAGTAATCATGATATCAATCACTGGATTGTGTGGTCCAAACTCGATTATTTATAAACCGCCGTCATAGTTTCAGCTGGAACATTGCTGAGTGCATCTACCCGAGGCAAGGGAGTTAACTCAATGTAAAAGTCCAATTTCTACGTGGACACTGGACTGTTGTTGTCAGTTAACACCCTTGCCTCGGGAAGGTGTGCTGAACAACAAAGAAATATAAAAAAAAAATCACACGGTGAAATAGATAGATAAATAAATAGATAGGCCAATAAAGAGAGAGTCATATATTTTGAAGGCAACGTTTAAAATACGACATTTTTTTTATTGAGGATTGAAAGCGTGAAGTGACCAGGCTGTTGGCGCTAACTATTTTTATGAAACAAATGAGCACGAGTATTCATGCTTGAGAGTGGTCACATGTATTTCATCCCTGAACTGACAGTGCAGGTAATGGAGGATGAATATTCTCACAGCGTTATCTGTGAGGACCAACTTGTCATAACTCTCACACGTTCTCAAGTTGATAGCATCTGTATTCTGCAAACTCACGACCGCATCATGGCGTAAACACATCGTTATCTTACTGGTGGTGATAAGTACAAATGACAGGTAAAAATTTGCCCAGTCACAATTAACGACAAGAATACGCTACTACGAGTGAAATCTACGACCTTTGACCACCATAACATCCAATTATATCCTCTTGCGTGGCCTTAATCTCAACCCGTGATCTTTCTGAACCAGATAGGAACACTGTTGTACGCAGGTGTGAACTTTGATAAACTCCGAACACTTCATGACTATTGATTATGATCATCAATTATCAGTGTAAGGAGTTGGGAAACAATGTCTGACGTAGCCGGGCGAGATAAAATGTGTCTATTGTCTTGTCTGTGGAAGAAGGGGTCCATGATGCAATGCTGGTCATGATGATGATAATGAGTGTTATCACTGACCCTTTGTCCAGACTCTGTGAACGCGACGTGTTCGTGTATGACGGTGCAACATTGATTATACTATTCACACGGTATCATGTAGCTTCTAGCGTGCTCCCATATTGTCTTATGGTGTATAGATATACCTCACTCTGCTGCTCGGTGACCTGTTTACCCACACAGGTGTTATAGTGAGTGAGTCGACATGATGCGGACAGGAAAGACTGACATTTAGTCCCAGAAATAGTTTTCTTTTTTCTTATTTTAAATATAAATATATCTACACACCAAGTGGAGCCCAGAACAACCTTTGAGATAATCTAGACTTTCTAGACTTGCCAAATAATTCTAGACTTGAGTTGGACTCCTTTTTTTATTTTTCTCTCTAGTGTCTAGGGTCCTTAACGGTTTAACTGTGTGTGTGTGTGCGTGCGTGCGTGCGTGCGTGCGTGCGCGCGTGCGTGTGTCGGTTCATGTTGTGACCATGAATCTCTTGCTGGTATTATTTATTTGAAGACCATTTTCAGGGTATACTGAAAATGTCGTTACATTTTAAAGCGTGGCTGAGTTGGCTTATCATCGCTTTGTACAGTACTTCTATTATACCACAGCGTGATGCATGCCAGATAGTTGGAGATAAACTCGACATTCACAAGTACATGTACCATTTTGCTATTTGGTGTTTCAAATATTCTGAAAAATATGTTCATTTGACAGACTAGATGTTAGTCTGGACTTACATTATGCTAATTTAAACACCTTAAATATATTTCACTACAGGTATGTATTCAGCAACTCTTGCTTGTTGTGAAAGGCGACTATGTTTGTTGTAAGAGACGCCTAACTGGATCGGGTGGTCAGGCTCGCGTTAAACAACAAACAAACAAACAAACAAACAACAACAACATCATTACTAAAGTATCGTTACTGTGTACTATAGATTTATTCAACATGTTATCTCGAAGTTAGAACAATGTATGTTTAACAATTAAGTTCCCATACGATAGTGCATGTGCTCAGCGAGGAATGAGTGGGTGAGTGCTGTTTTATGCCGCATTGAGTCTTATATCACTGAGGCTATATTCAATGAATATGTACATTGCATTATCCTCGCAATATGAGTTTTCTCTTAATTTTTATGCAGCATGAGCCTTACAAATGTCAAACTTTATGTGTCCCCGTTGATCCCAATTCACACAACTATATTCTTGTAATAGATCTTAATAAAACCTTAAGTGATGACAGTATTAACCCAAATTATAACAAATAACAATAATGTCCAAAAGGCGACATATAATCCGTATAAAGACGGTATCAATGATGATGGACATCGTCGCCATTTTAGTGACCATATTGTTACCGATTTTACCTTTCGTTATCCACGATTAATGATCAAGACCGTGTTAAACGAGAAACTAACTCGGTGTTACGGTAGTAATGGCCACAGTTAGGGGCGTTGGATTTCTGGTCCCGTTGGTATATATCACGATACGTTGATGTAGATCCAGTATTGGTGTTTGCATGGAACTCGATACCGACTAAAGACATTGTTAATGACACCGTGGAACGAACTCATTAAACCCCACTCCACGAAATCTGCGCCCGGTTATAGCAAAAGATACAAAGACAAATCACTCATTGGTTTTTAGTTTGCAAGCTATTTTGATGGTGCAGATAACAACGAGATCGATCTAAGCTATCTTCAGCTTAAAAAGCTGGACGCCTGCCGTCAATTCCGGAAGTGGATTTTTTATCATATTTGTTTTCTTCATGGCGTCCCTAATCGCTACAAAATACTGGCCGTAAATGGAATCTTAAATAGATAATATTATCTTATAATATCATTATTAATTAATTCGTAAGATTTGTTTTATAAGCAGACTTACAAAGCCTAATGCCAAAGAAGAAATATGGTATCTAATCATTAGTTGTTTCTTAAATTTAAACCACTGTCTACATGTACATGTAGGACTCTAGCCATCAGACCAAACCATCTAGTACATGGATTTTAGTCTCAGATGAGCGCCAGGAATAATCACTATTTGATAATAATGCATAAACACATGCTCATAATATAGTCGGAATCGTACAATCGACTCTGTTTTTGGCATATATTTCTTATGAATATGGAAGGGGTTTTGTCTCTTTTATTTAATCGGAATCGTACAAACGTTTCTTATGATTATTGGGGCGGTCGGGTAGCCTATCGGTTAAAACGTTCGCTCGTCACGCCGAAGACCCGGGTTCGATTCCCGACATGGGTACAAAGTGTGAAGCCCATTTCTGGTGTCCTCCGCCGTGATATTGTTGGTATATTGCTAAAAGCGACGTAAAACCATACTCACCCACTCACACTTATGATTATGGAACTCGTGAAGATCCGGAATAGAACTGGTCTTTAGCGACACATGCTCGTCGTAAGAGGCGACTAATGGGATCGGGTGGTTAGGCCCGCCGACTGGGTTGATGCAGTCTTCATATATGAAGTGCGTATATCGATGCTCATGATGTCAGTCACTGGATTGTCAGACTCGATTATTTACAGACCGCCTTCATATAGCTGAAATATTGCTGAGTGCGGCGTAAAATAACCCCCAAAAATTATTTATAAAAAGATTTGGCACTTTTATTTATATGAATAACCTTAATTAAGAAACTCAGACATGTTGCAGAGGTGCCGCCTTATTACAGAGTGGCAATCCTGGTTTCGAGGCCGGAGATGGAACATAATATATCACGAAAGGTGTATATTGATTTGTGCGTCAGAAAATGCATGGACAGACTAGTGGTCTGTCCAAAGAACTGTGCTCGGCCCTAAATTGTTGAATGTATGTCAAAAGTCGTCTATTGGTGTATACAGCATTGGTAATGCTGGAATATTGCTAAAAGCGGCATAAACCCATACTCACCCACATTGTGAGTGTTTATGACCGCACGAAGATACAATAAATCTAAAGCATGTAAATACTATCAAAACTGTAATATCACCGATAGAATAAATTTGTGTTCATATTAAAACCTATTTATGACACGGTATTGAAACACCTCTTTCTCAATGGCGAGAGCTATACAGGATATAGTAAAGCAAGGTGGATGTCAGGAGACGACACGGGATGGCGGCCATGTTGGCTAAGGCGCCACATTTTGCTGTGCAGATTTGCGTCCCTTAGTAATGCTAGGAACCTATGATCATATGTTCGAATCTCAGATCCGCCCTGATTATGGTTGTCAACACCATATATTCTTATATGGGTTTCAACAAAATGGTAAGCCTACGACCGTCGTAATTTCGGGCTTTACCCCCACAAGAAGCTGACACGCCTTGATACAACTGAAATACTGTTCAAAGCGGTGTTAAACCAAACTCTCTTCCTCATATCTTACACATGCCATATTTCACAATAAAGTTGTTTAACAGGCCTCTAAGTATCCATACTGAGGTAGATAAGCTGTCGTACAACACGAACAGTGTGACAGTACTGAGTCAATCTGATCACGCTATACAGTCTTTATACAAACAATCGATGTCAGTTTAAAATCCACGTTGAGGCCCGGGGCTCATAAATGCGTATCTGCTACTCGAGTTTGACAGACACACATAAAACGTGGCCATTCCGATGTAGTCCTCTACTTCCGGAAGAATTTACAATCTGAGTATGTCGGTAAAGTTGGGTAAGGGGCATGTAGACATGTTTTTACGGAAATGGACATCCATGAGTTATGGCTTCTAGGACCACGGTCCTACTTCGCAATAATCATAATCATAATCATAATCATCACCATCATCATCATAATCACAATCGCAATCATAATAAATAAAAACGACAAAGCCCTTTTCATATCCATAAGATATATCGGCTGAATACAGAATCGAGTGTACGATTCCGACGATATCATGAGCATGTGTTTATGAATCACTATCAAATATTAGTAGTGATGATACCAGGTGTTCGCTAAAAGGTGAGCGTATTCTGGCCGCTCACAAACACGTGCAAAGGCAAGTAAAAAAACACGGGATCATATTGTTAAAGTCAAAATAGGGAATTGCATCCCCATACATGCATCCAATACATCCTTAGCACTAAGGTGATCGTAAGTCATACTATTTTTAACTTAACCCTTTGAGTAAATGAGGGTGAAACTAAATGATGTGGTTTTTATATCACGGACTGCAATATATGTTGTCTGTACGTGATACTGAGGTCGATTCCTTGAGAACATCATACTATTCCCACACGAATAATGTTTATGTTACACATGTCTTGCATCTAGAAACATCCCCAAGATACAGTACATGTGTTCAATCATACTGTATAATGCCGTAAGTCCCGATGTGTTTTAAATATCATCTGGAATATATACAATTTTGATATATGGGGGAAATATACGTAAATCATTATGCAACGAGTTGAAAAGTATGTGAGATTTGCCCGTTTGCACATATAAGGAATCAAGGCGCAAAAATGTCCACGAGAGGGGCACGAGTTCGATCATGAGTTTTATTTACAGATTCTGCCCGATTATTGGTCCATAAACTGGTTTGTCAGCACCTCGGCGAAGTTACCCACATCCTGACGGCGTTCAGCATTAGTTCCTCTGTATGCCGCTACTGCATGGAGGCTACAGATCGCGCGGAGTGGCTGTAGATAATAAAATATTTATAAAATCTAAATAGCAGTCTCGTCTTAATCACTTTCCTCTAAATACGTAATATGGTTTATTTCATCGAAAGTGAACAAGGAATCCAGATCGAAAACAAAAACCGGTTCCGTTTTCGTGTGGGCGCCATGTTGTTTACCAAAACCCAACCCGGTTTTTGTCTTCCAATCTGTCAGCAGCTGCTCCCGTGTTTCGACCTGCATCACTTTGGACCTTTCTCCCACATTTATCGGACACATCATGGTAGAAGTGATATGTTGTTCAAAGCGGCGTACTCACTCGCCCATCCCCAATTTCCCTTCCTTTGGGTTTGCAGCAAGAATGAGAATCGGGTGGTTAAAATGGCTGCGTTTTGTGGACATTTCAAAAGAGTCTCACGAAGACCCTCCTTCAGATGATTTTGACGCCATCCTAACGGAATTGCATCGCTCTCACACTATCAGTCACAGGTATGACTGTTCTATAAAGATTTTCAATCTCAAGGAAAAACGAATGCTGCAGACTGCAGGCTTTAAGTCAAAAACACACCTGCTCAGCCACTTTCTGTTCACCCTTCATGCACAGACGTCTACGTCCAAGTTTTCAAAATATTCTTGAAACTAATACTCATTAATGTTATCGCAATTACAGAGGAGTGTTGGATTACTAGGCAACATATTAAAAAAACAATTGTCGAGAAATACAGACAATGTGACCAGGGGAAAAAGTGGAGCTTGTTTTTTTCTTAGTTAAGTAGGTCGCTCGCAAGCACCAACGGCTCGTGTGACTGTGCTGCACGCTCTAGACCGTCTAAAGTGCAATGCTGTGTGATATAAATTGCATAACCTTTATAGTACAACGCTCCTCGCTGGCGGTCTAATAAATATCCAAGTCAGATAAGGCCCATTTGAATGTAATGCCTTCCGGAATCAGCTGTAAATAACATGCTGTACTGCTCGCATTGACTCACCCCGACAGGCGTCGGGATAATATCAGCATACGATGCTGAAATGGTTTCTTTGTTGTTATGTTTTAAACAAAAAAACTAACATATTCACAGAATTAATGTTTTTATTTAAGAGAGAGTTGGATTAAATGGCGGGTTGAACAGCATTTAGTTATATCACGTTATATCAGCCTAATGTGGAAGGAAATCCCTCGAGTGAGCGGTTTAACGCCGCCGTGAACAGTATTCCAGTTATATCATGGCGCGTCCGCTTAATGTGGGAGGAAAGCCCGAAATGATGCAGGTCTCAGACGTTTACCGCTTTGGTGAAACCCACGAGCACGAACAAACATAATCGAGACGAGAGATTGAGAGATTGAGATAGAGATCCGAACCAGGCAATCATCGGATCCTGTCACGCTTGAGGGACGCAAGTTGCTGTATCTAGATCACTAGGTCTCACAGTTTTATGTAGATATCTCCAAATGACAATTATAGATGTTCGGTATATATGAAAATAAAACAGCGGTGATTAATATTTTACAGGTGTAGTTTATGATTTATCACTTCGATCAAATTACTAGTTCTAACTAATTGAATTTTTTACGAGACAAATAACATATTGTTTTATGTTATAACTGCTTACATCACTTCTTTATCATCAAAACTGCTTTTGTGGTTACTTCATGTTCTTGAGAATCAATGCATGCATGAACCCGTGAAGATTCCGGGGTAGAGTAGGTCTTCAGTAACCCATGCTTGCCGTAAAAGGTGACTATGCTTGTCGTAAAAGGCGACTAACGGGATCGGGTGGTCAGGCTCGCTGATTTGGTTGATGCATGTCATCGATCCCAATTGCGTGGATCGATGCTCATGATATTTATCACTGGATTGTCTGGTCCAGACTCGATTATTTACAGACCGCCGTCATATAGCTGGAATATTGCTGAGTGCGGCGTTAAACAGCAAACCAACCAATGCGTGCATGGAACTGGCCAGTTAACAGTTTGGGATTTAAGGAGTTGAGATATATACCCATGAAAACAGAGGACCCTCGCGTTCGGTTCCAAATTCAATTTAGCGAGGTTAAGTACAGTAAACTACGGTTATAACGAACTCAAAGGGACCACCCATTTTAGTTCGCAATAACCGTAGTTCGTTATAAGCATATATACAGCATATATGCAACACATGGCAGGGCTAACAAGTAAGTTCGTTATATCGATCAGTTCGTTATACGCGTGTTCGTTATAACCGTAGTTTACTGTTATACGGGAAACCTATCTCTACGTTGAAAACACAGTATATTTATCATCTGTTTAAGTCATGTCACACAAACAGTACATTGTTTTCTTAATGTCATCATATATAACGCCCAGGTGTCCAGTATATGTCCAGCCGTGGTCACACACATTTGTCACCCTACATCTGGACAATCATGTGACCCGCTTGACACGACCACTGACTGGAGATCGCTTAAAGCCAAAACAGATATATTCATCAGGCATAAACAACAGTGTACAGCACTGTACATGTGTGTCACCTGATTAAGCTGTTTCATCTCCAACCATAACGGTGATATATTGCCGGTGTTTTTTTTATTTCCCGGGTGATATATATCGACTAAGCTTATTGTCTCTTTATGACTATGGATGTGCATGTATCACTTTTTAATGTATATTAAAAGTCGAAAAAAACATGAAAACAATAAAACAAGCATAATATGTGCCATAACGTGGCCTATATAATGAATAATTCACGTCTTTGGAATTTTATTCTTGTATTATGTTACAAAAGGGAATGGTATGAAAAGCGCCCTTTTCAGCACATGGGGTCTTTATGTGCATGTAATCAGCATAACTTTTAGAAATTGTTATGGAAGTTGTTAGGTGTGTTCACATGAATGAGATTTTGATTTTGTTCATTTTACCACTATAAGGATAAAATGTGTCAAAAAATAATCTTTCAAGGCTGCATTTTGTATCTGAAGATGAAGAAGACGTCCACCTAAGCTGGTTCTCTTTGGACATGAAGATAAAGACCGTGCCAACAGATGGTGAACTAGGGTTACGGACAGTGAAGTGAAGTGAAATTGGGTTTAACGTCCAAGATTATTGCACTTATATAGCGACGTGCATGCATGTGTGCGCGGTTGAACATGAATACCCCACTCAGACACAGTATACTGGCTCCTAAGCCGACCACTCCTTGTTTTAGCCCCTAAATACCGAGCGCCAGACAGGGTAACAACATGTACCACCTTTTATGTATACATTTTGGTATGACGCAGGTGGGGATCGAAGCCCGGACCTTCCGCTCTCCGGGCGGACGCCCTACCACAAGGCCACGGAGGCGGTCAGGTCACGGACAGGCTCATACTTAGATTTCCTCGCACCGATGTTGGCCATGCTTATTGTAAGAGACTGAATATTTTTTCGGTCACTGCCGTAAGTTTATTTTTTCGCACAATCAGCATGTCCACCGAACAATACATTTTTATGTAAAACCTAAGGCAAAACCATTTTTTCCCAGTATTGTTCTTAGATCCCACCATATAATATCAACAGTTTAATTCACTTGAATGAATTTGAATTGAGCTTGGTTGTAGAAATATAGGAAGTCGTTACATTGACAACATTTACCACAGTGAGGTAAGGTGAAATGGGTTTTTATGTCGCGTTCAAGATCTTTGCACTTACATAACGTGCATGCCCGTGTGTGTGTTTGTGTGTGTGTGTGTGTGTGTGTGCGCGCGCGCGTGCGCGTGTGTGTGTGTGTGTGTGTGTGTGTGTGTGTGTGTGTGTGTGTGTGTGTGTGTGTGTGTGTGTGTGTGTGTGTGTGTGTGTGTGTGTGTGTGTGCTGATCCGATTTTTAAGTTCTAGCCAACTGAGATACCATGCCGCAGTTTAACTCAACTCAGACACAGTAGACTGACTCCGAGCGCCTGGCATGGTGGCATCAAGTACCACCTTTTAACGGCTTTTGGTATGACGCCGCCGGGGATCGAACCCCGGACCGTCCGCTCTCCACAGACCACGGAGACGGTCTTTAACACAGTGAACATTGTACACTTGACTGGCTAAGTTTAACAGTCCGCCGTCATATAGCTGGAATAGTGCTGATTGCGGCGTAAACAACAAACAAACAAACAATACATGTCTAACATAAAAGAAGACCACAGCGGTTGTAAGACAATGTGAAAAGCTACCTATTTCCTTGTCTCCTTGGTGACATTTAAACATACTAAAATATTTTCATCATGTACATTACACGGTAAAACATCGTTTAATATCTTCAAAACAAAGCAGTTGGTGTCCCAGCAAAGTTTACACAGCAATACATTATCAATTTAAGAGGAAGTTTATTCACTTAATGTGGTAGTAAACAAAGCGTTGATATTGTTCCATCAACAGGATGACCAGAGGCAATGACCAGTGATGGGTCAAAGGTCACCAGGAACGCAGAGGCGAGACAGATCTTGAAGCTTCAGGGTTTATTTGCCTCAAAGGCACAGAACAACATTAATCCTGTGTCTACAACAAGGAGCAACACACCGCCTTGAATATTAACGTGGATCACGGAGGCCCATCAGATCCGAGATAGGTCCATCGTGAAGGCTCTCCTAATCTTCAGATGGCGTCACCGGTTTCCATCTTTCTCGGACCTGCTTTGAAGTAGGAAGCAAGGTTGATGACGTATGAAATGTGAAATTCTGTCTGGCATTCCTCACACAAGCAATAATTGCCGCTCCCTTCCCTTCATAACTACCCTTGGTATTGAACATTATTATAACAGGTGAAAATGATTCCGTGCACAATTCTTATAGATACCTACCTTATATGAAAAATAGTTCATCAATTGAAATATGATGAATTAAATTTATAAAACACTTCAGTATTATTAATATAGGGACATTCTATCCTACATTTTGTTACACTCAAATTAATGTTTTCAGATGAACTTGGGATACAGTAGCAATATAGTTATGGTGCATTCGTTAGAAAATCGAGTATGATGTCTTCTTCTTCTTCTAACCTCTTCTTCTAACCTCTACTTCTTCTTCTAACCTCCTCCATGGTCTAGTAGATAGGGCGTCCGTCCGGAAGGCTGGTGGTTGGATCCCCGGCACAGTCAAACCCAAAAACGTTAAAATAGGTTGTTACCCTGCCTGGCACTCGACATTGGGGTGAGAAAACCACTTGCACAAAGCGGTCTTAACGCTAAGATGATCGTAACTCCCATACTTTAACATAGGCTTACAATTGTCATAGCGCTAAGATCGCTTGGTGCAAGTGGGCCCTGGTCGGCATTAGTCAGTACTAGTACAAGCAGCCACACACACACACACACACACACACACACACACACACACACCATCTCCATCTCATCTCTCGTCTACAACATCTACTAATAGTATTCTACGACTCTTCTTAACTCGTACTACTGTTACTACCACTACTACTGCCAGTAAATATTCGAGTCCGGACCAGACAATCCGGTGATTGATATTGTGAGCAACGATCCATGTCAGGGTTTGATGACAGCAATCACCGAGTCTGACCACCCGATCCATTCAGTCACCCCTTACGACCAGCATAGGTGGCTGGGGACTTATTCTAACCCGGCATCCAACGGGGATGCTGGGAAATAGTTTATGATCATGTCAGAAACAAACACACGTTTCTACAGCGTCCTGCTCACATATATACCACGGTTATAACGAACACGCCTATAACTAACTGGCGTTTTATCCGACTATTTGCTGTAGTTATGCTATATATAATTATGCTGTATATATGCTTATAATGAACTACGGTTATAACGATCTAACATAAGTAGTACCTTTGAGTTCGTTATAACCGTGTTTACTGTAGTGATGACATGACCTTATAGTAGTAGTACCGGTACCCCTCCGATTATTACGATTATATTTGCTTAGTTTCTAGTATTGGTTCATCGAACCAATTAACGCCACACAATTGTATGATGACATTTACACGACAAAGAGAAGATAAACATTGCCTATTTCTGTCAATCAAATTGCGACCAAATCGATTGCGGGTATTGAACGTGTATCGACTCTTTGCGGGGTGAAGGGAACACATGGTGGTCAATATTTGCTTGTTTATGTATCAATAGTAGAAAGCGATTCAGCTCTTTCGCCATCGGCACCAACATTGAAGCCTTTTAGGATACTGATTATTAGTCTCTTTGGGGTCCTGATAAATTCATATATGAAGCTAATATGTCAAAATAAAAATATATCGTCTGATGAATAAAAGATGAAATAAAGATAAAAAATATCCTCATAAAGAAGGCCATTGAAATATGATTAAAAAGCTCAAAGAAACACCTTAATCGTGACGAGCGTTCTGTCTGAGACTAAACAGTGGCCTATCACTTGTGATACCACCATCCGACTGATGACAGTGCGCCTCTGTGAGGGAATCACGACAAGCCCATCACCAACACACAAAGCAGTATGTTATCCACACGTCAGGCTTGGCCCCTCGTTTCCGTGCTGTTGTCATGAAACAGTGTGTGCCTTTCAAACTTTTATGATTTTATATGATGTATATTTGCATAATTAAATAACTGTACAATGTGTTGAAAAACACTGATGGAAATAAACGTGAGTCAGGCAGAGATACACGAGGTGATTATACGGGGATATTTTGAGGATAAAGACCGTTATAGTGGGTCTTACTGGCGGTTTAGTAGGTCTTACATTTCGTATAATAGGCCTTACTGGTGGTATAGTAGGTCTTACTGGCGGTATAGTATGTCTCATTAGCGTTATAGTAGGTCTTACTGGTGGTATAGTGGGTCCTACTGGTGGTATAGTGGCTCTTGCTGGTTGTATAGTGGGCTCTACTGGCGGTATAGTGGGTCTTGCTGGTTGTATAGTAGGTCTCACTGGCGTTATAGTGGGTGTTACTGGCGGTATAGTAACTCTTAATGGTGATATAGTAGGCCTTACTGCCTGTATAGTAGGTCTTACTGGCGGTATAGTAGGCCTTCCTGGTAGTACAGTAGGTCTTACAGGTGGTATAGTAAATCTTACTGCCCGTATAGTAGGTCGTGCTGGTATAGTAGGTCTTATTGCCTGTATAGTAGGTGTTACTGCTGGTATAGTAGGTCTTACTGGCGGTATAGTAGGTCTTACTTTCTCTGAAGTAGGTCTTACTGGTGGTATATTTGGCCTTACTGTGGTATGGTAGGTCTCACTGGCGGTATAGCAGGTTTTACTGGCGATATAGTTAGTCTTACTCACGGTGTAATATGTCTGTAAAACTAGGTCCTTGTGTATAATAAAGTAGATATCATTTGCGTTAGGTACGTTCTGCTAGGGACAAACTGAGGATGTGGTACCGGCGTGGCACATCCTTCTTGGGTACAATCGGTCCTTCTGGTGTTGCAAATCAAGTGCCCGAACCCTAGAGTGAAGACATGGAATGTTATCTACCAGTCCGTGAGGTCGATACCAGAACATGAAGGACACGGGGTTCTGCCTTTTAAACAGGTCAAATGACAGCATAATGTCTATGAACATGAGTTAAGTGGGCCTCTGTACGCTGGTGACACCCCGCTCCTCCTCCTCCCTCCACAAGACGCCCCATCCCGACCCCGACGATGGCAAGGGCTTGAAGGATATAACCTCCACCCAGCCACCTGTAACTGTATCAAGGCCGGATCTAATCTGCCAGGACAAACTGCCTTGTCAGCGTCGCATGTCGTAACTCCCCTATCTCCTGGCCCCATCCTTGACGCTCATGATACTCTGGACGGGTAGATTTGTTGACATGAAAATTTATTTCGGAGTCAGTTTAACATTTGTATAATCCTCTGACGTTTACCGAGAGCTTATTTTTACGTCTTGAACCGGTGTTTCTGGACCAGTGAGTGTTTTAGCGGACTGATATTTGCCAATCATCACTCACACACGTGTCTCCTCACGTGTATTACATGCGCGCCTTTACATACCTTCTATATCTTACATCATTGTATGCTGTGTTCGGGTGGAGGACTATTACACCATCTTTCTTGTCAGCGTTATGTGTATCAATCAGGAATGTCTGTAAATCAGATGTAACAATAGTTGTTTTTATATTTTGAGAATTGGTGGTGGTCTACACAAAACTATAAATGAAAAGACTTCCCATATTTTTTATTTATTTTGGATGTGTGGGTGTTACTGACATTTTTAACAGATTCACTTTTGTGCGAGTCTTCGCTCTATCATGTGTTAGTGCTGTCGAGGCTTCGCTCTATCAAGTATAAGTGTTGTCGAGGCTTCGCTCTATCAAGTATTAGAGCTGTCGAGGGGCTGCTCTGTGAAGGATTAGTGCCGTCGAGGCTTCGCTCTATCAAGTATTAGTGCTGTCGAGGCTTCGCTCTATCAAGTATTAGTGCTGTCGAGGCTTTGCTCTATCAAGTATTAGTACTGTCGAGGCTTCGCTCTATCAAGTATTAGTGCTGTCGAGGCTTCGCTCAATCATGTAAGAGTGCTGTCGCGGCTTCGCTCTATCTAGCACTAGTGCTGTCGAGGCTTCGCTCTATCAAGCATAAGGGCTGTCGAGGCTTCGCTCTATCAAGCACTAGTGCTGTCGAGGCTTCGCTCTATCATGTATTGGGGCTGTCGAGGGGCTGCTCTGTGAAGGATTAGTGCTGTCGAGGCTTCGCTCTATCAAGTATTAGTGCTGTCGAGGCTTTGCTCTATCAAGTATTAGTACTGTCGAG
The DNA here is from genome assembly GCF_022045235.1 of Haliotis cracherodii. Classification (NCBI taxonomy): domain Eukaryota; kingdom Metazoa; phylum Mollusca; class Gastropoda; order Lepetellida; family Haliotidae; genus Haliotis; species Haliotis cracherodii. The sequence goes on from NW_027266308.1 coordinate 30,397,957, forward strand.
GCTTCGCTCTATCAAGTATTAGTGCTGTCGAGGCTTCGCTCAATCATGTAAGAGTGCTGTCGCGGCTTCGCTCTATCAAGTATTGGTGCTGTCGAGGGGCTTCTCTGTGAAGTATTAGTGCTGTCCAGGCTTCGCTCTATTCAAGTATTAGTGCTGTCGAGGCTTCGCTCTATCAAGTATTGATACTGTCGAGGCCTCGCCCCGTCAAGTATTAGTCCTGTCAAGGCTTCACCCTGTCAAGTATTAGTCAGCCCCGTTGCCCTCATACATAAGATTTATTTATCCGCTGACTGCAATCCCATGACAATGTCTTTAGTTCATTGTCGACAAATGTTTGATATGGTATGATATGGTATGATATGTTTATGGGGGTATAGATGGGCCAGTTGTTGAAGATGATGATTGCGTCATACCTCTGACTGTTGGCTTCACCAACGCGGCAAACGCCTAGGGTCTTCACCACTTCGGTCATTCATCCCACGTCAAGCTGACAAACCGTGGTATGACTGGAATGATTTCAAAGTTAAACCTAACTTACACACGGATAGATAAGTGATCAGACATTCAGTCTTAACAGCTGGGACATTTTGGTATGCTTCCCTACCACAAGTGCCACGGAGGGCAGCCAGTTTATCGTAGCTGAACTATTTCATCACTGCCTCAACAAAGTCATCAATACCAGGGAACTGGTGACTGTGGGCAGTACACAGAGTGTATATAAACAACGACACATAATGTGGTAATAGGAAAAAGATGAGCTTCAATTTATCATCATCGTCGTCGTCGTCGTCATCGTCGTCGTCGTCATCATCATCATCACTATCATTAGCAGTTGCATTATTATAATTACCATTCATGTCCCAATTAGAGAATTCATTACCTTCGAGGGCAAACATGTCTGGGTTCAGAAAAAGCATTTATTACTTGCCCGTGAAGAGATCACCCGTTGAATAAACACACAGCTGTATTACACATTGTATAATACCAAAACGCGTGCTTATGTACTCTCGGAACACGTTTCACGAACAAATATTGAAAGCTCTCAACATCCCTTGGCTTATTCAACGACATTGCGTGTGGGTTGATAGATCACTGAGAGGAGTTTATGCACACTCGATGACCCCAGCATCCGTGTTGCTAGGCTGACGTCACATTGCATTGTTTCGCCGATGGAGCTTGCAACAAAATTCCACAAATTAGGTCATCGGGTATTGTGACGTTATTGTAAACTTTGAGGTGCAAGGCCCGTTCCACAAGGCGATCGTATTGTAGCGCAACGACAGTGGTAAGTCTGTTAAAGTATGTGAGTTGCGATAGTCGTAGCCCTACGATAATTTTGTGAATTCTAAAGGTGGACCTTGTATGGTATTAAATTCATACGTTTCAAATTTTGACGTGTTTGAAGTATTATTCTGTTAAACTCAATTGGACTATGCCGTGGATCGTGTAGGTGTCAGCCTATTCATACTCAACAGTATAATTCAAAAAACGTTATAAATGGCAAGTAATAAATAAAATACTAAACTCGCTCCCATGTAAAACCAATTTAATGAAACTCGTGAAACGTTGTGGTATCTGACTCGCTTTCGCTCGTCAGATACCACAACTATTCACTCGTTTCATAAAATTGGTATTACACGGGGGCTGGTTTAGTATTCTATATATGTACCCTAGGGTCATATCACGTTCGAGACAACAGTGTATTGTTTCCGTCATCCGAACGACCTTGTTGACGTCATTCGAATCTTATTGTGACGTGAGGCCGGATTGACGTCACACTAGAAACGACGTCATAGCTAAAGATTGTTCACGTCATTTGTCAAATTGTGGTTCCGCTGCTGTTGCGACTTGCTGTCCCAATAGGTAAACACTAAAACTTGTCTCTGTGTGTAGACATCTTTTTCGATAATAAATAGAACATCATATGTGTGTTCATGTCATACTTTGTTTACGACACTCGTGATGAGAACATAGTATGACATGAACACTCATATGATATCCTCTACTAACCATCGAAAGGCAAGGCCAAAGGATCGGAACTTCTACCATGTATTCACTCGGGACAGGTAATAACAAGAAAATTGAGATCAAACCTATAAAATGTTAACCCTACAGAGAAACTTAATTGAAGGCACCCTACTGTTCAGATGATGTAACCGGGCTACCTCATGAACAATGAATGGTGTCAAAATAGTATTTTACTCAACAATGAAGCACTGCTGTGACGTCATATTTCAATTGACCAATCAGCATTGAGAATCGCTAAAATCGCTAAAATGCAAAAGTTATTACGCACGATCATTTTACCTTTCTGGGTAAGATATCACTCTTACATTATACAGTGAATATCTCTGCCAGTTAGAGATACTTAGATGTATACATTTTAGTTTGTTGTTGCAGCACCATGTGAGAGTTTGGCTGATGTATATTTTTGAGTGAGGAGGATGATTATCTTCTTTCACCATCAGTTTTGCTTCCTCTTAATATGTCCCCTCAAAGTCAATACATCGATTCTGCTGACCGTTTACCTCCCAATCGGTTGCGTATAGAGGCAATTGGGTGTCTCAATTTGTATTTAGAGAACTTTTGTGTTGTTAAGTGTTCACTGAAAAGCGATGGAGAGGACATATTATATGTACTATGCTACTAAAGTACTCATGGAAATGAAAAAACCCTGTTTGCTGAATTTAATAATCGACACAAAGCATTACGTAGATGTAAATACGAAATAACAAAACAACTGGAAAAGTACTAGTCTGGATTTGCTAGTTTTATCTCAGTGCTCAATACAAAATGTACTTTACAGGCGGTATTTTGTGGGCACTTTCAACATTCAAAATAAAACTAAGTCCAAATTGACATGGCAGAAACAGGCTATAGGCATTATGCAAATTAGCCTGGAAAAAAGTTTTCAAAACAACAATAAAAATAACAGCTATGTTTATGTACATAATAATAATGACATGTAAGTTGTTGTTTGAGAAGGGAATATGTTACTTTTACGTTCTGATATTTTGACGATGATTCACTATCCCACAATGCCTCTTACAAATCACTAACCACTGACAAACCACGTGCACGTGGGTTTCAAGCACCTGTTTTCACCTGTCGTCAAGGTGTCATAGGTCATGGACATTCACCTTGATCTACTAACACCTGGTTATGCCCAGTTTCACAATAGTCTGTTTTCTTCATATTTTTACACACTTTTACGTGTAAAAAGACATAAAAACCTTTGATACGCTGTATTTGTGCCAAGGCCCAATTAGTACTAATTGAGTTGTTTGAATATTAATATATTTTGTATATTAACTGCATTTATTTAAAATCTGAGATCGAAAAAACACAATGATGGAAAAAATCTATTCGCACTACATAGGAACGATGAAAGTAATTTATTTTATTGAATAGTGTGTTTTGTAAGGAAGGGTATATGGGTTTGTCTACATGGAAAGAGATACGACATTGTTCCCGGGCAACGCCTTGTTACAACGACGTCATTTTGACATCAATCAATGCAGCTGATGTTTGCAGTGAGATTTCAGATCTAGCGTTTGTTTGTTTGTTGTTAAAGCCTCACTCACCAATTCCAGCTATATAACGGTGGTTTCTTCATAATCGAGTCTCGGCCACACAATCCAGTGATTGACATCATGAGCATCGATCTACATAATTGGGGTACGATGGCATGCATCAACCAAGTCAGCGAGCCACCCGATCCCGTTAGTCGCCTCTCACGGCTAGCAAGTCGCCTCTTACGACAAGCATGGGTTGCTGATGGATCAATTCTAACCCGCATCTGCACTGGGGTTAGATGTAACGAGTGGCATAAAAACAATATAGTGAGAGACACCACACATGCATATTTGGTGAGTGAAACAAACTCTGCATATTATTCACAACTTGACTTTTAACCTAAAGTTTTTATTTCGTGAGTCAAAACTCAAGTATCCATGATTGTTGTGTTTCTCCATCTCCTGACCGCCATTTTGTATTATAACTAAGGCTGCATGGCCCCTAGGTTTGCTGACAGTGTTTGCGTTCAATTTCAAAACCCGGAAGGACTCAGATGAACCCGTGCTGACAAAAGTATAACCCAAGTTAACCTTGGTAGGCCGATGATAGCACGTGTTAACCGATTTACGTCATAGTTAGGTTCGCCTCAGTTGCCCATACCAACTGAACCCCTGGGGTTCCGGGCTCCGGTTAGCAGCCTAAAGTATCGAACATTATAATTAAAGCTATGATTCAATCATGAACAAAAGCATTTTAATTAATATAATTATATAGCTTTTAATATAATTAAATTAAACTATATTGTGCCTGAGAGTTAGAACTTTACTGTGCTTTAAATATATATATATATATATATTTGTGTGTGTGTGTGTGTGTGTGTGTGTGTGTGTGTGTGTGTGTGTGTGTGTGTGTGTGTGTGTGTGTGTGTGTGTGTGTGTGTGTGTGTGTGTGTTCAATTGTGCGTTAGGGAAATTTAACTTTCGATTTTTAAAATAAATTTAGAATCAGTAATGAAACTTTCATCAGGATGTTTCATCTTTGTTTCGCCTTTTTACGCGTTTTTTAACGCTCTTGTCGAAGATATAGAAAATGAAAAAGGTACAATGGCAGCTTTGTCAAGAAATTTAATACTTGTCATCCTCTCGTTGGCACGGTTGTTGTGTTTTTCCTTTCCTGACTGCCGCTTTTATTACATCTCAGGTTGCACGCTAGGCGTGCTGCCCCAGGTTATGCTTAGTTAACACTGGTAAATTCAGGTTGAATCTAGTCAACCTTGGTTGCCAGATATTTGGTAACATCGGTTGACTCAGGTGACTTGAATTGAACGCACGTGGTGACATTTAAGAAACAAAGTTCCACAACCTGAAGAGTGTTCGAGGTCTGGTGTAAGGTGAAGGTCACATGTCGTTGCGAAATGAAGAGCCAGTACGACTGATTGTTGACACACTGATATCAGGTGAACTAATGACTACACTACGTACGCTGCCTTTCACTTCACTACAACTTTACCACACCGCATCATACCACAATGTACCACACTGCACCACATTGCACCACACCGCACCACACCACATTACACCACACTGCACCACATTACACCACACTGCACCACACTGCACCACACCACATTACACCACACTGCACCACATTACACCACACTGCACCACACTACACCACATTACACCACATTGCACCACATTACACCACACTGCACCACACCACAACACACTGCACCACATTACACCACACTGCACCACACAACACCACACTGCACCACACCACAACACACTGCACCACATTACACCACACTGCACCACACCACAACACACTGCACCACACTGCACCACACCACATTACACCACACTGCACCACATTACACCACACTGCACCACACTGCACCACACCACAACACACTGCACCACATTACACCACACTGCACCACACTGCACCACACCACATTACACCACACTGCACCACATTACACCACACTGCACCACACTGCACCACACCACAACACACTGCACCACATTACACCACACTGCACCACATTACACCACACTGCACCACACCACAACACACTGCACCACACTGCACCACACCACATTACACCAAACTGCACCACATTACACCACACTGCACCACACTGCACCACACCACAACACACTGCACCACATTACACCACACTGCACCACAACACACCACACCACAACACACTGCACCACATTACACCACACTGCACCACACCACAACACACTGCACCACACTGCACCACACCACATTACACCACACTGCACCACATTACACCACACTGCACCACACTGCACCACACCACAACACACTGCACCACATTACACCACACTGCACCACACTGCACCACATTACACCACACTGCACCACACTACACCACACTGCACCACATTGCACCACATTACACCACACTGCCCCACACCACACCACACTGCACCACATTACACCACATTGCACCACATTACACCACACTGCACCACACCACAACACCACATTACACCACACTGCACCACATTACACCACACTGCACCACACCACAACACACTGCACCACATTACACCACACTGCACCACACTGCACCACATTACACCACACTACACCACACTGCACCACATTACACCACACTACACCACACTGCACCACACTGTATCACACCACAACACACTGCACCACATTACACCACATTACACCACACTGCACCACACTGCACCACACTGCACCACACTGCACCACACTACACCACACCACAACACACTGCACCACATTACACCACACTGCACCACACTGCACCACACTGCACCACACTACACCACACTGCACCACACCACAACACACTACACCACATTACACCACACTGCACCACACTGCACCACACTGCACCACACTGCACCACACCGCAACACACTGCACCACATTACACCACACTGCACCACACTGCACCACATTACACCACACTGCACCACACCACATTACACCACACTGCACCACACCACATTACACCACACTGCACCACATTACACCACACTGCACCACACTGCACCACACCACAACACACTGCACCACATTACACCAAACTGCACCACACTGCACCACATTACACCACACTGCACCACATTACACCACACTGCACCACACTACACCACACTGCACCACATTACACCACATTGCACCACATTACACCACACTGCCCCACACCACACCACACTGCACCACATTACACCACATTGCACCACATTACACCACACTGCACCACACCACAACACACTGCACCACATAACACCACAATGCACCACCACAACACATTACACCACAATGCACCACATTACACCACACTGCACGACACCACAGCACACCGCACCACACCACAGCTCACTGCACCACATTACACCACACTGCACCACATTACACCACACTGCACCACATAACACCACATTACACCACACCACAACACACACCACATCACACCGCACCGCACCGCACCGCACTGCACGACACTGCACTACATACCACCGCACCATACCACAGCACACTGCACCACATCACACCACACTGCACCACACCACACCACACTGCACTACATACAACCGCACCACACCACATCACACTGCACGCATTTACACCACACTACACCACACCGCACCACATCGCATCATATGACATCACAACACAACACACTGCACCACACTACACCGAAACACACTACACCACACTGCACCACATTACACCACATTGCACCACATTACACCACACTGCACCACACCACAACACACTGCACCACATAACACCACAATGCACCACCACAACACATTACACCACAATGCACCACATTACACCACACTGCACGACACCACAGCACACCGCACCACACCACAGCTCACTGCACCACATTACACCACACTGCACCACATTACACCACACTGCACCACATAACACCACATTACACCACACCACAACACACACCACATCACACCGCACCGCACCGCACTGCACGACACTGCACTACATACCACCGCACCATACCACAGCACACTGCACCACATCACACCACACTGCACCACACCACACCACACTGCACTACATACAACCGCACCACACCACATCACACTGCACGCATTTACACCACACTACACCACACCGCACCACATCGCATCATATGACATCACAACACAACACACTGCACCACACCATACCGAAACACACTGCACCCCACCTCACCTCACCACACCACATTAGACCACACCACATTAGACCACACCACACTGCACCACACCTCACTGCACCACACCTCACCACACCACACTGCACCACACCTCACCACACCGCACTGTACCACACCGAACCACACTGCACCACACCTCACCACACCACACCTCACCACACCACACCACACTGCACCACACCTCACCACACCGCACTGCACCACACACCACACCACACCACACCACACCACACCACACCTCACCACACCACACCTCACCACACCTCACCACACCACACCACACTGCACCACACCTCACCACACCGCACTGCACCACACACCACACCACACTGCACCACACCTCACCACACCACACTGCACCACACCTCACCACACCACACTGCACCACACTGCACCACACCGCACTGCACCACACCTCACCACACCACACTGCACCACACCTCACCACACCACACTGCACCACACCGCACTGCACCACACCTCACCACACCACACTGCACCACACCTCACCACACCACACTGCACCACACCTCACCACACCTCAATGCACCACACCTCACCACACCACACTGCACCACACCTCACCACACCGCACTGCACCACACCTCACCACACCACACTGCACCACACCTCACCACACCGCAACACACTGCACCACACCGCACCACACTGCACCACACCTCACCACACTGCACTGCACCACACCTCACCACACCGCACTGCACCACACCTCACCACACCGCACTGCACCACACCACGCCGCACTGCACCACACCTCACCACACTGCACCACACCTCACCACACCGCACTGCACCACACCACACCACACTGCACCACACCTCACCACGCCGCACTGCACCACACCTCACCACACTGCACCACACCTCACCACACCGCACTGCACCACACCGCACCACACTGCACCACACCACGCCGCACTGCACCACACCTCACTGCACCACACCTCACCACACCACACTGCACCACACCTCACCACACCTCACTGCACCACACCTCACCACACCACACTGCACCACACCTCACCACACCACACTGCACCACACCGCACCACATCGCATCATATGACATCACAACACAACACACTGCACCACACTACACCGAAACACACTACACCACAAAGCACTATATTACACCACGCCGCAACACACCATACCGAAACACACCACACCACACTGCACCACACCTCACCACACCGCACTGCACCACACACCACACCACACCACACCACACCACACCACACCACACCACACCTCACCACACCACACCTCACCACACCTCACCACACCACACCACACTGCACCACACCTCACCACACCGCACTGCACCACACACCACACCACACTGCACCACACCTCACCACACCACACTGCACCACACCTCACCACACCACACTGCACCACACTGCACCACACTGCACCACACCGCACTGCACCACACCTCACCACACCACACTGCACCACACCTCACCACACCACACTGCACCACACCGCACTGCACCACACCTCACCACACCACACTGCACCACACCTCACCACACCACACTGCACCACACCTCACCACACCTCAATGCACCACACCTCACCACACCACACTGCACCACACCTCACCACACCGCACTGCACCACACCTCACCACACCACACTGCACCACACCTCACCACACCGCAACACACTGCACCACACCGCACCACACTGCACCACACCTCACCACACTGCACTGCACCACACCTCACCACACCGCACTGCACCACACCTCACCACACCGCACTGCACCACACCACGCCGCACTGCACCACACCTCACCACACTGCACCACACCTCACCACACCGCACTGCACCACACCACACCACACTGCACCACACCTCACCACGCCGCACTGCACCACACCTCACCACACTGCACCACACCTCACCACACCGCACTGCACCACACCGCACCACACTGCACCACACCACGCCGCACTGCACCACACCTCACTGCACCACACCTCACCACACCACACTGCACCACACCTCACCACACCACACTGCACCACACCTCACCACACCACACTGCACCACACCGCACCACATCGCATCATATGACATCACAACACAACACACTGCACCACACTACACCGAAACACACTACACCACAAAGCACTATATTACACCACGCCGCAACACACCATACCGAAACACACTGCACCCCACCTCACCTCACCACATCACATTAGACCACACCACACTGCACCACACCTCACTGCACCACACCTCACCACACCACACTGCACCACACCTCACCACACCGCACTGTACCACACCGAACCACACTGCACCACACCTCACCACACCTCACCACAACACACCTCACCACACCACACCACACTGCACCACACCTCACCACACCGCACTGCACCACACACCACACCACACCACACCACACCACACCACACCACACCACACCTCACCACACCACACCACACTGCACCACACCTCACCACACCGCACTGCACCACACACCACACCACACTGCACCACACCTCACCACACCACACTGCACCACACCTCACCACACCACACTGCACCACACTGCACCACACCGCACTGCACCACACCTCACCACACCACACTGCACCACACCTCACCACACCACACTACACCACACCGCACTGCACCACACCTCACCGCACCGCACCACACCATATTACACCACACCGCAACACACTGCACCATACCACACCCAACCGCACCCCATTACACTACACCACACCACACCACATTACACAATACCGCACCGCACCGCACCGCACCGCACCGCACCGCACCGCACCCCTCTCCACTCTATTTCAGGCCAATCCACTGCCTCCATATCTCACCACACCACACCTACTGTAAGCTACCACCACAACAAACCGCAACACATCACGGTGTGCGTGTGTGCATGTGTGCATGTGTGCGTGTGTGCATGTTACATGTTAAAAGCCACAGCAATATTCCAACAACATGACAGCGGCCTGATGGTGATCAAGTCTGGACCAGACAATCCAGTGTCGATCCACGCCATGGAGGTAGGTTGCCACGCCACAACAAGTCAGAAAAAAAGTACCCGAATCTGGGGACACATTCTAACGGGTCCCTTCATAATTACACAGATAGATGAGAAGAAAACGGTCTGCATCAGCGTCCACCCGTTTGAGACGGGAGGGCGGGGGCTCGTATTCCGGCCAACTAAACATGCACTTTCTCAGCCCTGGTCATGTCAATACCACCTCTCTCTCCAAGATCCCGTTATCATAAGCATACGATCACGTGTTGACGCCATGAGGCGGGCCCATATTACACTGACGCAGGTATGCATTTCAAGTCTTGAGTTTAGCTACATCACTTCACCTGCCGCAAATGAGCGCAACATACCTGTACATGTCTCGATGACCCCTATAGGTCCAAGGGTTGTATACACCGCCCAAAAAGAAGTTATGCAGCGATACGAGAAGGCCCGACACTAATTCGCATCATTTGTTATCTTGAAGTTGAAATGAATATATGGAAGCTAAAGGCGACTATCCTTAATCGTGTTAATACACCATACATAACGTAATAGAAATACAGTAAACTACGGTAATAACGAACTCAAAGCGACTACTAATTTTAGTTCGTTATAACCGTAGTTCGTTATAAGCATATGTACAGCATAACTACCGCAAATAGTCGGGATCAAAAAAGTAAGTTCGTTATATCCGTCAGTTCGTTATAAGCGTGTTCGTTATAACCGTAGTTTACTGTATCAAAACACATGCCACTTGTGGTGAGTACAATTAGCATCTACTGAAAAAACGACAAAAAGATCTACCATTTTCACATGAGTATCGAATAGATTACCATAAGATAAACTAGTGTCCAAAAGAAACGATACCACCTGTTTGCAACGACATAAAAGAAAAACTAAACAAGGCAGAAGTTTAGGATTGGTGTTAAGCTTTTGAGAAATCCTTTCACAACATCTGTACAAAAATTTCATTTCAATAAAATCTGTACAACCAATATGACAAGCCTTTAAAGATGGGTGGGGTCGAAAAATGAACATTTCGTTAGAGCACTGATCACAGAAACAACGGGAAATGTCACACCACACGTCTCAAAGTCAAGTCAGTAGCGGGTATTTCCACCGTGAGCATCAATACATGCCAGAACACGCCTACGGACTGATGACGTCAAACGTCTGATGACGTTGGGAGTGATGCGTTGCCATTCCTCGAGGAGACATCGTTCCAAGTCCTGGACGTTGACTGGAGGCACACGGCGACGTCGGATTTGCCGATCGAGGTGGTCCCATAAGTGCTCGATGGGATTCATGTCCGGTGAACATGCGGGCCATGGCAAAACCTGTACGTTGGCGTTGGCAAGGAAGTTCTGTGTCAATCTTGCTGTGTGTGGCCTTGCATTGTCATGTTGGAAAAGGAGTCCACGAGGCTGTTGCTGAATAAAGGGCACCACAACAGGCCGTAGGATGTCATCAAGATAACGCTGTGCATTCAGATTTCCACGAATTACGACAAGCATCGTTTTGACGTCACCACATATGCCACCCCATACCATTAACCCTCCGCCTCCAAACGGCCGGACCTGTTGGATACAGTTAGTCGCCAAACGTTCACCAAATCGTCGGTATACAAGCTGCCGTCCATCGTTTCTGAAGATGAGGAATCTGCTCTCATCAGAGAACATAACACGTGCCCAGTCCCGCCGTTGCCAACGTCGAACTCGCCTGGCCCAGATCAGCCTGTTGTTCCGGTGTCGAGGCGTCAGGAGCGGTCCGCGGTAGGGATGACGTGGCCGGATACCATACTGCCGTAGTCTCCTGTAGACGGTCTGTCGACTGATCCTGTGTCCCAGTGCTGTAGCCGCCGTGGACGTCGCTGTTACGGTGAGGTTCCTCATGTGTAATACCCGGATGTAACGATCTTCACGGGGCGTGGTTACTCGTGGTCTTCCACTCCTTGGCCTGTCTGACGTCTGACCTGTCTGACGTAACCACTGCATCAACCTGGTGATAGTGATGCGTGCGCAGCCCAACCTTCTGGCGACGTCGAAGTGTGACGCTCCTTGTTGGACCTTTCCAACGGCTCTCTCTCTCTCGATGGCTGTCAAACGTGGCATATCTTGTATTCTTTTTGTTGCTGTGATATCAACGTGTCTGATCAGCCGTTTTATACAGTTTTTATGCACGTGCAGAACATGCTAGAGAGGGAAATGTCACGTTTTTTCCCGGAAGTGATCACGTGTTCCCGGTATTTTTTATCGACTATGCTGTGTTTGGGATGTGCAATACGAATTGGCATGTTTTCATACTAGACATTTCACTTAGTAAAAAACAATTTTGAAAATAAGTTCGTATCGTTTCTTTTGGACACTACTTTATAATCAACTTCCGTGTCTTCTAAAAAGGCCAAAGAAGTAGTCCTATTTCCGACAGACCACAATAAAGACAATATTATTAAGATGGATATGCCCGAAACAGGGATTATCTCCCCTTTGACCACTATCACAGTGACATGCCAATCTAATACTGATTGAACTGCTTATACTCCGTAGGGCTCATGGCCAACATCGTCTCAAGCTGTCTGATCGGCTTTACTGTAAGTGTATATTTTCATGGATAATAATTAAATGGTCACTGATTTCTAAAAATTCGCAACAGCTATGCCAAGATGGAGTATTCACTAGCTATGTTTCTGCTGATCTGGCATTCAGTGTGACCCGGTGTGTCGACATGATATTGATACATGTGCACTGCACCTGACCACGTGTTGACACAGGCATGATATCTGCTGTGTACATAGACTGTGTATGGCAATTATTAAGATATTCATAAAAATTGTTATGATAGCGTTCTAAATTTAGATTGAAATATCGGATTACGTCCTACGTCCCGTTTCACAAAGTGATCACAGTGCTACGACATGCGTTAGGCCGTGTCAGCTTAATGTAGGGGGGAAAGCCCGCAGTGATACAGGTTTCGCCCACGAGCACGGGTATGGTGCTGACAAACCTAGAAACATAATTGGGGCGAACCCGGATTCGAACCCACAATCATAGGTTTCTGGCGTGCCCAAGGGACGCAACTCTGCACAGCGAATAGCGGGGCCTTAGACGACTGGGCCACCCGTGCCCCCTAAAGTACATGTACATGTGTCCCCCGCCGTGATATTGCTGGAATATTGCTAAAAGCGGCGTAAAACCAAATTCACTCACTCACTCACATGTACATGACCTACGATAGCCGCAGTGAGACAGTTGCGATCACACTTAATAAAGATCCCAATTTCGTGTCGGGTAGTATATGTAAACGATCCCAGTTTTCACCTCTTTTTTCATTATCCAATGTAAGCTGAATGAGTAGAGGCGAAACGTTATTTTAAGGAGTATTTAATAATAAATATCTTATTGGATAAAGGTACTGTGCGTAGCATCTATAACGAAACTTCGCCTTGAAATAATGATTTGAAAGAAGCTGAAATCCCAAAGTCATCTCTGTCTTCATCTTTAAGAAAGATGGACTGTGACAGCTGTTCTTGGTGTCGCCCGGGTGCAATTATTAATCAACCTAATGATAAATGGCAATAACATGTTGCAATATCGATAGGCGGAGAAAAAACAAATCCGCTATAAAAAAGCGACGGAAAAAAATACTCACTCATTTGATTGTTTAAAGTCAACCCATGCAACATTCCAGCTATATGAAGGCGGTCTGTAAATAATGGAGACTGGGCCAGACAATATAGTGACTGACATCATGAGCATCGATCTACGCAATTGGGATATGATGGCATGCATCAACCAAGTCAGCGAGCCTGACCATCCGATCCCGGTAGTCGCTACTTACGACAAGCATGGGCTGTTGAAGACCAGTTCAAACCCGTATATTGAATTCATAAAACTACCACGTTTATTCCCTACATGTTTCATAAGTGTGTAAATGTAATAGTTATCAAACTTCTTCCTTGTGTATATGTGTACCTATTTCATCATTAAAATACACATTTGTAAAAAGAGACTTGCATTTCTGGACCCTTCATCCACATACTACCCCTCACGCCACCCTCTCCAGTACACAGGTATTGGTCCATGTAATGTTCTGTCACCAATTACTGCACTGTGTATCTTTGTTTATATTTGCACTGTGTGATAGACACATGCCCACCAACACCCAGTGCCCTGGTATGTGACGGAATAACACGCCAAGTAGTTGGTTAAGACGTTGAGGAAACACTTCAGCTCCTGAGCCACGTGACTGTCAAACAGGATTCTTCCATATCCCGGCAGGATGAAACAGACAGAGAACTCGATGAATGAAGTTTGATATCATATACTAAGTATATGAGAACTCAGATGAGACACATGCATTGTTAATTTGTAACTTTTAAAATTACTGGCTTCGATAACCCGACTTCGCCCCTTTGATAAAGTTGATTTCCTTCAACAAGTCATATATTGTCTCTGGATATTAACGAGATCTATAACAACTGATATTGTACTTGTTTTCTTCATCAGCATTGATCCATAAATCTATGGAGACGTTGAACGAAACTGATCGATATTGGTTATGTCCTAAATACCCTAACCATATAAATAATAATAACAATAATAATAAATAACAAAGACATTAGTACAGCTACGAGGCGTCGGGTGAACATTAACGTTGAATAACACTTAACGACGTTGAAATGAAAACATTACTTTTACATATTGATTCTATCACAGTACAGGATGCAAGGCTCGCCTTTAAATCCTATTATTTACATATTGCATCTTGTTTTTAACACATAGCCGGTGCAGAATGCTAAACGTCGGATGATTAATAACGTTGAATGACGTTAGAGAACGTTGAACAACATTAAGGCTGACGTTATATTGCAAACTTAAATAGTATTTATATTATATAGCCAGTACATGGTCAGTTTCCTTGCATGAATGATAATGTTGAATGACGTTGAAGTACGTTGAAACCCATGTATACCTTAAACTTTCACGGATTGCAAATTCCTGTCACATATCGGCCCAGTAGTACTGAATCTGTTTGATAATAAAAGTTGAATCAGGTTAAATAACGTGGGATAATTGGTGATAATCGGAAACGTCTAAATATCCATCATTCATGAACGAAATTGTAAATAAAGTAAAATTCATTTAGCTTAGAGCGTCAATTTCAATATTTCCCATTTGAGATTCCATTATCTATCAGAGTAACTCTAAGATACAGAAGCACATAGCATCTATACATATTGACTGACATCCTCATCAGGCTTGTACTAGTATGTATCATCCCATGCTGATGATCAATGAAGTCTCATTGGAACAGAATCAACATAGAATCATTTCATCAGCTGTTGCAGAATGGTGTAATGATTCTTGTATAAATCAATGATATATTTAAGAATGCCAGGTCAGAAAGGTCTCAAGTAGCCTATGCTTGACGCAAGAGGCGACTGTGGATTGGGTGGTTGCGCTTGGCGACTTGGTAGATTACGTTTTTTCATTTCAAACACACACTCGAGTAATCACAGACCACAGTCTAGCTGGAATATTGCTAATTGCGGCGTTAAGGAACAAACAGTAAGTCAATGAAGGGACCGTCTCCGTGGTGGATAGAGAGGCGTCAGCCCAGAGAGGCTAGGTATCAGGGGAATAAAACACGGACTGGTTGGCTTGGAGTCTAAAGTGGTAGACTGCTGCATGGTATTCTCGGTGACCTAGCATTATTAAAAACTATAAATGCACGACGCACACGTACGCACGTGACACACCTCACCTCCATGACGGAATCATATTTAAAAGCCTGTGAAGGAAGTAACGCCATTCGGCCACTAATGTTCGGCACGTTTGTCATTCCTTGCAAGTCCACGTTAAGAAATATCACACATTTGTCTCAATTCAAACTTCCCTAAGCTACAAGGTTGGCATAAGTCGGGTTGTCAATCAGTATACGAGGTCACTCCGCATACACATGGAGCCATGTTCGTCATCCGTTCATCAAACGTCAAGGTCGACTTTTTATACAAGGAATTCACTGATGTAATACAATTTATCTAAGTCAAGAAATATCCCGGTTACTGCATGTATTGACCTAGAATGTACAATGCTTCGCCCGTGATTTGGGCAATTAGGGGTCATAGAGTTTGCTGTTTTTGTATTTTAAACATCGATGTGGAGGAGTTTCCCCGTGGGAAGTAATCCTGTTAATTAGTTATGGAATTAGATATCATACTATCTCTAAATGACCGTCAAATCATATTTGCTAGGAGATACTAAATTTGGCTTCGTCGAATCATCAACTTGAAATAATTAATAAGTTAAAACTAACTTCATACCGAAATGTTTTTGCAAATATGATATTAAGGAACCAGGCCGGTGTTTCTCGAAGCAATCTTAGTGCTACGAATGTCTTAAGACTATGTTAAACTACGGGAGTTTCGGGAATCTTAGCGCTGCAACTGTCTTAAGACGATGTTAAATTATGGGAGTTACGGCAATCTTAGTGCTACGACTGTCTTAAGGCTATGTTAAACTATGGGAGTAACGGCAATCTTAGTGCTACGACGGTCTTAAGACTTTGTTAAATTATGGGAGTTACGACAATCTTAGTGCAACCACTGTCTTAGCGCTATGACTGTCTTAAGTCTATATTAACCTATGGGAGTTTCGGGAATCTTAGCGCTACGATTGTCTTAAGAAGATGTTAAATTATTGGAGTTACGGCAATCTTAGCGCTACGATCGCTTTGTGAAATGCAACCAAGGGCCCTGGACCCTGTTGTACAAAACTACCATTACTAAGGTTGAACTTAAGGAGGTAAGACAACCTTAGCGAAAGGGTTGTTTTGTGCAACGGCACCCAGTTCCATAAAGCAATCGTGGCGCTAAGATGACTGTGACACATATACTTTAACATAATCTAAAGATAGTCGTAGTGCTGCGATCGCTTTGTGCAACCGGGCCCAGAATGCCATTCAAGTTGTTAAACATGTTGAATTCTCAGAACACTAACCATTATAATATACCACTGTAGCTAAGTCTCCACAGCGACCACCATGGATTAGACTCATAACCCAGGTCAACAATTGTATTCCCCGACGACAGAACAACGTGGACTTCCCGTATGTAAATAGGGGCGCGTAACCAGATACCGCCTGATACCTCCCGTCCTTGTCCCCATTGTCCACGTGAACGCAGGGTGCATTTACGCATGTTTATGCATGGTGAAGAGGGGAGTGAAATAATACATGTTTGTTTGTTGGTTGGTTGGTTGTTTGAGCCGTACTCAGCAATAGTCCAGCTATATGACGGCGGTCTGTAAATAATACAGTCTGGACCAGACAATCTAGTGATTGATATCATGAGAATCGATCCATGCAATTGGGACATGCATCAACCAAGTCAGCGACCCTGACCAACCGATCCCGGTAGTCGCCTCTTACGACAAGCATAGTCGCTTTTTATGGCAAGCATGGGTTGCTGAAGACCTATTCTACCCCGGATCTTCACGGGTCGAAATAATACATGTAACGAATAAGTGACGGACAGTGTTGAGGGAAGGACGGACGGACGAGGATAAATTAAGTACAGACAAGCAATATGTATGAATTAAGTCAGTTCCCGAATGTACGCTTATCTTTGTTCAAGTCTTCGCAGGCGAACATACGTCGCACGAATAATGTAACATTATATATCTCATTATTCACCGGTCATTGTGTTTGTTTGTTTGTTTGTTTGTTGTTAAATGCCACACCCAGCTAAGTAATGGAAACAGTCGAGGTGGAGAAGACGATCCTGTGATTGACATCATGAGCATCGATCTGGGATATCCTGACAAGGATCAACCAAGTGAGCAAGCCTGACCACCCGATCCCGTTAGTCGCCTCTTACGGCAAGCATGGCTTGCTGAAGACCAATTCTAATTGGGATCTACATGGGGTTCGTCATTGTGACCGTGTGCATACAATTTAACGTCAACGCCAATAAATGGTATACACACGTACATGCATGTACACACAAAGACATGTAACGAAACAGAAATCAATATCCTTAAGGACATAAAAAAAAATAAATTTCTCGACGAAAAGTGTTGCCAGCGATTTTGGAAAGTGATGATGCGACGGTGAACAATAATTGGCCTATTCAATTAGCAACGAAAGCTGCTAGGGTACCGCATATACTCCATTGTTGATTTGACAAGAGTTGGCAATATATGTAATTATGAAATTGCTGTCATATCAGTCGAACAAGAACCAGCACTATTGTCACTCAACTTCCCAGCGTACTGACAGGACTAAATGCTTACCCAAATACAAACCCACACGGTACTATATAGGCTCTGACTAAGACAAATTGCGACAAGCGGTTCCCCCGGTAATTGTGTTTATATATAGGTGCGAATGTAATATATGCTGTTCCTAATTGCTTTCTGGTGCGTGGAATGTTTAAAATTCCCATGTGAATGATGAGGGATCGATACGAGAAAAAAACAGTCGAATTACGGTTTGACACGCACGTTAAGGGCAATCCTTCCGCACACACGAGCCCTAATTGAGTATTTCTAATCACCTCTTACTCTCCCGTCTGTCGGTAAAGTACTTTCACTGCACATCCCCACGGGGGTTCAGTTTCGTATTATTATAAACACAGGGGAATGGCGTTCCACAACATGCTGTATGCCTTACCATGTCTTTTGGGGAGCGCACAGCGTCCACAAAATCTGCTCTTATACCGTTCTAGAAGCCCTTGTCAATTGGCACCACAATTATATTTTGAGGTATTGGTATATGACCCCCCTGTGTTCCATCGGCGCCATTACAGCCCGAAGTAGTTACACTTTGTAAGTGTGTAATCAGTGTTATCGTAGCGCTTTCAATAAAGCAGAACAAACTATCCTTTGATTTATCTTATGACATACGCTGAGCTTATAAACATGCATAAACAGCTAGGAACTGTTTGTGTAACGACGCTATGCGTGCTGCTAATGGTCTTGCGATTTTTGGTCGTAACGTAAGCCGTCTACTGAACAGGAGGCCGTGGCAGTGAAATGGATGTGTCTGAGAATCTTGATTGCGGGATCAAATACGAAATAGCAGGACATTAAATCTTCCGATGATGAAATAGTTTTTGGATTGTTGTCATATTAGCCATATGAGGGTGCTGTTGATGGCTTTACCTTGGCGGGATGTGGTGTTGTTCCTCCCGTGGGAGAAGGGGTTGTTGTCGGTGGCGCTGCGCCAAATGAACCTGACAATGTCAAGGATTATATAAACCAGATTTAGTGGGAATACGTTACATAGTTCTTGGTATTTTGTGGATGTGATGTTTATTTTCAAAATATTGTGAAATTACCATGTAATAGTTATAATCGTATGGGAGAGGAAGATGAAAGATATGACATTCTTGTGGGGTGAGTGGGTGGCATTGGGGGTTTGGGGGTGTCGGGGTACGGTGTGTGTTGGTGTGTCTGTGGTGCTGAACTCTGATGATGTTGGTAGTTACGCAGGATTTATAATTGCCTTGGCTAATCTGTACATACCGATATCACAATCAAATCTCTAGCCCTATCTACTCACAGCCCGCCACATTCCTACCCCAAACGGCATGCAACCAGATCGCGGGCTGCCTGAGTCGTACCCCCGTCACTTCACATCAGCCCAACCCTCCCCTCATCACCAAGCCCAGACCCTACCCCCATCCACTCATTGCAAGCTTAATCCCCACGCAGACCATTCTACCCCTGCTCTCATCCCCTCGCAGTCCACCCTGTCTCAGATAGTGATTACATGTGGCATCAAACCCTTCTTCCCGAGGCAAGGGAACTTGACTATACAGTCCAGTTTTCACCCCTGCCGAACTAGGCTAGAATTATGGAGTTAACTTTCGCTGGACTAACGATTCTATGCTTAGTACAATCAAAATCGCGTAACAAAGTAGCCATCCGGTTCGTAAACAACATGGATTTCAACGTACAGATTTCGGTCGACTGCCATCTTCCCGAGGCAAGAGAGTTAACTGACTTTAAAAGTCCAGTTTCCATTAACTCTCTTCCCTCGGGAAGATGGTCTACTGCAGGATTTGCAAAGCATGTGTACCGTCAACTAGGTGTCGACAGATATTTGGAAATGTTTTCATGTTTTTTAATCAAGTTGCTCAAGTTATTTGATGCACTTCGTGGGGTAAGACCCGTTTTTTACAATAAAGCTCTTCATTATCGATCAGATCGTCGAGACCGGGAGCCGCCATTTTGTTTTTGAAGCAAATGCACGTGATATTTGAGATGGAATCTGATTGGTCATTAGAAGGGACATAGAAGGGACATAACTCGTAATAGCCACTTGGGGCGCTACGATGGTGCCTTGAAATACCAGCTTTGTTCGGCAAGGGTGGAAACTGGACTTTTATAGTCAGTTAACGCCCTTGCCTCGGGAAGATGCATCAAACTCGGCAGACGCCAAGAGAAAACACGTTATGTGCTATCCCGCTAACTTTATCAGTTTACAACAATCTTCACGAACATGATATAAAGGGAAGAACAGGCGTATACCATTCAAACAGGTAGACACATTACATATCCATTATAACGACCTTCTTCTAGGTGAAGAAGTATAGAAATACTGACTTATTATTTACAGAGACTCAAGCATTTCTGTTCCGTTATATTCCTTACATTTTTTTAATCCAGCATGTGCGAGTTAACTGCTAGGTAGCGAGTTTTAGTGTGTCTTGTTCTCAAACACAAACATGATTATGCATATATTGTATACAAACACCTTTAGAAAGTTTGTAAAAACAGTTACAATGATTGATAATCGGCCCTCTAGACTGTGTAAGAAAGAATAGATTTCAGTTTGGGTTGAGCGAAGTAAGTAGAAATGAATTACTACTAAAGTGCCAGTGGAAACAAGCCACATGTTCCGCTGAAATTCATATTGTTACTTGTTTGTTTTACCAGTAGGTCACGATGAGCCTGCAGAGCGGTTAAGCTGCTCGGCGCGATTGTCTATATAAGTCGAAGCTGTATATATTCATTGAGCACCTGTAACCGATGTACGATCATGTGTACTGTAGGGGAGATAAATGTATACATTACAATAGCAACAACCACCGTTTTGCCCACACAATCCAAACATATAGATTCAGTCTGTCTGTCATCTTGTAATTGGAAATAACTCTTGCATTAATATCCCACCTTTAAAGACTCTTTGTCTGCACCACCCTCCTCATCCTAGCTCTGTATTATACAAACACTGTGAACATCGACTAATTACATGTATGTTAATTGCAAACGTCATCCTCGGTTACCAAACAAATATATTTCGGTTCTGTCTTCTTTTTTTTGTCCTTGAGAGTAATAAAGTTGTGTTCTGTTCGGTCATACATATAAGAGTCACACCTCAGCATATTTACTTCCTCCAAAGTGAAGAACATCGTTTATGGGATTTACGGCAGTCTGTAAATAATCGAGTCTGGACCAGACAATCCAGTGATTGCCATCGTGAGCATCGATCCACGCAATTGGGATACGATGACATGCATCAACCAAGTCGGCGAGCCTGACCACCCGATCCCGTTAGTCGTTTCTTACGACAAGCATAGTCGCCTTTTACGGCAAACATGGGTTGCTGAAGACCAATTCTACCCCGGATCTTCATGGGATTTGAAAATAACGAGAAACAGTTTATAACAAAAACAAAAACATGTCCCGAGCTCCATCTATATATACTGCATCTGAAATAATTATAATGATGTGTTAGGGAAAACTAAATGTGACGCATGTTTACCATTTCTGTGAAACTCACGAGCTTGAGGTTTTGGGTCGAATCTGAGAATCGGGAATCTCAAAAGCGTAAACCATACAATGCTGAAAATACTTTTACACCAGCAAGAGCTCATTATTATTACCTCAGCAGCATTCTCCCCTACAACATGCGCGTTTAAATGTCGTGTCAGGGATTTGGTTCAGTTTAAACTCCTCATTACCCATCACGCTATTCTTTGAACACAAACGGATACATTTGGCAGGCAATTCCCAATTTAAAGTTAACAACCGCCACCAGATGGCGCTCTTCCTTATGTCAGATTTACAGAAGCGGAGTCTCATTGAAACCATGTTGCTGAATCTCCGCCAGGGAAACCAGAACCAGCTTAACCACAATCGCCGCAGACGATTCAAATGCTATGAAAATAGCTTTGTTGTTGTACAGTAATCCTGATCTGAGACGCTCTTTGATAACAGACCGACATGCTGGGAGCAGAACATTTTCATCTTCTACACCTTTAAAGGAAGTACGCCGAGATTTAGGTCACGTGGGTTCAGTCAGCCTCGATTTGATATCCTTTGACGTCACTGCAGACTATTGCATCATCTGTACTTTGATCCGCGGCTGTCACTGAAGAGCATGACGCAATTGGCGACTGGATCTTACGATATATACAATGACGTCAAAGAAGTAACAAGCCTGTACGACTGCGCCTCGAAGCCCATACATTCGGATAGAGAGGATTGCATCATTGCGGAATAAGATCTCAATAGCAAGCAGGTTCACTCGTAGCTATATTGGTTTGATGCTCTGACATTTAGGTGAGAATGGAAGGGTATCTCGGAATCCATGGCATATTGGCACATGGCGTACAGCACAGCAGACAACCAATAAAGGCAAATAGGATAGAATTTAGTTTTCACTGACGCAGATTGAAGATAAATTCCGGCTGGCTTCATTTCGTTTGACTCGTGTTCGCGTATTTGTAGCTAAATGTCGCGTCAAACAGAATGACAAATGAGACATAAAATGTATTTTGGAGTCACACTTGCCATCTCGTTATTCAAATATGATTTTAAAATTTGTAATGAAATCTTGCATGATTCAACTCTGGGATGGTTTGTAGATTGAAATTCATTACCTAATTCCTTTCATATGTGTTTCGTGTGTTCATGCTTTAAATAAACATTTAACTTTTAATGTGCGTTTAATGATGAAACAAGACAAGTGTGAACAGAGGTCATATGATTTGTTTGTTTGTTCGTTTGTTTGTCGTTTAACGCCGCACTTTGCAATATTCCAGATATATAACAACGGTTTGTAAATAATCGAGTCTGGAACAATCCATTGATTGAGTGAGTGAGTTGGTTTTACGCCGCTTTTTGCAATATTCCAGCAATATCAGGGCGAGGGACACCAGAAATGGGCTTCACATATTGTAGTGAAGAATTTTCACATGTCGAGAATCGAACCTGGGTCTTCGGTTACCCAACTGCCCTCCAATGGTCGAAATCATGAGCATCGATCTACTTAATTTGCATACTAAGACATGGATCAACCAAGAACGCCTCTTACGACAGACATGGGCTGCTGAAGATCAATTCTGAATCTTCAAGGGGGAGTACATATGATCTCTGATATGAAGTATCAGATGAAATCTGAATACAATGAAACCCTATTGTTCCGGACCTCGCTAGTCAGGAAACAGGGCATTCCGGACAATTTCAAACATTGATATCAATTCTCGTGATTAATTAATCGAACTATGTAACTTGGAAAGATGCATTCCGAATGTATGGGGTTCTACTACTTATTACATTTGCTATAATAATTAGATTTATAGAGATATCTCGAAATCCGTTAACTGCATAGTATATAGTTTAAGACTTAGTTACGCTCTGGTCGGACAGAATGTTATCAACACCAATGCGCGCGCGCACACACACACGCACAGCCACACACGCGCGCGCGCGCGCACACACACAAACTCCAAAATAGAATAGAATATCTAAAAAAATAATGACAATAAATAAAATAATGTATTCTGTTCTTTGGTTCTCCTCAACATTGGTTCAATGTGAAATCCCTGTCTGCTGACCGTCGCATCCTGTTGCTGGGATATTGCTAATTTTTAAGTGTCGTAAAATCATTTTCTAATCCTGGCAATGGTAAGGAAGGCAACTCTGCACATCAAAACGCATGCCCTCCAGTTGAGTTATAGTGTCGCCCGTCGCCCGTCCAGCCAATCACGTACAAGTAGTTGTGTCTCTGAAAACATATGATTAAGGATAGAAACAAATAACTCCATTTAAAGTGACAAGGAGCCCCTCAGAATCCTGAGGAAGATCTAGACAGGCTTCATTTAGGGCCTTTGCAATACAGAAAGGGCTGGGCGGAAGAGAAATTAAGATAATTAATATAGACTGTTTGACGTACAGTAGAAGAATGTTTTAATATCGGATACCATATACCGATCTGAATATGACCTCAGACTACACGTTACATGTCATTTGTCTCTCATAATTCTATTGAATGGTTCTGTACATTCTATCTATGTCAAGTTGTACAAAGCTGTTTTATGTATGTACAGAAGTGAGACGTTAATAAACTATTGTCTGTCTGTCTGTCAGGTTTACCGTTTAAGAAGATCGTGAGTATTCAAACGATTGGCCTTGGCCTCGAGGAATCTTAATACGCATTGAAACTTCTTTTCTCATTTTCAAATTCTTTCTCAAATTATTCTCTTCGGGTTAAGTTTATGAGATTCTCTTTGGCGTTCCGCTAGAAGCGGTACAATGAAAAACTGTAATGAAACATCACAAATATTATGAGCTTGGTGTTACCCCACCTTAAATATAATTCAAGCCGTATCCCGACGGAAAACACTATATACTAGACTACATATTTATATTGTTGGAATCGAACCGGGTCTTCAGCGTGAGGAACCAACGCAGTAACCACCGGGCTACCCAACCTCAGCTTAGGCAATGTGGAATGGTCCTGACGGAGGGTAAGTTTACCGACACGTATTTGCATCTACAGTTTTGACGCTTAATATCTAATACCACACATTTTCACGACCTGATTACGCGATAACGACGCCATAAGATCATTAGGCTTGACGCGGTATATTTCTTGGCGTGCTACTGTAAATAAAGTAAGTGCTATCGAAAGGATTTTGCTTGGCTTGGGGATCCTGGTAGTGGTATTGTGTGGCGTGGCGCTGGCCATGTATTTACAGCCACGAGGGGAACGGGGTTCTGGATGCGCCGGGAGCAGACGTATCTGTTATGCCTGGCTTTTGCAACAACCTTTGATGTACTGGTAGGGGGGACATATTTCACAGCATACTTCAGCGATCAGCTATCTTCAAGAGTGTTCCCACAGGCGGGAGAGCCAATATTGTCGGTGCTAGCTGCGATAATTCTCATTTCATGGTCAGCAAGGCCATCGTTTGATTCTAACCTTTACTAACGAGTTTACATGCAGGGGAGGAGATAGGTATTGTGGTTATGATGTGTTTGCGTGCGTTCCCGCATTGGTTTGAGTTAACCAGACGAAATTTAACGGTGAACGAATCCTAAACCTCAAGAGGCTTTGTAATCAAGAAGGAAAACAATTTGCATGTTACGAATGGCCTTTGTTCATGCACCAGGGCAATCTTTTGGAGTTTTGGACTTTTTACTTGTATTGGCTCAAATGACTTTAGAGTGAGGTGAAATAAAAGCTTTTGTTTCTAGGGTTTTGGTTTCAAAGACATGATTTATGGATAGAACTTCTTTAATTACTGTAAAGGCGACGTTGTCAAGCAAGTAATGCCTATCAAACAATTCATACGTCGTCTACATGGAGACACTCAACACCATCAACAACAGTCTTGCATGACAACAGCATAAGGATCTATACCGAAACGTCGCCTCTACAGTAGTTAAAGAATTTCTTATCCATAAATTGTGTCTACTTTGTCACCCGCCAACTTCTAAGTAATGCCTATCAAACAATTCTTTTGGTTTCGTCTACACGCGCGACTTTTTTGGACAAGCTGATTTGCATGGTATAAATAGCTCGAAATGGAACATAAATTACTAGTCAGTTCTACACGTACTGTCGGAATGTCATTATAAAACAAGTAATCGACATGATATCTGCGCATTGTATGTCAAGCGCAGATCTGTAGAGAGAAAGTAATTTCTCTCTACTCAGATCGTGCGCTTTGGAAAAAGCAGGCATGAGTTACCTGCTCTTAGTTATAATCCGGCAAATATTGAAAATAGTCCAACGCAGGGACGACTAATATAAGAAATACGGAAACGTAATCATTCTATTTGGGCCAAATCATGATCTAGTACCAATGTATAACCTCAATGTGTATGATGTACACTATCGGTGTTTTCCTCTCCAAGCCAGCCTCATACGAATTAATTCAGGGTTATTTTAGTCGCGGGACAGGCCAAATTGCTGTGTGTCGAAATTCCGACAGGTGTGATTAAAACACGTAAGGAGAGGATGAATTGGTATTACGATGTCAACTCAACCTAAGCGTAAGGCAATATTAGGTTCGTCAAGCGAAAGTCGATCTTAAACTAACCATGCGTAATACGATTTCAACTCACCGTGCGTAAGACGATTTTAACTCACCATGCATACGGCGACCTTATATTCACAATGAGTACGACGATCTAAGCTTCGTCATACGTAAGCCAAAATATGGAAAACGTGATGTGGCAACGTGAAACTCACAATACTAGGATGATATAGTGAAACCCCGTTAATCGAGACCCCGTTGGTACGACACCCTGTGGATGGATGCCACAGTTAACGTCACTTATGGTACAGTGGCTACACGGAGATGTATCGACACGACGCTGAACAAGCTCACAGCTGAATGCTAAAAGCTGTCAGGAAGCATGGCAGACTTGTACACGTCAGTACATATTAGTTTGAATCAAAATGTCTAGATTACGTGAATAATAGAACAAGTTGTCCCTATACGAGACTGGCTTACTGTCCGCGTATCAAGACTTGCCTATTATAAGGATAAAATTACTTTTCACCATTGGAGCCGTGAAGATCCGGGGTAGAATAGGTCTTCAGCAACCCATGCTTGTCATAAAAGGTGACAAACGGGATGGGGTGGTCAAGCTCGCTGACTTGGTTGACGCATGTCATCGATCTCAATTGCGTGGATCGATGCTCATGATGTCAATCACTGGATTGTCTGGTCCAGACTCGATTATTTTACAGACCGTCGTCATATAGCTGGAATATTGCTGAGTGCGGCGTAAAACAACAAACAAACAAACAACACACCATTGGACTTACTGGGTAAAGCCTTTGAGCAAGGCTAGGAGCATGGGTGACCCAGTCTTCTCAGGCGCTGCAATTCAATTCGCTGTGCGGAGTTGCGTCCCTTGGGCGTGCAGGAAACCTATGATCGTGGGTTGAAATCCCAGTTCGAACTGATTATGTTTCCAGGTTTGTCAGTGCCATTGCGGGCCCGTGAAGATCCGGATAGAGAATAGGTCTTCAGCAACACATGCTTGTTATATAAGAGGCGACTAACGGGATCGGGTGGTCACGCAGGCTCGCTGACTTGGTTGATGCATGTGATCGTATCCCAGTTGCGTAGATCGATGCTCATGATGTCAATCACTGGATTGTCTGGTCCTGACTCGATTATTCACAGACCGCTATCCTATAGCTGGAATATTGCTGAGTACGGCGATAAACAACAAACAAACAACTAAATAAACAGTACTATACCGGTGCCCGTGGGTTCCATGCGCCAAAGTGGTAAAGGTACAAGACCAACATCAAATCGGGTTTCCACCTAATAACGCCGTAATAACATACTAAAATACTGTCCAAAGAGGCGTTAAATAAAAAAAATGATTAAATATATATTTCATATTAGACATATACTTATTCAGAGTTAATATTATATGAGTTTTACAATTATTTTTTTATACATTAACAACATTTGTGGAATGTCAGATACGCGCCTAAAAGAATATGTATCCTACACTTACATCATTCAAGGCAATGACGTAAATCTGTTTCATCTGTTCCAGTTACAGATGAAACATTGATTATTGTATATTATTCCTGAATCAAGCCACTCCAGGCTATTTGCGAACACTTCCTCAACACGTCACCCAGGCGGAGGGAGGGCTATATCAAGGGATTATTTGGCGGGCAGGTCAAATGTCTACAGCACAAGGTATAGGTATGCGATATGTGCCATGTGGCTTCCATCTGCCGTGAATCTGTGATCTGTGTTTGCGTAACCCGTGCGCCGGTACCATTCGATTCGGGCTGATATTCCAAACTCGTCTTCAGACAGCTGGTCGGATACCAGATTCCATTTAAATATATACCTTCTGAAACTGGGAGCTGTCTATCATATATCCTCTAAGAATTTCTCAAATCGTTTCTTCAAGACAGAGGGGATGATTTGCTGTTTCTGTCGGTGCCATAAATAGTTGCTTGTCCGATGACCCGTGGATAGCAATAGTCAAGACTGGCTGGTAATCATATACTCTCTTATACGTCTTCTACTCTCCCGTCTTCTGCTATATTGTCACCAAAAATTTAAAACTGCATATATAATTAATAAGGAACTTTGCGCGTGTGTGCTTGCGTGCGTGCGTGCGTGCGTGCGTGCGTGCGTGCGTGCGTGCGTGCGTGTGTGTGTGTGTGTGTGTGTGTGTGTGTGTGTGTGTGTGTGTGCGTTGGTGCGTGCGTGTGTGTTTATTGTTGAACGCCGCACACTAGCTATATGACTGCGGCGTGTAGATATTCGAGTCTTGACTAGACAATTCAGTGATTGATGTTATGAGCAATGATCCACGTCATTGGGATAAATTGTCACGCCATCAACAAGTCACGGAGTCTAACCAACTGATCAAATTAAATCGCATATTTCGACTAGTATTTATCTAGCTGGGGACTGATTCCTACCCGGAATCCCTACCGGTTCTTGAGCTATTGAGCGTCTTGTAAGTAACGTTATTTAGCTATTTCACACGATGATTTTGACCCACATTATAGCGCATTTACATAACTGTATTTGTCCTCTACGTGGTTACAAAGCGATTATATTTAGCAGCGAACGTTGTCACAAGCGCTTTAAATACTACATCTGCACGGGTTTTTCTTTAAGTTCGTGGGGGCACGGGTAGCCCAGTCGTCTAAGGCGCCGTGATTCGCTGTGCAGAGTTGCGTCCCTTTGGGTACGCCGGAAACCTATGATTGTGGGTTCGAATCCAGGTTCTCCCCGATTATGTTTCTAGGTTTGTCAGCACCATACCCGTGCTCGTGGGTTTCACCGAAGTGGTAAACGTCTAAGACCTGCATCATTTCGGGATTTCCTCCCACATTAAGCTGACACGCCGCGATATAACTGGAATACTGTTAAAGCGGCGTTAAACCCAACTCACTCACTCACTCACTTCCAGTTCGTACTGGTTATGTACGTAAGCTGCGCACGCTTCATAATATAGCCGCTTGTAGTCACGTGACAACCGATTCATGACATGGTTATTTTCTTCATGTAAACCAACAGTTTTTGTTATGTTTTTTTTTATAGCATTACCAAACACATTTTTTATAACCGCCCAATATCAGTTTATGGTCAACAAAGTGTAATGGATTTAATATTTCACTGTATCTCTAGGCGATGAGCAAGTAAGGTAGATCAGTACTCCGTGCCAATCACAGTTGACGTTGAGGAAACAAACAGACGCTGGATACGTTTGCTGGCACATAGATCCTCCTTGCTGGTGTACACCAGTCCCCACTGCAGTGTGGTGAATGATTCAGCCGACGTGCACACGGGGGATGCCATACACTGACACCCCATGACATGGCTTGTCGATTGCCAGCTGATCCATCATTCAAAGCTACATGACGCCATGACACGTTCATAATACCAATATGTTTGATTGATCAAACAACAGTCACCCGGCGGGACAAAATAGGCTGCCAATCGTGAATATAATACTCCTGAGTGAGTATGGTTGTACGCCGCTTTTAGCAATATTCCAGCAATTTCAGGGCTGGGGACACCTTAGATGGGCTTTAAACAGTGTAATCATGTTAGAAATCGAACCCGGTTCTTCGGCGTGACGAGCGAACGCTTTAACCACTAGGCCACCCCGCCACCCAACACAACGAGTGAGTGAGTTGGCTTTAACGCTGCTTTAAACAGCTCGATGTGGAAGATAGCCCGAAGTGATGCAGGTCTTCGACGTTTTACAATTTGGTGAAACCCACGAGAACGGGTAAGGTGCTGATATAAGTCACAGTCATAATAAGGTTAAGTCTAGGATTCGAACCCATGCCTTAGACGAATTGGCCACCAATGCCCAACAATGAAAGTGAGGTGAGGTGGAATTGGGTTTAACGTCGCATTGAAGATTATTGCACATATATAGCGACGTGCATGCACGTGTTTGTCAACCAAGTCAGCGAGGCTGAACACCCAATCCCGTAAGTCACCTCTTACAACAAATATAGTCGCCTTTACGGCAAGCATGGGTTGGTGAAGACCTATTCCACCCCGGATCTCCACGGATGTGCGTGCCATTGCAATTTCTCGGATGAAACATCGGCAGGTTTGTATGGACAAATACGCTCCCCTTTTCACGAGCTCCTGGTGTCGTCATCACTATTTGATGGTGATTGATTAACACATGCTCGTGATGTAGTGGGAATTGTACACTCGACCCTGTTTTCACATGTGATAGAGACTTCTTGTGATTATTGAAAAGGTTATGTCGCTTTTATTTAATTTGGTCGGTGATTTGAGCAAAAAACGCACGTAAGTATGCGGATGAATGACTTCTACCCAGCAATCCGCACTGTTACAGCAATGTATCGACCAACTAAATAACCGGATCCGGGCCAGACAAACCAGTGGTCAAAAGCATGAGCAACAACTCACAGAAAATCTCTTTCTTTATCAAATTCCCTCAGCAGCTGTGATCACCCAATCGGTTTTAGTCGGTTTTTACGCGCAGAGCACAATTAGGGCCAAAGCCCACCTGGTTCAGAGGAGCCAAGACTCGAACCACGTCCCCTACACACGCGTCAGGGGTCAATATTAATGTCTACAGCACACATCGTGTGAATATAACAACACATGTTTTTCATGACCTTCTAACTCCATGGAATAGTGTGTGGCATTTCGTATGAGACCTCCTCAACGTTGTCAGTTAATGTCAGGGTAGGTAATGTGTAGGCAAGCTGTTAGACGGAATAATTGAGACCACTGCGTGACATGGAACACATAGATGTTGTACGATGCTCGGCATTCCTTCCACTCACTTATATCGGGGGAACTGAATTAGGTCGTGTCTTATTGAATCGTATTTTCGGTTCCTTTTCTCTCCTGATGTTTATGCCATGTGGACGAAACATTATACGTAAGCTGGTATTATCTGCTTCAGCTGCATCAAGGGCATGGGTGGCCCAGTCGTCTAAGGCGCCGCGATTCGCTGCGCAGAGTTGCGTACCTTGGGCACGCCAGAAACCTACGATTGTGATCACGGTTCCCCAAATTATGTTTCATGGTTTGTCAGCACCATACCCGTGCTCGTGGGTTTCACCGAAGTGGTAAAGGTCTGAGACCTGCATCACTTCGGGCTTTCCTCCCACATTAAGCTGACACGCCGTGATATAACTGGAATACTGTTAAAAACGGCGTTAAACCCAACTCACTCACTCACTTCAGCTGCATACATGACGAAGATGAATGAATATCAATTTTATTTTGGTCAATTCTCCTCAGTTGAGTCGCTAAATTAAAGTTGTACGATCATTGACTTATATTTAAGAAAGTTTGGATTCCAATAACAAAGGGACCGGCAAGGCCACAATGTAAAGATTTCAGTAGAGTCACCGAATTCTACCGCGCCCCAGCTGTCAATACCGTCTAATGATTACTAATAGACCCCGACTGTTTGCTTACATCAAGCTGACGAGCTGAATACGTACTGCAGTCAGGTACCTGCGAGAGGGCGTTCTGTCTCCGACATCTGCCGAACTCTCATACTTATTTGCATCTGGGACAATGCATCATTTTATAAATAGAATAAATCCATATCAACGTGGTGAATATAGCCTCCAACCAATACCTGTCTTTCATGTTTTAAAAATTTAATAATGAACATTAAATAATTATGTCCTTTTTATTTTATTTACCGTAGTTACATGGGTAATACCTGAATGTAATGGGTAATACAGTGAACACTTTTCAATGTGTCTTACTCGTGCTGACCACGCATCCTACTTCCTGGTGTCTAGTTTCCGCTGACGCATCTCTTTGAAGTCTTTCCGCTAAGTCACATGATTACAATAATTTCAATTTTAAAAATTCAGTGCGATACTGTGTCGACACATCGCCCACGGTATGACATCACATTTGAAAAATCATTATTTTACCCTTTTTCTTCTAAAATATGCAGTTTTTAACTGTCAGAAGGGACATGGTATTTTTTATTCCATGACAACAAAAAACAATCAAATCAATTTTTTACAACGTCGACAACAAAACTGTCAGCAAGAACTTGTGACATTGTCTATCCTTTGTCCCATAATATGAAAATCGTATATTATATATCGTGATACAACATGATGATTTTCCTTTTTCATAATTAACATGTTTTTTGTCGTTGTGTCTGCCGCCAAGCTGTCATTCAGATGACGTGATAACGGTTATTCGCGAACATCAAGCTGACGGGCTCGACTGCATATAGCGCATTGCGTGCACTTTAATACTGTTTACCCTGCATGACAGCAGCCATAAAACATTGATATCTCGTAGATAACTTTTCACAGCTAGTGTCATAAAAACGCGACTATGATAATGATACTTAAATTTCACAGGTAGTTAGTGAGTGAGTGAGTTGGGGTTAACGCCACTTTTAACAGTATTCCAGTCATATCACGGCGTGTCAGCTTACTGTGGGAAGAAAGCCCCAAGCGATGCAGGTCTTAGACGTTTACGACACGGGTATGGTGCTGACAAACCTAGAAACATAATCGGGGCGAACCGGGATTCGAACCCACAATCATAGGTTTCTTGCTTGCCCAAGGGACGCAACTCTTAGACGACTGGGCCACCCGTGCCCTCACTTCACAGGTAAACGACGTTTCGTAAACCTCACCTGCATTTTTGAAGAACATATCTCCAGACCAAAAAAAGGACTTTGACATTTTTCTACACTGTTCCGCGAGGGGCGGTTGGGGGAAGACTCGTGGTTAAGGCGTTGGCTCGTCACGCCGAAGACCCGGGTTCGATTCATCACATGGGTACAATATGCGAAGTCCATTTTCGAGTGTCCCCCGCCCTGATATTGCAGGAATATTGCTAAAAGCGGCGTAAAACCATACGCACTCGCTCTTATCGCGATCTTTACATTATTCCAGCACTCTCGATCGCCTCCGTGGTCTAGTAGATAGAGCAGCTGCCTGGAGAGTGGAAGGTCGGTGGTTCTATTCCAGGCAGCCTCATGCAAAGATGGTAGTCTTAAAAGATGTTGTTTCTCTACCTGACGTCGACATTAAGGGGATAAAACAAGGAATGGTCAACTCAGAGCATATACTGTGTCTGAGTGGGTATCCATGTTAAACGCCAGTTTGGTATCTCAGTGGGCTGCTGCTATGAAAGGTGCATTAGTCCGGACTAGTACAAGCACACACATGTGCATGCATGTCGTAACATTAGAGAAATAATTTTGAGCGCGACGTTACACCTCACCTCACCCCAACTCCCCCACAACACACTCACGTGAAATCAGTGTTCAAAATGTGCTTAAAGAGACATCGATAGGTGAGAGAGATTGGTTCTCTTTCGTAATATTCCTGTACTATCACGGCATTTAACACCAACAATTGGCATCATAGCTTCTTCCCATATAGGGATTTGAACCCAGGCCTTCAGTGCGTACTCACCGCACCATCCGTGAAATGGGGTTTAACGTCACGTTATAGACTATTTGCACTTATATAGCGATGTGCATGCGCGTATGTGTGGCTGCTTGTATTATATTAGCCCGGACTCATGACGTTTCTGAAGGAAGTGCTAGCCCGGCGAAATACCCTACTTAGACACAGTATACCGACTCCGAGTCGACCAGTCCTTGTTTTAGCCCTGTAATGCCGAGCACCAGGCAGGGTACCAACAAGTACCATCTATTAACGTATTTTGGTATGACGCGGTCGAGGATCAAATCCCTGAACTTCCGCTCTCCGGTCGGACGCTTTTACGTCTTTTGATACGTAGTCGACGCGGCCATGGGTCGAACCCCAACTTCCGCTCTCCACATCTCTAATTACATGATATCCACCCGTAATGGTTAAGTACGTGATATCATGCCACAATGATTATGTTCATGATAGTCTAAATTACGGTGGTTTACCTGTACATGATATCCACCCCCAATTCTATCCACAATCAAATCTAAACTTTATGATATCCACTCGCAAATTAGAGTTCATAATATCCACCCGCAAAATTAAAGCTCATGATGATAATTTTATAGAAAGTGCATTATACACGTCGGCTAATCTTAAATTCATTGTGTCCACCCGCAAGGCTAAGTATTGGAAATCTACCCGCAATTCTAAAGTATGCATGTACATAATACTTCCACTGGTAATTGTGTAACTCCTTACAGGTCTGACTCCATGGGCAGTGCGCGACACTGGTGTGTATTGGCAATCTCATTAAAATCAGATCTTAGTTCTCGCTACCGCTAAACAAAGATCCGAGGACATGCCATTTCGGGTCACCTCCGACCGACCTTGCGCGAACTTTGACCGACCGATAGAAGGACTGACAAGAAGTCGACATTAGGCAATCAGAAGGCAGCTTTCTCGTGCTTTACGGCACTAATTTCAAATTGGCGCACGTATTTTGACAAATTCTCGATTACAAATTTGAAACCTGAACAAAAGAACATTCCGGAATGGCTAATAGATGGTCTACATTGTATGGATACAGTCGTTAAACCCGTAACTATCGTTCGAAATACCCCGTGTATAGGTTTTCGAGGTTGCATAATCAGAAATCACATTCCGAATGTCACTTTCATGATCTGGTAAGCGACGCTCTGATTGGTCGGATGAAAGGTCGTTCTGACGTTACCCTAATGGGATGTCCTCAGATCTTTGTTTGGCGATTGTGAGATTGTGTATTGGATACAATTGTGAAGCCAAGTCTCAGGATACATTACTGAAGGACACACTACCAAGGGTGTTATATTTCTCGACCTTGACCTCTCAGGTGTTACAAGCCATGTTTATTCCTAATCGCCTTACACCAAAACAAGTGGGAGTTATAATTCACACAAAGTAGCAACATGATCCAGCCCGTGTACAATGTTATTTGTTGCGGTCCAAACTTGACAATAGAAGCAAGTGACCTTAAAAAAGACTACCTATATTTTTTAAGAAGTCGGCCATGACTGTGAATATACTCTTGTAAAGTTAAAGTGTCACTACAAAACAACCCCCGGCCTTTTGATAATTACCACTGCAACACGTAAAGCAAGGACGTAGGGGTAGGAACACTGGTCAATGGTAACAATAGCACAACAGTACATGTTAGCCTCGCTTTAGCATTAAGGACCACTTGAGCGCTCAGTAGCTACTACATTTAAGTAAATAATTATGCATTTAAAAGAGCATGACGTTTTGTTTACATTTTCCGGTAACAAAGTCCCAAACTTGCCAAATAAAGATTAGATCGATAGCCGCCGCACCGCACCGCACCGCACCGCACTACTGCCGCCTATGCCGACGAATTCAAATTAACATACTATCTGGTTTACAAACCCAACAAACGTGTATATACCGTTTGTGCAGAACACTCAAAATGCCGAATTCGAAGACCAGTCATAATATCATCGAAACAATACACCAAAGTCAGTATAGTGGGTACCCGTCAGTTCCTAGCGAAGAGTAAAGTACAGAGTACTACTTTCCCAAATAGGAAAAGAAACTGGCATTCGAGATGACAACTCTTCTGATTGAGTGAGTATGGTTTTACTCCGCTTTTAGTAATATTCCAGCAATATCAAGGCGGGGGACACCAGAAATTGGCTTCACACATTGTACCCATGTCAGAAATGACATGGGTGACCAAGTAATGCAATTTCAAAAATAGACCTCATGCATAAGACGATTCAGCTGGTCCCCTGTTCATGAGGACCACGTTTTGTTATCTAAAAGGTTAATTTGGATTCTGCAAAAAAGTGAAGTGTTCAAGTTCTGGAAATGATTAACCTTTAACCAACTGCACATTCTGCCGCACTAGTTCTAATGCTAAAGGTACATCATGTGTGATGCGCCGGAATGGCGGAGGAAAATATCTCTTGTTGCACGCGCACCTGGCCGTGCGGATTACGAAAACAGCTTTTACTCCAGGACAACGACATTTTAAATGGCTAACCTGTAGGATGAGCTCAGAGCATATGCAAACGCGTTGTTTTTTATGTTTGCCATGGCAAATATCAACATTTGGCAAGCTTCTTTGGAAATGTGAAGCCACCTTCTTTGAAATCCCGTCGGGAAATGAACATATTCCGAATTTACGCTGTACCTGTAAAATGGCCTTGGGTTTGACGTCATAAAAATGTCTACAAGTCCCAGTTTCGAAAGACCACATTGTTAAAAAATCCTTATGGCTTCGTTCTTACAGGCATCGCTAAATCCAGGTAGCTGCTCTGTGGGGAGCTTGGCAGTCACCTGACCGGAAAGCAATCATGCCAACTTGGGCCGACATTCCCACACCGACAATCATTATTATTCAACGTCTCAACACGTTTTTTAACAGTTTTAA
Source organism: Haliotis cracherodii (assembly GCF_022045235.1). Taxonomy (NCBI): domain Eukaryota; kingdom Metazoa; phylum Mollusca; class Gastropoda; order Lepetellida; family Haliotidae; genus Haliotis; species Haliotis cracherodii. The sequence continues at coordinate 30,435,361 of NW_027266308.1, forward strand.
GAAAAGCACTGACGAGGGGATATGTTTTTAAACACCTATCACATTTCCTGTGAAGAATACGCCGAGAAAATGAACATAAAATTGGCCCGAAAAGTAGAACGATCTTCTTTTCACGACATCTATCTGACAAACCGATTGATGCGATGCGAACACCAAATATCGAGCCCAGCGTTCATGTAATGGAGTTGACCCTTCACGTCGTTAGTGCATGCGTGGGGCTAGTGTGCAAGACTGTTGCATGTACTGCTCAATTTACCCGGTGGAATTTCTCAAATGTTATCTAGCATGATAAGAAACAAACACGCCTTACTATTGAGATAGTCCATGATGGTATCTTACAAACATCGATGTGTATGTGTGCAACTGTATGAAAGGTTTTGTTGCTGTGTGTTGGTAATGCAGTTAAAGATGGTTATGCAATTTCAGAGTTGAGAAGTTCAGAGCGATTTCAGCGTAAAAAGTGAAAGATTAGCAAAACGTAAAACAGTGCGAAAGTGATGCTAATAGTCATTCCAGACCTTGTTTTTGCGTCACTGCTATAGATGTACACTGAAAGTTAAGCCGAAGTATCGCCTGTAGCCATTTCTACACATTGTGGCGGAAGTGGATTAATACTAGCATTCACACGCTCATGTACTTTTAGAAAAGAGTGTTCCAGTTCGTACAGTGTATTATACATTTACAATGTATATAAAGCAGGGCTCCAGGTACTAGTATCTGTTCAAATGCGTTTTTCCCCCGACCAGTGGGTCCGATTGCATTCTAGTTATCATTTTCAACTCCCTGGTGAGTATACAACCCAAGTTGCATACGGGCGCTTGAGGGTGTTTTACACCTACCTCACATTGCGGGTACCCATTCCCTGCTGGGTGAACAGAGGCACCATTGAACTAAGTTACTTGCCCAGGCATATGGTCATTTGGTTCTTTTGAGTATACACGGTGAATGTACTGCCCCTTAAGGGTAGAGACAACACTGTAAAGACCTGTAAAACATTGTTGGTACCCCGGTTAAATAACAACCCCGTCACCAGTGGGATACAATCTCAGCACCTGGCGCTTTTAACCTTGCACACTCTGCCCCTCATTATAAGCAGATATTCAGTCAGTCTATATCTAAGGTCAAAGATCCAAATAAAGGTGCATTAAAGTCGAGGATAAAAGGAGCTCTTTCAGTATTAATACTCACTTCCAATGTTAAAATGATAGACGAAAACCAGCATCTACATACTTTTATTAAAAATTAAATCGAGTGAGTGAGTTGGAGTTAACGCTATCTTGAATTATCTATTATTTATAGCACGATATTATAGGTTAATAAGGAAAGCCAAAAGTGATGCAGGTCTAATAATATTTGTTTTTAGTATTTTGGTGCACAAATCACGAATCGTAATCATTGGATTCGATCCGAAAATTGTTTTTTCTTAAATCCGAGCTACAAACATTTTAATGGTCTATTTCTTTAAAGCTCATTTTAATTAATTTGTTTTGCCATCACGTTTGAGTACGAATCTATTACCATATCGTTCAAAAGATGTACTTGTATAGCCTCATGTACTATCTACTTAAGTGATTAAGATAAAACAATACACTGAATTGTCAATAATGCTCAGCACATATAAGAATACAGTGCCGTTGAAACATATACAAAGACACCAGTAATGAAATAGGTGCTTACCAGCACACTCATTTCCTAATTACCCTGAGACGCTCTAAAACAAATTACTTTATCGCCTTAATACATTAAACTGTCATTCGACCATACTCTCACGGCATAACTCTTAATGGATTATAACAATATACACCTTAATAATAGTAATGCGGCTTTCAAACCCTACCGGTCAATTTGGTCTCACTTGGGATTAAGTCCTGGAACAATGGCCGACTTGTTACACCAAGTAACCCACTTATTCCCGTATCAAGCCCCCAAGTGCAGCTCCTGTGTCCACGTTAATTGCTCTATAGCACTGGCAATGCAGAGATTTGGATCTGCGTTCTGTCACAGCCAGTAGGAGCGTGGAACATCTCAAACGTTCAGATTGCCACTTGTCGAAGAAATGTTTCGAATCTGATCATGTCACTCCAAGAAACATGGGCCCGTTTGCATAAAGCGATCTTACACTTAAGATTGTCTTATCTTAGATCAATTTGAGGAGAAGGGTCTCGATGTATTAAACAACCGTGGCTCATTTCATTCATGCGGTCTATGTTGTAGATTTATGTTGAAGTGTATGCCTGTGGAAGATCATGTGATGATTTGCTCATGAATGTATTATTGTTATTATTATTATTTATTTATTTATTTTTTAATTTATTTATTTATTTATTTTTTAATGGTCGTTGGCTACATAAAAGCCTCTGTCTGCCTGTTGAAGTTTTTAAGTTTCAGTTGCCATATTTTGAAGACAGTTTGTACAGGTGGACCCTTGGCTGATATCAGATTAATTAATTTGCGTTTATCAAGTTTGTTATGTGTCAATCAGATTGTCGGCAGGATCGAGTTTTCGGAAAATTGACACATAGAGCTACTACGGGTTATAGAGGGAGACTTGTGTGTTCATGACCCGGCCACTGGGGTTCCAGAGCAGCAGTGTTCCGGTTTCTATGGCTACAGAAGATGAATAGTGTGTGTATGACCCGGCCACTGGGGTTCCAGAGCAGCAATACACAATTGCAATTGCAATATCCAGGGTTTCAAATGTCAGCAAATATTAGCAAAAACTGATATTCTGATCGAAAGCAACAATGATGTTTTGATGTTCTGATGCTTGCAATGAAATTTTCAAGCTCTTTTGCTCTTATATTTCATGTCAATGTTCTGATGTTTCAACGCTATGGTGTTTTCATGATCTGATACTCGGATTCCCCTATGGCCTCATTGTCTGACGTTCTTATGTTACGATGTAATTGTGTTCATACCCTGATATTCTGATATCTGAAGATCTGATGTTTCAAGTCCTGCTCTTGTGGTTTGATTTCCCGATGTTATGATGTTCTCTTGATTGTTCATGTCTTATTTTGTCATGTTTTCATATTCTGATGTTCTAAGTATTTAATGTTCAGTACGCTGTAAACATATGTTTAGAATGTAAGCACGGACAAGACATGTTTAGATCTAAACGGAATGCACATTAGGTGTGTTCAATCTAAACGCATTTAGGTCTAGCAACATGAAATGATCTATCATCGCATAGCCTAAACCTGAACACAACATCCCCATAATCTAAACATGTTAAAACAGGTTTAGACGTTAAACATGTTTCAACATGTCTATATTTTAAACATGTTAGAATTTAAACACGTTTAAACATATCTCGAACTTAAACATGTTAAAAGTTAAAACATGTTTCGAATTTTAACATGAAAAAACATGTTTAGAGTTTAAACCTGTTTCAATAAATTGCCTAGTTATCATTAGGCAATAAGTCAAATGCTGATAAGATGTATAGTATTGAAAATAGATGTCAAATCAGATTCACAGGCACTTGCATAACATATATACCACGAGGACTTACAACGAACATGGTACGATATCAACAAAAATGAAAAACTTAACCAAACTCAGTAAATAGTGATTAGGGAAATTGACACTTGTGACGACAATAGTCTCCAAAGCACAAGTGTTCAAGTGAAGATCTACAAATGAAGAGGTTACAGCTAGGTCCCATCGAGTTATAAAAGTCTATGTGTTCATAAATGTGTGGTAACTGTATAACCAGTAATATTACTCGCATACTGGAAGTTGACTACTACGATTACTGATTACTGCGATAGACCGTTTACTTTTTGTAGCTACCACCACCCGGCCACCCCCAAATTAATCCAAATTAATCAATTATACTATAAAAAAATAACTTTCGTGTGTTTTTTTAAGAATTTCTCTGTTATATTTTGGATGGACTTACATTTCAATGCGTAACGAAACAAACATGGCGACTGCCGTGCAGAATTCGGTCGAATTCAGGATTTGCAAAACATGTGTACCGCCAATTGAGCTTCGACAGATATTTCCAAATCTTTTCATGTTTGTAATCGCGAGGTTTTATGACAATAAAGATCTTGATTATCGATCAGGTCGTCTTGACTGGGCGCCGCGATTTTGTTTGGAATCTGATTGGTCAACAGGAGGGACATATAAGGGCGATAACTCGTAATGGCCGCTGGTGACACTACGATTGAACCTCGAAAGTTCGCAAGGGTGGAAACTAGACTGTTTACTCCCTTGTCTCGGGAAGATCGTCTAAATGTCGCAGTACTTGAATTTCGATCACCAATATGGAACAGACCTCGACTCTTTTACCAATCATAAACAGGTCAAAACAAAAATAGCAGCCAGTTCATGATGATCTTTCTAACTAGACACACGTTTCGTAACAAATGGATCAGCATCGGCCTTTATACAATGCTGCCGTACAAGTCCTACGTTGCATCAATAAAGTCGCTCTGTCATCTGTTAAAATGTCAAAGCTTATTGGAAGCCAAACACGGCCGCAGTTCCAATCTCATAAGACTATATCCATCAAAGCTGATGAACGGAAATGTTTGGCACCGAACAACACAGCCACAAATTAGCGAGTAAAGCCCTCAGAAAATTCTGGCAAGCACTAACGATGCATCTACCGGAAGTTGTATGTTGTATGGATCTCTTCTTCTGTCCCGTTGTGGAACTTAAATGATACCTTAAGTACTTCGATGGCTGCCGCTTTAAACCAAAGAAATCTTTCATGTGCCTCTGATGTTACTAGCTAAATTTTATTTCCATTAGTTTGTTAATATGTTTGTACATGTACACTGTCAAATGTATTAGATCGTAAACACAACTTATACACGTTCCTTGTCCCATAATTTTGACATGTTTAGGATTGTGTTTAACAGCTAAACGTGTTTTTAGTGTCGAAACCCCCTTAAAATTTAGCAGCGTAAATTGATTAATTAAAGTACAGGTTCTATCGTAAACAGAAGTACTTTCATTGTAAACTTCCTGTATGCGAGACAAAATACAGTACTAGTTATACAACAACAACACATTTATGAACACATAGATTTTTATTCCTCTGCGGGATTCGAACCTGCAACCTCTTGATCTTCAGTCTTTCACTCGACCACCTGTCCACATGTGCTAACGTTGACAGATTTCGTCACAGTTGTCGATTTTCCTTGTCACCATGTTGAACATCTTTATGTTAATATTGTACCAAGTTCGTTGTAAGTCCTGGTGGTATATGTGTTTATGCAAGTGCCTGTGAATCTGATTTGCACATCTAATTTCAGTATATATTGTGCATTGTATCAATATTTGACTTATTGCCTAATGATATGCACTTTATTGCAACAGGTTTAAATTATGAGGATCTTATGTTCAGGAGGTGTTCATGCCATGAAATGCTAGCTAATTTAATGTTTAGACCTAAATGCGTTATAAAACACATCAAATGTGTATTCCGTTCAGGATTTAAACACATTCATAATCATGCTTAGATTTAAATATGCCTTATCTGTGTTTACACACAAAACACATTTTTACAGTGTACCAAAAAAGATGAATACGTGACAAGTGTATTGTATACTGCAGGCGTTTAATTAGTTGCCGTAACCTTGTATTGACTGTGAGCATACGGAAAGGGAAAGAAATATGGGTTTTGTTACAACTCCTGTGAAACAACTACGGTCGCGTTGGGAAATATTAAGCTCTTGAAAATGAGACTTTTAGAGTCGAAATATAGCTCCGTAAGTGTGTGTTTTTTCGCGAAGAAGATATGCAAAGTACAAAGGAAGGGAAGATAACTTGCTATATCGCGGTTTCGGATATCACCAAAGTTAAGGCTCCGACTGACGGTTAAATATCAGATACTATGATCCTTGGTGTGTCAGTATGCCCATGTTCGTCATCTCTATGAAGGTGTTAACGCCTACGTTCTACAACACTCTCTTTTGTGGGCTTTCCTTTAGAAATCATCTGATTAAGGGGCGTTGGGTAGCCTCGTGGTTAAAGCGTTTGCTCGTCACGATGAAGGGTTCGATTGTCCACATTGATACGATGTGTGAAGCCCATTTCTAGTGTCCCCCGCCGTTATACTGCTAGAATAATGCTAACAGCGGCGTACAACCCAGAGCACTCACTCACTCACTCACTGAGTTGATCTGTCGTTATATAACTGTTCAAAACGGTAACCCAGCTTACATTTCACCCCGTGACGATTCCGGGTTAGAATTAGTCTTCAGCAACACCTGCTTGTAGTAAGAGGTGACTAACAGGATCGGGGAGTCAGACTCGCTGACTTGGTTGATGCATGTCATCGTATCCCAATTGCGTAGACCTATGCACATGATGTCAATCACTGTATTGTCTGGTCCAGACTCGACTATTTACAGACCTGTGGCTAAGTGCGGCGTAAAACAACAAACAATCAAAAAAAGACAATAAATAACGAGAGAAAAGACGCGAATTAAAGCCAATTTCACAGATTCACTGTCCTTTCCATGCTAAAGTGCGGTGTTTAATTTCAGATATATGTTTCCACGCCATCTTTGCGACCTATCTTTGTTGAAACTAGTTCAAGGTAACGAATTAGGATTCATACTTTGAAATATTATCTTCGGCAGTCCGACCTAAATACCTCCTTTTGTTAAAAATCAAGTTAAGATATATCAAAATAGAAGCTCACTTGAAATAGATATTGTACATTTTTCTTACTTTACGTCACCAGTGAATGCTCACATGGTAGGACTCATCAGCGAATAAGCACGTGGTGCCCACGCCTCAATTAGTTTACTGTGTATCACTTGATAGTTGGGTAAGTGAGTTGATAGGCTTTTTTCACGTCTCAGCGGTTCTATAGAAGATGCTCGTCATTAAAAAAGTATCTCGTAACAGTTTCATCATCCAACAGTAGGGACCTTGACCTGTTTACACACTTATTGTAAATTTGTACTCTTTTCAGGATGAGAACGAGGGTCGGGCCGGGTGGAGAAATCAACAAGTGTGTGTGCGTGTGTGTGTGTGTGTGTGTGTGTGTGTGTGTGTGTGTGTGTGTGTGTGTGTGTGTGTGTGTGTGTGTGTGTGTGTGTGTGTGTGTGTGTTCTACTGTACTTTTTATGTACACTCACGGCCTTTTGTGGTTATGGCGTGCACCGTTGCTCATGATATTAACCTCTAATTTGCCTGGTCGCGGGATAAAACGGATTAGATTATTACACCTCCATGTCTGAATGATGAGATCTGATTGGTCTACGCTATCTTGATTACAGTTGATGCAGTTTTATTTGAATCATGAAAATACAAGTTGTGGATTTCTAGATCTAGATTTCCCTCATAATCTCCCATCTAACTGGAGGTCCTTTTCAATTTAAATGTAATGCTTGTTGCTGTCTAAATAATATATTTTCAGAGACGAAGCGTTTGTCGAAATTGTCACAAGGGAGGTAATACATATTTTATGTAAACTCAAGAATATGTTTCAATCATTTTGCCCTGAAACAGAATCTTTTAAATTTCTTCCCGATTATGTTTTGGCGAAATAGCCCTTCCGTCAGCAATAAGCTCGCCATCAATGTCCTGTGTGGACGGGAAAGCAAACACCGTCATCCCATGTGCGACCCCGCCTCCACGGTCTAATGTCCTACCACTGTCTAGACGTCTAATAATAACTTTTAGTTATACTAACGTCTGTTATCAGGTATATTCTGATTAAACAATCCTATCATATGTCGTTAAAGATGAAGACAGTATTGTCCAGACAACTGAAGAGTGAGCGTTTAAATCTACAGTTTGTTTGGAAGTAAATACCCAAATGTAAAATATGATGTGTTAATAGTGAAAATGAGTAGATTGTTTGATGGTACCCAGTATATAAATAGTTTTTTTGGATACAGTTGGGGAAAAAAGATTGTTCTAAAAAATATCTTTAATGTGAGGAGAAAGCATGAAGTTACACGTCCCGTAGGGATTCCGGGTCAGAATAGATCTCCGCCAAGCTGTGGAGGTCGTGAGACTCAACGTTGTGGATCTTGTGGTCAGATTCGGGGTCACTGCGTGCCATCCTACTCAGACGGCGTGGATTATTACGCATAATATCAGTCAAAGGTTCGTCTAGTCCAGTGTAGTGAATGAATTAAGTAAATATTATTGCCAAAATGGTTAGAATAATGCCCTCATATTTCTTGACGACGGGCAATTATCACGCCCGTTGTTAGGTGACGTCATAGGATAGGGACAGGTGACGTCACGTTGAATAGTGACGCCATGTGGTTTATTCTATGACGTTTCCATATTTGTAAAAGTTGGTCAGTGACACTCGTGTTGATTGCAGTAACTGTTTCAAAACCGATATTGTTGTTTCTTTTAATTTGATAACAAATTCCATCCATTTTCCCCCAATACTGGTCTCAAAATTCAAAATGAAAATTGTTAAGTACGAAAGAGTAAGAGATAACAGAGAGTTTCTACGTTTTATCGCTTGTGCGAACACCGTAAACTGGACTTGACTTCAGCAGAAATTTGTTAGGATTATGGAGTTTGTTGCTTCTATTTACATATACAGTAAAGTACGTTTATAACGAACACGCTTATAACGAACTGACCGATTTAACGAACTTATTTTTCAGTCACGACCATTTTTTGTATGAACGCTGTATATATGCCTATGACGAACTATGTTTATTACGAACTAAAATTAGTGGTCCCTTTGAGTTCGTTATAACCGTAGTTTACTGTATCTGTTACTAGACTTGCAGGATAGGAGGGTTGGGATATTAATGGTCCCCCTAAAAAATACTGTCCACGGGATAGCGGGCAGGCAGTTATTTCGAACCCTGTACTCCAGATTCAATAATTTACAGACCGTCCTCAAATAAATGGTACATTGCTGAGGGTGGCGTTAAACAACAAAGAAACAAACAAACCTATTGTGATGCAGGTCTGAAGCCCTTGTCATTTGAAACTAACGAGCACAGGTATGGTGCCGCACAGCACTGAGGTTTTGTGATAAATGTGATGGCGAAGTTGTGATTGCATCTTCTACAAACACATCAAAGACAATGGGTAGGTAAATAAACCCATATACTACATATACACCTCAGACTTTCTCGCCACTTTCCTAAATACAGCTCAAGTTCTATCATTGGGGGGGTTTTATTTGATTTACAAGATGCACAGTTTTTCCCCGTGTTATTTCGGTAACTATGCAGTGCGACTTTGCCAGGGACAAAGACGTCAGTAGGTTTCTAGATATGTCTGGTTTGCGTATCACTGCATTCCACGTAGATTTGTTAAACTCACACGCCGAGCTATTTCTTCACCAATATCCCTCGGGGCTAACCGGAGCTAAATACAGATGGAAACGGAAGAAAGGTGCGAAATAAATGAGCATCTAAGCCAAAAATACGTCCCTGATTGTATAACGTTGTCTGAAAAAGATGTATGAATAAACATGTTTGATTGATTGAACGCTTGACGGATTGCTTGACTGGAGGTTAGTTGGATCAAATGTAGACGATTGTGAATATTAGCATGGATGGGTAAATATATGGATGGACGAACAGACAGATGGACAGATGGGGCGGGAGTGAGGGCGGATGGACGACATTTTGACTGAGTGAATTGTCAATTCGAATGTTGTTGGGACGTTGTTGTCATTTTTGAGTGAGTGGGTATGGTTTTACGCCGCTTTTAGCAATATTCCAGAAATATCACGGCAGGGGAGACCAGAAATTGGCTTCACACATTGTACCCATGACGTAAATGGATCCCGGGTCTTCGGCGTGACGAGCAAACGCTTTAACCACTAGGCTACAGGACCGCCCCTGTCATTTTTAACATGTGCAAAACAAACCATCTCCAACCTCCACACACACACACACACACAGCTCTAGCGCTTTTTCGCAGTGCTACAAGACACTAGTCCTGAAGCCGTACACACATAGATGGGCTGAACTGTCAATGTTTAATACCATAGAACATATTACTGTGCATGAGTAGCTGGAAATTGAAGGTGTTATCAAATTATCTGCCCTTAGCTTAGAAGGTTGACCGGTAGAGTCTGCCCCAGGCGAAACCTCAGCAAGAGTCAGTTGCATTGACAGCGTTTGATGTTCAAAATAAATACTTTATACCTCATTGGAGGCTTGGGGAGAATTGACATCTATTATTAAACAAAGAAATTGGATTGGAAAGAAAAGTAAATCGGTTTGGGAAATTTTATCGAATCGAACTTTTTCAGGTTACATTTTTTTTTTTTTTTGAATTAACAGACAAAAATATCAAAGGGGTGAAGGAGATTTGATTAAAACATCCATGTTCAGGGTGAGTTGTCCACGCAACATGACACGCGTCGGGGATTAATATACGGAGAGATCATATTGACAATACTATCATTCCCTTTTCTCATATGCTCTGACATTAAAACATAAAAACTACACTTTCCATTGAGAGGATATTTCGCAATACAGCCGTCTCTACATAACTAAATTGAAGTCTTGGTTATACTTAGCAATGTACTTTAATACAAATGCCAAATAAATTTACAAAAACGTAATAGAGAGAGAGACCACATGACAAATCTATTGAGGATACTGCACACGACACACAAACAAGCCAGACGTTGTGTATGCATCGATCATAGTAGAGGCATTTTATCTATTAAACAATAAAACATATCTCCCTTCACGTATACGTGGGCGTGATGTCAGAAATGTAAGTCTCTGGCAGCCTTTGTTCCTGATGTTCCACAGAGGAAAGGGTAGTTTTCACATATCTTGTAACTTCTGACATTAACTACTGTTAACATTCTCTTCCTTGATCTGTGATATTTGCTCGTACCAATGGTGAGTTGTTTTCCATTAACGGGATCCCGTGATACTGGAACCGATGTCAGCCTGTCTCTGAAGCTGTGTAGTTGGCTTAAGTAACTATTTGGGGCACCTGGTGTCCTGTTCAAGAGGTGTTGCTTCTTCCACAGGGGCATGACCTATCTGGCGCTGTAATGCAGATTGTGAACTTACACACTGTAGTGTATGCCGAAACATGTTGTATTAGTAAAGGTCATAAAGATTTTACAAGTACTGCGCAAGCTTTGCCTATTAATTATCCATATAACTGACACAGGAGATTAGGGTTGGGATGGCCTCTTTGTGCGTGTTGTATTATATTTGACTGGTTCGGGTTGCCCTGACATTGGGGTTGGGTGTGATTATGGTGAAGGGGGTGAGGGTGTTCTTAAGAAGTATAGTATAACTGGCCAAGTTTTTATAACCCAAATATTCTGGCAACAAATAGAAAAATGACAATTCTTAAATAGGAATAAAGAGTAAGAGATAACAGATAGGTCTCTACGCTTTATCGCTATTGCGATCACCGTACACTTGACTCGGCTTCAGTATATATTTCTTTTGCTCGTGGAAATGTGTTTGTCGCTTATATTTACATTTGTTACTCGACTTGGGGGATTGGGGTGGTGGTGGAATTGGGTTAACGTCGCGTCCAAGATTATTGCACTCATATACGACGTGCATGTACGTGTTTGTATGGCTGCCTGTACTAGTCCGGACTTGTGCCGATTGATAGTGCTAGCTCACTGAGATACCATGCCTCAGTTAAACATGAATACCCCACTCAGACACAGTATACTGACTCCGAGCCGACCAGTCCTTGTAATGGTCCCTTAATGCCAAGCGCTGGACATGGTAACAACAAGTACCATCTTTTAACATCTTTTGGTATGACGCGGCCGAGGATCGATCCCCAGACCTTCCGCTATCCGGGCGGACGCTCTACCATAAGAACACGAAGGCGGTGTTGAGGGATTGGGGGTTAGAGAGATGAATTGGTTGAGACACTGGTAGGTTGCTATAGTTGTGTTTGTGGAAAGACGTGGTTGAGGGGCTGGTTGGGTGTTGTGCTCAGCAGTTCGGGGTTGAGAGACTGGTAGGTGTTGTGTTCAGCAGTTCGGGGTTGAGGGGCTGGTTGGGTGTTGTGCTCAGCAGTTCGGGGTTGAGGGACTGGTAGGTGTTGTGTTCAGCAGTTCGGGGTTGAGGGGCTGGTTGGGCGTTGTGTTCAGCAATTCGGTGTTGAGGAGCTGGCTGGGTGTTGTGCTCAGCAGTTGGGGGTTGAGGGACTGGTAGGTGTTATGTTCAGCAGTTCCGGGTTGAGGGGCTGGTTGGGTGTTGTGCTCAGCAGTTCCGGGTTGAGGGGCTGGTTAGGTGTTGTGCTCAGCAGTTCGGGGTTGAGGGACTGGTAGGGTGTTGTTGTTTACAGGTAGATCTTTTTGTTGTTAAAATTGGACGCCTATTGACGTGGTTGCATGTCGGAGTAGGGTTGCACGGACAGCTGATATTCCTCTACGTGATAGGCTGTGTTCTTAAGAAACGTGAACGTGTCCAAGGAGGGGAGGTGTGTGATTGGCTTGCGTGATGCTGAAGCAACTGTTGATGATGAGGCGCTGAGTAGCGTGATGAGAGCGATTTCTCCATCACTGAATCCAATACAGTCACTGCGAGTGAGCGGTTTCAGGTTCAATGTCACTTTTAGCATAACGGATGCACCCAAGGAGTCCGACCGACCACTTAATGAGTACGATAAGGGTTGTGGACGTTTATCCCTTTCACAAAACCCACGCGAGCAGATTACTTCTCAGACCCCCGTATGGAATCTGGGATTCGAACCAGCGCATATATTGACAGCTAATGGACTCTGCATAGCGAATTGGGATGCCACAGATCTCTTATCCATTTTTACTTTCTACTGATCTCGTGAGGAGGATCGACCTACTTCTTTTTCCATTCTTCTCATCTGACGTCTATTTCCTCTCTCGGTCACCTATTTTCGCAGCATGTCGTTACGACCCCACCGATGCAGGCGCGAGTCTCGTGGTAGATGTGTTTACATTACCTGAAGTATATGAAGGATCACGTATGTATATTACCTTAAACATAGTGATGGGTCAAGTATGTATATTACCTTAAACATAGTGATAGATCAAGTATGTATATTACCTTAAACATAGTGATAGATCAAGTATGTATATTACCTTAAACATAGTGATGGGTCAAGTATATATATTACTTAAACATAGTGATGGGTCAAGTATGTATATTACCTTAAACATAGTGATGGGTCAAGCATATATATTACTTAAATATAGTGATGGGTCAAGTATGTATATTACCTTAAACATAGTGATAGATCAAGTATGTATATTACCTTAAACATAGTGATGGGTCAAGTATGTATATTACCTTAAACATAGTGATGGGTCAAGCATATATATTACTTAAATATAGTGATGGGTCAAGTATGTATATTACCTTAAACATAGTGATAGATCAAGTATGTATATTACCTTAAACATAGTGATGGGTCAAGCATATATATTACTTAAACATGGTGATGGGTCAAGCATATATATTACTTAAATATAGTGATGGGTCAAGCATATATATTACCTTAAACATAGTGATGGGTCAAGTAAGTGTATTACCTGAAGCATACTTCTCCTGCAGTGTGACGTTATCAACACAAATTGGAGTACAACCGCCTCAGGAATCCAGACCTGCACGACAGCGATTTGCTGATAAATATTACTTCCTGACAATACCGGGATACGTGTGTAGGTAATTTACCAGGGTGTCACTCAGCGCCGATGTTTTTGTGTGTCGGTCTCTTGCGTACACAAAACAGAAACGTCGCGATTATTTACGCAGTCATCAAATCATATAAATCTTATAATTTCAAGTTTGTGGGTTGATGAAATATTTTGGTGTGAAAACTTGAAAATAAGAATCATTGACAAACAAAACCAAATAAAGACGATGTTAATCATCCATTTTATACACACGGATTAGAAACTAACGGAGTGAGTGTGAGTGAGTATGCTTTTACGCCGCTTTTAAGATATTACAGCAACATCGTGGCGGGGGACACTAGAAATGTGCTTTACGAATTGCACCCTTGTGGGAAGTCGAACCCGGGCCTTCGACGAGCGAATGCTTTACCCACTAGGCTACCCAACCGTTCCGGAAACAAAGTAACACAAACTAGATTGACATATAGTGTTTGCTTCCGTGTTAAAAAACAACATAGTGAGAGAATATGTCACTGAGTGAAATGAAAATATCTGTTATACTCGGGGCAAATATTAGTTTGTTGCGTATTTATTGTTAACGCCGCACACAGCAATCTTGCAGCTAAATGACGACATGACCTGTACATAATCGAGTCCCCGACCAGACAAACATCCCACGCACTCGGGGTACGTTGACACACAATCAACCAAATTGCCGAATTTGACCAACCGATCCACTTTGTTGCCTCTTACGAAAAGCATTTGTTGCTGGGGAGCTATCCATGCCCGGATGGCGGTCACAAACGTCTGTCTGGCTGTCTTTGAAAGGCAACATGTTTTTTCGGCTGTTTCATATTCATACGAATGTACCTTTGAGAAGCCATTTGTGCACTATGCATTAACATGCTATAGGTGAGTGAGTGGATGTTGTTTAACGCCGCAGTTGGCTATTTCTTGACCCGACACACAACCACGCGCTGTGAAAATATAACATTTACCAAGTACGCTATTATCACCAAAAAACTTTCTACCGTCCATACATCTCATTTCAATATGAGTGTGGTTCTTACAACAGTCGACCGCCTCCTTGGTCTAGTGGTAGAGCGTTCGCCCGTAGAGCGGATGGTTGGGGGTTTGATCCCCGTTTGCGTCAACGAGGTTAAGGCCAGGTTCACACAGTGCCGATTATGGCCTCCGTTGGAGATCAGACAGCGCTACGACACGAAAAAGTCGGATTACTATCCTCAATGATCTGGAATGTCCTATCATTGTCTGGTCGCAGTCGTATACGTTCGTAGCAGAGTCCTACGGATCGGGAAAGGTTTAGAAAGCACTCCTGACAGTATGGTGCGTCCCGTAACATTCTGGAAACTCAGCCGATTTTGTCTAGTCGGATTTCAATCGTAACTATGTCGTGACAGATTCTGCTGTATTGGATCAAGATCGTAACAATGCCCTTTGTTGTCTGGACGGTGTCCTGTGGATCGGGACGCTGTCGTGATGAACGGGCATAAATTGTTCATTGCCGTTTCTTGTCGACTAAGTCCGGATTGCGTCCAGATGTTGCCGAATGCGTACTTTTTAGTCGGTTCTCTGTCCGGTCACTGTCGGATCTCTGTCGGATCGCATTCGGGAGAATCGGGACGCTGTCGGGACAGATTCGGTCGTATTTTACCATGCGGAAGATACAAGTCGGATCAGATTCGGATTGAGAAAGGGAGAATCGGGACGATTTCGGCTGGAAACGACTGAATCGGGACGCTTCCTGAACAATATCTGATTGTTTGTGATTTCCCGCCACGAATCACATGATCTTGATCAGACTTTTGACAAATTTTAATCGGAAATGGTCCTATCAAGGACGGCAGTAAAAATCCTGAATGTGTGACTGAGCCCCAGAAGATGGCACTTGTTGTTACCCTGCCTGTTGCTTAGCATTGGTAAAACAAGGACTGGTCGGCTTGGAGTCAGTCTTCTGTCTGAATTGATGTATTCAATGACATGTTAAACTGCGGCATTAGTCCGGACTAGTACAAGCACAAACACACACACACACACACACACACACACACACACACACACACACACACACACACACAAACACACACACAAACACACACAAACACACACACACACACACACACACACGCACTCGCACACGCACACGCACGGGCACGCGGGCGCATGCACATCCCTATATAAGAGCAATATTAACGTTAACCCGTTTTTCACTCCGGCCCTACCTCTTATAATTGTCACAGTTTGGATTCCGGGCTAGAACAGGCCGCTGTACCCTATATACCCGACTTATGAGGATTGGGTGGCTACACCGTGTCACTAGGTTCATTGTGTGACATCGTGTCCCGACGGCACCGGTTGATGCTCATGCTATCAATCACTGGTCTGCAATGCATTGGCTCTATCATGACCGCACAGACCGCGCTAGCATATTGCTAACTGCAATGTAAATGAACACTCCCACTCAATTTTTAACGAACGGCCACATATTTTAGATACAAGAAATTGTCATTCTGTCAACGCCATGACTCAAAATACTTTTCACAGCAAATGATTAGGTCACCGAGTTTAGATTTACTAGACACCTCGACATATATTGTTCTTTATAAGCTTTTAGAGCCAAGCAAATGACTTCGGACGAATCTAGAAAATGTCTAAACGTCCGTACCCACATGGAATCGTAATTATATGGAATATTTTTCATATATTTATTATGATGCGTTATCAACGAGGGAAAAGATTAACCGTTCTAAAAAGCATGCGTAGCCGTCTCATGTTCGTTCCAAAGTAGCATTCGTTTTTTTCAGTAACACCAAATTCGACACATATGCATTATTTAGACGGATGGTGTTCGGCAAAGAAAATCGTTACGCAATCATCTCCCATCGTCCTGCTGCAATCGCGTGACGTATTTGGCAGCATCCGCTATATCACCATGGTTACGACATGGCTCATCATCATTGCAACGGCATGTTGCTTCCCGTGCACTTCCATGTTTGTCATGACAAGAAAAGTTTCAAACTATAGTTTTATTCTCCTGTTTCATTGTCACGTTTTGAAATATAATTTGTATACAGTACATGCATACATACTATGGTAGGAAAGTAGTCACAGAATAGTAATACAAATAATCGATTCCGATATCACATGGGTCGACCTTTTCGCAAACTGGCCCATGAAAACAGCCAACTAGTGCATTCTGGATTACGACAACCATAAAGCGTCATTTACCCGGGGGTTTGTGGCAGTTGTAATTGTCGTAATTTCCATTCCTGTCGGGCCAGATCATGAATTTTAATTTGAGTAAGCATACATGCAGGTGCACATGCTGTGTTTGTCTGCTTCGGTTAACTGTTCAAGTTTGTTTGGTTTGGTTTGCCTGAGCATTAAGCAAGTTGTAAGAATGTTAAATGCACAAACAATAAACTGCAGCCATCTTTATATGATCAAAGCCAGTAAACCTACTGTAACAAGCTATTGAACGAAGCTGCTGTACAACAAACGAGAATATGCGTGCACTGTAAACAAACTGGCTTTGTTTACAGCCCGCCCCAGTCCTCTCAGTTACCCAAAACTAGTGATACAGTGTACCTCTCGTCACCGCTGACATCTTTCCGAAAAGTACAAGAAGGCAATTCGGCCTGCCCCAGATTGAGACGTGTTGGGCACGAATGACAGTACACATAAAAACAACAAAACCCTTTCCACATTCTCCTCTCGACAGGCAGAACTCGCTACACAGAAATGGGACAACGTTTCCAGCAGCGAAATACTGTATGGGGAAGTTAATAAGTCGGAGAGAGATAGACTTGGATCCTGCTCTTCGCCTCCCAGCGGCAGAAGGCCAGGAACGCAAGCACTCTAGGGCAGGTAAACCAGTCTAGAAAAGAACGTGTAATCCTGATTGTTGCCGAATAACACAACATGTTAAGTGTAATAATCTACAGTTAGGAATTTTGGGGTTTTTAAAATCATAATGATTAATGTATTTCATATGTAGGCATATCATTATACAAATGTGGGACAAAAATAAAATTTCTTTTAAAAGTTTGGTTTTATCTTTACAACTGTTACACATCACCATGTAACGTTCTCAAACCCAAAACAAATAAGGCGCTATAATACTCGGTGTTCGCGAAAAGGTGAGCGTATTCTGCACAACCGGTGAAACCCCTCACAAACGTTGTGAAAATGTAGACACCAAAGACTGAATAAAGGTACTGAAATATTGCTCGACATTAAGGGGAAGCTTCAGTCATCCCTCTTGTCATAAAGTCTTGTGGTGAGTTCACTGTGAATCTATATGCATAGATCTAAGTATCTCCATGAGAGGGTACTCATTGGTCTCCTTTATTTCTCTGTAATGCGCATGCATGCCTGGCTCAAAATTAATGATAGCAATTAATGTCCGCATCTTTAGTAATCTCATTACATGACAACAAATGACAGAAACATCTTCCACAGGTAACATTACATTATATTAATTACTTGCGGTAATCTTGTACTTAAACTAATACGATTTAGATGTCATTGAAATCTGAATATCCGATAGACCGGATGTGCTTTATATAAACAGTCATGTATAAGTAGCTGTTATGGGATAGACCGATGAGTGATCTCTTTTTCAGTTTGCAAAGTTGACAAAATATCTTTATGTGAATTTTTTTTGTGTTAATTGTGAGATGTTAAATAGGATTAGAAACCAGATTTTGACCAATCAGAATCAAGCATCCCTCAGAGCCATGGTGAAATTATCTATACATCCTCATTGTGGTCACCCTGTCTCTGTTTGAATCGTTAGTTGATGGTACTGATACCCTTTCCTCCCTACATCTTCGCTCGCTAGTTCTTCCCCGGGGACGCAACGTGTGCCGCCGTCTTAGTGCTGGAATATTGCCTAAAAAGGCATGAAACAAAACTCACTCACTACGTCCTTGGAGGATCACACCTTGGTGGTGCTTTGACTAAAACAACATAGCCATCAGATCTGTATTTAGGTTTTAATACTCACGAGAATCTCATTGCTTTTTGGCTTATGCTGTTTCTATCAGCTTAATACTTATCATACTAGTAACTAGATTAAACACGTTTGGCCACAGACGTTTTTTCTTTACACAAGCTTCTCTTTGACACAGTCTACCTATCATCATTGCGGAATCTTCAAAACTAAACAGCTTTCAGTCAAGACTAAAACATTGGAAATACCATGTCGCTGTCTCGTGTTATCTATAATGTACTTCAGTCTGTAGTCTGGTTGTAAGTGTAATCAAGGTGAACCGTATGTCCAGAACTGAATAAGTGCCACTATTTCGGGTTTCTTTTATCACGTGTGTATTATTATGTAGCGCCACGAGCAATCACTTAGCGATTGGATATAGATGCATCATCATCATTATTATTATTATTGCTTATCACCAGCTCAGGGCCTGAGCCCCCTCTACACGCAGCCGAGACAGCGAATGGGACTTGGAAGTGAAGACCCAGGAAGCGTTGCCTGGTCAAACCCACCCAGAACTTTTCGGAGAGTGCGAAGACTCCCCAACACTGCAGCCCTCTGCATTACCCAGATTGTCTGAAAGGCTGTATTCCTGGCAGCAAATCCGGGTACTCTCCCACTGTAAGTCAACAGATTGGGAGGTACCAAGCCTAAGGCACCGAGAACAATAGGGAGTCGGTCAACTTGGTACTTGGGATGCAAGCGTGATATTAGGAAAGCCCATTTCCGCATATTTGGGAGAAGTATTGTTCGACCATTGCACAACCAAGGCGGAACATCGCCTGTATCCACAAGAGAATTTAAACAGTGAAGTGATGGTGTTTGGACACAAGGGTACAGTTTCCAATACCAATTTCGAATACCATCAGGCCCTGGCGCCGTATAAGATTTTGACTTTGGGACACATTTTTCAGGCAATAAGGTGTAATGAAACACGAAAATGGTGAACTTATATTTTCATGTACATTATGATATAATTGTAACCTTCTATCTATGATTCCTCGAGGTTACAGTTGCCGGGTACAGACCACAACACTTTCCAACCTAAACCGTGTGTGGACTGGAATCAATGGCGGGTCTTTTCTCATCACTACCATTGGTTGTATTGCCTGTAAAATTGTTTTTCATTAGATTTGAACAGTTTGTTTTGTTTTATGAAATTATTTGTCTTGCCCCACTTTCTTCTTCTTTCTGTCAAAACCTTTAACTTTGCTTTCAGAGAATCAAGAATTTTCCTTTTGTTATCTTGTATTTTGTTCTTAATTTGTTCCAAATTGATTTTTGCTGTTTTGATATTGTTTGTCCTGAAGAACCTAATTTCAAGCAAAGTTCTATCCAGGATATATCTTTCCTTGTTTCAGTTAGTTTTATTATCGTAATAAAACAGACAATTACCCCTTAACCTCAAATTTTCGAAAGGCATTTTGCATCTGCCATGACGGAGTCGCCGTTAAGTAAATTATATATTAGCCGTCGATGATTCTTTCATTTCTCCCCAGGGTAGTGCGGTATGTACAGAACACAGGCTGTAGTACATCAGCAACGCTACACCCACGGGTCTCTTCGGTCCAAAACCTTGTCACTTTTCTCATGTCGACCTAACTTGAACACTGGATTAAGTTAATCACACAGAGGATATTGGCCACCTGAAATTGATGGGTGTGTAGGCATGTGTTTGGGGACAGAGGAGATTGGTCTTGGGGAATGAGGGGCTGAGGGGATCGGAATTAGTCTGGAGGCAAAGGAGGAGATAATAACATATTTGACATTCGTCACAGACACGTAAGTCTGAAGTGTGAATGAGTGACAGAAGTGTTTAGGTGTCTCTAGGCTAATGGGGGCAGGCGTTTGGTCGAGGATGGGGACTGAGTTTTGGAGGGTGAATATAGGACTCACTTGTTTACGCGTAGTCAGCAGTATTCTAGTTAAAACAGGGATTTGTTGTACATAATCATATCTGGACCTTTGGGGTCGGGATTGGATCGGGGATGGGGTGATACTAGAGATTAGAGTTGGCCAAGGAGCGAGTCGTGAGTCGTGAAGATTCGTGGGAGGGGTTGGGAGTGAGCTCGAGAGTAAGGTACGTGAGGGTGAGTGGAGGATGGGAGCGGGGCAGAGTCGAGCGTGTGGGTGGGGTTGAGTCGAGAGTAGGACAGCGGTTTAAACAGGGTGGAAAGAGGGAGTGGCAGTGGTAATTAGAGCAGGAGTTGGAGTGTGTGGGGTGACGGAACGGGAGAGGGGGGTGGTGGTAATTAGAGAAGGAGTGGATGTATGTGGGGTGAGGGAACCGGAGAGGGTGGCAGTGGTAATTAGAGCAGGAGTGGGAGTATGTGGGGTGAGGGAACGGGAGAGGGGGTGGCAGTGGTAATTAGAGCAGGAGTGGATGTATGTGGGGCGAGGGAACGGGAGAGGGGGTGGCAGTGGTTATTAGAGCAGGAGTGGATGTATGTGGGGCGAGGGAACGGGAGAAGGGGTGGCAGTGGTAATTAGAACAGGAGTGGATGTATGTGGGGTGAGGGAACGGGAGAGGGGGTGGCAGTGGTAATTAGAACAGGAGTGGATGTATGTGGGGCGAGGGAACGGGAGAAGGGGTGGCAGTGGTAATTAGAACAGGAGTGGATGTATGTGGGGTGAGGGAACGGGAGAGGGGGTGGCAGTGGTAATTAGAACAGGAGTGGATGTATGTGGGGTGAGGGAACGGGAGAGGGGGTAGCAGTGGGAGTGAGCTGAGGGCGGTGAGGGATAGAGGGAAACTGAAAGGATGAGGCTGGCATTCATCGCGGTAGAAGTAACACACTTAAGATAACCATACCCCCGGGTGAGTGTGCAGTCGGAAGAGTTGATCGAATGACTGGACACTGACTGCCACCAGTGAACTACAGTATTCTTGTTTATGGGCAGTAATCTACTTGACTGGACATGTTCCAAGACCCCAAGACGGCCAGTATGCAATATTCACGAGGGTTCCTCTTACAGAACATTCAACTCTATTTTCATCATATGCACATTCAGGGCATTGGGCTGTTAATCATATTTCCATGGATTGTCGACATATTGCACCTGTTAGTTGCGAATGGTAAAATGTGATAAAACGTAGACAGGATTAAACGTATTGAGGATATATTCGCGAAGGACATCATCTTCCCCATCATCATCATCATCATCATCATCATCATTACCAACACCGCCTTCATCAGTATCGTCATCATCACCTTTGTCCCGGTTGGGAAGCCTCGATGTTATAGCGTTCGTTCGTCAAGAAGAAGGCACAAGTTCGATTCCTCATACAATGTCTTAAATCCATATCTGACGTCCTTTTTGCATTGGTTTTGCTGGAATATTGCTATAAAACGGCGTAAAACCTTTCTCACTCATCTTCATCATCATCATCGTCGTCGTCGTCGTCGTCGTCATCATCATCCTCGTTGTTGCTATCATACCAACACCATCGCCATTATAGTATTATCAGTTCTATTATCAGTATTATAAATTGTAGTCTTTGAAGTTTTTTAACAGGCGACCATGAGGTTGAACTAAAACTTATATAGTGTCGCCATACGACTCATTCATTGCATACCATGGCTTCAGAGTGGACGCAGGTTTACAACCATTCAGCGGCCGTATTGCCACGACAGAACGTTAGCTCATTGACGGCGACACTCAAGTAAGCAGGCCACCATCTGTGTGATTAGAAGTATGTCTACGGATAAAATAATATTAAAAGCGACCATTGACTCTAACTAATGGGACCTAAATGCCAATTACATCTCGCGTGGAGTTACTTGCGTTAAACTGTTAAAGGAATCATGGGATTTCAGGATAGTTATATTCATGTGTCCATTTCATGTTTGCCACTACTAACGGATCCACGAGAGATGACCAAAACAATACATGAACATTAGGCCCTATACACGTGGATTTAGAGAACAACCTTTGAGGAATCACTGATTACAGGTGCCGAGTTAACTCTTTCTGTAATTCCTGAGCCTTGTCACGACTGAATTAAATTTGTAATTTTTGTAAACTTAAACACGAGGGACAGATACTCCGTATTTCCAAGTCCCGAGGCTGTTCTGAAAATTACCCATTGTAATTTTTTGGAGAAATTGAAGATAAAACGGATTTCCTTTCAAAAGTGGCGGCATGTGGGGCCGAATTATATTGATTGATTGTCGTTTAACGCCGCGATATTCCTGCTATATGATGGTCGGTAAATAAATTCGTCTAGACCAGACAATACAGTGATTGCCATCATGAGCATCGATCCACGCAACTGGGATACGATGACATGCAGCAACCATGTCAGCGGGCCTGACCACCCGATCCCGTTAGTCGCCTCTTACGACAAGCATAGTCGCCTCTTAAGATAAGCGTGGGTTGCTGAAGACCAGTTCCAATCCGCATCTTCAAGGGCCCGCTTTCATGAAGTTTATAAAGATTCTAATCAAATTAAAAGAATTATCTTACGTTGCCTGAAATAATTCTGAGCAATATAATAATTCATAGCACCCATGAAGTAGATCTTAGCAATACATGTCTTAGTATAAGTAACATTGATCTTAGCAATAACCCCAAACATATAATTACTATTAACATTGACTTAGTACTAAAATCACATTGTGGAAGTAAACCCAGGGATCCAGGGTCATGAACATCATATTAAGATTTTAAGATTTCAGACTATCGTTACATAATGTTTGCCGTTCAAGTACACAGCTCTGTACAGATTGTTAACGTAGGTCTTAGCACTTAGATCGATTTGCACCATTGAACCATGTGCCATAAAATTTATACTGAACTGAGGGCAAAAGAAAGTGTACTGAGTATAAGTTTCATGCAATTGAAATTGAAAGAACTGTTGTTAAATTTGATAATGTCTATTGACCCATCACTCACTCGTGCAACAGTTTGTAATCTGTGGCTGTGTAATTTTGTGTAAAAATGAAGGTTCAACGAAGATTTGGGTAGGAAATGAATTTGTAATCACATGACCCGTACCATGTTTTAATGGTAAATTTGTGCGAAAAATGCCATTTTTTTTTATTTTTAAATGTCTAAGATACTCATCAGCAGTTACCCGAATGTTTTTTTTAAATATTTTTAAAAAGGTTTTAATCAATTCATTTTTTTTTAAATAAAAAACATGTGGATGTTAATGCTGGCTAAGCTCCAGTACATTTCATGTTGTTTGGATATTTTATCGCAAACTTAAGATATTTTCAACTGAAAATCAAACATATGATAAAATCAACTGCGAGGGATACTTTTGTTGGCCCCTCATTTTAATACCAATGGCTGAGTTTGTCACTCAGATCTCTTTGTACAATTGTACCATCGAACCATGTACCTTACACTGTTATCAGCATCGCTTCTGCAATTAAACAAAGATGAACTGATGTTTCATAGCACAGATGACTCACCCTGTAAAACTATTTAAGTCACAACCCACATCAATGTTTTTGCATCTGTTATAAAACTAGTCGAACTAGCTCTGAAAAAACAAATACATGCTTCTATAAATCACAATCGTCCTAAAGATGATTACTGTAATCTGATTAGTTTTATCTGAACGATTTTGGTAATTAATATCGATGAGAGTCTTGGGTTATGATTAAGCGCTGAGTCAGCGAGTTGCGTGCTCCACAGCACTGTCATTTCTCATTACGTCGTTCTATCGATATCATCTTCCTTCAGCCTAATCAATCGCCAAGTGCGATTTCTTTCAATATTTATAGAGGCGTAATTGCGTCATTTTATATATAAAACCAGCGAGTGAATACAGATTTAGAAGAGGAAGTCCTATCTTTGGTTACAAGTGTGTATCTGGTATAGATTAGCGTAGATTCTTGTTATCCACATTGTCTTATTAGATCGTTGTATTTTCTTTACACGTAAAAGATATTGTTTTAGACGTCGGGATGTCTTTGACTCCGAATATAGCCAAACATCCGGTTAAAAACGTTTCATGACGTACTTTAGCATTTATTTTCATCTATCAATAGGTATATATTTCAAGATAATTATAATAGAATATCCTTTAAGAATTTGTTTTTGTGGAAAAAAGGTGGTAAGTGTCAGTATCCAACCCTTTCTTTAATCCTATCATCGTCATGTAAATTTTAAAACTGCATATTTTCCAACATGTTTAGTAATATTTTCGTTTTTTTCACGTAATGATGAAATAATAAAATTGGTATTTTATAATTCAGTTGAGATGCAACTTAATTTTTCCTACTTCAAATTCAACATAAAATGAACCGCGAGAAGAAAATCGATATGAAGTCAATCAACACGCCAACCACAATGATGACGGCTGCAGGGCGGTTAATTGTAGTCGAAATTTCGACTTTTCGGACATTTAACCCAGTTTTGCTATCTCTTTTTCTCACTAAACAAACTAGGGCGATCGGGTAGCCTAGTGGTTAAAGCGTTCGCTCGTCACGCGGAAGACCCAGGATCGATTCCCGACATGGGTACAATGTGTGACGTCCATTTCTCGTGTCCCCCGTCGTGATATTGCTGGACTATTGCTAAAAGCGGTGTAAAACCAAATTCACTCACTCACTAAACAAACTGCTTTGTGAAACCGAGAACTGCAAGTTTACATGCATGATTGTCAAAGCACTTTTGATAAATATATCTCCCCTTGAAGTCATATAAATATGTTTGAATTGGAATCTTGACCATTATACACCATGTCCTTTATCTTCAAGACATATAATGTCCGTCGAGTGTGAAGTCGTTATATTTCCACGAGTCGGCGCCAAATCGTCCTCTATCTCACTCCGTTCATAATGACAGATTGATAAATAATGCATGGTCGCTGTTAATTGATTGTCCCTTTACAACAGTAGCAAGTTCCTTAAGCCACAATCATCGTTACTTAACTGCACCGGCAGTTGTTATGTACTTAGAAACCGGGTCACATTACGCGACAACGATGCCGTCACGCATTCAAGGGCCATTTCTTCGTATTGGCACGAAAGAAGTAGTTCCGTAAGAGTCCTGGCGGTCATTGACTAGGACTGTTACCGCAGGAAGCCAAGGGACTATTAGAAAACATTAACTAAGGGCGATAGGACTCAAGGACTCAAGGACCATTAATATGCTGATAATTCTGTTCTGCCACTCCAATCTGTTAGCGCCCCCTCGTGGGATGACAGTGAAAGAAAGGGAGAGAACTATTAATCCCTCACACGTCAGCTGGGCCCATAGGAGCAGGATGATGAATAAAATGAAGATATCAAAGAGATAAAATCGTTCGACCCCGGATCCAGATTCCGGCTATTTAAGATGAATGGTCATAGAGACCCACGCTAAAAGCCAAAGGGTCCAGTTTACAAAACCTATTGACCTTCACCCTGATTGGCTTAGAATAAATAATATAGTTGAAATTAATCAACGTATTCCCACTTGGCCAATAACTTCTACCAAACCTGGTCGTTGAAGCAAATGAAAAGGACATGTGGAACACACGACATGTTAAATAAACGATGTGTTTTTGTTTAGACAATTGGTGCTTACGGTGGATGAATATTCTTAGGATAAGAAAGGCTTTGGTTAATCGAATCTGTGTTATAGTTCTCCCTATGTTTACATTCAACAACGAAGAATCTAACCAGTTGCCTTCCCCCTAGTGTATAGCGGATAGCCAAACTAATTTCGCCAATGATTATCTCGGCAGATCACAAGCACACACATGGGAATAATCCCCTGGATAGTGAGAGTCAGAGAGTAAGCCATGTCCGAACCTTCGCCCTATCTATAACAAGGTGTCTGTCCTTGCGCCTGAAAACGTTGCCAGCATCGTTGTGGACGGTGAAGAAGTGGACAACTTAATGGTCGCCGTTCCTTCATTAGCCTGTGTTCTTGGGCTGGAGACTATCGGGACTGATCGAGGCTCGCTCACCGATGCAGTAATCAGACACCGCCGGAAATAATCCCTGGGCTGTCCAAGCAACGTGTTGAGGCTGATCTCAGGAGAAGACGGCCGATGACAAGAATCAGACAAGTGTTTCTCACAGGCATCTACACTTCAAAAGTTGATAAAAATAAACATAATAACAATAATGATAATACTTGAAAGATGATGATGATGATGATGAGGGCGGTGGTCATTATGAGGAGAATGATGCGGAGGATCGTACTACTACTACGACTACTACTACTACTGCTGCTGCTACTGCGGCTGCTTCTGCTACTGCAGCTACTACCAGGAATACAGCCCTTCTGACAATCGGGGTAATGCAGAAGGCTGCAGTGTTGGGGAGTCTTCACATTCTCCCAAAAGTTCTAGGTGGGTTCGACTAGGCAGCGCTTCCTGGTAGAAGTAATACTAATAATAATGACAACATCAACAAGAATAATATAAAAAGTTACAGAGTTACGTCCCTTAGCTGTGTCGTAATCCGATGATCGCAGGTTCGAATGCCACATTCGCGGTGATTATGGTTGTTTGTTTTTCTTCACAATACATCCAGGACCTGCATCAGAATGTGCTTCCATTTTAATTTGACGGTGTGATACAACTGAAATGTTATCCACAGCGGAGTGAATCCCAACTCACTCACTTACATCTAGTCCCAATGTATCAGTTAAAGTTTTACTCTTAATGGAATGTGAAACAATTCCTTGTTATCGCATCACTTTTACCAATTCTATTTGTTGACGTCGATGTGAAAACCCCACACACTCTAGCTCACAGTAAAACATTTATCCTTTGTTAAAATCTAACAACATCCATTTTACAGCCTGTTTTTCAGTTCAAGCTTATCGATTGGTACTCGACTATTTGACTCCTTGGCATGTCCTGACGAAATTGGCATGTCAGGAGTATGTTCTTGCTGTGTGAGTGGTGCCACGGTCCTAAGTGGCAGTAAAGTGAGGTCAATACCTGCTTGAGAAACGAGAGATCTAAACACATGCCAGAAATATCTTTAAAAAAACAACACAATCGATAACTCTTTATACGATAGCTCAAAATGTTACTCTGTGATGGCCTCCCAAGGCCGCAGGGCAAATCTTGTCAAACGCTGGTATGCGATATAAATCACTACCCTATAATGGAAACGAGAGACAGATATAGACAGTTAAAACATGTTAATGGCAAGTTAATAAGTTCCCTTTGTTGGGCTTAACAAGCATGGGGTGATTCAGATCCTAGTAGCTAATGTCTGGTGTAAATTATATGAGTTTCATATACAATTCAGATCTTCAGATCTTTCAACGCAGTGCCGTAGCCAGCCCGGGGGAGGGTGGGGTGGGTGGGGGAGGGGTGGGGGTGGGGGTGGGGGGTGGGGGTGGGCACCTTACATGGGACCTGTATCATACACTACGGCTGGCACATACAGTCGGGTAAGGCTCTGTGAGAGTTGCCTCCCTTCTGCGTGTCGTTGTCCTATTATTGTGGGTTTCACCAAAGTGGTAAGCCTGCTTCACTTCGGGATTTTCGGCGTAAAACACAACTAACTTACTAGAATATTCAACACTTGTTACGACAATGGTTATGTTCAACGCTTCAGTGGAAGTATTTTGGCACTATGCTCTGATACTGTTTAACACTGTATTGGTACAACGCTACACCAGTACAGAAGTGATACTGATGGGATGAGGTGTGTAGCTGTATGCATCATGTAGTGGTAGTTTAGTGAAGTCAAGGTTTAGTGCAGTATTAGTGCGTAGTGCACTGTACTGTGATGCACTAGGTATTACTACACAATAACCGATACCAACTTCACTAGTAATGTCAATTATCTGCATGCACATTTTGTTCCAGCTAATAAAATTAATGTATCCTATCAACTTTAACGGTGAATATTTAGCATCAATCTTGTGGGTGTCAACGTCGACAGGTATGCACAGGTTGCCCCAGGTACACATTTAGACGTGATAAGTGGGGTTGCCATCAGTGAAAATAGACCCTCGTGATACCCCTTACACGTGTACAAGCATAGTGGCATGATAATAAAATACCTGATAATAATTTTATCGATAGCAGAGAGCTCTAAATATAGTTCTCTGGACAGAAATAGCCACGAGCACCATCTTCGACGCAAATCCCCCTGCCCAAATCCCCCTACCCCCACCCACCCTCCCCCACCCCCCACCCCTTCACCTCCGCCCAAATCCCCTTCACCTACCCCCCATCCTGTCTACCCTGTGTCCTCGTACACGGACTGCCACTCCACCTAGTGACAAATTCGTCAGTTACTTGGTTGAGGTTCGGTCGGCGCGGAGAGAAGTTCGATAAGTCTAGACCTGTTTCGAGGTAATTATTTTCCACACATATCATGTCAAACGTTTGACATTGAACGCTCTTAGCTATCGATGGGTGTACAGACTGACCGCTTCAGAACCCCAGGTCAAGCCTGGTAGTTTGCAGACTACCGAAAAACTGAATTTCTGTGGTGCGAGTACGCTGTAATCAGTCGATGTTGGAACTATATTGGGGGATTTTTGGACTAACATCTAGTCTCTGAAATGAATTTATCTTACAGAATAAACACCTTGTTAAATTATCGTAATAAAAATATACTAAAAAGGAGCCCAGAGACTCTCTTTATTTTCAGCCTGATACTGCGGTAATCTAGACTTGCATAGGCTGTATTGGATATATTTGTATCAGGAAATGTATGGCAGACTAGGGTATTGCATAAAATTGCAGTACCAGCAAGAAGTTGAAAATTCTGCGAACATACAAATTGTCTTCATACTTAACGTAAAAGTAAGGTTTTAACGTTCTGACTGAGTGAGTATGGTTTTACATCGCGTTTAGCAATATTCAAGGAATATCACGTAGAAATGGGTTCCACACATTGTACTCATCGAAGGGAATCGCTTTAACCACTAGGCTACCCCACCGCCCCTTGTAACATAATTAACTGTTCATAACACATTGTAATAATATCATGCCACAACGTAATGTTCTTGACGATATAATTTGATATTGCCGATTACATAACGTGATGTTCTTAACACCACAACATCGCCATACAGATGCAATAATCTTGGAAGCGACGTTAAACCCCATTTCACCTCACCTCACCTCTTAACATCACATAATATTCTTGACCACGCAACGTGATGTTCTTGACCTGATATGGTGTTCTTGAAGACGTAATGTTGTGTTACATGCGTGTTGTTATGTTTTTGACTTGAAATAAGGTTTTTGCTGACGTAACGTGACGTTCTATAAAATTCACGATGTTCTTGACTACGCAAAGTTATTGACGACTTACTGTGATTGGCCGAAGTACCGTTATTCCATGCATGATGGCATAGCGCAATGTTCTCTTTAGTTACGTGACCGCCTCTGTGGTCTAGTGGTAGAGCTTCCGCCCGGAGAGTGGAAGGTCCGGGGTTTGATCCTCTACCGCGTCATACCAAAATACGTTAATAGATGGTACTTGTTGTTACCCTGTCTGGCGCTCGGCATTAAGGGGCTTAAACTAGGACTGGTCGGCTCGGAGTCAGTATACTGTGTCTGAGTGGGGTATTCATGTTAAACTGTGGCATGGTGGGCTAGCGCTATAAATCGGCATCAGTCCGGACTAGTACAAGCAGCCACAGACATGATGTGTGACTATGATGTTCGTGGCTTGACGCTATTTTCAGGTCTGACCTTGACAGCATAACGTTATATTCCTGTTTAATGCGATGTTCTTGACGTCATAAATTTAGTTTGACGTTCTCGACGTAACCTTATGTCCCTAGTGTCGTAACGTCGACTAACGTATATAGTCCTGACGTAAGGGGATGTTCCTGGCGACACGAGGCCCAGTTTGGGCCACGTAACGTGTTGTTTATGATGACGTTACGTATATACGTTCTTGAGGTACCTTAAGAATGCTTAAGGAGGATGAATTGGTGTTTGTTTGGAACATCGCGTTAAGTTCTCACATTTGCAGAGATACCATGACGTATCCAGAAACTACAAGCATTCATTTGTCACAGATAGATTGGTACCAAGGAATCTGAAGAAACACAAACATATATGTGTAGCTACCTTGAACGTAGAAATAAAAAACAACAACCTATTTTTATCTATCATATCTTACGTAAGTTAATATGTATTCACAATGTAGACTGCCCACTAACTCTTTCACCAGACTGAGCCTGTTTGTTGTTTAACACCGCACTCAACAATATTCAAGCTATATGATTGCGGTCTGTAAATA
Organism: Haliotis cracherodii; assembly: GCF_022045235.1. Taxonomy (NCBI): domain Eukaryota; kingdom Metazoa; phylum Mollusca; class Gastropoda; order Lepetellida; family Haliotidae; genus Haliotis; species Haliotis cracherodii. The sequence continues at coordinate 30,466,106 of NW_027266308.1, forward strand.
ATCTAGTCTGAACCAGACAATCCAGTGATTGACATCATGAGCATCGATCTACGCAATTGGGATACGATTACATGCATCATCCAAGTCAGCGAGCCTGACCACCTGATCCGGTTAGTCTCCTCTTACGACAAGCACAGTCGCTTTTTACGTCAAGCATGGGTTGCTGAAGACCTATACTACCCCGGGATCTTCACGGGTCTCCAGACTGAGTGACTCCTTCATGAAACCTAGGGTATAAAGACTAACCCTGTAGACTTTCCAACTGTTCCCGACCCCAACGTTGTTGTAATACTTCCACATAAACAGTACTAGTTAGCAATAAAAACATAATAAGAGAAAAAAAATACTCACTAAAGTCTACATACCTTATCCAATCAGTATCAGAGTATTGATAAGAAGCCAAAAAATAGTTCACGTGAGCCATCAGTGAACGCCAACACATATCCTTCTCAATATAACTCTTGATAATGTGAGCATGTAATGGACACATTATTAACCGCCATGCCCACGGTAATACATCAGCAGCATGTATGTCAAAATGAATGATTATCGATGGTGCTTATAGCTGTGACAGCGGGCGACATTTTTCTAAACCCACACACCAAAGCCTGTCGCTTGTTATTTGATAAGAGACTCCGCTAAAGTTCAAAACTGACAATTCGATGTAATGTCATCATCTTGTGAGTGGGTAGGCCCTCGTCCTTTTTATGTGTTGTTGTTTAAGGAATGACACGTCACTGAAGATGAGTATTAACGATAAAAGCATCACTTCATCAACTTGGACTAGTGACAAGTTAACCTTCCGGCTTCTGTTCTCTTGTGGCGTATAGATGACGTTCCTCCTAATGTGTGGGGGAATATATCTTTACTCCAAATAAGAAAAAAGACTGTTCTTAAAACACGCTTCAACGTATGTTATAAAGCAGCTTCTTAAATACGTCACGTTTTTAACATGTAGTCAAAACGTGATTGTTATAAATAGCTGCTAACCCTTTAACTAGTTATGAAATATGATTCTTTCAAATATAAATAAATTGTCATTCTACCCAAACTCGTTAATCCAAACGTTGATGAAAGGATCAAAATGGTCATTGTCGATTAGTGAGTGTACAATCTTCACAATAATATTCAAGGATCTCTTAAAACGCTACGGTACCGAGGCGTTAACATTGAATAATCATCGACATATTGCTATGTGTCTACCTCTTTGAGAACACATCCGGGCATTCCGGGGTATTATGGTACTCAATGAAAGGCACATATAGATATTTATTCAGTATTAGGCCTAATGGCTTTAAGTTCAATTGATTGAAAACATGAGCTCAGTCACGTGAGGGTAAGACATAGACTGATTAACTGCTGTGCAACCGTAACGTGATATAGAAACTTTCCATATTAATACAATTTTATATGTTTAATATTGATTGTTTATATTTAACCATATTAACGACATATGGAATGACTTTCACTCTCAAATATTGAGTATCTTCCACAAACAAACAAGACATGGAATTAACTTGAAGACTGGACAAAAGTAGCAGTAATAGAAAATATATTTCGAATTAATGAGACTATTTACATTAATATTATGAAGCGAAAGCCCTCTCATGTGATTTATCTGATAAGTGAGTATTGTATAAATCAGCCCCACAAGAAGATTTTAAACAAGAGCAAATGCTTAAGATGTTTAAAGGTACATACAGAATCGTGCCATTTTTGCAAATAAACCATATGAATAGAATCTATTTGCTGTATCCCATACTTGCTATAAGATCCGATTAATGAGTGAGTGAGAGAGTGAGTATGGTTTTACGCCGCTTTTAGCAATATCCCAGCAATACCACGGCGGGGATACCAGAAATGGGCTTCACACAATGTACCCATGTCGTGAATCGAACCCGGGTCTTCGGCGTGACAAGCGATTGATTTAACCACTGGGCTACCCGACCGCCCCTCCGATTAATGAGGACAGGGTTGTTACCATTGCTTAGTTCTCATTCGAGTTTGTGCGGCGAAAAACGACATTCACTCATCAAGTAGTTCTTGAGTTTACTTGAAGACCAAACGTGTGGGCTACGTAGAAATAATGAAACCATACTTATTTTAATGCGTTTATTTATGAAAATTCTATATTTATCTGAAAAATATAAAAATTATAATCGAGTTTTTGCACTGGATGTTTTTCAAAGTAGGATCGTGAAGATCAATAACCTAATACATGATATCAAAAATAGAACATTAGACTTTCCTTGTCAAAAACATGTTTATCCTCTTTCGTGATCTGACAAAGTGGATATGTTCATGACAAGATATGATACGTTATTTGACAAGAAAAGCCGAAATTTCCTCTTTATATCCCTGATCTTAAAGCCAGGAATTTAAGGTCTTTGATCTTTGAATTCACTACATCGCTTCAGAAATAAACACCGTACCGTGCTACACCGGAACTAGCGTGTGCGATATGTGTTACCCAGTTTGTATATGTTATCTGAAAGTACATTACATCATCTATGTTCATGGAGCGAGGTGAATTTGTTATACCGACAGAGCCTGGACCGGAAATAGGCCACAGAGTCAGTATGGTTTTACGCCGCTTTTAGCTATATTCCAGCAATATCACGACCGGGGACACCAGAAATGGGCTTCACACATTGTACCCATGTCGGGAAGGGAACACGGGTCTTCGGCGTGACGAGCGAACGCTTTAACCACTAGGCTACCCGACCGCCCAATAGGCCACAGAAGCAGAAATAGGAACTGTTCGTAGTAGGGCTGGGACGGGTAACTCGGGTACCCGGGCCGGGTGGGTACTGAGTAGGACCCGGGTACCCACAGGACTACCCGGACCTGTGGTTAGTCATGTGATGTGTAGTTTAATTACAAAAATTATCTAGAACTCTATGGTTACACTACAAGTCACTAATGTTCGCATTTATTGCTGACTATGCATCCATTCCTTCTGAATTTTTATATGGTTGAATAAAGATATAACTTAAGTCAATTTCAGTGAATGCATGACCAGATCGTTTAACGCATGTGTCTAAATACGTTTTGCAAGTGCTCTGGTAAAAAGGAATTCCCAATCGGACATTTTGTATCTCAGTGGTAGGGTCTGGTAATAGGGGGTGGGTTCCCGGGTAGTAAATTTGGACTCGTCCCAGCCCTAGTTCGTAGGTGCGGCGCTTCTAACAGATACCTCTAAGTCAAATCTGGCATAAGATAACTACCCTCTTGTCTAATGGTTTGCCCATAGACTCGCAGGGGATAGATACCACTTTCGCGTGATGTAACCATCCCAATAGAGTTACCTCCCCATGAAAGACTCTCCATCAACGCTCCAACGTTGTAACAGTACCTTGTTCGGGTCAAGTACTTTTGGAAGCCATGGTTACAAACAAAAATGCATTACGTGGGCGGAAGCGGAATTGGATAAGGTCAAATGCCGATGATGGTTTTGGCAGCTTGCGTTTAGAATCCACCACGTGCTCCGAAGTGGCTTTGTTTTGTACCAGCAGCAGTCTGGTCCTGTGTTTATGAAGGCAACGCGATGCCGCAGACTGTAGCTGACGTGCGTGCATGCGTGTGTGCCTTTCCCTCCACTACTTTTATGGAATATGGAATCGCCTTGATATTTACTGGCTGGGACGAACGCATGTTTGTTTCCCCACTCCGGCGTTCCTTCTCCCCCACCAGATCTTCCCTTCACCCCCTCCCCCTTTGCCCAATGCCCTAGTTCCGCTACCGTTGGGACTGTTTCTTTGGCCATGCTGAGTGTGCACTTATGTGATAATGGTATATAGTGCCACAATAGAAATACTGTTTGTGCCAACAGTTTCTCCATTCTTTTTTAAAAGGGGTTATTGGCCGGAAATGGCAGGTGGAGGTGAAAGAAGATACATTGCCAGTGATGGAGAATTGGAAACAGGTAGCGTTTATGCCCTCAACAGTAACATCAACCGACACCACTTTCGCACTGACTATGTTACTGACAAGGCTGTGTGTTCAGTTTGTCGAATTGAATTAATTTCATCATTGATAGTGACGGCTATTTAGTCACATTGCCAGAACAGAACGAACAGCTGTGTTCGTGATAATGGGTTAGGATTTAGGTATGCCTGCACATATTAGTTGGGTTATTTTCATGAGGAGTAGAAGTATTTTTATTTTCATTCAGTTCATATTGTAAACAAAATGACTCCCTGTTGCTGCAGCTGGGGCTTGTAATATTTATATATTTACAAACTCGTCTCCAGGAAACAGTTGCCTCGTGATGATGTTAAGAATGGTAGTTTAGGATGGAGTAGAGTTTCGTGAATGGAAAATGAGGGTTGTGGGAGAATGTGGTATTAAGAATTAGCGCTGGCGTTGGCGTTGGCGTTGGCGATGGCGTTGGTGTTGGCCTGGCCTGGCGTGTGAAGATGACAATGATGACGAATGTTCTGACCTAGTTGAAGAAATCTATTCCCGAATTTTATGATGAAGTTGTTAAAACGTTCCTAACTGTCATATGAATGATCTATAATGTACTCGTTAAAAACGTCACGATGTTCTGAGCGCTGCGATGTGTTTTTGAAAGCAAATACAGGCTAGATATAGATGCAGATGTAGGGTCGGGATGAGATGGTTGGTCAGGTGGGACGTCATTAGGGTGAAGGGGCTGGAGTGTTGGTAGGACTTCGAGAATTGTTTCTTTCTTCATTGGCTATACATATGATGGAATACATGGTCGTGTGACGCAAGAAGCAGAGTACACACCAAGGAAAAGATGGAAAAAGTGGGGCGGATTGAAACAAGGGGGAAAGGGTGGGTTGTGTGGTGCCTTTTTTCCAACACTGAGACCTTGTTATGCTTAGGCAACATTTACAGAACATGCCCAATGTGTAAACCACCCATTCATCATCCATCCAACGTCATCGAGTGCATCTACCTATCTCAGCCATTTCATGTGACCACTCAATCCCATTAATCCCTCATTTACGACAAGCGTGCGAACACATTTCGCTCCGGTATTCCCACAAGGCTATAACATATACTTGTTAAGAATTGTTTGGCATATATTTCCAAGAAAAACATTCAGTAACAAGGAGATATAGCGAAAGACACACAGTGTGTTCTTCATTAGGTGCACTACTGACACTGTTTAGGCATACAAGTATGTGCTGATATGATTTGTCATATTATAGCAATGTTAATACGTGTGATCTTCTTGAATGTCCTTTCGTTATGTTCTTCATCCGCCGTATATGCATCTCGAAATCATGACTTATAACTGAGTGAGAATATTTTTAATGAATTTGTTTTCACGATGTGTTTTCACGAGGACAAGACATGCTTACTACTTGAGAACACTTGGTGTTATCACATTTATTTGACATTACTTCGGGAACAGGTGATGACATCACCTTAACTTTCAAATTGATTGTTGAACACTGTCACCTGCTGTCATCTCTGTAACTTGATACCGATTCGCGAACACCTGATGTCATCACTGTAACTTGAGATTGATTCGCGAACATCTGGTGTCATCACTGTAACTTGACATTGATTCGCGAACACCTGATATCATCCCTGTCACTTGACATTGATTCGCGAACACCTGATGTCATCACTGTAACTTGACACTGATTCGCGAACACCTGATGTCATCACTGTAACTTGACACTGATTCGCGAACACCTGATGTCATCACTGTAACTTGGCATTGATTCGCGAACCCCTGACGTCATCACTGTAACTTGATACCGATTCGCGAACACCTGATGTCATCACTGTAACCTGACATTGATTCGCGAACACCTGATGTCATCACTGTAACTTGACACTGATTCGCGAACACCTGATGTCATCACTGTAACTTGACACTGATTCGCGAACACCTGATGTCATCACTGTAACTTGACACTGATTCGCGAACACCTGATGTCATCACTGTAACTTGGCATTGATTCGCGAACACCTGACGTCATCACTGTAACTTGATACCGATTCGCGAACACCTGATGTCATCACTGTAACTTGACACTGATTCGCGAACACCTGACGTCATCACTGTAACTTGACACTGATTCGCGAACACCTGATGTCATCACTGTAACTTGGCATTGATTCGCGAACACCTGACGTCATCACTGTAACTTGATACCGATTCGCGAAAACCTGACGTCATCACTGTAACTTGACACTGATTCGCGAACACCTGACGTCATCACTGTAACTTGGTATTGATTCGCGAACACCTGACGTCATCCCTGTAACTTGACAATGATTTGTGAAAACCTGACGTCATCACTGTAACATGGCATTGACTTGCGAACCCATGGCGTCCCCACTCATGGTGTCCCCACTATATCTTTGCATGTATTCGCGTACACTAGACGTCAATACCTGACTCTGAGTTTAATGGATAGATAGAGGTTATCACGCGAGTGTGTTTGGGGATGGTAAATATCCTGCATTAGGAATAAACATTGTATTTAGCAAGACTTGGCGAGCTAAATACATAGTGTTTATTCCTAATACAGGATATTTACCTTCCCCAAACACACAAGCGTGATAACCTCTTTATCATATAATGTCATTCTTTAATTCTGTGCTTCAAATTCGCTTTCCCTCTCTCACAAAAATTACCGAAACATTGCGAGTTTTCCTGGAATGCGCGCATTAATATTTATTACGTCACAGGGTAAGTGATGTGTCAGTCGGACAGTGACAGTAGCAATTATAGTTCCAACTGAAATCTGTTTCTTATACAGTGGCGAAGCAACATATACGCAAAACAACAATTGTTTTTAATTGCCTTTTGCGGCAATCCATCGGTCTGTCCGCTAGAGTAACTGCCCGTTGTCAAAGGGAAGCTACTCTAACCCTAGTCTATGAGACGTCACGGCCACGTTCAGACGGTGTTGACCGACGGTCTGTCCTGTCATAACGTTAAGAAGTGTAGTCAGATGTACACACAGCGACAAAACGAAACAAGGTAACAATTCAAACATATTTCGGCCAAATCCAACTATTTTAATTTGTGGTGAAGGTTTCAAGCCGTAGAGGTCTACAAGCACAGTGACAGATATGGCTACTGATCCCGCTTGGCTAGGCCTCGTGCCCTCACAAAAATGTTTCGAAATATATATCTCCAAAGTTGCCAAAATTTATAAAATGCCTTAGCTACGTCACAGTTAGACACTGATTTTCAGTATATTACACTGTTCTTTTAATGATGATAGCAATTATCCCTGTAGTTTATCCAAATTCCCGATGGTTAATTCTGACTCGATCGCCGAATGACGAGGGCGACACCATGTTTGTTTATAAACAGTGAAAGTAGTCCCTACTTGACCTTTGATATTTGCATCTCCATCTGCATATGACCCCAACGGATATCGTTTTTATCCGTTGGCTTTATCCTGCCGAGAAACCTTCTCATTATATGATAATATATGTTTATTTAATTCTTTTTATTTCTTTTTATTTATTTATTTTATTCTTTATCATTATTATTATTTTTTATTTTTTTTATTTTGACGGGTGAGTGGGGTGTGTACCTAGCTTAACGTCGTGTCTACACGTAGGTCGTTCGAACAGTTGTGGATACGTGGCATAACTAACCAGCTTCAAAGTTTCAAGAAGTTTTAGGTGTTTTTAGCTATCGAGACTCATGTAAGTGTCTGGAGGTTTTTAAGAAAATAGGATGGCAGCCAGCAGGGATCACTTAGATTCGCTGTTTAAAGGTTAACTCAATATACTGTCTCATGAAGCAGCCACCGAGGTCCCGTGATCGTAGATTGCCTAGAAACTTTAAGTCCAGCATGTATTCCCGACGCAGCCAGTGCTGTAGGGTAAGGGGGACAGCGAACAGCCGGACGTCATCTCAATCCTCTGTGGGCACTTTAAAGAGAAAAAAGACGGACGTTGATTCCTTTTCGAAAGTTATAATCTTTGTAACAATTACGCATGGAAATTTCAACAGTCCAGAGAAATCTTTCTTCGAAGGGTTTGAAAGATGCCTCATGTGTAAAACAGCAGAGTGTCATTGAAAGTGTACAATTTTAACGGAAACAACATCGGAAATTCTAAGATTATACCAATGAAAACAGTAGATTTTTGGCGCCCATGAATATGGCGTCATTCAAACATAGATACAATCAGTCATCTGTACATGATGGAAAGCCATCGACTTAGAACATCTTACCAACGAATAAAAATCAAGATCAAGAACTTGAACTAATACAGTATTCTGACATGATAGTGCAATCCCTTTCTGGTACAATCGATCACCAGAGCGAGGATCTACTCATCGAACGAATAACCAGCAAACAGTAAAACGCCATCATTGCGTCTTCAGTGTAGCCATCATTACGCCGTCAGTTTACGCTGTGATGAGTACTGAAATCCTGCACTCATAAAGACTCATCATTGGGACAACGGGAACTTGGGAATTCACGTCTAATTCAATCTGATGTGAAATGGCTAAATCTCCTGACATATAATCATTTCATGACCACGATGAAAATGAGACGCGAAATAAGACGTCAACCCATCCTTATCGACGCTGTCCATCATCGTAAATGATGCTAAATTGCCAAAATGAGTTTTCAGTCATGATATGATAAACGATTTGGGATTCGAACCCGCGACCATAGGACCATAGCACGCAACTCTGCACAGCGAATTTCGACGCGTTGGACGGCTGGACCCCCTTGGTCTCCCTACACACCATATATTTATTATCTTAAAACAAAATAGAATCATTGGAACCGATAAAGTGATAAAATGATATTTGTTTGTTTGTTTAACGCCGCACTCAACAATATTCCGGCTATATGAGGGTCTGTAAATAATCGAGTCTGGACCAGACAATCCAGTGATGGACATCATGAGCATCGATCTACCCAATTGGGATACGATGTCATGCATCAACCAAGTCAGCTAGCCTGACCACCCGATCCCGTTCGTCGCCTCATGAGACAAGCATGTTCGCTTTTCACGGCAAGCATGGGTTGCTGAAGACCTATTCTAATCTTCACGGGTAAAAATGATATTTGAGTGAATTTAACGCCTCTCATTTGCAGCAGTTAAGCAGCATGAGAATGGAGAACGTAAAGAAGAAACATCACGCATGTTACAGGTCTCATATCTCAGGAACCAACTTTTTAACGACATGGCTATCCCATCGCCCGACAGGTTATGTGAACACGTATTGCAGCCACACGGCATACGTACGAAGTCATCACAACATGAGACTCTTTGCCACCTCATTGCAAGGTCGAGATGTTGCGTGGATGCAGAAACGTTATACCATTTTCATTGTTTGTTTGCCTGTAATTCATTCTGTACAATCGCGTACCTGGGAGGTTTGTACAGAAACTTGTGAATTCCTTCATATTACTTATATCGGGGTCACTGGGGAAACTTGGTGGTTAAAGCGTTCGCTCGTCACGCCGTAGACCCGGGTTCGATTCCAAAAATGGGTACAATGTATGAAGCCCATTTCTGGTGTAATGTTGCTTGAATATTGCTAAACGCGGCGTAAAACCATACTCATTCACTCTTATATCGGGCATATAAAATATCCATGTTTTTCGAATAATTACATCGGTTTCAATAACCTATAGATGGGTTAGTTTTTCATGAATGAATAATAAATCGGTGCAACGCTATTTATTCTTCCCAAATTTAGGATTATGCTATGATCTTGTATCTCTATGTTCTCTTTTTATCGTACAAAGAATGTTTCTGAAAGACCCCGATATTTCAGTCCAATACTCTCTCTCAAAGGGGTGAGGTAAAGTAAAACAGGGTTTAACGTTGATTATTGCACTTATATAGCGACGTGCATGCATGTGTGTGTGTGTGTGTGTGTGTGTGTGTGTGTGTGTGTGTCTGTGTGTCTGTGTGTGCCTGTGTGTGCCTGTGTCTGTGTCTGCTTGTACTAGTCCGGACTGATGCGGATTTATAGTGCTAGCCCACTGAGAGGCCAAGGAGGCGGTCATTTAACTGGAATATTGCTGAGTGCGGCGTCAAACAGCAAACGAACAAATCAAAATAGCAAAATTTCCTTTCACCATGCTGTGCGTTCTGACTGATGTCATTCTCTTTTTCCATAACGATGATCACATCATACCTTGTGTAGTGTATACAGGTCTCGCAGGAACTGAGAATGATGGTAATTAAAGTAAACAGTCAGGAGCGGCATGTCACACAGCCTCATCACCTGTCACACAACCACATCAGCTGTCACACAGTCACATTGACCTTGTCATGAGGAGAGTATATAGAGACGTTAACTTGTCTGGCAGTGTCAACGACCGACCAGGTGGTTAGCCTTATCAGTTTGTACCGTATATATCATAATGCGCCTAAGGCTGTATCTTTACGTGTAGATGTATAAACTGTTTCTAGTTTTGTCTGCATTAATATGTGTTAAGTGAAATGTAAGAAGAAAAAAGCCAAAAAGCCTTGCATAATAATGTATATTTCATTCGTTCCTTGACGTTTCCGAAATATCTTTGCACATTAAGTAAAATGCATATATCATGACACTTTGCCTGCTAGATTTAAGTTTATTTGATCTCAATTATTTTCGTCTTAATCATCCGGAGTAAAACGGTGCACGGGTACAATCGTGGGTTCGAGTCCTAGATTCTGGTTCAGGTGCATCGGTTTGTCTGCACCATGCCTGTGCTTGTGGGTTTCACTCAAGTGGTAAACTTCTAAGACCTGCATCACTTCGGGATTAAGCTGGCACGCCGCTCTATCATTGCAGTACTGTACAAGGCGGCCTCAAACTCAACTCGACCCGTGAAGATCCTGGGTTGAATAGGTCTTTAACAACCCATGCTTGCCGTAAAAAGGCGACTATGCTTGTCGTAAGAGGCGACTTACGGGATCGGGTGATGTATGTCATCGTATCCCAATTTCGTAGATCGATGCTCATGATGTTAATCACTGGATTGCCTGGTCCAGACGTGATAATTTACAGGCCGCCGTCATATAGCTGGACAATTGCTGAGTGCGGCGTTAGACAACAAACAAACTCAACTCAACTCCAGCCTTCATACTATTAGGTAACTGTGACATGAATTATGAATATATTTCAGTTCCAACAGTCGGCCCTAGATGCCAGGTAAGGCTATACAGGAGCACGTATATCTCTGTGTTTATGGATATGCCTTCAAGGGAATAGAGCATCTCTCAGTCAGCTGTCAGTGGCCAGGGCGCAGCGTTGACACAATGATGGCATACGCCATGAAGAATACCGAGTACCCAGATAAATAACCCAGGTTGAAATAACAACCCCTCTCACCCTCGCTCTCATGTGTACTCTGCTTGAACTCTCCCCCATCAAACCGTCAAACAAACCCTCCCTTCACCACTAACCCATCACCGTCATTCTCTTCTCCATCCATCCATATTTCGCACAACCGCCCAACATTTTCTCTCTCGCCTTCTTTCCTGATTTGATCTCACGCGCCCACCTGTCTTTCTCACTACTGTCCAACAATCACTGTTTTCGATTTTCGTTCTGCTTACTATCTGCAGACAACTGTCATAGGGGTTAATTTCATTCAATAATTCAAAATCCTAGGAATATATAACAACTTCGTGAGAGAAACACTACACTAAGTTCACGTATTAGGGTTATGTCCACACAGAGTGAGCGTGTCGCAGGTGAATGACACTGCCAGAATACAGACTGGAAGATCGCTCTAATAAAGGAAAGCACGTGTCAAGTATGAATGTCCTACACGACAGCGGCGAGAAAGATCAACTCTTGACAGATACAGTGTGTGTGTATGTGTGAGTGTGTGTGTGTGTGTGTGTGTGTGTGTGTGTGTGTGTGTGTGTGTGTGTGTGTGTGTGTGTCATGCACACATTTGCTGTTGCTTCAAGTTGTGTTAGAGTGACACCGGTGTGCAGAGTTGTTTCCCTTTGTTGGGCTCTCCAGAATGCTATATGAGTGTTGGTTCGAATCCCGGTTCGCCCCGAATATGTTTCTAGGTTTGTCAGCACCATACCAGTTTTCGTGGGTTTCCCCAAAGTGGTAAAGGCCTGAGACCTGCTCTCCTCCCACATCAAGCCGAGACGCCGTGATATAACTGGGAAAATGTTCAAAGCGGCGTTAAACCCAACTCACTCACATGCTATTTCAGGACAACTAAGACATTTTACGCCAGCAAGCTAAAAAGGGTTTAATGTGTTATGTAGTACATTTTTTATGCAATCGACTTTGCAGTTATGTTTTATTATTCTTGTCTGGAATGGTCATTCTGTCCCAGAGCCAGTTCGTAGGTTTCACCCCACCTTTGCCAATTGTTTCAGGACATATAGGTGGAGCAAAACCAGAATGGCCTTCACACAAATGGAGACTCAAACCCGACTCCCCAGCGTGACGTGACAACGCTTTAACCAATAGACTACTTCACAGTATCTGGCTCATGGGAAAACTGCATTCGTTATAGTGTTCACAAAACGTGCTTGCTCACCACTTACTGCAATATCTCCTTGTCAATTGGTTCCACGATGCACTATTTACACTGTAATCACTACCGCCAGTTCATGGATCGATGACAGCTGGAGAGGTCATCTGACCTTTAGATTCACATATTGGAACAAGCAGACATTATCATGAGTGAATGTTGTTTCACCATGCTACATCACGGCCGCCTGTAATGGTCGAGTCAGGCCTGACAAACCAGTGGTCGACATCATGAGCAACGAGCATCTAGGTTACACATTGAAACCACTCAAATCGTCATAAGTCTGCTCTGACGACAACCATGGTGAGCGAGTTGGATTTTAAGCTGCTTTGAACATTGTTTCAGTTATATCAGGGCATGTCAGCTTAATGTTGGAGGAATGTATGGAATACTACAAGGGACATTGTCGGGTCAATGCCACAAATGGCCAAAATGTCGCGTTGTCGCATTGTCGCGCTTTGGTTAATTTTGACACTTTTTGCTTGTTTTTGGAAGGGCGACAATGCGACAGTGTCCCTTGTAGTATTCCATAGTAATGCCCGACCTTTGATACAAGTAACTTGAATAGGGTTTCTGCCATATTGTTACACCAGATCCATACCAGTCAGCTGGAAGCGACTTCTGAACCCATATCCGATGGAAACCATATTTTTTTACAGAGCTGATGCGTGCGCACAATTCTGATGCGTTTAATTATTTTCCTCCTTCAACAAAACTGTTACATGTTGATTGAAAGAATTTTTAGAACGCCGATAGCGATTATATGGGAACGGAATCTTATCGTCTCAAGCTGTTTGTTCAATCGTATTTGTTAATGAAAGTTTAGAATGTGGTTTCATTACAAGATATTGCTTTCGTTGTATTCATGTCATCAATAAAACCAAACGAAAAAGGATTCAAATATCATGTTTCATTTTATTACAGGATTGTCGTCATGCAGTGGTTTCAATAGCTTTTCTACAATCTTTAATTGGAATGCGATGCTTACTTGGCATTCGCGAACAATCACTGCACTGATTACAAAGTTAACTGCGTTCGTTGAAAAAATAAAACAGATCCCCTGATCAGGTGCCGGTAACACGGTTGTCTGCTTGTAGCTCACCTGCACATGTGTGTCCCTATCAGTTTGACAAACAGGCCCGTCTCTGTTCAGAATCTCGTAAACTGTTCCAAGTATAATAGTAGATACGCGGTTGAGTGATGTCATTAGTTCCCCGCCTGTCAGTCAGGATAAATCTTATACCCCGTGACGCTACTCAAACTGCACCATCAGAGACAGGTTTAATAGCTTTGTTTATTTCATTTTCTACTAAAAGTGTCACTCACCTTTACAATAGAAGTATGTGTTGGTAGAAAACACGAATAACTGCTTTATTTAAAATAAGTACAAACAGGTTACAATTTAAGTCAATTTACTCGGCCACACAGGGGGCATATCAAACGATATTCGCCGATATATAAACCTGGAACGAATATATTTTACTGCCAAGTTTATCATTTATCACAATTTGAAAACAAACGGACTCGAAGCGTTTGTTCGTCGCCATATTGCCAGGTAAGCTCCGGACGACAATTTGTTTATGTTTCGTCTCTGTTCATAACTTACTTCTAAAGCCAATATTAATATACATTACCCGAAGCCGTGTCGCTTTAAGGAACTTGAATACGGAGGGTATATTTTGTCGAGTTGTACACCGTTCAAAAACTAGGTACGCAGAAATGTATTAAAACGTCTTTAAGCAATAATATTACAGTATATACATGTAAGGTAAGATATATAACCATATCTACAGTTAACAGAATTTGCCATTGTACGTCCAGTTCTTAAGGGGGCACGGGTGGCCCCGTCGTCCAAGGCGCTGCAATTTGTTCTGCAGAGTTGCGTCCCTTGGACACCCCAGAATCCTATGAATCGCCCCGATTATGTTTCTAAGTTTGTCAGCATCCTTGCTCGTGGTTTTCACAAACTTCGACACAATGGTGATTGATTGTATATAAAAGATGGTTTTGAATGAAAGATCACTTCCATTTGTTAAACTTTGAAAGATCCAAATTATCTTTTTTGCCTTTGTTTGAGCATTCCAAGCGTGCTAATTCCACGACAGGCTATTAGTAATTTTACTCCTCGGTATTCGTTATGAGTGACAGTTTGTAACCGTTGCTGTTTAAAGATGGTATGGATTATATACATATTATCATTGGTTGAACACCCAGGTTTTGAATCCCGCTTCTCGACAATTCTATTCATGGAACCAGAAAATGAATACCGTTAATTACTGAAATGAAGATTTTGCTAAATATATTTAAAATGGTAATTCCTCCAAAATTCTATCATTACACTGATGAATGCTTGACTCTGATTGGTCAAAATAAGATGAAAATTCCATTCGATATCTCAAAATTAGCATGGATTTTCACACAAAAACCTTGCGTAGAAACATATGGATTAATGAATGCATATAACAATGACTGTCGATAACCCATTAGGAGTGTATACGTTCTATATGAGAACAACAGTTTATCAAGTATGATGAAATCTATTTCAGAACTCACACAATTAAATAAAACATACTAACCACTGAGGCAAGTGCAACACAGTCATCGGTCACAAAAATGAGCAGTCTCCCAGACTCGGTTGTGTCCAACAATGCCGACTTGTCTTCATATTAGATCGGCGATTTAACACGAATCAATAAGTTATTTGAGAAATAAATAAGTTAAGTATTTTTTTCTTTACAATTTCTATAACGTGTCACCCAAAGAATGGAAGATGTCTTGTAAAAGTTCAAGAAATGACTTGGTTGAGTCCAAGCAGTATAGCAACAGGTTCCGGTGAAATTAATATATTTAAGTAATCAATGTTGCATTTAAGTAATATTTGTTATGTTTGTCACTACCTGTGATCCCTTTACGGCATGTTCTAAGTTATCTGGTCTATTGACCCATGTGTAAGTTAGCGGTCAAAGAGGACACAGTCCTCGGAGCGCTTTTGTCGTCATGTCAGAATGGCGCTAAAGTGCTCAGTTCCAAATTGAAATAAGCGATGTCTGGTTACCAGTTAGACTACCTGAATTTCAAAACACAGTAGGTTGATCTGCTAATCTCCACCTCGTTGAAATGTCCTTGTTACGTGTGTAAATAACACCAAGAGACCCATCGTGCGCATTTTCAAAAATGGGATTGAACACTAATTCAAATTATAGAGTTGGAGAGATCGGCGAAACTAGGATTCAAAGCTACTGACACGCATATGTATACTTTAGAAAATGTACACCATGACATTGTAAACCATGGTTCCATGGTCTTTTGATAAATGTATTAATACTTAGTAAATATAAACCATTTCCATAATAATAAGAAATCTAAAGCTAAAGCTAAAAGTCCACTGCGTGATCCCGACTATATCATGAGCATGTGTTTATGAGTGACTATCAACTAGTGATGACACCAGGTGTTCGCGAAAAGTAGAGCTTATCCTGCCTCACCAGTGACATCCGTCACAAACAATTGCTGTGAAGCCCATTTCTGCTATCCTCAGCCATTATAATGCTTAACTATTGCTTAAAGCGGCGTAAAACCATATTCATTCACTAACTACCTCACACGCACACACTCAAGAACACTTGCAAAGTCAAGTCTATTGTTCACCTGAAAAAACGGTCTCAACATGACTAGCATTAAACGTTTTCAACGCTTTAGTGATACCCTGATCAAACAACTTTTGGGATAAAACAACTTTTGAGTCTTGTGACGCTCTTGGAAATCTTCGTAGAAAGAACATGCTCGATAGCCTCAAAAGCTGTGTAATGTTGACACCAAGGGTTGGAGCTGCTGGAACATTGATGGTGATAACCTCCATCCAGCTCCTACATAATGTTACAGCACGTTCAGCTACTGTTAACTCTCCTCGCCCGGGTTCCCCATAACGTGCCCATGAAAGCCTCATCTCATCCCACGTAATACTAAGAACAATGTCGCCCGTAATATTTCAAAATTCATTTGATATCACCGGGGCTATGAATAATAAGTGTTTCCTTGAGACTAAGTGCAAGAGGAGTGGTGTTTTCTGCTATTTTAGAACCTTGGCTCTTATTCATGAAATATATGTCAAGGAAACAACATATTCTGTCATACGAGGTTTCCTGATGAGATGACATTGGTGTACGTCACAACTGACGTACCCACATCCCCATATTATCCCCCCTCCTCAAAAAGAGGGGTCTTTATGAATATATGACAGTGATGCTTTGAGCCGTCCATTGTCTTATCATTTTTGGAATTATTTAAATCAGGAGCTTCCTTTAACTGTTTTCTCATCAGGTTTGTAATGCATTTCTTGAATCCATGTTTTCATAAAAGTCACTAAAGAGACTTCGTGCCTGAGCAGGACTGTTCTGCTTGAATGTCTACCATACCGGTGGTCGGGTCATGTGTCTCCCGCGACGTCACTCTCATTAATCTCCAGCCGCCTTAAAATAGAATAAAACACGCGAAGAATTCCGTTCACACTTCTCTGCCTCTGACTGGTATAAACCGCACAAATAGTTTTATAGTAACTCATTTACCTGATTCATATCGGGCTGGCATGGAGCCAAGTAGTATCAAATCTATTGCGTAAGCCCTGGTGGCGTTGTTATATAATCGTTCCTACATAGCTTGATCTATGTATAGTCTTGTGATTTTTGCCAAAAATAGATGCTTTCTATGGTTCATTCTGCCAACAATTAAACGTGCCTACAGCTCTTCGACGCCTACATCTCACCCTGCCTGCAGCGCTTCCAGCCTACAGTTCATCACTGCCTACATATCACAGTGCCTACATTTCATCGTGCCTACAGCTAAACCTGATTACAAGTCATCCGGCACACATCTCATCCTGCCCACATCTCATCCAATTTACAGCTCATCCTGCCTTCAACACACCCAGTCTACAGCTCAACCTGTCTCCCCATCCATGCGGACATGGTGTCAACTTTGTGGTTGGGGCTCCTCACTTTGCCACTGTATGAGTTGGAGAGCGGCGTTCAAGATGGGAAGGGAAATCCTCTTAGATGATCCAAAATCAGGAACACCTTCAGCTGCCACCGCTAATGACAATGTTGATAAAACACACGATATGGTTATGGGAGATCGACAACTCACCACACGTCACATGGACAATACAACGGGCAGGAATCTCTCATGGGAGAGTTGAGAACATTCTGAGGGATGAACTACGCATGGCAATGGTTCCAAGGCTTCTGACTCCTGGTCAGAAAATCTCCAGGTTCATCATCTTTCATTGGATGTTATGTCGTTCTGAAACAAACCAAGTTGATCTTGTTGAGCGGCTTGTAGCCATGTCAGAGCCCTGGGGTCACACTATCAGTCAAAGTATCGTCAAAGCCCATCTATCGTCTTGCTGGATCGGAATAGGGAGGATATCATGAGTCAAGGTTGTTTATTCGGTTACATATTTAATAACGAGACACAGCAGCAGATTAACGTCTAACCGTCATTCCCCCCAGCAAACTACCTCCCTTACGTCACAGATACTATCACATAGAACATTACTTACCAGTTATATGTTACCCTGGCGACATCGAATGCGATCACTCGCTGAGCGCCGCCATCTTGAATGGAGTCTCGCTCTCGCGATATCTCGTTATATTAATGAACTAACTGTTCCATTTAATATTACGCCCCCCTTTGAAGCATTGCTCACGTCCTCTTGAAATATCAGAATATTGTGTATGTGCAACAATGTGCTACATGAAGAGAGACAAAATGAGCTCATAAGAGAATAATTGCATGTATGTAGGCCTAAACATACACACAAAACGAAGTTGCTTTACTTGTCTTAACATAACAATAATGAACAAGATTAATGTAACATGTAAGAGTTCATCACTGTACATATAACATTCATTCTATAGATGCAAAGAGATATTCACACAAAAAACTACAAGTCACTGATATCATTGTACAGTATGAAAAATGTTCATTAGACCATGTTCATAATGTGAACAATGGAGAATGCCTGTTACTTATAATGTTGTAGACATGGCATATTTACAGTTCATAGTTCACTGTTCACTGAACATATAAGTCCTTCAGCCACAGTATGTGCAAAGTGGAAGGCCTGGACCTTATACATGTTATAGACACAATCTCATTAAAATCGGATCTTAGTTCTCGCTATCGCTAAACAAAGATCTTAGGACATCCCATTACGGGTCACGTCAGAGCCACCTTTTATCCAACCAATAAGAGCGTCGCTTACCAGATCATGAAAGTGGCAGTCAGAATGTGTTTTCTAATCATGCAACCACGAAATATTTAACGCGGGGTATTCCGAACGACAGATACGGGTTATATGATTATATTAATACAATCTAGGCCATCTATAACCATTCCAGAATGTTCTTCTTATCAGTTTTATTTGTTTAAGCGAGAATACGTCAAAATGTGTTTCGAAGCGTAGTCACCAGTTTAAAACTAGTGTCGTAAAGCTCGAGAAAGCTGCCTTCTGATTGGCTAATGTCGATTTCTTGTCAGTCATTTCATTGGTCGGTCAACATTCGCGAAAGGTCGTTTTGACGTGACCCGAAATGGTATGTCCTCAGATCTTTGTTTAGCGGTAGCGAAAACTAAGATATGATTGTATTGAGATTGGTTATAGACATATCATATTTTACAGTTCATGCTTCACGGAATATAGTCCTTCAGCCACAGTATGTGCAAATTGGAAATCCTGTACCTTATACATGTTATAGACATAGCATATTTAAACTTTTTTAATTCTATAGATAACATCAGAAAGCTTTGTAAGTATTTGATATCGTCCATCTCAATGTAGATACAATGTATGGCAGTTTCCTTTAGGTACTGAAGGACAGAAAAGCAAAACTTGGTCCATGCCTGAAATGGTTTAGCATCAGCTTTTGCGATCATATTACTGTTTAAATACTGTGATGATCTTCGTAGATTTTCCTTGACTATTTCATAAGCCTTGGTCATCCGGAAACTCCATTTCTTCTACAAAATTCTCCTTTTCTTCCACATTTGCCTGTTCCCCTAGGCCTGTTATTCCATACATGATTTTTCTCTACCAAAAACCAAGGTAGTTTAGAGAACTAAAAGAACTGTGTACACTGGAGTTATAGGCCATCGTCACCAGAGGTAGATGTTCATCCCAGTCACATTGATGTATGACTTGCTCAACATATCTCCCTCATTAAGCGTTCCACCATTCCTTAAGATTCCGGGTGTTTTGTGATACCAGGTCTATCATACATGGCTTTGAATACTAGTGATTCCAAGTTTCTCCCGTGCTCAGAGACTTTTCGGAACTCCAAACCTTCTAACAAACCCTGACACAAGATGTTTTGCGACAGTTTGTGCTCTCTGATCCGGGTAGGATAGCATTCCACGTGCTTTGTGAAAAAGTCCATAACCACGACTTTAAAACGGTTACCTCGTTCTCTGTATGGGAATGGGCCTGTAATGTCTACTAAAATCCATTCTGGTGGTTGTACAACTGGGTTAGTTGTTTCCATTAACGGTGCTTTTTGAGATTTGTAAGTGTTCCTTTTCACACATTGCATATCACACCATTCCTCTACGTCGCGGTTCACCTGTATGCAAAAGAATCTGGTTCTTATTCTCTCAAGTGTCCATTTATGTCCTAAACGTCCAGCTGTTGGGTTGTAGTGTTTAAAGCGTTCGCTCGTCACGCCGAAGACCCGGGTTCGATTCCAGACAAGGGTACAATGTGTGAAACCCATTTCTGGTGTCCCCCGTCGTGATATTGCTGAAATATTGTTCAGTCACTCTTGACGCATTGTGCATGTATTTCCAGTCTGGCCGTTGCCCTTTATTCACCCAGCTCCATACCAGTCTGAAACTTTATCTTCCCGTTGGCTCTCACTGTCCAGTTCATTTCTGCTTGTCCATCCTTTGTTCTTCTTCAGGATATAACTTATTGGCACTGGTGAACAAGGCTTTCGTGACAGCACATTTGCATTTCCATGTTTCAGGCTTGGTCTGTGTTCAATTTAAAAATCAAATTCTGCTGAAGATTCTATCCATCTTGCAACTTGACCCTCCTGATCTTTGAAATTATATAACCATTTCAAAGAACCATGGTCAGTTCTTATTAGTTTTGAATTGTCAGTATAAAAAAATAAATATTTATTGTATGTTACTTCAGATACCAAATTAATCAAATAGGTTATGCCATATCATCCATCCGTTACATATTTAGTGTATATTATTTCAGGTCCCAATTAAGCAAATGGGATATGCTATATCTTCCACCCGATAAATATTTATAGTATGTTATTTCAGATATCCGATGCTGGGCACAAAGTGTGAAGCCCATTTCTGGTGTCCCCCGCCGTGATATTGGTGGAATATTGCTAAAAGCGGCGTAAAACCATATTCACTCACTCACTCACTCAGATATCCGATGCACCAAATGTCTCACATCCAAATTTAATTTTCAGAACCAAAGGTAGATATATAATATCATTTTGAAAATATTACACAAAAAGGCTCAACAATGTGTATATGGTCCTTCATCTACATTCCCCCCTTAAGCCCCGCCCTCCAAACTCCCCATGCATTTTAAAGTGGCAAGATGACAGGACTTCCTCGTTCTGACAGCGTTACGCGGAAATAAAACCAGTCAACGACAAAAGCTCCCTATCCTTCAGCGAGCGGAATAGACGAGTTGTGCGTATCCAAACGTTGCTGTTTACGTCAATGAATAGTGTACGAGAATAACAAAACAAATACCCCTTGTCTGGCTCACTTGAATTAATGTGAAGTTTAAAGCTTTCTGTCGCTCAAGTCTGTCCTCAATGTTTTCAGACTTTAGACACACGATCTAACCATGTTTTAATTTGCAAATATGTGGGTAAAGTTGGACGCTTGATCATCCCACAGGAGAATGAATCAGGCTTTCTAAATGCAGATTTTAGATTGACTTTGAATTCGTGCTGATTCCGTAATAGCAATCTCGCGGGATTTCATTTCCTTGAAGGCTGCCCAATTTGCCTCGTTTTGAGTTTTTTGTCGATCCGTTTTTGTAGTTACTTAAATTAAATACTTTGTCACACTTCAGCCGTACCTATAATTACAATGATATTTCTTAAAAACGATGATAAACATTTCATAACTATTGTCATTATCATTTAATCTCGACCGGAGCTGTCTTGACTGGGAGGGCATTTGTAACCGGGGCATATATACTGAGTCAAATTAAAAACTTCACATTTTTAAAAGTGATCCCATATATGATATACAACGGACAAATGTATCAGAGAAGGTATTTTTTTATCATTATTGTCCAAAGAAGGATTTTAATTAACGGTGGTAACCATAATTTGTTCCAAGCACCTACGGTATTCGGTAAAAACATCAACAGTTTAAATCATAAGTCCCAAGCACAAGAATCTGATGGCACACAAGTTCAGTAGCATGTATGGCCACCATGTGCGTTGACAACTGCCACACAACGCCTCCGCATGGACCTTGGGATGCTTGTGAACACATGACTGGGAAGACGACGTCATTGTTGCTGCAAAATGGTGCCAAGATCTTGCAAATACTGTGGTTGGTTTTGAAGAGTTCCCAGACGTGTTCGATGGGATTGAGGTCGGGAGACCTTGACGGCCAGTCAATGACGTTGACTCCCGCATTCTGGAGGAAATTCCTTGTCAAAATTGCTGTGTGGGGTCTGACATTGTCGTGTTGGAAAATCAAACCGAGTCCATGTGCTGCCATAAAAGGCAGAAGTTCTGGTGCCAGTACCTGGTCGCAGTAGGCAGTAGCGTTGAGGTTGCCACGGATGACAAGAAGCGAACGTGCATTGCCACAGAAAGCACCCCACACCATGACACTTCCGCCTCGAGATCTGTCAACTTCCTGTACACAACACTGGGCGTAACGTTCATGACGGCGCCTCCACACCCTCGCCCTACCATCAGCAAATCGAAGATTAAATCGGGATTCATCACTGAAGACGACATGATTCCAATTCCTCTGAGTCCACCTTAAGTGTCGCTGTGCCCACAATTGACTTTGACGTCTGTGTAATTGACATGAGTCAGAATCGGCCCGCATTATGGCCGTCGTGCTCGAAAGTGAGCAGTTCTCAGACGGTTTCGAACAGTTTGCGCACTCGGTCTACCCCTAAACAGTTCATTTCTTGTTGATGTAGCCGTCAAAAATCGGTTACAGAGGTGACGTAGGACAATCTGACGATCCTCTGCATCTGACGTCACACGTGGTCGACCTGGCCGAGGGCGATCAGCGGTGGTACCCGTTTGCTGTAGACGCGTCTGTAAATCATAAACAGTCCGTCGACTACAACCCATCGTCCTTGCGACTTCAGCTACGAACGTTCACCTTGCACATTTGAAAGGCGTGGCATGACAAATGGCCGTAAAGACTTTTGTTTTCTTGTTTCCTTTTTTTTGTTAATGACCTCTAACAAGTAATGCTGAAAACACGTGCGGTATTATGGCCACATGACCAGTTGCGCGTGAAAAACCACTTTTGCAACTATAGCGCTGTGCCCATGATTTTGACCGATTCACCTGCACAAAAACGGTTGTTATCTGAAGACAATACGTGGCCATTACTGTTTAAATACACAATAAGGGCCCACAATGATAACTGGTCAAAATGTTAAAATTTTAGGATTGTGAAGTTTTAATTTGGTTCAGTATATATACACTATATATATATATATATAAACTGACGTCCGAAAGAAACTTTACCAACTGAAAATATTAATTTCAGACAAACATATTTTTTTTTCGATGAAGTCTATCTAAAACACATAACCTAAATACAACAATAGTGTATGCAGAAAATGTTAATTGTCTGTTACATGTTTGCGAGATAACACGCGAAAAAGTGAAAAACACGTGCACCACGGACAACTGCAAATGCACGTGCGGGTAATGGAATAAAACGATTGCAATGGCAAGTCAGACATCCACAGTGATAAAAAAACACAAAAGAATTGCCACGACTCACAGTCGAACAACGTGAACGAGCCTTGGCTATGGTACAGATGGGAGCCACCCATGCCCATAATGCACGAACCTTCGGTTGCTCCCGTGTTGCCGTTACCAACTTGATGCAACGTTATAGACAGACAGGACGGACCGCTAAAAGGGCAAGAACAGGCAGACCCAGGGTGACCACGCCCCATGATGACCGGTACATGCGTACCTTGCACCTCCGAAATCGCTTCCTGACAGTGACGTCATCGGCGACAAATGCCTTAGGTCACAGGGTTAATCGACAGACAGTGGCCAGGAGACTCAGGGCCCATGGAATCAGGGCTATTAGACCATACAGAGGACAGCTATTGACAGCGCAACATCGTCGTCTGCGATTGAGATGGGCCCGGACTGTACGACGTTAGCAACGACATGACTGGCAGAGGGTTGTCTTCACTGTCGAATGTCGATTCTGTATGTTTAGGGCTGATGGAAGACACCGTGTTTACCGCGGAAGGGGTGAACGAAAGGCGGCGTGTTGCGTGCAGGAGGTCGTACCATATGGTGGAGGGAGTGTCATGGTGTGGGGATGGATCTGTGGGCAGGAGAGGACACCGCTGGTCATCGTTGACGGAAACTTGACAGCTCAGCGTTACATGGTTAACATTTTTCGTTCAGATGTCCTACCATTCTTCCTGCGTGTATTGAGGCATTTGGTGGTCACACACGCTACTAATGACTTGTCATTGAACGTGAGCGATTGTTTATGTACTCTGCCTATTGTCCATGATTCTGAAAGCTCGAGTTTTGTACCACACCCAACTTTGGGGGGGTTCTGACGTCATTCTCGGTCGCGGTATGATTGTCATTTTCAGTGTAGATTATGTTGATATATTGATCTTCTCAATACACTTTACTTCATGCATGTATGTTTTGTTGTTTTTTAGCAAGAGTGATTTCAAACTCTGGTAAAGTTTCTTTTGGATGTGTGTATATATATATATATATATATATATATATATATATATATATATATATATATATATATATATATGTCTTGGGCATTTGTTCGGGTTCTTCGCAGCCGAAAAAATGACCCCCGGTAAAGATTGTTTTGAACAGTAGTGCATGTGAAACGCGACGCCGAGTGACGAGACAATAAACCGAGCAACGAGCTCGAGACAATAAACCAGTTGACGAGGCGATACACCGAGTGACGAGGGGGCGATACACCGTGCAACAGGACGAGTGACAAGAAGATACATCGTGAGACGAGACGATACACCGAGTGATGAGACGATACATCGAGTGACGAGACGATACACCGAATGAAAAGACGATACACGGAGTGAAAAGACGATACACCGAGTGGTGGGACTATAGACCGAGTGAAGAGACGATACACCGAGTGAAGATACGATACACTGAGTGGTGGAACGATACACCGAGTGAAAAGACGATACACCGAGTGAAAAGACGATACACCGAGTGAAAAGACGATACACCGAGTGATGGGACGATACACCGAGTGATGGGACGATACACCGAGTGATAGGACGATACACCAAGTGATGGGACGATACACATTAGGATGGGCCGATACACCGAGTGACGAGACGATACACCGAGTGAAGAGACGATACACCGAGTGAAGAGACGATACACCGAGTGAAGATACGATACACTGAGTGGTGGGACGATACACAGAGTGATGAGACGATACACATTAGGATGGGACGATACACCGAGTGACGAGACGATACACCGAGTGATGGGACGATACACCGAGTGATGGGACGATACACCGAGTGATGGAACGATACACAGGGTGCTGGGACGATACACCGAGTGGTGGGACGATACATCGAGTGATGGGACGATACACCGAGAGATGGGACGATACACCGAGTGATGGGACAATACACCGAGTGGTGGGACGATACACCGAGTGATGGGACGTTCTTGATGCATATGACGATACACCGAATGACGAGACGATACATCGAGTGACAAGGCGGCGATACAATGGGCAACAGGACGAAGCACTGAATCACGAGGAGGTACATCGTGACACCCTACCAATATACGGCAGCATTCCGTCACTCCCCCCGACATATGTAGATTGATCTTCGTATAATAAACATACTTGTTCCAATGGACTAAAAAGTTAGTACCAAAGGAAACGATAACTTCACCACCATAATCACACAACTTGCCAA
Organism: Haliotis cracherodii; assembly: GCF_022045235.1. NCBI lineage: Eukaryota > Metazoa > Mollusca > Gastropoda > Lepetellida > Haliotidae > Haliotis > Haliotis cracherodii. The sequence goes on from NW_027266308.1 coordinate 30,491,798, forward strand.
AACTCGTTGTTTTTTAAAAAAAAATCCATTTTTGGTTTAGATTCAGATTTGATGAATAGTGTAAACAATATCATATCCATTAATACTCGCAGCTCAGACTGGCAATCGCTAGATGTGCGATTATGTCAGTTTATAAGTACAAGTAAAGTGATACCCGTCCGTATATTTACTCAGCATCAAGTAGACAATGATTGCTTTAGAACAGGAAGCTGCAATGCGATGCGTCTGGGTGTGACGTTTACAGGTACTGATCATGAGTCTGTTCTTGTGTTTCCATGGAAACCTGGCAGTTACGTTATTAATGTTCCGATCGTATTACACAAGCACAAGTTTAGCCGATTTCGATAAAACACGACCATTTCGTCTGCAGGTGCGCAATGAATCGATGTATAGAAATAAAGACGTAACATAACATCCTGGGAGTTGGGTTCAACGCCGCTTTGAACAGTATTCCAGTAATACCGCCGCGTGTCAACTTAATGTGGGAGGAAAGCCGTAAGTGATGCAGGTCTCAGACATTTACCAATTTGGTGCAACCCGTGAGTATAGGTTTGGTGCTGAGAAACCTAGAAACATATTCGGGTCGAACCAAGATTCGAACCCGGAATCTTAATCTTCTTGCGTGTCAAGGGACGCAACTCTGCACAGAGTTTAACCGTACCCTCGTCTTACTTTGAGTTAGTCAAGAAATCCAAACAGCTGTAACAAAGTGACCGCAGTCAGGGATTGACGTATTACAGCACAATGGGTAGTGTATGGATGATGTTCGAGTAGTCTACTGGTTTCAGTTGTTCATCACAACAGGCTAATGCCCGAGTTCGATTCTTCTCATGGGTACAATACGTGAATCCCATTCATTACCGCCGCGATATATCTGGGATATTGCTAAAGCAGCGTAAAACAACACTCACTGCCTAACGCTCCATATCGCCCATCACCCCACAGCATGTTTTTGTATTTGTGGGATAATCCGACACTCTTGGACTAATATGGGAACTTAATAACGTAATTTGTTGGTTTACTGGTAATAATACGGTAGAATATGTAACGGGAGATCATACCTCCGTGCCTAGTAGGGTTACTTTACTTGCACAATGACCCATTAACATTATCCCCGGGGTATTTCTGATATAACCAACCAGATGTTTAATCTGTCGGTGAACCAAGAGTTGACCTGTTCATGTAAGTGACCACTAGATGGCGTATTTAAGATACTAGCTATTCAAGCTATATATCCAACCATACATGTACATTCAACTGAATACTAACCAATCTACTTCACTACCTATCCATCCATCTGTCTACTCATAAACAAAATGAATAGTCACTAATTTATCTACTATTTTACCCACCATCCCACCTCCCTGTCAATCCATTCCTCAGTTGGGATAAATGCATCTCCAAATTATGATATATCATCCTATCATTATACTGTTAAATGGCACTGTAATTTATTGTTAAACAACGATTGTAACTATATAACATTGTTTCTGTTGAGATTCAGTTGACGTTTATTGCAGTTCATTGGACAAAGATTAGTTGTGAGGAATGTAGTACTATCTAATGTAAGCAGTGGTGCGTGGTATATTGCATTAGGCCAACAATGAGATCAGGCACATTATGGTTGAAAACATCACAGTTTGACTTTTCAAAATATTTTAAAACTACAGCATGTTCAGAATACAAAAATACAATTCACCAACTTCAATTCATATTTATTACAGAGATACATCACACATGGCTATCTCCACTGAAGTAAGTTGACGTCAAACGCCTTTATGACGTCATAGCACAATTGTATACTAGCACCCATCAGGTCCTTTTTTTCCTTGTGGGTCACATATTAATTTTAGGTGCTCGAGTTATCTGTAAACTTCCGGAATAACATGGATGAATGTCATGCGTTATAGAAACATGTGGAACATTCTGTGATGATCAGGTGACTGTGGACTGGTCTGGCACTGTGTAGAGACTGTTGGACGCATAGACTATATAAGTGGAGGGGGCGGGAGCGTCCCTGTCTCATCTCATATGTCACATCGACTTACCCAACATCTCACCTCTCTATCCTTCCTGACCCGTTTCTACCGACCACCACGCTTATCTATCCACCAAACCATCTATCTACCCACCACCCCATCTGTCTACCCACACGTCATCTATCTACCCACCACCCCATCTGTCTACCCACACGTCATCTATCTACCCACCACCCCATCTGTCTACCCACATGTCATCTATCTACCCACCACCCCATCTGTCTACCCACACGTCATCTATCTACCCACCACCCCATCTGTCTACCCACACGTCATCTATCTACCCACCACCCCATCTGTCTACCCACACGTCATCTATCTACCCACCATCCTATCTGTCTACCCACACGTCATCTATCTACCCACCACCCCATCTGTCTACCCATACGTCATCTATCTACCCACCACCCAATTTGTCTACCCACACGTCATCTAACTACACATCACTCATCTACTACCTAGTATTTGGAATGACGAGTGAACGTTTTAACCATTAGGCAACTAATCGCCCTTCGTTTTCAAAACATGGAATGACATATGATGATATGTCAATAGGACAACAAACGCTCACCTTCATGCACGTAAATTGTAAGAATTAAGAACAAATTAACCTTCCATAAGTGGATTAGTCGGTGCGTCAGAAGTGCTCGACCTGCGAATGAAATTTCCGTGAAAGAGCTGGGGTAATGTGATGATTACTGTTGGTTCAATACCTGTGTAACAAAAAACACGCCAAAGTACCGCGTATAACGCTTCGTTAGTGATACAAAAAACAGAGGAGCGTGAATCGATGTGGCAGACGAAGGAACGAGGCAAGATTTGAACGTGTTGGGTTATCATGGAATACTGCTGGGGTAATTAGCAAGGTCACCAAATTTCCATTTATAGTGTGTACGCTATCTTAAGGCGAATCACAAAGTGACAGTGTAAATAACGGTGCTGTCTAACTAAAATGTGACTGCATCATCTGACATGGCCGTATTTTGTAACTTGCAGTTTATCCACCAGTCAGCCTAGTACGAAACCGTGCCTTCTAAGTGGTAGTGTATCTGTCAGTCAGTCTACGAAACCGTGCCTTCTAAGTGGTAGTGTATCTGTCGGTCAGTCTACGAAACCGTACCTTCTAAGTGGTAGTGTATCTGTCAGTCAGTCTACGAAACCGTGCCTTCTAAGTGGTAGTGTATCTGTCGGTCAGTCTACGAAACCGTACCTTCTAAGTGGTAGTGTATCTGTCAGTCGGCCTACATGACCGTGCCTTCTAAGTGGTTGTGTATCTGTCAGTCAGTCTACGAAACCGTACCTTCTAAGTGGTAGTGTATCTGTGAGTCGGCCTACATGACCGTACCTTCTAAGTGGTTGTGTATCCGTCAGTCGGCCTACACGACCGTGCCTTCTAAGTGGTAGTGTATCTGTCAGTCGGCCTACATGACCGTGCCTTCTAAGTGGTTGTGTATCCGTCAGTCGGCCTACACGACCGTGCCTTCTAAGTGGCTGTGTATCTGTCAGTCAGTCTACATGACCGTGCCTTCTAAGTGGTCGTGTATCCGTCAGTCTGTCTACATAACCGTACCTTCTAAGTGGCCGTGTATCTGTCAGCCGGCCTACATGACCGTACCTTCTAAGTGGTTGTGTATCTGTCAGTCAGTCTACAAGACCGTACCTTCTAAGTGGTCGTGTATCTGTCAGTCAGTCTACAAGACCGTACCTTCTGAGTGGTTGTGTATCTGTCAGTCAGTCTACAAGACCGTACCTTCTAAGTGGTCGTGTATCTGTCAGTCTGTCTACATAACCGTACCTTCTAAGTGGCCGTGTATCTGTCAGCCGGCCTACACGACCGCACCTTCTAAGTGGTCGTGTATCTGTCAGTCAGTCTACAAGACCGTACCTTCTAAGTGGTCGTGTATCTGTCAGTCTGTCTACATAACCGTACATTCTAAGTGGCCGTGTATCTGTCAGCCGGCCTACACGACCGCACCTTCTAAGTGGTCGTGTATCTGTCAGTCAGTCTACAAGACCGTACCTTCTAAGTGGTCGTGTATCTGTCAGTCGGCCTACACGACTGTACCTTCTGAGTGGTTGTGTATCTGTCAGTCGGCCTACACGACCGTGCCTTCTGAGTGGCTGTGTATCTGTCAGTCGGCCTACACGACCGTGCCTTCTGAGTGGTAGTGTATCCGTCAGTCGGCCTACACGACCGTACCTTCTGAGTGGCTGTGTATCTGTCAGTCGGCCTACACGACCGTGCCTTCTGAGTGGCTGTGTATCTGTCAGTCAGTCTACATGACTGTACCTTCTAAGTGGCTGTGTATCTGTCAGTCGGCCTACACGACCGTACCTTCTAAGTGACTACAGCATATATCACTAGTGTACATATATCAGACAGTGTACATGTCTTTAAACGTGTTTGAATATAAAAAACACACTTGAGAGTTTAAGTACCTACTTGAGTTAAGACTGGTTAAAGTGTTACACTTCATGGTCAGGTGTTGAACCACTGACGAAGGCTATAACTCACACTGTTCAGCTGTTTGAGCATGTTCTAGCTCAATGTACACTATAATAGCATATGCTTGATACAATTTTAACTGCATGCTTTTTGCAGAAGATGCACACCTTTGCATGTATGTGGGACAGAAGTGTATGAAAACAGAGCGAGGTTGATGCACAGAAGGTAACTTAACTCGCGTAGTGTAAGGATATAATTATAATGCTGGTTACGTATGGTGATGGCAATACCAGTGGTCCCGATTGCTAGACAGTTGGTTACGTATGGAATAGCTTTACAAGTACCCTAAATGGAGTTACTACACTGTTGGTCACATATGGGGATAGCTACATTGTTGATCAAACATGGGGATAGCTACAATGTTGGCCTCACATGGGGATAGCTACATTGTTGATCACACATGGGATAGCTACAATGTTGGCCTCATATGGGGATAGCTACAATGTTGGCCTCATATGGGGATAGCTACAAGGTTGGCCTCATATGGGGATAGCTACATTGTTGATCACACATGGGGTTGGCTACAATGTTGGCCTCATATGGGGATAGCTACATTGTTGATCACACATGGGATAGCTACAGTGTTGGCCTCATATGGGGATAGCTACAAGGTTGGCCTCATATGGGGATAGCTACATTGTTGATCACACATGGGGTTGGCTACATTATTGATCACATGTGGATAGCGACACTGTTTGTCACATATGGGGGTATCTAAAATGTTGGTTACACATTTGAGTAGCTACACTGTTGGTCACACATTTGGGTAGCTGCACTTTTGGTTACATATGGGGATAGCTACAATGCTGGTCTCATATGGGGATAGCTACATTGTTGATCACATATGGGGATAGCTACATTGTTGGTCACTTATGGGGATAGCTACACTGCTGATCACATATGCGGATAGCTACATTGTTGGTCGCTTATGTGGCTAACTTCACTGTTGGTCTTTTATGGGGATAGCTACACTGCTGATCACATACGGGGATAGCTAAATCGTTGGTCACACATCTGGATAGCTACACTGTTGGTTACATATGGCAAAGGTTACATTTGGGGATGAAATTGACGTTGGTGATATAAGTGGATAATTGTGACGTTGATCACATACGAGGATGATAATGGCGTTGGCCATATATGGGAATGATTATGACGTTTGTCATATATGAGAGAGATACCACTCTGACTCCCGCGTCCCCAAGTCTACACAGACAATCCTCCTCGACAAGAACATGCACACAAAGGTCTCTGTGTGCTATCAGCCATAAACCTCCATCACTGTTCTAAAGTCTTTGACAATATAAACACATGAGCGTCATTACCCTGCAAGTCGCACGGTCGTCATGGGTATACAATCAGTAACGTACACACGGTTACACTTGAAAAAACGTGTTACGTCTTAATGACAGACAAGAATACGGAAACAAAAGACTAAGCAGACGGTTGATGTTCCTAGTGAATGAAGTGTGACGGCCAGGCGATATATCTTAACTCAGTGTTAAAGAATGGGCTTTTGCCAGGACAGCAAAAAGGAAAGAAACCCAGTGAACTTTAGATGTACCGAACTATAAGATATAAACTTACCATGCCCTTCGTACTATCAGAGTTAGATTACATGTACATAAGCACAGTGTATTCCCTAGCGTGATATGCCAATGAAAGAGTTAATTAAATTCCTGAAAAACTTATCGAATGAAACATTAACTCGAAAATGCATGAGTTTTCAAACTGAGCACTTGATACACGGCTTTAACGGAATGAATCGTCCCTGGAATTAAGAAACTCTCAAAATAGGGCAGAACACTACAAAACAGAACGGGTCGAGCACATCGGTGTATGAGGTTCAAAGTACAACGAGATTATGTTGACTGACATGGGTTAGCTGAAAGGTTTTACCGTTTGTATAATAATATCTTTAAATTTACATAAGTGTACTTATCGCCTAAGAGAGTTTAACCAAGTGTGGAACTGCAATACATTATGTCTATGAGTATGCTGTAACATATCGTTGTACTATGGACATGTGAAAATGTAGTGATATCTTTAACATCTATTCCACATCCACAAGTTACAGATTTCTCCATGGGTTGATGTTGTATTGCATCGTCCTGTTCCACGAGTCAGGCTGTGACACGGGGTTCGGAATACCAAACGTCTGACTGCTAAACCCAGAGGGAAAGCACAATCAATAGTGTTTTAGTTTTAAATCTGATTTCCGTGCTCCATGTCTGCCAGTAATTATGAAGGTATGTGCGAGAAATAGTATAGTCTAGAGGCGAGAGAGTTCTGTGAAGCCAAACATAGCACAATCCAGTTTAATCTAGTATGTTACGAACAAATGACAGCCAATACACTGAGAGATTGAATCAGATTATGTTCAATCCATATTAATTACAAATATACATAAGCTACTTACACTTGCTAAGTTCATTGATCCCTACTGGTTTTAATACTGAGTAAATGGGCCACGTTTCTTCCTGGACGACATATCCAAAAGGGCCTGCAGTCAAGTTCTTCATATGTATACGGACATGGGGCGTGGGTGCCCAGTCGTCTACACTCCGAATGATATGTCTAGATCCTAACCACAAACTTTTATCGCATTTGGGGTCTAGACATGTTTGGGTATAAATGTGTTTGGGATCTAAATGTGGGAAAGACCCGTAACGTGTTCAGATAAAACACACGAATTGTGGATTCCGTTTAGGACTTAAGCACATTCATAAACATGGTTAGATCTGAATATCTCTTCGATTAAGGCAAAAAGTAGGAATCCCCATGGGCACAAATTGTGCCCATCTCTTGCTGATCTAGTACTATGCTTATCTAGAACTATGCTGATCTAGTACTATGCACATGAATGGGAATTTCTGCTAGAATTGGCCAAACAAGTCACAACTAGGAAAAGTGGCCTTGTTTAAATTAAGCTTAAGGTATATCGATGATTTGATATCGTTCAATAATCATCAGGTAGCCAATTCCCTTCCACTGCATTACCCCCTGAACTAAAAGTAATGGAGACCAGTGAGACTGCCTCATCTGTTTCATATCTGTTTACAAGAGGGATGACTTCAACTTACCGATAGTAAACTTTCCCTTTACGTCGAAAGAGAAACTTTTGAGGTACAATTGAGCCTTCTCTTTCTATCAATATTCCAAAGAGCGTCATACGACTGTTGGTCGTAAGTTGTTTGGCCTAAGGTACAACATTCAAGGCCTCAGTAATGCTTTCAAATTTAGACATCCAAATCTGACGCATCAGTGGCAAAAATGATGTGCGATGCATATTCCTTGTTTCGACTTGTGCCATATGTTCCCGTGGTTATTTTCAGGTTCCCATTGACTTGCCTTTGCATGTATTTGTGAAGGAGGCCACCGGTAGGGCGGGATAAGCTCGTCTTTTCGCGAACACCTGGTATAATCAATATTTAGACAGAGATTCATAAACACGTGATCAGTCGAATCGTACGATCGACTCTTATTTCATGTGAACATGGAAAGGGTTTCATCGCATTTATTCGTATGTATTTACATTCAAAACTCATTTGTTACGAAGTGTAAGGACTCGAAAGTCGTGCCAGGTTCCAGGATATAAAAAGAAACATACATATCCCATATTTTATTGCAGATAATTTGTGAGTGTATGGAAATGGCTTTTCTATGTCCGGTTGCCATTTGAAAGAAAACATACATTTTCGTAAGAAACGTCCTTTATATGTTTTCTACGTTCTTGTGTAATGCAGTGTCAGGAAGAGCTCTTAATTTACTGCAAGATGTTAAACGGGGTTATTTACACAGTGACATAATTAATTTGTGTCAAATACATGTATGTCAAGTACTGTTTCAGAGTTTTATTCTTGAAATGTTTCTGGATACGCGACATTTGTCACTTGGTCATCACGACTTACTGACAATCTTTCTCGGGACTGTCCAGCCGAAACAAATGACCTGTGACCTAAGATGTACGTCCCTTCCCCGGGACAGGATCCGGTAATTCCGATTACGATCTGTGGTCCCATTCTGGTGTTTATATAAGTCAGCTAAGGGATAATTTCGTACAACTTATCGAATTATAACAGTTAGTCACTAATATTCAGCTGAGCGACTTCTTGCCATGTCCAACTTAGCTACCTACCCTCGCAGCTCCGAATGGCGTTAACGTCATAAATAATAATGAGAAAATGAACATCCTCTCATTTTGAGGTTCTACTGAACGGTAACACACGATTGGTTCCGAAAGTCAGTTAATATTATATGTTATATAGATTAGCTTAATACAGGCTCTCTTTGAGCCACGAGTCAACGATCGTACATGAGTGGTTCCGAATGTCAGTTTATAGTATACGTCATAGAGATTAACTAAACACAGACTCACTTCTTGCGGTAGTACACGAGTGGTTCCGAATGTCAATAATAGTTATTTACTACCAAAATTGATAAAAAGGGAAACACGTTGTCAGCAAACATAGACAGGTATGTATGCACAACCAACCAGCCACATCATGGCACTTAGTGGTACTACTGATACGAATCAATCTTGGCCTTAACTGGGTACAGATTCTTTACCACAACAGTAACACAACATAACAGTTTGTATATTTATGTATGTATTTGAATTCCCTGTGGTAATTAACACACAAAAATATATACATAACAGAAAAACAAAATTTAATTATACCCTTTCTAAAAACTTATTATAAAGTATAATCTTAAAATAAAGTGGGACAGTTCCCAATCTCATTAACATTAGATATACTCAGTCAAATTAAAAACTTCACATTTTTAAAAGTAATCCCATATATGATATACAACGGACAAATGTACCAGAGAAGGTATTTTTTTATCATTAATTAATGTCCAAAGAAGGATTTTAATTAACGGTGGTAACCATAATGTGTTCCAAGCACCTACGGTATTCGGTAATAACATCAACAGTTTAAATCATAAGTCCCAAGCACGAGAATCTGATGGCACACAAGTTCAGTAGCGTGTATGGCCACCATGTGCGTTGACAACTGCCACACAACGCCTCCGTATGGACCTTGTGATGCTTGTGAACACGTGATTGGGAAGATGACGCCATTGTTGCTGCAAAATGGTGCCAAGATCTTGCAAATACTGTGGTTCTGGAGAGTGCGTAGACTTCTGCCAAGAGCATCCCAGATGTAATCGATGGGATTGAGATCGGGAGACCTTGACGGCCTGTCCATGACGTTGACTCCCGCATTCTGAAGGGAATTCCTTGTCAAAATTGCTGTGTGGGGTCTGGCATTATCGTGTTGGAAGATCAAACCGGGTCCATGTACTGCCATAAAAGGCAGAAGTTCTGGTGCCAGTACCTGGTCGCAGTAAGCAGTAGCGTTGAGGTTGCCACGGATGACAAGAAGCCTGGAACGTGCATTGCCACAGAAACACCCCACACCATGACACTTCCGCCTCGAAATCTGTCAACTTCCTGTACACAACACTGGGCGTAACGTTAATGACGGCGCCTCCACATCCTCAACCTACCATCAGCAAATCGAAGATTAAATCGGGATTCATCTCTGAAAACGACTTGATTCCAATTCCTCCGAGTCCATCGTAAGTGTTGCTGTGCCCACAATTGACGTTGACGTCTGTGTAATTGAGTCAGAATCGGCCCGCATTATGGCCGTCGTGCTTGAAGGTGAGCAGTTCTCAGACGGTTTCGAACAGTTTGCGCACTCAGTCTACCCCTAAACAGTTCATTTCTGTTTGATGTAGCCGTCAAAAATCGGTTATGGAGGTGACGTAAGACAACCTGACGATCCTCTGCATCTGACGTCACAGTGTGACGATACTGATATGCCGATGGCCTACATGCTGAATAAAGACGGTGATGACGAATACCTTCGTCAGTACCCACTACACGATATACCAGAATGCATCATACACGATTCTGGCCTAGTAAGACCTCCGACATCTGAAAGTCATACGTTCAAAGGGTTACAAAAATGAAGTCCGTGTACAAGTTAAAATATCCTCAAAGGTTCACTAAATCTAACACCGAAAGTATGAAAGGTACTATGGTCTGAACAGAGATCAAGTAAACACGTTTAATCTTTGATCGTGTCAGTTTGATGTGGAAATGGATGAAAGGGATACAGGTCCCAGACGTTTACCACTTTGGTGGAACCCAAGAGGTTTGGTATGGGGCTGACAAACCTAGAAACATAATCGGGGAGAATCTCAGATTCGAACCAACCATATTTTTTCAGGTCTCAGACACGCGTAAGGGGTGCAACTATACACAACAAATAAAAGCGCCTTAGCCTCGCTCTGGTAACTGGTAAAGGGGCTGCCGCTTTATCCTTCCCGGTGACTTTGACCTTTTGTGATACGTTTTTTTACAGACATAAAACTAACAAGTATCAAGCATGTTACGGTAATGGTAATTCACGAACGGCATGATTAAAACACGTTTTACAATCACCTGAACGGTGACGTTGACCTCGAATAATATTGACCACATTCAAGGCCTAATGCCTGAAATATTGGCGATATAAATGTCTACAGGAGTGTACATCCTCAGCAGCGTAATAACACACATGTTGCGCTAGCATCAGGATATCTGTTGATAAAACTATGCCTATTGTACGAATCAGAGGCCATATATCGGTATATGGTCTCTGTACGAATGAAAGAGAGCGGTGGGGTAGCATAGACTAAGTGGTTAAAGCGTTCGCTCGTCACGCCTTATACCCGAGTTCGATTACCCACATGGGTACAATGTGTGAAACCCATTTCTGGTGTCCCTGCCGTGAAGTTCCTGGAGTATTGCTAAAACCATACTCACTCACTCACTAATGAAAAATGGGAAGAAAATATCGAGGCGAAAAACATGAATGTGTTAATGACAAGTTGATAATATTGAATTTATTGCACAAAACGTTTAAAAGCACAAAGCGTGACGTCAAGATCACTAACCCGATGCCTAATGAAACCAAATCATAGTCACGTGGCATGTTCGATGCCTGTAATATTTCGCCATGCAAGAAAATTCCTCTTGCCCTCTCAACCAGCCAGGGTGGAATTTTAGAGATAACCTCATTCATCAAGCGCTATCTCTACCGCCATTAACGCTAGAACGGCAATTGTGTTTTCACAGCAGATAGATATTTCATGTCCAACAAAGCGTTTTATTCCTCAAACTCTCGTAGACGGATATTTCGTGTAATGATAGAACAGAATGCAATGAAACGATTATTTAGGCTGTTTTCACCGTTCTGTATCCCGTTTGGACTTCGATCGAAGAGAAATTTCATTAACCTTTCGAGAGCTGTTCTAGCGACACAAACGTTGGTCTTGAACAAGCAATTGCCCCAAGTCCTAAGTGACCAATGCTGGACACGGAATCAGACGGCGTTCGTATGCACGAGCGGATTACTGAGCGTCCGTACAGGCGGATAACGGCAGAGGGATCTCATTGTTATTCCGCGACACAAAATAGAGCATTCTGATACACTATATTACATGGGTTGTTGATAAATTAATCCGCTAAAATGTGTAAAATGCTGGTTTTTGTCTAGTGCCTATACGACGAAGCCGCACAGACGGGGAAATAGAGCAGGCGGATAAATAAGTTGGATATTTCGTATCGTCCTATACTGATGCATGGACACGCACGACTCGGGGGTTAATCATTGACGTGATTACCAATATAACACGTCTGGCTGTGCTGAGATGATTATAACAAAGCAGTTCAATTTAGTTTATCATACCACATGTTATCTATAACAACACCTTTCATTTAAGTTTTTTTTACATTCATTTTACTGATGTTATTTCATTTTGTAAAATAGCTGTATTAATGACATCACGTTTCATTTATGATTTTGAAATTTGTTCTGTTAGTGTTACTTTCCTGTAAAAAAATATCTGTTAGCAATGACAGCAAGTTTCATTTCGACCTTTCACGTCGGGTCTTCTCAATCCAGTTGGGGCGGTCGCGTAGCCTAGTGGTTAAAGCGTTCGCTCGTCACGCCGAAGACCCGGGTTCGATTCCCGACATGGGTACAATGTGTGAAGCCCGCCGTGATATTGCTGGAATATTGCTAAAAGCGGCGTGAAACCATACTCCCTGAGTCACTCACTCACTCAATCCAGTTATCACGTTTTAGTGGATCAGGGTCTGTTTAATGGTATTTATCAAAGGTTTAATTATACTAAAAATGTCTAAGTAAATTTAGCATTTACCATAGGTCAAAAATTTGCCTGAAACCCTCCAAATCATAAATTTGAAACATACATGTAATAACCAGGTTACGAGGTGTCCCGGATCAACTTGTTCTGGCGCGACCTTTTCTTGTGTCCGTCTCATCTGGTAGGCTTACTATGTAACAATGTACTTAAGTATCCGTCAGGTATCGTAAGAAACCGTGTCATTGCCATTAGCAATGAAACACTTTCATGTTTATCGATGTATCCTCATTTGCATTGTACGGCAATTGATATTTTACTACACACCCCTCGGGGGACTTCTTCAGTTAAACTCACGTTGCCCGCTCTGGAGTTAAACTTCTGATGAATATGTCCCCGCGCCGCCTTGGGCCTTTTCATTCGGTCGCTCACCTTCCGAACGGCCTTGACGTGTTAGGTCATCTGTCAGACTAACGGGACGTCCGTATCTGTGTCATACTGCGTAGTACGCAAACATGTTCTGCACTTCAGGCACCCGGATTTACTCGAGCCTCGTTGCGGCTTACGAACCGGAAGTGGGGAATGAACGATATAAGCGACCTCGACTTGGCCGCATACAACATAATGGTCATTTTGAGACAAATTGATTGGGTGAAAATGTACGGGGGCACATCAATGCCGTGTACATCGATCCTCCAGGGGTTGAGGGAAATAAATGCGTCTGGACGGGACCGAGTTTGAGATATATCTGAAGACTGTTCCGGCTCTGTTATAGAGCGGCGTTGCGAGCAATGCAATGTTGTCAGAAACCAGATTAGTGGATTGTATCGCAGTACGCATTAAGTTCACGAGTACGTTCAGTACATTTAGCGTGGTATATCGCCGAATGTGGTGCATTGGAATTGGTCACTGTTGAAATGATGACCAAAGACGATGGTAATAGACACAATTGTATATCATCTGGACTAGCATCTGTATCTAGGTTTGTGGGGGACTCAGTTTCTGAAACACTCTCCTGGTCATTGACTTGCGCCTTTGTCTAATAGAAAACGATGATAATATTGATTACTGTTATATGTGGAGAGGGGGCCTTGTGTGTGAAACGTACTGTCAGTTTATATCACGAAGTGTTAGGCTTGATTAATGTGGGAGGAAAGCCCAAAGTGATGAATGTCATATCCGTGGTGTATGCCTATGACATGCGGATCCTGGTAGTACGAGGTGCCCATACAGCCCCAGGCCTTCATCAGCAATTCTTGGGTAGATCGATGCTCACGATATCAATCACTGGATTGTCTGGTTAACAAATAAACCTGTATTGGGTATAAATGTGGGATATACACGTATCTAACGGGATCGGGGGTCAGGCATACTGACTTGTTGATGCATGTCACCAAATGGCAATTGCAAAGATGGTGCACATGATGTCAGTCACTGGATTGTCTGACCCAGACTCGATTATTTACAGACCGCCGTCAAATAGCTTGAATATTGCTGAGTGTGACAAACAATGTGTGGTGAATGTAATGGCGTTGTTGTGACAGGGTTTAATGAGCAAGAAGAGATTAACATACCCCTATACACCAATGAACACATATGCACCCATATGTAAACATAAACACACACACACACACACACACACACACACACACACACACACACACACACACACACACACACACACACACACGCAAACACCTTTCACATAAATACACATAAACAGACACACAAACATTAACACGTATATACAATCACCTATACACACGCACACACACACGCACACACACACACAAACAAACACACACACATATATATATACACACACATTTACTTTTTTATCTTGACCAAAACAAAAAGAGTGACGGAAGCATTTGCACACTCAACAAATGCATGGGTATTGATTTATATTTTAGAATATTCTTTCAGTATTTTATTGGAATTTAAGAAATATCACGACAAAAGCGACCAGATGTGTCGGCTTTGCTTTTCATGCGAGTGTTGATTAGCACCAGTGGGGCCATGGACGCTGTTACCTACTATGTCAAGAATGCTCATAAATAATAACACAGACTAACGTTATATGATAAAAATGTCCATCTTTGCCATGAATTAATTCTTGGGATATAAAACTTTTATATGCAGGCTGCTTTAGAGCGCGTCCTTGGACCGTTTTAGCGCATCATTCCGTTCGGTGACGTCATTGTCACGTCAACCACACTGCAATGACGTCAAACTGAGAAGGTTGAGTTGAATGTGAAAGGTTTTATCGCGACTAGGGTAAATATTGAAAGACCATCTTGTTTATTTGCCTCACTGTGTGTTTTCTGGAGTGAAGATAAAACACGGTTATGTATAACATGTTTAAGCTGTCAACATCGCACAGTCGCCTACTGGTAGAAGTGTTGACGTGACATGTCTGACTATATTAATGCTACGATTTAAAATCGTCGGATTTGTGATATGTTCCCAGCAATCGAAATTTCTGCTTGCGAAATGCCCATGAGTTGATATCATCTGCAATATAGAAGACATTATCATTAAGTAAACAAATAATAATGATTTAAAACTAAATTTACTTTGCAAATTCAGAAATGACAGTGCCCTGTTAGTGAGTGAGTGAGTTTTAATTTACGCCGCTTTTGCCAATATTCCAGCAATATCACAGCGGGGAACACCAGAAATGGGCTCTACACATTGTACCCATGTCTGGAATCGAACCGGGTCTTCGGCGTGACGAGAGAACGCTTTAACCACTAGGCTACCCGACTTCCCCCGGTTAAGTATGTGACTGGGGAGAATATTTGTTAGTGCATGAGTTTGAAGTGGATTAGTGAGTGAGTAAATAGTGTTAAAGTCCGCTCTGTCAGCAATGATCCAGCTACATCACGGCGGTGTGTAAGTCTGGTGATTACGCCGAAGACCCGGTTCGATTCCCCACGTGGGTACAATGTGTGAAGATAATTACTGGTTGTTGCTGGAATATTGCTAAAAGCAGCGTAAAAGCACACTCAAGTACTAACACACTCATGCATAACAAGGGGCAAACCTTACAGATAAATGTTTTCCACTTTTTCGAATTCGTCAGAAAACATCCCAGATTTCTTTTGGACATCAATCAAAGGAATCACATGACGCTTGATGAACCAATTATGGAATTATTCAGCATGGAACCAAAGCAGGCATTGCTTACTAGATTGGGGGTGGGGGAGAGGGGGGGGGGGGGAGATATTTGCTCACAAGAACATCGGCTCGGTACACAATTCCTGATGCATACATCCTTTCATTAATGATGTATCCCTGCGCCAGATGAAACTGCCAGCGGAAGGAACTAGTGCTTGTTGAAGCTGGCAATGGCAATAAAGCAGGCCATAATATGCCATCTGACTGACGGGAGATAATTAGATGAGGCTCCATTGTGGTATTAGTTTGCCATGCGGTCATCACGGCGCTTGACGGCGCACCGAAAACATCAGACGACTGTCGCGACAATCTTCTGCTCCTTCTACAGCGACGTGGTCGACAACACATATTTATATACACTACTGTTTAAATCAAACGTCCCCTCGATTGCGACTTCTAGCGAAACCTTTGCGCCACTGTCGCGACCGTTGCTCTTTGTTTTGACTGGTAGTACGCAAACAAATGTCGAGGCGGTCCCGACGAGGGTGTGAAATGTCCCCGCCCTTCTGGCAATCGAATGAACCTTTGCTTTGAAGAGTAGTGTAGATAAATAAGCGTTACCTCTGTTTTCCACAAGAAACAATAACTCACGAGAGTAACAGCAGAACACTGTCATGGAATGATTGATCACAGCCATTTAATGGGACAGTATGGCCTTGAAGTGGGCGCGGGTTATACACATCGGATCGGAGTGGATATCTATGTATTTATAGACTTGTCACATCTTATAGTAAGCACATATTAATGAATTTTAAATACATTTAAATGTGCCAGATAACCTTTTCACCGCAATTTGTTTTTGAAATAGTTTAATGCTTAATCTTAAATAATTTGTTGACTCATCAATTTTTAATTTACAACCTAAAAGTACTTGTATTCAACGCTGAACACTCATTAATTAATAATCTGTTAATTATAGTGCTAGCTCACTGAGATACCATGCCGTAGTTTAACATGAATACCCCACTCAGACACAGTATACTGACTCCGAGCCGACCAGTCCTTGTTTTAGCCCCTTAATGCCAAGCGCCAGACAGGGTAACAACAAGTACCATCTTTTAACGTCTTTTGGTATGACGCGGCCTGGGATCGAACCCCGGACCTTCCGCTCTCCGGGCGGACGCTCTACCACTAGACCACGAAGGCGGTACGACAGATAAGAAGAGTAATAAGAAATAAATGGGTGGTCCTTAATTTTTTTAATAGTATTGCAGTGAATATAACAGTTGCGAATCTAGGATTAAACAGCACGAGTTTATCCACAGATTTGCTCCACCAGTTCGCGGGGACTAGTTTTCCCATGTCACAGAGAACCCCAGAAAATAAAGACTTTTAGCATTCCAGATGCCCTGAAAACCGTATGGATCAACTGGCGAACTAACGACATCTGGACAGCTAGCAGACAATGCTATTACATGCAAGCTACTACTAAATCACATGCTACACTGCATGAAAGACCATCTAGTGGGCGTCTGGTATTGGATGTCCATTAAATATTATTTGAAAATTAATTATGAGTTGGAATGGTAAATCAATTAAGTTGGGTTAAGGTCGCTAATTATTGTAAATATATTGTTCAGTAAACTGTACCATTGGGAAAATATACCTCACTGTAACATGAACTAAAGTAAGATATTGTAACATTTGGCCACCCTGTCGTTTCTGTAAAATGAACCAGACAGATATTGTAATATTTTGCCATCCTGTCGTTTCTGTAACATGAACTAGATAGATAGTGTAACATTTGGCCACCCTGTCGTTTCTGTAAAATGAACCAGACAGATATTGTAATATTTTGCCATCCTGTCGTTTCTGTAACATGAACTAAATAGATAGTGTAACATTTGGCCACCGTGTCGTTTCTGTAAAATGAACCAGACAGATATTGTAATATTTTGCCAACCTGTCGTTTCTGTAACATGAACTAGATAGATAGTGTAACATTTGGCCACCCTGTCGTTTCTGTAACAAAAAGGGCCAGGAAGATAGTGTTACATTTGGCCACCATGTCGTTTCTGTAACATGAACTAGATATATAGTGTTACATTTGGCCACCATGTCGTTTCTGTAACATAAACAAGATAGATATTGTATCATTTGGCCACCATGTCGTTTCTGTAACATGAACTAGAGATATGTATTGTAACATTTCGACACGCTGTCGTTAACGTAACATAAACTAGATAGATATTGTAACATTTGGCCACCCTGTCGTTTCTGTAACATGAACAAGATAGATATTGTATCATTTGGCCACCCTGTCATTTCTGTAACATGAACTAGAGATATTTATTGTAACATTTGGCCACCCTGTCGTTACCGTAACACGAACTAGATAGATATTGTAACATTTGGCCACCCTGTCGTTTCTGTTACATGAACAAGATAGATATTGTATCATTTGGCCACCATGTCGTTTCTGTAACATGAACTAGAGATATGTATTGTAACATTTCGACACGCTGTCGTTACCGTAACATGAACTAGATAGATATTGTAACATTTGGCCACCCTGTCGTTTCTGTAACATGAACAAGATAGATATTGTATCATTTGGCCACCCTGTCGTTTCTGTAACATGAACTAGATAGATATTGTATCATTTGGCCACCCTGTCGTTTCTGTAACATGAACAAGATTTATATTGTATCATTTGGCCACCCTGTCGTTTCTGTAACATGAACTAGAGATATATATCACGTTGTCGTCACCGTAACATGAACTAGAGATAGATACTGTTGCGTTGGCCTTATTGTCACCTATCACCCAGTCGTTTCTGTAGCATACACAAGATATATTACATTGTAACATTGTACACAAAGCATCATGTATTGCATAAAGATGTCTATAGCGCATCGTTCCATGAAATTTACACTTGGAAATTCATTGATTTTTAATATACTGTAAGAAAATCGCGAATATGCCTAAATATGAAAAAAAAAATGACGTGATCCATTATATACGTGAATGTTATATGTATTTATAGTGTATAATCATGCAGTGAACCATTATAAGGAAATGCTATAAAGATCATATATTTATACGCCAACCCATGCGAACATAACTTAAAACTGTTTTATGCATAGCGCATATAGTTGTGTCGATTCAAAAGACAAAACTATTAATTAATCAATGAATAATAATGTAAATGGAAAACTCAGTTTTGAAGCTTTTTGAGGAAATATGCTTATCATATGCATCTGTCGTTTTGTGTTGGCGGAATGGTGGCTTGTGACCAGAAAAAAATGGAATAAACATAAGCTTATAAAGATCATTATTTATGATCTCACCAGAGTATTATGCACTAATGTTATTATGTTGTCACAGCCGCTGTCAACTGTATGCATCATGTTATACTATCTTAACTGCTCTTAATCCATTAGTCTGCTGACG
Organism: Haliotis cracherodii; assembly: GCF_022045235.1. Lineage (NCBI taxonomy): Eukaryota > Metazoa > Mollusca > Gastropoda > Lepetellida > Haliotidae > Haliotis > Haliotis cracherodii. Next base: position 30,511,079 of record NW_027266308.1, read on the forward strand.
TGCAGGAAGTTGTGCAAGAAGTAATGATTGTTGTAGAAAAAAATAAATGTCACACTGTTAATTTTCGATTGTAAAATGCCCCTTAATGTCACTTTACTCATATAGATGCATTCTGCTGTAAAGGACAATCTCCAATAATCAGCATCATCCATCACATGGGATGTTACGCCAACTCGCCCGTTGCCTTGCTATTATTATGACGTGCAGGATAAGAAATTAGGAAATTAGGTATAACTTTCAGAGTAAATTATCATTTCAGTTAGTTCTCCATGAACAATAAGGGTTTGTTTTTTCAAGGGAATTTGAACATATGTTTGTGGACATATCGGGGTACTGATTGACGGTGAAGTTAAAACAGCAATTATGTTACAAAGCCGTATGAGGAATTTGTGCCATCTAATTCAAGTACTAATTACTTATAGTGGTTGCAGGTCGATCGTCTGCCCACCGGATCCGATTACCCAATCAAAACAGGATAAATCTGTCTGTTTTGTCACGCTGCATTCTGCACATATAATGGATGATATTACGCAATATGACAAGCACCAAAACAGCCTGGAAAGTTTTACCTTGTTTATCACATCAATATGACGCAGACAAGGTAATGAGGCCTACTACGTAATTCCATTACGACAAAAAAAGGCATTTAATGTAAGCTCGATAAGGGTACTGTGGTTGGATTGTATGGACCCGGTAGAGAATAGCTATAACAAGGTCCAATTAAATTGCCACAAAACTATTGTCATATATCGCAGTTGGGGTTCGTAAGATACGACAGTTTGGCTCTGGGGATGTATTTAGAATGTAAACGAGCGATTTTAGTGCCCTTTCGGAATATTTTGGTCACAGTGCCAGGAAACCACCCAGGTAAATAATTGTAATGACAGATGGCTGTTCCGTTCTTGAGTGTCGCTCATATTGTTTGTTGCTCACTGCATGGTGAGTAATTTCGTCTATTTAAAATATTCTCACATACAGGTGTGATGGTATTTCTGCATGTTTATTTGCCACGCCCCGTAGTCAAGATGATTACACGGATCTCGCATTACCATGATTACCATGTTTCATCGTTTTGTACAGCAGTGAGATGTATTTTACGACAAACTTCAACCCACAACCTTAAATTGTATTAAGTTTAACATTCCCACACAATCATCGATGTTGGTCATGGTAAATGAGTGCATGCTGTAGCTCACCTGGAAAGGGGGTCGCAATTTACAAGTGAGCTCATGTCTGTCGTCCGACCATTAACCTCTTCTCCTCGAAACACCTGTAGGGAAGAGCAGACAATTTGATATGATGCCTTTGGCGTACCCCGTTTCATGGTTTTGTTCATTGTTCATACCGAGATTTGTACAGGGGTCTGGGAATCTGGAACACCGATATTATTTGTACACACATATTGGCGTTCATATTTGTTCATGGGTCTGGGACTCATTATGTGTACACATATACGTGGGTTCAGATTTAGGTCTGGGAATCTGGCACGCTGACATTATGTGTACACGTATATGGGGGTTCAGATTTAGGTCTGGGAATCTGGCACGCTGACATTATGTGTACACGTAAATGGGGGTTCAGATTTAGGTCTGGGAATCTAGCACGCTGACATTTTGTGTACACATAGATGGGGGTTCAGATTTAGGTCTGGGAACCTGGTACGCTGACATTATGTGTACACATACATGGGGGTTCAGATTTAGGTCTGGGAACTTGGCACGCTGACATTATGTGTACACATATACGTGGGTTCAGATTTAGGTCTGGGAACATGGCACGCTGACATTATGTGTACACACAGATGGGAGTTCAGATTTAGGTCTGGGAACCTGGCACGCTGCCATTATATGTACACACAGATGGGGGTTCAGATTTAGGTCTTGGAACATGGCACGCTGCCATTATGTGTACACACAGATGGGGGTTCAGATTTAGGTCTTGGAACATGGCACGCTGACATTATGTGTACACACAGATGGGGGTTCAGATTTAGGTCTGGGAACATGGCACGCTGACATTATGTGTACACATACATGGGGGGTTCAGATTTAGGTCTGGGAACCTGGCACGCTGACATTATGTGTACACATACATGGGGGTTCAGATTTAGGTCTGGGAACCTGGCACGCTGACATTATGTGTACACATACATGGGGGGTTCAGATTTAGGTCTGGGAACCTGGCACGCTGACATTATATGTACACACAGATGGGGGTTCAGATTTAGGTCTAGGAACCTGGCACGCTGACATTATGTGTACACACAGATGGGGGTTCAGATTTAGGTCTGGGAACCTTGCACGCTGACATTATGTGTACATATACAGTGGGGTTCAGATTTAGGTCTGGGAACCTGGCACGCTGACATTATGTGTACACATACATGGGGGTTCAGATTTAGGTCTGGGAATTTGGCACGCTGACATTATGTGTACACATACATGGGGGTTCAGATTTAGGTCTGGGAACCTGGCACGCTGACATTATGTGTACACACAGATGGGGGTTCAGATTTAGGTCTAGGAATTTGGTACGCTGACATTATGTGTACACATACATGGGGGTTCAGATTTAGGTCTGGGAACCTGGCACGCTGACATTATGTGTACACACAGATGGGGGTTCAGATTTAGGTCTAGGAATTTGGCACGCTGACATTATATGTACACATACATGGGGGTTCAGATTTAGGTCTGGGAACATGGCACGCTGACATTATGTGTACACACAGATGGGGGTTCAGATTTAGGTCTGGGAATTTGGCTCGCTGACATTATGTGTACACATACATGGGGGTTCAGATTTAGGTCTGGGAACTTGGCACGTTGACATTATGTGTACACACAGACGGGGGTTCAGATTTAGGTCTGGGAACCTGGCACGCTGACATTATGTGTACACATACATGGGGGTTCAGATTTAGGTCTGGGAACATGGCACGCTGCCATTATATGTACACACAGATGGGGGTTCAGATTTAGGTCTGGGAACCTGGCACGCTGACATTATGTGTACACATACATGGGGGTTCAGATTTAGGTCTGGGAACCTGGCACGCTGACATTATGTGTATACATACATGGGGGTTCAGATTTAGGTCTAGGAACCTGGCACGCTGACATTATGTGTACACATACATGGGGGTTCAGATTTAGGTCTGGGAACCTGGCACGCTGACATTATGTGTACACATACATGGGGGTTCAGATTTAGGTCTAGGAACCTGGCACGCTGACATTATGTGTGTGAGTTGGTGAATCTGATTTTCTTTGCAGCTTCTAGCCAAATTTCCAGAATATCACGGAGGACACCAGAAATGAGCTTCACACTTTGTACCAATGTGGGGAATCTAACACGGACCTTTGGCGTGATGAGTGAACAATTAAACCACTGGGCTATCCCACCGCAACCTTGTATGGACAACGGACAACGGTATTTTAACATACATTATGACACAACTACAGAGCCGTGGACATTAGTATGCAAATAAATTCAACTTTTTGACAATAATATTCGTAACTATAACGGTACATTTGATGGACTGATTATACATTTGATGGACTGATTATACCTTGGCGAGACCATTGAAAACCCAGCCTATCAGCGTGGAATTTCCGGACACAAGAACCATAACGACATAACCCGTGTTCATGCATATCTTGTAATATGCTAACAAACTCAGATACTCTTGTTTACGGAGGGATAGGCATAGGGATTTACGGCGGCACAGACGACAGGCCCCTCTGCTTAACGACCTTTCCCCATTAGTTTGTCCCCCGGGGAGGAATATATCCTCAGATCCCGTCTAGAATGGTGCGACAAGGCGTGACCATACATTTAGCATGCCATCTGTCTTTCACGACTTGTATCTTTGCTCATGCTATCAACCATTGGTTCGTCAGCATCAGACTCAATTCAACTACGTGGGGTAAAACAATATTTACTCACACTCCTAACATGTGCTTCGTCAGCAACTTTACTGCTTATACAATGCCATTGCAAATGAGAGGCGTATCCTACACGATGTCCTAAGAAAACACGAAAAAGATTGACAAAGATCGTTATTCCTTGCCTTTATTAAATGTTTTATCTTCTTGGAGCTAACGATGAGGAAAATATACATTACTGATAGCATAAAACACCAGCATACCATTACGCGCAATTCCTCTCCCACATACAGGAAGCCAGTGGCTTCTTATTGGCGGTCAAATAGACTGTTATCGTTTTACATGGAAGCATTATTCCAATAAAGGTTACTTCAGAGCCAGAAAACACAGAACGCTTATTACTGTTACACAACCTCAATCGATGTTCGATCACTGATTCTATGTTTAAACAAATCCCGTCAGACTCAACTCAATTTTGTCATGTCTTCGAGGTGAACCCCTTTTAAACTCAAATTTCAATCAATTGAGGATCAAATGAAATGTTGACTCAAACTGGCCCGGCGTTGGACAGAAATTGATCAAAACTAAACTGGTTATTGGTTGACACTGAGGTTGATCAAACATCAGCCTTAGTCGTCTAAAACTGACAATATCTTATTGCTTAAAAAACAAGTATTTTGCTCCAATTAAAGATGGTGAGACGGAAATCGACACTTAGTAGCCATCCTTTGTTTCCGACCATTGTCCTTGGAAAAGATTCATAGCCCGATGTTCTTATGCGACATCAATATTCTGAAATATTTTTTCATGATTTTTTTATATGCTAAACTATCTGAGCGAACACATTTTAAATCATAGTGAGCATTTGATTTGATTTAATATTTCCAACCGAATACCTTTGTAAAACTTAATCTGTCGTGGGCGTACTACCGTTTTCCTAAGCTCCGTATATTGTGAAAGATGAAGATAAAACTAAATGTTCTCCGGGGTGAAATACAATATTACAAAAGCAGGAGAAAAACTGAGGAAGTCGAACTAGAGAAGAAGATGGCGCCCTGCTACAGAAGGAAGGTGGTAGGAGAAGATGGTTTGAGGTGAGGTGAGGTGAGATTGGGTTTAACGTCGCGTCCAGAATTATTGCATATATATAGGGACGTACATGCACGTGTGTGTGTGTGTGTGTTTGTGTGTGTGTGTGTGTGTGTGTGTGTGTGGCTGCTTGTACTAGTCCGGACTGATGCCGATTTATATTGCTAGCTCACTGAGATACCATGCCGCAGTTTAACATGAATACCCCACTCAGACACAGTACACTGACTCCGAGCTGACCAGTCCTTGTTTTAGATCCTTAATACCGAGCGCCAGACAGGGTAACAACAAGTACCATCTTTTAACGTCTTTTGGTATGACGCGGCCGTGGATCGAACCCCGGATCTTATGCTCTCCGGGCGGACGCTCTCCCACTAGACCACGGAGGCGGTCCGGGAGAAGATGGGGGTGAGGAAGGACAATAAAAGGATAAGGAGAAAGAAATGTAGAAGAAAGGAGATAAATTAGATGGGAGAGGAGTCAAGAAGCAGGGAAAAGAAGAAAAGGTGTAAGAGAATAAAGAACGGGAAAATGACACGAAGAAAATGAGAAAAGGATAAAAAAAAGAGAGAGAGAGACAGAGAGGAAGGAAAGACAAGCGAAGTTTAGAGAAGGAAAGCGACAAAAAAAAATGAGAATGGTAGGCGAAATAGAGCGGAGATAGAGAGATGAGGGAAGGAAGTGAACGAGAGCAGAAGATGGTCGGAAAAAGACAAAGAAGAGTTAAGATATCATGAAAAAGGAGAGCTAAAGAGATGCGACTGCACCTGAAGGGGGGGGGGGGGGGGGGGGGAGATAAATACGAGAGAGAGAGAGAGAGAGAGAGAGAGAGAGAGAGAGAGAGAGAGAGAGAGAGAGAGGCGAGATTGAGATGGGTTATAGGTATATGTTAACGCCGACAGTAATTCATCATCGTTTTATTTGTCATAATTTTGTCAACACCAAGTTCACGCTGCCAGACTCCTGACATTTCAACGCATACAAACACTCATGCCTATAAACACAGGATGCGCGTTAGCGAGATCGCACGTTCTAGACATGTAGTCATGTGATTTCTGCAGCTCACACTCTACGTGATTCCGCGAGACCTAACGAGAGCTGACGGTAATGTGTTCGCCACATGTACACCCTTTCAATTCAACGTTGGCGAAGACGTGTCAGCTACGACGTCAGATGGGCGAGCAATCAGCCTAAGAGCTTCGTCCGGATTTAGTACAAAGAAATATTGCTATTTCCCTTCGCAGAGTTTAGAAGTTTATTTAGAACCAATTTGCGGCCAAGCTTTAGCTTTGACTGTTTTCTCTTAGTCTTGTGGGATCTTGTTAGCTTTCTCTAAGTAGAGTGGGGGATTGAGTCGATAAGTTAGCTTCAAGGTCACCGTTTCATCCTCTTTTACGAAATATGCACGCTACACAAATCCCTGTAGGCAAAATACGATGTTTAAATAATACAAAATTGTAATATCCTATGAACTCATACGGGAATTAAACATTGAAAACATATTCAAAGACAAAAACGAAACCTGGGTAAGTTTGGTTTAACGCCGCTTTGAACTTTCAGTTCAGTTATTTCACTGTTTGTCACCTTAACGTCGGAGGAAAGCCCGAAGTGATGCAGGGGCTTTGACGTCTCTCATTTTGGTCAAACCCACGAGCACGGTACCCTGTAAAAATGTGTGTAGAATACACATACAGTGAGTGAGTTGGGTTTAACGCCGCTTTTAACACTATTACAGTTATATCACGGCGCATCAGCTTAATGTGGGAGGAAAGCCCGAAGTGATGCAGGTCTCAGACGTTTACCACTTCGGTGAAACCCACGAGCACGGGTATGATGCTGACAAACCTAGAAACATAATCGGGGCGAACCCGGATTCGAAACCTAAACGCATACAGGACATGTTTAGATCTAAACATGTTTAGGAATGTGATTAAATCCTATACAGAATACGCATTTGGAGTGATTTATCTAAACACTTTTAGGGTCTAAGAACATGAAACGAGCTATCGTCTCACAACCTAAATACAACATCCCCATAATCTGTGTAGAATTTAAACGTGTTTAAAGTTTAAACATATTAAGAGTTCAAACACCTTCAAACATGTTAAGAATCCCCAACCCCAACCAAAAAAGAAAAAAAAAGAAGTTATTTAATCCATTGATTCTGCTACAAATAGCCTTTATCCTCCATTTTTTACAGTGTTTGGTGCTGACAAACCTGGACACAGAATCAGGGAGAACCAGGATTCGAACCCAGGACCATACGCATAGCACGGCTCTAGGACGCAACTCTAGATCTGCACAGCGGATTCCGACGCCTGCTGCATTTAAAAGCACCAATGATATCCGCATTTTGTTCAACAAGGTAACAAAGCCATACATGTGGAGAGAACGAGTACAGAATTAATTACGGAGCACGTTGAGGTAAAACATAGTTTAGAATGACAAAAAAACAAAGTCCTGTTTTCACGGTACATTCTGGGTGTGACGAGATGTCACGTTTGTCGTCATTTCATGCCCCGTGACACCACATCTTAACCCAAGGTCTGAAATTTACATGAAACAGATTCGCTTTTTATATCTCCTAGTATCCACTAGAGGCCAAATTCGATTCTACCTTCAGTATATAACTCTGTTAATTTGTACTCCATGGAGATGCAATATAGATACACGCTTCTTTGATGCTTAAAAAATGTTTTGTGATATCCTTATCCCTTCGTCAGTTGAATGTATTCAAGATCGTATTTGTTTTTCATTTATGTAAATTCTCCTCCAGCCTGCAGCTATCATCTTTTTTCACGAAGCATGACAACATATTGTTTTAACACTTTATTGCGACCAGCTGCAGGAAGGTTCTAATGAACATTTCCATATAAAAAGCCGGAGAAAAAGAGGGTTTGCGCTTGAAAAATGCTTTTGACCAAAGATTACAAAAGTTTTCAAATGCTACTAGGCTGCACCTAACAACATTGAAACTTCCAACATAAGGTATAAGACACAACTATCAGATACATCACCATCGAGTCACCATTTCTTGCTTGTTACAGTTTTAGCTACTTTCAAATATGGGTGTACACTTTCTTTTGTCCGACCGTGTATCTTTTAAATATGACTTGCACAGTAGGATCCAACATAATTCATTGTGGTATGGATTATATAAATTTATTATAGTTGGCTGTCCCAACCTGCAGTCTAATAACCACAGTACACAACGCTGTAAGACACGTGCTTAGATCCTAAAGAGTGAGTGAGGTAGTTAGGTTTAACGCCGCATTGAACAGTATTCCAGTTATACGGAAGCGTGTCAGCTTAATGAGGGAGGATAAGTCTGAAGTCTCATAGATTAACCACTTTGGTGAAACCCACGAGCACGGGCATGGTGCTGACAAATCTAGAAACATGATCCGTGCGAACCGGGATTCGAACCCACAATCACAGGTTTTAAGTGTGCACAGGGGACGCAACTTAGACGACTGGGCCACCCGTGTCCCCAGAGCCTAAGAAAAACCTAAACACGTTCCCTGTCCTCATTACACGTTGAGGACTGTGTTTACCAGCTTAACGCGTTTAGGGTCTAAATGTGGGAAATACCCGTATCTAACGGGATCGGGGGTCAGGCACACTGACTTGTTGGTGCATGTCACCGTATGGCAATTGCAAAGATGGTGTTCTTGATGTCAATCACTGGATCGTCTGACCCAGGCGCGATTATTTACAGACCGCCGTCATATAAATGGAATATTGTTGTGTGAGGCACACAACAACAAAGAAATTTAACGATGACAATATATTCCCAGCCAAACGCTAGTAGTAGTTGCCATCTATATGATAAACACGTTCTGTTGACACGAAGCGTCTACATGGTACACACTAACAACGGGGCCATCCATACCATCATGATCTCATATACGTCAACCCGAATAATCTAATCGTATCTACGTTGTACGTAAAAGAAATATATTGTGAGTAACTACGAAACCATTGGTCCGGTCCGACCAGACACTCTTACAATGCGGAAGAAAGATTAGAATCCTTTCAGCGGAGAGGGACGACTACATCAGACTGGTCGTTTACAACGCAGGTTCCACCTTAAGCACCCATTGTGTCGAAATGCCCATTATTGATATATTCCCACAGACACTAGACTTAGATCAACTCTTCTTACATAGAAGGATATACAAAAATACGTCCGTGTTTCTAGGCGATCACTGGGCTCATGTACTCTAATATTGACACGTTGGGTAGCCCAGTGGTTAAAGTGTTGGCTCGTCCGACCGATAATCCGGGTCGATTCCCTATATGAGTAAATTGTGTGAAGCCTATTATTGGTATCCTCCCTCTTTGATATGACGGTGATATCATTCAAAGAAGCACTCACTCACAAAGACGTTCTAGTTCTAGAACTGCCTTGTTGAATGGTATGTGTGTATTACCCAAAGGTTCACCCATGTGTCTTGTCTGCATGCCGTTGGTATATTAGATAGTAATCTAGACTTCCCAAATCCGGTATACAGCGTTATTTCAACACAATCAAGCACAGAAGCGGATCTGAACTAAGTATCGTTGTCACGTATACCATTCAACGGTTTTTGTATATCTCTACGCCATCGCAATTTGGGCTTCGTCGTTCCGCAAGAGTAAGATTGCCGTGTGTGTTTTGGAAGCTGAAAACAAATCGTTCTGTTTGTCTGTCATGTTAATCGGTATATGAAACACCCATTGCCTACAGAATGTTTACAAAATAATCTCTTAAAGCAGACATTTCCCATTAATTCTGTTCTCATCATGCGTGCGTTGCTTAATGGGCGCTTCTCAAATAATAGTCTTGTGGAGTCAAAAGATTTAATTATTCAGCATCTATTTAAAAAGGCATTTTGTTAAGAAATGCCAACAGGTGTCAGACAAATTCGTCAAACGGTTTTTACCCTTGAAATTGTTTCCTTTCCAAACTACCCCCCACATGGATATATTAAGTATGCTCAACAACAAAAGTTCCTGTAACACCAATATTTTAGTGTATTTTTCAAACAAGTAAAGTTTGGTTTTCAATGTTATAGTACATGTATGGAATCAAGTCACAAAAACGCATCTGCTACAGAAAAGCATGCATTCCATGCAAAAGGTGACTTTTATGCAAGCCCCATGCATTTCACTACCCAGGAATGGGTATAAAAACATGTGCGTTAACGGGATTCCATATGCATTGTTTAGCATCGTGCTGGCAACAACCACTCAGAAAAACAACAAAATTACGCAATTACTCAACATTACGAAATGCCACGCCTGTCCGAAAATGAGCGTCTGCGAGCCATTGGTATGCTTGAAGCAGGATCGAGTCAACGTGATGTTGCAAGGCAATTTAACGTCCACAGAAACACCCTTTGGTGTTTATGGCAACGTTGGCAACAGACGAATGCAGTCAGAGACCATCCTCGGAGTGGCAGGCCAATAATCGACAAGACAACTCGATTCGAACAACACACCTACGAAATCGATTCCAGCCAGCTACAGTGACTGCAAGAACCATCCCTGGCCTTCGACGAATATCTTCACAAACCATACGTCGTCGCCTCAGATGTGCAGGGATTGTCGCCAGAAGACCCGCCAGACGTCCCATTTTGACAGGAAACCACCGTCAAGCACGTCTACAGTGATGCAGACAGCGCCTACGCTGGACGGCGATGCAGTGGGGACAAGTTCTATTCACTGACGAATCTCGTTTTCACCTCAGCCACAGCGATGGACTGATTCGGGTGTACCGACGTCGAGGTGAACGTTACGTCAATCATTGTGTCATGGAAGAAGATCGGTCCGGGGGCGGCAGCGTTATGGTATGGGGTGGAATCACAGCAAGACAGAGGACCCGTTTTATAGTGGTAGAGGGAACTCTCAATGGACAGCGCTACCGCGACGAGATCATCGGCCCTGTAATTCTACCGTTTTTGTGTCGTCATGGTCCAGGCATTACCTTTCAACATGACAACGCCCGGCCTCATATTGGTCGACTTGTTCAGGATTCTCTTCAACAAAACAATCATCCCATGGCCGGCTCGCTCCTCTGATCTCTTACCAATCGAGCACATGTGGGATGACAATAAAGAAGCTTTAATTCCGAAAGTGTGACACCTGTTCCTTTAGGCGTGACGTGTATGTCACCTGTTGTAATATCGTCATTAAAATAATGCATGTAATATCGCATATCATACTCGCATCAAATACACCATCAAATAATCATTTCTTGTTTGTTTACTGTTTAACCACCATCAAATAGGGGTGTCTACTTTCTTTTTCTCTGCAGTTTATATTAGAAACTAACGTAGTTCGTCCACCAGGTGCGATGTCAAGGTGTGCATGGTGACACTCCAAGGTCCTCCTCGGACGATGACCCAACTAATGCGCTCTTTTATGCCTGACAAACAATTCGTAAACCAAACCGTTCCATGTGATAGGATTTCCAACTTTAAAGAATCAGAAACCGTGCGAAAGACTGCCGACGGGCAGGACACGTAGGTTGGGTATAAGTTCCGTTTCAATACACCGCTGACGTAAACAGTGTATACTTTGACCTTGATGAACCCACTTACTTTAATACAAAAAAAGTACATTGACATGGTGACCTGGTGAACCTAACACATCCAAAATATCTTGATACCTATTCCACTATTACTTGAATGTCATCTGATCGTGCCTAATTTCCATCGTTGTTTTGTGAAGATGTTGACATGATATATGTGGCGTGGCATTCATTTTAAGCTGCGGTATGGTATCTCAGTGGGCTAGCGCATTATAAAATCGACATGAGTCCGGACTATTACAAGCACACACACACACACACACACACACCTATTCTACCCCGTGAAGATCCGGGGTGGAATAGGTCTTCAGCAACACATGCTTGCCGTAAAAGGCGACTATGCTTGTCGTAGAAGGCGACTATCGGGATCGGGTGGTCAGCCCCGCTGACTTGGTTGATGCATGTCATCGATCCAAATTGCGTGGATCGATGCTCATGATATTAATCACTGGATTGTCAGGTCCAGGCTCGATCATTTACAGACCGTCGTCATATAGCTGAAATATTGCTGAGTGCGGCGTAAAACAACAAGCCAACCAACCAACTTAAAAATATTGCCAGACTTCTTGAAAATATAAGTATTGGTAAAAACATGAACTGGGTTCATTGAACCGACGCGTTGCATTACAACCGTGCGCTTGCATCCATCTCCAATATCCCTGGCTTGCTGTTTATGTTGTCATAGTCTGTTGCAGTCACCAAACCTCTCAATTCAACCACTCAGATCCACACGAACCCGGAGCACTGCAGGCAAGCACCCATATCGATCACATTACAATGTGTGTGCCTAAACTGACTACACATAGTTGCGGTGAGACTTATCACTTGGTAATACAGCTTGATATCAGAGCCAAACATCCGCAAGCCCTCAACACAACACACAGCCAACTCTACCCTGTGTGCGATCGTCCAAAAATATCCGTCAAGGATATGATAACGCACGTAGTATCATAAGACGCTGGTTTCAAAATATGTATTTGAGTGGGTGATCAAATACAGGAATTACCTTATTTAATACCTTCATGTGCAGTCTCATATGTACATGCCCACTGGTTCACACGTGAATCAGTGTTAAATAAAATTTGTATTTTTATCTTTTACAAAAAGAAAAGTCCTTATATATATGATTGTCTAAGTTATTGAACAATAGTTCCACACTTTGTATGTAATTTAATTCTGTGGTGCTGAAAAGTATGTAGTGTATTATTCTTATGGGCAGCCATTTTGATTTCAGTGTATATGATTTATTTTCACGAAAAGCATAACAGTACATTGTGACGATAGAGCTGTGGTACTTTGTTTTGTGTCATTTTGATTGATTTAAATAGCCCGAGGTTAGCACGCACGAAAGGAAGGAAAGTGTGTCACATACCATGACCTCTATTTTTTTATATTTTTTTTTTGCACTAAGCAACATTCCACAGGCGACGGTGGTCTGTAAATAATCGAGTCTGGACCAGAAAATCAAGTGATTGACATCATGAGCATCGATCCACGCAACTGGGATAGACTGACATGCATCAACCAAGTCAGCGAGCCTGACCACCCGATCCCGTTAGTCGCAACTTAAGACAAACATGGGTTGCTGAAGCCCTATTTACTACCCGAATCTTTACGGGTCCTGCGTACTCTGTAACCAAATTATGTTTGTTACCGTTCCTTATAACCATAGTATACTGCAGCATCGTATGTATCAGTGTTACCAATAGTCCAGCAGTTCCTCTTCGTCAAAACCAGTGTTTACTGCAACATGGGCTGTAAAATAGTTACCAACAGTCCAGTAGTACCTGTTCGTCATAACCAGAGTTTACAGCAACATGGTCTGTATTAGAGTTGCCAACAGTCCAGTTGTTTCTGTTCGTCATAACAGGAGTTTACAGCAACATGGTCTGTATTAGAGTTGCCAACAGTCCAGTTGTTTCTGTTCGTCATAACAGGAGTTTACAGCAACATGGTCTGTATTAGAGTTGCCAACAGTCCAGTTGTTTCTGTTCGTCATAACAGGAGTTTACAGCAACATGGTCTGTGAAATAGTTGCCAACAGTCCAGTAGTTCCTGTTCGTCATAACCAGTGTTTACTGCAACATGGTCTGTAAAATAGTTGCCAACAGTCCAGTAGTTTCTGTTCGTCATAACCAGTGTTTACTGCAACATGGTCTGTAAAATAGTTGCCAACAGTCCAGTAGTTCCTGTTCGTCATAACCAGAGTTTACTGCACCATGGTCTGTAAAATAGTTGCCAACAGTCCAGTAGTTTCTGTTCGTCATAACCGGAGTTTACAGCAACATGGTCTGTATTATTGTTTCCAACAGCTCAGCAGTTTCTGTTCCTCATAACCGGAGTTTACAACAACATGGTCTGTGAAATAGTTGCCAACAGGCCAATAGTTCCTGTTCGTCATAACCGGTGTTAACTGCAACATGATCTATATTATTGTTACCAACAGTCCAAGAGTGTCTGTTCGTCACAACCACTGTTAACTGCAACATAGTCTGTATTACAGTTACCAACACCTGTGACCATTCCCTTGTAACAGTTCAGAGTAATGACAGTGTATTAATGTAAGTAATAACGCACAGCGACATCAAGCACAACGTCACCATCTCGTCCCCTACAAACCTGGCTCACACCCACGGACAGGACGTAGCACAGCCGACGTCTTATGGAGAAGACACTGATTGCTATGGAAGTGTCTCCACCACAATCACTTTTGGTAATTGCAACGCCTGCAATTCTAAACTCTCCATCACCATGACTATCATCGATACCAGTGTGGGAGGGACTAATCTGTTAAGAACACTGCAACCTCTACATACGTGACAATTGGATACTGTTACTTGATACAGTAGCAATTTTTAAACATTTTTGTCATGAGACACGTTCTGATTATACGCCTTCGGATTATTATGTATAATATTTAAACGTATAAAATAAACGGATATTTTACAACAATGAATGACTATAATACAGGAGGTTCAAGAAAGTTTTAAAATGCAACAGGATTTAATACATTAGTTGGTATTTTAGCTCTTCGGATTGTAACCTTTTCATTCGGAAAAATAGAGGTGTTCGAGTGGAATGTATTAATAACGTTTCGAGCGGAATGTTTTCAAAATTTAAATATTTTTTTATCGGATATGATTGGTTTTTTTATTTCACCGAATTTCTTTATTTCACTGAGAGACTTGGCAAAACAGCTGATGGTCGATATCAGTATAGACATGACCAGGGCAATAAAAATCTCAACAATGAAGCGATGTGAACATGTAAACACATACTCTGGTATCAATCGTAAGAGTTATCAGCGTCACATATTCAGCTTTCTTAGCGTGTTGAATCCATGACACATTTATTATCATAGTTATCATCACTAATCATTTTCTTATCGCATCTTGACCGTATTCCGTTGACCTATTTCGGACAATAAGTACATAAACACGGCCTGACCACAACGCGCTGTACCCTGGGTAAATGCGGGTACTGTGGATCAGGTTATCAAGGTCGTCAAACACAGAGGACAAATCCCTGTTTTCTCTGGTGACACAAAAAAAGCTTTAGTTAATGTTACGGTATTGTTGTGTCAAAGGCCGAACTCCGTAACGGTCGCGTCTCCTTGCACACACAGTTGGCAGGCATACAACCTGTGGGACGGGCTCAGTCACTCGCTCGGTTTTATTTGAAATAGTCAAAACAATATTTTAGGAGGGTAAGGGTAGCTCAGTCGTCACGGGCGACGCAATCGTTGACCATTTGAAGGAAGAGGGAGAGATAGTGCCCTCTGTGGCCCACTGTAAATGTCTAATTGTAATGACACAGAAAGTTTTGAAATATTGGTATGAAAATTATCAAATATCTCAATGGTTGACAACTTGTGTGTGTTTTGGGTTTGTTTGTTTTTTGCATGTTCTTTGGTACTTTTGTTCACATACACACGTATGGCTAAATGAGCGAAAAGGGACGATTTTTTCCGAAGGACCCAATATGAAATAATACCATATATACTACTCAAATGAAGTTACAGAACACCCGATTATTTCAGATTAGTGCAGTTAATACGCCACGGCATGGTGTGGGCCAAATATGACCCTTATGAAAAGATGTCCGTTTGACAAAATGACAGCTGTATGCAATAGATTATTATGTCTTAGGCTCGACATGTCGCTGTACAGAGTAACATCCCCGACAGGATCCGCTGGTCTGGAGTTTGAATCCGACATTCTCCCCATGGTTTGTCTGCACCAACATGCATGTGATAAACGCCACATACCTGCATCACCGCCAGCTTTCCATCCTCATCAACTTACACGCGATGTCACGGAAATATTATTCTAATCAACGTGAAAACAAACTCGCTGCAATACAGCCTCTGGTCATAAAGAAATCATTCGACCGTAAAAATGTTATATTTTGTGGTAAATGAATTAACTATAACATATACTGGGAATTTGTCTTCGTCATTAAATCCATTCAAATATTTGTAAGTTAGGTGTAAGGTGAGTGAGTTTGGTTTTACGCCGCTTTTAGCAATATTCCAGCAATGTGAAGGAAGACACGAAATGGGCTTCACACGTTGTATCAGTTAAGGAAATCGAACTCGGACCTTCGGAGAGACGAGCAAACGCTTTGACTACAAGACTACCCAAACCATCCCCAAACAGGGTAAAGGGGGATACCTGATTAAGAAGGTCCACAGCCCCTTACACATGTCCCAAGAAGCTTAAATTGGATTTAGCTGAAGTAGCCGCGTGTCATTGCACCCTGATTGAGTCAACGGTTGTCCTGGTCCTGGCTCAACTATTTAAAGGCCCCAATAAGACTTTGTACCCTGTAGTTATTATATTGCAGAGGTTGGGATCGCTGACTATGTCGATAGTTGAATATCCTTCATACTTCATAACAGTTGTTTGGTACCTCTGAATGTCCACTTTATGTAATTACGTCTAAATCCCCTAATACCATGTCACGTTCCCCGTGAGCCGATTGTTGACAGAGCGGGTGATATTCGGCCGACTTGGTATGATGTTGCTTTGTATGTCAGGTTCGATATGGGCCACCTACCTGTGACCTTCCCGGTCAAGATCACATGACATGCCATGCGTGGACAAGTGCGTATCCTCTGCAGGCCTGGTGCTATTCTGTAGCGAGTCCATTTAATCATTGCCTGCTGGGTTTCGTGAATTGATGAGGGCAACAATGTGGAACCCCCTGCGGATCCGTACCCATCTGAAACACTTAAATTGAAATCAACGTTGGTACTCTCACGAACTTAAGGCCGGTTTGCCTTGGAGATATCAACAGAAACCAAAGTCAGTACTTGCATATAGGTACAAGCGGAAGACGTGACTGTGCTTCCATACAGTCCTCGCTGGTTATAATGCCACCCTGGTTATTATGTTACCCTGGTTATAATGTTACCCTGGTTATAGTGCCATGACTACATTTACCCATATCTGACAATAAGTAGTCATTATGATCATATGCAGTATAAGACTGTACTTCTGTTTTTTATGAAACTTGCGTGACTGGCGGGTGCTACCGGTAGAGCAGGACATGCTTACCCTTTTCTCAAATACCTGGTGTCATGACTGATTTTCTGCGATCCATTCATATTATTTTCACCACTATTTTGCCTTTTACGCCCTAGGGAATCTGTCTCGGTGGATACTCTAGATGGTTATACTGTGGTGTTGACGTTTTATATTTAGAGGCTGGTCCGTCCTGCAAATCTGTCGAAGATGTGCTGCTGGGACACAACCACGGGCACTGAGGACATTATGCTCTGCAATATCCTCATGGATACCAGCATGGCATCGTGCAGAGCATTGTGTCCAGGATTCCCCACGGGAGACAGGCATTAAAAAAGTTTAGGCGATATTCTGCCTCGGAAACCCCCCAAAGACACAAACATGGGATAAAGCGAACGTATTCTCAGAAATCCTAAAGGGAAACAGCCAGGACGAAGAAATATAAAATCCTCAAATTTCAATAATCAGGAATCTTTTTAATCGTAAAAAGAATTTAGTTACATGCCACCAGTCCAACGAGTTAGCAACTTTCATAGATTGCCGGTTTAACAACAATTCCCTGTTGGATGGGATCAGACAAATGCCATGCTGCACCCATTGAACATGTCCTGTACAGACCAATTGTATCCTTGGCAGTACGGTGCGGACAACCTGACTTGTAGGAACAAGATTACAGCCATGAGAAAATTGGATCTTGAGATTAATGAATCTTTTGAGAAATAAACCACTCAGTCGCTGGGGATATATGGGGTCTTGATGCACCAGTAGGAAGCATGTTTGCGGACTATTCAAAGACACCTCCGTCACTGTTTCGACCTGTTCTTGGGGAACTACGATATATTGTCCCGTTGAAAAAAAACAATGCTTTAAACAGATGCGACGAACCTGCTGCAACATGGAAATGGCAAACGGAATGGTGTACTGGTTGTTTTTTTCTGAATTAGTGACGCTAAAAAAATATGTAGTCATATAAACAATCACTAAACATGCATGCGAGAGATGGTTTGTTGTTCATTGCCGGGTTTTTTAAATAATGATTAATTCTTTAATGACTGGTTGTTTTTGTGGGCGGATGACGTTTCGAGGCACTGTTTAATTACGAGTTTCTGTTGCTTGTTTCGCTGCTGTTTGATCAAGTGTTGGGATTGTTAGGTTGAAGATTGATTGGGCGCTAACGTGATTAAATAACTCAATTTGTGAATAAATGGTTGAAATTGTGACTCTGTGATTGAAGCGTTATGGTTGAGAGCGAAGTTGAATGATTGAATCAGTGAAAGTGATTCACTATGGTGATTGTCCTTGATTTCGTGATTTAGTAATTCAGTCTGTGAACCTGGGTGAATCAGTGGTTGAGGCAAGATTAATATAGCGATTGAGACACATTGAGTGGTTAAAAGGGGTAGTCACGGATATCAATAGATGGCGACATGATGTGGTACTTTCGAGAATCGGACAAATAAGTGGTCAATAGTGTGAGCAACTATCAAGTGCGGCAAACATTCGACTGGGTCTTGTTTAAGGGAATGTCCTGTAGGGACCACTCGGTCCTCCAGATTTGCCGTCGCCACATGAAGGAGTACGTGGAACCTATTCACTAGAGCGACCAGATGAGAGGACAAGTGCTTTTTGTGATTTGGTTAAAGGCTAACTGGTCCGTTATGAAGTAGTTGCGGCATGATGTGGAAGAGGGGACGCAGAAACGACCGCCCTGTTTGTGAATGATTTTTGTCATTTCCTGGTCATTTCTGTGAATGAGATCTCATTCCTGTCATTGAGAGGTCCTTCTTGCCATTGGAGTGAGTGAGTGAGTGAGTATGGTTTTACGCCGCTTTTAGCACTATTCAAGCTATATCACGGCGGGGGACACCAGAAATGGGCTTCACACATTGTACCCATGTCGGGAATCGAACCCGGGTCTTCGGCGTGACGAGCGAACGCTTTAACCAGTAGGCTACCCGGAAGGTAGCCCTTGGAAGGTCCGCCCTGTCACTGGGAGGTCATTTATGTAATTTAGAGGTCATTTCTGTGATTGAGAGGTCATTCTTGTGTTTCAGGGGTCCTTCTTTGTGATTGAGAGGTCATTTCTGTGGTAGACAGGTCATTTCTGTGGTTTAGATGTCATTCATGTCATTGAGAGGTATTCCTGTGATTGTGAATGATTAAGGGGTGGAGGTCATTTCTGCGATTCCGTGGTCCTTCCTGTGATTGGGAGTCCCTTCCCGTGATTCAGAGACGGTTCCTTTGACCGAGTGTTGACATCCCTGTGAGTGAATACTGTTAAACGCTAAGTCAGCAACATTTCAGCTACACGATGGCGACATGTTTTTCGAATCCAGGAAAACAAGAGGATGAAAGCATAAGCAACGTTTGCGCCGCCGAAGTACGATGACACACATTTAGCAAGGTCGCACATTGTGACCATCCGATCGTTATATGCATTGTCGTCGATACTTGTGACCAGTATGACCCGCTGGGGATTTGTCTGAACCGGAATCTTCACTGCGTTCAAATGGCTCAGTCGTAATTACGGTGATTATGTTTGTTTGTTTGTTTGTTTACTTCGCACTCAGCAATATCCGAGCTATATGACGCATGTCTGTAAATAATCGAGTATGGACCAGACAATCCAGTGACATAACGAGCAATTGGGATACGATGACATGCATCAACCAAGTCAGAGAGCCTGACCATTCGATCCCTTCAGTCGCCTCTTTCGACAAGCATGGGTTGCAGTTCTAACCCGGATCTCCTCGGGGCACAAGTGATTATGAGGTCACCACTTGATTGTGTGGTGACATCTGTGATTATGTGTTGAACATTTGATGTGACAAGTAAGGGTCTATAAGTGTAGGTCTGTATATGGTCACCAATGTGCAGTGAGGGGGTATGTGATTAAGTGCTTAGCAAAACATGAGCGGCGAGGCGTGATAAGCGCTACACGCTGTACATTGGTTTTGTTCAAAAATGGAAACAGTGACATGATCTATGGGAGACAAATTGACTTGCCTTGGGGCATTTTTGTGACGGGTGTCACCGGTGGGACAGGATACGCTCAACGTTTCGCTAACTTGTATCATCTCTATTTCATGGATTCATAAACATATGATTTGACATAGTCAGAATTGTAAAATGGCCTCTTCTTTTAGCCCAGAGTTCCTATGATTCAGGAAAGAGTTTTGTCGCTTTAATATATGACTGAACTAATTGACAAAGACAGGATCATAATTCATCTTTTCCAGAACAGAAAAATAATTACACCTATGTTCCAACATACCATCAGCTTCTACACAACAACACTACCACATATGCCCCATGTTATGCTGCCTGTCTATCTATAACGTGAGGTCCTCGAAGTCTATATAGTCCAATCATTGCCAGATCTAGTGGTCATTTGTTTAAGGTGGATAGTTGTTCATAACGTATTCGGGGATTTGTTCCTTCATCGAGCAGCCCCGAGCGATCTTCAATATTTCGAAAGCTATCGAGCGGAATTGAATTAATTACTTACTCTGGCTTTCATTAGAAGGCCAGGGTTGGTCAGGAAATAGGATTACCCGACTGGTCTTTTTGATTAGAGTCGTTTGATGGTCAGTTGAGATGAAAGGGTCGTCGAAGTCTGGTCAGTCGATGGTGGAGACGTTAATGTGGTCATGGTCGTGAAGGGGGAGCTGGGGGAGGTCAGGGGAATTGTGGGGAGCACTCGCCGTGAGATATCAGATGAAGGTATGAGAGAGTCGATGATGGGTTGGGGACGAAACAGGGACATATAGAGCAGAGACCGGAAGTGTCTTCATGGCAATTGATGCAGGTGCGGACAAGAGATCCTGTTTCGGAATTTAAAAACTTGTTTAATTTGACAATGTCGAAAGGAGATGTTTACGCATTATTTCAGCAATTTGAGTGTAAAAAAGTTCTACGCTTGTGTTATTATATATAAACAAGGACAGAAAACAATAATTACATCACAGACGTGTATCTAAAACTAACAGAATAACATTAAACAAACTATACACTGCAAAAAAAGAAACGCAAAAGTAGTAAAATCGTAAATATCAGACAGCGATGCCAGCATCCATACAATTGGTAATTTCTGCATGGATTAGGATTGATTTGTGTGGAAAGAATGAGGTACTGCAGAAATTTGGTGAAAAGATGGAAAAAAACCGCAAAAACACAACCACGTGAGAGCCTGGCGCCGAAACACACCAACATGTCATCACGTGTAACATTACTTGTTGGGCTACAAAAACTTTGGGTTTTCATTTGCATGCCATCATAATCTTACAGCAGGTGAACAGCGACAATATGCCACGACTGACGGAAGCCCAACGTCATCGGCCGACCGCAACCAGGAGAATCATCTTCAGCTGAAGCTGGGTGTTTCCACGATGTACCACGCACCATTGCACTGTGGAACCGTTATCAGATACACGTGACTTTCCGAGATCCGGTCGACTACGTATCACTACTTGAACCCAGGAAAGATGCATACGGCTACGTCACTTACGTGAAAGTACCACCACGGTCACCTCTACAACTACGGCAATGCCAGGAGAACGTAGGATATCAGCCCAGACAGTGAGAAATCGTTTTCGCGATTGATGTATAGGATACTGAGTGAGTATGTTTTTACGACGCTTTTTAGCAATATTCCAGCAATGTCACGACGGGGGACACAAGGAATGGGCTTCACATATTGTACCCATAAAGGATACTGAATAGTGTGAGATCATGCTTAAAGGACGAAGTTGGACAACAGACAACGTCTTGGGAGGTAGGGGCACGGGTGGCCCAGTCGTCTTAGGCACCGCGATTCGCTGTGCACAGTTGCGTCCCTTGGACACGCCAGAAACCTATGATTGTGGGTTCGAATCCGGGTTCGCCCCGATTATGTTTCTGGGTTTGTCAGCACCATACCCGTGCCCGTGGGTTTCACCGATGTGGTAAACGTGTGAGACCTGCTTCACTTCGGGCTTTCCTCCCTGATTAAGCTGACACGCCGCGATATAACTGGAATACTGTTAAAAGTGTCTTCCTCGCTCACTCACTCATTGGAGGTGTGTAAGAGATGGGGCGTGGTCTACTGAAGTCTAAACACGCCAGGAGGATGAACTCGATATTTTATATTTTCTCAGATATAGAGAAAGACGTTGTGATGCGCCCAAAAACATGTGCGCGTGCTTACGATAATCAAAGACTCAACCATATCTTTATTTTTGTCCTAAAAATCTAAATAGTGCTGTCATGACGTTCATAAGCATAAAAAATGTTCCTTGGACCAAAATCACCTCACATAAAACATACTTTACGTCATAAAACATAAACATAATATAACATAAAAAACATGTCTATATAAGCTTACATAAAACTAGGTTAATTACGCACGCTTACGATATATACTCTCCATTTGAAAGCCTACAGAGGTTAATTACTTCGCGGATAAGGCGCTATGCCCATCAGACAGCGAGATGCATGTGTTGAGGCCGATATAACGGCATCCAATCATGCAGGCGAATGACGTCACGGCCTAGACGATATCCGATATCCTAGCCGATACGCGGAAACTCCGATTTACATGCAGTCAGTACAATATCGATACATATGGGCACAATGCTTACTGCTAATGCTGGTATCTTTGGGGTTGGGTTCATTTTATCAGGGACGTGAATCTTTGGTCGTTTAATGTGTAAGCTGTTGAAGTCAAGACGGTGTACCACGTGGGGTTCTTGGGGCCAGTTAAGTTATAATCTCTCTCTCTCTCTCTCTCTCTCTCTCTCTCTCTCTCTCTCTCTCTCTCTCTCTCTCTCTCTCTCTCTCTCTCTCTCACATGCCTATATATACTCTAGCGACCAATCTGTTTAACTTAAAGTTCAAGTTACCAGTAAAAGTGGGAATACACGGTAATTCGACATTAACATCTAATGGCGATCCATAGAAGCCATACTTTAAATACTACTACTGTCATCATAGCATTGATATCTATAATGAGATACAACACTACTGTATACATAGACCCACGATAGTAAACGACTCAAGTTTGGTAGGAGTTGTCTTGATCCTAATACTGGAAAGCAACTGCTCCGAGTTCAGAATTACATTCTACATTCCAAAAGCAATTCGCGGCTCAATCATGGGGAAATCGGTTTTGTAAAATCTACAAGTAGACAACAATGGCGCTGTTGCCAGTGAGGATCAATCCAAATGTCAAGGCCAAAGTATACAAAAACTCTGTTGTAGTTCATTATAGATATGTGTTTTTCCTTGTCTTCGAGGTCTGAGGTCCAACATAATGTCAGTAACGTTGAAATAAATGATTCGGTCAGTACAAGGACAATAACAGCTGTTTTCTTACAACAATATAATTTAGATGGCAATAAACCACGTCATTGTTGATCACGCCAAGTAAATGAAACCAAAATAACAAACATTGTAACAAAATAAATATCCCAGTTTCAAAAGACAGCAAGGAAATAAACCCGTGTTCCGATGTCCGTCTGGCTTGAATGTGTTGATTTGTTGACGGTGAGTACAACGAGAGGTCACCGATCATTTGATTACTTCCATGTTGACGATTTCAAATTGTCTGATCCTTAACTCGGCGATTTGATTGGTTGGTCTTAATCGATCCTGGACTTGTGTCGTTGACCTAAGTGTCATTATCAAGAATGCCCCTCAAACACCCGAGTATATACACAGTGGTACCCTGCTTACCCCCAATATACCTGTACCCGAGTAGAGACATGATAACTACAACCTCAAGGAAGCGTTTTGATTAATTCGAATGCAATTAAATCATTAATTTTATACACAACAGTATCCCAGAAGCAGGTACTCAAAAGTGTAATGCGTTCAACAGCTATTTTTAAAATGTGTGAGTGGCACGGAGGCCCAGTCGTATAAGACGCCATGATTCGCTGTGCAGAGTTGCGTCTCTTGGGCACTCCAGAATTCCGGTTCGCCCCGATTATGTTTCTAGGTTTGTCAGCACCATACCCGTGCTCGTTGGTTTCACCGAGGTGCTAAACGTCTGAGACCTGCATCACTTCGGGCTTTCCTCCCACATTAAGCTGACACGCCGCGATATAACTGGAATGCTGTTAAAAGCGGCGTTAAACCCAACTCACTCACGATTAAAATGTGTAATTTATTCAATGCCCTCAGCGTAATTCTTCAGCAGGATCAACTCGGTTGCTGACTGCCAGTGTCCCTCCTTTCAACGTTAAGGATAATCGAGTCATACCAATGCAGTGAACATCATAGAAACTATCTAAATGAAGAATACCTGTTAAATATTACTTGACTGTGATATTATTAAGACAGCATTGTTGAATTTACAGCATTAAACACGGTGAAATATCAGCATAACCGGTCGTAGGTGTACAACTTATGCCGTGGTGGCACATAACGCATTTATACATCTAGTGTGTACGTAGTTGGTATTTTCTGCTATGACATTTTCTCCTACCGTGCTTCTGTTCTGGTGTTATTGGTTCAAAACGGAGGATGTAGTTCAGATCTGATGTTCAGCTATTCCTGACCGTGAAAGTCACAACATGCATTCTGGCTGTGGGGCGGTGGGGTAGCCTAGTGGTTAAAGCATTCGTTCGTCACACTGAAGGCCCGGTTTCGATTCTCCACATGTGTACAATGTGTGAAGCCCATTTCTGCTGTCCCCCGCCTTGATATTGCTGAAATATTGCTAAAACGGCGTAAAATTATACTAACTCGCCCCCTCATTTGTGCATGACTCGGCGGGTTTGACCTACAAGAATGCCCTCCGTCACGAAAAGCTTTCATCCAACATAAAATTGATACGACATGATGTAACTTAAAATTATGTTCAAAGTTCAAAGCGGCGTTAATGCTCGCTCACTTACTCACTCACTCACTCATAGCTGATGCCGTGTGATATAGAGTTGTGATAAAAATAACTCTCACAACAAGCTGCCTCGGGCTGAGAGTACACTATCCGTGCAAGTGCGTCTTTAGTTAGCTTCGTAAAGACTTTGGACCCTACTTGATGGCAAATGCTGACCCGCTTCAAGTGTTCACCAAGTTTTATCAGAAATATCTCAATCAAACAATGACTCTCTGTAATGCAGACAATTCGTGTATCGACGGGAAACAGCTGACGTTTCTTTTAATCATGAACCATATTAGTAGTCATTGTTGAATAAATTCCTTCATTTAAAGTTCAGTGAAGTGAATTAAATCAATTATTGAATTGAAAATGGGACGTGTTTTCTCTGTCTTGTTGAAGTGGACAAAATGCAAATCTCTCCTCCATGGAAATTTCCATTCCAGATGATCACCACAGCAACGACATTTTAAATATACCAATATAATGGTAATACAAAAAACACACAAACAGGATGATAAAAAATGAAATATGTCTGATCAAATACATGTTTCGTACGTATTCATATATATCATTGTGACCTATATCCCACGTTTTGCCGACCAGCTGTTCACGCAAATACACGAATAAGCTCTCCTAAAAAAAGTTAAATAAAATCAACACATTAATGATGCTTGAATTTTATAGAATGACATACAACACATCACATTTTCGTCCCAAGTAGAACCACTATGTTGTTAAAGTGTCCTCACCAGTAAGATGACTGATTTCGCGTGATGGCTCGTGGTCCTGCGCACAGCGCTCAGGTCAGATATGAGGTTAAGATGAGGAAGAGGAAAATAGATGGATGGAGGACCGCGTTCGGCAGCTTGACTCCTGAGTTCTGCCCAACACAAAAGCACATGTTTTTTTCGCTTTGTTTGCTTGTTTGTTTAACTCAGCTATATTCCAGCTATATGACGGCGGTATGTAAATAATCGGGTCTGGACCAGACAATCAAGTGATTGATATCATGAGCATCGATCGACACAATTGGGATCGATGACATGCATCAACCAAGTCAGCGGGCCTGACCAACCGATCCCGTTTGTCGCCACTTACGACAAGCATAGTCGCCTCTTATGGCAAGCAGGGGTTGCTGAAGACCTATTCCAGCCCGGATCTTCACGGGTCAGAACCACATGTAGGACATGTGATGTCTCCCTAGGCAAGTTACTGTGTTCGACATGTTCCTCTGTTCGGTGAATGGGTACCCGGTAGGATGACATGGTAATGTGGCTGCTTACCTTCTAGCGCCTCGCAGGCAGCTTGGGTTGTATATTCCCCAGGGAGCTGATACTTAAAAAAAAAGTCCAGCGCACACTGAACCTTTGGCCGGGGTATTAATGTTAGCGCTTTAAGCATATACCTTGTGTATAAAATATATATAAGTATAATTATAATTTTTATTATTGTATTATGATTTAACCCGATCGTTTAAAGGTGAGCACAGACAACGTTTGAACAAACACATAAATCAGATAAATGTATCTGTATTTGGTCGTTTCGTTTGGAAACAGACTTCATTCCCGGAGTTTGCCAGGCTGCAACGCCTCGTTGGTGTGGATGGTTATTTGACTGTGTACGCTAATCCACTTAGTTCTCCTCCCGAGGAACAGAATATATCCCTGGTTGTTTGGCTAGTGAAAAAATCCATTGTACATTCATCAAGGAGGTGATTTATGATGGTAACTGACGGTAATACTTCATTCTTGGCTTGAAGTAGTATTTGAGAGTCGGCTGGAAAGTCCAAAACGCCAACACGTTAGAAAAAGTCAATTGCCCTCCGGATTTGCACTTTTAAAATTACCAGTGTCTCCCTGGAATAATTATCACCAATTCGACCAGCGTTTAGCATGTTTAGTAGAAATGTCAGCTGTGACAACCTAATGTGAATGTATTACAGTCACATAAGCAGTGGACATTGGTATCTCTTCCGAGTGTTATCGGTCATACAAGCGACGCGAGCCATCAAGATACATGGGGCGTGACGTCAATTAACCTGATTGAGATTTTCACCTGGATGTTCCATATCGCCCATCAAGATAATTCAACCTCCAGATTAACTGTGAACATTCCTAGAAACAAAGCCACAATTTCCACTGTTATAGTATTCCACGCATCCGCTCAGGTAATGGTCATCCGGCACTTTGACCTGATCAAAAACCACTTATCTCCCTTTACCAAAGTTCAATAGCCGTTATTTCATCTCACAGCGTTTGTATTATACGGGTTTGGGACTTCCCGCTAAGGATCTACTTAATGGCAGCCATGTTTCTTTTACAGTTGGGTTGCCAATGGTGATATATAATGTTTAATGCAAGCGTTGCATATATAGAGGGATGAAAACAGCGGGGACGTCTGGGTAAATGTCATGTATTTCACGTTGTGGATGCAGAGTGGCGGGATATTCCGATCGGATCCGAGTGCCTCCGACAGAGGCTAATTGTTATGTGACGGCACAGAAAGGGTGATGCAATACCAGTCCCGCTATACTAAAGATCATCGACAGTCTTATCTGTCTTCACAGAGCATCACTTTCAGTTTACGAGATCAGCGTGGCCCGGGTGACCAAGATGGCAACAAAACTCAATGAGCAGAGTTGCGTCCCTTAGTCGTAATAACATCGGCTTATGGGTTCGACTCCCAGACCCGTCCTGATCACGATAAGTGCGCGGACAGGACCACACAAGTGCTCGGGGATATCACCAACTGGTATACGTCTATGACATGTATAACTTCGGGCTTTCCTCCCATATTAAGCAGGCACGCTGTGCACAAACGGCATCATTTACTATATTTCATCAGGACACCAGGGTCTTCTTGCGCAAAGCGATTTCAGCACTACTCCTAGACTCTAACATAGTTGTAGCGCTAAGGTCGCTTTGTGCAAATGGGCCCAGGTCGAATGTGAATATATAGAATGGTTTCATTACATGAGATACAGTGAATATGTATTCTTTACATAACGTTAACCTTCAGAGAAGATAATGTTCCCTGAATGTGGTCACATTCTTAAGTCAGAGTGATATCTGTGCTATATTATTGCAACCACTTGATCCTTGAACACACCATATCTTTTCTGCAACTATAGTTAATCTGTCATTTAACATTTGTTAGAAATTTTTTTTTCAAATGATGATAGTGAATCCAATTCAATATTTTACATTATTCAATAAATATAAGCCCACCCCACGATCATAATTTCGGAAATAGTTCTATCATGGGCATATACTTTACAATATGTTTTTTTTTCATGCACAGCAAATTTGTTCATTGCCTTACTGGACATGGCATTGTGTGTGTTGGTACAGTGCCAGATACCATGGCATAATGCCATAAACATTAATGTCCATTAGATGGACAATCAGTAGGAAGAAATGAATAATTATCTCCTGGTCATCCAGATGCTGTCCCGCCGTAATCTACAGGGTCAATGGTACGCGAAGACATAAACAAACGCGATGCTAACGTCAATTTATATCCTAATTCGATTGTCAGCACGGATTAAGAACACTATATTTTCCCGATATTAGGGGAGGTATATTCTACAACATGTACACTCGTAGGCATCGATTCTTACACAGTGTATAGTTACTTTAAAGACATTGAAATTTCGTCAGCAAGAGCCTGACCTCTATACGTAATCCCGATATCACCCAGGCTACCTTCTTCTGCCTGGTGATCTGACCCCGCCAAGTGTGATGGCATCATATCATATTGGGTGTCATTAGTTACGTAGTAATTTGACGTTGGCGTGTCGATTGCCTCTGCAAGCAGTAATTCCTTTGATTGATGTGGCTATCATCACTTGTGCTGCTTAGGCCCTCTCCTGGCAGTGCTGGGGATGTTGTGCCGCGGAGTTGGGGCTTCAGACATTACGCTGATTAAAGTGAAAGAATTACGTCGTAGAGGTAATCTTTCCTTTGTTTATGCGGAACATAAATGTGCAAAAAGATAGAGATTATGTTGGCAATGCGGACAAACGATAAAAACCTATAGCAATAGGAATAAGTATGCGTTATATGGACTGGTGAACAAAAGATGGAATGGAAGATGAACCTATGATGGAGTGATACACAGGGTGGGCGATTAAATGTACTAATGTAAAAAAAAGGATGGATGATTGGATGTATTGAGCAACAGAAGGATGGATGGGAGAGTAGACGGAGGAGCAGAAGGACGGGTAGAAGGGTGGAATTGGGAACATAAGGATCGATAGAAGGGTGAACTCAGGAACATAAGGATCGATAGAAGGGTGGACTGAGGAACAGAAGGATCGATAGAAGAGTGAACTCTGGAACAGAAGGATCGATAGAAGGGTGGACTGAGAAACAGTGGTATGGATAGAAGGATGGACTGAGGAACAGAAGGATTGGTCACTGGGGGATGGACTGAAGAACAGAAGGGTGGATAGTAGGGTGGACTGAGGGACAGAAGGATGGATAGAAGGGTGAACTGAGGAACAGAAGGATTGGTCACAGGGGGATCATAATTAACAGAATGATTATTGGTAGGGTTGACTGAGGAACAGAAAGACACATTTAAAATGTTTGATGTGATAAGCTGGTATGCATAGGGACGGGTTATTCGGGGACCAGATGCATCTATGGGATCTGACTGCCATCCTTCTTCAGAGGGCGTCCACATTGAACATTCACGGTGATACGGAAGTCACATATACATTAATTACAGAATCGCATTAATCACACGCACCTTGCATGTTAATCACTCTCTAACATTCACGGACACACGCCGACGCCACCTATATGAAGATTCTCCGCAATGGCGGACCTTCACCCTGTCGACTCAGGACAAACTACTTCAACTATTCCCGTGGCAGTCTAATACTGATATTTATCTTTAATTAATAACTTTCATTGAATACAACGTATCCTAAAGCATTATGTTTGAGACGGAACAAGACATATTTAGTGTCTTGCAATCACTTCCAAGTAAGACTTGCCTGTTAAATCAATACACATTTTTTTAGCAGTAAGCATGACGTATTTCTGGAGGGAAAATTGATAATTTCGACGCAGATGTAGAAACTCTCTGCTGGTCCTTGCTAATAAGCTTTTAGCTTAGAGACCGGTAATTATAGCTATCGGCTCAGGTTGGTGATGTTCGTTACGCCGTCCCAGCTTGACAACGTGATCTTTAACGACCTTGCAACACTTCTCCTTGGCGTTAAAAGATCTCAAATAAAGATATTTAACGTCGACCAAAACTTTCAGTGCATTAAAAACTGCATTCGTCAGCTGTTTGTTCAGTTTCGGAGGTCGCAGTACTTTGACTGATACGATTTGTGACATCCCATAAAGTCCTTCTGTCTTGTAGCTTCCTGAAGATGACTAAAAATGCTAATTATAGTATTCTATATATTAAAAATGTATTAACAAAACGTATATAGTAACATATACCACATAATGCCCCACTCACAAGCAGGCGCGGGCGCCTCGTAATCAAAAGAACTGTTGGCTGTTACGAGTTACGGCCTTTGCTCTTGCCAGGATCCGGAGGTCGCGTGTTTGACTCCAATATTCCCACGTATTACGATCCTTGGTTTGTCAGTACCAATCGTATCTTCATGGGTTTCACCAAAGTGTTAAACGTCTCTCATCTAGGTCACTTCGGGCTTTCCTCCCACACCAAGCTGACACGTCGTGATATAACTGAAATACTGTTCAAATCGACGTTACACCCATGATTATCAAGAGAATTAGGTGATACATTATTCTAACTACAAATAGCACGGCATTATACACAGACCGATTGTTTACCCTATTCACAGTGAAATTGATAACACCACACCTTAGGGTATACATTGCCTGGTAATGTATCTATTTATAGTATTACTGATGCACTGGGATCTCGTCTTCCCTTCTTTCCTCTTTACTAGATGTAATCTCTTCTTTCCATCACCCTTTTCGATACATGTTGCGGATACGTTGATGTGCTTTCATCAAATGGTATGGATGCATTGATCACACAAGGAACGGGCAACCTATAGCAAATATCCAAGCTCCCTAGGTTTAATTAGTCCCTTTATAACGAACACGGGCGATCAGATCCACAGTATGTCATACCATTCCCTACGGGCATCATTTATATGTAGATATCGACGTGCCCCCTGGCCCATCTTGAAGACGAACGGCGGACGACCAAGGAATCGATCCTTTCTTCAACCCCCGACTCCGCCGAACCCCCAAGTTGGATGTGTAGATTGTAATTCTGTTCCTTTACACGACCTGAGAAATGGTTCAGGAAATAGAAGATTATACTTAGCGTACAAATGCTGCATTCGAGCCCTGTGTGGCACTCAGATTGTCACTGTGTTGTAGCTAGCTGATGTATACGTCCAATGGAAAAACGGAAAATTGATTCTTCGTTGCGAACAAACCTTGGCAAAATTGAGATGAAACTTTCTCAATCACTACAGTTGTTTCTGGGGTTGCAGATACGATCAGATCTGTCACGAGCAATGGAAATGTCCAAGATGTAATGAGTTCAACACCCATGTTTCCAATTTGGTCAAGGAAACACAAGCAAATGGACAAACAGGTGAATTTCAAAACTATCAATTTGACGTCGAATCGTAAATACGTCGGATCTATCACGCAAATGTATTTGAGGCAATGTTTTGATGAAAACTAGAAAATCTACAGGTTCAAAAGATTAAAATCAAACTTTGGGTTCTTCAAAAGGAATATTGGTGTTTCAAGCCCTACAAGGATTTAAAGAGCGTATTTACTCGTGTGTAGTTTCTTATAGCATATAGCGTCATACATCCATGTATCATCTAATGTCGTCTGCACGCGACTTCCCTCGAAGGAAAGATGTAAGATTTTGGATCTTCAAGTCAAATTCCAGAAGTCGAAGCATTTAAGTGAAATGAAACGAAAAGGCGATGGAAAAGAAGTCCGTGTCTGTCAACTGGATAGATTCCAGTGGGAATTACAGATATAAAATTTTCACTCCGTGCTAAGTTTTTAGATTCGTAGTTTGAAGTAATGTTGGCAATATACACATCGCTTCCAGGACACGCTTATTTACACAAATCGAGAAAAACTGGTCACACCTATACGTTACTGAGGTAATATGTGTATGCTTCAAACACGAGAATGTCGAGTTCCGGGTAGTGTTGCCTAATGAAGGCGACAGTGACGTCGCCATACCTCGTGTTGAGTCGCACTGGGGTCTGCTTCACGGACGCGTTGGTTGATTTAAACCCAGAGATGTTTTTCTGTTGTCCCTACATCCGTGTCAATATGCGCACGGGGACACAGTTTAACAAGATTAAACATGACGGGGATTGCATTATGAGAACACTTCGTCAGTGTATCAATGGATTCACTATAGGTATCCTGTTGTACCTATGTCCGTGTTTGGAAAACATTGTGAAATATATGCAGCGTAATGCTGTGTCAGAATAACGAATGGCATTGAAAGTAAATACAGGTCATTCAATGACATGTTCTATTGAAATAGTAAATGTCGGCAAGTGCTGATAAATATCTTATGTTACAGGGAGTTAGGTAAACCGTTTTTTAACCATGTCCTATCTTATATGGCGGTTTGATAGACCGTTACTTACCATGTCCCATGTTACAGGGTGATGGAGTAGACCGTTACTCACCATGTCCTATGTTACAGGGTGGTGGAGTAGACCGTTACTTACCATGTCCTATGTTACAGGGTGGTGGAGTAGACCGTGACTAACCATGTTCTATGTTACAGGGTGGTGGAGTAGACCGTTATTTACCATGTTCCTTGTTACAGGGTGATGGAGTAGACCGTTACTCACCATGTCCTATGTTACAGGGTCGTGGAGTAGACCGTTACTAACCATGTCCTATGTTACAGGGTGATGGAGTAGATAGTTACTTACCATGTTCTATGTTACAGGGTGGTGGAGTACACCGTTACTTACCATGTCCCATGTTACAGGGTGGTGGAGTAGACCGTGACTAACCATGTCCCCTGTTACAGGGTGGTGGAGTAGACCGTTATTTATCATGTCCCCTGTTACAGGGTGGTGGAGTAGACCGTTATTTACCATGTCCCCTGTTACAGGATGATGGATGTTACAGGATGATGGAGTAGACCGTTAATTACCATGTTCCTTGTTACAGGGTGATGGAGTAGACCGTTATTTACCATGTCCTATGTTACAGGGTAGTGGAGTAGACCGTTATTTACCATGTCCCATGTTACAGGGTGATGGAGTAGACCGTTATTTACCATGTTCTGTGTTACAAGGGGGTGGAGTAGACCATTACTCGCCATATCCTATGTTACAGTGTGGTGGAGTAGACCGTTATTTACCATGTTCCTTGTTACAGGGTGGTGGAGTAGACCGTTACTTACCATGTCCTATGTTACAGGGTGGTGGAGTAGACCGTTATTTACCATGTCCCCTGTTACAGGGTGATGGAGTAGACCGTAATTTACCATGTTCTATGTTACAGGGTGGTGGAGTAGACCGTTATTTACCATGTTCCTTGTTACAGGGTGATGGAGTAGACCGTTACTCACCATGTCCTATGTTACAGGGTCGTGGAGTAGACCGTTACTAACCATGTCCCATGTTACAGGGTGATGGAGTAGATAGTTACTTACCATGTTCTATGTTACAGGGTGATGGAGTACACCGTTACTTACCATGTCCCATGTTACAGGGTGGTGGAGTAGACCGTGACTAACCATGTCCCCTGTTACAGGGTGGTGGAGTAGACCGTTACTTACCATGTCCCTTGTTACAGGGTGATGGAGTAGACCGTTATTTACCATGTCCTATGTTACAGGGTGGTGGAGTAGACCGTTACTTACCATGTCCCTTGTTACAGGGTGGTGGAGTAGACCGTTACTTACCATGTCCCTTGTTACAGGGTGATGGAGTAGACCGTTATTTACCATGTCCCCTGTTACAGAGTGATGGAGTAGATCGTTATTTACCATGTTCTATGGTACAGGGTGGTGGAGTAAACCGTTACTCACCATGTCCTATGTTACAGGGTGGTGGAGTAGACCGTTACTTACCATGTCATATGTTACAGGGTGGTGGAGTAGACCGTGACTAACCATGTCCTATGTTACAGGGTGGTGGAGTAGACCGTTATTTACCATGTCCTATGTTACAGGGTGGTGGAGTAGACCGTTACTTACCATGTTCTATGTTATAGGGTGGTGGAGTAGACCGTTATTTACCATGTTCCTTGTTACAGGGTGATGGAGTAGACCGTTATTTACCATGTCCTATGTTACAGGGTGGTGGAGTAGACCGTTACTTACCATGTCCTATGTTACAGGGTGGTGGAGTAGACCGTTATTTACCATGTCCTATGTTACAGGGTGGTAGAGTACACCGTTATTTACCATGTTCCTTGTTACAGGGTGGTGGAGTAGACCGTGACTAACCATGTCCTATGTTACAGGGTGGTGGAGTAGACCGTTATTTACCATGTCCTATGTTACAGGGTGGTGGAGTAGACCGTTATTTACCAAGTCCTGTGTTACAGGGTGGTAGAGTAGACCCTTACTTACCATGTCCTATGTTACAGGGTGATGGAGTAGATAGTTACTTACCATGTTCTATGTTACAGGGTGATGGAGTACACCGTTACTTACCATGTCCCATGTTACAGGGTGGTGGAGTAGACCGTGACTAACCATGTCCCCTGTTACAGGGTGGTGGTGTAGACCGTTACTTACCATGTCCCTTGTTACAGGGTGATGGAGTAGACCGTTATTTACCATGTCCTATGTTACAGGGTGGTGGAGTAGACCGTTACTTACCATGTCCCTTGTTACAGGGTGGTGGAGTAGACCGTTACTTACCATGTCCCTTGTTACAGGGTGATGGAGTAGACCGTTATTTACCATGTCCCCTGTTACAGAGTGATGGAGTAGATCGTTATTTACCATGTTCTATGGTACAGGGTGGTGGAGTAAACCGTTACTCACCATGTCCTATGTTACAGGGTGGTGGAGTAGACCGTTACTTACCATGTCATATGTTACAGGGTGGTGGAGTAGACCGTGACTAACCATGTCCTATGTTACAGGGTGGTGGAGTAGACCGTTATTTACCATGTCCTATGTTACAGGGTGGTGGAGTAGACCGTTACTTACCATGTTCTATGTTATAGGGTGGTGGAGTAGACCGTTATTTACCATGTTCCTTGTTACAGGGTGATGGAGTAGACCGTTATTTACCATGTCCTATGTTACAGGGTGGTGGAGTAGACCGTTACTTACCATGTCCTATGTTACAGGGTGGTAGAGTAGACCCTTACTTACCATGTCCTATGTTACAGGGTGGTGGAGTAGACCGTAATTTACCATGTCCTGTGTTACAGGGTGGTAGAGTAGACCCTTACTTACCATGTCCTATGTTACAGGGTGGTGGAGTAGACAGTTACTCACCATGTCGCATGTTACAGGTTGGTGGAGTAGACCGTTACTTACCATGTCCCCTGTTACAGGGTGATGGAGTAGACCGTTATTTACCATGTCCCCTGTTACAGGGTGATGGAGTAGACCGTTATTTACCATGTCCTATGTTACAGGGTGGTGGAGTAGACCGTTATTTACCATGTCCTATGTTACAGGGTGGTGGAGTAGACCGTTACTCACCATGTCCCATGTTACAGGGTGGTGGAGTAGACCGTTATTTACCATGTCCTATGTTACAGGGTGGTGGAGTAGACTGTCACTTACCATGTCGTATGTTACAGGGTGATGGAGTAGACAGTTACTTACCATGTCCTATGTTACAGGGTGATGGAGTAGACAGTTACTAACCATGTCCTATGTTACAGGGTGGTTGGCACACATTACGTTTTATGCTACAGTCTAATGGGGTAGACACATACAGTGTCCTATGTGAGTGACATGGAGGTCGGGTAGACACATACAGTGTCCTATGTGACATGAAGGTCGGGTAGACACATACAGTGTCCTATGTGACATGGAGGTTGGGTAGACACATACAGTGTCCTATGTGACATGGAGCTTGGGTAGACACATACAGTGTCCTATGTGACATGGAGGTAGGGTAGACACATACAGTGCCCTATGTGACATGGAGGTTGGGTAGACACATACAGTGTCTTATGTTACATGGAGGTTGGGTAGACACATACAGTGTCCTATGTGACATGGATGTTGGGAAGACACATACAGTGTCCTATGTGACATGGAGGTTGGGTAGACACATACAGTGCCCTATGTGACATGGAGGTTGGGTAGACACATACAGTGTCCTATGTTACATGGAGGTTGTGTAGACACATACAGTGCCCTATGTGACATGGAGGTTGGGTAGACACATACAGTGTCCTATGTTACATGGAGGTTGGGTAGAGACACACAGTGCCCTATGTGACATGGCGGTTGGGTAGACACATACAGTGTCCTATGTGACATGGAGGTTGGGTAGACACATACAGTGTCCTATGTGACATGGAGGTTGGGTAGACACATACAGTGTCCTATGTTACATGGAGGTTGGGTAGACACATACAGTGTCCTATGTGACATGGAGGTTGGGAAGACACATACAGTGTCCTATGTGACATGGAGGTTGGGTAGACACATACAGTGCCCTATGTGACATGGAGGTTGGGTAGACACATACAGTGTCCTATGTTACATGGAGGTTGGGTAGACACATACAGTGCCCTATGTGACATGGAGGTTGGGTAGACACATACAGTGTCCTATGTGACATGGAGGTTGGGTAGACACATACAGTGTCCTATGTGACATGGAGGTTGGGTAGACACATACAGTGTCCTGTGTTACATGGAGGTTGGGTAGACACATACAGTGTCCTATGTGACATGGAGGTTGGGTAGACACATACAGTGTCCTATGTGACATGGAGGTTGTGTAGACAGATACAGTGTCTGACATGGATGTTGGGTAGACACATACAGTGTCCTATGTTACATGGAGGTTGGGTAGACACACACAGTGCCCTATGTGACATGGCGGTTGGGTAGACACATACAGTGTCCTATGTGACATGGAGGTTGGGAAGACACACACAGTGCCCTATGTGACATGGAGGTTGGGTAGACACATACAGTGTCCTATGTTACATGGAGGTTGGGTAGACACATACAGTGTCCTATGTGACATGGAGGTTGGGTAGACACATACAGTGTCCTATGTGACATGGAGGTTGGGTAGACACATACAGTGTCCTATGTTACATGGAGGTTGGGTAGACACATACAGTGTCCTATGTGACATGGAGGTTGGGTAGACACATACAGTGTCCTATGTGACATGGAGGTTGGGTAGACACATACAGTGTCCTATGTGACATGGAGGTAGGGTAGACACATACAGTGTCCTATGTGACATGGAGGTTGGGTAGACACATACTGTGTCCTATGTGACATGGAGGTTGTGTAGACACATACAGTGTCTGACATGGAGGTTGGGTAGACACATACAGTGTCCTATGTGACATGGAGGTTGGGTAGACACATACAGTGTCCTATGTGACATCGAGGTTGGGTAGACACATACAGTGTCCTATGTGACATGGAGGTTGGGTAGACACATACTGTGTCCTATGTGACATGGAGGTTGTGTAGACACATACAGTGTCCTATGTGACATGGAGGTTGGGTAGACACATACTGTGTCCTATGTGACATGGAGGTTGTGTAGACACATACAGTGTCTGACATGGAGGTTGGGTAGACACATACAGTGTCCTATGTAACATAGATACAACATAGTTCTGTGGTAATCAGTTCTGACAGGAGAATAACTGTTCACAGAAAGCATCTATCTGTCCATATATCCTTTGACGGACTGCTCACGGCATAGAACACTTAGGAAGTCTCCAATTCTCCACACCAGCAATGATTACCCAACAGAGACCAGTCCTACCTTCCAAACACGTCAAGAGCATTTCACGTGCTGCAATCACTTATGATCCCGCACTTTTTCAATTTGTCCCGACATGGCTGTACTGTCATGGGAATGAGAATAATACGCTGGCTGTATTAGCAGATATAATTTGACTTTGTTTTGTACGATGGTTAGACTGTGCACTCGCTGTCTCTTCTAATGAACATAGACGTTACGTTAATAAGTCTGTAAACATTAATCCCGTTGTTTTATTGCTGGATAACAACATCTAAATGGTAAAGCATATGTGTTTAGCATTTGACATTTCCTTTCTATTCTATATATGTGCGTAACTGCAGTGCAACGTTAACCGATTGTATTCTGTATCGTGTGTCTTGTTTGTTGTTTAACAACGCACTCAGCACAATTCCAGCTATATTGTGGCCGGCGGCCTGGAAATATTCGAGCCTGAGCCAGACAATCCAGAGATTGACATCACAAGCATCGATGTTCGCAATTGCGATTGCATCAACCAAGTCAGCGAGCTTGACCTCCCGATCCCGTTAGTCGCATCATACGATGACAGGCATCAGCCAAGTCAGGGAGCCTGACCACCCGATCCCGTTAGTTGCATCTTACAAGCTTGGGTTTCTGAAGACCAATTAGATGTATGAACACATACGACAATATGTATCGTACATGGATTTCACCGCAGTGAGAGGAATCGGGTATTTACTTAATGGATTATTCCTATTGTTGAATGCAGAAATATGTAATACATTTAAACGTTATCATTGTTCAGAGTTTTCACATTTGCGTATTTTATACACGACGGCATTAGGAATATAATTGATCAATCAGATTAGTAATGGCAGCTAGACAATAACAAACACTTCTGGAAGGTCCAGCCAGTATGCCAATGAAATAAAAATCGAAGGATCGTTGACACGAAATGGATTTGAGACAGCGAATGCATTATGTATATTATTGAGAAACTCAATGGTACAGCCTAGCGCTACAAGACCAAAGCTTCATGATTCAGATGACGTTCTGCTGAACAAGTAATCAGCGTCATCAGCCGATCGGAAGCAATCATCGTCCTTACTTACAAGAATTTCTAAGAGATAATACAGTGTTGTAGATCATCGGTGTTCTCCATTCCTGTTCATTTGTATCGTGAACGGGTCCTTTTGATCTGGAACTCGATTGTAATCCTCTTTAGACGCTTAACACTCAACAGACTACCTACAATAATATACATCAGCTTGGATTCTGATACAATCCGTCTCCATCAGTAGCCGTTTCTAACAATCTTGCCAGACGTCCACCCCGTCCTTTGATGTCTTCTTAGGCTTTGAGACATGTTTATGTAGTTAAACCTTTTGGTACCGAAGAGATCTCGAAATTCTGGGAAATAAAAACTATTTAAAACTGCCAGCTCAAAGGAGAAATAATTCGTTCGGAAGAAAGCACCACTAAACTTGATGCCCCGAACAAGAACCTGGTTATTTTATCAATCGAATCGACTTGTATTGTTTTACCATAGCAGTCAGCATTTGCTCAGTGGGTGACGATTTACACAATACAAACATTGTTGGAAGATAATCTTAACGGTCCCTACTTCAAACCGACCCGCATTCATGGAAACCAGTTACCAATAATGCAATCAAGTTGCTTTCAAATCTAATGCTAGAATCTTGAGAGCAATATAATCAGGAGAGCATTGCCTCGTGGCTGGTCGTGGGCCTAATTCGAAAGCCAGCCGCGTCTACGTCAAGATCTTAAAAATCCTATAGTATTTTTGACAAGATCAATATTCTTGTAAAAGTTTCTATGCTAATTATATTAAACGAAGCTTAAAGAGCGTGTCGATTGTCAATTTAATACAATTGTTTCATGCCTCCCACTCACAAGTAGACAAATACACCTACATGGTTGAAGCGACCCAGCACACAGCGTCATCGATCCCAGGGGTTCATCAGCAAAGGGCCAGAGCAGCCGAGGGCGTAATCACGGCGAAAGCTGACGATCGATACAAGGTCGATGTCTTCGTGCCTGGCAAGAAAACTGCAGTCAGTTTATATTGATGGGCTGCTCAGGCTACCACAACAGATAATTGACCATAAAACCTGCATGGTACATGTTCGTCAGGTTATTTCCCAACCTTAATGTTGCCTTCAGAGGCAGAGAACTGGTTGCTGTGGGGCATGGCGTGCCTGTACCTCGAACCAGGACTTGATGTCTGCTTGACGATGATAAATAATGTATCAGGACGTCCTGTACCGATTTAATAGAATATTCGGTTAAGGCCTGCTTTTATGGCTTCCTGGAATTATGTCCTGATGGACATGACATAATTACAGTAACGACTCACTGCTGATGAGAGTGTCCCAGCGAAAGGATATTTAGCTCTCCGAAATGAGCACTGGAGGAAAACAAACGTCTTCAGTACATGTAACAAATACTTAATTATTCAAATTGATGTAGAACTGCCTCTTACGTCTCTGAGCAATTGGACATTATCGTGTTGTCAATGTCAATGTTGTTCCTCAATGTCCATGCTCGCGGGAACTCTGTGATGATAATGTAACACTCAGGCATTACCATTATCAAAACTTACACAAGAGCAAATAAATCAATGGATACAAATGAAAAACAAGCTTAATAAATTTCATCCTTTTATTGCTATATACACTCAACAAACCTGGCATCTCCTTAAAAAAAACATCCGATAAATATATCAACAAGAGAAATCAACATCTAAAATAAGACTGCAAATGTGATAAACCTTCAGGACGTGGCTGAGTCGTTTATCCCTGAGGGCTGTGAGGCACCTCAGTGATTCTGTCAGGACTCGCTGGTGGTGGAGTCTGACGGGAGCCTTGTTAGTCCAGCCTTGGACCTGATTAGGCTATAAAGGTCTTGCTTAGCGCAGGCAGGGTGTGATTCTTTGCCTGGGTTAAACAAGACTGTGAGAGCCTAACAGGCTCTGGAAACGCTAGCCTTCTGGGCTGAGTTACCTACGTGACAGACGGGATGGCACAAGAAATGGCGGGCTGGGCCAGAGACAGACAGAAGGCACAAGACACGGTTGCAGCTTTATACTGAACACATCAGAGGAGTCGGACATTGACGGACAAAGTAGAGTGGAGATATGAGGTCATGAGTATTGCTTCAGACACCAAACAATACCTTTCCAGATTGCCGTAGGACCGCCGTGACAAATTCAACCGGTCACAAATTACTTGGCTACGAGATTCGTTCCTATCAAAGGATTGCAAGCGTATCTTGTGATCGTGAAAATATCGTTTAAACTGAGTTAAACTATCATGGTACCCCGCGGCAATCTGGGAAGGTCATTTGTCTTGGTGCACAAGGTATAAAACATCTGGCCTTAACTGGCCTACAAAAATAAATAAACATAACATATCGAGATCAATTTGAGTTCCCTTCCCTCCCAATGATATCAGATGATGTGAAGTTCAGTTCCATACAGTTTCAACAAGGTAGTTCCCAAGAGCCAATGAAATCATTCATAGCTCCATCCTACTTTGTCCACTTTTCATCACTACCAAGGGTGGAATACTAGCTAATGATACTTTTATGATAGGAATTAATGTAAATACCCAGTGTTCTCACCAATTATACTATTAAAAAACAACTAAAAATTATTTTCAGTTCAAAGAGGAAATAAAATTAGGTCGGAGAGCAAATGACTCATTTGCAAAAAATTAAATTAATGTATGATAAACACTTATGTAGTTTTCAGACAATGTTTCATTAAACCCAACACTGATAAAACTTAAGGGTCTCTTGACATCGTGTTGAAAACTGATACCGCTGAATGAAGGCATGTCTATACTACTAATCAATAAACAGCACTTTATAACAATGTCCTTGTCTTTCAGATCAGGAAATTAGAATGTGGATCAAAGAAACTGGATAATGCTGCATCATCATAAATCTAATCATGGAAATATGTTTCTAACATTGATAGTGAGAACACTGCATAAGTCCCTATGAGGTTTGCAAAATAGCTCAATGTGGTATGACTTTCCAGAGTTGAGAGTACAATAGATTTTCAGAAAAGCATTCTCAAGGATTGGAAACTAACAAAGAATACAATGTGCAATTTTGAGTCATGTTTGCTTGTTCAAAAAAGGGAGAGAAAAAAGGCAATATTAACATCACAGCCTTTAGATTTGAGGTTTCCGAGTTATTTTCATTCAGATCCTGACTTCTAGAGTTGGGCCCAGCAGAAAGGGTCAAATTCCCGACTCCTCTGATGGGGACCTGATTCTACTCATATTAGGCATCACAAGGTTGATCACCATGACAACTCAAGTAAGAATGGGGACTTAACTGGATGATATGTAAATAGTCCTCACAGATGTATCAAACCACTAGTAACTGCTGGACTAAGTCTGTCATATATTTGTGGTCTTGGCGACATCATGTAAACTTGACTGCAAACAATTACCAAACCGGGCCTTGTTCCCCAAGGTTATCGTAGCACCACCACAAGACATGATGATTATAATGCTAAGACTATTTTGGAGAAGAAGGCCTAGGTGAAA
This sequence comes from Haliotis cracherodii, assembly GCF_022045235.1. Taxonomy (NCBI): domain Eukaryota; kingdom Metazoa; phylum Mollusca; class Gastropoda; order Lepetellida; family Haliotidae; genus Haliotis; species Haliotis cracherodii. The sequence goes on from NW_027266308.1 coordinate 30,553,501, forward strand.
TAATTGTAAGTTCATGCTGATTGTCAAAACATCGTACATCAACATGACAAACATATTGGCCTTCTAAGGCCACATTCTTACAAGAATTCAGTGACAATTGGCTTGGAAAATAACATCAAAAATAAAACCAACAGTTAACATTTCTATCTAAAAGCTTTCAAAAAGTAACTCTTTCAAATCTATAAAATCAATCACTTCATTACATAGCGAAAATCTTACATAACAATATAACATTGTGTACAAGTAATAAAACCCTACTATCTGAAAGGATTAACACTGAGTAATGTAAACACACTTTGCTAGAAAAAAACTCCAGACACAAACAAATTGGAGCAAAAATAAAAATAATTTTTATAAAACAAACTTATCCACTCAAATTCTGACAATTCCATAGCACATTACCTAATTAGTTGTAAATGTGGTAAATATTTGACTACAGGACAGAAACTGAATATTTCCAAAGGTATGTGATATATGTAAGTAGAAGGAAATAAGTCATGTTGTACATGTTAGCAAATCAAAACAAGCAAATACTACCATTGAGGGGTCAAAGGGAGAAGAAGCATGCATATATATATAATATGTGTTTATAATTGGGGTCTTAATATACAATACGTAATAATCAATAATCACTATGCAACTGCTTAGATCTTCTTACTTTCAACGATTGGACAATGTTGTCAAGCATTCCAATAACAAAGACATCATCAATATCAAAACACATGATCGATTTTATATTCTTTCCAACATTCAGTTTGGTAGGTGAGAAGACATACTAATCAACTCAAAGCAGACAACATATTCCACTCAGAAAACTTAGGATCTCCAAAGATCTTGAAAGCAGACCTAGCAGTTGCTCGTTGTCTGGCACATGCCAAAGCTGGGAGTGATCTAGGAAAGCAGAAAGCAAAGAGATTTGGGCCTGGAAAAGGCCTGAATTCTAGTAACATAAAAGCAACAAAAACAGTAATCTGGTTTACAAGTTCATATGGACAACTGAAAAGACTCTTGTTTGGATATGAACAATAAACTCTGTGACATAGTGTATTCCAACTCTGGTGTGTATACAAAAATAAAGGAACCCTATGAAACTTGGGAACTGGGTAATGTGTATGAGCATCAGTGCACAGCACCAACAGCTATCAGTCATGGTTCAACGACTCCATCAATTCCGCAGTCGCTGTATGTTTAGTTCATATTTTAGCACAATAGATATTTGGGACATAATTTACGACAAGAAATCACCTGACCCTTCTTTACCATCTTAAACACCTGGTAAAATGAAATTCATCCTTCCAGCAGAACCAAAGTGAAATCTTTGACAAAGGTGCTGGGCACTGATGGGATTATGACATGATACATAAACTCTTGTTTGCATACCTGATAAATATGACACTCTAATACAATATAACACTCCAACAGTCAGCCATCTTATATCTAACGATGGCAACCTGAAAATATCACAAAGTGGGTAACTCCAAACACCAACACGTTTATGCAATAAATACTTGGTTTGGTTCCCAGTCGCCTACGCCCAACACTATCAGGGCAAAGGAGACTGAGAGGCTGAAAATATCAATAAAGTCAGGAATGTTTCATGTACTCATCTGAGAATCTACCCCGAGCAGGACAAGCAGAGCTTGTTGCTACAGGTCTACAGTATGTGTGTATGCATCTTGGGTGGCTAAGCTGCTTCTCTGTGAGTCTATGGGTACTTAATTACCTTACACATCTTCCAGGATAGGGATACACTCCCCATCACAGCTACACTTTCTACAATAATGGGAGGGTACATGTATGCGTAAATGAAACTTGATGGTAGCTTGTGTCAGCAATGAAACAGGGTGTAGTGATATGCTCTCGATCTTTTGGACTATCTAACAAGAATACTGACATGATAACATGACCAAGACGATCATGTGACCATGGTTTGACATGATTAACATAGGGAAAGTGTCAAGTGGTCAAGCCCACACAGAAATGTATAGAAACGCACCAGACACAACGTAACAGAGGTCACAGGACAAGAGGATTCTTTTTGCATTGTTTAGTTCGCTTTCATTTTTCTGTCTACTATGAAGATGACAATGAACCTTTTGACATGTTCAACACAAACTCTTACAGCATGACAGTTGCCAAACAAAATGTGGACAAAAGTTGGAACAGTAAACTGAAACGGTGACAATGTGACAAACAGAATAGGATAAGAATGGTTGCTGCCTTTAAACTGATCAAGAATGAATGCAGGATGTTTTGAACCAAGGCGGCTTGAAATTCTCTAACTTGAAATAAATGGTGATGGATATGTTAGGAACCTTTTAACCATGGGCATAATGACAAGACTGAATCTCTTAATCATTTTCTTTCCCTTCCATTTGCCTGAAACGATTTTCCAGATATGTTCCACTCTTGAACAATACAAATTTGTCTTGCAGGTGTCTACAGGAAATTGAGTGACATACTGCGAGCAAACGTGGATTCACTACAAGATCGGTAGGGCAATTGCTGTCTCCTTGCTTCTGTTTCTACTGCTTGTGATCAATCACAGGATAAGAGACAACGAAAGAAGACTGACTATGAATGAGCAGATTCTAGAAAATACACACAAAAATAAATTTAGGACATTGTTTCAGGACATTCAGTGTGTTGGACGGTTGGGAGTGGGTGGTGGTTGTGGGTGTGGGAGGGGGAGGAATGCGACAATACTGAGATTGCAAGAGATAACTGTAGGATACATGCTTAAACTTCAACATTTCAATAGGACTTTGTTAGTGGACCAGGCAACACTGATGCTACCTGTCTAAGGTGCACTCTGAAGACACTCACATTCAATCAGGGCATAACAAAGACAGAATCACAATCACACATACACCGATTCCTCAGATACAAGGAGTATCTTGGACTCTGTCTATGGTGCACCTGTAACAAGTCCATCAATCCTTATCAAAGGCCTCTGTAATTCACACACTAGTCAGAATGCTATAACATTGATGTCTATAGTTGCCTAAAGGTACACTACTGACAGGTGAAACAAACAGTTCCCATTTGATGGGAATAAGTGACAAAATTTGCATCGATTTCCTTATCACGTCGTTGCTCTATCACACAGTTCAACATAACAATGTCATAAAAGCATACAAAATCAATGTCTAGTAAACTTCATGTTAACTTGTGTTCTTGGATAAGGATTCCTAGATGTTGCATACTTGTCAAGATCTGTGAGTCTTTGGTAACAAAGTACAGTTTGAAGAAACCAATGATCACAAGCAGCTGGAATCCAAGTTGTGGAAGTCGGCAAGCATTGTCCCTGGCGACAAGCAGAGCCGCTTGATCCAAACGAACAGAGTAGGAGCAACTCAAGGTAAAGGACACTTAAAGTAACATCTTCAGACACAGATAACACATCATCTCTGGAATCAGGCAACACAGTAGTTTCCAGAATCCTGAAATCAGTTGACGGTGCATCTCATCCTCTCTTAACCATCCTGTCCTCTGGTGGATAAACCTGTCCTCTGTAAGACAAGGCCTGTCCTCATATTAGGACAAACACTCCGAAGTCAACTGTTCAGATTTGCAAAGTCAGAACAAAACAGACATGCTTCAATGTAAACCTGGCTATAACTATTGATGGCTTGCGACTATGTTAAAGTTGTACAAACAAAAATGAGCAGTATAGATTTCATGTTCTAATTTCATGATTTTTTCCATCGTAAATTTGTATCAGTATAATTGCAGATAATTATATTTGGAAAAACGTCCATCATTCTTTGACATTATTTTGTTTTCAGTGATGAAAATCCAAGTTGAAATCCATCATTGTCTTAACTTTTTCAGAAACATCAATACTTAACTCCCACATGTAAGTAATAGTCACTTTAGGCACCTCTATCAGCCTCACGACATGCACTATACATATTAATCTTGTTCCTAGTACACACACACACACACTAGCACACTAGCACACAACACAAAACATAATAAAATACATTAAAAAAACCACTTAATGAGAAGGTGGTAACCCACTGGAAAGATTAACAAGTGTCATAACATTTGTCATCAACTATAAACAACATTAACTACAACAAGGTACCAAAACTAGAAATAAAATGCAGTAACATGTCATCTAACACTGGAATCAACAGCTGGTCCTAGATGACTATCAGTTATGGGGAAGTTTGATTAAAAACAGCACACTTTGGCATGCTAGCCACTAACAGTTCAAATGCATGTATAACTGCTGTTCCGCAACTAACGTCTAAAGGGTGAAAGATGTAAATTCCCTCAAATGCAGTCTGACTTGGCAAGGTTAGGCAGTGACACAATTTTCAAAGTAAAATCTTCAAAGAGAAATAACCTTTTTTCCTTTTGCATATCTTACACACCTGATTGAACAAATCCATAAAACTCAAAAGCTAACACAATTAAAACATGGCTTCTAAAAATATAGCCACTCGTCCTCTAAATGCCACAGTTTGAATTTGTAACAGTCTTTTAGCAGGTTCTTAATTACTTCTCTTTCTTTGATAATTACCATATTCAATGCAATCAGTGCCTGAATTTGCAATTTGAACATTGCCTGGGAAGGTCTAGTCCCACTGGACATAATCAAAGAGTTGTTAGAACATAATTTCACGATTTACACAAACAGTAGAGAAAGTACAGTTTAGAGGTGACATGCATTTTTGATGAAACTTGTCCCCTTGTGCAATCCGAATTTGGTATTTTGAAAAAAATCAGTGTTACGTGTGACAAAGGCACTTTTAAACATTGGATATGGTACTTATACAACACCACAGATATTATCAAAATAGAGATGATCCTCAGTTGACTGGCCCAGAAATAGTGACTATAAAAACACTTCATGACCATGTAATAAAGCCAAGGCAGAAGAAAACCAACATAGCAAGGACTGTGTCACTGGCATCTCTACGGTGGCGTAAACTGCACATCTGACACCAAAATTTATGATGAACAGAGATACCATGAGTGCTGCCTTTGTGGGAACACATTCAACCTGAGTCAGTGTCTCCAAGCTTTAACACCAAACAATGACCATTCCCTTGCTGTCTGCCCAATCCATAGATAATTCATGATGATAAATTCACAACAATATATTTGATATGGTTAACTTTGGCTTGATTGTTCAGGGTAGCTTTAATGCCATACAAGAACTTTGGTGTTGGAGCTGGTTGGTGATGACGATGAGGTCAGTTCTAGGACACCCAAGGACAGGAGCCAAGGTCGGCCCTACCAACACGATGATGGAAGATAATCTCAGAAATGTCCTGCTCCAAACTGCTAACATGCATGAGTACATTGTCCTGTGATTTCTGCATAGATGTTGTACATGTTCAAGGTACAAGAACCATCTCATGCCATTTAGCTGCATCACCCATTGGATGAGATGCCATTTGGTTGAGGTTGAATGAGTTTGCCCATCTGACCAGTTTGTGATTGGGATGATATGTAATCCACCTGACCACACTTTTGCCTACCTGGTCTCTGTCAGCTTAGTCTGAGTCTAGAACGTGCAGATACAGACATCCAGCATGTGCAGAGACAGACATCAAGCCCAGGCAGAACCAGACGTCTAGTCCATGCAGGAGCAGACGTCTGTCCCTGCAGAACCAGATGTTTTGCCTGTGAAGAACCAGATGTCCAGTCTGTGCAGGAGCAGACTGCTTTATTTGATTGTGGTTTGCTCTACCTCTCTGCCTACAGCCACTGCTGCGGGAAGCACTACTGTTGCATGACAGGAATGGAATTGGAAGGGGTCACATGGACACACACACAGATATATACATTATCACTGATGCTTGGACATAGCTGGTAGTCCAATACTTCTATATCCATAGTAATCCTTCTGAGTACAGTGATCTTGTTTTAACACAGTCAACACAAACAAGATCCTTTTCTAGTTTACAACCTGATACCTTTCATATGGTTACACACAATCCCTTAACTTTACCAGTGGTTACTTGTAGATTCCATGAGTGAATATCACACAGTATACAAAGAGAATGTGCTCATCCTGTTCCTTGTTCATGAGCCTACAAGCAGGTAATCCTCCTCAGTGTCCTATCTAGCAGGCTACCTCAAGATGACATGTTCCCTAGATGCTGTAGAAATTATGAATGGCCCCACAAGTTGGCCAGAACACTTTCCTCAGGAATCTGCCTCCAGCATTTCTAAGAAAAGTTTGTGCATGATGACACGTCCATCTTTCTTCATGTCAAACCAGAACTGCTTGGCCAGAAGTTTGATGTGTGTTATAGGGGGTAGGAGCAGAAACAGCTGTCCCAGACGGCGCATGTTGCCAGCATGTCTGATCTTTATGATCTCCATGAGTGAGTCCTGAAGCTTTTCCTGCAGAGTCTGAACTGAATCTGTTACCTCTGCCACCACATCTGCTGGGGAAACACTCTAGTTAATAACAGCTTAACACATCTTTTTCAAAAACAATACTGTCTCAGCATGTTCAAAATTTATGATGACAGTCAAGGAAATCTTGACATAGTGCTAATGCTAAACATGACACATGTCTGAGGGTCTTTAGTATAAAGTACTATAGTCTTTAACCTTGAGGACCCAGGACCTGATAAAGTTTTTAACAGGCACAAACACCATACTGAATGAGTACTCTTATAATGGCTGCTTAGTGAAAGTATTCAAATCCACCATCTGGGCAGTTAACATGAACTCAACCTGGTCTCGATGGTTCCTAGTCAGTGACCATATCATTTTATTGCTTACTAAGCAGCCAACTGATTACATCAAAGGCAAAAGGAACTCATCCTGGCCTGAATTTAAAGAAATGGGGAGACAACTATATTATTTAACTTCACTTACCTATGTTGCATAGAGTGATCGCCTTCAGAAGCACATATTCCTCTTTGCTCACACCAAGATATGTAAACTTCTTGCACAGTTTCCTTGTAAGAGAATCAAACTCTGTGGGTACATTGTAAGTTTTGGCTAGTTCATGGGACACCTTGAGGTCCTCTGCGAAGCTGAGTGAACCATTGTAAGGACAAGACCTGAACACTAGGTTGAGACACAGGATCTCCAGCCAGGAGTGCTGCAGGAGGTTCATCTGGTCCTGTAAGGAGAGGTTGGTGAAACCTGCAATAAAACATAGAAAGGGTCAGGACAAGTAAGAAATGGGACATAAATTGGCACTTTTACGCCAGTTGCTCTAACATAAAACATTTCTGGTTAATTTCTACCAATGAAGGAGGGGTCCATAAGCCAGGTATATTTCTCAAAATGTAGTTATGTTACTTAAAACTTATATTTTGTATCTACCCATGAAAAGACTTTGATGCAAACATTGAACACTAATAGAACTAATGTCACTCGCACGTAGAAACCTGTATCTAATACTCCTAGCATACATTCTTAGGTAAAGTAATGTCAGATAATGCACTTTTAACACTGCATGCTGAAACAAAATGAACAGGAATGTAAACATGCAGCCTTTCCTCCAGATTCTCACTTTCTTACAGAACTGCTGATAGAATTGCCACTGCAGACATTGGTGTGTGTCCAAGGACAAAACAGGACAGAAATACTTTTTATACATTTTATATGTATTAATAGTAATTTACACAAAAACAGTATTCGTCAGTTCTAAACCAGGATCATAGCTGTAGGGTACGGTAGGGCCATGTTCTATTACCTTCCGTATATCATGGGACCTCATTCATTTAGCCCCATCACTGAGCAATCCCAATAACCATCTTTGCAACTGATTCATATTGACAACAAATTGGATTGTACAAGTCCCATGAAACCCTGGCTTCTATATGCCAATTTGTTCATTAGAGGAAATGTGTTACGTAATAGCCCTGATAGAACTGTCATACCCTCCCCTAAGCAAATAATTTCCATTTTTTATTGACAATCAATCCCTATCAATACATTTCTATCAGCTGCGAGAAAGAACCATCGATCAAAACAGCAATTAAGGACAATATGGCTTCCTACAGACAACACCCTCAGTATAGCAGTACAAAGCTATTTGACACATTTTTCACATATGGCAGGCATATTCTCATCATTTAACAGTTCGAACACTTCATTCGGGACTTATCACTTAACTGTCCTGTGCATAGGTCAAGAAGGATCCCATCAGGGACCTATAAGAGATAGTTTACTACAGCGGGGCATCCGGCTCTGAACTTGCACATGAAACAATCCTCATCCTTCCTTGGTAGGGATCTCAACATGATAAGAATGATATGAATTGAGTACTTGAGATACACACATTATTGTCTTAACCTGTCTGCCCAGTTGTTAAAGTTCAAGGGTTGCTGGAAGATAAGATGGCCTGGGGCATGTTCAGTTAGAGCTGTGTTCTGATGTACGCATGTCTTCACGTTTCACACACTCAGGTATGTGTCTTCCATATAAGGTATTTTCAAGACAACTGTCTACTCGAGTGAGTGAGGTTTTAATGACAGTCATCATTAGTTAAATCATAATGATTTGATTGACAAATTGACTGAGATTAAGTTCTACCATTTTCCTATTTCATGACTTTAAACATTCACTCACTCACTCATGACCTAGTTTGCCATTACTAGCATTAAGCAGCTAAACCATGACTGAATGCAGTCATGCTACATTCACTCTCTGCAGCCTGTGTGTCCATCTGATACCCACTTAAATCCTTTTACGGATAATAAAAAGACAGAAAATTGCAGGAATAACAAATGCACCTTTCAAAACTGAATCCCTGAAGCCTATGCCACACAACTGATATTACACAAGTCTGGAGTGTAGAAAAACACCATAAATGTTAACATATTAAAAACATCAGTACGACTTAATGAATATTCATTTCCCTTATTCATTTCAGACAAGCGCCAGTGGAAGGAAAGAGTTTCATCTGTGAAGAACGACAGGTGACACATAAAGCAGAAATTGAAAAAATAATATCACATCCACAATTATCCAAGTTTGTATGATCTTTCAAGAAAAGTTCAAATCACCATAAAAGCACATGACTGACACTCAAACATTGCATGAGGAAGGGACTATGCATGTTTCAAACTCTTTCCTGCAGCTCATAACATATGCACATAACAAACAGAACCTTGAAGGCTTTTTCCCCGTCACATATCAACACTGCATATCAATAGCCAAGTCGTCTGTCTGTATTAACAAGCTGCTGGAAGACATGAATACGAAGCGTAATATCAATCAATCATTTTACATGGCTGACATCCTGTTTTGCCGCAGAGAATCATCAGAAAAAACAAAATGATAAATTCATGACTCTCCTCCAGCACCAGGAAACAGAACCATTATTGCATTATCTAGATTACAGGAACAGGGACAAATGCATGTAGGACAACACATGGTGGAGCGGTACTGCTCAACTTCAACCATTGTGTTAACGTGTATTTAAAACTTCCAACATGTCTTCAACATTTCAAAAATTATGATTTTTTTAGCAGCACATATTTCTGACATATTTCTGAATTAAGTTATTATTTGATAAAGATTGAATGAAAATGCCTGAAAAAAATAATTTCTTTAAGGCATATGAGACTGGAGTGAGCTCTTGTGACCCAGGTGGTGGGCAAGGTTCCAACTGAAAGTTCCCTGAAACGTCAGAGCTGAGATCCATGGCACATGTACACCCAGGAAGCGAGGGCTGTGCTCCTAGGCAAGATGGACTCGCTCACCGCAGTAAGAATTTCGATATCTAATTCATCTGGAGAATATGTCTCATCAAACTCATCATCTGCTAAGCATCCACGCCACTTTACTATGTTCCTTATCATTAAAGACAACAAAAACATTGTCTCTTAAAAAACAAAAAGCATGTACTGTGAACAAATACAATAACAACTTTGAAAATAACATAACTCAACTGCGATTTCCCAAGCTATTCTCTAACCCTTGTTTATGTTTCCTAATTATTCATTACTCAGAGCCAGGAACATTACAACCTAAGACCTCTAGTACATACCCTACTGCCAGAACATAAACACGCCATCTATCCAAGTGCTTCACCAAAGATTCTCAATTAATGCTCTGCTAAATAAGGGTCATATTTTGCATCATTAGTCAATTCATCTGTCGTGAATGCACTTTTTGAACTCACTGTGAAAATACCACATGGTTTTGAAACAAACTTTGCCTTGCTATCTTTCTCTCACAACAACAATCTAATTAATGCAAATCAATTTTTTTTTCATGGAGGCTGTCAGCACCACCTGTTTCCGTTCGACAGAGCGCTAACCAGTCCTCCCAGCCCATCCATTCTAATTCACCTGGCACTAATTGACTATCAAATTCTTGTACAGTTTCACGTCTTGGGAACTCACAGCTCCAACAGGCGATCAAATTACGAAAGGACACCTACAAATTAGTCCAACATAATTAACAATGACATAAATGCTCCATCACAATATCAGTGGTTAATAAAAGCATGTTGTTAGACAACCCCGAACCCATGCACACCAACATGATACACTATGTAAATACCATCAAGCATTGATTGTAAACCTCATCAGGCCCGCCATCATAATGTAATCAGGACAACTGACTTCGTCCAACTCATTAGAAGCCATCAGATAATCATTGCACCATTAGGAATGGTTTTCAGGCATGTTGCCTGCCAAGAAGCATTTCTCCCAGCTATCTGCTGGAAATGGAATATTTCCATAAAAATCTATATGAAAATTACTGACATACCAGCACAACATATATAAACATGACAAGACATTAAAGATCATATATAAATATAAACTAATTAAATAACATTATGCTAAATCTGTTTGAATATAATTTGACAATTGTGGCATCATTATTCTAATAATACATACAAAAATGACCATATTTTTCTGGGAACTATTTCTATGACTGAGGTTGTGTTATCCTGACAGCTGCAACCACAAGGCCGAGGCTGCTATTGTGTTCACTGAAGCATACTAAAAACCATTTTCGACTACACTAGAGCTTGTAATGAACCTAAAACATCCATATTTACTTAATCATAGGGGAACTGATTACCTACATTACTTATCATGACCATAGGCTGAATAGATAGAATGGGAAAATAATTAAGAAATGAATAAATTACTCTTGTTGTGGTAGTAATTTCTGCTGGAAACATGTTTGTCGGGACAGAAAGTAAGCATCATGACAGCTGTATCGCATAGCCAGATAACATGACACAGTTTAACAAGGATATCTATACAGACAGAGAAGACTGACTGCAACTGACCAGTCCTTGTTTGATACCCTTAACTCTGAACACCATAGGGTAACAGGTACCCTATTAATGTGCCCCTTGGTATGACGCAGCCAGGGGAATTGAGTGAGTGAGTGAGTGAGTGAGTGAGTGAGTGAGTGTGGTATAACGCTGCTTTTAGCAATATTCCAGCGATATCACGGCAGGGGACACCTTAAATGGGCTTCACACATTGTACCCATGTCGGGAATCGAACCCTGGGTCTTCGGCGTGACGAGTGAACGCTTTAACCACTAGGCTACCCAACCACCCCCCAGGGGAATTGAACCACTAACCTTCTGCTCCCCGCGCAGACACTCTTTCCAATAGACAACAAAGGCAATCCACAAAACAAGGACAATAACAAGAGTTAATCAGGGATTTGAACACATATACATAGGCCCCATGCATAAGAGTGAGTGAGTGATTTGGGTTTAATGCCACTTTTGTTGTTGTTGTTTAACGCTGCACTCAGCAATATTCAAGCTACATGACAGCGGTCTATAAATAATTGTGTAAGGACCACACAATCCAGTGATTGAGATCATGAGCATCGATCTGAGCAATTAGGACACGAAGACATGCATCAACCAAGTCAGCGAGGCCTGACCACCGGATCCAGTTAGCCGCCTCTTATGACAAGCATAGTCACCTTTTATGACAAGTATTGGTTGCTCCAGACCTCTGCTAACCTGATCTTCCCAGGTATAATGCAGCTATGAAATGTGGGAGGAAGGCCCAAAGTGATGCAGGTCAGAGACCTTACCACTTCATTGAAACCCACGAGCACGGTCATGGTGCTGACAAACCTAGAAACATAATCAGGCAAACCGGGATTCAAATCCACAACGTTACGTTTCTGGCATGCCAATGGGATGCATCTCAGCACAGCGAATTTTGGCGCCTTAGCCGACTGGGCCACCCTGTCATCCAATGCCCCCCACATGATGGTGGTAACGATGCATGAAAAGTAATTTAACTCACAATGAGATATAGATCAAGGTAATGAATCTGCACCCTTAAACATCAGCCCAAAATGTAATTACAGTACTGTAGGTATTTAACAGCCTAGAGCAGTCTACACATAACTGTAATTAAATGAAGGCATTGAGCAATACTAAACAGGAAACTGAAAAGCTTCTGTCACAGATGGTACAGGACCATGTTTATATAACTGATCATAATTTCTAATTTGGAATATGATAACACAGTTAAACACTGACAGCAAATTGTCTTCTACATGTGGCCAGAGAACTGTGACAGCAGTGGTGACATCTGCTACTTCCCGAAGACCACCCACACAACACGTCATCAGCACTTGTATCTCAGGACACTCGGTATATCAGCTGAACTGAATCTCATGGTGACAGAACCAAATATTCCAGCAATATCACGGCAGGGGACACAAAATATTGGCCTCACAGGTCATACCTATGTGGGTAATCGAACCTAACCTGGGCCTTTGGCGTGACAAGCAAACACTTTCATCACTACACTATCCCCACCACCCTGATTGTTGTATGTACAAAGCCTCACAGGGATAATGAAACTGATGTTTAAAAACACATGCAAAGGCAAGTCAATCGTTCACCTGAAAAACAACAACACAGGAACATACAGTACAAGTCAAAATAAGGATTTTTTGCATAAAACGCCATTTTTGTCACTGATGTGTCAAATCTAGAAAATTCTTCATTTGTCTTTGACAAAGATTTGATAACAGATTACATCTGCAATAAATCAAACACAAAGAATAGGTCATTCTAACTTTTAAAATGAATACTTCCTATTATTTTTAATCAAATACTGATCTGATATGCTACAATATCATATTGTCATTACTAGGTAAATTAAAAATGCTACGGTAATTGTTTCAGCTCTACTGTCATCGTCGGAAATAATTGTCAACTAATAATTGTCTCCATAAAACTTATTACCAAATAAAGTAGTGAACAATAATTTCACAATGTTTCAGATAGTATTTTGAAGCTTTCATGGAAGAGCAGCAGGGATCACCTTGGCCAGGCAACAGCATGGAGTATAAGCTGCCCACAAAGACGATAATAAAGTAGACGTGAATCCACCTCATACGGGAAGTGAGCAGTTGTGTAACTATCTATTACTGTTCAAGTTGTGCATCATGATCTTCCTTATCCACCAAATAAATATTCCACACAAAGACTGAATCTCACCTGATAAAATATTTGTTATCAATAACAGTTTGCAAATTCATTCATTCATTCATTCATTCATTCATTCATTCATTCATTCATTCATTCATTCAGACAACAACAAAAAGAGAAATGTAAGTGGGTCAAGTGGACAGTCATAGTTCATAAAGGGTAGGTTGGCTGAAGCTCACCTGGCACCTGTTTTGCCCAGCTGATGGTGATAACCAGCTCTCTGTCAGCAAGGTCGGATACAGCAGCCATGAACTTGACTTCATCGTCAGGTTGGTTGGGATCTGGCGTAGCATACAATTTGTCTAACTGGGTTTCCAATGCTAGAAGTGTGTTGAGAATCTTAAAATCGGGAGTTGTGATGGCTGTAAAGGAAAAAAATGTGCATGACTTTATAGAACACTATCGGGGTGACAAATGTTTTCATTTAAAAATTCTGCTAAGTGGGGTATTACGATTAATGATGAATGAACAAGATAGGACCTCGGGGCTTTCAAGCTGGTGGAATTCTAGAGGCCAACAAACAACTGACATCCTACAAAAATTATACCTTGATAACATTAAATTTGTTCTGTTATAACAAAAGTTACGCAAAAATCATTTAACATAGACCAAGAATCTGTGTCTAAATGTTTTGAGTCTACTTACCCAAACTTATTTCAGCCTTATTTTCAGTAGACTTTAATGTTATTGTATAGACTATTAACAGCTTAGTTTACTAGATCGAGTTGGATTTTACAAGATTCAAGCTTTGGACAAGTGGGTAATGTCTCAAACTGTGCCAAAAATTTTACACCTTAATATTTTTATGAAACAAACTGAATTCCAAGTTCTGATATAAGCCGAACTTACGATCTTGACAAGGCTTCTTAATCACTGGTATAATCTGTTGTATCAATGGATGACTGTCTGAGGAGCTTCTCTTGTATTTCTGTCTTCCACCCCTGACTCTGTCCAGACGAACACCTGCAAACAACGGAAACAGAAATCATTCTCTGCCTGTTCTTAGAAGGAATGCTTGAGTCTTAACGCATAGTGATTATGATGACTCTTATCTTCAACAACAGCCATAATAGTGGGTATTCTAATCATCAGTCAGGCCACAGCAGTGTGCGTGAGATTGTTTTTCACAAGCATCAGTGACAGTCAGTCCATGCAGGAAAAACATAACTCACGATAGCATTCCACGGATGTGCGAGATATGGTCCTCCTAATAGCAAAGAGTTACGGCGTTAAATTCCCTCTGCATTGTTCAGGAAAATTTGTTTTCCTTCCCAGAGAAAAGAAAGTCAGCTTTTACAATCTGTCTCAAATTTAGTCATTGACACCAGAGAAAAAGAACAGAAGACCCATCACTTTTTTAGCAATAAAAGTCATATCCCCCACCCCTCTGTGCCCTTTACTTCTGATACCTGGACCATTATTTTGGCTGGTAAATTGTCTCCTAACACATTAAAATTAAAATCAATCTGAAGCTCTGTTATAGACCTGTTCCTCTGTCCCTTGAGGTTCCATGTTTTTTCTCATAAAAGTCACATACATGGCTTCTATGGGGAGCAACTCACTAGACACTTCCCTCTAAAAAATAACGTCGTCCAAATTACCACGTTATCAAGATGCGAACTCATGGTCTAATCTCCAGAAATGACGTCATGATAGAACAATGTTTTATCGTGAATTAAAACAAGCTTCGTTCTTCATTGTCCTTTGCAGTTTATCACCTGGTAATCTCATGTATCTGAATAAAGGTGATGCTTTTGCCTCTGTATGAGTTTGATAATGTTCCTCATCTATGCCTCCTCAGTGACAGAAACAAACCAAGGTCTACATATTCAGTCTTGCTTGACAACGGTATAGGAATCTATAACCAAGTGTCACAATTACAGCATAATAAAGAAGATGTTATCTATGAAAAAAAATTGTCTACTCTGTCATCCATTCAACTTCAAAGAATTGCCTATCAAACAATTTACCCATTTTGTGACAACATCCAGAAAAGGCTGAAAATATTTGACTCCAACTAATCCTGAGGAAGTTTAAAATACGGTGTACTGTCTGAGGTCTGAGGGCAGCGATGCTACTGCAGTAATGTCATTGCCTGCAGTGCAGCTTGTGCTAGTTAGTGTTTATGGTGTTTGACATTTTGAAATCCTCAGAGGTTGAGGAAAAACAACATGTTCATTTGGGATAAAATATAAATGAAGACATTATGTCCAGTATGTGGCAGTTGGGGGACTTCGGGGGGATTTTTATTCCTGATCTTTATTAAGGGATTAATTTTCTATCAGCAGCTTTTCTATTTGATAACCTATGAGGACATAAGAGGAAATTAGAGTATTTCATTGATCATGGAGGAGCGATAACCCTGGCAGATCATTTGTTTTATTCATCTTCTACTCGTCTCTGTGGAACATACACAAACCTACTGAGAGGAATATGTTACCTGATAATAAAAGGGGATCAAATCATAATCCACTATCACTTTTCTACCAAGAACGTGGGAAATTGTCAGGGGCAGGTGCAGCTGATTGCATTATCTTCATTTACTCCCCCCACCCCCTGATTCTTTCATATTACTATAGTCAACCTGTCGTGGCATAACAGTACCTGGTAACTATTGTAATATGAACAAATCAGGTTGTCGTAAACCTTTTTTTTAATAGTATATTTTTGGGAATGACAAGAGGGGAGTATGGATTGTTTAAGGACCAGTCAGGGTCAGAGGGAATCGGTGGAGGGTCCAAAAAAATATGTCAGTCTCTAGGGGAGGGACATAAAAAATATTACACGTACTTGGGGTAAATAAATGGATTCTGTCTTTTCAGGGAGAATCATGGAAAAAATCCAAAAATGAGACAAGTATTAGGGGAGGGTAATTATTTTCTGCACATTTAGATTAGTGCATCAAATACCTCGGATCCACCTTATGTCTGCTACATTTCTGAAGCTTTCTGTTTATTGTTGTGAGATGGGTTAATCCTCATCCTTAACCACATACAAAATACTTATCATGTTATGTTAGGCTAGACATCAAAGCTTTACTGTAAAAGAAACCTTATCAGGCTTTTGTAATTGAACTATTCTTAGCTTTCAAGCTACCAGTCTAGCCAGAAATTGAAGGCTTCCTTTTCCCAAACCATGACTACTATCTCTATAACAAAATGAACAAGTCAAATAACACTTCATTTAACACAAAGCTATATCAGGCTCTACCAGTAACTAAACACCCTTAGTTAGTGCTTAGTTTGTAAACACAACATTAACAAACACCATTGCCGATGAGACTTGAATACACCTGAGCTGTGATGAATTTACAGCATATTCAGGGTTTTCATAAGCTTTGATGAATTGAATTTCAACAAACGTTCAAAGCCTTTTTCCACAAAACACATGCTTAAATCCTTTTAAACCAAACAGTGTTACTCGAACCACTTCACAAAATGTTGATTAATTTTATAATTCAAGACAATAATGTATGTTTAATAATCAATTAGTACTTACATTTTTTCCACATATATTTCTCAGGAAACAAACATTTAAAAAAAATAAATTCTCCTGTTTACCAAGGGAAAGATAAATCAAAGAAAACAAAACTTTTAATAGATAAACAATTTAAATAAAAATGGATGGGGTCCACATTATCTTTCCAAAATACTGACTATGTGGCTTTCAAACATACAATAAAGCCATTACAAAGTCATGTGACTGCACCAGGTCAGCTTGATCGGGTCACGATGCTCTAGCAAGTGGGATGATCGTGCAACTGCCCTTTGGGGGAGTCTTGTAACTTGTCCTGCCAGTCTAAGGGTGCCCACCCAAACGAGGTTGACACAACACTTGTCGAACTACCACCTTACACCTATCTACAACAGACAGATCCATTGGCTGTCTTCATGTCATCACATGTTCGGTCTCCAACAAAACCTGGGTTTAGATCTTACTTCAGTGTGGCTTACATCTCTTACACTGAATGACAACGTTAGCTGTGTAACAACCCAATGTTTTGATGGTGTGTGCACTATGGATGAATAACAGCCAGAGTATTCATTCTGTTTGACAGATAAGTTTGTGATTACAGGAAAAGGATATTTTCAACATCACTATGAATCACAACTGTCAATGTCGGTACAAACAATGACGTCAGTTTAAATGTATAACACTACAAATTATTAAGGAAGAGAATATATGGATGTTTACTTTTTTATTATGAGGAGTCACAACGTTTCGGAGTATATGCTTACTCCTTCATCAGATGAAATTATTATTCATTCCTTATTTTATACCAAAGGAAAATGAATACATGACACTTTTTAAAGGATAGCAACTTCTTTTATTTTTTGTACGACGTTTCAGAGCTACTTCTTTCTCCTCTATCAGGTGAATACCTATCAAAGACATCAAAGGAAAAGTTGCCTGAAGGATTCAATACTTCTTTTGATCGGGTAGACTGCAGAATTTGACATTTCAAATATTTCAATATTTCAATTCTTCATTTCAGTAGTTACTTACTAGCCCCTTTATCAACAAGCATTAGAAGGACCAGACACTGTATGCAAATGTCACAATGACAGACTGATGAAAGTCCATTGTGTCTTAATTGATACGATGCCTATATCAATTTCACATCATATTTTGATATCAGCTCCTCCAGCTTCCTGGTTTTTCTCCATAGTAGTTGTGTAAATATTTAACAGTTACCAGGACAACTTTGTACTAGATGGTTGGGGATTGGTCAAGTTTACCTTTATGTCCTCTTTGTAATCTAGGCATAGAAGATGAATATCATTTTACTTTAGCATGTCATTTCTAAGACACCTCTATCTGCCCAAAATGTAGTGTTCTAACCTAAATATGTATAAATATAGAAGGCTTCTGTCTTCGAACAATGTAAGATTACTTAGAAACTTATGTAAACATCTGTCAAAGTTCTGAAATGAGACAAAGTTTTGCAAATATTGGAACAATATGTGAGTTTAAATGAATGAACTCTTGTACCATTGTTACAAATATGAATTAACTTCTCTGTATATGGGCCGGTGGTCTTCATAGAAATACAAATTTGACTACCATCTGTCATTTTTTGTAGTCTGTAGTTTTTTTTATGGAAACAGATCAACACTTTGCAAAACATAGCATCAGTTATCAGAAACACTGTACTACATATGTGTCAGATAGCATAACAGATTGAAGTTGGCATCTTTACCATTGCAATACCAACCTTAGCCACCATGCATGTTAATTCAAAAAAGAAATAAAACCATTTTCCAAGGCCCTATTCCCCAATAGAAACAGTTGGCAGTTCTATCTCCTGTGCTAAATCAACCGATGTGGCTCTTATCTGAAAAGATATTTTCATCTGATCTGCTGGCCAATTAAAGGTTTATAGGGGGATGTAATGTGCTGATTTGAGTGAAGGAGATCCCCTTTCCTTCCTGTACAAGGAATGGCATCTCTACAGACAGAGCCGACCATGGCTCCTGATGTTTAAACAGCCAGGTGTGGCAACAGATACCTTCAGGCCAAGCTCCCTTCATCACTTCCACAGAATACCTACAAAGCACCCCATACAACACTTCACTGACATTTGGGATGTATGTTACCATAGTAACGGTGCCTGGCTACCTGGAAATAAGACAAAGCAGTGAGAGACAGGTGGAAACAGGCCTCAGTTACCAAACATTGCTGGGATTTTTGCCCTGGCTGGCCTTCAAGGGTGGACGGATGTGACCTGCATATCTGTGGTATGGCAGAGGTCTGTGGCTGGGGCAAGGCTGTATTCAGACCCATCATGTGGGGGTGATCACATTCTCGCAGTCAGAACATTATGTATTGCCTGGGTTGTGCTTCTTAAAATACTGATTAGGTCGATTAAGACATGGAGACTCTCTGATGGGGTCAACAATCCTCATCTGAATCTGCCCAATAGCCTCCTCATCTCTTGAAATCAAAGCATGATGGATGGCATCATCTTAGCTGTGTGATTCTCAGTGTAGTTGTGTCATACTTGGCATATCAATCAATGTACTCAGCAATGAGCCAGTGCAACTCCCACATCTGTTATCACCATTTCTGAGAGAGGGCATGGCAATTTAGTACTGTATGGATTCAGAAACACCAGCATATCAAATTAAGGTCTCAACAAATTAACTTAATTATTGCTTTTTGTAAAGGTTTTGACAGACATTTGATGAAGTAATCAAAATTGAAATGACAACAGCAATTGTTGTACCATTAGTAATTATGTTAAAGTTACAAAGACAGATCACAAATTCCCTGGATTGTCATGAATACAAACAAACATGCTCATTAATTATGTTCCCCAACAGAGACTAACAGAGCAAATTGTCTGATTTTGTACCAGAATTGAATCAAAATCGCTCAACATGTTTCTTCTATTGATCTTGGACTATTTGGTCAAAGAAAACAACCATTTAAAGTGCATTTTGTATTGATATTCTATCTAAATCCCATTATGAAACAATAAAAACTTTGGCAACAAAAATTACATCTATTGAAGAACTATCCAATTTTTAAGCAGATGTTCTCGAAGACATCGATGTCATTTCAACTGACATGGGATTTTATTGAAACTCCATATGGAGCTAAGCAAGAGAGGCAATGGACGGAAAACTTTGATTGATTTTAACTTGCGATAAATTTTCCGAGGAGATTCTCTCTGGCAAGGGGATAAAAGCCAACTTTCCAAGCTAATCTTGATTTCTGGTTTTCTGATTGTGCCCAGACTGTTGGTGGTTGGCTGTCAGTTAAAGGAAGAGTGGAAATGACAGGCTGTGCTGTTGTTACGCCATCAATTACCCCAACCCCACTTTTCACTGAGGAGGCCAAAGGCGGGGGCACACAAACCCTGCAAATCAATACTTTACATGCAAGTCCAATGACGACCCAAATCCTACTCCAGCAAGCAGAAGAACCCAAACCGACCTCCCCCGACATGTAGGAAGCAACCAGTATTGATAGTTGACTGGTAAATGCCGTCTGCCTTGGTTACAATTCACGTCAGGCAGTGTTAGAACCATCACAAATCAGATTACTTTGGAGAAGAACTTCTCTCTTTGCTGGTAGTCTGATAACCCTTGTAAGGCTGAACTATTTCAGCAAAGCAATCATTCTGGCAATAACTATCTTACATGATTGTTCATTCCAGTTTCCACTCTATGGTCAACGAAAGAGGCTGTCCACATGAGCCCCTAAATATGGTGACAGGCCTTGTTTCTGTGGCCAACATTACCAACTCAAGACACATTCCGGTCCGGTAATGGAATGACATAGCATGAAGTTTGTGAGGAGAAATGCTCATATTGTTATCATATACACCAAAAACAATTTGCTCAACTAGTCTGAACACACAACAGCCCTTTACTGGATAAACATTGTTCGAAGTAAGTGTGGACCAGGGCTTCTTGAGAATTGCTCTGATAGTATTTGAATCTAGGTGCTCCCTAAATCTTTGATTTTTTAATTTAAGGCTTTGACAAGGACCACTTCCACGTTTAATTTTGTAAATTGGATAAAAATGACGTTTCAAATCTCAACCTAGAGAATATCAATGAGGTTTTACACCCATTTTAGCATTATTCTGTCAAATCAACTTAGGGTACACCAACAATGGGCTACCAACATTGTGCCCTGATTTGAAATGAGACTGGTATTTGAGTTGTCAAACAAACTCTTTAACCACGAGGAAACCCCAACATCCACTACATCAAAAAGAATCAAACAATCACTTCCTTCCCCACCAATAGATTCAAGAATTTCCGGAATTAATATTTAATCAATATCAGAGAATTTGAAGTTACCTCACACCATCCACTAAATCTGTCCCAAAACCAACACACCAGAAGCCTCTTGTTATGGTTCCCCATAATGAAGAGACATCCAAAGCATTACCACATCACTGGAGACAACCACAGTCATCTCTGACACAACAAACCATGAAACAAGGGACATGAGAGAATGGAGAGAATCAACTATGTCTGCGGTCATGACAGCATCCATATACTTAGCCACACTTCATCAATATCCATTTTCAAGTCTGCAACCGGTGCAGGGATGTCAACTGCCACATAAACGTCTTGTCTGGCGTCTTCATTACCAACCAATTGACGTCTCACATGCCTCAACAGCATACCTTCTAATTTACCCCAAAGTATACTTCAGGCTGCAGTGATAGATAAGGGCCAAGCAGATTTCCACCGCCAGATGATGACATATATGGCTGTGTAAAGAACCATTCCCACCACATTCAGCTGGTGTAGCTGACTAGGTTCTTATGCATTTGAACATTACTGCACTCCAAATAGCAGTGTAAAGACTGTGATGCCGAAACTGGTCGTCCGCCACTCATTGTCACTTTACACCTATCATAAGATGGCTTAATGACCATCTTCATAATCTGTTTCAACTGCGTAAAGATACTGATCTGCAGGGTTTTATGCGACGCACAAATGTTCGTCCTGTACACACAAATGTTGAGATTGGAAGCAGAAGAATAACATACTGCGTCCCGAGGGATGCACAATAATATTCATTGAACCTACAGCGCATCAAGAGCAGTTAATGGTGTTTGTCATTTCATCCATCAATCATTACCACTATCAAGAGGATCATCGATTCATTCCAGGCTCCAAAGTAATTATCAAAACATACAGTACATGATACCACATCATTTCATTACTTTACAGGACCCTCATATGGCCTGTAAAAATTAATTAAGGTCCTCTTGACCCCCACTTTTGAAAGTCAAGGTAAAACTCTGGATCAGTTGTATGGAAAGGGTTCGAAATTCATCTAGGTCGAACACCAAATTCAGAAACGACTAATGATATGTCCTTGTGGACTACTACTTTAACCATGACCGATGGCATCTCTGTAGAGAAACAATTGTGAAAATATTTAATTTCTAACACAGAAAGTGTTTTAGCTAGACTGAGTGATCGAATGTAGTTTTACACCACAGTCAACAATATTCGATTTGGGCTAGGAGAGAGAGTGTTTGAGAGTATGACCAACCATCCCTACTACAGGGGCAGACAACTGATGGATTGTGTCCAAAATGGAGACCATTATAAATGAAATTGCAAAATCCAATGCCAAAGTGACATTTACTTTTAACTCACTCACTGTAAAATCAAACATGCAAATTGTTAAAAAAAACATATATATATACATATTAACATGAGTCTTGTTGAAACACTGTTCCTACAGGCAGGGGTATTGGGGACTTGTTCAGACTGGGAATCCAGGCTAAATCTCAGTTCAATTGTTATGATCCAGAGTTACATAAGGAGGTATAGTTTAGGCCAGTATTCTACTGCAGCATGTTCAAAGAGGACACAAAATACATCGAATACGGTACAGAATTTCAGAGCTTTTCTAATTATTAGATTTCACTGATGGATGGTTTCAGTTTCCAACTAAGAAATCGATCACAAATGCCCACAAACTATTTTCTAAAAATAGGAAGTATTTTCTAATAATAGGAGTTCAATGAAATGAATTAATATGAGGTAATGGAGTTTTCAAGGTCTGCTGAAATAACTTTTCTTATGTTTTAGTTTTAAGAAGGTTTTAGTTTTTATTTATTGATAATTACATGAAGACTACTGAGAAAGATTTTCTATTTTAATCATGAATTGTCATTAATTGATAAAATATTTTCCAAACCAATGATCAATTTTTTCACTTTCTAACAAGTCAGTTCCGATAACTTTCAAGTCTCAGCTTGTCTTTGGTTGTGTTTAAAATTAAAGGCAGGTCCTGGTGTCCTTAAATTATACTCATATATATGTGAATCAAGGGAACCATTAAATGATCACTTTTACCATTGGTATTATCACTAGGAACTGTCATGCATAAGGACTTTCATGCATAATTGTTAGCCTGTTTGAACACAATTTGCAACAGATTTTAGTGTAAATGTATTTGGACCATAATTAGCCAAGGCAGATTCTACAAGCCTTGGGCTTGGGACTAGTGTTCATGTAGCAGACTGAAACAAGATGAAGGAGTCAGGCTTTATGCTGATTTGGCAGTATTGCTGCAGTATTACAAAATGACACACCACGAACAACTCCACTCCATCCATTTGACGAAACATTTTGACAAGTAAACACTCTGACAAATGGCTACCCAAATGCCCTCCTCATTCACGTGTCGAACAATAAACAACTTATGGATACATCTTTATTCATGTCAATGAATCTGTCTATCAAACTAGGGGAAATAATGGGCGAGGTATTTGGCAGGTAATTTTGGTTTTGTCAGGGCTCAGTAACCAGGGTCCCCGGGCATTCTAACTCACCAAATAATATGTTTGTTTGTTTGCTTGTATTCCAGCAATATGACGATGGTCATATAGACAAGTCTGGACCAGACAATCTAGCGATTGATATAATAACATGAATCTATGCAATTGGTATACGATGATACACATCATCCAAGTCTAAGCAAGCCCAACGACTCTATCCTGTCAGTCGCCTCTTACAACAAGCATGGGTTGATGAAGACCTATTCCAACCCAGATCTTCACGGGTCCATGTGATATGTATGACAATACCTTAATCACTCCCATGCTGTAGGAAATGTTTACATAGATGCTTTACAGGCAATAAAAATGTGTCTATCATGAATGTGTAAATGTTCAACATAAGCAGGCTGTTTTGTATAAGCTTCTGCCTTAGCTTAATAGTGATCTAAATACACCACAATGAATATGCACTGACACATCAGGACAACACATGTCAACAAAAATTCATTGCCAGAACCCAGTCCTGTTAACCTTTAATTTTTTTATCACGGTTGGAGCTGCATGTCACCAAGGAATAACATGTTCCAATAATTATAATTTGCTGGCCTTTTCTATTTTTGCCACATATGCCATATTTCATTCTCTAAACCAAACCCCGGAGTACTCTTAATCAGCAATATCAATTACTACCTCACTGAAACATCCATTTCATAGCCAATAGCGTCCATCATCATAATTACATCGTGAACATTGACAATATTCATTAGCTTTATTTTACCATTTAGTTAAAATTCCATTCATGTAATGAAAGCAGGTTCACTAAATGAGCTTGTATTTGAAGGTTTATTGAGAAGCTAAGTAGCTTTACCTTTTAACGACCTGTTATAATTTCTCAGAAGAGTATGCTACAATAGTATGAATAATCCAATACATTGCCATAGGATCTTTGTTAGGTTGAGAAGTATTATTGCATACTTTCTACAAAAGGTCTACAAGTAAGAGGGTCCTAAGATCTGTTCTTACCTTCTCTAAGCATGCCAACTCGTAAACATTTTTGAAACCGGCAGGCTTGACATGCCTTTCTTCTTCTTTTGGTGATTTCACAGTCTTGACTTGCTGGGCAGGAGTATTCAATATTTCCTACAACAGAAAATAATAACTAAGTCCCATTCATCACAGTTGTTGACAGCCCCACGATTTCATTTACACTTTATGAGGTAGGGCTTAATACTACTTCAATAGCTTGGACAATAATCATCACATTTTGGTGAATATTTCTCTTTTGAATATTCAC
The DNA here is from genome assembly GCF_022045235.1 of Haliotis cracherodii. Lineage (NCBI taxonomy): Eukaryota > Metazoa > Mollusca > Gastropoda > Lepetellida > Haliotidae > Haliotis > Haliotis cracherodii. The sequence continues at coordinate 30,578,487 of NW_027266308.1, forward strand.
GCTCTGTAGTAATCATTTCACAGTATAGCTTCTAATTCTTCCACTGCATACATAGAGGAGAAAAAGACAAGCAATTAATTCACACATATAATCCAATCATTTTTTTAGTCTCTAATTAACAATCAACATCTCAGTTAATTTGTTGTTTACCTTTAATCACGTTCATACAGTGCCATAGGTCTTGTCAATTTGTTATCAAAGAGGCAATTCATGAAATAACCATCTACAAACATGTAGTCTTTACAAAATTCTACTAAAGCTTGGTTTTTTCAAAACTATTAAGTGGTAAAAAGACCTAATAATTTTTCTTTGCAATAAAGCAGCTGACATTCCCCAAACAAAAATCAATCTAGTCCAACTTGAACCTGGTATTATCATGAAATCACAGCAATTGTACGCTTATCGCTTCCTTACAGTCAATCTAAAGCCTTGGGCCTATTCAGAAACCCAACACGTTTATTACTATGATTAGTGGAACGTATTGGATTTCTACCATAAAGCAGGTTGAGCCATGTCAACACTAGTGTGCTTTGCAAGGAAGTAGGTACAGTCCTACAAATGCTGGGGTTATATACACGCTATGTCACACAGCTGCACAGAAGAAATGGCACAACACACAATTTGTCACTGAACTTGACTTCAGATGTACTCCCAGAGGTGTGATAATACATTTTTCATGGCTCAAGGCCCTAATGACCATGAGATTGGAATCTGATAAATATAAAAAATTGAAATCGAGATCTTTCACAAAAACATGCTAAATTCAATTCATTCATTGATCCTTTATAAAGCATGGAACTGTGAACATGTGAAAGTTGCTCTCACCAATATTCCACAGGGAATTATTACACTGAAATTTGAATTTAAAGAACAGAGGTTTTGATACATTCACTATTTTTGTATTTTAAAACAATTCTTGCTATATCTCAAAGCTCAGTTCATGTAAACAAAGACCACAGCGAGATAACTCTCCTGAGAAATAGTTATTTGAATTCAATAAAGTTTCACTTTCCTTGATCAAAAAGAGAGCTTGTTCTCATACCTCAGTAACCTGTCCATAACTTATAATGCTTTCTCTCAAATACCTACCTCCTTGTTTTAAGCACACTAGACATTTCCATAACTTTCCATTTTCAAATGTCAACGACAGAATTCATTTAACTCAAAAGGAACAGATGTGCAAAAGGCGACACCATCAGTGTCAACTCTAACTTAATTCTTATCATGACAGATGAAAAACAGAGGTCATAGCAGGACAGTGCATATTCAGCGCTCAAGAGTAGAATTAACTCGGCAACATGGTTGGTAGGTGTAATTCAGGTCATGATGACCCAAGCCTGTGCAACTCAGTCTGTGCCCAAAACTCTTAGGCTTCTAGCCCAAATTTGACTCTTAGCAGCATTTTCAGTGGATTGTGTTATTATATGGACTGAGCCTAATAGACCAAACAGATGTTTACTTGGGCTTCAGATTAGTGGCCATAAACGCTGACTGACAAATGGAATACATTTATATGATCAAACAGCTCTTCCGAAGATCTGGATCACTATGTATTTTATAGTCTTCTTTAAGAAATAATTACCATTAATTCAACAGTTCAAATATTCATTTTACTATACTGACATACTGGGAATCAGCCGACTCACAAAACATTAACCACCTAATCCTCATTTTAGTTGACAAGAACACAAATCTGCAAGAGTTAAAGAATTCATTAAACTAAAAAATATAGAAGGTTTTCATATAATTATATACAAGAAAATACGACAGAAACTGATGATAGTGGGCCAGCTTTGTTAGCACCATAGCCATGTTGGTAGGTTTCACCAGAGTGGTAAACGTCTGAGACCTGAATTACTTCGGGCTTTCCTCCCACGTTAAGCTAACACACTGTGTGACATAACTGGAATAATGTTCAAAATGCTGTTAAACCCAACTCACCCATTGACTCACTCATAATAGTGATGTAAATGAGTTGCTACACAGTAGAACTATGCTTCCCCAGAATTGCCACAGGAGATGAGTACTTGGTAAAAGTTTGTGTGGTCTGCAATCACCTTCACATTCTTCTCTAGATACACGACACGCACTACTTGGTATCACACAAAATATACAAAGCAGCTGTGATTTGAAAAAAACTTCACTTCCATTTCTCAATCCCTTTAGCAGGTAGCTATATTAGTAGAAGGCCTGACAAGACAAATAGTTCTGTACTGGCTGGGACCCAAGCCTAAAGAGGGCCCCTACACCACAAGTACATATTTCAAGTGGTAAATACTAACATTGTATATCACAACAGATTATAAGAACCCATCTGAACTCTACAACTGTCAGTGTAATGTGCACAATCTTCTTATAGCTGTCTTGTGGGGTCTTTTCTGTCTTTTTTCATTATTCAGATTTAAGGTTGATGTACAGATCAATGTGTAAGACTTACAGGGCCTAAGATCACCTTAAATCTGATTCAGTGTAGTTAGTTCCATAACATGGTAAATGTTTACTAAAGTTACTAAGTGTTAAGACTTATTCAACTACCTTTTTCCTTCATTGACAATCCATCACTGTAAACCAGTGACTGATAACATGAGCACTGATCAATGGGTAGACCCAATCTGAGACAGGTAACAAAAGCTGACTACTTGATGGTTTGGGGTTTTTTTTGTTCCGCTTGAGATTTTATCGCCAGTGTAGTCAGCTTTCATGGATAGTGAGTGAGAGAGTTATGTTTAACGTCCCATCGTCAATATTTTAGCCATATCGTGACAATTCATTGCAAGAATGAGGTCGGTACCTGATCTGACCCAACCTCCACACATGGTGTGTGACAATAGAATGTACAGTTGGAGCAGTATCGCCTTTTCTACCATAGGATGACCCTGTGGAGATTCGAGTTTTGGAAAGGTCACCAATTAGATTGGGTGGTCAGTCTCAACGACTTGGTTGACTGTGTGTCTTCATACCCAGACAGCTTGAATCGACACCCACAGCTAGCCCATCATATCCATAGCATGATCGGAGCAATCAAAGTCAATCCCCAGACCCCAACATCCTCCTATTACACTAAAGTAGGTCCAGGATACTGCAACTTTCAAAGCTCAAGTGTCATAAAATTCTGTTTGGTCCAGCAAGTAGAGCCTATCATAGTCCCTACACCAATGCTACAATCTATCTACAGTTCAGGCAAGTAGATTGCATACATATTATTATCCCACATTTTTACATCACACTACTGAAAACTTAGATCACACATGCCAAACATCTTGTTCCACACACCAATGTAAGCACTATGAATATAGTAAGTCTGTGTTTAATCACCCGAGTTAAGATAATCGTAGTACTAGGTTCTCTTTGTTATCCTAACTGCTGCTTACAAGGTTACAATTTCAGCACCACAATTGCTTAATGGGCTGCTATTGTAGCACTAAGACTTGTAAATCTGTAAGTTTGGGAGTTGCGACAGGTGTGGTGCTAAGACGACTTCATAAAGGGGGTCCTAATAACTTATGATCTCATAATGCCATATTGGGAAACAGCTGTAGCCTATCACACTTAAACAAGTGGTTGTCCTATGGATAGCAAGTGCATGCAAAACCTATGCATGTGGAGACATTGCAAAAAAACTTGTATTGCCACCTGTCACTCATCAGTATTCCTCGATCGTTATCTCAACAGTTGCTACACATAATGACATTGACACATAACAACAAGTGGTGTTTCAGTTGTAACCACAGTAAATACCAAATGTTTTTCTATGGATGGAATGTTTTTATAGGAATATCAAAAATATTCTTTTAGATTTTTTTTTCTCAATTTTGTTAAATGATTCAACTAATACATACAATTTTTAATCAGTGTTTGTATCTGATACAGCATGAACTTTAGGTTCTAGATATATCTTAATGATAGCCTAAGATTCCAATACAACAGCAGCAAATCAGAAAGACTAAGTTAAAAACTGTATTTATGAAATTATAAGAGTCTTTGGCTATAGTATTGATTGTAAAGACCCCCTCTCTGAAAGCTTTCATTCTTAACTTTGATTTTCATCCACAATTTTGAACGCTTTTAAAGCAGTTAGCCTGGCTGGCTCTAAGCATCGTTTTCAGAAAACAAATTATTATTTTTTTATGGACAATTATTGTCTGAGCTTACTTGCCCAAACATAATCTTCCAAGACTTAGGCATCAGTCTAGTGGCTAAAGTAGTAGACTGCTGAATATGTGTTCACTGAAATTTTATTGCTGTTGGAAGTTTCTGACAGTGTAATCTTAAAACCCAATTGACCTACATTATACAAATGTAACAAACAATTGGCTTGAAAAATAATACAGAAGAATGTTTGCCATCAGTCAACAATATTTTCAGGAAACATCATTACACATAAAAATCTTATCATCAATACACAAACATTAAATCCCTGGTTGAGTGTTAGCGGGAACAAAACTTCATGAGTTAGCATGTTCTATTAACTTTATACATTGTTCCTGTCAAACTGCCACTAGAACGGATTACAAACGATAACCCTCATTCATGCACATACAATACTACTGGGCACTAGACCATTTGATACTATTATACCTAACAATGTTACTGCTATGAACACCTGTTCCTCCAAGGGTGCAAACCCATGCATGTCTGCGTATGGTGCTATCAGTGATAAACAGAAATTGTCAATGGTCTTGTTTTCCATTGCATACATCTTTACATAACTGACATCAAATTCTAGTTCTTTAGGCATGTGTTAAGGGCCATTAGTAGGCTTATCAATCAAACATTGCCCATGGTTATTCTCTGAAAGCACATTCATACCTCAATATTTTACAGGACGTGCATAAATATCATATTATATTGACTAAATTTTCAAGCACATATCATCTCTGACATGCAGCAAGAACAGCTGTCACATAATTTGTAAAATGTCAAACGTAATTCTAAATGGTTCAGCTGTACACTAAAAGTCTAGATGGTTATGGGTAGTAAAACACACTACAATTTGGTTAGGTGGGTTTAACGCTGATATGTGTGTCAACATAACATTGGAAGAAAGCCTGAAGTGATGAAACCTTAGACATTCACCAGTTTAAAGTAAAGTGCCATGACAAACCTAAAATAATAATAATCAGGTGGAACCTGGAAATCCAGCACACCAAATGGACACAACTCTGCACGGCAAAGTAAAGCCTAAGACACCTGGGCCCCCATACCTCCCTAAATTTGGAAGGTTTTTTAAAAAGCATAGATCCATGACCTTCAAAATGACTAGTGATTGAAATGCCTTAGAAACATTAAGATTGAAAGACGCTTGATGTGAATAGCTTTAAAATTACAGAAGTGACATAAAGCAATTGATTCACACCAGTGGAACATGTGTCGTATCATATACATCTGGTACATAAAAATGCATAATAATGATAATCATAATCCTGATATGTCATCCTATTTATTCATGCATATTACAGCAGTGTATTATTTCTGATCAACTTGCATGTATTTTTCTTTATATGGTAAGCACAGAGTGCATGATAGGTTTATGTGAAAGTCAATAGAAGAAATAAGAGCTGTGACGCATTGTTTTCCATCATTCTTTAAGATAGCCCAGCTGACAACACTGCTTAATCCATCGAAGGAATCAATGTAAAAGTATATTTGCTCCATGCCGCCATCTGCTACAGGGAATCTGAGTCCTGAATCTTTGGGTCAGGATCCCACATCAATTTCTGACACTGACATGAATATTATTGAATCAGAAAACATTACCACTATGTCTGCTAGATATTCATTCAAGTCTCAATACAAATTCAATTTACGAGCTTTCCAATCTGGTTCGATACATATATTCCCAGAGTGCAACAGTCAGGTGTAAATTTAACAATAGTGGCTGGACTTTTGGCACCCAAGCCATGAACTTGTCACTTGTCAATTGGCACCCTTCCAGACCCCCACACAAGGCCTAACAAATCAGACTGATATTATTCTAGTTTATTATTACACTGAATACCTCCACCCACCCCAGTGGTAAGTCTCCAGGCCGGGTTACAACCTGGCTGGCTAGCCCTGATTTTTCATGGGTAAACACTACAAAGGAGCTGGAGCTTGCAGTGTATGTGCAGAGGCCTGTCTGGGGCACAGATACTAACTCTTTCTAACTCACAGGTCCTTATCAGGATACATGAAAACCTTCCAAATTTTGAGTTGTATTAATGCTAAATTGAAAATATTTTTGTATGATATTTATATAAACATCTACAATTCCTTGTAATGTCACATTCAAAATGAAATAAAAAACACACTTCAGATTCACATGATTAAAGTAACAATATTATATAAAACGTTAATGCCAGAGAATAATCTGTCTTGATAATGTATCGAAACAGATTCCATTCGTCATTAGAGGCAATACAGTGGTGAAAATCCTATGACAGGAGCACTGAAAATCAGTGATGACACCAGGTGTTCACGAAAAGGGTAAGCATGTCCTTCTCTACCAATTCAAACTTCGACCAAAATACCGAATGTAGAATTTTGGGCCAGTGTTATATATATATTTGTGATCATCATCGGTGATCAAGGTTTGGACATAAGGTAGCTACTTTGAAATTCATGATCAATCCTGAAGTGTCAAACACTGATTTTTTAACAGAGGGCTTAACATAATGTTTGTTTGTTGTTTAATGCAGCACTCAGCAATATTCCAGCTATATGACAGTGGTCTGTAAATAATCAAGTCTTGACCAGACAATCCGGTGATTGACATCATGAGCATCGATCCTCGCAATTGGGATACGATGACATGCATCAACCAAGTCAGCGAGCGTGACCACCAGATCCTGTTAGTCGCCTCTTATGGCAAGCATGGGTTGGTGAAGACCTATTCTAACCCGGATCTTCACAATAAGTCTGCACGATCTTGCAGCATTACCACACACTGATCCTCTGAGGCTGTAGTGGAGAACCTTTACACTGATAACACCTGGTATTCATTAGTGAACTTTCTCTCTTGAGTTGTGCCATGCATCGATAAAAAACAAGTGAACAAAATAAAACATGAATCAATGTTATATTGGAAGCAAAACCTAGTTTTCTGCTTGATTTAAATAGACAGCAGTGCCAATTAGTAGCTTTCGAAATGCCACAATTCCTAAAACTTTTACTAGCCATGGGCTATCAGGCTAGCAGTGGTTTCCATTTCTAATCCTTCCACACGTCAGTGTTGTTCTGACAAGGCTGTGTGCATCCTTGGACCTCTGTCTGACTGAACAAATAGTGGCGGTGGACTGATATCCCTGGAAATCAATACTACCTACATTAATGGTATCATGTATAGTGTAACAATGGCCCTGCTGCATGGTGTAAATGTGATCACAATCAATCGAGCATAGTAGAGTTGTACAACAGATGACACTAAGCTGGTTTGTGGTTTATCAATGGAATGCATAATCATTGCATTACTACAGCTTTGTTTGACCCGACAATTGAAACAAATTGTACTTAATTGTCTGGAGTTGGATGGCCAGAAATAACGAAAGGTAACAAAAACTTCCATATCTATTCAAAATGCAACATTTAAGTCTTTCCCACTCTTTTCAAACCTGTAAAACCAGGTCTGTTTAAATGAAACATCATATTTTATATATTTTTTTACTTATAAAATACAGATTAATTAGCATAATAAGATAGTTGTGGGTTTTTTAAATCTAAGACCTGTAAAGTTGAAAAATCAAAAATTCTTAGCTACTGCTAAACACACAATGTTATGAACCAAAAAGATTATGAATCGAAATTCGATGTTGCATTTCAGCTTTATTGAAGTAAAATGGTCCCTCCTACACTATCACATGAGTGTGATTACAGCTCCAGAGTAAATAAGGAATAACAGTATCTGACAACTCACTTCACATGAAGGAGTCAACTCGTGCAGTCATTAGTCGGGGCAACAAGAGGAGTTGTGAATGTCATCTTGATACAAAATACCCAAAGAAGCTGATTCTCTAGAGATGCGTTAAAAGGCTTATCTGCTCTCTGTCAATCAAGCCCATCATTCTGGTGGGTGGCGTTTTATGATATTACAACAGCATGTGATCAATAGCGTTAGACTAGCTCTACAGTCCTGTGACACTATGCTGATTAGGCAGATCTTACAGAATAAAGTACTCTTTCACCAATCAATATCGTTATAGGCAAGTCAGCCCTTTCTACAATCAATGGTTTCAATCTAGGCCGGCAAGCCTCAACATGGCTTCATACTGGACTGGGCCACTTGCAACTGCCAGCTGATAGCAGATGAAGGCTATCTATTGACAGGCTGATCTGCACCTCTTAATCTCTGCAATTTTCCATGGTTAGTGACACAAACCGTGTAATAAGAGAGACGTTGATCTCATATATCACATCATCACATGAAGTAACAGAGACACCAGAACATGGTTACAAGTTGAAGTATTTTGCACTGTTGTTAGTAATGAGGGCCCTTGGGTCCTTGAGGATTTGGGCTGATTACTTTAATCAAAAGGTCCCAAATCTGTTGATAATATATTTTCATCATAAATAACTATAAACAAATCTTATATTCACTCATATACACGCAAGTGATATTCAGTCATTCACAACCTTTCACACATTAAAATCATACAAAAAATGTCTAAAGGCCCTAACGTGTGCTTTGGCACCAGATTTTAGTGATAATATTCGGACTATTGTTAGCATAAAAGCAGAGCTCACAAGATGGAAAGACATTTTACATTGCTAGGCTTATCAGAAGTGGTTCAAGTCACACATGGACATTGAACAGGATTTGACAATTCCACAGTTGTATGTAAAACTGCAACTCAAAATGGTTAAAAGTTAGAGGACACTGACTGTTATCCAAAATGATTATAAGTTTTTCCTTCAAAATTGGTAATGATGTAGAAAAACGTCCGATGGAAAAATGATAAAATCTTGAAAATGTTCCAGATGGTCAAATGACAACATTTTGAAACTGCTACATATGGCACAGAAGTAAAATGTAAAACCACCTGAAAACCCCACTGGTGTGTTGCAAAGTGTGTCCATCTAGACTGTATGCAGACAGCCTACCTAACAAGCCTAAGAAACCAGTGTGGGATGAAGCTTCAGCAGGATCTATACTGGCTCCTAATGCCCTGATCCTATCAATACATTCAGTTTCACTGAACTTCCTATTTTGACACTAACGAACGTGCAGACTTATTTCTGTGGGTACTAGTCTTATACCGAGTATACTGTTTATACGCATGCGGTAAATAATTCCCAGATTAATCAATATCTCCCCAGGGCTTAAGCTTTTATATTGGGATTAGAAAAGGAGCGAGCTGTTTATAAATCAATGTTAAATAGTGCACTCATTCACCTGGAACTTTGGTCCTTTCTAACAAACACAATCTGATTGAATATTCCAATTTTATGACATACAGATGTAAAAAACATTGTGATCAAATAGGTTATGCTACACTGCAAGATTAAGGAATGGCTAGACCGCGTTTCTTTCACTGATCAACCGACTGGATCCAACCAATAAATAAATGGATAATATTAAAATCTATTTTTATTCACCCACCCAACCGTTCGGCATTTTAATAGATTACAAAAACAGCATTATACATCTATAAAAGACAATAAAACCAACAGCTGATACTTCCAATATTAAGACGTTTAATACCAACTAATCAAAATTCAAAGAATAATCTCAGTAACTGAACATAACTAGCATGGAACATGTGGAAAGCCCAAGTTTAAGAAATTGTCAATGTACACACAAATGTACAATTCTTTCTTCCAAAACAGACCAACCAGAACGATGCCTGTTCAAGGAAAAATCTATTTTTTCGCTAATGACAGCAATATTCAAGCTTTATCACACAGACTGTATATAATTGTGCTTGGCCAGTTTTCCTCAAAGTGATCGGTGATCGTAACTCCCATATTTAAGCATAGCTTTACGATAATCTAAGCACTGAGATAGTTTTGTGGGCCGGGGCTTTGGACCAGGCAAATCATTGACGAAAGTATAAGTACTGATCCACATCATCTGGGCACTGAGTCTGAGCACCCAATCCTCTTTAGTCAGCTGTGATGGGATACTGGAACATTCTACACAGGAATACCAATCCACATATATATTTCCATTTCAACCTATCCATGTTCATCTATCAGAAAAACTCTTTTGTTATTGTTGTTTAACGCCACTCAGCAATATATAAGTTATATGAAGGTGGTCTGTAAATAATCAAGACAAGACTAGAAAATCCTGTGATTGACATCCTGAGCAAGGATCCACACTTTCAGGGTAGGTTGACACACTCAAATTGTGGACTTCTATCCTTACCCTGAATTCACAAGGGTTTGACACATTATCAGTGTTATTATAAGTTGATGTACAATAAGGGTCATGTTGCTCATTCTGTGCACAAACATGACATGAATTACTATTAGAATATCAACTAGTATATGATCCATGCAAGGACACTGTCAATGTAAATGAAAGATTGGATTGAGGGATAATATTAGTAAGGATGATCTCTAAAGGACCAACTCTGTATGTAGTGAGTTTCAGACTTCAGGAAGTAACACAATCAAATGTGAGCAATATGGATTTGCTGATCTTATATTCATGAACCAGGCCCACTGTTTAAGTCATAAAGTGGTTAACACAATTTCAATCAATGTGAGGCTGTGCAAGTTGTGGCATGACTTGTTTAGTGTGACCGATCTCTGCAGAAACTGGCACCTGTATTTTAGTGTTATAGGTCAAACATACTCTCAATGATTAACTAAATATGACCAGCAGAAAAGAGCAAATTTGAAAGTATTCAGACATATGCAGACTACTGAAACTAAAATGAGATAGTTCTACTGCTGGTGAAGCAGGCCCTAGTGTTGCTGCTCTAGTGTAGTGAGTGAGTGAGTGAGTGAGTGAGTGAGTGAGTGAGTGAGTGAGTGAGTGAGTGAGTGAGTGAGTGAGTGAGTGAGTGAGTGAGTGAGTGAGTGAGTGAGTGAGTGAGTGAGTGAGTGAGTGAGTGAGTGAGTGAGTGAGTGAGTGAGTGAGTGAGTGAGTGAGTGAGTGAGTGAGTGAGTGAGTGAGTGAGTGAGTGAGTGAGTGAGTGAGTGAGTGAGTGAGTGAGTGAGTGAGTGAGTGAGTGAGTGAGTGAGTGAGTGAGTGAGTGAGTGAGTGAGTGAGTGAGTGAGTGAGTGAGTGAGTGAGTGAGTGAGTGAGTGAGTGAGTGAGTGAGTGAGTGAGTGAGTGAGTGAGTGAGCAGAATTTAACACCACTTTTAACAGTATTTCAGTTAATGACTGGGAGGAGAGCCCGAAGTGATGCAGGTCTCAGATGTTTACCTCTTCGGTGAAACCCATGAGCACGGGTACGGTGCTGACAAAGCTAGAAACATAATCGGGGCGATTCGGGATTCGATCCCACTATCATAGGTTTTTGGCATGCCCAAAGGACAGAACTCTGCACAGCGAATCGCAGCGCTTAGAAAACTGGGCCACCCATGCCCCCTGTTGCTGCTCTACACCTGCCAACACCTATGGATGGTTGTTTTTGTGTTGTTGGAACACCACACACATCAAAACACTCAGTAAACATATGTTTGGGAACAGAGAGATGTTATCAACAAAAAACATGAGTTTGTTGTCTTTCAGGTCTTGTCAGAACTACAAAATAAGTGGAAGCAAAACAAAACAATTTGTGAAAAATTCACTCAATGTTACTATTGTTAGATTGATTGACACTGACAGCAACTTTCTGCACCAGTTAAGGAACACCAAGAAAAAGAGATGAGAAATGCAAAAAGAATCTATAGAATAGATCCATTTGGAAAGAAACCAAAAATCTATTTTGGGAAACTACACCATTCAGTTCAATACCTTGCAACTCTACATCAACATTTATAGTAAACATAGATTTAGCAACATATAATGGCAATACAAACATTTCCCCCTTTAAACCCTACAAAGATTCCCATGCAAACATTCTTCCCAATACAAACAACACCCCAGAGAAACTTGGATAGCTAGCACATACATATCCTGTAATCAAAGCACAGGCCGGTTTTGTTCGAAACCATGCTGTCAGCAAAATCCCGACCATAGCAACATTCAAGCAATATCAGTGGGCAATATATAGAATGAGCTTCACATTTTGTACCCAATTTGGGAAACATGAACCGTGGCTATCCTCATAATGAGCAGCCACCTCAATCATGGGTCTATGCCACTGTCTGAAAGCCGATCCATACCTGCCTGGAAATGAGGATCAGAGATTTTTTGTCATAGCCATAAGAAACAAAGCAGTGAGCTCTTGCCAATACAGCATGGAAAGTCTTACATAATAGAAACCAAAAATATATACCGGATGTAGGTCATGGGCTACAAAGAAAAGCTGTGTGTGATGACAGCACATGATGTTTGACGTAATACACTGTACTACACTCAGCAAGGCAATGGTATGTACCCTGTGCAGTTCAGCTGATGTCAGCAATGCATGCAACGCTGTGTACTGACGTACAGTGCTGGTACCGCCCTTATCTCAGATAGATGAACAAGATTTCCGGTATGTCACAGCCTTTGTAATGAAGGTTTTCGAAACTGAGTTAGTTCCCGCGATTTTGGGCAACATATATTAATCTGACAACCCCCTTAATGTTTAATCTCGAAAACTAGGATTCACAAATCCTTTTGACTTTCATCAAAAAAATTTACTCACCTATTTTGATATATGTTAAGGACATTTTCTTGAATATCATTTGACTCTCCACTTGCTTTTGTACACAAATATATACTGACACCCTGCAACCTACCTTCATCAGTAGTTACATGTACACAGAGAAGCTGCATTCCGTAACACATAAGTATATACAACAAATATGCTATCACTTTATACATTCACTAAATCCACAGAAAATCTGTGAGGAGACATTTACCTTGAATTGTCCGTTTGAAGAAGGCTTTGCACGCCTCACATGACGACACACCATAGTGGTATCCTGATGCTACATCACCACAAACCAGGCAGATTCTCTTCGTTCCATCTGCATTGTCCGACTCAACCGACAAAGTGCTGGTACAGAAATCCATTTTGCCATTCTCCACACTACAAGGCGAGATATTTCCACTGTCGCCACTGTCACCGTAGGAGCGGTCAGACCCATAGTCATCATGGGTGCCGTAATCTCCGAACACATCCCGTCCGAAACTTTCATCAAGAGATGGTTGTGAACATCGACTTAATCCAAGAGGGCTGCTAGGTTCACATTTTATACTGGAGTCCAGATCCATACTTGACCATAGGGAAGTGGGTGGAAAATCTAATGTCCCGGAACCCTGTAACAAACAAAAACAATAAGATGTGCAATCCTGGCACAAACACAACTGATAGTCTCTGACTGCATTTAGATGCATCACAGCCGATCTACAATACAATACATTCACAGCCTTGAATATCAATGCCCTGAAGACCAATAAGAATAAATTTTCAGTTTTATTACGTATTGTATGAATAAGCAGGCTTTGAAACAAACAGATCCAAGGATGGTTCTCATAGAGGCTTATCATAAAACTTCTAGAAAACATTTATGATTAAATAAAGAAATTAACATGAGCATTGACTTCTAAATGTTAATGAACATCATGTCTTAAAAACAGTTATTCATGAAGCATAAATGCAGATTCAGTGAAAATCCGGCTCCAAGTTCCTTGCCTCCATGAAGCTGATGTCTGTGCTAGAGCAGCCACTGTAAACACTGGCAGTTCTTCTTACATATGTACAGGTAGCAGAACTCCCCATTCTCACACTCCACAGCTAATAATAAAACTGGCACTCAACCAATCTGTGTCATCACTGCCTGTGTTCCAGGAGTGAACGTAGGAGATACACATCTATGCTCTCAGTTTCGTGACGTATGCTAGCCAACATTTACGTATTACTTGTGTGCATCATCGAAAGACGTCTCATGTAGGCATGACGCTCTCAGGTGAAATGGGAAACCACAGTAGCGTGCGGCTGCATACCATTTCAAGGATATATCAGGATCTAACAGTAAGTGCAGGAGGGATGAAAAAAGTGTTCAACATAGTGTTTATCAATATTTGTCCTGACAGACTTGGCTGAAGCTCTAGCACATCTGTTCTATCGTTCCCCTCAGGGAGCATGGGGGATTGCTAGCTCCATATTTCACAAACATGACCAGAGATGATAGGCACCATGCCGGTATGGTACTGAAAGAAGCTGATGTAGGCCAATTTTAATTAGCCAGTGGTGGTAGGTGATACGAGGTATTTATTACCCCTTACCTGGCATATCAAGACTGGCAGAGATATAAAACCTGGTGTTGTTTGCACAACCCCCTGCTGGGTGCCCATAGGTTGTGTTTTATCATCATGATCTTTGCTTATCACCACAACATAACAATACACATGGTCCATTGAACAGATACCATTACAAAAGTGCACTCGGCTTGTGCTTACCACATTTTTCTATCAAATTATACCATTATCCACTCCTAGACAAGATAGACTGGAACTCGGCCAGGGGAGCCACTATTAAGATTCCTTCCAACTAATATACCAGGTACTCTAAAAGCAGGGGTAGTATTACTAATTCCAGCAATTCATGCTATTATCGTCTATGGTATCATTTATCAACTGGAACAAACTTCACTGCTCCCATAAGAAAACAATTCCCTCAACAAGACAATGATTCCTTTGCAGATATATGCCCACTACACCTTACATCATAAAGCTAATCTATTGCATGCCTAGCAGTAGATATTCTTGTAAATGCATTGTTTGATCAAGTTTACAAAATATCATCCAAACCAAAGTCCTATGGATACCATCACTATCACAAATTTGTGTTTTATTCTTGGCAATAGGATAGCCAAAAGTTCCTGACACTGCATCATCGCTGCATCAAAGAGATCCTCAGGACCTTTTAAGCACTTCTACATGTAACGCAAATACTTTGTGTTCTTTTACTCTTGTACTGAGTAAATATTATTCTACATACCAGTCTTGAATGAACTAATTTCTCGCAAGACAACAACTTGAACCACCTACACTGAGACAAACCTGGTGATGGGGAACGTTCCCTGCCTGCAATGGGATGCTGGTTGTCAAGTCTGAGACTAGTTAATCCACAGACACAAATACATAACAACAACACATCCCCCACATGCCACAAAACTAGCACAGCTAATGCATGGCTACAAATAGATCACACTAACACTGCTGGAAGGATTCATATATTTCAATGAACTCATGTGAAACATAGTCAAGTTACATGTTTTATGACATATGGATGGACTGCGAAATATCACAAAAATGATCATGTACAGATAGATCATACAAAAGCACACACACATATATATGATACATGTCATGACATCTATGCTACCAATGCTGTGGTATGTCATGTCGCCTGAACATCCCTAGCATGACCATGACAACCATGACTACAGCATGTTATACCACAGCTGGTGGTCTACAATCACTAAGCGGATGACATTACCTTACACTGTGAATCCATTACTGTCGGTGCCACACACAACAAAACCACTTATTATGCACAATGTCAAGAGGACCACAAACTGAATATATGCCTATGCTAATACTCCTGGATTATTTCTGTTTTCTGTTTCAAACACTGACAGCTGCACCACAGCCCCTGCATCTCAATTAACTGTTCAAATTGCACAGCCATTTCCTTCTCCACTTCTTGTAATGCTAAATCACTGTCACCAAAACAAATCCAACAGTAAGGAGAAATTTATCAGAATGTTTCAGCCGAGGACAACAGAAAAATATCAGCTGGAATTAAATCGGTGCATCAAATCCGTTGTAGCACAACCTGCTTGTGATGGAATTAGATGTTAGAAGATATCCTGACCTGAGAAGGTGGATGCAAGGGTGCCCTGAGATTCTTGAGACACCGAGTTGGCAACAGCACGGGAGTCAATGGTTCTGTCTGCTGGACACTTTGGCTTCACCAGGCTTGCACAATCAATATATAGGATATGAGGAATGAAAAGCTGTCCCAGTCCACAGCTCTGCTGCCACCTCTCGCATGGAAGATTGAAACTATCACTGACAGTAATTCACTCTGATTCCCTGTGTAGCATACTCTCATTACATCCTCCCAACTGTCATGGTAATTGTGTTTTTTCAATGCATACAGTGTATAACCAATTCATGTTTGGAGTTGTGCAATGATTCAATCAAACACATCAAAGAAATCAGATGGCTGTTTTACAGGTGACAAAGCACTGCAGGAAAGACAACTTGAACTATCTGTGTGTTGACGTCAATGCTCTGGGGAGGGTATACTTGAGTTTCATATTAAACAGAGCAGAGCAATAACAGCGGCATAAACAACTTTGTTGTAAACAACAATAAAATTGAAGCAAAAGCACCTATTCATATTCTATTCCCCCACTCAGCGTTAATGGTGTATGTTAATATTACCTAGCCTTGCCACTGCTTTAAGTACATAGAGCAGGGAGCTTTATCAATATAAGAAGAATGCCTTTTCATGAAGTATACCATGCTCAGGACATTCAACTAAGATTCCAACAATGCATGCAACTTTTTAACTTTCACCTCAAACATCTTTCAAATATTAGCTTTTGAAAAATACAGCATGCTCTTTTCTTTATTTTTGCTGATAACATGGCATGCAGGGTGAAAGCAAATGGTGTGATGATTGTAACATAATGAGACTTGTACGTGTACTTGTGTGTACACACAAGCGAGCCACGCTCCAGCTGTCAGCCATTGGAGATATGGGTCATAACTGGTAGCAGCTGTAGGCTGGATGTACAGTCATGTGAAACATCCGTGTGTGCCATCTTCAGTGGAGTGTGCAGCTCTGACATAGGACGACTTCTCACTGGAGCGTACTATGCTCACTTGGGTGTGCTGTCCTCACTGAAGTCACAGCAAGGTGTGCTGTCCTCACTGAAGTCACAGCAGTGTGTGCTGTCCTCACTGAAGTCACAGCACGGTGTGCTGTCCTCACTGAGGTCACAGCAGGGTGTGCTGTCCTCGCTGATGTCACAGCAGGGTGTGCTGTCCTCACTGAAGTCACAGCAGGGTGTGCTGTCCTCACTTGGGTCACATCAGGATGTGTTGTCCTCACTTAAGTCACAGCAGGGTGTGCTGTCCTCACTGGGGTCACAGCAGGGTGTGCTGTCCTCACTGAAGTCACAGCAGGGTGTGCTGTCCTCACTGGGGTCACATCAGGGTGTGCTGTCCTCACTAAGTCACAGCAGGGTGTGCTGTCCTCACTGGGGTCACAGCAGGGTGTGTTGTCCTCACTGGGGTCACAGCAGGGTGTGCTGTCCTCACTGAGGTCACATCAGGGTGTGCTGTCCTCACTGAAGTCACAGCAGGGTGTGCTGTCCTCACTGAAGTCACAGCAGGGTGTGCCGTCCTCACTTGAGTCACAGCAGGGTGTGCTGTCCTCACTGAAGTCACAGCAGGGTGTGCTGTCCTTACTTGGGTCACAGCAGGGTGTGCTGTCCTCACTGAAGTCACAGCAGGGTGTGCTGTTCTCACTTGGGTGTGCTGTCCTCACTGGGGTCACAGCAGGGTGTGCTGTCCTCACTTGTGTCACAGCAGAGCATACTGTCCTCATTTGAGTGTGCTGTCCTCACTGGGGTCACAATAAGTTTTCACCTGTGTCATATTGCTGTCCTCACTGAGGTCACAGCAGGGTGTGCTGTCCTCACTTGGGTCACAGCAGGGTGTGCTGTCCTCACTGGGGTCACAGCAGGGTGTGCTGTCCTCATTGGGGTCACAGCAGGGTGTGCTGTCCTTACTGAGGTCTCAGTAAGGTGTTACCTTCGCCATATTTATGTCCTCACTAGGGTTTGCTGTTGTTCTGTTCCCACAAGGGAGTGCCGTGTGCTGTTGTCATTGGTGTGTGTTATTCTACGAGGTAGCTTTCCCCACTCTAGGATCTGGTGACAACTGTGAAGTGTCCTGTTGACACTGGGGTTGGTTGTCCTCAACAAGGATGTACTGTCTGGATCAGGATGAGCACACCTAACTCATCAACCAGGGTGCACTTGCCACATCGTGGCTGATTAAATAACAAGTTTGCCTTGACATTGAGCATATGCCCAAGTGTATCACTGTTAACTTGGAATCATGTAAATAATAAATAGGAATATCCCACCAACTCCAAACAATCCCAATTCCTTGTCAAACATATGAATGCATTAACACCACAGCAATAGACCTAATCAAGTCTTTATTATCAATTCAAGACTCATAAGATGTTCTACATTCTCTAGCCAGAAAACCCAAAATGGCAGTTACATCCTACATCAGGGACTAAAACATAATTCAGCTGATAAAACATTTGGTTCATTGTTTCATCACAACCATCTCAAGTGATTCAGATAAATCCGACTCGCTACCATACAGGGCTTGGTATTTAGGCTGCCACAGCAGATGTTGGCAGCTGTTGGAAGCTGTGGGAGACAGCCAGGTGCGCTTTATTCACAGACAGAGGCATGCATAAATAGCCCTTACCTGACCACAGAGATAGCTCCCCAATTCAGACCAGGTCAAAACCGATCCCTACACTCTGAGGCTACATTATGTATGATCAGGGACCAGACCAGACAAACACTGACCAAGGGCCTCAAGATATGGCTTTTAATTTATGTACATATGTACATGTACAAATGTACAAAGGCCTTGACTTTCAGACACAAAAATATGTTACCCTTGTATTAAATAATAACATAGTCAATTGCTATAAACTTCTCAAATATGTGCTCAAAGACAAGTGATAAAGTATTTCACAATATGATGAAATGTCTTTTCAGTTTCACATCCAAATCATCAGATTATCAAACTAGTTTAATTAATGAGTCAGCAACATCACCTTACATGGCATCCTAATCTATGACGAGGCTTGTATGGACAGATTTTATCTTAGGTTATGCCCAAACTGGTATTTTGTTTACACAAACTGGAGGTTCAGGATACGCTGACTGAACATTCCGTGCAATGGACTTTCAGAATTTCTGTGTCGCTGTTACAGAAGTTCCGCCTCTGTTGTTTCCCAAAGGACCATTCACTTCCCAACCCTTGCCCCCACCCATCCACATACCTCCCTACCCCACTCCCTTGCATGGCGCACCGAGGGACCCGGGGGGGGGGGGGGGGGGAAGTATGTGATTCAGGACCCAGGACAAGGCAATAGAGAAATAGCAGGATGTAGATGAGTAGATGAAGCAGCATGGACTGCCTGATATGAAAGTGTATTCACAGTGCGGCTTACAGCACCCTGCTAGAGTTATTAACAGAAATGTGTCTAGATGCATCATGGAAATTGAAACCATGTTTTCATACTTCAACAGCAGTTTCCTATTCCGGTGTTCTGGGACAGGGGGTTTCCATCTTTGTTCAAAATAGCTGGAAATATAAGCTGCGGAAGTCATGGGTCTACAGCAGGATGAGGGGGAGGATTGCTTTATAGTGGCTGATTATAGAAAACTTAATTCATTCTGCTAACCAGGAGCAGTCTGGATCGCGACACAAAGGCTCCATTAGCAAGGACGTAACTTAACCTGAAACAATTACCTGAGCAGTGATAACATGTAATAACACCCAAAAAGCCGGAAATTCTACTGGTTTTCAGATTACAGACTCGGACTATCCAGCTAGCTCCAATTTGCATCCCTAGTCAGCAAAGCAGGTCCTTGTGAATATCACTTTGCCAATTTTATTTTTGTTTAGTTCAAACTGTTAATTTCTGGCTTTCTTCTTTACTGACAAATACTCACAGTAAAACAATGATCCCAATAACAAATGTTTCTCTGGGGGAAGGTGTGGGGGGATTTATCTTTATGTAAGACAGCTAGCAAATCTAATGGTTGTCATCATTCCACCAGTACTTTGAAAATGTTAGCACCAATACAGTAGTACCAGGCACAGGCTAGCCTTACTCTCTGTGCAACGAGACCAACAATAAGTCATCATAAGCTGACACAAATAGACTAACCCAACTCAGCCATTAATCATCTGTAGTACACATATATTGTCATATATTCTCATGACACTAACACGTGTCAGGAATATGCTGCACATATCAAATCCTTAACTCATGACCTCACCAAAATGCTTAAATAAAGAACAGTTTCAGACCAAAAAAATAATGTCGGTGATAATTATCTAAGAACTGTCGCTTATCAAATTAAATATATTAAAATTATCAATGATAAGATTACTATTACCAGTTTTGAAGCTCAACATAAAGTTAATGAGACCATGATCTCTGGTGATTGTATAACTCCGAAACGAAAGGTTTTGCCACATGACTATATAATCATGAATAAGAAGAATGAAACAATGATGTGTTGTCTTAAGGAATTAGAAGTTTGGGGAGCGTACTACTCGTTGGTACAACTATCAGATGAACCAATCCCTAGCACCAAATAATACACTGGCACCCAATCCCTAACACTACATCATACACAGCCACCCAATTCCCAACACAGCCACCCAATCCCCAACACTACATCATACACAGCCACCCAATCCCAAACACTACATCATACACAGCCACCCAATCCCCAACACCACATCATACACATCCACCTAAACCCCAACACCAAATCATACACAGCCACCCAATCCCCAACACTAAATCATACACAGCCACCCAATCTCCTACACTAAATCATACACAGCCACCTAAAACCCAACACCAAATCATACAAAGCCACCCAATCACCAACACCAAATCATAAACAGCGAACCAATTCCCAACACTACATCATACACAGCCACCCAATCCCCATCACTACATCATAGAAAGCCCTCCAATCCCCAACATCACATCATACAAAGCCCTCCAGTCCCCAACACTACATCATACACAGCCACCAAATCCCAAACACTACATCATACACAGCCACCCAATCCCAAACACTACATCATAAACAGCCACCTAAACCCCAACACCAAATCATACACAGCCACCCAATCCCCAACACCAAATCATACAAAGCCACCCAATCACCAACACCAAATCATAAACAGCGAACCAATTCCCAACACTACATCATACACAGCCACCCAATCCCCATCACTACATCATAGAAAGCCCTCCAATCCCCAACACTACATCATACACAGCCACCCAATCCCAAACACTACATCATACACAGCCACCCAATCCCCAACATCAAATCATCCAACGCCACCTAAACCCCAACACCAAATCATACACAGCCACCTTAACCCCAACACTACATCATACACAGCCACCCAATCCCAAACACTACATCATACACAGCCACCTAAACCCCAACACCAAATCATACACAGCCACCCAATCCCCAACACCAAATCATACAAAGCCACCCAATCACCAACACCAAATCATAAACAGCGAACCAATTCCCAACACTACATCATACACAGCCACCCAATCCCCATCACTACATCATAGAAAGCCCTCCAATCCCCAACACTACATCATACACAGCCACCCAATCCCAAACACTACATCATACACAGCCACCCAATCCCCAACATCAAATCATCCAAAGCCACCTAAACCCCAACACCAAATCATACACAGCCCACCAATTCCCAACACTACATTATACAAAGCCACCCAATCCCCAACACTACATCATACAAAGCAACCCAATTCCCAACACTACATCATACACAGCCACCCAATTCCCAACACTACATCATACACAGACACCCAATCCCCAACATCAAATCATACACAGCCACCTAAACCCCAACACCAAATCATACACAGCCACCTTAACCCCAACACCAAATCATATACATCCACCCAATCCCCAACACTAAATCATACACAGCCATCAAATCCCCAACACTACATCATACACAGCCACCCAATCCCCAACACTACATCATACACAGCAACCCAATCCCCAAAACTACATCATAGACAGCCCCCGAATCCCCAACACTACATCATACACAGCCACCCAATCCCCAATATTACATCATACACAGCACCCGATTCCCTGACACGACATCATACACAGCCATCCAATCCCCAACATTACATCATACACAGCAACCCAATCCCCAAAACTACATCATACACAGCCACCCAATCCCCAATATTACATCATACACAGCACCCGATTCCCTAACACGACATCATACACAGCCATCCAATCCCCAACATTACATCATACACAGCACCGGAATCCCCAACACTACATCATACACAGCCACCCAATCCCCAATATTACATCATACACAGCACCCGATTCCCTAACACGACATCATACACAGCCACCCAATCCCCAACATTACATCATACACAGCACCGGAATCCCCAACACTACATCATACACAGCCACCCAATCCCCAATATTACATCATACACAGCACCCGATTCCCTAACACGACATCATACACAGCCATCCAATCCCCAACATTACATCATACACAGCACCGGAATCCCCAACACTACATCATACACAGCCACCCAATCCCCAATATTACATCATACACAGCACCCGATTCCCTAACACGACATCATACACAGCCACCCAATCCCCAACATTACATCATACACAGCACCGGAATCCCCAACACTACATCATACACAGCCACCCAATCCCCAACATTACATCATACACAGCACCGGAATCCCCAACACTACATCATACACAGCACCCGAATCCCCAACACTATATCATACACAGCCACCCAATCCCCAACATAACATCATACACAGCCCCCGAATCCCCAACACTACATCATACACAGCCACCTAATCCCCAACATAACATCATACACAGCATCCGAATCACTAACACTACATCATACACAGCCACCCAATCCCCATAACTGAATCATACACAGTCATGTAATCCTCAACAATACGTCTTCCAGCCACCAAATCCCCAAAACAAAATCATATACAATCTGAAAAGTGAAACAATATCAATAATACAAAAAGTGTCTTCACACAGCCATTATCCGCATCATATAATTCATGATCACTGAGCTAAAAGTCATAATGATCAGCTTCACAGGGTAATCAATGAAGGAGTGGGCAAGAGACTTGACCTGAGTGTGGGACGTGGGTGGGGTAGCCAACCAGCTGCTGATAACAGGAGTGGGTGGGAAGGGTGCTGGGCTGCCATGTGGCAAAGCTTCACTCACATGGCGATGGAAGCCGAGCTGCCCTACATGGCCATACATGCACAGCCGCTAATCAATCAATGCACCTTGGGATGGGGGATTATCAGACCGACCACATATCATCGATACAAATTGACTAAAAAGTGGGAAGACTTGACGCAAATCAGCTGTCAAGCAATTTATTAAGGTAGCAATCGATAGAACAGTTTTGTTGTTAGGCATCAATATTTTCACAAAATTGGTCTGATAGTATTAGAAATCAAATGCCCTTCTGGAATACGGCACATATCTCAACAAGTGTGCAATGTAATCTCTGACAGCGTGCTTGTATAGGGACTCCCATCTGTTTCATCATTTCAGATGTAACTTAACAATGAGTTATGAAACGAAACACGGATACCAACTTAGAACTGCCTTGGGTAATCACATGGCTTCCTGAAATAACACAATTCACATTGACCACTGAACCTATATTTTACTCCCTGACTCTACAAAAATCGTTTATTACAAGACAATAAGTGGGTGATTGAGGACTTGATGTTGCTTTTAGCAATTCCAGCACATCTCTGCAGTCCGGGCAGCAAGAATGTGCTTCAGGTCTGACGCCCATCAGTGGAACTGAGAGAGTAACGAGATAACATGGAAACAATCAGAAGCATGGAGGAAGTTTGCTGGACCAAACTTACCCTTTGATGTTTCCACATTCATGTCAATTTTAACAGGATATTCTTCTTAATCATTATTAAAAAATCAATAATTTCAGACATTACAAATCTCTCTGTTTTGGCTTAAAATATGATCAGCATCCTGAACCATGGAAGCTGAGCGGGGGTTAATGCTGAGACGATTCCTCGATGCATTGCAATAAGTAAATAATGTATATGATACACTTGTTAATTCTCAATTACCGTATTTGACGTAATAAGCGCCCCGCTCTAATAAGCGCCCACGGCGATATTTGCTAATATATGGCAAGTGAACAAACCCAATTAGCATCCCTTCCGTTTGATCAATGTACACAAGACTTATTTATTCGCGTATAATACACACTCGTGTGTTATATGCACCCTTAATCATGGGCAATTAAATTCTGGAAAAATATATCTGTCGTATATAAACAGTTCAGACCGTCAGCATAAACCACGAAATTTATCTTTCACCAAAAAATGATATTCTAATAAGAGACGCCTATTTCTAATTTTGAGAGCGCCCTGGGCGCTTATTACGTCTAATACTGTAACTCAATTATGTGCAAAAAAGATTTGTCAACAAACTAGTACTAATCAACAGTTGCAATACATAATTATTCCTTCTGGTCATGTATTTATAATCATACTTATACTTATCCTAAAACAACAATAACATTTGACAGCAAGATGTGATTTTGTATTCTGTATATTGTATTCTTCTGTTAAGTCATTTCAAAACAAGAAATTTTATTACTAATACTTTATGCCCAAAATAGTTTATCATGATAAACAAAGTTTATATGTGTTACGTGTCAAATAAAGTACAGAGAAAATGCTGTTTACAGCACCATAATACCAATAGGCAACTGATTAAAAAACACACAAACATTTCCACTTTCCCAAAGAATACTCTTAGCAAAGGTAGATAGCGTCTGGAGAAGTGCTAATATCACCCCTGGGATAGGCTCCACATTTTGTCACACATCCTGATCTGAGTGCAGGGTCAATCCATACACTGTTTCTCTCCTTCACAGCAAAACAAATATTGCCTAAGCTTGTGGGACTCACTGTGCATGTCTGTTGCATCACCACAGATTGACTAATATCAAGCAGGAGTCTTAGTATGGATGCCTGGTGCTCTAATACCGTAGTCCTACACACTCAGAATGAAGAAGTCTGACAGTTGAATACATGAAAATGATCATAACATACGAATATGTACCCAACAAACTGCTTGAAGTACATGAAGTAGGTAATAACAGTTTGAGAAGTATTTTGATGATTTGGAATTTGCACACTTGACTTAAAGCAGCATGACTAATTACTAACGGTTCAGAACCATGTATTTTAACCATTTAACCAAGCATCAGTGCCACCTAGGCCAGTGTGCTTGATGTTAAGCTTTACGGCTAAACGGAATCTCAAGCATTTCAAGGTGTTATATAAATGTGTTATCAAAAGACAGACTAAGGGTTTCAGATCGGTTACATTTGTCTCAAGCAATTCTACTGAGCCTGTTTAACTTCCTTAATTCCTACCCTTGCCACAGGCTTACCACTTGCTTGTTATTCCCTTAATTACTAAAGTTGTTTACACAACACAGGAAATATTTACTGTCCACAGATATTATTACATCATGTGGGTTAATATTCACCTTCCTGCTGAAATTACATACTTCATAATAAGATACTTACTTGTAACCATTTTAGAGACATATGAATGGACAACAACAAAAATCTTCAACAAATGAACGAAATTATCACACTGGAAATTTCCACTACAGCCAAGCCCTGCCAAACAAAGTGCAGTGAAAGTGGCAAGTTAACACAGGACCTTTACACTGGCTTTAAGCCAATCATTCTTGACAGAAAAACTGTCTTGATTTATGAACATGATTGAAGAAGGAAATGTTGAGCTAATTTTACCGGTGCACTGGATTGTTTTGCCACAGGCTAAAGGATAGAGACAGAGAGTAACATGTGTGTAAGCTCTGCTTCTGTTGCTTGTCTGTACAGGTAGGGGCAGAGCATCATTAACCTCTGTTGAAGCGTTTGGAAATAATCATCTGTACCAGGTACAGGCCATTTTCTTTTCAGTGGGGAGGAGCCCCCAGATTTTTGCAAATAAAGAGAAAGAAGGCATTTTTTTCAACCTAAACATACCAAGCAGGAGATACAGGATTATACATGTTGATTCATACATAATCTAGTTTTCACATTTCAGTATATTACCAAATTTACCATGTTAAAGAATCATCACAAATATAGGCAAAAAATATTCTTTAAAAAAACAACAGAAGGTATTATAGAATGACAAATATGAAAGTCCACATCCCGACTAGTACTAGCAGACAGCTCACAGAGCAAATATGGAGTTGTATTTAGTTATAAAGGAAAAGAAATAACACATTAGTCTATAAAATTCAAAAGTCCTTTTCAAAATTTGTGAAAGCTATTATGAATCATAAATATGATTTCTTGTTTTAGCCGTCAAAGACACTGGTGTCTGACCATGGTGACACAGGTAGCCCATGTGTTAAATAGGTAATCTCATCTCAGGAATACCGGACACTACCAGCCACAGTAGTGTGGATTTCACATGACTCACTTAACATACTCAGCTGGGCTGATAAATGACTGCTATCTGTGGGACACTTCACAAATAAATCCTCACAATGAGTGAATTGTGCAAATCGCTTCCTCAGCAACTTGTTGCAAGCAGAACAAATCCAAGTCATCTAATAAACATAAACTTACACTCACATGTTCACAAACCAACTTTTAGAAAGAGAATTATATTATACATGAAGTGTTTCAGGTCACTGACCCCTGAAAAAATCAATTGGGCAGTAGGCCCCCTGACTCGCTATTTCTGATACGTGGACCACAGTTTTCAGAGGTGATTTTCACCTGACTAGTAAAAGTATTAACACCGATCTGAAGCTTGTGGCTGAATGGTCTAATGAACTTCTGATGCCATATAGTTCTTTTACTATTGCTTATCAACCATATAAACATTAATTGTGCCACTTACGATTTTTGCCATTTGTCCCAAATCTGGATCCACTAAAATTTCTTACAGTCAACCAAGCCTACAGTCTTTGGAACTAAGGGGGTTTCCTGGGGTCCTTCAGGTTTGTTCCCATAATATCTGAATCTATCTTGATATTTCTTAATGTCTATTTGCATTAGTGTTTTAGAATAAGGACCCCTCGACTCACATGCTTAATTTCGAACAGTGGCAAAGAAAATAACAGTCCATAAATTAACACTTAAATCTTTTGTAAATGACGTCCAGTGATAAGAACATTCTTACAGACTCAAACGGTTTGGGCACAGACTGTTTGTGTATCATACATTCTATATGCTTACTCATGTAAGTCATCCTAAGCGAGAAAGTGAGTGTGGTTTTACGCCACTTCATACATTGTACCCATGTGGGGAATTGAACACGGACCTTCTGCAATATGAGTAAACACTTTAACCACTAGGCTACCCCACCACCCCTAAACCCCTTATAAAAAATGGATGAATATAATTAGATCTGAACCTCTTTAACCAAACTGACACTACTGTGGGTAGGTTTGTGAAAACAAATCAAACCATACTCCCTTGAACATGCAATGTCTGATGGACATAACAAATATTATATTGAATCTGAATAATTTAAATGGATTCTTAAACCTAACAAACAATTATATGGGATCATTATACTTTCATTGACTTTGGATGACAAACATAACCTTGAATAAACCAATCCAAGAACAACAAAACATGACAATAAACATGTAATCAACAAGATCAGGAATAGATATCAGGTGAAATAGAAAGATTAATTCTCTTTGCACCAACTTAACAATTACATAATTGGTGAGCACACAAACAGAACCACCAGTCATAAATTCTTCATTGGAGATTGTGATCATTAAAAGGCATTAATTGCACTTCAAAGCTCCACAAAACTGGTTACCTAACATCCTAATACACACATCACTGGAGGTGGTGTGGCTGAGGAGCTATTAAGTCTCAGATATGGCTCAAGATCTGCAAGTCAGCTGATACAACGATACAGGATTGTGACAGACTGTATGTACCATTGCCCAGCCTGGAGCTGTGTGCAAAAGTATAGCAGTCAGCTGATAACCCAGGCCATACCAGGCCAACTGCTGGATGACCCTTGGGCTAACCCCAACAATACCCCTCTTCCCTGGCAACCCAACAATGGTACATAGTGGAGAAATAGAGTACCATACACATAGAATACATCTTGATCAATACCCACAAATAGAATGACAGACCCTGTGTATGGTTTGTCAAGAACAGCATGCAACCATGAGGCTTTTCACTACATGACTATTATTACTGTGATAACAAATAGCGGTTGAACACTACTTTGCAACTAGCTGGAAACTACCTTTATGTATTGATGATTAAAGTATTAGCTCTGGGTGTTGCCTTATGTCTGATGCCATGTTACATAGTGGAAGTCAATAATATCCTTATAGGTTTAGGTATCCAATAACTAGATGCCAACCTAGGAAAGGGGAATTTCCTTAAATGTTCAATTTTCAAGCAGTGTTGAGACAAGTTTGTATATGACATGGACCAACTTTCTGTCTTGATATGCCACAAGTTTCATCTTCCATTTCATTTGAAAGAAACAAAGAAGTGTTCTTCACAATCCAGTTTCAAGTCTAAAATGAGAGCAGGGAGCCAATGTGAGGCAACATCAAATCATTGATCTTGTGATGTTGAGACATGTTATATAAGATATCAACAAGCAGTCAGTCAAAGGTGTTGGTTAATTCATGCGATCTCAAGTCGGTGAGTGGCTGCAGACTGCAGTATTGTTCAAATATTTTCAAACACACCAGCATGGAAATGACCTTAGCTTAGATTAACCGAAACACATCTCAATAAATGCTTTGTACTTTGCTGCAATTATAAACAAAGCTAATTCAAACACTTATTCTAACATTCATAATATATGTCACACAATATCACTGTCAACAAATAATAGACTATGCAATACAGAAAGCATAGGTACACAGTACCTGAAGAAGGCACACAAGGAAAGAGGTTTACAATGCACACATGCTAGAAACATAAGCCAGTTAAGGTAGAGTTAGATAACATAAATCTTCAAACCCTGTATTGCACAGCTTGCTGTTACAGTCTCACTACCTTACCATGCTTACTTAGCATCTTAAGTGATCACATCAAAACATCATTTTATGTTGGCAAGAAGTCATACAAATGTGCTCTATGTATAGTTCTTAATTTTGTATGTGCAAGTTGCAGTTTCCTAATGTGGTGCAAATGTATTTGGTAATCAAGAACTTAAAACATTGATTTTATGTTTGATCAGTTATGCATGGCTAGCTCATAGTACTTTTGATAAGGTTTTTAAAAGAAATCATCCAGGGTGATCTTTTCACTGAAGTAAACATATGAGGCACAGAATAAAGGATGATTCTCAAATCTCTTCTCAGAGAGTAAAATGACTATTTTCTTAAAATGTAAGTATTCCTTAAAGATATGTTCATGGAATTAGTAAAACTAATCTGATGTATGAAAAATATTGTTAAAAGAACGTTTTTACAGGTTACAAACGAGTCCAGGGTACCTTATTGATTTATCATAGGCATAAATTATGAGCAGTTATGAAACAGTAAAAAATGGCTATCTACCTGACAGACTGTCAAAACTGTGTCCATCCTCTTTGAGTGACTTCAAGTTGACAGCTAACGCTACCAAAGACTGATCTGCTACCAAATCTACCACCTGTCAACTGACTTTCCACCTGACAGTAGTACAGCATGGGTTATCTCCCTTAGTATCACAAGCGACAGACTTTGTTACATTTGTCTTCAAGACCGGAATAGTCTGTTAAATGTCGAACAATCTGTATGAAACTACGAAGAGATCAAACTAAAAGCAAGTACAAATTCCGAAGGCCTTTAGTTGAATGATAAGATCTGAATATCGCAGATTATGCTCATCTGTCAGCTGACATGTGTTAGATCCGTGACGTTTATCCACTTTCCATCACCGTGGCAGACTTGTAATATGCACAAATATATCGTGACACTGTCAGGATATCTTCAAGTGAAAGTTAAGAGCCAAGTACGAAAATCGAGTACAGTTTGTACTCCTGGAGCACATCACACACTTCTTATTCTAAGAAGATAACTTATTCGATCCATCCACGGAATATATATTCCAGCTCCAAGTGATAACACGCTATGCTCCTATGACAGGCCGCAATCTATCATCCCGATTTTCGTAATGTGCAACGAAACATTAGGTACACATGAGTGACGTCCACCTCACAATGTACCCCGGCGCAAGTATGTGTGTTATATGGAACAGTCGAAGTGTACGTCTGATGTAAATCAACGGGCTCTTACACTTACCTGCATTGCAACACCGGCGAAAGGCTAAAACTGAACCGGGTCATTTAGAACTGATAGTTAAGTTACACGCGATGCTATTGGTTATCATTCGCCGAGCCTCCAAGAAGGCAACCAATCAGATTAGGTGTGAGACACATGGCCTTCACATTCATTTCTGATATAGCACGTTGAACTCTATACTACACATTTCGGCACAGTTGTAAAATGCTAGTAAGTAATTATAGTTATCTCCCGAGATGTGGTCAAGAACAAAATCGACTTAATACATTCGTTAGAACAGATCGTCGAAAGATGAGAGCCGTGAGACATGCGGAAAGTTACCTTGTGTGAAAATCATGTGTGAAAATTTCCTTGAGTCCAAGTGGGAGTGTATTGCGTCAGCATAGCGCTGGGTCGCGATCGAGTCGATATATCCTTGTGTCCCGGTACGATGTGGGTCAGGCGTTGTAGGGGCACTAGGCACACCGCTGTCCCCCAAAGTGGTCAGTTTTTCAACACCAAGTCAGCGCAGGAGTGATTCCCACTTCAAAGAAGCCATTAAACTTAAAACTTCACTGAAAAGTATAGATATTGGTTCAATGCCGAGCCTGGAAGCTCCAAGATCTCTGACGTCATGTGCTCTTTTATGGACATGGGGTTTTCTTCATTGGATTTCTGGAGGGAAGCGCTGCTATTTGTGAACTGACGTGCGTACAATACCTACGCAAATCCAGAGCACCGACGCAACGGAGCTAGTTTTTCTCGCTGGAGAAATCAATTGCCTCTATATAGAAATAGTAAATCGAAACTTTTATGTTAGGCTTTCGCATTCAACTATTATCTGTAACCGAGACATATATGCAATATAAATGAACGCGTGGGTATACTTACATATTCATGGCACGGTAGGTACTATTAACTGCGCATAGAGTATTGATTGATAATCTGATAACTAGGCAAACGGGTTACTGGAAATAGCTTTTGGTGAAGCAACATCGAACGGCCCCAGGCTGCAGCGTCTGCTATTAGAACGTTATATTAGGCTTTGGTATTTTTTAGAACCTTCGCGGCTTTCTATGTCTGAACACTGAATATCGCTTGGATGTTTGAAAGGTGTTTGCTTTGTAATTTCGTCCAACATTT
The DNA here is from genome assembly GCF_022045235.1 of Haliotis cracherodii. Classification (NCBI taxonomy): domain Eukaryota; kingdom Metazoa; phylum Mollusca; class Gastropoda; order Lepetellida; family Haliotidae; genus Haliotis; species Haliotis cracherodii. The sequence continues at coordinate 30,609,891 of NW_027266308.1, forward strand.
TCTGCCTGCTAAAGTTTTACTAAAGGGAGAAACCACATGGAATATAACATTTTGATGGATAATCAGAAATGGATTAGCGGACAGACGCCATTTAAGATCAATGGCGTTTTGAAGCTTTAGCAAATACAATGATGTGGATATTTTTCACAAAAAATCTGTAAACCATTCAATTCACATTAATATATCCACAGGGACTAAAGTATGCTTTGTAATTGTGTTCAATGACCCCTTCAAATTTTACAATCACAGTACTACTAGCAATATCAATGACCCCTAATATATATAAACGCACATCCAATTTATATGTCTATAGAAATCTTAATCCGATGTACTTTCTCTTCAAATAAGCATGCCAGACACAATTGGGTCATCTGACATGTGCTCCTTAGTTGTCAATCACCCCATGTCGTCATTTATATGCTATATAGAACCCCGAGACCTGATAGTGATCCATGTCTTGTTAAAGAGGACAGTTCTATAACTTTCGACAATATTGCTTTATCCATATATGATTGAATCATTTACATATACATTTAAGAGGTTAGGGAATTGTACAATGTGTATAGAATAATAAATACATTGACGTATTGGTTATTCCTATCATTCACCTTGTATCCTTTCAAACACAGTCAGTTGTAAGGTTAGGAACTTTTGTAACAAAGAATGGCTGGTATGTTGGAGTGAGTGAGTGAGTGGTATATACGTTGCTGTGAACAATATTTTAGTTATATCTTGGCGTGTCAGATGAATGTGGGGAAATGAAACATATGACGGAGGTATTAGCAGTGTTTAAAATTCCCACCTGCCAATCCGTCCGAGGCGGACAGGTTTCGTCCCGGAGACAGGCTGTAGTATTTCTTAGAGTCGGTCAACTATTGAAACATGCACGTCCGATGGTCTGGCTGATATATGTTTTAGATTTAGAAATAAAATAAAGGATATGGACTACATCATGAATGGCATTTAAATAATGATTCGATCCTAATATATCACAGAAAATATATTGCAATTATTATCCGGCAATCAGAGAGGCTATTTATTATTGACTTGCCAGTCCGGCTGTCTGGCTGGTTTTTACCTGAATTATAAACACTCGCGAGCATGGGTATGGTTCTGACAGCCCTAGAAACATAAATGTGGAATTCAAACCCTAACTATACTAGGTGATTCTAGCAAATCTATCCTATGGATTGTATGGTGTACAGCAGTATCTAATACCCCGTTCACATGCACAACATTTACCAACGTAATTTATTTTGCACATGTGTGTATATGTAAATTTACTTTAAGTTCACTTAGGTGTGTAAATAAAGTATGTAAATTGTGTAAGGCACACATATTCGTCAGTCTGTTCACGACTTTCAACACAAAACAGGTTGTTTTCCAATCAAAGTTGAATGAGAAGAGAGTAACTTCACCGTACATTTTCGCGTGAAGCAACATGTGTTTGATTTAATTTGTTTTGACTCATTGAAGCTAAAAAAAACATCGACGCTCAACTCTGTATATACGCGTAAATGTTGGCAACTGTTTACGATTTGTTTAGTGTTGGCAAAAGAACAGATATTACTTAGATCATCATCTTACGTTAACATAAACGTTCACATTGCAACATATATACACAGAGCAAATTTACATTTATATTTGCACCTGCTCCAGTTATAATGCAAATTTGCTCCTGGTGTAAATATAAACACATGAGTAAACGCGTTCACATGAAGTATACTCACGTTTGTATTTCTATACACGTATGCACATATACACACATATGTATAGAGGTGCATGTGAACGGGGTATAAGAGTATAAAAGTAACGGTGGTCGTAGTACAGAGCCCTGTGTCTTGAAGCAGATGATTGTATACACATGTTGATGACAAGGATAAAGTAATTGCATTTAACTGACACGGGAAGATTTATGGATTTTTTTTAAATTGAACATAAGTCAAACTGTGTCCACGCATAGGACAGACATCTACTGTTGTTTTGAATGGGGGTATTGCAATGTCTTTGTAACGGAACTAGGATGAATGGGATTTGCACTTACCACTGCTTCGTGCATTAAATTAACGTGATAATACATGTGGCTGATCCCGAAATGATCAAGGACATGATATCCATTGAATAGATGCAGCGAAACTAAGATAAAACCCCCGTCGCCAGCCGAACCAGGGACGTGGTACGTTAACGTCTCATGTTAAATAGTGTATACACCGACAGAAAAGGGCCTATTTCCTGTTAGTCTAACTCGCCGTTTCCGCGTGGTTCTCTGTATTCCATCACGTACAAGTAAAGGGGAAGGAAACTACAGTGCTTCTGTCCATATGATGGGGAAGTGTCGTAACCCACACTGGAAATGCTAGACACCACAGAAAACCATTCTACAAGGAAGTAATGACTTTTCCCCAATTTGCCCCTTAAATTACCATGCTTCGTGATGGCAGTGCGTGATAGAAGCTTGGCTGTAGAAGACATCGTGATTTAAAAAGTCACTTTTTTCAAAATCTGCATACGCGTAAGACAAAGTTGGGAAGTCGTAGACCGTTAGGTCGACGTTGACAGAAAAAGACAGAATCATTATTCGTGTGTTGTAATTCAGTTGATATTCGCCACGACAAATGCACTTTCTGACATATATGAAAAAGTTAAACAAAACGTGCATATTTAACGAAAGAAAAGCCATATGAAACTTCTTTTCTAGCTCGTGCCTGCGCTGTATCTACAATTACGCCACTAATTGCAACGTCTACGCTAGCGGACACTAACGTATACCACATGAAGCTGGAGTGCACATAGGCCAAGCATTTACTGGTTCTATTCAAAGTACATGTTCCAAAGGAACAACAGATTAGGATCGTGAGACAGTGGGAGCTATGCCTGCTATAAGATATGATTTCTTGGACCTGGAAAAGCGTGTGTACCGCGTCCCTGTCTGGACATGTCTGTCTAATCACTGTCTAATTGATCACGTCTCATAGCTAAGCCGAACATGTATGCATGTCTACATACATTTATTCCGTACCACACATTTGGATAATTGTCCACTGACATTTATAGGACGTGGGGTATCAGTCTGTCGGCAGTTATGGCTATGTTCTTCTATTGGTTTTATCAAATGCACCCACTGCACGTTATAGTGACAATATATCATCAAATTTAATTACGTTTTTTTTTAACTGCTGTACTTTGATGTTTCGTGAAGGCACTTTAAATGACATCATTGTGAAACGTCACGTAAACATTATAGTTCTCGCATTTAGATGAGATATGCTACTTATTCAGTGTACGACCTATCAGTGCAGAATATAAAGTCAACAAAGAGCAATGGAACAAAATATCGTCGTTAGGTGAGAGGGCGATGATGCATGCAGAGGACATTTTCTGGAATGAGTGAGTGAGTATGGTTTTATTTGGGCAACAGCCCTGTAATATCAAGTCGGGGACACCAGAATAGGCCTCACACGTTAAATCCATGTGAGTGAGTGAGTGAGTTTAGATTTAAAGTCACATCGGCAATATTTCAGCCATATAGTGACTATTAAATCCATATGGGGAATCTAACTCTGACCTTCGGCGTGACGAGCATACTCTTTTAACCACTGGGCTACCCCACCACTCCTACAGTGAAGTGGTTATAAAATTATAATTTCAGCTAATACAAAGATATGTTTGGCTATAAGGGCTAAATTGATTCTGTTATATGAATTAAAATACATGTGAATGTAAATACACAGGTTGTTGAAAGAGAATCCTTTCAGCGTCCAATATGTCGTCAGTCAATAGTCATTACTTAGCGTTTTCTGATTTAACGCATAAGCACACGATGCATTGTAAAGAATAGTATCTCTTTATTAAAACATCAAAGGGACATGTGTTTAGGAAGTGATAACCTCAGCATCCGCTCTGAATTTCAATAGCAACCTGTGAATGGAATCAATCCATATTAATATGTTTACTTGCATCAATGAATTTGAGCTGCATATTATGAAAATATAGGTGTGCACTTTACTTTTTATGTCTAACAAAGCGATTATATAAATGGATATATACAGCAGTGGCTTGGTCATATAACTGAAACATAAATGGGAATTCTTACATTTAACGTTCAATTTTAAGTTTTCATTCATACACGAAACATAAATCCTAGTCTCATTTGAACAAACTAGGGGTATGATACGAAATTCGCAAAGAAAAATGAATTAGGTTTCACGTGCTGCGGTTGTCATGATAATGTTTATACAACTATGATATGACTTTATGAAATGCATTATGATAATGTTATTGTGCCCAGGTGATGACTCAATGAAAAACGTCATGGTAATGATATGAGACAAGGTTGCATATTCTCTCCCTACCTCTTCATCCATTTTGCAGAGAAGTTGGACTCGAAGTAGTTTTTCAACATGTACATGCACATATACTTGCAATCGTCACCCACTCCGAGCAGACCACAGAGCCAGGCTTACAATAGTGGAGCTAGCTGGGATTTACTACAGAAGATTACGTCGCTCAGCATGTCCGAAGCTATCATTATAGCGTATTATCTCCCCCTTAGCAGCTAAACCCCCTAGCTAATCGTACCCATTCCAGGGCGACAAAGCCAGTATAGCGCGCCTTCTGGACATGTACAAACAACTACTATATGTAATACGTTGGTTCAATATAACCGCATCTACAGAGACCTACTGTACTGTGGGGTGGTTATGAAAATCGTACCCCGTGCGCAAGCGTTGTTACGGATTATCAGACCGTGGCCATTTAGCATGGTATATGTCGTCATGTAATGTGAGTGGTTTAATTGCTTGCTCAAATACATGTCATTGCTCTCTTTGTAGCAGACACATACGTCAACCTATGTTACGTCTCCTGGATTGTTTTCCCTTGACCCGCGTTGATATTGTACGTCAATATGGAAATTACATACACATATGACGCGCTGAGCTACTCGAATGTCAGTATGTTTACCACATTCGTTGACAGTGTCATCACATTAAGGGTAGAGTTATGCGGGGTACCCTCTAGCTTGTCTGGTAGGGCATTATGACGTATATGATTTGTATTTGTTTTGACAAAGTACTCTTGCACGGTGACGTAACAAGAGCAGAACAACTAGAAGTTTTTTTAAACAATTTTTTAGGTACAGAGGTAATCTGTATAACTCGCTTGACTTTGTCATTTTCAATTGCTTCCTAATTGCAATTGTTTGCGTGGAACAAGGAAAACGACAATATGAAATAGCTGGCATGGGATAGTCATACGGGATTCATCATTGTGAAATATGTCGTTTCATGATAATAACTTCAAAGCAGTGTTGTGTTTATGGTGTGCATTTAAATGTCCCCTATGGAGATTCCGGCTTAGAATTATGCGATCAGGTTCGGTGACTTGGTTGATAGGTGTCCTCGTACCTCGACGGTGTGGATCAGTATCGATCACTGGAGTATCTGGTCCAGACTGGGTTATTTACAGACCCTCTTTTTGCGTGCGTGGTTAAACAACAAACAAGGTGAGGTGAATTGTGGTTTAACGTCGCGTCCAAGATTATTGCACTTATAAAGCGACGTGCATGCACGTGTGTGTGGCTGCTTGTACTAGTCCAGAATGATGCCGATTTATAGTGTTAGCAAACTGAGAAACCATGCCGCAGTTTAACATAAATACCCCACTCAAACACAGTATACTGACTCCGAGCCGACCAGTCCTTGTTTTAGCCCCTTAATGCAGAGCGCCAGACAGGGTAACAACAAGTACCATCTTTTAACGTCTTTTGGTATGACGCGGCCGTGGATCGAACCCCGGACCTTGCGCTCTCTGGGCGGACACTCTAGCACTAGACCACGGAGGCGGTCCAATACAACAAACAAAAATATACATGTACTATCAAGAAATTACTTATGTCAGCATATATGTTTAATCATTTGTTTGAATTGAAATAATACTTTTAATCATGTACATGGATCTTGAGGACGGTACATACATCTGTCTACATATCAGTAACGTATCCCGCTGTGCTGCGTCCCTTAGTCACGCCAGAAGCCTTTGATCGTGTGTTCAAATCCCGGTTCACCACGATTATGTTTCTAGGTTTGTCAGCACCATACCCTGCATCTGAGACCTGCATCACTTCAGGCTTTTCTCTCACATTAAGTTGAAACTCACTCGCTCACGTCCGTAATCGGTTCAGAATTACTTCAGAATTATTTATTCAAACTACGAAACTGCTACGAAATATTTGCTCTTCATGCGTATTAGGTTGCAGCATCTGTCTGTATATCATATTATACTGTATGTGCGCTGCTGTGCTATGCTGAATATATTAAGCCTGATCATATTAATCATCGCGAGAAATATAGACTTTGTTATCAGTTAATCATATAATAATAATTTCAAGTTTGGAATATATTATTAAATATATTTTTCATTGTTAGTTTAAGAAAGAACAGTTATGAAAATGCATATATATTTATGTGAAGGCAACATAAAGCTTTGATGACGTATAGTTACATCACTTGCGACAGATAGCATAATTTCGTATTGTACTCATGCAGAAGTATGAGATCATTTGGTTTCTTCTATCCACTTTGTGGATCACTTAAATGCACAGGTGCAAATACCGACAATCACAATGTTTTGGGTTCAGTGAGTGAATGTTATTTTAAGACGCATTCTTGGACCCGGTAAGTCATTGGTGTCTTGGCGTCATCTGATAACATCTGATAAACACCTGGGGGCGTAGAAATATCCCAGCATAAAAATAATATAGAAATAAGAAATCTAAAAATGTATTGAAGGACAAGTGCTGAATGAACAAGTTATTTCCTTGGATGTTTCAACTTTAACAACCTGGATTGGTTATAGGCGGGTTGTACTCAGGTTCTGCCCTGCTTGTCATAGACTCCTCTCAAGTACTCAGGACTGACACCGTCGTGTAACAGTTTGTTGTTCACGACGTAGGCTGTCACCCATCACGACCCGAGGACGCCGGACCGACGGCGTTTGATCACGCGTAGCTGAGGGTCAGTCCGTCTGACCACGTCAACGTCACGTCCAAACCGTGTGTCGCAGCCGATAGGGGACTTTGGAGAACTTAACGCTGGGTATTGACCCAGTTGATTTCGTGATGGTGGTGTGAGGGGGACATATCGGCTGTACGTCAGGTGCAGACAGGTATTGAGGTTGTGTGTTGATATATAGGGCATTTGGGGGAAGGTTGCAGTGTGGTACTCAGGCATGTACACGCCACACAGCATGGGATGCCACATGCGTGTGCTAAGTACATACAGTCAGTACATACTTGCACAACTCAGCGTAATGGTTGTTCTCACCGATCTTATACGAAGGGGCGGACCAGTATTGTAGGGATCATAAATGATGTGATAATAATATTTTGGGAGATCGTAAAGTAGTTATAGTTACTTTGGTAATGTGGCGTTCGACTACCTTGTCACGCAGTCACAAAACCCAAACACACACCCATCCACACACAAAACACCTACTCACTAATACACACACAGACAAAACGCCTACTCACTAATACACACACACACGCACACACACACACACATACAAAACACCTACTCACTAATACACACACAGACAAAACACCTACTCACTACTACACACACACACACACACACACACACACACACAAAACACCTACTCACTAATACACACACACAAAACACCTACTCACTAATACACACACACAAAACACCTACTCACTAATACACACACACAAAACACCTACTCACTAATACACACACACAAAACACCTACTCACTAATACACACACACACATACACACACACACACAAAACACCTACTCACTAATACACACACACAAAACACCTACTCACTAATACACACACACACAAAACACCTACTCACTAATACACACACAAAACACCTACTCACTAATACACACACACACAAAACACCTACTCACTAATACACACACACAGTAACAAACCACTCACTCATTCACATACACCCTGCCCAACCCCAGCCTACCGACACACTCACTCACCCATTCACTCACTCAAGCTCCCATTCATCCAACCACCCACCACCCCTGTTCACTGTCACCCTTCTTTTCTCCCGATCTCTCCTCACAATATGACAAATTCAAAACTCGAGGCAGTTAGGAGGCCTTGTGGTTACCGAGTTCGCTCACTGCGCCGAGGACCTAGCTACAATTAACAATATAGCTGCAATATGTAAATCCTATTGATATCAGATCTTTGTTAAAATGCGTTATAACAACAAAAAATTCTCTGAAATTTATTTCAAATACAACCTGTCACGATCCTAACTCTCAATACATTTACTTTGCAAGGAACTTTATACATCCACCAGCAGTCACAACGTGGTGATAAAGCATGCATGAAGCACACGTGTTGGCAGTCAATGTTTTAGTTCCGGAATTACTGTGCAACTCCAGCAAAGGTTATTGTTGATTTGAATATTTTCAACTCGCCAACTGCCTTAATCGATATAAACCGATTTTATTATAACGCCACAATTTACGCTGGCGTTGCTCTCTGACCTGTTGACGTATTTAGCTCATAAAATATTCATCCCCGCAAACTCAAACTAATGGACCAACAATGCCAAGTATTTAAAAAATAGGATTTGTGTGCAAATTGGGCACCCATCAAACACTATTTTTTCCATAAATCAATTGCCTTTATTGTCAAGAATAGTTGTTTGCCTCCAAGATGTGTCAATTTGAATTTCAGATTGTCGATCTCGTTAAAGGTCGGCTTTGAATGTATTCCACTTGACAGGTTTCCTCTAAGTATTCACTTTCACTGTAATAACGCTATATTCATCTGTCAGTGTTAAAACATTAGGGTTGGAAATTGGGTTGTCTGCCCTTTAACATATTCCGAAGAACCCTCTTTTAAACTGGTGCACATTTGACTATCTCACAAAAACAGTCACGTAGTCACGCCACTGAACAGCAGGATGGAACCAGTTAACCCTTGATGATGCCTCTTTGATAACCATTAACCCCGCACGTAGAATACTGTGGCTATTACAGTTTGTTGACCAGGGACATGGATTCCGATGGCATTTCCGGAACTGTCTCCTGAAGCTGAAATGAGGTACTAAATCGACTGACGGACATTGAGAACGCCCATTGTGGTAAGGTTGCCGATCAATCTATCCCACAAAAGTTATTACATCTTTTAACGTGCAGCATTTTTTTTCTCCTCGTACGGGATACTGTGGTCAACTACTGTAGACGTCAAACAACGTGTTTTGGGGAAATAAATATTTATTTGTTCCCGTCACAAATATCTTTTGACGACTCTGACGAGGACGTGTATACTTTCCACGAGGGGAGACTGTCCAAATACATGTAAGTCTCACATCAGCGTAAATGGGGGTGGTGGTATTTACACGCATCGATCTACTCCTCGGCGTCATATCATAGAACACAAATAGAAGATTGTTTATATTCATGTTACGACCAAAAAGAGATCGTAGCTACGATTGATCTTTACAATTTTCCATAAAAATCTAACGACTGTTCCACAAAGTTTATTTTTTAACTGAAATCAGCTCACATATATTAAGACTGATTTCTTTTAGCTTTTGGTCAAACCGTCTACTTATAAGTTTTTATAACCACAACTAATCAAGGAAAATGAAAGCACAACTAAAACAGCCAAATCATGTTTTCCTGTTGCATGACCTCATCTAGAGTATGCCAGTAAATGCGGTACGAGGAAGAATTTAGAAAAAAAGGAGAAAATATTACAAGCTGATTCCACAATGATTACGGGGCTATCAATGCCGTATTTTAGAGCGGGTTAAAATAGTAAAAAAAAGCTAAAAAACCCGGTTGATATACGCAAATTACCAAACAAATGTATCTTATTATCTTAAAGATATTGTCCCGTGGACAATAAATCAGAGAAAAAACAGAAATCTACTGAAATATTTCTCACGATTTATTCATACCTTCTACAAGGAACTCCTAACATCAGTTGGAAGATTCTCATGTTTTATCGTAAGACAATTACTACCCATATTCTCTGCGTACTGAGTTTTTTGGGTTTTTTTATGGGTTTGGAGTCAGACGTTCTGATATGTTACGCACCAAACTAAGTCACGCCATGCAGCAGTTGACCATTTGGGCATTAATCACGTGGTCCACCAATTGAAAACTGCTTGCATTACCTTATGGGATGCCGGCGATATATCACTTTAAGACAGAATCTCTATATTTCCACATGATGCGTAGAGAAACTCTATGTTGATAAAATCCCAACTAATTACTGTATTTTACTGAGCTTTTCTTGTCTGACTATTCCCAACCTCATTGACACACATCCAGTCATCCATATACACGAAAAATATAATATCTACGCTTTACAAATCTAATGGTAGCGATGGGGTAGCCTAGTGGTTAAAGTGTTCGCTCGTAACAACGAAGACCCGGGTTCGATTCCCAACATGGGTACAATGTGTGAAGACCATTTCTGGTATTCCCCGTCGTGATATTGCTGGAATATTGCTAAAAGCGGCGTAAAACCATACTCACTCAATCTGATGTTACATTGGATATGTTATATGTCTTAAACTATAGACATGCTGTATTCATTCGGATGCACATTTATGTGGCTAAAATGTGTCAATGTGTCAAAAAGGTTAATTTTAGAGGTTTTCGGGGAGCTTTTCGTTACAATGAAAAAAAACAAGCTGTTGATCCTAGCTGATTTCCTTATGAGCTGTAGATAAAAACAGTACAGACATATGGTGACCAAATCGTCCTGGGTCACTGACTTACTCATAGTTAAAACTCTTGCTTTAAGTCGGAAAAATCGGCCCATTTCGATATTCTTTCTTGTGTTCTTGAGCATGCCAGAAGTAAACAATTTGGCTAGTTGTCTACCACTTGACATAATTTTCATGCCATATCACAAGGTTTTCCGTAACTTAAAAATTTAACATTTGCAGTGGGCAAAAATAAATGTTATCCAACCCTGTCCTTTGAGTTATCCAATTATTTTTGTTAAATGTTCAATCAACAGTCTAAACATACTGAGGATTCTTTCATTTTCATGTGAATTTTATCTTTTACGTTTCAGAACCTGAAGATGCTGTGGAAGTTGATCGTTTTTTTGTGTGCTTAACTTCAAGCTCGGAATGAATTATCATTATCAGCAACGACCCAGAGAGTATTGACCAAACAGTACAGCACCACAAACCTCTGATGCCCTGGTCAAATGCTCGCTATCAATCAATGTTACCGTAAAGGCCTTGATATACGTTGCTATGGTTACATAACTGATGTTCCTTTGTAAAGCACCACCATGGTTGTAAACCTCAACATTTACAGTCTAACTTGATGTATTCTGAAGATCCCTATGATTGGGATTTATGAGCGGGGTGTTCAGCTTCTTCCCCCAGTGTGAACACTGATGTCGCATATTTATCGTCTTCACATCAGATATACCGCCATTAACAATCTCCCTTTGAGAATACGGAGCTGATTTGATTTCACCATCGACAAATTTTATACGGCAATAGTGTTTGACTGAAAAGTAATTGTTTGTTCGGCAGCTAATAGACGAATTGTCGTTGCCAAATCTGAGGGTTTGGCATGTGAATGTGTTAAAAAAAGCAGGAGTGCCTGCGTGTTTGCGCGCATACAATACAGAGGATATATACTGGTAATTTTTTGTTTAAAACTAATAATAATAATAATAATAATGTCTCAAACTACTTAAAATTCTATATAATTTACATATTATATATGTCAGTTGAATGTCTGCATGTTGCATCCGTTTGTTACATCAGAATTAAATAAATTAAAACCTAAATCAACACAAATTTGCTTATCTCAACAACAACAACAACAACAGCCACACATCGCATAAATTATTTGCAATGCTCTCCATCGAAACCGGAAATTTTAAATCTGCACGCACTTCCTGTCCAATATCAGCATTTGGTCAGTTGCTTTGTTTTCGTAGATAGGCCTTCAATTAGTTGATATGTTCATGTGATTGCATGACGGAACTCAACCTGATCGTGAACAGATCGTTACACGCCATGTACAAAGTGTCGAGCACTAGCTGGGACCACTTGACTTGATTACAACCTGATGGGATTAGTTGTCGGTAAACTGTACCAAGATCGTTAAACTCGCTGCATGTAATGCACTTAATGCTTTGAGCTGTGCGTGCGTGCCCGTGTGTTTGTAAGTATATGTGTATGTGTATATGTTCGAACGTGTGCGTGCATCAATAGCTGCTTCCTTTATCGTGTCAGAATCGTGGATTCGAATACTAGGCCCCCGTTCCAAGCGACTGTACTGCTAAGATTATCTTAACTCCCATACTGTAACATAGACTTACCACAGTCGTAAATCTGAGATTGCATTAGGGAACGAGGCCCTGACTCTTACTGATTATTATCCTATAAACCTACGAAAGACTTATGGTGTCACTTTGGTAGCATACTTATGTTTTTCAATCAATTTTTCCTTTTTATTTCAATTGTTTGTTTATTTTGTCGAAATAAACTTTGACACCTCCTAAAAATAATCGAAATTACCATGAAATAATCGAAGGAAAGAACATTTCAAGAGAAAAACATAACTGATTACCAGCAATTTCGATTTAAAGAAAAATGATTATGCTACCAAAGTGGCACCATTAGGCTTTTGTATAAACTTGTTCGTGGGTTAATTAAAGTGTTAAAAGTCAACGACCTTCTTCATTTTGGAATTTCCACACTCATTCCACAGAATAAATATTATGTAAGTTCAGAAACTTGATTTCAATATCTAAACTCTTCAGTTAAAACTAGACTGGTAATATCACTGAAAACTATAACAGTACGCGTCACAATACATGCAAGACGACTGATTACTGGTGTAACCTGAAATATCCCAGCAACACATTTGTCTGTATTTGTTGATAATTCCTATTTCCAAGAATTGGTTCAAGGTTCACCGGAAGTGGTGTGATTCAAGCCTATACCCGGAAGTTGGCTGTTGGCGAGGTTATATATCATACATCCACCAATTTACTTGCACCGAATGGGTCATGTCATGTCTCGCATTCGGAACAAGAACAACTTTCAATGCAACGAGCTTAATCTTTGTAGAGGGAGCACGGGTGGCCCAGTCGTCTAAAGCGCCGCGATTCGCTGTGAAGATTTGCGTCTCTTGTGCACGCCAGAAACTTGATCGTCGGTTCGAATCCCAGTTCGCCCCGATTATGTTTCTATGTTTGTCAGCACCATGCCCGTGCTCGTGGGTTTCGCCGAAGTGGTAAACGTCTGAGACCTGCATGACTTTGGGCTTTCCTCCCACATTGAGCTGACACGCCTTGATCAAACAGAAATACTGTTCAAAGCGGCGATAAAATCAACTCACTCATTCACGCGCTCATTTCATGACCGATCTGGTTTCATTTTCGTGCCCGAAAATATAAAATATCAAGACGACACAAGTTTCATAAAATAGCTGTGACTTAATAAATTAAACCTCAACAGTGAAACAAGTAAAAGTATTCTATGAATATATCTGAGCTTCCGCGTGTTTGGTTTAGTGAATGGCCTGGCTTGGGATACAAAACATTTTTTAATGGCCGTACATTTGCGTATTGGTTAATTTCATGCCATTATTCGTTTGATTTTACTCTGTTAAATTAGTGTTTTTTTATAAAGACATTATCTGCAACAGGTGCATTTTAGCTTTTGCAGAAACAATTGACCTGTTTTTTTTATATTTTTGTCAATTATTTCATGTAACAATTACTCCCGTCCTTTACACACATAAAAACGTGTATATCTTTTGTTTTCATTTTGTCTTAATATTGTATGAGGTAAGAACTACCCGTGGCATCATAATAATATGATATGTTTCATCATATTGGGTATAAAAGCGACAAAACTATTTCCATAATTATAAGAAATTTCTTAGTGAGTGAGTGAGTTTGGTTTAACGCCGCTTTTAACAGTATTCCAGTTATATAGCCCGAAGTGATGCAGGTCTCAGACGTTAACCACTTCGGTGAAACCCACGAGCACGGGTATGGTGCTGACAAACCTAGAAACATAATCGGGGCGAACCGGGATTCGAACCCACAATCATAGGTTTCTGGCGTGCCCAAGGGACAGAAATTTCTTAATTGCATGACCCTCACTATTTCATAAGCACTGTTAAACAGTGATGATCTGATGTTCGCGAAAAGGAAAAGTTGACGTCATACCTCCTGTCTTGTGGACAGTTTGTATTCTCTAATTGTATGCACATATGTAAGTATGAGTGAGTGATTTGGGATTAACGCCGTTTTTAACATTATTCCAGTTATATCTCGGCGTGTCAGCTAAATGTGGGAGGAAAGCCCGAAGTGATGCAGGTCTCAGACGTTTACCACTTAGGTGAAACCCACGAACACGGGTATGGTGTTGACAAACCTAGAAACATAATCGGGATTCGAACCCACAGTCATAGGTTTCTGGCGTGCCGAAGGGGCGCAACTCTGCACAGCGAATCGCGGCTCCTTTGACGACTGGGCCACCCGTGTCCCCTATGTAAGTATGAAACGCACGAGGTGATTTCACTGGACCCCTTTATTTCTAGTTCAGACGGGTAATTCAGAGGAAGGAAATTGGATATTTGACCACTGTGAACTATACTTGACCTATATACCTCATGAGTAACTTCTTGGCCAAATTCCCGTGCTTTGATTTTGCCAATTCGAACAGAAAGTCCGATTCACATAAAGAAACAGATGAGCAAGAAGGGAGAGCCCACGTGGTTTAATACTCAACGACAATGTTTCTGTTTATAACGAACTACGGTTGTGACGAACTAAATTAGTGGTCACACTACAATTAGTGATAAAATTTGTAGTTTACTATAGTTGTAGTATTATTGTCATTATTACCATCATAATTATATAATATAATATCATCATCATGCCTGTTTATTTTTTTCCATAACTGTTAGTGCCGTTATTGTCATCATCATTGCCTATACTGGTGTCACTCCAGCAGATGGTATACACCATCAACTTTTCACGGTGTTTTTGTTTTTTTAAAATCCCATCCTTTTATAATCTGAATTTCTATATATCCCCAGTGATGGATACCAAATCTATATAAGTCCATTTGTCACACTATATTTTTGGCGACACTTTGCCCCAGTGGCGTAGTAAATGGTACCATTTTTCATTAGTGTCTGTGTAATGGTGGACTTAATGTGAAAGATTATAAAAAAAATATCTGTTAAAAAGGTCCTATATATAACCTCGAAAGAACCGCATGTCGTGAAAACACTACTGACTGTGATTGATGAGGCAATATAGCATCACGATTACAACACTTGTGAGCGTGGTGTTGATGGTCACTACACCAAGGGGCACCTGATCAATACAAGAATACTCCAAAAAGAGAACTTTACGTCTGAAACGAAATAATTCACGTACACAAGTCATTACGACGTTTACGTTATCACACCCAGTAGGTTGGGGGGTAAAGGTGAGTACTTTTGTAATAAAAAAATCATTTAATTTTTTTTTACCCTTTTGTATGCTCAGCTGTACACGTTCGAATCGTGGCGGTGTAATCGCACCCCAGATTCGCCGCTATTATCAATGTACAATGTGTGAAGCCCATTTCTGGTGTCCCCCGCCGTGATGTTGCTGGAAAATTGCTAAATGCGGCGTAAAACCATACTCACTCACTCACTCACTCAATTCCTCTGGCTTCGACATACCAAGGGGCACATTAATAGGGTACCTGTTACCCTATAGTGCTCAGAGTTAAGGGTATCAAACAAGGACTGGTCAGTTGCAGTCAGTATTCTCTGTCTGTATAGATAACCTTGTTATACATGTACTGTCATTCATTTTCGTATTTGCGTTACTTTAAGTTGATGTTGGAGTGTTTTGGGTTTTTTTTTGTTGTTTTGTTTTGTTTTTTGTTTGGGGGTGGATGTTGTTTAACGCCGCACTCAGCAATATTCCAGCAGTATGTCGCCGGTCTGTAAGTAACCGATTCTGGACCAACCAATCCAGTGATTGACATCATGACCATCGATTTATGCAGTTGGGATACATGCAGACCAAGAACCAAAAAGCTACGATATGTTATAATTTGGATCAGACAAACCAGTGTTTGATAGCAACGGCAGCGGTCCACCCCGCTGATGCATGGTAACACAATCAGCCAGATAACACATTCCACCCGATCTAGACGATGTTAGGTTCTCGTGACAAGGATGGGCCACTGGAAACCTTTTGCTGTCAGGACACTCCCGGTCGACAGGGTTATTATACCTGAAAACCATCCTTTAATCATCAGCCAGGACGTAATTATTACGCAGCTAACGTGGTTTAAGACCTGCCTCTCTAACCACATCCGACCGCCTCCGTGGTCTAGTAGATAGAACGTCTGCCCTAAGAGCTGGAGGTCGTTGGTTCGATCCCTGGCCGCGTCACACCGAAATACGTTAACAGATTAAACCTGTCTGGCGCTTGGCATAAAAGGGAATAACACAAGGACTGTATATCGTGTCTGAGTGGGGTATCAATGTTAAAAGACACAGAATCGTAGTCGGGTGGCACCATAAAATCGGCATTAGTCTGCACGCACACACGCGCGCACGCACACACACACACACACATGCACGCCGCTATATAAGCACAATAATCTTGATTGCGACAATACACTATACTTCACCTCACCTTAACATCCCCGGAATATACCTCGTCAAATCGAACTCTGATTTATATATTTTAACACGAAATCACTTAATGTTCCCGACAGTTTCAAAATATCGTTAGATGATTCCTGCTTAAGTCGATTTCGATTTTGTTGATATAATATTATAAGATCAGTCGATGTTTACATTAGTATGTACTCCGCTTGTCTCGATCTTCGGATAACTCGATATATTTACGCTGTTCCCAAGGACTTCGAGTTGAGGTGTCTCAGTACATTAATGTGTTGGTTTTTTTACTGGCGTTCGCACGTGTTAGTAATTGACTAGCTAGGCAATCTAGGTTTGAATAGGCTACAATCTTTCAACAGCACAAATGTACCGATAACACCCCAGTCCAGAGCGGTCATCCAAGCTAGGGTTCTCATTGGAACAGGTGCTACTACGACCTAGATCGGGATCATTTGACAACAGCATGTGATAGATAGAACACACACGTACTTAGAACAACGAACCCGGCTTTCCAAGTCGACTAAAGTGGACGACGTGATCATCTGGTTACAGCGCACCACCAACGGGTTCGAGTCTCAGTTCATGGGTGGAGGTCAGGTGACCCAGTCGTCTTGTGGTTTGTTTGTTGTTTAACGCCGCATTCAGCACTATTTCAGCTATATAACGGCGGTCTGTAAATTATCGGGCCTGGACCAGACAATCCAGTGACTGACATCATGAGCATCGATCCACGCAAATGGGATACGATGACACGCATCAACCAAACCAGCGAGCCTAACCACCCGATGCCGTTAGTCGCCTCTTACGACAAGCATAGTGGCTATTTACAGCAGGAATGGGTTGCTGAAGACATATGCTTACCCGGATCTTCGCGTTGGTTGTGAACAGTTGTGTTCCTCACTTGGCGTTTCAGAATTGAATGGCGTCGAATTCCAGAGTCGCCCTGATTATTTTATTTGGTATGTCTAGTATGCGTTACTTGGAGCTGTCCTCTCACATCAAAATGAGGCGCCGTGATATTACTCAAATACTGTTCAAAGAGGCTCTTAACCAGACTATCTAACTCATTTGATCACACCCTGGAGCATCTGGAAAGCCTGAAGTGACGCATGTCTCAGACGTTTAGCACTTCTGGTGAAACCAAAGAGCTGGGGTATGGTGCTGACAAAATTAGAAACATAATCGGGGCGAACTGGGATTCAAACCCACACTCGCCGTGTTTGGCGTGCCCAGGGGGGCGCAACTCTTCACGGCTATTTGCGGCGCCTCAGACGACTGGGGTTCCAGAGCCCCCAGAAGCCTACTACCTGCGTCACATTGGACCTCCTCCCACATAAAGCCGACACGCCGTCATATAACTAAAATACTATTAAAAGCGACGCTAAACCCATATCACTCATCCCAACATGAACACAAATCAACCTTTGACCTGTAAGATGTGTTGGTGTTTACCAATTTCCTTCAAGAAGTAAACATGACCTGACATTAACCTGACCTAGTGACCCCAGGAGAGACGGGCAGCGAGATGGGGATCAACATCAAACGTGACTCCAGGCGTTTTGTTATGTACCATTGAACATGCGGTGATGTGTAATTAAAATTCCATCATAAACGAAAGATATATTGTGCCTTCTATAACAAACGTGGCTGTTAGGGACTGGCCATTTGATATGCTGTGTGTGTGGGGGGGGGGGAGGGGGGGGGGGGACTGGCCATTTGATATTCTGGGGATGGGGGTGGCTGTTAGAGACTGACCATTTCATATCCTGGGGAGGGGGTGGCTGTTTGGGCTGTTTGGGACTGACCATTTGATATTCTGGGGGGGGGGGGGGGGGGGTATGGAGACGGATATCTTTTAGCTATATATATATCCAAAACCAAATATATTTATTTTTATATGCCCTACCTCTTGATCCCCATCCTGGACCCGTCAGTGTCCCAAATTCTTAGCCATACACTCCCGACAGCCAGGAACCGCCATTGTGACATCGCGACCGACCCCTCCTCCCACATAGTTGCCATCGGCGTCTCCAGTCTCATCATCGCCTTCCGTCACAGCAGACATGGTCACCCTTCAACCTACAGTGGGGATCATTGCCTCCACGCCTGCGTCCATTCATCTCTTGCGCAAAAATCTATTTCTGCAACGGACTACTTCCACATAGCCTCTTCACGCTTCTATTATTTATAAAAAGACGCACCGGTGTATTTCCGAATTTGGAGCAAATTATCCCTTTATTACGCAATGATAACGTTCATTTCGGCGAGGCGTACTTCCGCGTGCAGGAAAAGATTGGTTGGAATTATGTGCAGAGAAACGTTGGTGTCCAAAGTTAGCCGAACGTGAGATTAGAAGTCCAAGGTATATGACGTCAATGTAAGTCAAATAAACCGCTTTCTGATAAGTTCAACAGAAAAGGTATTAGGGGAATTGCTCAAATTTATTTAATTTTTACTACCCACACCCACACCCACATCCTATACCCACATCCACACCCACACTCACATCCACGTCCACACCCGCGCCCACACCCACACCCTATACACCCACCCACTGTGATATTAAAGAACGCAAGATCATCATCTTGTAAGGGGTTTGTCTGTAGAGAAAGACTGGACATTTATAGTCAGTTAACTCCCTTGACTCGGGAAGATGCTGCAACCCAAACAGGGGAACTACCCCACCCGTTGGGATTCTGGGTGCCAGCTGGCCTCCGGCAACCTGTGTTTGTCGTGCGAGGCGACTGAATTGATCGGTTGGTTAGCCTCAGTGACTTCGTTAACTATTATGACTGGACCCGTGAAGAGCCGGGTTAGAAGAGGTCTTCATCAACCCATGCTTGCCGTGAAAGGCGACTATGTTTGTCGTATGAGGCGATTAATAGGATCGGGTGGTCAGACTCGCTGACTTGTTTGATGCATGTAATCGTATCCCTTTCAAGGATCGATGCTCATGATATCAATCACTGGATTGTCTGGTCCAGACGCGTTTCTTTACAGACGGCTGTCATATAGCTGAATTACTGCTGAGTTCGGCGTTAAACAACAAACAAACAAACGATTATGACTTTTCGCCGCTGGAGTGTTGCTTTCCAATAAAGTAAGTTAATTTTAAAATGAGCATGTAGACGGAGAGAAATCCAATGACATAAATACATTGATCAAGAATAGTTAACGGAACATGAGTAAATGTACTTTTACGCCGGAATCAGCAACATTCAAGCTATAATACTGAAATAATCAAGCCTTGGCCAGGGAAACCAGTGGTTGACAACATGAACAGCGATCCACGTCATTGGAATAGGATGACACACAATACGCCAGGCCACTGGCACTACCTGCAGCTCGTCTCAGTCGGCCCAGAAAACAAGACCTGGTGCACCGGGAAAATTTGATGAAACATAAACTTATGTTTAACACAGTTTTGTTGCCTTACCATTGAAAAACTCAAATGCCCGTACTTTTTCTTAATCCAATAACCGGAAACCGAAACATTTGAAAGTATTTTCTTGCAAGTTTGATTCAGTTTAGCGATTCTTATTTACTTTCGTTTTGAATAAACATTTTCCGCGAAAGTGTCGACAGTCATAAATCGGCTTCAATTGGCAGGGTCATCGAGATTATGTCACAGTGACTTTTAAATACACGCACCCGTCTAGTGGGGAACACTTCCCATCGATGACTAATATGAAACCAGGGGTCGTACATCCGTAATGTCATAGATGAAAGGAACAGATAAAATTAATTCCAATTTCAATACAATTTACTTCCAACATGATCCTTATTAAGTTTACGACAATATGTTTAGTGTTCGACAACACCAGGCAGCAATACCGACAGTCAATCGCTTTCATTCTGGAGATCAAAGCATGTACGTTTCATTACTCATCGTTTTGGTCTATTGTTCACTAAATAGTTTAATTGAAAAAAATCCATACGAGAGTTACCTCCCTAATGGTACAATGTTCACTCCTGTAGCCTGACACGTCAATTATTCACGCTGTCCTAAAGTGCTAATATCTCGCTACACGGAAATTGGGGCTACGTTTCCCGT
Source organism: Haliotis cracherodii (assembly GCF_022045235.1). NCBI lineage: Eukaryota > Metazoa > Mollusca > Gastropoda > Lepetellida > Haliotidae > Haliotis > Haliotis cracherodii. The sequence goes on from NW_027266308.1 coordinate 30,630,644, forward strand.
ATAGCGATATGCTGTAGGCCTGTCTCCGTCCCTGACGACAGGTATACCCGCTTCACCCGCTCTAGATCAGATAAACCAGTCTAGGACAGGATGTGGCTCCCTGTTACGAATTTTGCAGAATAGCATAAACATGTTTAGCGTAATAATTTATATTTAGGAATGTTTTAAAAAATATTTTCATAAGTATTTATGAATTTCGTATGTGCGAATATCAATATACACATGCGAGACAAAGATAAAGTTTCTTTTAAAAGTTTGATTACATCTTTCCAACGATTACTCATCCCCAAGGCCCATGCCCCTATGTCATTTTCTCAAACCCATAACACATAAAGCACGGCGCAGACTGAAACATTTTTATTGTTATTAATTTAAATAGAAAGAAATCAGAATTATCCTACTAGTTGGTAACAGGCTCTGAAATAAATATATCTAATACAGCCCATGCAAGTCTATAATAGTGGGTAAGTCTAGATTACTGTAGATTGCGTTGATGAGAATCTCTGGGCTCCCGTTTATTACATTTTATTACGATAATTTAACAACTGGGTTTTCTGTTAAATCTGTTGATTTCAGAGACTAGATGTTAGTATATCCCACGTGCATCTGACAATGTCCATTCGAAGGGAGATACAAGACACCGCTATTTTTCACCGCATACTTTCGAAGTTTCGTTCCAAAAATACGGATTATAGCTGGTTTTGATGACATGTACAGACTGCCAAATGTAAAACGGTTGCCGTTGGTGAATTGCGTCGTGAAGCCAGCCAGCCACCTTACTCAAAACGGCGTGCTCTGCATATAAACCATCCACAGACTACAAGCGTCGTGTGTTTACGGTGATCGCTTACAAATCTTGACGGTTCAGTCCAACAGATCTTCGCTACACTGTAAAACAGCGGCGGCAATTGAACAATTGGATTGCAATTTAAAGCAAATCATGAGTGATCGTTGTCGTCTGCAACACGCAGTCACGGGTTAAACTATACATGGACAGACGCGCAGTAACGCACGTAGACAGTTGACGTTACACTATACCAGGAAAGCATGTTACAATTGCTAACGCATCGGAGCGCTTGGTGGCGGTCGACACAGCATCAAGGAAGTAGAACCGGGTTGAAAAAGAATGGGGGGGTGGGTGGGGGTTGGGGGGGGGGGGGAGGTGTAGGGACAGGGAAGTTAAACAGGGTTGAACACCTGCTGCTGGGTCATGTAGGCTTGAGGTTAGTCGTGGGAGGGGCTTGCAGAACAGTCCGGAAGGGGTTTTGTGATGATGGCGGTAGCCATAGTGGGGATGTTGATTGAGAGATCGGGGGATGAGTGAGGGGTGACCCACTGAAAGATGAGAAGGGGTGGGAGGATGATGGACATGATGCTTGTGTGTGGAGGAGGGGGTGGGGTGGGGTAGGGTGCTGTTGACAGAAGGGCTACTGTAGTAGGGGCGTTTACGCTCTTTCACTAAGGTGAGGTGATTTCGGAGTGGGCCTATTGAAGTGAGTTTGTCAGTAAAAAGAAGACTGTGTTGTACATAAACACCCACAGAGGGTACGGTACAAAACATGAATATGACTAGTTAAAAAGGAAGGTTATAAAATATAATCTACACAATGTAATAGAAATATTGCTTTTAGTAATAATTGTTATATAATAAAATGGATCGACAACATATTTGTGAAAAAAGAATGTGGTTAATACTTCGACAATGCAAACACGTCACTGGGTCACTTTTCGTCATTCACCACCTCTCGTTCATCGCATTACGTCCAATGTTCTGCCTTTGTAACTGAATAATGAGTAGACGCTGTGGGGAGTCTGTACGAAGACAGTCCCAGACTACGTCATCGAGGCCATGCAACTCTCCTTCCAATTCACGCCATACACATATTCTTTTCACCCCTTTGTCTGAATATTGATTCTAAGCAAAAACAAATAAAACGTGACATAACATTACCATCTTCGTTCTCCCTCCACTGATTAAAGCATTGCAATTCCTTGGGGTAGCATTACCATTTGGAACAAAAGCTAACTTCGATCGAACAACAGCAGGGGGATCAAATGTTTCACCCCAGCTCATGACTTTGAATCCAGATATCGATCCCCTAAGCCCTCTATTGGTTACTGAGTGGGCAACTTCAGAAACCCACTCCGACAACAGGTCACCGTGACCCGGGACAGGGCAATGCGGGGGCAGGATCAAAGAGTATGTAACCAAGACACGGTGGCACAGACGTGTTCTTCCACGTCCTAAGCACAATTGTGCAGTATCATTTTGAAATATTCCTTAATTTGAAATTCCAATGTGTAACACAGATAGTTCAACCTACTTAGGTCACGCGGTCGTTGCAATTGGTCTGTCTGAAAGACATTGTACTCGCGGTGGACGAAAGGTATTTTAATCTTTGGCAGGAACAACAGAAATGTAATAGTCCATTAGAAGTGCATGGGTGTCGAGGTGTACTATATGCCTATGATTAAGTATTCGTCATACTATAATTATTATGTACCTGTCATCATAAAGTTGTCATCACACACTCGTCATCATATACTCGTCATCATGTACCCGTCATAATGAAGTTGTCATCATGTACCCGTCATCAAGAAGTCGTCATCATGTACCTGTCATCATATACTCGTCATCATGGAGTCGTCATCATATACGCGTCATACACTCGTAATCATGTGCCCGTCATCATGAAGTCGCCATCATGTACCTGTCATCATGGAGTCGTCATCATATACTCGTCATATACTGTCATCATGTACCTGGCACCATGAAGTCGTCATCACATACTCGTCACCATGAAGTCGTCATCATATACTCGTCATCATGTACCCGGTATCCTATACTCGTCATATACTCGTCATCATGAAGTCGTCATCATGTACCTGTCATCATGAAGTCGTCATCATGTACCTGTCATCATATACTCGTCATCACATACCCGTCATCATGTACCCAATGGCATGAAGTCGTCATCATATTCTCGTCATCGTATACTCATCATCATGGACCTATCATCATGAAGTCGTCACAACATACTCTCCATCATGTACCTGCCGTCATGAAGTCGTCATCATACACTCGTCATCATATACTTGTCATCATGAACCCGTCATCATGAAGCCGTCACCACATTCTCGTCATCATGTACCCGTCATCATGAAGTCGTCATCATGTACTCGTCATCATGAAGTCGTCATCATATACTCGTCATCATGTACCCGTCATCGTATACTCGTCATCATGTACCCGTCATCACGAACTATTCAGCACATACTCGTCATCACATAGGCCTACTCGTCATCATATTCTCGTCTTTATAAACCCGGCACCATGATCTCATCATCATGAATTTGCCATCATATACTTGTCATCATGAACCCGCCATCATATACCTGTCATCATGAACTCGTCATCATGAATTTACCATCACATACTTGTCATCATGAACACGTCATCATGAATTTGCCATCATATACTTGTCATCATAAACTCGTCATCATGAACCCGCCATCATATAATTGTCATCATAAACCCGTCAAGATATACTCATCATGAACCCGCCATCCATACTCGTCATCATATTTTCTTCATCATGTTCTCGTCACCAGATACCAAAAAATGCTTATTGCTGTTAAACAAATGTCACTCGCTCATATACCCATCTACGACACAACTTTGTTAATAAGGTAAACAAAAACCTCGTCATGTCATACCCCAGTGAGCGATCGAATATCAAATAATGTTACAGACAGAGCGGCCATATTAGATGTTAGATGGTACTGATGCTGTCGAGGGGATACATATTTACACCGTCATAAACAACATACTGAGGCAATGGTGATCGAGATAAGGGGGTTTCACGGCTTAACCATGAATGGGATTACAACCTGTATAAATTCCTAACACGCCCCCCAGACTCAGGGGGCGCCCTTTCAATTGTCACGAGCCTAATCCTGAGTTACCAGGTACAGAAGCCCATCCTTCTTCAATCATAAACAACTCCAATGGCCAGGATGTGCTAAGCTAATTACTTTGTCCTAAATCTGTAACGCTGCCAGAATCTTGACTAAGATGGTAATGTTTTAATGCGTATCTAACAGTCATATTATATTATTATCGGCCGACCTGTTATGGACTATGGAACAGAATAATAACAGAAGAGAATGTTTGGAAATAAAAGGTCCAGCGCCCGTCCAAACCTTGCCACACCTAACGGTATTTATTGATATAAAGCGACAACAACATCAGCAACAACAACATCAATAACATTCATAAGGTTTTTACATTTTGCTGCTTTGTACATGAAGGTGCGACAAGAGCGAGGGAAGGGAGCGTGGGTATTTTTTATGAAGGTGTATACTGGGGTGCGTTGCAAAGCGACAATCGCTCGCAAGCGATGTACAGCGATTCGCCTTACAGCAGTGCGCTAACTTTACGCCGCTTGCAAGCGAAACAATCGCTGGCTGAGGTCGCGGCTGACTTTGACAGCGGAAGAAGAAATTCTTGACTGGATCAACGAGGAAATGAGCAAAGGCAGCCTCAGTCTGCTCCACATTTTCAAAGTAGTCATAAACTTTATCAGCTCGTCATCGAGCCTCTTCTCTTACGTTCTTCATTACGTCAAGGCAACCAAGCGGTGGTTGCGCCGCCATTTTGGAAGAGTGCGCAAGCGCTTCGAACTGTTGCAGACCCCGGGGTGAGCGAGTAAGTTGCTTTCTCTAAGCGATTTGTGGCTTGCAACGCGCCCCTGGTGTACTGAAGCGGTAAAGATGGCGAAGTGAGTGTTTTTGAAATGACGTAATATATATGACGTCATAAATATGACGTCACTTGAGAAACAAACAAAGACGATAACAAGGAGAAGAATTTATTTGGCAACAAGGCCACGTCTTATGGTTGTGGTTGTTGCGTATCATAAATTGGAGGGTGATAATTATTGCGGAGTCACCGAATGTATCATTATATTAGGATTTATTATTTATAACTTAGAGTGATTTTGTAAACTTGAATATGCTTGTGTATGAACAGATGAGTATGCGCCTGTGTCGCTAAGGCGCAGTTATTCGCTGTGCAGTCCGATTCTCCCGCTCCGAATGCCGTATGCATGCTTTGTGAATTGTGTATATGTGGGAAATTGCAAAATAGTTGTAGTTGCAATATAACGAGCCCATCAAGCCATTGGGCCACATAACATTCCAGACAGGCTTTATCAATGTTTGAAATATCAGTATAGTGTGTGTTTGTGACACCGCTACTGAAAACTGATTTCAATGTCGAGTTCACACATGAAGTGATATTTTTATGTGACTCTGCATTTTCAAATCACAAAATTATGTACATAGACTATGTGCTTCTATACAATACTTCAGGAGATGAAAGGAACTGAGCAGATTTTGACGACGAAAACTTAAACATCATGTTCAGCTTTAATGTTTTTCAGTGAGCTTCATGCATGAAGTTATGATTAGGGGAAAGAACTGTTTAAAGTACAGTTTAGCACGAAGCCCCCGTATTGCGTCAGTCCCACATAGCTAAATATAGAATTTGGCCGAGTAGACCCGAGCGGGCCCGGAATGATCGGGGCGGAACCGATTGGACTCGACTGGAACCGAATATATGCATAGCCACAGTTAGCAACCAGCAAGAAATTGCAAACGGCAGTCATCTCAAGACACGCGATAAAATCCGACAACTGGAGAGTATCCGTCATCCATCTTTTGATACCCTTCTTTTGACTTAGATTTCCCTTGAGTTCGTCAGCACCAGTTATAGCCCCTATCACTGAGTAGGCTGTGGTCACGTTTATGTCTGCAGAACACATTATCTGTCAACTAATTCGTTCCAAACATGCTTAAAACATGCTTATTAGATAACCGACATTCGTGCCTCCTGCCGCTGGGCTCTTGTTGTAATGTATGTATTAAAATGGTTTATCTAAAATTTATGTTCAGCCGTACGTTGTTCATAATCACTATTCCAGTTCGTTATAAGCTAAAAGGTCGAGCTCCATTCTCGACTGTTTGTTTTGTTGTTTAACGCCGCACTATTTCAGCTATATGACGGCGGTCTGTAACTGATCGAGTCTGGACCAGACAATCCAGTGACTGACATCATGAGCATAGATCCTCTCAATTGGGATACCATGACATGCATCAACCAAGTCAGCGACCCTGACCACCTGATCACGTTAGTTGCCTCTTTCGACAAGTATGGTTGCCTTTCACGGCAAACATATGTTGCTGTAGACCAATTCTAATCCAGATCTTCACGGGTCCAATTCTCGATTTAGGAGACATATGTATGTAAGCTTCAGAAAAGCTTTCAAAACGTTTGCGGTAGACAAGTGTAGGACATTTCCAAATTATATGCATCCGCGACTAAATTCCCCACGCTTCAACCAAGTCAGCGTGTCTGACCACCCGATCTCGTTAGTCGCCTTTTACGACAAGCATAGTCGCCTTGTACGGCAAGCATTGGGTTGCGGAAAACCTATTCTACCCCGAATCTTCACAAACCAGATGAACAATTGACTTGTTTTTGTATATGTCTGTTACGGTTGCCACCGGTGGGACAGGATAGACCTCCTATAATCACTATTTGATAGTGATTTACAAACATATGCTTATGTTATAGCTGGAGTCATACAGAGGCGGTAGGGTAGCCTAGTGGTTAAAACATTCGCTCGTCACGCCGAAGACCTGGGTTCGATTCCCGACATGGGTACAATGTGTGAAGCCCATTTCTGGTGTCCCCCTCCGTGATATTGCTGGAATATTGCTAAAAGCGGCGTAAAACCATACTCACTCACTGGAGTCGTACAATCGACTCTCATTTTAGCAAATGTTTCTGAAAAATATGGAAAAGGTTTTGTCGCTTATATTTATTACGAAATCAACAACCAGGGCACAACTTCTGTTTTTAAGATCGTCTATACATACTGACACTATCATAATTATAACATAATTTTCTACATCCTACAGTTAAGAGCGCACTTGATAGCTTAAATACATATGTACTTATATACTGTCTCATAAGATTATCACGGCCTAGTTTTCTGATTTACTAGGTTGGACAAATATAGACAAGATCTTCAGCGTACATGTATGTATATCCCACACACTACTGATCACAACTAATTATCTCTTTATCACAGAGCAATTCTGGAAACTTTTACGAAATTACCATAGCACGTTTGCGGAATGACTGTGGAATCCGCTGCACCCGATGTGATGTTGCAAACAGTTTCGTACTGGTATGTGTATCAGCGTATGTGTATCAGCGTATGTTTATCACTACAATAAAGTTGTGTTCTCCTGTATGGAAAAAAACCCGCAGCTCCTGTCCGAATTAAGAAAACACGTAGTTTCACGTAAGACATACTTTTTGTCATTGCATTTGCATTACATAAGTCATACATTTTAATTAATAATTTGCCGGTAAACTCTGTGAATTTAGGAATATATAATTTCACCTGTCTTAAGTTACCACTAGGAGAGTTCAAACTAAATCGCGACGTGTTCCTAATCTTAATATTGAGAGGGTATTGAACCACTTAGAACAGTATTTCACGTATATAACGATGTGTCAGTTTAACGTGGGAGGAAAATCCGAAGTGCTTATGTTTTCGACGTTTTCTACTTAAGAGAAACCCACGAGCACCATGCTAATAAAACAAGAAACATAATCAGAGCGATAATGATAAAAACGTTCGTATGTGACTTGAGTCAAATCCCATAATTTCAAGGCTTAATAAAACTATAGCCTATGTACAATAACCTGAACAAGTCGGACTTGTTATATCATCACAGACAAGTCGCGAATACCTTATACATTACTGATTCTCCTCTACGATCAGTGCTAATTATTAACATGTGTAGCGATAATTAAATGTAATTAAGCAGGTATTGCACATAGTCATATAACTTAGATTAATTTGAGAGAAATAAATGTAAAATATAAAGTTATTTCCTGTAATAATTTACATAATACAGACAATGTATGTTTATATTACGCACATGCAACACTACTCCCAAAAAACACTTTGGGGCGGACCACAACATATGTTTGTTTTCAGAACCTCCGTCATAGCGTGCCGAAGTCAACAGTGAACAAAAACTTATTTTAGTAAAACCTTAGACAAAAACAATTTTCAAGAATGTTCTGGAACAAATTATTTTTTAAAGAAAATAAAAGAATCTCCATCTCCCTTTCATGTCACTGGAGGTCACGGAGCAGTATCACTGTTTCCTGAAATATTGTGGTATCGAATTCCCATCTGACAATAATACCACATTGAGCCATGTATAGCATAGCCAGTCCAGGCCGTTACTTACGACCAGTATACTTAATATAAGTCTAGCTGTCACCACTGGCATTCCTTCGATCAAAACATTATTCATATACAATACAACTTGAGCTACCAGAATGATTTGTGCTGACACAGGGGAATCAAATATCGAAACAATTATGCTGGGTATGTTTGTGACCATAAGTCTACCAAGTGGGCCCCTCTGTACAATGGCCGGGACTGTGTAACGACTGTGACCCTGCCAAAGAGCGAAGCACTTAATACATCGTGCTTGTGTACTCTGACAGACGGTAATGCTTTGTCTGGGGATCAAACAAAGACGATATAGGAGAATGATTTGCCAATAGGTGAGAATGTTTTAAGATATAGCACACAAAAAATAGAAAACGTTATGATTTGTTTGTGTGTTTTGTTTGGTGTTTACGAAGACAGTTGTAAATAATCGAGAGTAGACCAGTGATCGACGTCATGAGTATCGATCCACGCCATTGTGATACGATGCCATACAATCAACCAAGTCATCGAGTCTGACCTTCCGATCCAAAACAAAGCTTATTTTATACACGTGTATTTCATATTTGAACAACGCAATACATAATAAGGAAATATTTTTAAAAAAGATCGCCCCTGTTAGCACTACTTATGTAGTGCCAGAACTCCATCACTTGCTAACCGAATCAAAATTGACCATTGCAGTAGAACAATATGATCCCTTAACTATTCTTTTAATAAATATGTTTTCATACTCTTCTTAACAACATTGAATAAATGTAATTTAACTTATTCAACTTTATGTTTTATATTGACTTTTATATTGAATGCAGTGATTTCTATACGGCTGATATTAATAACGTTTTCGGACACGGAAGCATTCTAAAGTTTTGGTGTACTTTAAATGTATGTGACATATCCGATTAATACATGGTTAGCTTGTTTTTTGTGAATGTCTGAGCGCCAATAGTATGGGTGATTAGAAGACAGGTACTTTCTATTCTGAAATAATTTCCGTATTTTCCCTATGCCATTTATTGTGAGATTCCTTTTGTGTGAGGTGAAATTTAAAGTTCTGTCGGCAGCATTTCGGCCATATATTGACTAGATTGTTCTACATAATGATGGATATCGCCTATGATGTTGCTTTACTTCCGGATACTGCGTGAAAGATCGTCTCGCAGTACTGGAGGTAAATATTACATTTCGAAATTTGTTTTCCGTACCTCATAGAATCGTATATCGTTGATTGATGTTTTAATTAATTACAATGTTTGATGCATGGTATTTATATCAGCAAGCCCAAAGTTTAGGAACCCCACAATTCGCGGTGCAGGATTACCTCCCTTTGTTGCAGGATCCGATGTTCAAATCTCCTCGATTTTGAATATTTGTCTATGTAAACCACTACTGTGCTTTGGGGTTAATATTCACTAACGTAGCTACCCGTTCAGATCAGGGTAAGAATTGGTCTTAAGTCATCCATGCTTGCCGTAAGAGGCGACTAACGGGAACGGGTGGTCAGGCTCGCTGACTTGGTTGATACATGCCATCGTATCCCAGTTACGTAGATCGATGCTCATAATGTGTATTAAAGGAGTGTCTGATCCAGACTCATTTATTAACAAACCGCCATCAAATCGCTGGAATATTGGTGAGTGCATTGGTCCTTTCGCCCAGATTACGTTAACGCGCCGTGAAGTAATAAATGTTGTGTTCCAACCTCGACCCATCTGCCCGATACTGCAGATCTACCGACGAGAACCCAGTCACCAGTATGTACCAGCGAACTGCCAAGCGGACCGGGCCAGACCAGAGTCACGTAAGCAGTCCCATCAACAGCTGTTTTCAGTTCCACGTGGTCGACACTCCCGGAAGAAGTGACACGATAATCCAGTCAATACATTGACCCAGTGAGTAGGGGGAACTAGGTCGAGTGCTTATCAAACACCTGACACGCTAGAAGACAATGTAAACCGAAATGATCCAAATATCTTTGCTACGCTAACCGCATCCAGAGTGAACCAAGTGTGTGTGTGTGTGTGTGTGTGTGTTCGTGCGTGCGTGCGTGCGTGCGTGCGTGCGTGTGTGTGCCTGCTTGTTCTGGTCCGAACTAATGCCGGTTTTATAATGCTATCAATCAGAGATATTATTTTAACATGGATACCCCACTCAAATATTGACACGCGAGCCGACAAGTTCTTAGTTTATGCACCAGGCAGGGAGACAACAAGTACTATATTTTAAGGTATGTTGGAATGACGCGGCCGGGGATCGATCCAGCGACCTTCCGCTCTCCGGACAGACGTTCTGTTCACCAGACCACGGGGGCTGTCCTTTGATTTGTTCTTACAATGATTGCAATTATTATTATTTTTTATTTTTACTTTGACAAGCAACGTTTCAATCCTTTAGGGACAGCAAAGAATGTTATTAATGTGGGAAATAATTCCAAATAAACCCTTTTATGACTATCAGAAACATATATGGACCATGTGCATATATCATACATTACGATACAGTACTAGCCATTTCATACCCTTCCGACGTGGGTTAGAGTATATTTTCACGTTCACAGTAAGGCATGCGCTGATCTTCGACAAACACGCACTTTGTGTTAGGTAGAGATGTTAGATAGAGCTGGCGAAACTCCATTGACTCGACACCGACGATATAAATGTCTAGTCGCAGCAGAATCAAAATTGGCTTTATAGTCTAATGATTCTGTCTTTCTAGAACTACTGATAACCCATATATTTACGATGGTTCGCATGACTTCGAGTTCCACTCACTCCCCCACTCACTCACTCACTCACGCACTCACTCACTCACTCACTCACTCACTCATGTGCTGTTGAGGACCTGGATTGTGATATAAAGGTCTCCAGTAGTTGTCATTGAGTATAAAAGCAAATACGATTCTTTTTATTTGAGAAATATAAATTAATTAGGACGAACTGACGCAATTGCTGACCCAAATCTCCATGCTGAATATGACCCAGTTGTGAAATAACTATCAGCTGAAATACGATTTCGCAATATCAGTGACGTCACGCTGGGTCATGTTGCGTGGCTGGGGAACAAATTAGGTGAACGAGTTGAGGTCACATATATAGTGGAGCAGCTGTGAACATGAATATTTCAAGAATTTCTCAATCTACGAGCGAAGGATTATTTATTGCCTGAACGTAGAATACAATCTTATTATTTTCAATTTACATGTGTTCTACATGGACGCGATGTTTAGACAACTTTCAGATAATGATATGCAGTGTTCACTTAAAAGATTATCGATCTTAGGGAGATTTTAGACTGAGAGTGAATTAGAGGAACACTGAGTACACTCTCTATGCACTTCACCTACATGAAAAACCAGAGGTAGTCATGGGCACACGTGGGACTATTAGGGTACATACCAGGGACACACAGGGGCGGAGTCAAGGGACACACAGGGGCACAGACCAGGGGCACATAGGGGCATAGGCCAGGGGCCACAGGGGCATAGGCCAGGGACACACAGGGGCGTAGGCCAGGAGCACACAGGGGCATAGGCCAGGGGCACACAGGGGCATAGGCCAGGGGCACACAGGGGCATAGGCCAGGGGCACACAGGTACATAGGCCAGGGTACGACAGGGGCATAGGCCAGGAGCACACAGGGGCATAGGCCAAGGGCACACAGGGGCATGGGCCAGGGGCACACAGGGGCATAGGCCAGGGGCACACAGGTACACAGGCCAGGGTACCACAAGGGCAAAGGCCAGGGTACCATAGGGGCACACAGGGGCATAGGCCAGGGGCACACAGGGACATAGGCCAAGGTACCACAGGGGCGTAGGCCAGGGGCACACAGGGACATAGGCCAGGGGCACACAGGGGCATAGGCCGGGACACGCACGCAGAGTATAGGCCAGGGTACCACAGGGGCATAGGCCAGAAGCACACAGGGGCATAGGCCAGGGTACCACAGGGGCACAGGCCAGGAGCACACAGGGGCATAGGCCAGGGTACCACACGTGCATAGACCAGGGGCACACAGGAACATAGGCCGGGACACGCACGCAGAGTATAGGCCAGGGTACCACAGGGACATAGGCCAGGAGCACACATGGGCATAGGCCAGGGTACCACAGGGACATAGGCCAGCAGCACACAGGGGCATAGGCCAGGGGCACACAGGGGCATAGGCCAGAGTACCACAGGGGCTTAGGCCAAGGTACCACAGGGGCATAGGCCAAGGTACCACAGGGGCATAGGCCAGGGGCACACAGGGGCATAGGCCAGGGGCACAGACCAGGGGCACACAGGGGTATAGGCCAGGGGCATAGGCCAAGGTACCACAGGGGCATAGGCCAGGGGCACACAGGGACATAGGCCAGGGGCACGCAGGGCCTCACATGAACATATGAAAGGAACTCACAGGGTTAACAAGGGACAAACAGGACACTAGAGGGACAATGGTATGGTGTCCGAGAGGGGACATCGCTTTCCTCGCTTTCTCGCCCTATCGCTTTCTCGCGATTAAGCTATATTCCCTCTTGGCCACTGTAGGGGTCGCATGTGTTATGTGTTTCTGAACGATAAAAAGGATATATACGTAAAACAACATTAATGAATTGTTAAACCTGAACTCAGTGGGCGGAGGCTGCGGTGGGTTTTAATCATAAAAGAGGGCTGAGATTTGTCCAGTTACATTTCAAATTATACATATGGAGGGAATGTTGAAATTTTCCCACTATATACTTAAACATAATTTAACAGTACAGGCGCTTGTATAACAATCCACGGATTGCTGCATAAAAAATATTTGATTGAATACTGCCCTATTTAGGAGTTTTATTGGACACCCGCCCCCAGGCCTAGTTATCAAAACGAACACCAAATAACACCACTTATTAGCACTGAGTAGAGTACTTTCTAAAAAAACAATAGTGTTTTCCTAAAAACAACACTTAGGTTATATTAGGTTTATTCTGTTAGCGGAGTAGATGTCATGAAACTGGAAGTCCTCACGTAATGTGGAAATAGATAGTTGATTGGTTTTATATTCAAGTTGGTATTTCCGCTATTCAAAGTGTGCAGTAAGGCCGTTTTATCAACAGTAATTTCGGAGACATAGATGAAAAGTTAAATTAATTAAGTCTACACTCATTTTTTGCATTTATAATTAACCCTAACGTTAATTTCAAGATTTACAGTGCATACTATTCAAAAGAAGTTAAAGATCACCCGATTCTTTCATATGACTATGGTTAGTCATTTGAGAAAGCAATAGAGCGAGTAGGCTGTGCGTGCGTGTGTGTTTGTTTGTGTGTGTGTGTGTCTGAATCACTGTCTGCGTACATAGGTACATAGGTGGTGGATAACTACACAATTCACATAAGAACGCACAATTGTTAACGATACAGTTAATAGAAAGAGAATTGTTACATAATGATGTTTATTCCTCTGCTTGAGCCTTTACTCATGAGAAACGAATTGTTTCCAAATAATATTTACATCGCATTTCATTTCAATACAGATCGATTAGATATATGTCTCTTCCTTAAGTAACATATACGACTTTTAAGAGCGTCATTAACCCGTAACCTCATTCCATTAGAAATGAAATGCGATGTAAATATTATTTGGAAACAACTCGTTTCTCATGAGTAAAGGCTCAAGCAGAGGAATTGTGTATTATGTAACAATTCTCTTTCTATTAACTGTATCTTTAACAATTGTGCGTTCTTATGTGAGTTATGTAGTTATCCACCACCTATGTACGCAGACAATGATTCACACACACACACACACACACACACACACACACAAACAAACACACACGCACGCACGCACGCACGCACGCACGCACACACACATCAAACCGAAGACCCAGTTCGATTCTGCAAATGGGTACAATGTGTGAAGCCCATTTCTGGTGTTCTTCGCCGTGATAGTACTGGATTATTGTTAAAAGCGACGTAAAACCATTCTCACTCACTCACAGCGGTGTTTATCAAATTACTATATGCAAATACACATACTTGTACATTTGCATAAGACAAGAGACACAATTCAAATTGCTCATACATCAAATGTGAAAAAGAATATTTACGGACAACGGTATGACAGTATGTAGCATCATATGCTACCGAAAACAAGTTATAGAACACCCACAGTTATAAGATTGTATTTTGCAATACAATCAGCCTTGACTTCTGAACCATAGGCATCTTAACTTCTTTTGAAAAGTATATATTTAGATTTTAACCTGATTTATTTAGAGCGTATTGCCATGATCCGCCACGCGTTTTCGGCGTGATGGTCACATAAAACTAAATAGGGACATAAATCAATCAGTTACATTTACTTAAAAACGTTTCGGCGTGATGGTCACATAAAACTAAATAGGGCCATAAACCAATAAAATCACATTTTACTAAAAATATATTTCGGCGTGATGGTCACATAAAACTAAATAGGGCCATAAACCAATCAATTACATTTTACTAAAAAAATAATTGTTTTAAGTAAATAGTGAGAAAAGTTCAACATCTCCCTCCCCCCCCCCCCCCTCCCCCCCCCCCCCCCCCCCCCCCCCCCACCACCACCACCACCACCACCACACACACACACACACATTGATGCAGAAAGCACACGCGGCCCCTATAGTGGTCAAGAGGGGATAAAGCGAGAAAGCGAGATAGCGATGTCCCCTCTCGGCGGTGAGGTCCTGTACCGTACCAAGAATGTGGATGTCAATAAAAGCTCAGGCTAGTTTTCTAAACTGAGTATGGAGGGAGGATTGATGTTTTCATCTTCAGTAGGATATAAATCTAGAACAGAAAATATGTTGGTCGTCTTCACGCATACGCTACCCCGTGTCACATACATGTAATGTGTGGTCACAAACTAACTACGGAAACACAACCATATCTTCTGGATGGTAGGGTGCTTTAGTTACGTCTTACAGTGTAACGTTGACGAAGTCGTATATCAGGTGGGAGGACTGTTGGAACTGGGAGCATTGCCGGGAGCAACATTCAGTTGCCAGACATTTCACAGTGTCCTTAGGGTTTAGCCTGTCTCGGCTTGGCGACCATAGCGACACGACTGCCTAACTCGGTTTATGGATAGGCGTAAGTATATGTTAAAGTATAAGAGTTACTACAGTCGTATCGATTAGATCGTTTTGTATACGTTAATAGAAGCGCTAAGATCGTTTCGTGAACGACAATCGTAGCGCTAAGATGGTTTTGTATAAGATAAATGTCAGAGCTAAGATCGTTTCGTGAACGACAATCGTAGCGCTAAGATGGTTTTGTTTAAGATAAATGTCAGAGCTAAGATCGTTTCGTGAACGATAATCGTAGCGCTAAGATGGTTTTGTGGAAGATAATTCTAGCGCTAAGTAGCACGGGTATAGTGCTGACAAACCTAGAAACATAATCGGGGCGAACCGGGATTCGAACCCACAATCATAGGTTTCTGGTGTGCCCAAGGGACGCAACTCTGCACAGCGAATCGCGGCGCCTTAGACGACTGGGCCACCCGTGCCCCCTCTGGCGCTAAGATCGTGAACAGGGGGCGAGGGGGGGGGGGGGGGGGGGGGCCGCAGGGTCGGAAAATTGCAAAATATAATTCCTTTTACCAAATATATATTATTGTTTCCTCAGGTAGGTTTCCTTTGGTTCCTCTTTTTTGTTAAGCAGGGAGGGGGGAAAGGATAAGGGACAGTGGTAGAATGAGTTAAAATCATAAACAAAAACAAAACAAAATCTGTTTAAGCCATTTGAGGGTACATCTAAATTACTTCATATTTTCCAGATTTAGAGACAAAACCTAAAACTGCCCGTAGCAGGAAATCATGTATGATATTGCTTAAGAAAATGTTTCCTCACCTTCACACACAGCACTGGAGATTTTGTCGAAATAGGAAAGGAACAAATTTAGAGTTGCCTCCCTTCCGTAATGGCTACGATCTTTCGAGATTCGCCAAATTGGTTGTGTTTTTAAGTTTCTGTGATAAGTTTTCAACAGGTTTTGATTGAACACACAGTCAACATCCATGCAGTTGAATAAATGATTGCATGTCACATTGACTTATTCACTGGATAGTGTTTACCGCTCTTTGAAAACGACTGGACCAATCTGAGACGTAGATTAAGAGATATTTTATAAGGAAATCCATTCGACATATAAACAATTGAATATTTGAAAAACTCACCGTTTGATCATATGCATATAGGGCACCAATACCATTGCTGGCATACGGCGGCTGAAAGAAGGATCGGGTGGCCATTGATGTATAAGCTAGTAGTACTTGGTAACCACCTGGAACGATCAGATCTCTGCCAGAACGTGGTTACTTTGTTGTCCCTTCGTACTGCAACGCCGTGGATCGATGCTCACGTTGACAGTATATGTTGTGCCTGCTGAAGGCGTAATTGAACACCATGCGAACCCTACGTCAGAACGAGTGCTGACAACCGCGTAAATCACCTTGAATTGGACAGGGAGAAATGAGTACACACAAATTTCGTAAAAGTAAATCACATTCACAACCGTGTTTGTTGAAATTTAACAATAGAGGGATTCATCAAATACGTAAACGTAAAAGCAGATGTTGAACCGCTACGCTCATTGACATCACCAACCAGACATATCAGTGTCAGGAGCTTATTGAATTACGTAAAACTCAGATTATATACATACTAAAGACACTCGTGTCAGTTTGGTATTACCTATCAAGAGCTTAACAACATGCATGGCCACCCGTGGTATTCTTGACCTTGCGCCCTTGGTCTTGTGGTAAACATGTTCGCAGTCATTCGGTTCAAGCAGAGCGGAAAATAAACTGCTGTCCGAAAACAACGTACGAGTCCGCGTATCACCTCTCTGTTGAGTACGAACGGCAAAAGGCTATACAATTACTGCTTATGTTTCGTGGTATTGTGAACGAGTCAGTGTCCTATTATCACACGATTGGCATGTCTGTACTTGAGGAGCACTGTTTACAGCTCCCATGCTTGTGGTAATGGTTTGTCTCGTAGTGGTCAAAGGCAGTGGGTGTTTTCGTTCCTTAGTCGTAACAGGATCCGCTTTTCGCGTGTTCCAATCCCACATTCGCTCCAGTTGTGAGTCTTGGTCTGTCAATACTAAACCTCCTCTTCTCGTTGGTTTTACCAAAGTAGTATAAACATTAAGCAGTCACGCAATGATCATTGTCCAAGGTGGCGTTAATCTAAATTAACGCAATCAGAATTAATGTACAGGCATAGCAGTGGCGGGTATACTAAAGCTTAACACATTACGTACCACGGGGCGTCATCACGAAGACTCACGTGTACTTGTTTTACGAACTAGGTAAATGTCCTGCCTCAATGAATAATTAGTAGTCTTACATGGGGCAAACAGTTCATGAGTTAGTATGGTTTTACGCCGATGTTTAGCAATATTCCAGCCATATCACGGCGGGGGACGCCAGAAATGGGCTTCACACATTGTACACTCGTGGTGAATCGAACCCGGGCCTGACGAGGGAGCGATTTAACGACTACCGCCTCTCATGGGGAAATCAAAACACAAGAATAGTTGTACATCAGAAAGGAGATAAATATCACCGAAACTACTTTTTTGTTATACTTAGGTCCTCAGTAATTAATGTTTTTGGTAATTCTTAAATTGACGAAAAGTGTTTTGATGACTGCAATAGTGGCTGCGTATGGATAATGATGGAGAGATCATTAATTTTGTCAGCACTAAGCACTATTCCAGCTTTATGACGGCGGTATGTAAATAATCGAGTCTGAACCAGACAATCCTGTGATTGACATCATGAGCATCGATCCACGCAATTAGGATACGGTGACATGCATCAACCAAGTCAGCGAACCTGAACACCCATTCTCCTTAGTCGCCTCTTACGACAAGCATAGTCGCCTTTTACAGCAAGCCTGGATTGCTGAAGACCTATTCTACCCCGGATCTTCACGGGTCCGGACAGAAACATAACAGTTGGGATATCAAGGGATATTCTTCCCTGACCTGCTATCTATTCAGAAACAAGTTGCCTAAGAAAAGTGTACCTCCTTAAATTTCAAAGACAATAAATCTAAAAATGCCAATGATTCTTTTGTCATGAACGAGACAGGCAGTAACCATTAAGATAATTCTGCAGAAAATGGTTTTATTTGCCTTTTCCCTGAGGCGTAATTGTAGGAATCTTTGATGACAGTAAACGTTGTCCTCAGAGTAGTAAGTATTTATATTTCTTTTTGTTGATCTTCAACAACACCTGTCACCAGAGGTTGAACGGAAACATCAATACTATTTATTCAGTCAAACTGGATTTGGAACAAGTGAAGTAAAGTTACACTGTGGGTGAGTCTATCGATTAGCTATAGGGGTATAAACCTACATAGGTACAGCCGGCACTCAAATTAACTTCGACATCATTCGGATCCACTCGACCTCTTTCGTACAACGGACAGCAATGGAGTAGTGAAATGGCAGGATTTCACTTTAAACCGCATATACGGACGAAACCTCCACAAAAAGGCCGTACAACCTCACGACCGATTTTGAGAAACATTTATCTTGATGTTAATCTGAATCAGGTTTACAATTTGAGAAAAAAATACCATAATGGCGGACACTGTTAAATAATGTGGTAAGTCACGTGAAGCTATTGAATTTAATTCCAAGAGGACATATGAGGGTGATACGAGCCAAGTGGCTTTAACCCTACCAAGGTAATTTTCCAGAAAGCTGCACAACACTGTTATGACAGTGTGCTGTTCATGTGATACTGCGAGCAACCTATATGTTGCTGCAAGGTCTTGAGGGGGGAAATGTTAACGGAAAGCTTGTGATGGAGGTCTTAGATGGTTGCCACAAAACGGCAATGCCAGAGAATAGTCAGTCTCCATTATCTGCCGAGAAATAGGGCGTAACAGACAAAATAGTGATGGTAATTATACCAGTGGATCACTGAAAATCAGTAATGACACCGGGTGTTCGCGAAAAGGGTTAGCATGTCCTCCTCTACCGGCAGAACCCGCCACTCACACAACTTTCATACAATGTAAGTATTTGTATATTATCTTGCGCTGTACCCAGCAATATCCCTGTCATACCACGGCGGACTGTTAACAATCGAGACTGGACCAGATAATCCAGTGACCAATACCATGAGCAATGACGTCCGGCTACGTCAACCAAATCGCCAAGCCTTACCATCCGTATCATTAAAGTAAACTGCCGGGCAAAAGAAAGTATACAACCAATGATTGACGGTGTCTAAAAATGAAATAAACAAGAAATGGGTATCGACTGTGATGCATTTCACATGGGTATCATAGTTGTGTTTTGGACTTAAAATTTGCAGTGTTTCAGCGACTGCTTTCAGCCTGGTGACGTTTTGATAACGTTCGAATTTTTTTGGTCAAATATAATTTTATAAGTTTATACTTTCTTTTGCCTGCCCGGCAGTTGATATGGCAGTGAGTAAGGATGCGCGAAAACGCCCTGTAAAGGTCACAGTATGGGGGTCTCAACGCGCGTTATTTTGACAAGCAACGTGTCATACAAGCGCGGGTGTGGTGCTGTCATCAACAGTGCAGCCAGCAACGTTGCTGTCACCAACGGTGTTGTCATCAAGGGATCATGATCGACTCGGATACGCGACGTAACTGTCTACCCGGCCCATGAACGGCGGGTGGAGTTTTTCGTGACGACCTCAACCCCCAACTGCGCCATATCTTGTTAGTAGGTCAGTGTCAGATTGCAGAGTCATCTGTTTTACTGCACCTGTCACCGTGACATTAGAAGGTTAGACCTGGAATCAGATATAGCACCTCGAGGGTCATCGAGAGCTAGAAATAGAAACACTCGCTCGAATCCGGCTAATATATGATGACATTTATGTACTCGGTATTTAAATATATACCTTGTAACTTTACATTAAATATGTCAGTTGTCAGATGTGATGTGGAAAGCTTAAGGCGTTGTTCAGCTCCAACTCGAGTGCGCTTTAGTTTTGTAGATTACGTTGTACTTTTGGCTGACATATATGGACTCTCACACAAATAGTATAAGTGTATGAATTCTGAGTTTGATATTATGTACCACGTTCAGTGGTGGTATGAACTTGACACCGTTAGAGCTATTATCATGGCTGTGGAACATGCGCCTTAGTGACCCAGCGACACGATTGTTCTGTCGTCTACCTTGGTTTAATGTAGATCTCCCGGATCCCCCCTGATCTACCTAGATTCACCTTAGTCTAGCCTGGTCTACCCTGATCTGCCTAGATTCACCTTAGTCTAGCCTGGTCCTCCCTGATCTACCTAGATTCACCTTAGTCTAGCCTGGTCCTTCCTGATCTACCTAGATTCACCTTAGTCTAGCCTGGTCCTTCCTGATCTACCTAGATTTAACTAAGTCCAGCCTGGTCCAACCTGATCTGCCTAGATTCACCTTAGTCTAGCCTGGTCCTCCCTGATCTACCTAGATTCACCTTAGTCTAGCCTGGTCCTTCCTGATCTACCTAGATTTAACTAAGTCCAGCCTGGTCCAACCTGATCTGCCTAGATTCACCTTAGTCTAGCCTGGTCCTCCCTGATCTACCTAGATTCACCTTAGTCTAGCCTGGTCCTCCCTGATCTACCTAGATTCACCTTAGTCTAGCCTGGTCCTTCCTGATCTACCTAGATTCACCTTAGTCTAGCCTGGTCTACCCTGATCTGCCTAGATTCACCTTAGTCTAGCCTGGTCCTCCCTGATCTACCTAGATTCACCTTAGTCTAGCCTGGTCCTTCCTGATCTACCTAGATTCACCTTAGTCTAGCCTGGTCCTTCCTGATCTACCTATATTTAACTGTCCAGCCTGGTCCAACCTGAACTGCCTAGATTCACCTTAGTCTAGCCTGGTCTACCCTGATCTGCCTAGATTCACCTTAGTCTAGCCTGGTCCTCCCTGATCTACCTAGATTCACCTTAGTCTAGCCTGGTCCTTCCTGATCTACCTAGATTTAACTAAGTCTTGATCCTCCCTGATCTACCTAGATTCACCTTGGCCTGGCCTGGCCCTCCGTGTTCTACCTAGATTCTTTGGTCTTGATCCTACATGATGGACCTAGATTCAACTTGGTCTAGCCTGGTCCTCCCTGATCTACCAGGATTCACCTTGCTCTGGCCTGGTCTTCCCTGATCTGCCTAGATTCACCTTGGTCTGGCCTGGTCTTCCCTGATCTGCCTAGATTCACCTTGGTCTGGCCTTGTCTTCCCTGATCTGCCTAGATTCACCTTGGTCTGGTCTGGTTCTCCCTGCTCTACCTAGATTCACTTTGGTGTTGATCCTCCATTATGGACCTAGATTCAACTTGGTCTATTCTGGTCCTCCCTGATCTACCTAGATCTACCTTGGTCTACCTTGATCTACATTGGTCTACCTTGATCTACATTGGTCTTCAGTGGTCTACATTGGTCTACATTGATCTACATTGGTCTACCTCGGTCTACCCTGATCTTCATTGGTCTACCTTGGTCTTCTTTGTTGAACTTTGGTCGAACAGGTCAGCACAAATTCACTTTTAGGAACTTCAGGAACTTTGGAGTTCCACCGAGAATAATGAAACGAGAAAAACAGAAACATGGCACTCTTTCTGATTTATCAGGGAACCTGTCGCCGAAATATTTCACTGAAGATATTCTAGACGTGATCACAAGTCCAACTGCTCGGGAGATGGCAGATGCATGTGTCCGTTGAGCCACTATATCCAACATGGTTGACTCCAGTCATACCAAACAGAATACATAATGACAGTCAGCATCAGCATTTGATGCCGTGTGGCTGTGTTGCTGTTGGGGAAACAGTCATTACCCCATCTTTGATTACAGGACCTGCACTCTGCCTTATTCCGTGAGTGTCCAACTTTGACAGGAACGTTCTATTATGTTGACACATAGCCGCTTAAACTGGAGCAATCTCCATTGCATTAAGATTACTTCTAAATCAATCCCCTCAAACAAGCAAACTACGAAAGTTCAATGGTGCCACTTTGGTAGCATATATCTTTTTTTTAAATCGATATTTCTCGTTACTCCAGTTATTTGTTTATTTTTTTCAATTTTTCGAGTTTTTCACGTTATTTCAATAATTTTGTTATTTCAATTATTTTCTCTTTACTTCCATTATTTTCTCGTAATTTCGATGATTTTCTCGTAATTTCAATTATTTTCTTGTTATTTCAAGTTTTATTTTTAACGTAACGAGAAACAACTAGTAATTTCGAGAAAATAATTAAAATAACGAGAGAAAAATTGAAATTTCGAGTTTCTTGAAATAACGAGAAAATAAACGAAATTACTAGACAATAAGCGAAGTAACGTGAACAAGCTCAAAGTAACGGGAAAGAACTCGAAATTTCGAGAACATATTTGAAATAACGAGAAATTTCGATTAAAAGAAAAAGATCGTGCTACCAAAGTGGCACCATTAGGCTTTTGTAAACAACAAATGCACCAAGGGAAACTAAATATTGCTACTCCCTCAACTCACCTCTTCTCACCTCACCTCACCTCACCTCACCTCATTTCACCCATCTTATTCATTCACCGAACCGAGCCGAACCGAACCGAACCGACTCGCTCAACCTCGCTCACTCACTCTCCCACGTCACATCCCTCTCTCACACAATTACTCGGAATTAGTGCGAACGTACTGACGTAACTGCTGACCCAAATCGCCACACTGAATACGGCCTACTTGTTACACCAGCTGAAACACGATTTCGCAATTTAACAATAACGGCGACTCACTGTATGGGTCCTGTTGCGTGGCTTGGGAACGGGTCAGTGTGAACTCGTTGAAATGTAGTTAAACAGCTGTTAACATGCATATTTAACGAATTTCTCAATCCACGAGTAAAGAATTATTTACTGCCAAACGTTGGTCTTTCAAATCCCTGCACATTGTATCTGAATATAGACATCTGTCACGAATAGAACAGTAGGGTTCGGCAATCGGCGGCCATAGCGGGTGTTTATTAGGCGTGTGTGTGTCCAAGTCTTCGGATGGACAAGTGGACAAGGCAAGATACTACAAGTATTTGCAGTATTTATTAGAGCGGCAGTGTGGGGGTGGGGTGTGGGGTGTGGGGGGAGAGAGATTGGCCTGAGGATATTTTGCAGACCCCCTTCCCCCCCCCCCCCCCCCCCCCCCACACACACACACTTCCAAATTACTTCATGTTTCATCTTTTAATCACCACACCCCACCCCTAAAAAATAAATAACTGAACAGTCCCTAAATAATGTATAATGTGCAGGTATAGGAATGTGTCATTTTTTATGCCCCTATCGTCCCTCTTCACCCTCAGGGCACTGGGACAGAAGGAAGGTTCAGATCAGAGGACACTGGGGCAGAAGATTGGTTCAGATCAGAGGATTCTGGGCTCAGATCCGAGGATACTTGGGCAGAAGGAAGGTTCAGATCAGAGGACACTAGAGTAGAAGGTTGGTTCAGATCAGAGGATTCTGGGCTCAGATCAGAGGATACTTGGGCAGAAGGAAGGTTCAGATCAGAGGACACTGGAGTAGAAGGAAGGTTCAGATCAGAGGACACTGGGGTAGAAGGTTGGTTCAGATCAAAGGATTCTGGGCGCAGATCAGAGGATACTTGGGCAGAAGGAAGGTTCAGGTAAGTGGATACTGTTCAGGTAAGTGAAGAAAGGTTTAGATCAGAGAACACTGGGACAGAAGGAAGGTTCAGATCAGAGGACACTGGGGCAGAAGGTTGGTTCAGATCAGAGGATTCTGGGCTCAGATCAGAGGATACTTGGGCAGAAGGAAGGTTCAGGTAAGTGGATACTGTTCAAGTAAGTGAAGAAAGGTTTAGATCAGAGGACACTGGGACAGAAGGTTGGTTCAGATCAGAGGACACTGGGACAGAAGGTTGGTTCAGATCAGAGGATACTGTGACAGAAGGAAGGTTCAGATGAGAGTACACTGGGACAGAAGGAAGGTTCAGATGAGAGTACACTGGCACAGAAGGAAGGTTCAGATGAGAGTACACTGGGACAGAAGGAAGGTTCAGATCAGATAACACTGGGACAGAAGGTTGGTTCAGATCAGAGGACACTGGGACAGAAGGTTGGTTTAGATCAGAGGATACTGTGGGAGATGGTGTCCTATCGATGGTGTTGTTGAGCAAGGCTAAAATGACGACGTCAGTGACGTTGTTCATTATACTCCCAATGCCGCGTCTAAAATCACACAGTTGCAGTGCCAACAGGGAACTGAAGAAGGGTGATTTGACAACTCTGTCAAGCCTATCGACACTGACAACTGCTCAGATGAATAGATCGTGAACGTCGACTGAGAGTGACACATGTTTGTGTTCGCCTGTTGTCAGCTAAGAAACAAGTCACAACCAATTATTGATCTTTCTCTCAGGGACGGGGCATGGATTTTCGAAAAGGATAAAAAAAGAAGAAACTAATCCCGTCACACGGAAAGAATATGAGTGAGTGAAGCGTACTTTTTGCTCTGTCCCAGAAGCATTACAGCTGTAACCTGGCGGCGGACGACACCAAGGAGTACCTTCAGAGCAGTGGTGGATCCAGAGGGGGGTTCTGGTGGGGCTATGATTTGATCTCCTAACTTCCCCACCGTAAAATACCCAATAGCGTCTGAGAGGACATCAAAGCGATATGGTTATTACATAACCATATCCACACTGACATGTGTACCCTCTGTCTAGACTTGGTGCTTGACATGCTCATCTCTCCCACGTGCAACAAATGACCACCTACTAGAACATGTTCGATCAATAGGGGTAATTACATAGAAGGACTCAGTGCAGCCCATCAAGTTGTGCCTGCACTGAGGAAGTGGAAAATTAGACGGGATCATGCCGACGAGGTAGGTGTTTTATTGATGCCATCACGCTAATTGGGTGTCAGAAGTGAGTCCAAGGCGATGTCTGGAAGCTGACTGAAGTGAACAGACTGCTGTCTGGAACACCCGGGCAACATTCAGAGACCCTGGCACGTCATCGGCTTGAATAATCTATCTTTACATTGGTGCTACCTCCTACACTGGACCTGGACTACGGAACAAAATGAATGATGTCATCGATCGGGCTGTTTTAGATTTTGTGAATGACTGTAGGTGCCTTGGTCATTATTTGAGTGCTAATGTACAACTGTGGCATGATATGGGTATTCCAGGTATACACTTAGGCTTTACTCAGAGGCGCACACAAGACATGTCCAGGAGGTCATGAAGGAGGGTCAAGATGCCTAGAACTGATTCAGACTGGAACCTGACGAACGTGATCAGACAAGATTGCAGGCACCCCGACACGTCATCAACTCGAATAATCGACCGTAACCCTCGTGCTACCACCTACGTGGGACAAGACATGTTCTTGAGGTCTTGAACAAGGAGTGAGTGAATGAGTTTGGTTTTACGCCGCTTTTAGCAATATTTCCAAGACGTCGTTCGCTTTTTACCGTTTCTGAGTAATTGTAGGTATGCTGGATTGGCAAGCAATCCTTGCTCTCCATAACTGATGATCTCTAAGCTGTCGGAGGTTTAGGGGCATATATTTATAGTCATAGACTGGTTCCACAAAGCAACTGTAACCACGATGGGTTCTACTTGTCCAGCGAACACCTGGTGCTATAAGTTATCACTGTTTTCGTACGTTTCTACATATACCACTTAAAACATGTTTCAGAACGGAATATTGGAAGGATGCGCCGCTACCTTTGTTCGTGAACTCCTTCATGTAACAGGGATACGAATACGAAATGTCCCGAAGGGTTTGACGTTATAATTATGTTATAGTACACGACTCGAAAACACTTTCCCAACTCCATCCGGGCCTCCTGAGTGAGTGAGTGAGTGAGTGAGTGAGTGAGTGAGTGAGTTGGGTTTAACGCCGGACTGAAGAGTATTCCTGTTATATCAATGCATGTCAGCGTAATGTGGGAGGAAAGCCCGAAGTGATGCAAGTCTCAGATGTTTGCCACTTTGGTAAAAACAACGACCACGGGTCTTATTGGCTATGTTTTTTCCCGTCCATCCACTGAAGCTGAGCATGGGGATGTGAAAAGCATTATTGATATTGATTACCTAAGCCAGGAATAGTTTAATGTTTTAACAAAAGTATATGTCTCTTTTCGGTACGATGCTAAAGCTAAGTTGATAAGAGTTGTTGAACAAGTCAGTAGTTGTATGGATAAAGAACAATACAAATTTGGGCCCATAACATGGTAACTGACGAACATGGAGTGCTCTCCCCTGTCAGGTTTATCGTTTTATGGCTCTCTTGACATCCGTACAATTACCCATTGTAATACGACTGTCGTACTATATATGCTCAGCCTACTTTATTGCCTTTTTTGGCTGTCTACATCGGCCAGACAACGCACATTGTATGCGTCGGACAAGGCAACCCTATGAGACGGCGCTCTTTCACTACTGTTGTCCTCATTGTGCTTCTTCAGGAGGCTGCTTGGCAAGATCACCAAACTGTCATTTTATATTTCTGTCTTGCTTCGTTATTCATATAATTCAAAGGTGTAGAGTAATTTGATTAGCGTTATTCGTCAAAGAAGTAATACAAAATTATTGAAATTGGCTATAAATAGACACATACTATATATTACCCATAGGGGCTTGGACGAGACAAATTAGGTTCTGTGAACATCTAATCTTTGCCTCGTGCTGATTTAAAAATTGACTTCAGTATGTTCTGCGTTTATGGGGGTATAAATGTAAACCCCGATGTGCATACTGTGTAAATCCGTGTAAATTAATATATTATCGTCACTCTGCAGAGTAGAAAGATAAGGGTAACGCTATTTTTCAGGGCAGAATCATTTTCAGAATGGCCTGCCATTGGAGTGAGTGAGTATGTTTTACGCCGCTTTTAGCAATATTCCAGCAATATCACGGCGAGGGACACCAGAAATGTCTGCCATTGGGTACAGATTTTCTGAAATGATAATGTCCGTAAAAAAGCGTTTCCGTTATTACAGGTAACAACAACGTATGGTAAGCATGACACGAACAACACAACAGGGGTCAGTGTGACACTGGCCAAAAAACACGTCATCAACAATGGATTGCGTCACTATGAATCGTTGACGTCATTCGTCCTTGGCCTTCTCGGGGAGAAACACTATTTTATGAGCTTTATTCAAAGGTCACTTGTTGGTTTTTGCTAGACATTGACACTGTAACTGATATTTTTAATGATTGACAGTGCACTGGTTGCTACTGGCACCTGCACGAAATGTCACAGTATCAGACGACTGCCTAAACATTGCATTTCGTCGTGTTTTCTAATTTACCCTCCAGCTGCAATTTGGCGAGGGGGTATTTATCTAAATCGCTATTGGTTCCTTCTCAATATATTCACAGGTCACCATGGACACATACCGTTAACTAGTGAGGTGCACCCTCAATCACGCGAGTCGACAGCCGTACTGTTAGTCACTAACGCCATGGT
The DNA here is from genome assembly GCF_022045235.1 of Haliotis cracherodii. NCBI lineage: Eukaryota > Metazoa > Mollusca > Gastropoda > Lepetellida > Haliotidae > Haliotis > Haliotis cracherodii. The sequence goes on from NW_027266308.1 coordinate 30,658,453, forward strand.
TGCTTAGGTTAGTATGTAAATTGGCTATGGCGTCGTATTGCAACGTGATTGAGTGAGTGAGTTGGGTTCAACGCCGCTTTGAACATTATTCCAGTTATATCACGGCGTGTCAGCTTAATGTGGGAGAAAATCCGAAGTGATGCGGGTCTCAGACGTTTACAACTTCAGAGAAACCCACGAGCACGGGTATGGTGCTGACAAACCTAGAAACATAAAAATCATAGGTTTCTGGCGTGCCTAAGGGACGCAACCCTGCACAGCGAATTGCGGCGCCTTAGACGATTTTTCCACCCCTCCCCCCGCAACAAGCAGCATTATCTATGGTATCTGGCCTCGCTTTCACTCGGTCAGATACCATAGAAAGTCCACTCGTTTCGTAAAAATGGTATCTAACGAGAATGAGTGTGGTATTTTATTTATTACCCACGTTAAATATATATATTTAAGTGTAAATACATTACAACTTTCGTTCGTTGACAGACCAAACTGAAACCGGTTGCAAAATCTGGTTGTGCATGAATATTGATATATGACCAAATATGGGCATTGTTGACATGTTTATGCATACGTAATAACAACATGCGCCTGCTGTTCTGTTTGCAAACAAACCAGCACCGACGCTCAAGATCCTTTTGGAAGAAAGTCTTCAATTTATGGTAATTCAAGCGCCATGTTGTTAGTACGCAGGACACCGATAAGAAAATTTGAAATGTCACATTAGTGCCGCGCTTTGAATATCGGACCAACAGTCACACGCATCACACTGCCGGGGTCCCGTCTGTGCAATCAAAATGGTTGATCTATCAGCTGAATTTATATCATGTCCGTACCATTTTGGAAGAGGGAAATCAGACTGTTCGCCAAAGAAATTCATGTTAACTGTACCACCCTATATACTAAAGACGTGAAAATCAACAAACTCAAATCTGCTTGCATGTCAGTGACAGCTTCGAACGATCGAAGGGCAAGGTCGCGACCGGAATAAGAAAAGACAACCCCGATCCACTCTCAGCGTTTTACGCTAGAGATAGGGAATGTTACTGTTCACATTTGGGATGTTTGGGGCCACAAATCAGAAGTCAAGCACACTTCCACGGAGTTTTTTAATGATTTGTATTGGAACTGTGAACTTTAAGTGATCTGGTCGAGCTGACGTGTTCGTTCATTCATGAACAACACCTCCCCAAACAGCGCCATAAAATACGCTTCAAAGGGGACACCGATGGCACAACCGGATCATCCCAAGTAAGTCTAGATATCTGTCCAGATAGTTTAAAGGGCAAGTTCACACGGAAATGAACCATTTTTTCTTGTACTTTTTCCACATTAAAAGTGTTAACATAGAAGTGTCATAGACAAAAATATAAAAACATCACATTTAATTAACATATTTTTTGCACTAAAACGATTTATATTTTTCACATTTACCAAGTGTTCTATTGCCATAACAAAAACACCATGGCTTATGCCCCTTGCAATATGACGTCATTGGTGCCAATTGATAAACATTATGACGTCATCATGCTTTGTTAGAGCCGCTTCACGTGGTGTAAGTACAGTTTTGTGATTCTAGCATCTCAGATGCCAGCCAGAATTGTGTTATGCTGAGTCACCCTGCGCCCGAGTGTGTCGTAGACCATGATGTTTTACCGCAAACTGGTCCTTGATATCTTTTGCGTTGAGAATAGACAGGGACCCAGTTGAATTGGCACCAATTACGTCATAATCTAAGGGGGATAACTCAGGCCTATTTCGCTCGTAAAACGAAGGCCTCATAACGGCATATCACTTTCACACTATTGTGAGCTTCCTACTTTCACTGTGAAAAAAATGAGTGTATATTTTCAAACACAGATACTAACTAATTCTAAAATTGCGTTTTGTTTAGAAAAAGAAAGAAAGTGATTTTTGCGTGTACACTTCCCCTTTAAACAGACTTCATTTCACCACGCTTATCCTTTTACGTTAAATCTAATTGAAAGTTGCGAAAATGGTCGGGTGCGTCACGCTCAAGGGACGCTCTCGATCGGCAGTCGTACATTGTAAATCGATTTATAGATCTACCGCGATTATATGTCTGTAGGAGCTCTATGCATAACTTATATAAAATGCAAACCGAATTTGATGCGTGTGACTATCTTGTTTGGTTTAATAAAGTGTTTGTAAATATCTCTCGTTCTCATGAATTTCTTCAGTTCTGCCTTGTAATCGCAAAATGAATGACGTCTCGCGTTTTTTAATGAATGAAAAAAGTAGTCCGGGTGTGACAGAGGTCACGGTTATCCAATCAAAACGAATAAAACAAGGTCAACCTTGTACGACACACGTGTGACGTACGGATTTAGTATCTTACCACCTGTATCTTCACCACGTGGGTAATAAATGAAATTATTACTTGCCCGTGAAGAGATCACCCGTTAATGAACATACAGCTGTATTACACATACCAAACTCTATGTACTCTTGGAACACGTTTCACGAACAAATATTGAAAGCTCTCAACATCCCTTGGCTTATTCAACGACATTGCGTGTGGAGTTGATAGATCACTGAGAGGAGCTTATGCACACACGATGACCCCAGCAACCTTGTTGCTAGGCTGACTCCACATGGCATTGTTTCGCCGATGGATCTTGCAATAAAATTCCACGAATTACGTCATCGGGTATTGTGGCGTTATTGTAAACTTGGAGAAACTTGTAAGGCCCATTCCACAAGGCGGTCGTATTGTAGCGCCACGACAGTCGTTAGTCTAAGTTAAGTATGTGAGTTGCGATAGTCTTAGTCCTACGATAATTTTGTGAATTCTAAATGTGGACCGTTGTATGGTATTAAATTCATACGTTTGACGTGTTTGAAGTATTATTCTGTTAAACTCAATTGGACTATGCCGTGGATCGTGTAGGTGTCAGCCTATTCATACTCAACAGTATAATTCAAAAAACGTTATAAATGGCAAGTAATAAATAAATTTTAGTATTCTATATTTAGCAGTGACGTTGCTATAGCCTGCAATGCCGTCATCAAACAATGGAGGACGTCACGTGTTACCTTCCGCACCAATATGTTCAGCGCAGGGAAAAATACTAGAAATCGGAGAATATATTAAATAATACATATTAATGTTTATCTCAATTCGCAAAGGGGGAGATTAATAATATGCAACTTTAAAAACAAATACTTTTCTCATTCAGAAAATGAAACATTTACGATTGTAAATGCCAAAAAAATGATATTACACATAAAGAGAATATTAAGCTGATAATTCAATTTGACAAATTTGATTTTATTGAATTGTGTTGGAAATGTTATGTTTGCATTTTGACGCAGTCATTCGTTTGTAGTGGTATTTCAAGATGATACTGTCTGTTTTCTGCTTGTCTCACATAGCAGAATTCAACTCTCTCTTGCGATGAGGTTTTAATTCGATTAGAGCCATAAAACGAACACACTGATTAACCTTTAGCAAGCGTAAGGCTTTTTTTCAGGAATGATTGACGCAAAAGATAATTGAATTATGGTCAGTGTTGTTGTATTGTTAAACAACATATTTTTTTATCAGTTTTAATTATGATTTTGACACAATCCGTATCAATATATGATGCAGAGGAAAAAAATAAGATTCCGTTTTCTAAGACAACACCGTTATTTTAGTTGAGGTTGTGCATTTTATGGATGCTTCAAAGAGATCCGAAGATCTCAAGCCACATACGGTCTAGGGGAGACAACTGCTGAGGTTTACAGTTCGCGACAATATACTCAAAGCCAATAAATACGGGAACAATACAGTATGAAACGTAAGCATGATAACATGCTATCAGGAATCGGGCTGATGAATTTGTTACTGGCAGAGTCTGAATGCATACATCAGGCATTATATCACGACTGTTATGTGAATACCAGGAGTTATACCCAGGAAAGAGTGTATACACTTGAAAATTGGATTTGATCAATAAATTACTAACGTTTTCAAAACGTTACTAGACTGAAAACAGTTGCCGAAACACGGCATACATCAGGTCCAAATTATAACTGTGATACCCGTGTCAAAAACATCTGATCGAATAACCATTTCTTGTTTGTTTCATTCTTAGCCAATTCGCTCCTTTTGAGAGTGTGACAAGGAAAGACGTGTACAGGATGTAAACATGTAACTTTACAGTGACTGGATATTTTCGGACAGTTGGAAGGTGGTCTAGTGGGTTAGTGGGGTCGGGCCTGACTGCTGGACATTATAGTTGTGGGATCAAATCCCAGAATAACCCCGAGTATAGTGGTTTTGGTTTGTCAGTAGCATACCTGTACATATGCTCCTTGTTGCGTCTCGATCGATCGAGTGAGTGGATGGGTGAGTTGGGTTTAAAGCCGCTTTGCGAAGTATTCCAGTTATTTAACTGTGTGTCAGCTTGATGTGGGATTAATTTGGGATTAATGCCCGAAGTCTCAGATGTTTACCACTTTGGAGAAACCCACGAGCATGGATAGGGTGCTGACAAACCCAGAAACATAATCGGGGCGAACCGGGGTTCGAACCTATGAAGATAGGTTTCTGGCGTGCCCAAGGGACGCAACTCTGCACAGCGAATCGCGGCGCCTAAGACGACTGGGCGACCCGTGCTCCCTGCGTCCCGATTGAACGCTAAAAGCATTCAACTGGCCTACCAACCAAAGATACTTTTAAAATGTAAGGTTGGTCAAACATGTTGTACATATCTCCGACCTGCGTCACTTTGGGCTTTCCGCTCCCGCTCAAAGGAACTTACTCAAACTGCCTAATGACTTGATTGCAGATTAGGTTGTCTTAGAGCGAGCTCACCAGGGAATAATCGATCAGTTACTTCGATTAAAATGACCAGTCTTCATGCCAACGATTGATGTTCTATTCCAAACATGTCTTCAATTTGTGTGAAACACGTTCTTGTTGTCACGGGATATTACCGGAATATATATTTAAACGGCGAAAAGCAGCATCAATAAATGAATGTGTACCCCAGCGCTGCCACAACAGTTATTACCATTTTCACCTCACTGGATAACGGGATTTATTACGCCACTTCTCAACCTACAGAAGACCCTCGCCTCCGATATGTTGGGTTGGGTGGCGGTGTTATCGTCTAAGAGCGATGTGGGCCAACGGAAGGTCTATTTGCGCCCAACACATTACCGAACAAGAATCACAAGGTGTTATATTGCAAAAACATCACGAAATTGTTTAGATAACACACAAAGGAGACGTCAGTATAAGTAATATTGATTCAGATATACGTACACATTACACATGAAAGTTAATGATGAGAAAAAGAAAAGACAAGAATAACCTCTGCTTCATGATATGGATTATCCGATACGTTTTAGTAGTGAGGAGTTACCTCCCCTCGGCGTAAATAATTGAATGATACAAAGGGGGCCAGTTAATTATTGGTTTTGGTTTGGTATGCTTTGGTTTGCTGTTTAACGCCGCACTCAGCAATATTCCAGCTATATGACGGCGGTCTGTAAATAATTGAGTTTGGACCAGACAATCCAGTGATTGACTACATGAGCATCGATCCACGTAATTGGGATCGACTACATGCATCAACCAAGTCAGCGAGCCTGACAACCCGATCCCGTCAGTCGCCTCTTACGACAAGCATAGTCGCCTTTTACGGCAAACATGGGTTGCTGAAGACCTACTCTACCCCGATTAATTATTGAGGAAATGCAGCGCGATATTGTAAAACTATCATTAAAACTGGTAACTTTCTTTTTTTTCTCTTGGTAGATAATATCTGAGAAATAGTGGAATGTACGAGAAATATTTTCCCTCGTCCCGGGTGTTCCAAATTCATAGCAAAGAAGAAGAAGAAGAAGGAAGCCCTAGAGTCCTTCGCTTGGATGAAGTCGGCTGGCTTGAAAAGTGAAATTCTGCTTTCTGTTTGCTGCTCAGGGCCGATCACTTCTCGTTCGAACCCGTCAATGTATGCTCTTGCATCAAACTGCTTGTGGATTTGACACAGAGGTCCATCAATCTTACGACTCAGAAGATGTAGATGGCGTCATGGAAAATAATAAATTCAAAATTCTTTGGAATAAGCCCGTATAGAGCCTAAGACCTATCCAGGCCAACAAACCTTTTTGATAAATCCAATGAACTCATTAATGTCATTGAGTTTCCTGTCCCTTTTGAAACAAATATGATTGACAAGATTCAGGAAAAAACATGGCAATATTCGGACGTCGCTTTTTTAAATGTCACGCTTGCATCCAAAGTACCAAGTTGTCCGACTCCCCACTGTTCTCGGTGCCTTAGGTTTGGTACATTTACCTCCTAATCTGTTGACTGATATTGGGAGAGTGCCCGGGTTTGCTGCCAGAAATACAGGCAAGGGCCCTGAGCTGATGATGAGCCTAACCAGCCTGACTGAGCCAGGATCACACAAATTTTTCAATCTATAAAAAAATCATAATAATGTTTAATTCTGTGTCACATGGTAAATCAGGAAAAGACACATAATATATTCATAAGTAACCACCCGGCTATTACTGGCCTTTCAGACATCATTTACAGCAAAAAATTAATTAACATAAGTTATTATATGTAAGTACATATTATGCCATATATATTACAGTATATAATCAGTGCATAGACAAAAACACAAATCAAATCAGATACATACCCCGCCCAACATACACAAACCTGTCCAAGCAAAACCCACCCACCCACTAGGCATGTACAGCCCCGTGGAGTACATCCATCCATAACAAAACTAATTTATATTCCATTTTTCCTTTTTGTTTGTTTACTTGTTTAAAGTTATGTGAGACATTTGATACATTTCTAAACAATAACCTGGTGACCGCAGCATCCATAGAGTTACTTCCACAGACCACTTGTAACACCTTCAATTTAAATGAAAAATAAGTGACTGAAACGTCTATAAAATATCGGTAAAAGTCCCCAACAGTGACTGAACGTTGATTTTGTTAAACATGATATTGTTAATCGTAAAATTGTTTTTAGTAAGAACGCATCATTGAGTTTAGGCCCTGTTGTGTCTGAATAATTACGTTAGTCTTTAATGTGGTCTGTTATCAAGACCATCTAGCCAGCTAGAACGCACTCACTCCAAAACAGAAGCAGATTTTCTAATTTAATATTAATGTATGTATTATCAGAGTCTCTCTCTCTCTCTCTCTCTCTCTCTCTCTCTCTCTCTCTCTCTCTCTCTCTCTCTCTCTCTCTGTAGACTTCTTTAAAGTAAGTATTTGAATATCATAAACTATATTTTCACGAACAGGATATATGTTTGTATGATTGTCATCCAGGTCAAAATTCGCACGCACCAGTGAATATGCCCGGATATGAGTCAGTCAGATTGCGAGACAGTCCGTCGTCTGACTGGCCGGGGGCTCTGTTTCTGGCTGGCAACTGTACGGTTGAGAGCCGCAGTTTATGTATACTTCGCGAATGCAATTTATTAGACTAGATTCTTTGCATCTGTAATGTGTTTTATTTAAATAAAGGAGATAATGTTTAACCACTTACGCTCACAATCAGAAACGGCATCATCAAAGGGCCTGTAAGCACCCCACCAGACATCTAGTCGCTCAAAGGAACATACTTTACAGGAAAAAAACAGTTGCTAAATTAGTTATGAAATATAATAAAAATAGGCACAGTAATCTAGACTTGCCAAACATCATAGACTTGTTTGGGCTGTATTGGATATATATGTTTCATGGTCGGCATGACAGACTAGCACCCCTCCAGTTAGGCTTATAAAAGACTTGCTGGATCGTCTAGGTTTGTTTGGCAGGGGTATTCGCATGTCGTTGACCTGTTGACCGACATTATTAGCACGAAGTCCCAGCGTGATCGTGATCTAGACTACCAGTTGTCGAACTTCCATCTTTGTGGAAGCCTCGGTGGCTGAGTGGGTTAGATCGCTGACTTTGTGTGCTGACGATTAGGTGCCTCACCCTGGCAGGTGTGGGTTCGAAACCCGGACGTGACTCAACCCAAAAAAGTACTAGAATCTGTACTTTACTAAGAAAGTGTTCTCCCAAATATAACATTAGTTGCATAATAGTTGTTGTTTAAACGGATTGCATCTAGTAAGCGATATGGTGAGTTAGTGGTTAGTTTACTCACATTAAGTTATGTCACATTGTCATACAGTCCGTCCGGATTCCTAATACGCCTAAATCACAACTACTACTACTACTACAACGACAACGAGAGAGCGTCTACTGGCTAAAAATTGTTTGATCAAGGTTAGAACATTCAAAGCATATACACCATGCACAGTTTGGATACTGTAATAACAAAAGGAAGTTGAACCGGGAGTACATCAATGTATACGCTCCTGTAGCCTGTGTTATAAAACATCTAATTTGGTGAACCTTGAGTAATTACTCTTTGCTTTGGAGACGATCCCCTCTTAATCCGGATTTAAGCAAGACATCTGCAAGACTGATTTAGGAATTAGAGCTGGGGCGCTTTTCATGCCCTAAAAACCCTCTTTCTGAACGTATTTGTATTTGCATTTTGTTCTTAATAAACTGTAACATGATCGGGGGCAACTAATTTGGTGTAGCACCTGTTGTTTTCAGGGATTACCATGCTCCAGTGACCTGGAACCTGTAACAATAGGAACTGGCAAAGTGAGAACACCCCCCTGTGACCTCTTTAACTAGTGTGAGAAACAGTTTTACTGGTCTCCTCCCATTAGTAAGACAGCCCAGTTGTGAGACACCTTAAAACAACAAGGTCATACCTGGTTGCACATGTTAATCAGGTAATTAACCCCTATCATGAAAATGGACTTGTCTTATTATAGACAAAAGAAATGACTCAAGATGTTTGATACCCTCTTTTACTTTATTTAATTCAACATTTTAATTCATCCATCCCTTAAAATCCATTAAAATCCAGTTAAAGTCCACCTGGAATATCTGGGTTGAATGGTTGGTTCTGTAGTTGTTGGATGTGGACCTTCAACTGAGCAAAGAGGCGTTGGTAAGTTGTAGTCCGGCGATCAGGCATCAATGCGTAGACTAGGGGATAGGTAATGCTTCCTTTCCGTGCATGCAGTATGTAAAGCTGATTCCAAAGATCTGGGCAGGCGGAGAAAGTACCATCCATGTAGACAATGGAAGCTGACTGGAGGACTCTAAGCTGATCACCAGTTGCAAATACCAGCATCTTGTCTTCTTCACCGTCGGCAAAAAGCAGAAACCGTTCACCATCATGGTGTCTGTACATAGCGCTGCCGGCTGAGCTGAAGGAGGGAAATATAGCTGCAGCCTCCGGATCAAGTCTCAAGACCTCGTCGTTGTAGAGGGCTGGCATAGGAGTGGTTGGTTCTTCTCTTGCTCTCTTTCTTAAGCTGCCAAGGAACTTGATTCTGCTGGTGTCTTCTGGTGGGTGGTTGTGTACAGTGAAATTTCTAACAAAATTTCCAACTGTTGTACATTTGCCAATGCAGGTCTTAACGGCACATCGCCAATGAGTACCAGTTTGTCTTACTTTGTTCTTGTAGTGGAGATATCCCTGAAAGAGGACCTGGAGAGTACCTCTTTGACTGGTAATGAACTCAACCTGCTGCAAACCTGCCATGATTGTGCATGAAATGTTCACAGACTAGGGGGAATTTATATGTGTAATAAGTAAGTTTTATCAAAACATGCATCTCAACTTTTTTAGTAAGCTCCTACTAGCTCCTAACTAAGTTATTTCCTGAGAATATTCAAACAGAATTACTGGCCTACTCTTATTAATTAATCCGCTAATCATGTGCTGTGACCATTGTTAAGTGGGTAGACTGGCTGTGTTAGCTAATTGATCCCACCTACTCCACTGTCTTACAATGGGTGTCTCACTAATGGGATGTCTCACTAATGGGATGTAACCGTTTTACTGGACATGTTATTGCCCTAAGGTTTTACCCTGTCACCTAAAATCTAGGAGGAGTGTTTTATCCTACTTGTGAGCAATCGAAACAACATTTATTAATATTTGTTCAATATTATGATTAAAAGTTCGAGAACCACCTATCTTCAGCCTGTTTGTCTCATGGCGAGAGTGCCCTAACTCATCTGTAGGTTGTGAATTCAATTCCCGTCATCCACAATGAACAACTTTCCATTCTCCTCTTCGATCTAAGAAAATTGGACGTTTGAAACACAAAGTCCAAACTTCACCTGTTTCTCAACTCATCAGGTTAGTAGGACAAAGTAAAACCTCATAACCGGTCTTATTAGGACAAAGTAAAACCTCATAACCGGTCTTATTAGGACAAAGTAAAACCTCATAACCGGTCTTATTAGGACAAAGTAAAACCTCATAACCGGTCTTATTAGGACAAAGTAAAACCTCATAACCGGTCTTATTAGGACAAAGTAAAACCTCATAACCGGTCTTATTAGGACAAAGTAAAACCTCATAACCGGTCTTATTAGGACAAAGTAAAACCTCATAACCGGTCTTAGTAGGACAAAGTAAAACCTCATAACCGGTCTTATTAGGACAAAGTAAAACCTCATAACCGGTCTTATTAGGACAAAGATAATCCCCCTTGGACTCATTGGAGGTTGTTACGAAGAAACAAGTAACGCCCAAAACAATGGTGAATGCCCGTGGTATGTTTATAAACCTACGTTACACAACTCACAGCGAAATAGGGCATGGTTGAATGAACCTTTTAATCCTTGTTTATTTTCCGAACTATTAGTATGGAACAACGGAAAGGTAACAAGCGGCAATACCCAAATGCGTATGTACATATAGAAACATTCAGAAAAGAAACTTTTACACAAATATATAGATAAATTATGTTTAAATGTTTATTACACATGTGTTACATCAATATGCATGTATTACAACAGCTGAAAACCACTGATACCATTACTCTGGCCTTGAGTTGTATCGGTCTTTCTTCTGTTTCAGGACTCAGCTCATCTTCAAGTTGCTGAATCAACACTTTTCATTTAATGGTTGACGGACTTTTCCAACCAATAAGCTGGATGGGTCTAAAATAAGTGTTTATGTGTCTCAATATTTCTTATTTCACTTGATTGTTTTTTTGTTTGTTTTGTTTTTTGTTGGGATTTTTGGGTTCATATACTCTAAAAATATATCAAAGTATCAGCAGAGTGTAACTGATTATTACCTTTCATCTGAACATCAATCTTCTGAAAAATTAACTATTTGACATACGATTAATTAAAATTAGTACACCATGAAAAATAAATATATATATTTTTTTTTACATTGTACTCAAGGCACATGTGAACAATTTTTGCAGTCCCGTTCTGTTGGAGAAACGTACATGGGAAACAGCCAGCTTTAAGCATTTTTTCCTGGGTCCTTACCAAGGTTTACAGGTTACAAGCTTTACGTTTGTCGGAAACTGTGTTATGGGCTGTGTTAACAATGTGTTATGGGCTGTGTTAACAATGTGTTATGGACTGTGTTAACAATGTGTTATGGACAGATATTCAAAATGAATGCTGATTATCACCAGCCTAGGATCTGGCTAGCTGTGTTTCCACATATCTCAGTCTTTTGGGTGGAGTGAAAAGAAATGTCCAGATATACATGACCCCCCTTGCCAGATGTATCTTTTCTGTATGTCACACCCCATGACTTTATGTCCCTTTATGTGGTCTATCTTTCAAATACTGCTGCAAACCTGCTTTCCCTTGTATGCTATCACAACTACGTTCCTCAGTTTGTTACAGTGTATACAGTGCCCCTGTTATCACGAAACAGGCATTGTCAAGAAAAGTCTTATTTTAAATTTGATTAAATATGGCATTCCTTGAATACTCTTTGGTTTAGCAGCTGTAAGTGCTCAGTTGATATTGTCAGTGTCATAGAAAAATGAAAATGAAAAATCCAAATTATAATTGAATAAACCTAGCCCTTAACAGGACAGCGTAAAATCATTTGCACTCAAGTAATGGGTCACTTGACAATCACAAAAAAATTATGAAGATTTTACTTTAATTGACCCACGTCAACCCATGTGACAAACGAGATAGAATTAACACTTTAAAAGCCCTCATTTCTCAGGCCGCCGAATCCATTACGAGTTCGGATTTTGGCTTCAAAATTTGATGTTACGCACCGGCGGCAATCACGTTGAAATAAACAACATGGGAGTGAAGATAACCGAAATTGTTACCCAAGTCAATCAACAGTAAATAGTTAATTAAGTAATTTCTTTTGAATTTGGCGGGGATTTTTATCTATTCCGGAATTGTCTCGGTGATAAATTTACCAACATTTGCATATTTGGCCTCGATGTGTCCGATGCCGTACGTGCTTCCGGTTTCAGCATTGGTAGATAAAATTACATATATTCAGATTATTTTTCACGCATATCTGCATTAATTTGCTATTATGTCGTTTTGTTTGGAAGTTAATTATTCCAGATGTTTCGTATGATCACTAATTTTCAACTAATGGTAGTGCTTGTTCAACTAAATAAGTCGCGAGTTAGGCCACGCCCTCAAGTGTCATCTGGGCTTGTCAACAGCATGCCAATGTCCGAACGTTTATCAAACGAAATCATTTACAAACTCGATACATTTGAGATAATATTTACGAAGACGTTAACATCTATGTAATCAATTCTAAATTTAAGTTAGATATAACAAAGGGATTGTAATAGTATTACGGAATATCGATGCATGTGGATTGGTTGTTTACAGCCGTTGTCACGTTCGTGTCCGTTTCATCCAATCGATGATGTAACGATTCAAATTGTTTTTGTTTACAATCAATTAAACCGAAAGTTGCTAAGTTTAGAAATTAAGGAACTTGAGTGTTTTCTATTCATTAAAGAACCAAAACTAATGATCAAATTAAAAACAATGATGATATTATAAAGAAAATATCGGACTGCATGCCACTCGACGTGAAGTGCCTCAAGTCAACAATGGCTGATACGGGTTGTTGTGTGCCGAGTCATTTGACCGATATTCTTTTAACTGCCGGGATTATCAATTTGAGATACATAAATTCCTTTAAGTTTTAATATTTAGAAGCTGATTATTTATGCACACCATGCATAAATAAATCTTAATTGGTAAATAGTTATTGCGAGCTTTATTTGGGGGTGTCGTAATGCTATTCGCCTGTCGAATGGGTTCGACAGTGACGGCACGGCTCATTCTTTGTACATTCTCCGGGATTTTGTGTTGAGACTAGATATGTTTCAGCTACAGCCTTTTAATTTAAAACTGTTAGGTAGAATATTTTCTTGGAAAAAAACACCTTGCACTGATGTATTTTTTGTACCAGACAAGAATTTTCGACAACAATATAATTTTTTCTCCATAAAATCGCATCTAAAGACACGCATAGTCGCCTCTTACGGCAAGCGTGGTTTGCTGAAGACCTATTCTAAACACGGATCTTAACAGGGACACAGTAATGTAGGGCAGTCTGTACCTGGTGGCCGACCCTACACGTATGACCGCATGGGTGCTGAGATCACAAATCTAGATCCAATTTAGATTATTTCAAAATAAAAGCTGAATAAAAATTCCCTTTTATCACCCGGAAAGAGTTTCCTCATATCAACGCGGTTCAAAGAACTTACATTTACTGTGGTATTTTTCCCCTGGTGTATACAATTGCACCTTGTGTGCGTGTATTTATCCCTTACTGCTGGAACGGGGTACAGAGGCCCAGTGGTCCGAGACGTCGCACATTACCATGCATTCAAACGGGTTGTGTCCTTTAACCGTGCCGGGGGCGGTCGGGTAGCCAACTGGTTAAAGCGTTCGCTCGTCACGCCGAAGACCCGGGTTCGATTCCCGACATGGGTACAATGTGTGAAGCCCATTTCTGGTGTCCCCCTCCGTGATATTGCTGGAATATTGCCAAAAGCGGCGTAAAACCATACTCACTCACTCACTCACTTTAACCGTGCCGAAACTTTTCTCCGATTGTGTCACTATCGCACTCAAGCTCGTGGGTTTAACCAAAGTGGTACACTCTTCTACCTGCATCACTTTGTGCGTTCGTCGTTTAACTGAAATATTGTTCAAACCGAGGTGCTAACAATTAGTCAACCAAGTCTTTTTAAAATTGTCTTAATGACGATACCCACTCTTAGGTGACCAATTGACTTGCCTTTGCATGTGTTTGTGACTGGTGCCTCGTGTGGGACAGGGTATGCTCATCTTTTTGCGAACACCTGGTATCACCACTATTTGATAGTGATTTATAGGCACATGTTTATGATATAGTCGGAATCTTACAATGGACTGAATTTAAGCAGTGATATTAGAAATGTTTTTTGTCGCTTTTATCTACTTAGTATCAATGTTCCAAATGTTTATAGGCTTGTAAGTAGTATAGAACGGGTCCGCAGCAACCCCCTTTTGGTTGATCCGGTTGATCCAGGCGGATGCGAAGGTGATTGGTTGATCCAAGTCACGTGATCGGATAGGATGACTCATGCATCAACAGCGCGTCACAGGTGAGGGGAAATGAAAGGTGTGTGTTTATAAGGCAGAAAAGAATTCATAAGAAAACAAAAGTAAAGGGTATTGAATAGAGCTATGTGTATAACGTGCTGCCCTAAATAGACAGACCGTACCCGTCAGCCCAGTTTGAATTGAGCGCGCTTGACAACTCACGTGGCCTCGTCGTTTAACCCGCGCTCGCTAGAGCGTGCGACCTGGTTTTATGAATGCAGGGTGTGTGTTGAAAGTACAAGTACCACAATAGAGACGGGTTGTGTCAACACGATATACGCCGGGTAATGTAGGGAAAAAAATGTACGTCTAGCTGCATCAAATTCATCTTGTACGGTCTACACGTTGTACACCACGAACGTTAGACAACCTGTATAGAAAAAATATATAGACAAAAAAGATAAGACTTCACAATCAGCAAGCTAGCGGTGTCGTTTAATTACATTTAGCGCGCAAGAACGAGATCGTCACGTCACCCTGCATTGACTATAACGCTGAAGCCAGCCGGATTTCGAATCACCCCGCACTGCGTACTATTATGAACCATTTGTAAAGAAATATTCAGCCCTGTCCCGACTTGCATAGTTGATGTTTCAACGCTAGCGTTTCCATTTAACGCGATGACAAATAAGCCCTACGGTTTCAGTTTTAACCGTGTAACATGATGTGCACAGTTTTTACTTCAGAACGTGCTATTTTGAAAAAAAGATAGACAACTTATAAGTGCCAAGACAATCCAGTGATCAACAGCATGAGCAGCGATCTGTGCAACTAGGAACCGATGGCACGTGTCATCCGAGTCGGCGAGACTGACCAATGGATCCCCGTCGTCAGTCGCCGATAAGAATGGGTTACTGAAGGTCGATTCTATAACCCGGGACCTGCACGGGTGTAGTATGACGAAGACTATATACTAATATGATCACTTTTTTAACATACTCACAAGTGTGCTGTGAAGAAAAGAGTGTCTTCCAAGATTCCCTGCACGTGTAAGACAGTATAAACTCTACAGTAGTGTAGCCCGACAAACAGTTTTACTCTGGCCATCAAACGGATTGGACGTGAACAACATGAAGAAAGCATCAGAGATTAGACTTGACCCTAGAGATATATTTAGGAAGACTACGTTGAGAAAATCACAACAGAGAAAGAAACCACAAGCAGCCAAGAAGTCGACGCTGAAGACAAAGAAGAGACAGGTAACACCTAAAATGAAAACGATGACAACCAAACAGGGATCGAAGACAACACCCCAACCCGTGAAAATACAACATGTGTCGGAGGTGAAGGCTGTGGTGGAACGGGCACTTGCTGCCTTGAAGCGTCAACAGAGTCAAGGGTATAAAAGAAAGCTTCATACCCTCTAATCGCACACCGTATTTGGATCACCATGGGGGTTGCCACCTGTCCGGACTGTGAAAAAATGTTTTCAAGGAGAGATGTCATGTTACGACACAGGAGAAATAAACATAGCATACCGCCGCCGTTACAAGCCCACCCGCCGCCGCAAGTCCACTCGCCATTACAAGCCCACCCGCTAACGCCGCCACCGCAAGCCCATCCGCTACCGCCGCCGCAAATCCACCCGCCATTACAAGCCCACTCGCTAACGCCGCCGCCGCCGCAAGTCCACCCACCGCCGCCGCTGCGTCAAGCCAACCCGCCGTTACAAGCACATCCGCCGCCGCCGCCGCCATCGCAAGTCCACTCGTGGCTGCCTCATTTACCATGTATATCTGATCTTCGAGAACAATTCAAGTTCCTGATTCCCTCAAATGCGCTCGTTGTGGGACCCAGTGGTTGTGGAAAGTCTGTGTTTACCTCTCATGTACTCAGGCCATGCTGGCTTCAGCGTTATAGTCAATGCAGGGTGACGTGACGATCTCGTTCTTGCGCGCTAAATGTAATTAAACGACACCGCTAGCTTGCTGATTGTGAAGTCTTATCTTTTTTGTCTATATATTTTTTCTATACAGGTTGTCTAACGTTCGTGGTGTACAACGTGTAGACCGTACAAGATGAATTTGATGCAGCTAGACGTACATTTTTTTCCCTACATTACCCGGCGTATATCGTGTTGACACAACCCGTCTCTATTGTGGTACTTGTACTTTCAACACACACCCTGCATTCATAAAACCAGGTCGCACGCTCTAGCGAGCGCGGGTTAAACGACGAGGCCACGTGAGTTGTCAAGCGCGCTCAATTCAAACTGGGCTGACGGGTACGGTCTGTCTATTTAGGGCAGCACGTTATACACATAGCTCTATTCAATACCCTTTACTTTTGTTTTCTTATGAATTCTTTTCTGCCTTATAAACACACTGCTTTCATTTCCCCTCACCTGTGACGCGCTGTTGATGCATGAGTCATCCTATCCGATCACGTGACTTGGATCAACCAATCACCTTCGCATCCGCCTGGATCAACCGGATCAACCAAAAGGGGGTTGCTGCGGACCCGTTCTATACTACTCTTGTAATGATGAAATCCTTTTGCAGTTCATAGCAATCCGTTGAACCGATGTGTGACACTTGGACGTGCCAGAATCCAATTATCGTGGTTTCGAATCTCTGATACGTCTAATTATGTTCTTCTTCTTGTTGTTGTTGTTGTTGTTTGGTTTTGGGGGATTTGGTTTTAATTCCACCGAACGTCTAAAACCTCCATCGGTCCGCGGCTTGTTCTAATCTCTACTACAAGCTAAAACGCCATGATATAACTGAAACAGTGTTCAAAAGGGCGTTAAACCCAACTAACGCACTCCTTACATACTAGGATTACGGTTACATATACTTATATATACTTATATACTTACATATCCCAAATTGTGAATGGATCACTGATGATGTTATTGCAGACAAATGAGGGTTTGCTGGTTGAAGGATCAGTTCAACAGCTCCTTGTCGGGTAAGAAGAAGATGAAAAAGACTGTACGGAATAAAAATACATAAAATGCGAGTGTAAAATGCACAGCAAACCTGTCAACATTGACCTGTGAAATACCAACATCTCATAAAACAAGTTCACTTTATTATAAAATGATCATGTAAACCATACGTTTATGGTTTAATATAAAATACCCATTTAAATCCACTCCCATTATTTAAACACAGCCACATAACACAAACATGCACCTTAATCATAATTCACAAGCGTGCAACACAGCGAGCAACACAGCCACAAAATACAACCAAACATATCCATGCTACAACATACTGTCAATAGTAAACGTAAATGAAAAATGATAGGAAATATCACGTATATACAACTATTTGTCCATTTTTATGACACCCCCGAAAAGAAAAAGAGGACAGAAAAAAAGAAGTTTATTTTACTTATTATTTTCGTTTCCTGAAACATGGAGAAATTAAATTATTTTTATTAAGATAATTTAAGAACTGGTTGTTTTTTTCTGTAAGATAATTATATATGTTCATTTCAGAGACTAGATGTTAGTCTACCAATTTGCCAATAACGTTCCAAAATGTATGGCTGTCATAATGTTTATGTTTATTAAGTAAGCGCTGTTGTTCCTGTGCTCGATAGGACTTTCAATTTTGCTATGCAGCTTATCAAACAATTTCCTTTCAGAATTGCATTTCTGATTTAACATTTTCTTCCTTAACGGTGATCCAACCAGTCCTGCTCAGACAGAATTCCATTGTGACTGAAGTGACCAATATGGTTCATTAAACGATTTACCCTTTGTTTTACTACATTCACTATGAGATACAACACCGACATTCATGTCAAGTTAAAAATACAAACAAGACGAAAACTCACAACTATACACATGCACAAAAATTAAGCGCCACCATATTCATAGTCTCTTGAGTTCACGCGTGGGAATCAGAAATACGAAATATGATGATGTATGACTGAATTAGACTTATAGGCTTCCATAGTTTCATGAACCCAAATTTGTCCAGATACCACAAGGAAAGCGTGCTTTACGTGTTGCTGCAGTTCCCCTACCCTATAAATAGCGACGAGTGTCGAATGCTGCTACGAACTGTTGATGGTCGAATACGTGTTTGGAGGCAACGTAACACTCGTTTTGCACCAAGGAACATCCAGTAGACCTAAGCATGTAGCGGGGGGAGGGGGGAGGGTCTGTCATGATATGGGGTTGTGTTTCCTTCGGCTGCAAACTTCCGCTGGTGACAATTCGTGACAAGACCTGTTTACATTGACGACAATGCTAGACCACACAGATCTCGGGCAGTTTTGGCTTATTTGCGTCAAGCTTTTGCCACTCTTCCTTGGCCTGCCTGTAGTCCGGATCTTAATCCGATTGAGCATCTCTGGGACATTCTTGGCCGGAAAATCAGACATCGTTATCCCCCAGTTCAAAATCTCGCTGGACTTGAAGCTGCACTTCATGAAGAATGGATCCGTTTGCCTCAGAGAAGCAGTCAACGACTTTTAATGTGTATGAGGCGTAGGGTTGAAGCTGTGGTCAATGTCCGTGGATCATACACACGTTACTGACGTTTCTGTCTTGCAATAGACTCTGCACTCCCTAGGGTGTCTATGTGACACCTGATATTGTCTTCTGATATCATGACAGTAACATGACAAAAACAAGTTTTCAATGTTTTCTAATCCTTCAATTTCTGGTCTTCGGTAATATTCCTTCCGCTCATATTCTTTTGGAACACAAGATAAACTTGCTTTGGGACAACTTTTGCATCACATGAGGTTTACATATACGGCTTATAACAATCGTACATCTCGTTATAATAGTCATCATTAAGTGCCAAAAGTAACAGCTCACAAATATGGATGGTGGCGCTTAACTTTTGTGCATGTGTATATATAGTCTCAGTTACCCTGGCTGCAGCCTCCTCCCTGTGGAGAAAATCACTTGCTATATTAAGTTGTTTATATCGTGTATGTGTTGGGGCTTCAGTGTCACATTCAAAACCAACTATAGAACTGACTACTAATAAAATATCGCATACAAGTGATAAGGGACACTACAACCATCTACAAGTGATGACATTTTCATGACATTAAAGTCTTCAACCGAGGTAAGTCTTCATGTTACAGTTTATAAAACAAATTTAAGAAATAGGGCACCCTAAGTATTTTCTTTAAAATCGATTACCCCACGTTCACAGATCTCATCAACCCCTTTGATACAGTCGGCCTCGATCTCTACCCTTTCATTAAAGTCACCACATATTCACAATGGTACTTCACTCTGAAGAGTGGGTATGTGTGGCCCAGTCGTCTAAGGCGCCGCGATTCGCTGTGCAGAGTTGCGTCCCTTGGGCACGCCAGAAAGCTATGACTGTGGGTTCGAATCCCATTTCGCCCAGATTATGTTTCTAGGCTTGTCAGCACCATAACCGTGTTCGTGGGTAAACGTCCGAGACCTACATCACTCCTTCCACATTTAGCTGACACGCCGTGATAACTACTGTTAACAGTGGCGTTAAACCGTACTCACTCACTCACTCATTGCTTCACCACATTCAGCTGATGCATACTCATGCTGAAGCATACACTTTTTTCTCCAATAAATTCGCAAAAAAGCAGTTCAGCGTCTACTCGACCCGAGAGAGGTAAAAAACACATTCACATTACAGGTGTGATTCGATCGGGGAAAAAATCCTCTCGTGACATAGCACCGTCGACGTATACCCTTGAAAAGTCTGCAGTATCCGGGGTAGAATAGGTCTTCAGCAACCCATGCTTGCCTTAAGAGGCGAGTATGCTTGTCGTAAAAGGCGACTAACGGGATCGGGTGGTCAGGCTCGCTGACTTGGTTGATGCATGTCATCTAATCCCTATTGAGTAGATCGATGCTCATGATGTCAATCACTGAATTTTCTGGTCCAGACTCGAATTTATTTTTGAAGACCGCCGTCATATAGCTGGAATATTGCTGAGTGCAGCGTTAAACAACAATCAAACGAACTAACAATTTACTTTTAAAAGTTTATTTTATCTCTTAGTCTCTTCTTATTCTGAAGTAAATTTCTCCTGGTTTTTGTCAGTTCGTTTCTTTCGGACTGCTCATGTTGCACGATGTCAAAGCCTTCTCTGGCAAATTTCTCTCAACACCACTGCATTAAGTCTCTGTATCTTTACCACCTTCCAACAACATCTGCAAACATCGTCTCCAGAGCATCCATTTTCTTCTCAACAATGTCTATTTTGGGGGTATTACTGTCACTCGTATTTCTCTAGGATATATGAAGGGACACATGTGGCCCAGTCGTCTAAGGCGCCGCGATTCGCTGTGCACAGTTGCGTACCTTGGACACGCCAGAAACCTATGATTGTGGGTTCGAATCCCAGGTAGGGGGGATTAAGTTTCTAGGTTTGTCAGCACCATACCCGTGCTAGTGGGTTTCACCGAAGTGGTAAACGTCTGAGACCTGCATCACTTTGGGCTTTCCTCCCACATTCAGCTGACACGCTGTGATATAACTGGAATAATGTTAACAGCGGCGTTAATGATTTCATAGCGTTTATTGCAGTGAGGATATTTTCGTTGGTAATACTTGCATACACGCACTGATGTCTGCGACTGGACTGTTTCCTCCCGGTGTCGCAGCTGGGTTCCCGAATACAGTCATTTGACCCATCAGTGATTGATTCCATATCGCACGATCTAGGCTTCCGGGAAGCTGTAGGTTGGCATACCGATTCACTACTTTCTCCGCTTTTAACAACACGTGGTTGCCAAATTTAACACTCGAGGAAATCAACCGCTCCATTTACTGTCATCGATATTTTCGAAGTTGAATCTTTCAATTTCTCAGAAACCAGGATGGAACTATATTGTTTAAAGTCTTTAAACCTTCTTTCATATAACATGTCCTCAATTTAAATGGATGGTCTCTTAGTAAACTGATTCATTCGGATTTTTGGTCTCAAGTTTGACAGAGACGACCAAGACACGTCCTCGCCCTCCAGCTGCAGGGGCAGATAACTCTTAAGTGTGGGCGGGGATTAAAAAGTCTGCAAGTATTCTATTCTTCAAAATCAATTTTTTGGGTTTTTACAGTTCAAATCAATAAATAATAGCCCCAATCGTCGCACTTTTTACATATTTTAACAGCATCGTAGGTAGGAAATATAAGAAGTTCAACTAATTGCCAGTTCGAAAACCATCCGATGAAATTTCCTACTTGGACTTGTACCATATATGCTCCCGTGTTTTTCTTCAGATGATCATTTGACGCGCGTTTGCATGTGTTTGTGACGGGTGCCACAGGTGGGGCAGGAAACCCTCGCCTTTTCATGGACACCTGATTTCACCACTTTTTGATAGTGATTCATAAGCACATGTTTTTGATAAAATCGGGAATCGTACAAAGGCCTCTACTTAGATTATTTCTTATGATTACGGAAAGGGCATAACTTACGTTATGCTGTATGTTTTAATAACATATGTGCAATGTCACTATAACTTTGTGGTTTTCCATCTGAAAATCATTTAAGGATGTCAACATTTTAGGGGGTATGTCTCATAAGGAATTAACCGACATCGAACTTTAGAACTGCTTGCTTAAGTCGGAAATGTCGTACAACTCAACTATATCATAAACCCAGAAGTGCAAGCTCTAATTGTTTCACAAGAAATGCCTATATTTAATCAAAGGAGTCGGCGCTTTAATGACCAGCTCATGTTATGTCCACTGTAGTGGTCAGTGATTAGATTTATTGCCACGGACACGTCCTAAATGTAAGACAACGTATATAATATGGTCATCAAAAGGCTGGTCTGGCCCCTTCGCTGAACTCTCATGATAAGGCAGTACTCGCTGAGATGTGAAGTGAAGTAAGTTAAACTTTATATTAGCTTTAATTTGTTTATTTCAAATCATGTATGATTATCATAAAGATCTTGTGTAAATGTGTTATGTCATTATGCATTTAATGTCCAGCAGGTAGTGATATTATTCTTCCAAATAATTTACAAGTTCCTGGATGGTCCTATCTCTCCACTTAATGTCCGGGCAGAATAACATCATTTACCCAGCCCTGCAACTCAAGACGTCGGCTTGTTTGTCGTTGTGTTGATTGGTGAAATGTACAGATTGATCTCTCGCTATTCCGTTGTGCTGTCCGTGTTTATGCCAATGTTCTTGCCATATATACAACCTATTTGTGAACACAGGGGAGTCCCAGTGCAGTGACAACTTTTACACCATTCGTCAAAGAATCCCTCAGAAACAATTTTTGATTTTACATATGTCGTGCATCTAAAAATATACCCAAGACACAGTCAAATGTTTTCAATCATACTGTATAAATCCGCATGTCCCGATGTGATTTAAATTGCATCTGGCATATATATAATATATGGGGAAATATTTGTGAACCTTTACGCAACGAGTTGACAATTGTTTTAGGTGTGCCCGTTTGCGCTAAGACGGAACCCGGTCGCAAAAATGGCCACGAGTGGGGCACGAGTCGCTATTCGGCTTGTCCCGGAATAACACGAGTTGCTCACGAAGGAGGGGGACGAGTCTTCTTGCAGTTTACGGAAAGGGTCGAGTGGTGACGAATGCTTTGACACATCTGTTCAGCGAACTTGAAAAAAGGCAAAATTTCGGGAGCAATCAAACAATGGAAGCAGCCGCTTATTCAACGGTTGCTTGGTACTGTATAGCTTCTGCGCTGGTAGTTAAGACTTTAGTTAATATTTCACAGTAGCTACCCACACAGACACGCGACTCTAACTGGGTCCAGAAGCATGGGTGTAACAAGTAAGGGAGGCTAACGAGGTAGGTCATAGCACTTGCATTATGTGAGGTGAAATTGGGTTTAACGTCGCGTCCAAGATTATTGCACTTATATAGCGACGTGCATGCACGTGTATGTGTGTGTGTGGCTGCTTGTACTAGTCCGGACTGATGCCGATTTATAGTGCTAGTTCACTGAGATACCATGCCGCAGTTTAACACGAATATCCCACTCAGACACAGTATACTGACTCCGAGCCGACCAGTCCTTGTTTTAGCCCCTTAATGCCGATCGCCAGACAGGGTAACAACAAGTATAACCTTTTAACGTCTTTTTGTATGACGCGGCCCGGGATCGAACCCTGGACCTTCCGCTCTCCGGGCGGACGCTCTACCACAAGACCACGGAGGCGGTCACTTGCATTATGCGTCTATGCATGAGTCAGCATATATCACCACTCACTTTCCAAGACCAGTGAATGCCGCTGTATATTTACGGTCGCGATGTTCTTATTTTACTTTACGCGAATACGACAAATCGGTGAGTGGGTTTTATTGACGCCTTTAATAATAATAAGAACCGCCTTATCTATACAAGTCTACATTTGACATTTTCAAAACTTGAAGGCAAAACATTTTTAGCAACAATATCTAGCTGTAAGTTTTACAAACTTTACGGTCCAAAGATTGTGTAAATTTATACTACCAATTTTGTACAAAGTAATTAAAGCTGTTTTCTTCAGCAAAACAGAACTTGTTCCAATAACGGGTAAGGTCCTTGTTTTGTTACACTAGACAAACAACCCATTTCACCTCTTACTGCCAAATTTGGAGTTGTATTACCCACTTCCAAAAAAAGTACAGTGATGTTTCAACTTTTGTACGATCCATTACTAAAAGGTATCACCGAAGTGTTCTTGAGATGCGGTACACTCTCTCTAGAAATAGAACACGGTTGCTTTTTTCGTTAATAAAATCACTTACTTCATCGTATTTGCAAATACTGTGACCACCAACAAGTGGAGGATGACGTTCACTAAATGTCCATTCTATTCTGACATAACATTTTCATTGTGGGCATATGCCTTTTAACTTGACCCGTTATTCCCTAAGATGTCACCATTTGACTAGACCATATCAATAATGCAGAAAGATCTGCTTATTTCTCCCCTTGCCGCTGCTGCTATCTTAATGTTTAATCGCAGTAAATTCACTTCGCAATAGAATATTTTTAAATTTTATAAGGATTGTATTACATATTTTAGCTCTTACGTGCTTTTATTATGAATATATTTGTATTTTGGTGTCTCCTTGGTCATTTGTGGCCGGAGAATGTATACACATGCACAAAAGTTAAGCGCCACCATCCATATTTGTGAGCTGTTTCTTTTGGCACTGAATGATGACTATTATAACGAGATGTACGATTGTTATAAGCCGTATATGTAAACCTCATGTGATGCAAAAGTTGTCCCAAAGCAAGTTTATCTTGTGTTCCAAAAGAATATGAGCGGAAGGAATTTTACCGAAGACCAGAAATTGAAGGATTAGAAAACATTGAAAAACTTTTTTGGTCATGTAACTGTCAGCTGACCATATCAGGTGTCACATAGACAACCTAGAGAGTGCAGAGTCTATTGCAAGACAGAAACGTCAGTAACGTGTGTATGATCCACGGACATTGACCACAGCTTCAACCCTACGCCTCATACTCATTACAAGTCGTTGACTGCTTCTCTGAGGCAAACGGGTCCATTCTTCATGAAGTGCGGCTTCAAGTCCAGCGAGATTTTGAACTGGGGGATCACGATGTCTGATTTTCCGGCCAAGAATGTCCCAGAGATGCTCAATCGGATTAAGATCCGGACTACAGGCCGGCCAAGGAAGAGTGGCAAAAGCTTCTTGACGCAAATAAGCCAAAACTGCCCGAGATCTGTGTGGTCTAGCATTGTCGTCCATGTAAACAGGTCTTGTCTGAAGAGGATGGTTGTCAAAATGAGGGACTACCACTGGAAGAAGAACGGCATCTTGGTTTTGTTGGCCATTCAGGTTTCAACGAATTGTCACCAGCGGAAGTTTGCAGCCGAAGGAAACACAACCCCATATCATGACAGACCCCCCGCCACATGCTAAGGTCTTCTGGATGTTCCTTGGTGCAAAACGAGTGTTACGTTGCCTCCAAACACGTGTTCGACCATCAACAGTTCGTAGCAGCATTCGACACTCGTCAGACCAATGGATCCTTCTCCAGTTGGCCAAGTTCCATCGACTAAGGGCACAACACAATAGCAGACGATTCCGCATGTGCCTCTCAGTCAGTTGAGGACGTTTTAGTGGTCTTCTGGCGTTATAACCAGCAGCTCTGAGGAGACGCCTTACGGTCATCGTCGAGAGTCTCTGATGGGTATTCCACTGCAGCCTTAAATCTGTTGAAGTGGCAAATGGATTTCGTCTGACTATCCTGAAAAGACGTCTATCCTCTCAGTTAGAGGTCTTTCTTGGCCTACCAGACCTATGCCTGTCATTGACATCATTGGTTAAACCATGTTTGACAATCAAACGAGTGATAACACTGTGATGACGACCCATTTGTCTTGAAATGGCCCTACATGACATGCCAGCATTTTTCATGCCTATCACTTGCCATCTTTCAGCGTTCGTTAACTTTCTCCTCACCATGGCTGATTTTCAACCTCTATTTGAAGGGAAATCTCACACAGGAGCAAAATGCAACCACGTGTCTGAAACTTGAATTTCTATTTCTTTTTATAGGGTAGGGGAACTACAGCAACACGTAAAGCACGCTTTCCTTGTGGTATCTGGACAAAATTGGGTTCATGAAACTATGGAAGCCTAATTCAGTCATACATCATCATATTTCGTATTTCTGATAATGCCACACGTGAAATCAAGAGACTATGAATATGGTGGCACCGTAATAAAATACTCTTCTTCTTCTGGATAGAATTAATGCAGCTAAATTTCGTAGTACCCCAGATTGCCGTACCATATGATAAAATAGGTTGGACCAAATTGTTATGAAGAGTGTTAAAAACATCATAATTCATAACCCGAACTGATTTGAATTTACTAATAATAACCATAAGAGCCCTACTGGTCGATTTAGCCATTTCCTTAGCTTTGTAATTCAAATCCAAACTGTCATGACACCAAAGGCCTTGATATTTATAGGAATGTGCTATATCTATTTGTTCATCAACTTACGCATTCAAAATAGAACGATGACTGTACAGAGTGTGGATTACGTATGGAATACTGTCTTTTGGACATATTTTGCTCATTTCCAAGAGTCCCTTACAGTATTCCATAATTACGGCAATGAACAATCTTAGTTTTATTGCTATTGATTTGAACGCGCCATTTCTTAAACTAATTTGCGACACAGTTTAGTCATCAATTGGAGTGAAAATACGTCAGGTGCTAAAAGAGCAATATCATCGGCATGCAATAATAGACTTATGATGGTGTTTACAATAGCTATTCCACATTTAAGTCATTGACCTTTAGATGGTGATAGATACAGCAGTTATTTCTGGAATTTATTGTTGTCACATTTCACTAGTCACCAGTAAATTTCACGCCTACCTATCTGTGGCATCATATAGCACGTGTTGTCCACTTCTCGACGCCTTATTGTGCCAAACAGGTTCACACTGAACTGTTTTGCTGGTTTCTAATACCGCCGGATTTCCGGATTTCAGATGTGCGTGCGTGCGTGTATTGCTCATGCAATGTGTGTGTGTGTGCGTGCGTGCGTGCGTACGTGCGTGCGTGTGTGTGTGAGTTTGGTTTAACGCCGCTTTTAACAGTATTCCAGTTATTTCGCGGCGTGTCAGCTTAATGTGGGAGGAAAGCCTGAAGTGATGCAGGTCTCAGACGTTTTAACACTTCGGTGAAGCGAGCATTGGTACGGTGCTGACAAACCTAGAAACTTAATTGGGGCGAACCGGGATTCGAACCCACAATCATGGGTTTCAGGCGTGCCCAACGGACGCAACTTTGCACAGCGAATCGTGGCGCCTTAGCCGGGCCACCCGTGCCCCCGCATTTTACATGAACTTAACATGTTTAAATTTAAAGAAGAAGAAGAAGAAGAAAGAGGAAACAAATATTTTATTAATGTGTCGCACTTTGCATTTACAGTGACATCAATAAAACTAATTAAGTCCAGCCTCATAAGGCTTACGAGACACAAATGTACATAAAATATCAATATTACATAAAATATCAATTTTATTAAAATAATTTCTAAACATGCATACTCATAAAATGATTTCACTATAGTCATAATTGAGATACATTGAATAAATTATATGGTAACAGAAAGTAGAGTAGCACTTTAAAAGAATGAGTAATGCGTTTGTACATGGTGTAGAGAGTTGCGACTAGGGATTGTGAAAAACTAGCATTAATCATTACATAACATAATTTATCAATAGTTCTATAGATAGAGATGTGTTTCAAATTGAGAACTTTCACAGAAATGATCGTAACTTAATTAAGAGTGAAAAGGACAGACAATTAAAAGATGTCATTCGTCTTCAACAGCTTTTACATTATAGTGCTTACACATGCGATTCTGTAACAGGGCGGGTATTAGTTCAGTTTCAAGTGTAGTGACCCACATCGAAGTTAAGCTATATAGCATACTACAGTGTTCTCGGGGGCCAATACGTTTCACATATTTGTCAGTACATAGATCATTTTCAAATATACGTTAAGTCCTCCAAGGTCCCTGTAACTAACACGCACGACTGACTGTTGAAATCTCGTAAGCGGAAACACTTAAATCGCTTTCAGTGCATGCATGTCCCGTGGATCACTCGTGGTTCGGCGATGTCGCACGTGTGATTCACATGTGTCAAGTCCTAAATCCTTTCGTTTATTGTTTCACAGTTCTTGGTGCACTTGAATAGGGTATTTGCTCCTTCAACAAAGCGGTTAGCATTCATTTTGTTCGTGTTTGTAACAATCGGAGGGATATCTTGGGCAAGTGGGGGGGGGGGGGGGGGGGGGATGTGAATCGTGGGTTTAAATATAACATTAGCTTCAGTTATGATCTTTGGTTCGTCAGCTGCATACCCGGTGTCACTAGGGTTGTGGTCGTCCGGGACACACGGGCTAGATATGACAGATCTACTAGTTTTTACTAAAATATATCAGGATCTTTTTAGTGATAAAATACTGTTACCTTTACTGTAACAGTAGTACTCTGGAAATTCTCTAAGTCGGCTTCAATGACACTATGGTTTAAATGGAGCCGAGCAATTTCATGTTTTTCACAACACGTTTTTCAAGACACCCAGCTTGTCCAGGGAACAAGTAATTTTTGGGGTAAGTCCTGAAGATAAATATTTTTCCCTTTTGTCGGAACAATTTTGTTAAACCTATGATACTAAAAACAATATATCTGCGACAGTAGTGCCAAGACTATCCTTACTCCCATACTTTAACATAGGCTTACGGTAGCCGTAGCGCTAAGGTCGTTTTGTGGAACTGTAATCAGTATAGGATATGCTTGTGTGGAGTAGTGCCATGAAAAATATCGTGGAACAAGATCCGTTTGTTATGGGGTTCGAAAACCAGATTAGCTCAAACACCTTTCAACCCCATGCCTGTACAGTGTGCAATACTATACCAACCTTGCGAACATCTACGAGGATTTCTCGCACAGTACGCTGATACACTCAACTGTATAATACTGTTCAAAGCGGCGGAATTCCCAACTCATTCACTCACTCTGTGTATTTCGATGCATAGTTTGTGTCAGTGAACCAACTCAGTGATCGCCTCATATGTAATGCATGGTTCAATAATACACAAATAATCACTCTTGATGAGGTCAACCTGCGAAAAGAAGGATCCGAGGACCCGACCTCAGAGCATTCGTGACCAACTCGTGTTATTCCGGACAAGCCGAATAGCTTCTTGCAGGTTACGGAAAGGGGCGAGTGGTGACGAATGACCTCAGAGGTGGTCGGACCGGAAAGGCCGAGGTCCGGTCAGACCCGCCGAAGGGTCGGGTACGAGGGTCCTTCTTTTCTCATAATTACCTCTTCAAGAGTAATCATTCGGTTTGTTATGTCGAAATTCACTTTAAAATTTATAAAGCACTGAAACTGTCCTCTGTTTAATTTCAGTAACTCAGCTGCGAACCGTAAGATGTTAGTATACCAGGCGCCATCTTGTTTTCTAGCAGACGAGTCAATATTCATCACGAGACAGGTCAGTACTGATCATGTGGCTTTTCAATATTCGAGGTCAGTGTCAGTCACCTGATTTGGGGGTAAACATTGAAATGTATTATTTCGTCACGTGGTACGGATTAACCAATGTAATTGCAAGATTTTTAATAGAAGTATAACAAATACACTTCAATGTGGTCTAGTCCGGAGTCAATTTCTGGAATTTTGTTTAAGCTAGAGAACACACTTCCAACTATCGGCTTGTGAAACACAATCACACACACCCGACGTTTCTAACTCACAAGCCGACAGTTGTTCGTGCGTTCTCCTTAACGTCGATATAAGATACTACAGAATGACTCGTCCACCTGTATATTAGACCTCTCTGGGTTAGGAAATCCAAGTGTATGAACTTGGCGATTATATCTAAACGCATAATAGTGGTGTCTAATGTCTAGGACAACAAAGTGAGCGGAGTCGGTGCTAGTAGGATTATAGGGGTTGCTTGTTGGGGGTGGGGGTATGAGTACCCGTAGAATCCCCAGAGAATGGTGATCATACAGAATAATATTTTGGAATTTGTTGTTCTTGGAATGTATAACATATGCGGGGATGGATTGTCTAAAAGTATATATTTCCAATGAATATAGTATTACGCTTTTTTTAATTATGAGCATAAAGTAAAGTTCATCTTTTACACTATTCAAAGTACAATATGTTTGTTTTTTCTGTTGTCTAATGCCGCCGTCAGCAATCTTCCAGTTATACGCGGTCGGTAAATAATTGCGTCTGGACCAGACAATACAGTTATTGACATCATGTCATTGAGCGTCAATCTACGCAATTGAGATACGAAGACATGCCTCAACCAAGTCAGCGAGCCTGACCACCCGATCCCGTTAGTCGCGGTTTACGACAAGCTTCACAACATGTACACATGTGAGTCGTTCCATGGAAATCCATTTATAAAACATAAGGTCATGTATATAATCCTGATCGGAACTTAGCGAAGGATACATGGACTTTCTTTGCCGAATATAACTCATGGACAGTTCATGCTCAACTTCGACCAACATGCTCTTGTTGTACCCTCAGTTTAGAGGTGCATCAGCAATTAATAATTATCTGTATTTATTTTGTATAAAAAGTTTTATTTTTTAATGTTTTTACAGTTTAGATCAGTTTGTGTTAAGGCTGGCCCACAGTGGGTATTCCATAAGAATCCCACTAGAGCAGCCCGTCACCGCCTTGTCGACAGCATTTTATTCCCACCGCTCAAGGAGTGATTTTTGCTGCTTGTTGCCCTGTCGCACTGTGGATAATATTATGAAAATAAAATGCTTTGTCGTGCTTCGCAGCGCTCCTTCAGTGTGGTCCTGCTTTTAGATTACGCCACCATCATCATCATCATCTTCATAATCATCATCGCCGTAGTCGCCACCATTATTATTATCACCATCATCAAAATCGCCGATTCCTAAATCGTATTGTTATTGATATCATTATCGTAATCGTCATCACGGCGAATGTCGACATAATGATCATCGTTCTTTGTCTTGTTATCATCAACATTTGAAATTGTTTTACATTTTGACATTAATGTAACAATTAGGATATATCTGCCAGGGCCTTCAATCTGCAGCCCACGGAAAGATGTGGGGAAAATACCGTTGATGATAAAGTACGTGTAGATGCACAGCCAGTTGGGGTGTTAGATTGTCTTGTTACTGAAGAGGACATTATGTCATGTGTCCAAGATCTGTGGCTTAGACAATGTAAGTAACGAATACATCAAAGCCTACATTGATGTAATGCATCTTCCTGAGGCAAGGGAGTAATCTGACTGTAAAAGTCCAGTTTCGACCCTTGCCGAACTAGGCTGGAATTTTGGTGGCTCGATCGTAGCACCACCAGTAACTATTACGAGTTATGTCCCTCCTATTGACCAATCAGATTCCACCTCTCATATCACTTGCATTTGCTTCAAACATAATAGCGGCGTCCAGTCAAGACGATGTGATCGATATGCACGAACTATTTTGTAAATAAATAAAACGGGTCTTATTTCGCGAACACCTTGATTAAAATCATGAAAAGATTTTGAAAATATCTGTTGACGGCTCGTTAAAGGTACACATGCTTTGCAAATACTGCAATCGCCCGAAATCTGCATGGCAGTTTCCGAACCGGATATCGATTTCGTTTCGTTTCGTATCGATTTCGTTTCGTTGTGCAATTTTGATTGGAATATGCTTAATTCCAGCCTAGTTCGGCAAGAGTGGAAACTGAGTGAGTGTGTACTGTTTTACGCCGCCAATATTCCGGCAATATCACGGCGGGAGACACCAGAAATTGGCTACACACATTGTACCTACATGGGGAATTGAACTACACTCAAACATGTAATGATATTCATATCCCACTGCCCCCGAGTTACAAATCGCAAGGAACATTCTGCCTACGACCCGTTTGTACAGGCATTGTTCTTTATTGCTTCAACACTTTGACGCTCGTGAAATACAACTTTACATTTGAAACGTATAATGGTATGCGTACGGTATATGTCCCGATGCTTCATTGCTTTAACACTTTGACCCTCGTGAAATACAACTTTACATTTGAAACGTATAATGGTATGCGTACGGTATACGCTCCGATGCGCAGCTTGTTTAAAAAACACCTGCGACCAGGTAATTGAGATTTTTTTTTCTGCTTGGCTACACCCCTTGACAAAAAGTCTGAGGTATACAAATAGCCAATGATAGGATAATGGCCAGAGTAGTGTCCCAAACAGTATAGAAGGATTACTAGACCGTACACTATATTGTGGATGGTCCATACGCTTCACTCGTGGTTTGGTGATGCTCACTTGAGGCCCTGCGACCTCTTTAGCTAGTGCAAAAACTAATGTCAACGAGGGTTTTCAATGCGAGGAGAAGGTACCAACATTGATATTGTATAGAAAACATATTTACTCCCTAAAATGTTGATCCTTAAGAAACGTATTGAATTTTTGCACCACATATTATCATATTAGTTTATACATGTCAAACATGGCGCAATTAGCCAAGTAGAGTAGCCATGTTACAAGTTACGGAACTGCCCTAAAGCCATCCCAGGTTGACATTTCATCTAAATGGAAATATTACACCTGCTGCTTTGTGCGAAGTTTAATACAATAACACAGTGAGTAACAGAATTCCAGTTATATCATGGCGTGTCAGCTTGATGTGGTAGGAAACCCAAAGTGATGCAGGTCTCAGACGTTTATCACTTTAGTGAAACCCACGGTGGTGCTGACAAACCAAGAAACATAAACGGGGTGAACTAGGATTGGAGCCCACAATCATAGGTTTCTGGTGTACCCAAGGTACGCAAATCTGCAAAGCGAATTGCGTCGTCTTAGAAGACTTAGACGACCCGTGCCCACCAATAACGGATAAGAGAATGACCCTAGTGAACTGTTAGCTGTTAGCTAGTCTCCCGAAACGCTTGCCCGAATTTGATAGGTATAGGTAAGCTAGGTATATGTATATATAGGTGGTATTGGTCGGTGGGCAGGAAGATAGGTGCATGTTTCAAATATTGTTTTAACTTATTAACCTCGAGTAGATATATTTCTTATTCTTAGGTACTTATATAGTGACAATACTTTACAATGTAACAGATGTGTTGTTCGTTTACAGCCTTTAGTCATCGTAACTTTCTTCAAATAAGATTTGTTTTGGTAGAAGTAAGCGAGTTTGAATTTTATACGAGTGTTTGTTTGTTGTTTAGCGCCGCACTCAACAGTATTCCAGCTGATTGACGGCGGTCTGTAAATAATCGAGTTTGGACCAGACAATCCAGTGAGCACCGATCCACGCAATTGGGATACGATGACATGCATTAACCAAGTCAGCGAGCGTGACTACCCGATCCCGTTAGTCGCCTCTTACGACGAGCACAGTCGCGTTTTACGGCAAGCATGGGTTGCTGAAGTCCTACTCTACCCAGGATCTTCACGGGATTGATATGAGTGATGCGAATGGGCCAACCTAATCATAGTACCTGAGCGGAACGTCAATCGCAGGAGTGGAAGTCATAGCCTTCTTAAGTATTCCCCAGTCTAGATTATCATGTTCTACACACATACTAGTATATACTCGATCAAACAAAATCAGAAAAGAAATCCGTTTGTCAAAATATTTAATGTAAAATATAACATAACATACAGCTGAAAAATATATTACACATATTACACATGACAAATAAGGTATTGTATGACGATGAACTATATGTGATAATGATGTATGTACATTCGTTAGAAACGACAACAACATTCTTTTAATCACAGACCATGAACACTTTGATGCGGAAATAGTGAAATATTTTGTAAAATATGAATAATGGTAAAGCACCTGATGCATTATCGTTGATCAGAATGTATGTCAAAGAGGAGTATGAATTGTCCTGCCTTGACACTGTACTAGAAAGAATCTTTGAATGTATACACAGCATATTGACTGAACTGCTAAGCTCGTATTCACAAGCAACACCCGATGGTTGCTAACATAATTTAGAAAGAATTCTAAAGGCCCAAAGTATAATACCAATAGTTATATCATCGTGCATGAGTGGTAAACACTCAGCTCAAAACTTACGTCGCTGTCATGATGGGTGTAACTTGCAGTGGCCTACCAACATGTACATGTAACATTCTTTCTGACACATCTCTGGGTGAGAAACCCATTTAAAATAACTGATATCAAACATATGTGTGAGATTGAATTCCATGTCCGTGATTGAATCCATGGTGATGACCTAGGGTGAGACAAGATATACCATCATGTGTCATGACATATCTTGATGTAATAATATGTACCATGGTGTACTGTGGTGTACAATACTGCACATGTTACTCTCTTGGGTACTTATGATTCCATACCCATGAAGTCCCCGATAATTAGAAAAAGAACTGTAAAAACGTTAACATCTTTATGTACACTGATTCTGGGAAAGTTAAAGTCGTGTGTCTTGGCGTCTCTCTCGTGGTTGTGTAGCCACGGCTGTCCCAGTGGACTTGGGCTTCTTTGGATCATCATCCTCATACTCTTCATCTTCTTCCTTTGCCTCATCAGACATTAGACAGGGGCAGCACACGCGCTTCATGACGTTGTCATAAGGTCGGAGGGAGCGCATGGGTTCCGGGAGCCACTTCCAGGTGCGAAACTTCGTTGGAAGCCAAAGAGGTCTCTTCTTCTGTATCAGTTTTACGATGCAGATGATGATGACGATGATAGCGATGGGGATGAGCACGGCGGCAAGAACATACCAACCAGGGATGGACAATCCGAACACAACAGCCGGTAAGATGAAAAACATTGCGATCAGGTATGCGAACGCAAACCAACGGTACTTGGAAGTGACTGTGCCCAAAAATTTGGCCAGTGGAATTGCCGGGCGGAAGAATGGTAAAGGGTAGAATATCAGGATTCCACTGATATTAAAGAAGAGATGGCATAAGGCCACCTGGAGAGAGTCTTTGATTTTGGAACCATCTTGAGCAAGAGCTGAGAGAATACCGGTGGTCGTGGTTCCAATGTTGGAACCAAGGGTGAGAGGGTACATACGGTCAAGCTCAATGACTCCGATTCCTACGAGGGGTGTTAGCGTGGAGGTGAAGATGGAGCTGCTCTGGACAAGAATTGTCAGTCCAGCTCCCAGCAATATGGCAAGATATCCGGT
This sequence comes from Haliotis cracherodii, assembly GCF_022045235.1. NCBI lineage: Eukaryota > Metazoa > Mollusca > Gastropoda > Lepetellida > Haliotidae > Haliotis > Haliotis cracherodii. Next base: position 30,693,569 of record NW_027266308.1, read on the forward strand.
GAAGTAAGAACATTTGCCTGGAAAATCAGCGTTGATGAACTTTTTGATAACCAATGCAATCTGGCCCTTGAGAAGGGCGTTGAGGAGCTTGACAATACATACTAGACAGATGCACAACACAGCAAGCGCTATCACCAGCAGGATGGCTCCAATGTAGACGTCGTCAATCTTTCCATACAGGCCCATGAACAGGTGAGTTTCTGAAAAATATAAGGCATTTTGAGTTACTTGTTCGTTCACTGAATACTGATCAGTAAGAACAAAAACAGCATAGCATTAAAAGAAATTACACGTGAATAATAACACAAAGAAACGATCACTAGCTACCCACCGCCCAGAAACCGATCAGAGCAGACACGTTCAAAGTTTTACGACAGTGAATTACTGTACCGACAGGGACCACCTCCGTGGTCTAATGGTAGAGCGTCCGCCCGGAGAGCGGAAGGTCCGGGGTTCGATCCCCAGCCGCGTCATACAAAAGATGTTAAAAGATGGTTGTTGTTACCCTGTCTGGCGCTCGGCATTAAGGGGCTAAAACAAGGACTGGTCGGCTCGGAGTCAGTATACTGTGTCTGAGTGGGGTATTCATATTAAACTGCGGCATGGTATTTCAGTATGCTAGCACTATAAATCGGCATCAGTCCGGACTAGCAGCCACACACACACATACACGTGCAAGCACGTCGCTACATAAATGCAATAATCTTGGACGCGACGTTATACCCCATTTCACCTCACCTCACCTGTACAGTGTATATTACCCACGTATATTACCCAGCTTAAAAGAGCAAAGTCGAAGGCATCTGTCAAAGTTACGATAAAGCTTTTACATAACTATGAAATTTTAATCCATATGCATGTTAATAAATGGTAACTTAATAAGTACATACTAGGTTTGATGCATCCTGTCTCGATTTCGACCCACGAGTCACAGGAGAACACAGTGTTGTTTGACCACGCTGTTCTCATGCAGTCCTTTGTAACAAGGTAATTGTTCTGACAGGATGCCACGAGGTCGCCACAGAAGCGCTTCTTAAAACTATCTGTGATGTTGTTGGGATAAGAGGATGCGTTCATAAAGTTGTCGCAGCATGCAGTGTCCAGGGCGAAGTTGCTGCAGCTGAATGTGTCGCCCTTCCACAAGTCGTCAACGCAGGTGTGTTTGTCGGCGCAGGTGTTGAGGGCACTGCAGACCTGGATCTGCTTTTCGTGGGTGTAGGAAGCATTGTTGTATACGCCCATGGAGTCGAGGGTAGAATCGCAGCAGGACACCGGGGACACCTTGTCAGAGCACGTCTTCATCAGCGACTCGCCTTTGTGTGTCTTTGTGGCAATCTTGGTAATGGCGCTTTTGTCAACCTGGAACAAACAGGGACTATGTTCAAAGGTACTGTACTAAGAGAGTATAAGTTAATGCTTGCATCTGTTGTGCCAATGATTTGGGGATATAGAGATTGGGTTTAACATCGTTTTGAACAGTATTTCAGTAATGTCACAGAATTATAGTTTAATTAAGGAGGGTGAACACCTACACATGTACCTCTGAAGACTACGAATTATACATGGTAATAATGCCATATTTTGATTACATTGGTTGGTTGTACTGTACAAACGTTCACTACATTCCTCCACCTACATTTAATGTGTCATAGCTATTGGAAAATTTGGGCCAATTTGATTAGTTTTTCATAACCCATTTTGTATGTCTGTAAAAGCATATAACAACATGACTATTAGTACAACTGCTGATGAAGACACTAATAGGATACATGCAAGTAATTAACTACAATATCCTGGACCCGAGTCTCTTGAAACAATCATCCCCTGAACCATATGTTTCTCTGGTACTAACACAAAGCTAGTATTTTGGTAGTAACACACACACACACACACACACACACACACACACACACACACACACACACACACACACACACACACACACACACACACACACACACAATGCATGAGCAATGCACGCACACACGCACGCACATGTGGAATCCGGGATAGAAGGGACCCAAGCCGTAAAAGCGACTAATGGGGTCTAACACCAACACCAACACACCTGGTCGATTACTACCCTTGGTACCCCGTGGCCTAAATTGTCATCCAACTCTACACACCGTCCCTATGCCAGCTGGAGACAGCACGAATCTAACACCTAGGATTTATTAAGGAACAGCCAAACATGAATTTGCTCAGGTATGTGTACGCACCTCTATGATCATATTTGTGAAAGGCTTCGTGATGACCTTCAGGAAGTCACGGTTTGCGCTTTTATCTGGTGCCAGGTCCGGGATAGAGTCCACAATGACACCGCTCAGTCTACTTAAATAGCCTGAATAAAGATAGCGATGTTGTACACTCCATCAGACAACAGGTGCGGGGGGTTCGGGTCAGCATACATCATCGGTGTCTCGGGGAGTTAACACGGGTGACGTGTGTGTCAATTAAGGCTGGACTATTGCTTAGTGTGGCGTTAAATAACAAACAAACCAAATCATATTCTTCTCAAGTTTCCTGACAAAAAGTGAGTTTATAAGATTTCGCGAGTTTCGTATTCAAAATTTGTAAGACCATAAAATGTACTCCAGACCCTCACCAAGTTCTGACGGGATATGCCTATTTCGTTGGCAATACTAAAGAGGACTAACGCATACTCAATATATAACAATTGAACGATAAACCGTTTGTTTCTTAATCTGTAAAGTACAACCCCGTTAGTCCGGGCCTCGTCTAATGCAGAACTGTCCAGATTAATGAGGTTTGACTGTACTGGGTTACACTATTACCGGTGATGATCTCCAGGGGAAGGAGGACGATGACAGTGAGCCAGTTGAACATGTCGTGCACGGTGGCGCCGGCGAAGGCACGTCGGAAGTCGGCCTTGTTGTGGATCTGACCGACTGCGACGATGGTGTTGGTGACAGATGTTCCAATATTGGCTCCCATAATGATGGGGATCGCTATAGGGATTGTCAGAACTGGAAGAAAGGACATACATTTCAGCGAAGTTACCAAATGTTTTCCCATGAAAGTATCGTCAAAGCAAACTTTTTAAGTCTCTTGAACATTATCCTTGATAAATTACGAATTGATAGTTTCAACGGGCGGTAGACAATTACAATTACAAACAGGTGATCAATGCGATAAGGGTGTATTGAACAGAATAATTAGAGCAAATACGATAAGACACGAATCAGGATTCACCGCACGGCAAATAAGGAAATAGTTTTAGCCACAACCTTAAGGCAAATCAAGCTTTATTACGATGTTACAGGGGCACGGGTGGCCTAGTCGTCCAAGGCGCCGCGGTTCGCTGTGCAGAGTTGCGTCCCTTGGGCACACCAGAAACCTATGATTGTGGGTTCGAATCCCGATTCGCCCCGATTATGTTTCTAGGTTTGTCAGCACCATACCCCCTGCTCGTAGGTTTCACCGAAGTGGTTAACGTCTGAGACCTGCCAACCCTCGGGCTTTCCTCCCACATTAAGCTGACACGCCGTGATATAACTGGAATACTGTTAAAAACGGCGTTAAACCCAACTCACACACTCACTCACTCACTCACTCACTACGATGTTACAGCAGCATACGTTATTTGTATAACGGTAGATGCGATTAAAAACAGTTAATATTATTCATACCACTCGTTTAAAATATACTTAATCAGTGCAAGACGTCTTACCACATTGACATATTGGTCGTATTAATCAGAATACTGACTCCAGCTGATGCTGATAATAATGTATATGTGTATGTGTTCTACTGTTGGACAGGTAGGGTAGCCTGGCTGTGAAAGCGTTCGTTTTTTACACCGAAAGACAGGGTCCTTTCCCCAATTTGGTACAATAAGTAAAGCCGTTTTCTGGAATCACCGGACGATGTGGCCGGAATATTGCTAATGGCGCCGTAAGTCCTCACTCACTCACTACTGATAACCTATATATTTACGATGGTTCCCATAACTTTGAGTTCCAAGGTCTCATTATACGTTTTTTTGTCACCGTGACATATGACTAATGATGTAGGCCACTGGTCGAATTATGCAATGGCAGAGAATTATACTGACATAATGTGCTGCTAGCTCACTCACTCACTCACTCACTCACTCACTAAAAAGTAAGAAATATTAGAAAATGCAGGGACGATGTACTTACTGTCGGCGCCGACCATGCTGATGACGATGGAGGTGGACGTGGAGGAGCTTTGCACCAGGACAGTGACAAGGACGCCAATCATCAGCCCCGCCACGGGATTCGACAGGATTTCATTGTTCTGGAACACCTGACCTGCGGCCTTACCTGTAGGAAGTAATGTTATGTTGTATTTAAGGCCTTCACAATCTTCACAAAGTCACAATCAGAACAACGCTCTGAAGCATCATAAAGCACATTAGTATTCATTGGTGTAGGCCTAGCAACTAAAATACTAAATGTTTAGTCCAGCTTGGTTTTCAAAGCTGAACAAAGCTACTGTGTGATCATCCTGGGGTCGGGGCATGGTCGGCCGAGTTTTATACGGCGCCGAAATTTGCTTTGCAGAGTTGCGTCCCTTGGACACACCAGAAACTTATCATTGTGGGTTGGAATCCCAGTTCGCTCGGATGTTTCTAGGTTTCTCGTTGGTTTCACCAAAGTGGTAAACGTCTGCATCAATTCGGGCTTTCCTTCTACATTAAGCTGGTACGCCGTAACTGGAATACTGTTAAAAGCGGCGTTAAACCACATCCACTCACTCACTCATCTTGGGTTCAAATCAAATCGAATCTATAATCAACTTAGTGATTGGTTACAGGGTACCATTTTTTCCCCAACATAAAGATGACACTCCGTGATTAACGGAAATAGCACTCAAAGCAGCGTATAACCAATCCCCCCTCCCCCCTCCCTCCTTCCCTCACTACTAACCCGATGCTGACTGGTACTGAGACTTACCTCCCAGGAGCTTGAAGGCCGAGCTGAGGAAGTCCAGGGAACAGATGAACAGATAGAGGAAACCGAGGATGAGTAGGATTCCAATCAAGTACTTGCCCAATCGGAAAACCAGCTCTCCACAGTTCAACTCTGTGTTGAAAGAAATATAGAATTTTACTCATCAAGTGCTAACTATGAATGAATAATACAGTGAGACCTCGTTAAATCAGTGTTCCGTTGATCTTCGAATACAAGACAAGTCCGAGACAAGCGGATGGAACCTCGTTAACTCGGTTTCCATGGGGCCTTCGAATACAAGACAAGTCCGAGACAAGCGGATGGAACCTCGTTAACTCGGTTTCCATGGGGCCTTCGAATACAAGACAAGTTCGAGACAAGCGGATGGAACGTCGTTAACTCGGTGTGCATTGGGCCTTCGAATACAAGACAAGTTCCAGGCAAGCGGGTGGAACCTCGTTAACTCGGTGTCCATTGGGCCTTCGAATACAAGACAAGTTCCAGGCAAGCGGGTGGAACCTCGTTAACTCGGTGTCCATTGGGCCTTCGAATAAAAGACAAGTTCCAGACAAGCGGATGGAACCTCGTTCACTTCACAGTTAGAACGTGTTAACTCGATATCCATAAGAGAGTGGAAAATATGTCGAATTATCCGTAATTCGAGACTGCTTAAGTTCCTATATCCGATTAGAACACATACAGATTATGTCGCAACATAAAGGTACATAACGCAGTTCGAACTAACAAAGATTTACACAATCTGCCTCATCACTGACCAGACCACGGTTTTTCATCCACTTCAATGGTTGTCACCTTCCATGGATCTTCCTCTTGTTCCTTATCGTCATCGTCCTCCACCTCTATCACCTTGTTGTCCTAAAACAACAAAGGAAAGCATAACGCTTGAATCATGGTGTATCAGATCATGATGATCCAGTGAAGATCCGGGCTAAAATTAGTCTTCACCAACCCCTGGTGAAGGGTAACGGGATCGGGTGATCAGACTCACTGACTTGGTTGATGCATGTCATCGTATCCAAATTGCAAACAACAAACAAACAAACTTGTTTAGCCCAGCTGCTTGTTTGTTTGTTGTTTAATGCCGCACTCAGCAATATTCAAGCTATATGACGGCTATATGCATATCACCGTATCCCAATGGCGTCGATCGATGATCGGTAGGTATCATGCTTCAAATTCACGTGCTACAAATATCAAGCTGGTACTTACAATTGGATCTTTTCCGGGATGATATCCATTTTCCTGAAATAGAAGGACAATGTATTTAGTTTCCATGTTAGAGAATATCTGAATACAATACATGTGTGTAAAAGCATTGCTAGTTGAAATTACCATATGTAGAACAACCAATATGTCGGGTAATCAAGGTTATAAAACATGTCTTCAACAGCAGAGGAATTACAAAGTTGACAATGATGTTCCGCTGGCCTATCTCGTCTGGAACAATAAACCCGAGAAGATCTGGGTTAGAACTGATTTTCAGCAACCCTGCTGGTCGTAGGAGGCCATAACGGGACAGGGTGGTCAGGCTCACTGTCTTGGTTGATGCATGTCACCCTATCCCAGTTGCGATGCTCATGATGTCAACCACGTGATTGTCTGGTCCAGACGCGATTATTTACAGACTGCCGTCATATAGCTGGAATAGTGCTGAATAAGGCGTTAAACAAGAAACAACCGGAACATTGTGGTTATAGTTTAAATAGTAGTATTCGTATAATTTTTAGTTTGGTTTTGTAATTGACATATATGCATTAACCAGTCCAGTAACCCATTGAATAGAACTGGACCCGTGAAGATCTTCAGCAACCCATGCTTGCCGTAATTAAGGCTACTATGCTTGTCGTAATAGGCGACTAGCCGTATCGGGTGGTCAGGCTCGCTGACTTGGTTGATGCATGTCATCGTATCCCAGTTGCGTAGATCGATGCTCATGATGTCAATCACTTGATTGTCTGGTCCAGGCTCGATTATTTACAGACCGCCATCATATAGCTGGAATATTGCTAGTGAGGCGTTTAACAACAAACAAACAAAAAAGAATAGAACTGCAGTGAGCTGTGGTCTACTTGTAAGTCGTGGTCACTTGTGTGTGCTTTTATATTCTCTCAGTTTAGTGGTACATGTAAATACACCCTAAGAACACCGAGGACACGAGTGAAAGTCGATACAACCATTGGTGATATCCGTGATGCTTTGTATCCCTATAGTTTCAGTCATTGAGCCATGTGTGTCATTATTCATGTGTAATCGTGCTTCGCATACGAAAGGACTTGCGATGTAGCAGCCTGGTACAATCGTGTATGTAATCTTTCTTTGTTTGAATGTTTGTTTGTTTGTTTGTTGCTTAGCGCCGCACTTTGCAATATTTAAGCTATATGACGGCGGTCTGTAAATAATCGAGTCTGGATCAGACAATCCAGTGATTGACATTATGAGCACCGAGCTATGCAATTGGGATACGATATGCATCAACTAACTTAGCGAGACTGTCCACCCGATCCCGTTAGTCGCATCTTTAAGTCCAACTCTGACACAGATCTTCATGGGTAACTAACCCCTCTGTTCCATTTACCATTGTGAGAAGTCTTACACGTATAGGAATAACCTGCTTGGTTGACATGAACTCCCTGCACGGTTGAGGTGAGCTGATTATCGACATCAACGTACAGATGCTTTACAACAATTACCACCGACTTGGGCGGTCACGAATTTGACTGAGTGCCCTGGACAATACTGGCCATGAATCACCCATGAGAACCAGCCACAGATCCGTGACGGACTGCCCAGGATCACCAGGATGACATTGGCAAGGGTGACATGTGATCCTGTGCCAGGATAAGGATGGGTAGCTTTTGGCCAACAAATATTTCATGATAAATTTTCCCATCTATGATGAACAGTTTGCGCAATGCACCTTGACGTCAATGTACATGAGACCGCCCCAGTCAGTTTCCAGGTACAACTAAGAAATTCGGCTTAGCACATAAATCATGTCGTTGTGGACAACTGTGAGTCAGGGTGACCCGGATATGAATTCCTGTCTCGTGACGTTGTCCAATCAAAAGCCGGTATGCACGACGGCTTGTTTTGCATATTGCTGGAGAGAAACCTTTTATCTGGGTGATTTTAGAACAGTAAAAGTACTTCCTTGTCTGCGTGAATTCCAGGTTCTGGCTCATACAAGGATCACGTTATTCATATCAAAGTAGAAGTATGCTTCAAAGTGGCCTCTGATGTTACAGCATGTGTTTGTTAGTTAACGCCGCATTCAGTAATATTCCAGTAATATGACGTCGGATTCATAGCAACTTTGCATTGATGTGCTTTGCATTATATATATGTGCGCTTAACCCATATTTCAGTCCGAGAGTGCAGAACCCAGTGTTGAGGCTTGACCGCAAAATTTGAAAAAGAAAACTAGTCCCGGTTGTGTAAGAAAAGATCTTTACAATGAATTGACACCGGCATTCGCACACATTAAATAATGAATTACATTGTCATCGCGACATCTCGCGTGTCGTTTAAAAACGCCTTTCAAAACTATTTCAGAAAGGTGTTTTTACAATGAGGCAACTTCAATAGAGATCTTTAATAAGGTTTTATGTAATGCGAAGTTGTACGTTGGGCGTTATTCACCCACAGCCGCTATTTCGGGCAAGCTTTCAATGGCATTCAAAAGACGCGTGTTCGGTTGTGAGCATGCAGTCACGGCTCATTCACAGAGATCACGCCGCAGTTGGTCAACAAATGGTTCAGACTATCATCAAACTGAACCGATTCTGAGTCTTGACAAACACACACACATACGCACATCCCGCACCAGGTCATGTGTGTGTGTGTGTGTGTTTTAACGATACAATTGTACTGAAAGCGTCGCGAAAGACATAGGGCATGTCATGTAAACGCTGTTAATATTATTACTTGTTTGTTCGAATTCGCCCGTTAAGACTATATGCGTCAACAAGACGGCAATTGTTCGTGGCAAGGTTAGGTAATTAAAAGAGTCATTTTAGGTTGAATAAGTTCAGAAACAAATTGTTTGAACTTATAACTATAGTTCACTAATTGTCGTTGTAAGGCTGGTATGTGTGTGGGAGATTGTCGGGAACGTTTTCCTAATTTGTGAACTTGAAGAAGTTGACTATTTTCTAGGATATAGGTAAGTACGCCTCAATCTGATGGAAAATCATAGCCTCTCCAGATATCATTATAATTTTAATCATGTCACTAGTCTAAAACGTATAAGAAATAAATCGAGGCGAGGTGTCATAAACAATAACACATCCGATGTTTTTGACGATATTTTCCATAACTCACAAAGTACTTTTTCCCAGTGAGTTAAAAAGGTCCAAATAATATCTTGTTCATTCCTCTACCTTCCACATATATGTAGTGTCTTAAATAAACATCTTTGTTAATACCATGTTGTCCTGGGGGCATTATGTATCTTATTACTTAAAGCTGTGACACCTGTCCCCCCAGGGGAGCAACTGTATTTGGATGCTTGTTTAATCCCCAAATCAAGCATTGTTTTCGTCACACTGATGTGAACACGATACGAGATTTTATGAATGTTGCTGTGGTCGCGAGTACAGAAGTTCTCACGGCTGGTATAGGTGTTGAGAATAAGTATCGTTGTAATTGTGTCCACGATTTAAAAAACAACTTCTTACCTTCTCATATCCTTCATTAACGTGACTGTTAGCTGGCATCCTGATCGATGTTTGTCTGGGAAGTACTGTTTGTAAATCCAACAGAATGTATTGCCGCTACCACTCGCGGTAGACGTCTTGAGCCTCGCGCTACTACCTGTTTAATACCTTCAGCGAGCTTAACCCTACAGAGGGTGTGCGCGCGCACTTGCTCAACAAGTGTCATTGGGTCAAAACGCTCCTGGCCTTGGAGGGTGCATTCAGATGGCTGAACCGCAATTATAATGAATCATGTCCTTATAACACGGATTGTAAACCATCCATCTTAATATCGTCATAGCGACTGATTTACGACACCCATAACACTTATATTGCTGTTATTTATAAGATGCTAATCCTAATTGTTAATCCCCATTTTTGTGTACATCGACCGTCTGCCATCCTGAACGAGATGTGCAAGTATGTCACTGATGCATTACTGTTTACATTTATATTTATTACTTACTAAATGTCAGGTGACCTTGCTATATAAGCCTTGGTCCAGAGAGATTGGGAGGCAGGAGAAAAGAAACGTCAGACCCACGTCGTTGCTAATTTGGTGGAGCTATCGGGTATGACAGACTTCTTAGTCTGTCCTTTCCTGTACCTCTTTGCAGCATGGCATATGGTTCACAAAACTGTAGGAAGTGACAGCCTCTTATTAAAAGGATATACTACCTTCCTGAAGGCCAATCACCAAGAACGAAGAAACGGTCTTTAACCTCTCCGATCAAGAAAAAGTTCTCCGATCCCAAACCTTCCCTGCTCGAATATCTTAGCAACACTGCTAAGACTTCCCCTTCAAGATGTCGTTCCTGCACATGACCTAAGAACAGAAGTATAGACGCCTATCCCACAGAGACCCGACCAGAGCCATCTTCATGCAGACCCTGCACAATACAGAAACCGCCTCACGGGCACCTACAGGATGGACACTGTGTACAAGATGTCTCATGTGGACTTACGAATTTGTGTTTACTTACATGGACTCAATCAAGGAATAATTATATATTGTGTGACTGTTGAATGGTGCAACCAGTTATGTTTAATCAAAGCCAGTTTATTAATGCCAAAATGTGTCTTTCCAAAATTCAGTTTTGTATATTTGCAATATACTCCAAATAACATCTTTAGTCAAGCTAGACCTTTGAAGTTAATGTGTAGGGAATCTTTGAAATGTCTCCAGGCCACGCTAGACATATAGTTGCAGCTAGGGCCCAGACAAACCTAAGCTGTAGGGTTATCGAGTCACACCTTAACGCTCGACTCATAATTTCAAAAATCTAAACGACAAAATTTGTCATTTGTTACAAGTTATAAATGTGCTCAGTTTGGTACAAAATTGAATGTATTGTCTAGGACTTTGAATTCAGATTAGGGATATTCTTAGGTGAGCCACCCCCACACATATGTTTATTGTATGTCAGTATTGAGTAATTAACAGGACAGCAGTATTCAGCATTTCAGAGTTTTGATGTCGAAATTAAGAAAAAAAATTCTTGGGCACCGCACCCACAATATCTGGGCAAGCTCCGTCAAAGACTCGGGAAGAGCACACACTGTACTTCAAAGGGTAATAGTACCCACAAGTACCGTTTGAGTCGCGCGGTAAAGTTAGATTCCTGGTTTCAAATTTCTTTATGTGAAATATTTGCTGAGATGTTTAATTTGGACTTTTTATGACTTTACTCATTATCATTATTCGGTACTGAGTCGCACCGCCAAGCCAGACTCCCGAATTCAAAGAACCTCCATGACATATTTATTGAATCTGTGCAAAGCGGTATTTACCTTGTAGTGAAATTGCACATTACAAAGATCACTTGGTTAGTCTTGAAACTGGCACTAAATCAAATTGGCTAGATGATCACTTTCATACCGTCATTGCATAGATATATTTGTTGCATAAGGATTTCATGTAACTGATTTTGTCAACATTTGCATGTTTGTTTTCATAGGTGAAAAAGTTCACACATATCAATTTGGACTCATGTAAGCTTGGGGTCCAAGCTTTACGTAACGGAGTGAAGTTGTCATAGCGACTGATTTACGACACCCATTGTCTGAAGAACATTTAATTGCAAATGCTCATTACCCTGGAGCCATGACATCTATATGCCTTGAAACACTTAATTGCTGTTATTTATAAGATGCTTATCCTAACTGTTAATCCCCATTTTTGTGTACATCGACCGTCTGCCATCCTGAACGAGATGTGCAAGTATGTCACTGATGAATTACTGTTTACATTTATATTTATTACTTTCTAAATGTCAGGTGACCTTGGCACCGTGTTCGAAATACGCTTGAGTCGGAAAGCGCACGTTAAATCTCCTAGTAGAAGAAGAAGAAGAAGAGATTGAGAGGCAGGAGAAAAAGAAAGGTCTTACCCTTAGCCTAGCTATGGTTAGGCTGGGTGCTCCGGGGCACCTAGACAACAACCACTACCACTATGTGCCAGCTCAGCACATAGTGGTAGTGGTTGTTGTCTAGGTGCCTTTTGTATGTATATATCTACACGTATAAAGTAAAACTGTATATACCGCAAGCCCTCGTCTCCAAGTTGTCACTTCCTACTGAGAACCATACGTCGGCCCCTTGCATATACGAGTATGCAAATTATTAATTAATCAACGTCAGACAGCACGCGTTGTTAATATATATCTTATATCTGGGATATTCAAATGTTTTTGTTTTTTTCGAAAGGTTCATCTATATACTAGGTGTGTTCGGTAAGCAACTATACGAATGAATGTGGCATGTGGTAAATGTCTAAGACCTGATGACACACCGTGATATAACTGGAATACTGTTCAAGGTGGCGTTGAACCCAAGTCACAGTCATAGGTTTCTGGCCTGCCCAACGGGACACAACTCTGCAATTGCGGCGCCTTAGACGACCGGGCTACTTGTGTCCCCGGACCTGCGACAAGTAAAATGCTGACATTTTGAAAGACAGAACTGAATAGAAGAAGGTACAAGGTCACTACAACAATGAACTATTCAGCAGTGGTCAAGTGGATAGAGCGTCTGCCCGGAGAGCGGAAGGTTGGTTGATCGATCACCATACCAATAGATGTTTAAAGATGGTACTTGTTGTTTCCCTTCCTGGCGTTCGGCATTAAGGGGATAACACAAGGACTGGCCAGCTCGGAGGCAGTATACTGTGTCTGAGTGGGTATCCATTGTAAAGTGCGGCAAGGTGCCTCAGTGTGCTGCCGCTGTAAAACCGACATAAGTCCGGTCTAGTACAAGCACACACACACACACACCACAATAGCCGCACACATTGCAAACAAGGCACAATCCCAATAAAGTTGGAACTAAACACAGCAAATCACGCATTGAAAATATGACAGGTACTAATCATTACGATGCAAGCATTATGGGGATTGTGTCTTGTTTGTAATTTGTGTGGCTATTTCTATTTAAAGTGTGTACACATTCCATAGTTTGGTTGCTCTCTGCTGGTTTTCTTTGGTAGGTCTGGAAATCGTAAGTTCAAGATTCAAATGTCTAAGTGAACATAGGTAATAGAAATCCCTTGGTATACATGTGTGAGAGAAGGGTTAAGTTACTCCGGCCTAAGTTGTTCAATATCACTTTGGTAAAACCCAAAACATTTGGTATGGTTGAAATACGGAGATGATGTATTGGCATAGAAACATGGCATATGCATTATGTAGCAAATGTAAACGAATTGCGCCATGTTTGAATTAAGTTTGAGGTTTCTTTTACGCAAACTGTTTGGAGAAAGGATGAACGGGGTTTTCCTTATACAGATCTATTCGTGGTAATGTATGAAGTAACGTGATAATATTTGAGGCAAAAATTCAATTATACTATTTCCATGTCGATGAAATGTCAACCTGGGATGGTACCATTTAATACCGTTGAAACCTTCCCTCAAACATGTGATTAAGCAGTCGCATGTCCTCAAGCGTGCATTACCAAGCCACGAGTGAACCGTTTGGATCATCCACAATAGACGTTCGTTCTTCAGTGTTTTGTCATTACCAGCACAGCAAGGGGTGTAGCCAAGTAGGCTATAAGGAGAATATAAGTCTCAGTTGTCTGGTCGCAGGAGAATCAGAACGTGACTGTGTGTCGAACAAGCTGCACATCGGTACGCTTGCATTATGCATACCATCAGGTCGGTTCTCGAGTCTCTCTCTGATCTGATCACGTCTCAGTTATCACGCACTTCTTTCATTGTAATCTTTCCTTGTTATGTAAGGTTTCTTATCTACACGTGTTAAGAGCTCTTGTCAGGTGAGACACATCCTTTATCACTCATGAATACACATTATCAGTAAAGGAGGCAGGTGTCTTGCGAAAATACTTCGAGTTACAGGAATGCCACTTTATTCCAACTCTGACGGCAAGATAGGCCACACTGTGCCTGCCTTGTCCAAGCGTTGAAGCCCAATATACAGGTGTCAACAGAATCTACGTCGTTCACATCATTGATGACACTACTATTTAAACGTTTACTCACTTTGAGTTCAATGGCAGTCAACCCATTATTGTCCTTTCTGTTTTGATATGATGTAAGGGATGCTAAGCCTATAGAGTCTACCTTCACAACCGTTTAGGTACAATCCAGCATGCTGTTTCTACGAAAATGTCAAACGACTCTTGCTCAAAAGTTGTTTGATCAAGGTGACAACATTCCAGGTCTAAGTGCAGCATTCAAAACGTTTTGTGGTTGACACGTGGAGAATTTGTAAAATATGAGGATCTGTGACAAACATTATGACTGATGCTATTCCCTTGTTTGACTTGTAACATATGTTCCTTTGTTATCAGGTGAACAACTGACTTGCCCTTGCGTGTGGCATACACAAGGAATCATCACTATTTGATAGTGATTCATAAACACATGTTCATAATATACTCGGAATCGTACGATGGGTATCTTATGATATGGAACGGATTTTTAACCACATCATCTGTGGACTACAATATTGTAATCTCATGGGCTTTTTGGTGGTGTGTGTGTGTGTGTGGGGGGGGGGGGGGGGGGGGTGTAGAGGCCTATTGTAGGGAATCACCAAACAACCCTTAATTATGATCGACCCATTGTCGTCATCCAACCTTAACCATATTCGACCCTTTATCATCATGTATCCCTATACTTGATCGACCCTTTATCATCTATTTTTAAGCATGACCGACCCATAATTATCATGATCGACCCTTTATCATCATACATCTCTTAATAATGATTGGCCCTTTATTATCTATTTTTAAGCATGATCGACCCATCATTATCATGATCGACCCTTTATCATCTATTTTTAAGCATGATCGACCCATCATTATCATGATCGACCCTTTATCATCATATACAGCTGTATCTCTTAATAATGATTGACCTTCTATTATCAATTTCTTAATCATAATCGACCCTTCATCATCACGTATCTCTTAACCATGATCGACCCATTATCATGATCTATCCATTAACCATTTTTCTATCCCTAATAACTATTAATTTTTATACAAGTTTAAGATTTAAACTTGTCCTAAACATGTTTTGGATTTGCGGACGTTATGTGTAGGTAGCGAAATCTTAGCCCATTACATGTGTTTAGATTCAAGGTGTGTTTAAATACACGCAATACCTTTCTTTCCGTATAGAAATAAATCACACTCTTAATCACGTTGAGAGCATGGGTATACATAGTGTATATTGTGTGGTTATATGTTTCAGTCGCTGGGCAAGGTTGTTGAGAACAATCGTGCGTGGTTTCAAACCCAGTTATGTTGTTTTCACAACTCAAAGAAAATATGTAAGCCACCATCAGGATCCGTCATAAAGGCAAAAAACATAACAAAGTTAAATCAACATTCGAACACAAAACCCGTTGAAAGATGTAAAAGCCTCCGCTTTAAACTAACACTAAATACACACTACAGAATGTAGTCAAACTGACAAATATTTACCTGCTGGCTGTGTTGTCACGGCAACGGGTATCACGTGACACAGGCAATTCTTAGCAAGGTCGTGACACGGAACGTTTATAAAGAGAAAACGTATTTTTTGGTGTAGATTTTTGCCGATCAAGGAGATATTATTTTTTCAATGGTAATTCCAATGGTAAGGCTATTTACACTAACTATTACAGTATCAAATTCATCGTTTTTACTAATGTTTTGGTCTAGTTTCTTTCCCCAAGATGATTTGTGTTACTCCAACTTTTAATGTTCAGTGTATTTTATATAAGGCAGTACGTTGATCATGTTACCTGATCGTGTATTTCTAGTTTGCGGGCTTAATAGGACACGGTGTGTGAACATACTGGTGGAGAAGACCGCATGGAGATGGCTTTAAGTGGGGAGCTATTTTAATCTCGAAATTCAACCTTCTTAATCTTGTGACAAGGTCCCGGCTCCATAAACCGACTTTAGTGCAAACACTGTCGGAGCTCCTATTCTTTATATAGACTTACGACAGTCGTAAGGATGGCCCAGTCGTCTAAGGCGCCGCGATTCGCTGTGCCCAGTTGCGTCCCCTGGGCACGCCAGAAACCTATGATTGTGGACACGTGTATTTACGAAGCATACATAGAAGTTCTTACAAGGGACATGCTGAAAATTTGTTTAAAATGTATTGCCACAGCTGTAAATTTAATTTGCTGCTTAGACAGTGACTCACCCAACTCACCCATTCCATGTGGAAACTGGACTTGCAGAGACAGACATTTGAACAACACATGATTTCTAAGTTATTCGTCCATAAGACCGACCACTGATATCAAGTACGTCTAAGTTCATTGAGGCAACAAAGCTAGCCTTACTTGCCATCCAACGGTGACGGAGTGCACAATATACGTATGTAGGATGTGCCTTCTGCAGACGCTAATTGATGGCAGGACGAATGCACTAAAACGTTCAAGCTTGTAACTGTATTGTCACAAACAGAGGCTGGAGCGACATAAAGGTTGAAGAGGTCTAGTTTACAAAATGAGTTTTTAACTTTTAGTCTTCAATTTGAGTGGCATTTGGTTGTAATTAAGTTTAAGTTAATTTTATGTTAGTTCGGTTTAGATTTAACTGTTGTATCTAAAGGCGGGTCCGGGACTTTGAAAACGCGATGAGGGAATAGGAGGGGTGCACATAAGTATTCATCATTTCCAACATGGCGGCCGTTTGTTTACCAAATTTCGCATCTTTCAAGAATGAAATTTTGAAATTTATTTTGGTAACCTACCTTTTAACTTGGTCAGATGGCCTTTCATGAGAATGACTTCAAACATCGTAGCTGGAATAAACAAATATTGATCCAATATGTCATTGACAGCCGTGAAAAGTTTCCAGCGGGTTTCGGCCCCTGCTTGGAGACCTGTTTTGAGTTTCAACGAAATGGTCTCAATGTTATTGAGATCCGGAGACTGTACCGGTCATTCAGTCATATTGACATGATTGTTCTCGATGTAGGCTTTCACAGCACGTGCCCGATGAACGGGGGCATAGTCATGGAATGTGGACGCTTTGTTGCTGAAAGGCCGCGAGAGAATGTCATTATATATCAGAGCATTTGTATTGCCTTCGACCGCAGTCAGTGTTCCGACACTTTCATAACATGTGCACCCCCATCAAAACAGAAACCTTCATTTTCGAGGATGGGCACACGAGATTGGGGCTGTTGATTTCAGAGGCCCTTACCCCAAATGAAAACTCAGTTGTTGGAACAACCTGGCATTCATCCAACTATATAAACTTTCCCCAGTGGTCATTAACCGTCCATAATTTTCTTTCCCTACACCGTTCCACATGTTTTTGTCTGTTTCCACCACGCACCACCATCTTCTTCACAAATAGTCTGGGATATTCCATACTTTTCAGTTTTCTCTCCACAGTCTTTTTAACAGAACGTTACCTCCTTTCCCTTATGGATTATGTTGATTCCGCCTCATCTCTAACAACCAAAGATGTCCTCCGCCATCTTCGTTCCAAATTTTCCACCTCCCACATTTTCTGATAATACTGTTGATTGTCGTCCTAGGTATGCCGACTATTATTGCCAACCTATTGTGATTTCCAATGTGTTTTGATGTTTTTACAATATTTTCTAGTTGCTCACTGTTCAATTCGGCTGATTTGCGACCCATAACTATTGCTGACTGTGCTATAATTGGGGCAAGCAGACGATATCAAGTGGCTGTCACGTGACTTGCACGTTCTAAATATAGCACACGTGAGTCAGCTGGGATATACCCTCGTTTCACGTTTCATCACACGTTTTACGGAGCGTTTTGTAAAGCGACGAATACTTATGTCCACTAACTGTACATGTATGGGTCGAGTTGGATCGCCGCGTGCTATAGTGGCATTCTTAACCATAGATATCGCAGCAGCTTCACATGCCCTACGTGTGATCCCTAATCTCATTCCGGGTACACGTCAGTAACTTGACTCTAAGGTGGCGCTGATGGAGAGTAAGTTAACATGACCTTGGCCTTTGTCATTTTCTGTGTAATGCCATCATTTTGGACACGCGTCCACTGTTGTCCAGTTTGCAATATGTCATTACTTATCAAGTGTTCACATGAACACACAATGCCATTAAGAAAGTGGTGAAATGTAACAAATGTTATATTTGGGATAGCAC
This sequence comes from Haliotis cracherodii, assembly GCF_022045235.1. NCBI lineage: Eukaryota > Metazoa > Mollusca > Gastropoda > Lepetellida > Haliotidae > Haliotis > Haliotis cracherodii. The sequence continues at coordinate 30,711,838 of NW_027266308.1, forward strand.
CTTCTCAGTAAAGTACAGATTCTCGTGCTTTCTGGGTTGTGTGTACATAGCTTTCGGCCATAGGGTGGGGGTGGGGGGTGGGGGACTTACCCTCCACACAATTCATTGTATTAATTGCTTTACCAAAGATCATAAAATGCTACGTTTAGAACAGAACGTGTAGAACAGAACATGTAAAACAAACAGTGCGTGTAAAACAGGTGTAAAACAGAACGTATAGAACAGAATTACTAAAACAGAACGTCTAAAAAAAGAACATGTAAAACAGAGCGTGTAGAACAGAACATCTAAAACAGAACGTGTGAAACAAAACGTTTAAAACAGAACGTGTAGAACAGAATATGTAAAACAGAACATGTAGAATAGAACATCTAAAACAGAATGTGTAGAACATATCACCCAAAATTAAACGTGTAGAACAGAACATTAAAACAGAGCTTGTAGAGCAGGGCGTGTAAAACAGAACATGTAAAAGAACATTAAAATAGAACATGTAGAACAGAACATGTAAAAAAAGAACGTGTAAAAAAGAACATCTAAAACAGAACCTGTAAAACAAGTAAAACAGAACTAACAGAACACAATGTCTTATTAAACAGAGCGTTTAAAATAGAACATGTAAAACAGAGCTTGTAGAACAGAGCGCGAAAAACAGAACGTGTAGAGCAGAACATCAAAACAGACCCTGTTTAAACAGGACATGTAAAACAGAGCGTGTAAAACAAACATGTAAAACAGAGCGTGTAAACAGAACACATAAAACAGAGCGTGTAAAACAGAACGTGTAGAACAGTACGTGTAAAACAGAACGTGTAAAACAGACACTGTTTAAACAGGACATGTAAAACAGAGCGTGTAAAACAAACATGTAAAACAGAGCGTGTAAAACAGAACACATAAAACAGAGCGTGTAAAACAGAACGTGTAGAGCAGTACATGTAAAACAGAACGTGTAAAACAGAACATGTAACACAGAACATTTGAAAGAACATTAAAACAGAACGTGTAGAACAGAACATGTAAAATAGGGCGTGTAAAACAGAACGTGTAAAAGATCACGTAAAACAGAACGTGTAAAACTTCTGCTTGTCAATAGTACTTTTTAAAACAGAGCCCTATAAGGGTTTCTGAGCACAAGTATACTGCAGTGAAGTGTTGGATAGCTGTACTGATAAGTTTGCTACGCAAGACTCACTTCTGTGAAACATGCGTGAAACATGCATGAAACATGTGTGAAACATACTCACGACACTGGTGAAGTTTCATATGAGCACTGACACACCAGGTGTAATGTATGTGTTGAGTCATACCAATCACGACTGTCATGGACAAACGGGTTGAATTTCATCTTGTTTATATGTTTAAAAAGTTTAAATATTTAAAGATAACATCGTTCAGTGTATTGAAATTAGCTCAGCTGCATATAGCCAACATATTGCGTTGCAAATGAAGTCAGTCTACGTGTACGCATAATATGATAATGCGTATACGAGCTGTATGGTGATTAAATGAAAATTGTTGAATGAATGGTTTACACCTATAAGCCTAAAATCTCTATCGTCAACAGAAAATATTGACCAGATTACGTTAAAGGGAAACAACACTCCAACTTTCATAGTATTAAAATATTGGATCAACCTTTTCTTTGCGGATTCAAAATTTGCTTATTATGGATTTATAATTTCGAATTGCTCGGCGATATTCTCGCTGCGCTGCGAGAAGCGACACCTATCGGAAGATCGAACAATGAACAGTCGTATATCATCAGAAAGGTATACGATAAAGAGCTGCAGCCAAACTGACGTGTTTTGGTTGTTGATTAATATACACACGACTTCAAAGGGTGAAGCTATCGGTCAACATCATATTACGTACCATAAAAAACTTCATCTCATTCCTTCAGAGAATTCAGGTAAACGAACGCACTATAAATCGGCACCAGTCCGGACTAGTACAAGCAGCCACACAAACACACACACGTACATGCACGTCGCTATATCAGTGCAATAATCTTGGACGCGACGTTAAACCCCATTTCACCTCACCTCATTACTTAAAAGAAGTTAAAGACCATCCGATTGTTTCATATTCCTATCAATAAACTTTCATGGCATGACGATAGTAATATGAAAGAATCGGGTGGTACTTAGCTTCTTTTGGGAAGTATAGTAATGGCTAATAGATTGGAGTGAGTGAGTGAGTTGGGTTTAACGCCGCTTTTAACAGTATTCCAGTTATATCGCGGCGTGTCAGCTTAATGTGGGAGGAAAGCCCGAAGTGATGCAGGTCTCAGACGTTTATCACTTCGATGAAACCCACGAGCACGGGTATGGTGCTGACAAACCTAGAAACATAATCGGGGCGAACCGGGATTCGAACCCACAATCATAGGTTTCTGGCGTGTCCAAGGGACGCAACTCTGCACAGCGAATCGCGGCGCGTCAGACGACTGGGCCACCCGTGCCCCCTAATAGATTGGAATGTATGTGGGATTTGTCTCATTTAATTGTATAAATTATAAAAGAACTGACATATGTACTGTCTTACTGCTGGAGGCATTGACAAGATGCACATTACAGTGAGTAAGTAGGTGTGATTGATAAATGGGCTGGAGTTCGTCCTGTATGTATTGTACACACGTGCCTCGGGACACGCAAAAATGCCCCACATTGTGTAATACGTGCATGTTCTTGTATAGCCTCCTGTGTAAGGGGGGGGGGGGGGGGCCACGGGTGGCCCAGTCGTCTAAGGAGCCGCGATTCGCTGTGCATAGTTGCGTCCCTTGGGCACGCCAGAAACCTATGATTGTGGGTTCGAATCCCGTCATGTGTAGGTAGCGAAATCTTAGCCCATTACATGTGTTTAGATTCAAGTTGTGTTTAAATACACGCAATACCTTTCTTTCCGTATAGAAATAAATCACACTCTTAATCACGTTGAGAACATGGGTATACATATATATGTTTCAGTCGCTGGGCAAGGCTGTTGAGAACAATCGTGCGTGGTTTCAAACCCAGTTATGTAGTTTTCACAACTCAAAGAAAATATGTAAGCCACCATCAGGATCCGTCATAAAGGCAAAAAACATAACAAAGTTAAATCAACATTCGAACACAAAACCCGTTGAAAGATGTAAAAGCCTCCGCTTTAAACTAACACTAAATACACACTACAGAATGTAGTCAAACTGACAAATATTTACCTGCTGGCTGTGTTGTCACAGCAACGGGTATCACGTGACACAGGCAATTCTTAGCAAGGTCATGACACGGAACGTTTATAAAGAGAAAACGTATTTTTGGTGTAGATTTTTGCCGATCAAGGAGATATTATTTTTTTGAATGGTAATTCCAATGGTAAGGCTATTTACACTAACTATTACAGTATCAAATTCATCGTTTTTACTAATGTTTTGGTCTAGTTTCTTTCCCCAAGATGATTTGTGTTACTCCACCTTTTAATGTTCAGTGTATTTTATATAAGGCAGTACGTTGATCATGTTACCTGATCGTGTATTTCTAGGGCTTTATAGGACACGGTGTGTGTACATACTGGTGGAGAAGACCGCAGGGAGATGGCTTTAAGTGGGGAGCTATTTTAATCTCGAAATTCAACCTTCTTAATCTTGTGACAAGGTCCCGGCTCCATAAAGCGACTTTAGTGCAAACACTGTCGGAGCTCCTATTCTTTATATAGACTTACGACAGTCGTAAGGATGGCCCAGTCGTCTAAGGCGCCGCGATTCGCTGTGCCCAGTTGCGTCCCCTGGGCACGCCAGAAACCTATGATTGTGGGCTCGAATTCCGGTTCGCCCCGATTATGTTTTTAGGTTTGTCAGCACCATACCCGTGCTCGTGGGTTTCACCGAAGTGGTAAACGTCAGAGACCTGCATCACTTCGGGATTTCCTCCCACATTAAGCTGACACGCCGCGATATAACTGGAATACTGTTAAAGGCGGCGTAAAACCCAACTCACTCACTCACTCACTCCTGTGTAAGGTATTAATGTTTTAATGTTTTCGGTTACATAAGTCACCAGATCAAATTTTTTTCAATGTCTCATTCTGGAAGAATACGTGTAAGTTACCGTAAGGTGACAACTTTGGAATGTGGCTTCATCGTGATAAGGCTTATTTCAAACACACTCCTCGTCTCCATGACAAACCACAACACGGCCATGTGAACGACACATGGGTCTCACTACACGAGAAACTTGTGGTGTCAGGCCTGCGACACATCCGTCTCAAGCCACCCCACCAAGCACCTCTACCCCCAGGAATCCTCCTGCCCCCACCACTACCTATGTGGTCCACGCATTTGCCTGGGGTAGCCTAGTGGCGAAAGTATTCGCCCGTAACGCAGAAGACACGGGTTCGATTCCCCATTTATGTCATATGATTATGTTCGGTAATTATGTTTTGTGACTATGTTCGGTAATTATATATGTTCGGTGAATCTTCACAATGTCGAAGCAACCTGACGCCCACCTCCGTGATTTAGCTGGAATATTGCTTAAAGCGAGCGTACAATAATACTCACTCAGATTTAATCTGATTCAGTTTGGCGAATTTTTGGTTCCTGTGCAACCTGTCTCTCAATATGACGTCTAAGGGATGACAATGAATATAAAGCCAAAAAATATATTGCGATGGGTGAGTGAATGTTGTACAGTTTTACACTGCAGCCAGCAATATTCTGGATAAATCACGACAGTCGGGAAATGGTTGAGCCTCGACTAAGCGAACTAGTGGTTGATGCCAAGAGCAACGGCATACTACGTCGGGTGTAACAGCATCAGCCTGATCACGCACTGTAGCCACATGACCCCCACCATCAGGTTTGACGACAGGTATGGCGTATTGGGATCGTTACCCTGGAATCACCACAGAGCAAAATATTATACTGCCAGTATACTTGAATGACTAAAAACATACATTTTGAAAACAAATCATTTTGATGATTAGACAACATGACCAATGTTTCTGAAAACGCTGATATAACTATTTAGTGTACAATTTATGTGAGGGACGTTTGGCTCGGATCATTGTTAAAACAAAAATATGTAAATAAAAGCGACAAAACCCATTTCATAGTCATAAGAAACCCCTTCTTAAAGCAGAGTCGACAGTACGATTCCTACTATATTTATGCGTTAATGAATCATTATCAAATGGTAATGATAAAATGTGTTCGTGAAAAGGTGAGCGTATCCTGCCCCATATGTGGCAACCGTCACAAACACATGCAAAGGCAAGTCAATTGTGGCTCAAGTCAAAATAAGGAATTGCATTGAACAACATTTTTGTCACTGATGTCCTCCACATGTCTACTGTAAAACTTTTTGAAAACTTTACTGAGGCCTTGGATGTTGTAAACTTGATCAAACAACTTCTGAGCCAGGGTCATATGACGCTCTTTGGAATGTTGGTAGAGAGAGCATGCTCGATTGTACCTCAAAAGTTGTGAAATGTAAACACCAAAGGATGGAGCTGCAGGGATATTGCTCGACATAAAGTACTCGTATGATTGAGGTTTGTTGATGAGAAAAACATTTTATACAAGGCCCTTGTACAAAACAAGGCTGTCATTTGATCATGTGGACCTTCTTATCGCCATAAATCAATACTTGCTTCATAACGGTGTTAGATCCCAAACTGAAACGCCGCTCCTATTTGTAATAAAGAAGTTGTTCATCCCTATATCTTATCCTTACTTGTTACTCCAACTTCTAAATGCCTCTCAAAGAAGCTCGATTATCCGCCGATTGCAATGGGCGTGACACGCAAAAGCTCTGCTAAAAGCAGAGTCTATTGTACGATTCCAACTTCTAGTACATCGGAAGCATGTGTTTATGAACCACAATGAAATAGTGGTGAAACAAGGTGTTCGCGATAAGGTGAACGTATCCTGCCCCACCGGAAGCATCCGTCACATACACACGTAAAAGCAAGTCAATTGTTCGCCTGATAAAAATACGGAAAATAAGTTGGTAAAAGTCAAAATAGGGAATTACATCAGTCATTTTAGTCAGTAAGTGCTGTCTACCATATTTTTTTAATTATTTATTATTATTATTATTATTATTATTATTATTATTATTATTATTTATTTATTTATTTATTTATTTATTTATTTTCACTAAGGCCTTGAATGTTGTAACCCTGACCAAACAACTTTTGAACAAGAGTTGCATGACGTCCTTTGAAATCTTCTTTTAAAGAGCATGTTCGATTGTTCCTTAAACGTAGTGAAATGTAGACACCAATAGATGAAACTGGGGGATACTGCTCGACATAAAGGGAAATTTGACTATTGGAATCGTTATGCATATATCTAAACATGAAACAGATGAGGAAGTGTCACTGGTCTCATTCATTTCAAGCTAAGTTGGATAAATCAGTGGAAGAGAATTTGTTATTTGAACATTATTGAAAGATATCAGATCATCGATATACCCGAAGCTTAAGTTAAATACCTCTGGGCCAAATTCTCTTTTGTGTATTATGCCAATCTTTGCAGAAATGACTCGTATGCATAAACAAACATATCTCGGGGGCGGGGGGGGGGGGGGGGGGGGTCACAATTGGTACCCATGGGAACACCTACTTATTGCCTAAATGCAAGATAGGAATCTCCAGTTTCACATGAAGAGCGATAAAGAGTGAGTGAGTATGGTTTTACGACGTTTTTTAGGCAAGATTCCAGCAAACACCAGAAATGGGCTTCACACTTTGTACTCAATGTTGTAATTGAACTCGTGCCTTAAGCGTGACGACCTACCATATGTAAGTATCGTATTGTGTGCATTAGCCACTAATGTTGTGTTAGTGTCCATGCAGATTTTCTGCACCTTTCAAGGACTCCGATCCAGGAATACATGTCTGACTGAGTGAGTATGGTTTTACGCCGCTTTAAGTAATATTCCAGCAATATCACGGCGGGGGACACCAGAAATGGGCTTCACACATTGTACCCATATCGAGAATCGAACCCGGGTCGTCGGCGTGAAGAGCGAACGCTTAAACCACTAGGCTACCCGACCGCCCCTAATATATGACAGAATTACTGCTAACAGACTGCCAGACACAAGAAAGTATACACCCATGTTTGTTTGACGGTGGCTAAAAATGAAACAAATACGAAATGATTATTCGAGTGTGACGTATTTGATACGGATATAGTTGTGTTTTGGACCTTAAGTTTGCAGTGTTTTGGTGACTGTTTTGATAACATTTTTATTTTTTGTCAAATCCTATTTTCTTTTGCCAGACAGTTTATTAAATGAAAACAACATAAGAAAGTAGTAGAGAGTATTTTTTATAGCCTTCATGAGAAAAAATGGAATAAAATCACGCACCCCGTTCCTGGTCGTCATGACAGGTAACGTACAAATGGGCAACCGAATAAAAAAGAACTCCACAAATGACGAGTCGGGTCCATTTTTTGCGTTGGTCGCTGAGGTGAAGGAAGATCCCGCTTTTTTGTCTAACTTGTGTCGTGTATTATTATCATTCCACCCTGGATTAAGTGATGCGGGATCACCACTGTATAGTTGTTTAGGTAAATGGAGCGTTTAGTCCGCCAGGGTTCTCATGCTGGACACAGAACAGTCTGGTGTTCAGAATGTAAACATGTTCACGATAAAATGCATATCATTATGTATTATCCTGATAATCTAAACATGTTTAGAATTTAAACATGTTAAAATAAAGTGCATTTCACTGGGCATTAAGTCAAATAAGGATAAGATGTATAATATATATATATATTGAAATTAGATTGTGCAAATCAGATCCACAGCCACTTGCATAACACATAGTCCATCGGGACTTACAACGAAGTTGGTACAATATTAACATGATAATGTACAGGTAAACCAAGCTAATTTCAATAGTGACTAGAAAACTGTCGCTTGTGACGACAACAGTCTCCGTAGCACAAGTGGTAGAGTGAGGGACAACAATTCAAGAGGTTTCAGGTTGGTATCCCACCGAATATGAAGGAAACGGAAGCTGATGATTTGAGTACTACGATAACTTCAGACCACATTTGGTGATAGGATCGAACACAGTCAGACCTTAACATACTGAACACTAAACCAGCATGCTACCTTAAGACACAATAACCATCCCATTTGACCGAACGACACACAACCTTGTAATCGAAATGGATACATATGTACGTTATTCCGCCCCGAGAGACACATGCATTGGGCCTTTATGGAGACTACACATCAGCGTGCGTCAGCCGGGAGCATGTTGTGTACTATTGCATGCGATCATGAGTCATAGTCACATTTGCAAATAAATCTCAATTAAATACCGATCTAACTACCCTTGCTTCATATAAAGCAGAGTATTTGCATTTGACTGGGGTTTACTTCGAGTGGGCATAGTTAAGGGTGTACTGCCGTGCTCTCTGTGCACTATATCAACAATGCAGCTTCACGCTCGGAAACCTAAACATTAGGGCACCAAACCTACTTGTAAAATGTTTACTGTGGGTATACACCTATATGAATGTTTGTACACAGACTGTGGGTGTCGGTACACGCTCTGCACACTTGCATGCGCCGTTACAAAAGAAAGAAATAATCAAGTAATAACGTGTTCATGAAAGTATCAGTGAATAGGCCTGCTTTATCAAATAATTCTCAAATAAAATCGATTTCGCAATGTTTGCTTCAAGCAATAGAACCAAGATATTTGTCTGCATCCTCCACAGATATAAGTTACATGTCTGCATCCTCAACAGATATAAGATACATGTCTGCATCCTCCATAGATATAAGATTTTTGTCCGCATCCTCCCCAGATATAAGATATTTGTCTGCATCCTCCACAGACATAGGATATTTGTCTGCATCCTCCACAGATATAAGATACATGTCTGCATCCTCCACAGATATAAGATACATGTCTGCATCCTCTACTGATATAAGATATCTGTCTGCATCCTCTACAGATATAAGATATTTGTCTGCATCCTCCACAGATATAAGATATTTGTCTGAAAGGCTCCAACGCTGCCCTAGGGCAACCTTCAAATATTGTTCGACAGTTAAGCTTTCCATATTTATCATTCAACGATGGCATACAACTTCTTTAATATACTATTATAGCGACATAGCGGTATAGATTCGTTTATCGTTATCAGGATAGACTTTCCAATTATGCAGGATTTTTAACATCTTGTCAAGAATTCTTATTGAGAAAGTCAATGTTATTTTTTACCAAAGAGAAGGAAATATCTCCAAATTGACGACAACATCCTGATAGAGCAGGACAACTTGTTGACTGGCAGACTGACACTAATTGAATATGCTGACGCTGTGGCTGAATATGTTGGATTGAGAACTGAATATTTCTGCTGTAAAGTGAATTTGAAATGTATATTTATTTATGCAATACGAAATCTATCAATATGAAATATATCAAATTTTATTTAATATATCCTTCTGTAAAGTGAATGTACTGTTGAAATGTATATGAAATTTTATGAATGTGACAGATAGTAATTTTCTTTATATAGACATGCAACAGACTATAGGAGGTAATCCCCCTAGTGTAACCTACTTAACCACCGCTGACTACGCCTGTACCCTATAACAATAGGTGAGGGCACAGTGAGGTGTTCCCATAGCAATATTCCCTCTTGGCTACTTTAGGGGTCGCATGTGTTATGTGTTTCTATACGATAAAAAGTATATACGTAAAACAACATCAATGAATTGTTAAACCTGACCTCAGTGGGCGGAGGCTGAGGTGGGTTTTAATCATAAAGCTGAGATTTTTCTCAGTCACATTTCAAATTATACATATGGATGGAATGTTGAAATGTTCTCTCTGTCTATTTTGACACAATTTAACAGTACAGATGTATGTGCTTTCATAACCATCCACGGATTTCTGCGTAAAACAATTAATTAACAATTGCGCGTTCTGATGTGTGTTATGTAGTTATCTACTACATTTTTACACAGACAATGAGTCACACACACACACACACACACACACACACACACACACACGCATACATAACTTTGACAAAACTATACTTAAGATGTACATAAAATCTTACAATGATAGCTGATTTAACATATGTAATAGATAATCATAGTAATGCATTTCATATTGTTATCAACTTTAACTTTGTGGCCACACTATTTATAATGTCTATCCATATGTGTAATTTACACTAGTACACATATCAACTGTGGTAAAGCCACAGCGATGGGGCAGTGGGGTAGCCTAGTGGTTAAAGCGTTCGCTCGTCAGGCCGAAGACCCAGTTCGATTCCCCACATGGGTACAATGTGTGAAGCCCATTTCTGGTGTTCCCCGCCGTGATATTACTGGATTATTGTTAAAAGCGACGTGAAATCATTCTCACTCACCTACTCACTCACACACAGCGGTGTTTATCAAATTACTATATGCAAGTACATTTACTTGTAGATTTGCATAAGACAAGAGACACAATTCAAGTTAAACATACATCAAATGTCAAAAAGTATATTATGTTAATAGGGAGAAAAGTTCAACATTACCTCCCAATTGCAGCAGATATCACATCTGGCCCCTAAAGGGGTCAAGAGGGGAAATTGCTTAACCGCGAGAAAGCGAGAAAGCGTTAGAGCGATAAAGCGATAGAGCGAGAAAGCGACAGAGCGAGAAAGCGATGTCCCCTCTCGGCCACCATAGACTTCACTATTTACAGGTCACTGTGACAAAGCTGGCCTATTGTTGGGTGCTGCACGAAACAACATTCACTTACCTTTACTGTGTAGGAAAAGATAACGGTGTTCAATACGTCCTGGGGCTATCTGGACAATTAGCTGACGCCACCGTCAATGTTCGAGTTTACGGGAGCAGAGCTGATCAATAGGCTCTCCACGTCAAACTTTGTATTTCTGTATAGCACCTTAAAAATGCGCGTGTCAATTTATTGACAGAAAATGTCGTATTCAAATCCGACATAGACGTTCATTGTTTGGGAATGTATTCACATTCCACTCCTTCGCAATAGTTTGCAGAAAAATGCATTATTTTGAAGCATAGGGTCATATGGTATACGCAATTAAATTTACACACACACTGCGCACTACTATAACGAGCAATAGGTCGCTGGTTTCGTAATTCAACCGAATGTAGAATTTTAATGATGTAAAGTACAAACGCGCCTGTAGTCCTATGTCTGCTCAGTCTGTGTCAATGTGACAATTACATGCACTGTGTCAACAGTTACTTGGTTACTCGATATTTGGCGGGCCCCTAATATGGATATGCAAATGTAGTTAACGTAATAATGATATCAGACATAGAACAGTGTATGTACAAAAAAAAAACGTTTTAATGGACTATCTTTGTGGCCAAACGTTGTAACGTGCTATCACATGAGCTGTAGAGTCATATTACCTGTTGGGCTCACATCCTACTTCCTCAGGAATATCTGGGTTTGAATTGACCACTATGCTTGCGGTATGAAGTGACTAACGGGATCGGGTGGTCAGGCTCGCTGAATTGGTTGATACATGTCATCGATCCAAATTGCGTGGATCGATGCTCATGATATCAATCACTGGTTTGTCTGGTCCAGACTCGATTATTTTACAGGCCGCCATCATATAGCTGGAATATTGCTGAGTGCGGCGTTAAACAACAAAGAAGTCCAGTTTGTCACGCCACCTCGGCTAGCATTGTGATGAATCTATTATTGAACTGGATTCAGCAGCGTTACTGGTTCACATGACTATCACTTTGCACAACACAGGCTGGGTAGGGTCGTGACTCTTATTTAAATGTTCCTCGGTCAAATCGGTATAGTGAATTCTACCGTGAATTTGGAAATTACTCGATTCTGATTGGTCAGTCAGAAGTTATCAAATAGTACATGTTATCCAGCCTGGTGCTCGACGTTAAATGAGTGAGTGAGTATGGTTTTACGCCGCTTTTAGCAACATTCCAGCAATATCACGGTGGGGGACACCAGAAATGGGCTTCACAAAATGTACCCATATCGGGAATCGAACCCGGGTCTTCGGCGTGACGAGCGAACGCTTTAACCACTAGGCTACCCGACCGCCCCTCTCGACGTTAAGGGGGATAAGAAAGGACTCGTCGGCTCGGTGTCAGTATACTGTGTTTGATGTTAAACTGCGACATGTTATCTTTTTGCCCTCAAACCATTGTTATGATAACCAGGCGGGGATACAACTTTTTTGAAAAGGCAGGACTGCACTTTACGTAATACGTTTGTTTGTAGTAGACCTCATCACTTTAATAGTTCGAAACGTTTCATATGTTTTTTTCTTGATTCGCATATGTAAACAAACCACACGTACGGTGAATTTGTGATATTAATTTACGTCATCCATATTCCGGCTATCTGACGGCGGCCTATATAGCGGGCTGGGACGAGTCCAAATTTATTACCCGGGTTTTTTATAGTGCCAGTTCACTGAGGTAACATGTCGAAGCTTAACATCAAACACACTATACTGACACCGAGCCGACGAGTCCTTTCTTATCTGTCCATGACTCGCTGTAATCACAAGATTGGGTTACTTGTGCGGGGACCTAGTCTCATCCGAAATGCTAACATCAGCCAGATTAAACCCGTGAAGGTCCGGGTTAAAATAGGTCTTCAACAATTCATGCTAGCCGTAAGAGGCGACTATGCTTGTCGTAAGAAGAAACTAACGCGATCGGGTGGTCAGGCTCGCTGACTTTGTTGATGCATGTCATCGTATCCCAGTTGCGTGGATCGATGTTCATCATGTCAATCACTTGATTGTCTGGTCCAGACTCGCTTATTTCACAGAGCGCCGTCATATAGCTGGAATATTGCTGATTTGGGCGTTAAACAACAAACAAACACAAACCACGATTACCAGTGGATGACAGTATGAGCACCGATCCATGTACAGCAAGGTTAAGGCAGACAGAGAGGACCACATTTGCCATTTTCCCGAAGCATGGGTGTTTATTTCGATGGAGACATAGGTCGTCCAAGCATACACTATTTCAGACTTCTTTACGACTCTTATTGTTAACACTAATTACACCCGCCCTCTTTCACTGATAAGCGTCAACGAGACCGACGTCACTTTCTTGTATGTTTTAAATCAAGCTTGACAGAGAGAGGTATTGAGTCGGGGTAAAGATCTGATCTGAGTGGATTTAGTGCGTATTGCAGATGGCCCAGTGTCTGTACCCCGATATATCTCGTACATCTTGTCCCTACGGTGCATCGCCTTTATTAGACTAAGAACGTAAATTGTCTGAAATTCGAGTTATTTCAGGAATTCATTTCGTTTGAAGACCGATATGTCACAGGGAAGGAACACGGTGAGAGAGGATCTGGGTTCAGACAACCATGCTTGTCATGTGATTTTGTAAATAGCACCGTCACCGTAAGCAACCATTTTTATTCAACCATGGACAGCGAAGTGTGACGGGAAGTCAAGTTATACCAAAGTTCGGTGTGGAGAGATAGTCATTCGTAATTTGTATTACCGTTGGGGGTGGGGGTGGGGGGGGGTGGGGGGGTGGGGGGGTGGGGGGAGGGATGTTTCAAACCAACTGCTACATAAGTACAACTTCAAAACATCGTGTCATTTGATAAAGTTTTTGGAGACATACATTGGTTCAGCATTGTTTTCACTATTTCTACGACTAGTCACCCTTACAATGAGAGATGTCATGTTGATTTCCAAGAAATGACTTGCTTGGCCCCAAGCAGTACACATTTGCAACAGGTTCAATATATTTCTATGGAGGGTTATTTCATCAATTTTGAAAAACTATGTATTTTTGTAACCTTTATGTTGAATAAGTCAAGAATAAAAGTAAACAATCTTGAATTTGAGTAATATTTGTTCCATTTATTACTACCCGTGACCCCATTTCGGAGCGTTCTGAGAACGCTGACCTTGACTACCGTTTTGAAACCTTTCTTGTCATGGTAGAATGAAGAAAAACCTACTGTGTTTTAAAACTTGATGTAGACCTACTGTAGTTCCAAATTATATTTGAGGTATTTAATCAACAGTGGTACTTTAACAAATTTCAGGCTTATATCCTAAGTATAAAATACTGTTCGCATTATTGCAACAATAGTAACTGAAGCGCCATACAATAATACAGCAACTGTAAAACAAAATAAAACTGAACACCTAACAACATGTCGGGAAAGTATGCGTGTACTTTCTACTCAATTAACCTGAAGTCCCACAGACTTTTCAGAAAACTATTACAAAGTGGCCACCGTGGAATTTGGTTCTGCTTCAGCAACTTTGGCAGATGTTCTTTTAAATCCAGCGCAATGCTCTAATACCTTTCTGTGCTTGTTTTCAGTTACAAAACTATGTCAAGGACGATAACAAGAGTCGAAATATGGGTCGTGACCCGAATTCCGAAACAAATTCTATTCTGAAATTCGAGAACAAGCTTGTTTATTGCAGATGCACGCAGATAAGCACAGTACATGTACTAGTATGCACATTTTGTTTACAAGTTTTCACGTATGCACAATGTTGTCAGTCAACCAATTATCAGCAACAGTGATAAAATGTGGGCGCAGTCAACATCAACAGAATGGGTATACCCATACAATATACCTGTGTTGTTTCCTTTAAATTTATTTATGCGGCGTTTTCGACATTTACTGTCAAACCCCTTAAAATGAGAGTGTGTGTGAGTGAGTGAGAAAATATTGGAATGAAATAAAGTTTCGTTGTTAACGATGTTCCACAGAAAATTGCTTGTCAGTGGGTCATCGTACTCATTTTGGGCCCCCTCGATGTATTCCGTTACCTCGGCCAGTAAGCAGGGACTCGGCATGATTTCAATGTAAACCTTAAACCTATGGTGGGTGATAGTGGACATCGCTTTATCGACTTTAATCACGGCCGCGAGAAACATATAACACCAGAAGTGAAAACGGTATTGTTGAGCGAGAAACCATCGCTTTTCTTCTGGTGTTATCGCTTTATCGCATCCTCGCGGCCGAAACTGAAGTGGATAAAGCGGTGTGACCTCTCGGCCACCATACAAACCAAATGATCCAAGTTGCACTTAAGAAATCTATTTTATATGATTGATAGAGTGTGAGAGTGATTGAGTAGCGTTTTACGCCGTTTTTAGTAATATTCCCGTGGTGAACACCAGAAATGTAAAGTATTCATATGGGATTCAACCCTGGGACTTCGGCATGAACGCTTTAACCACTAAAGTACCGCCATTGATTAACAGAAACTACCCCAACTGCTTAATAGATTTTAGGTATGTAATGTGAAATCGAGGAACATGTATATATAAAGGTCATGACTGCCGTCAAATTGTTTTGTGTATTGTAATGGTCACGTGAACGTGTGAAACTGGTGAATACCGTTCTAAAATGGACTTCACTCGCTGATGACCGATGAGCACGGATATAACCTATAGGAATTGAGGTGAGCCGAGTAGCTGCGTAGCTTGTATATGAAGCGGACGTAAAATACACAACCAACGTGGTCTATAGCCTAACCTTTCAATGGGTGTTCACCAGGCAGAATTTCACTTTCCTCCATACGAACCTACGACACACCGTGATGTAACTGAAATACTGTTACACGGGAATTTAACACTGATGGAGAAACACAGACAAAAGAAGGTGTGCACACACACACACACACACACACACACACACACACACTGAATTACAAAGGCAGAATGTCGATCGCAGACGAAAACATATAATGTACGTTCATAGGCCATAAATGGATGTTATATGAAGATTAATTATTACTTTCTAATATCGAAAAAATAAAATATAGAAAGGAATTGTTTCAACTTACTTTCTTTGTGGCGGGTGCTACCCAAAGGGCAGGACATCGTTACCCTTTTTCGCGAACACCTCGTGTCATGACTGATTATCAGTTTAGTTTGTCTTTTACGCCCAGTGTCATGTTTTTCGGCACATAGTCGAGACTGGTTATTCTCTGCCGCTGACGTTTCATATTTATATACCATTATTTTTATCCCGTGTGTGTCCCGCGTACCACACTGCTGAGTCCCCCAAACCCTCTAAATAGACCCCCGAATCCCACGTGTGTCCCGCGTACCACACTACTGAGTCCCCAAACCCTCCAAATAGACCCCCGAATCCCGCGTGTGTCCCGCGTACCACACTACTGAGTCCCCCAAACCCTCTAAATAAACCCCCGAATCCCACCTGTGTCCCGCGTACCACACTACTGAGTTCCCCCAAACCCTCTAAATAAATAGACCCCCGAATCCCGCGTGTGTCCCGCGTACCACACTGCTGAGTCCCCCAAACCCTCTAAATAGACCCCCGAATCCCGCGTGTGTCCCGCGTACCACACTGCTGAGTCCCCCAAACCCTCTAAATAGACCCCCGAATCCCGCGTGTGTCCCGCGTACCACACTACTGAGTCCCCCAAACCCTCTAAATAGACCCCCGAATCCCGCGTGTGTCCCGCGTACCACACTACTGAGTCCCCCAAACCCTCTAAATAGACCCCCGAATCCCGCGTGTGTCCCGCGTACCACACTACTGAGTCCCCCAAACCCTCCAAATAGACCCCCGAATCCCGCGTGTGTCCCGCGTACCACACTACTGAGTCCCCCAAACCCTCTAAATAGACCCCCGAATCCCGCGTGTGTCCCGCGTACCACACTACTGAGTCCCCCAAACCCTCCAAATAGACCCCCGAATCCGAAAATGGTGGTTGGCAATTTTCATCAAATTTCCCTCAATACCGATTTCATTGTGAAAACTGTCACTTAGATAACGCTAACACACAGAGGACCACATGGACCATTATTTAATTTAATAAAATGTCTTATGAAAATTGCATTTGCAACCTAACATGGGGTCATAGCGACCGTTTCATGACAACCATTGTGCGAATGAACATTTTATTTCAAAGGCTAATTACCCTGAAGCCAACATAAGTACTAAAAAAAAGATAAATAAATAAATTTAAAAAAGTACTCACGGAAATGAAAAAAAACTGTTTTTTCGACCTCAGATCTTGAATAAATGCAGTTAATATACAAAATATGTAAATATTCAAACAACTAAATTAGTACTAATTGGGCCGTGACACAAATACATCGTATCAAATGTTTTTATGCCTTTTTACACGTAAAAGTGTGTAAAAATGTGAATAAAACAGACTATTGTGAAACAGGGCATAACCAGGTGTAAGCAGATCAAGGTGACCTATGACATCTTGACGACAGGTGAGAACAGGTGCATCATGCCTATATAGTCTGTTTCTGCTATGTCAATTTGGACTTAGTTTTATTTTTGAATGTTGAAAGTGCCGACAAATTACCTTCTGTAAAGTACATTTTGTATTGTTCACTGAGATCAATCTAGCAAATCCAGACTAGTACTTTTCGAGTTGTTTTGGTATTTCGTATTTACAGCTATGTAACACTTTGTGTCGATTTTTAAATTGAGAAAAACATATTTTTTTTCATTTCCGTGAGTACCTTTTTTTTTAGTATACGTCTTGAATCACTTAGTTGCCATTACTTATAAGACGCTTAACCCCATTGTTGATCCTCATCACCATTGTTTTGTACATTTGCTGTCAGCCACTGTGTTACTTCTCATTAATTACCATTGTTTATATTTATGACCTGATCCGTGTCCGTCCAGAGACGACGAGGAAGGTCTCACCCTTAGTCTAGCTAGGGTAAGGCTAGAAGCTCCGGGGCACTGTCACCATTACTACTATGTGCTGAACTGACACACAGCGCTTCTTGTAAATATCTACCCGTCAAAAGTAGATATTTGTGTATACCGCAAACCATCGACTCAGTACTGTCACTCGAGAACCGTACATCGACCCCTTGCATATAGGAATATGTTATATATTTGAATATTTCATATTATAGGAAATGTTGTCGATTTCCACCGAGAACCGTACATCGACCCCTTGCATACAGGAATATGTTATATATATGAATATTTCATATAGGAAATGTTGTCACTTTCTACCGAGAACCGTGCATCGACCCCTTGCATATAGGAATATGTTATATATATGAATATTTCATATAGGAAATATTGTCACTTTCTACCGAGAACCGTGCATCGCCCCCTGGCACATAGGAATATGTTATATATATGAATATTTCATATACCGAGATCCGTGCATCGACCCCTTGCAAACCATACACACCATACCCCAAACAATACAACGATACCGGTACGCGTTGTTCGTTGGATGATAAATACTTCAAACTGCTACCAAAATGGTAAACAAAACACGAATCAAAACATCCAATACTGTTAGAGGTGATGTGAAATAGGACGTCGTGTCCAGGATTATTGCATTTATATAGCGACCCCACCCCCTCTCAGTATACTGACTCCAAACCAGAAAGGCTTAATCTAAGCGTCAGAAAGGGTAACAACAAGTACCATCTTTTAACGTCTTTTGATATGGCACGGACGCTCCACCACAAGACATCTGAGGCGGTCCAATATTGTTAGGGCCACGTGGTATCTCTTTCACTAACATTTAATGTGTTAAAACAGACACAGATTAGGTATAAATTAAAGCACGTTTAAATGTCAGAAATTCTGCAACACATTCAACAAAACATATCATAGTTCTGGATAGTACAGTTCAAAAACTTATTTCCATGTTTGAAAAAAAAGTGAAACGTTGAACGAGGTTGAGCAATAGTTGGTATATTCATGACATGCTATTTCGTGTTTTTCACTTGCCATCTATGTCAGACGTAGACGTGTACACACAGTAAATATTACTCAGCAAGCACGTTATGTACATGATGTTTGGTTAAAGAGTTTGTGAAAAGGATATGTGCCTAGGTGGGCAAAGAGGTTGGCTCGCAAAAGGGTTGTTGTCCCGTGGTATGTGCATGTCACCGTGAAGAAAGTAGGCCGCACGTTCCAAAGGGGGCTTGCTACGTACACGTCACCAGCCACAGGATATATGGACACTATAAGTGGCACAATACTGATCCCTATATATAGTACTGTGTTATGTTTTAAACATATTCAACTAAGCGGCAAAAGAAACTATAGGTTAGCAATTTGTAATTTTCCTAAAAACAGCGATAACTAGTGGAAAATGGGTATTGGGAATATGACTGCCCAGGAACAGGTACCAAAAAACACCTCACCCGAATGCGCCACCTTTCACCATTGAACCATTGACAGTAGCCAGGCTGATTCAACGGTACAGGCAGACAGGGAGGACACAGGACAGGCCTAGAACCGGACGACCCCGAGTGACAACACCACTGTAAGACAGTCAGATACGGCTCATTCACCTACGAAACAGATTCGTAACGGCGACGGCGATGGCGTCAACAGCGTTGGGACATCCCATTAGCCAACGTACAGTACTACGACGACTTCGTGCTGCTTGAATCCGAGCGTATCGTCCTTTCCGAGGAATGGTTCTGACTGCTCAACATCGACGCCTGAGACTGCGATGGGCGAGGCAGGTTCGCGCTGGCAAGTGAGAAATTGTCGTCGAGTGCTGGCTCCGGCGTGTATTCAAGAGGTCCATCCATTCGGCGGGGGAGGTGTCATGGTGTGGGGCGGTATTTGTGGAGATCAGAAGACTGATTTTGTGATTATACAGGGAAACCTGAACGCTGTTCAGTTCAGAGGCCAAGTGTTGCAGCCAGTGCTTCCGTTCTTACAAAACCAACAGCAGGGGACATTGTTTCAACACGACAATGCCAGGCCCCATACTGCAAGACTGACACGGAACTTTCTAAACCTGCAGAACGTTGAAGTTTTGCCCTGGCCTGCCCACTCACCCGATATGAATCCTATTGAACATCTGTGGGACCATCTTGACGGACAGATTAGAGCACGCCATCAGCCTCCCGTCAAAAGACAAGAATTGCAGCAGGCCCCGAGAGACGAGTGGCAACGGATTCCAGTCCTCGTCATCAGAAGACTGACGTCATCGGTGAGGCGGCGTATCACAACATGCATTGAGGTAGCTGGGGGTCATACACGCTATTGAAGGCAAGTGTGTCGACAATGAACCCGTAGTGTCTGACAAGTTCTGGTGACATTTCAGACAACTTTTGAAAATGAAATTTCTTACCCTTCCATTGTTTACCTTGAGCTTATACCTGTGATTGCACAATTTCATTCAAACTGTGGTTTATCAATCATTTGTTACCCCTCCCTAGATCATATTATAATTCACAACAAAACCTCTTCTTGTTATTTTTTATCGATCATGGAACTCGACCTATACTTTCTTTTGCCGCCCAATTTATATTGGGGTCAAATGGATTGTGCAAAGGTTGTCCAACCTAAGACGAACTTTCCATAAACATAATACGGCGGGCAATAGTGTTTTGTTTGTTGTTTAACGCGTCATTCATCAACATTTCAGCTATATGACGGCGCTTAGTAAATAGTCGAGTCTCGACCCGACATTCCAGTGGTTGATATCATGAGCATCGATCCACTTAATTGGGATACAATGACATGCTTCAACCAAGTCAGCAAGCCTGACCACCCGATCCCGTTAGTCACCTCTTACGACAAGCATGGGTTGCTGAAGATCAATTCTAACCTGGATCGTCACGGGTTGGACAATAGTGTAAATATTCAACAGTGAAATAAATAGCGTTCATATAAAGTTGCAATACTAGCGACATTACAAATTAATAAGAATATTGATGTGATGAATTCAGTATTCCAGTCATCTGGTGAGGGGTTGTGAATGATAAAAGAACACATGTCTATAAGCACAGATTTAATAAATATACATGATACTCAAATATTTGGGTTGACATTATATAAATTTGCACACATTTACCAAGCATGTATTACCAAGCATGATATATCACCCCACAGAACTGTCTGGATCAAAACATGATCATCAATTGCTACAATATTGTTATATTATGAAGTTGCAATGATATTATAATTACGACATTCGAGAATGAAGTGATAGACGTTTTCACATGGATTTCCACACAGACATGTTAATTTTTGTGACACAGTAGCTTTATGCATAGTGCTTTAACACACATACTGACAATATATCTTGAAGCTATTGACACGATCCACTGAAACACCACACTAGGGAGATGATTTGAATGTAAGTTATTGTGAGTATGGTGATGAATTTGCTCTGTATAGAAAGCATACTAGGCACACCTGTCATAGTATTTACCATAGAGCCCCTTTCCAAAAAGCAAACATTGCGCTACGACTGTCATAAGTCTATGTTAAAGAATCCAGATCTCCAAGGAGTTCTCCTTCACCTTCGTGGGAAGACTATGTCTTCTCGTACCCTTGTGATTCAGTTATGTTGACGTAGACAGTAGGTCTATACTCTGTTCAACCATTGCACTTACTGACATGTTACATTTTATCCACGACCTTAGAACGTTTCCAAGGCAGCGTCCTGCTCAACACACAGGGCTTGTTTTGAGGTCAAACGTGTGAGGTCAAACGTGTGACGTACAGCTACAATCCTGCTTGTCCCATGTAGGGATTCTGTCACGAAAGGCCACGAGTAACCTGTTTGACATAAGCAAGGATTGGTGATGCGTCTCGGTGACTTGGTTGATTGCGCGTCCTCGTACCTCGGTCGTGATGGACATTGCTCACAATATTAACCACTGGTTGATTTGATTCGATTATGATCAGACTGCGTTGATGAAACTATTTGTTTGTTGTTTACCGCACTCAACGATATTCCAGCTATTTGACGGCGGTGTGTAATAAATGGAGTCTGGACCAGATAATCCAATGATTGTGCATAATGCGCAACGATCATCGCAATTGGGATACGATGTGTTTTGTGTGTTTGTTGTTAAAGGCCACACTCAGCAAATTCCATCTATACGACGGCGGTCTGTAAATAATCGATTCTGGACCGGACAATCCAGTGATTGACACCATGAGCATCGATCTACGCAATTGTGATCAGATGACATGCATCAACCTAGTCAGCGAGTCTGACCACCCGATCCCGATAGTTGCCTCTTACGACAAGCACAGTCACTACTTCCGTCAAGCATGGGTTGCTGAAGACAACCCTGATCTTCACGGGATGGATACGATGTGATGTAACTGCATTACTGTTTGTTTGTTTGTTTGTTTATTTTTAAGGCCGCATTCAGCAAATTTCAACTATATGACGGTGGTCTGTAAATAATCGATTCTGGACCAGACAAACCAGTGGGTGATATCATGAGCATCGACCCACGCAATTGGGATACGATGCGTGTATCAACTAAGTCAGCAAGTCTGACCACCGAATTCCGTTAGTCGCCTCCTACGACAAACATGGGTTGCTGAAGACCAATTCTAACCCGGATCTTCACGGGGGACTGGAATACTGCTGAGTACGCCTTTAACATTTATCTGAATTATATAAGGTCGATGACCTTGCGAGCACCGGAAACATACCCATCAACTGTTACAAGGTAAGCCACAGCTGACATCACGGTCCACATTAGTCCAGCTCGCCATCTTGACTCAGTCGACCGTTTAGAGAAGGAATGTGACCAGAGATCGCGACACAGTGGAAATTTACCACGGAACATAATGGAATGTTTCTGCAAGGGACGTCGGACTTTGTTTAAGTATTTTAATATCACAGCTGTACCCACGTGTCATATCTACACTGAATCTCTTACTGAATTTTTCAAAATTAATTACACGGCCTTTGGTGTCGTGCAATAAGGATGCAACTCACAGCTGACTTTGAAAATTGGGGCTTTAACCTGTTTATGAGGTAAAACCGTGCTTTTGGTTTGATTTGGCGAGTATGTCTTCTTACAGGCGCTTACCGAGTACAACTCTACCCTTTTTTATTGGATAGATAGATAGATAGATAGATAGATAGATAGATAGATAGATAGATAGATAGATAGATAGATAGATAGATAGATAGATAAACCAGTGGCTGAAAGAATTAGCAACGTCCACATTGAATCAATGTCTAGGAAAGATGGCTATTGCACATGTTGCGCGAGAAAGATTACACATGTAAGCACTTGTTGGCTTCCCTCTCGACGGAACCAGAATGTGGTTTTATTCGTTGGTTGAAAATAGCAAGTACACCGCATCACGGCCGTATGTATTCACGGATGATGAAGGAACATGGTTGGGGTATTGGCGATGGTTGTCAATCATCAGATACTGGGATCACTTTAAAAAGGTGTTTAGATCCTTAACACAAACTTAAACACGTTCCTTGGCCCATAATTCTGACGCATTTATGTCCAAACATGTTTAGGATCAGACCATGTTTAGGAGCTAGACGTGTTTAGGGTCTAATTGAGGGAAAGACCCGTATCCTTCCCTTGAAAGTATTGTACTTTAAAAAAGGAGCGCTTCCCATATGTATTTTAGCGTTTAATGGGGATATAGAAGTATGGGGGTAACTTTAAAAAGTTAAGTGTATATCGTAGTAATCAGATATACTTTCATTGTCAGCTTCCGTTGCCTGTATGATTACGGTGGCCCATAAGGGATATGGAGTCTGTTTTTCAATATTTTGATATTTCACTTACGTAACCTTTTTTGCAAATTAACACGATTTGTCATACAAATATGTGATAAATCATGTATAAAGAAGATACTGAATCGCTGAAAAGTGAAGTGAAAATGTCAAAAACTAAAATGAAAATGTCAAAAACAAAAACGAAAAGATCAAAAACTAAAATGAAATAGTTTTTTGTATTTTCATTTTAGTTTTTGACATTTTCGCTTTTGTTTTTGACATTTTCGTTTTTGTTTTTGACATTTTCATTTTAGTTTTTGACCTTTTCGTTTTTGTTGTTGACATTTCCTTTTTAGTTTTTGATATTTTCGCTTCATATTTCAGCGATTCAATAGCTACTTGAAAGTACATTTTCCATGTTTTCGGTTGTTTTTATACATGATTTATCACATATTGGTATGACAAATTGTGTTAATTTGCAAAAGGTTACGATAAAAGTAAGTGAAATATCAAATAATGAAAAACAGACTCCATGTCCCTTATGGGCCACCGTAGTATGATAAAAATACAATCAGCAACAACACATTTATGAACACAATACTTTTTAAACATCTGCGGAATACGAACCTGCGACCTCTTGAGTTGTAGTCCTTCGCTCGACCACCACTGCTACGGAGACTGTTGTCGTCTCAAGTGTCAATTTTCCTTGTCACTATTACCTTATCTTGGTTTCTTGTTCTTGTTTCCAAGTTCGTTGGAAGTCCTGGTTGTAATGGGTATGCAAGTACCCGTGAATCTGATTTAAACATCTCATTTCAATATATATTATACATCTTATCCACATTTGACTTAATGCCCAATGAAATGCACTATATTTAAACATGCTAAAAGTCTAAATTTGTTTAAATTCTAAAAATGTTTAGATTATTCGGATAAAACACAAGGATATGCATTTTGTCGTGAACATCTTTAAACTCTGAACACGTTTAAATTCTAAACATGTGTTGGTGGTGTTTAGGCTGTGAAACGTAGCTCATTTCATGTATTTAGACCCTAAACGTGTTGAGATAAAACACACCAACCATGTATTCCGTTTATGATTTAAAACGCATTCCTAAACATGCATTGTTTGTGTTTACATTCTAAACACATTTAACAGTGTTGGAGATGGTCTTTTTAGGCAATAATATAATTATAATGATTTAGTTGACTAAAGCATCATGTCGATTTTTTTAGATATGTGTGTGAGAGAGATTTAACGTTGGTTTTAACAGTATTTCAGTTAAATCAGCGTGTCGGCGTTATGTAAGCCCGAGGTGATCCATGGCCTGAGACCTTGACTGGAACAAGCAGGGGGTAATGCGCTTCCCGACTCAGAGGCTGTGTTGGCATCCGGGAGGTTCCTGTTTGGCCTAATTCGAGATCTGTGTCCTGGATTTATCAGTGTCAGGGTCTTGTCAGAGGGAACTAGTGGGGAAGTCCCTCGTTTTAATGAGGAGGTGGCCTTGCGTAACCTACAAAAGAATAAATAAACAATCAGCAAAATTGTTTAAATCGAGTTATTAGCTAAAATGTGTCAAAAACATAAAAATCACCCTGTTTTCATTTTAAAATTATTGCAAAACTGAAGATAGTGTAACGTCTATATTGATATCTCAAATGTGACTTAATGCTTTAGAGGCTTTAAAAAAATCCACAATTAATGTAGGTATAATATTATGCATGAAAATTTAGTAAATTTGATCCCATCCTGTTAAAAAACACAAATATATAATAACATATTAAAACCATTTACTATGACAGCACTAATTTTTTTGTACACCAAATTGTTTTATTTCAACACATAAATCGGTTAAGTGTCTTATATATATGAGCTTGAGAAATTTGAATTATCCAATATTGCGGACTAAATGGCCTCCAATAATCGGCCAATACAGGAAAATGACAATATTTCGTGTTCACTCCGGAATGTATGAGAAATTTAAATGTCAAAATATTGTTTTGACCAGGAGCTCCATCTATCATGTTATTATCGCCGATGTTATATACTATAATTGTTGATCACTTATCTGCAATTGCTTCAATATTGTCAGTAACTCACTGAAAAATCCATTATTCTTCTCCAATGCAGTACATATGCATTTAGTCACTATCTTCATGATGTGCAGAGTTTTATCAGCCAAAGCAGGTGCAGTGTTCAGTACATGGCAGTCCAGCCATGAGGCAAGGACACTGGAGACGATCCGTGATCTGTCACTGCAGATGAGATGAGTGGTGTATCTGGGTCCACACGTAAAGGTTGTGTCCAAGACCCCAATCACCACCTCGTTCCCTCTGGATTCTCCAAACTAGGGTTTGGTACATGTCGTCTGAAACATAGCTCTAACATGTTGCTTGAAATCGTCTTCTGTGGGTGGGAGCATTGTAGCTGCCTTGTCAGTGTTGGAAGCCTGGATATAGCCTAGGTTATCCAGGATGGTTGATGTGTTATACTTGGACGAATGCTCTAGCAGAGTTTAGGGACACTTGTAGGAAGCTCAATCCAAACTGAAGAGTTCTTCAACATTTCAACATGTGTCAGCAATGTTGGGAAAGCTGCCTTCTTTGACTTTATAACCCGAACATCACGTATTTTTTTCACAATGTTCTTCTACATCACAATTCCCAGCATGCAACTACCTCTCACTTACAAATATATAACAGAGAATAACCAGTCTCAATTATCTCAGCTCTGTACAGTTAGGCTACTGGAGTTTGGGTCCTGAGCAGTGTATCGTTAAGTGCTACAAGACTGTGAGTTCAAATAATTTGCATAAGATCTTATCGTTATCATTATCTCAGCAAATTATTAGTCATCTAATATTATCTCTGCCTAGATATTAGAAGTAAGCACTCTCAACCAATCCACCCACACCACCCTCTAACCCTCTAAACTGTGTAAGCAGTGTTGGTGCTTGATGTATCTTGCTCCGTGATGCTTAAGATACGACAACAACACCAAGCAAAAGCTTAAACATGTCCATTCAAAAACGCACATTTCTACATTCCTTGCTCGACTCTTGCTCGCTGCTGTATTTATCAAAGCAAAGAGATGAAATATTTAGATAGTCAAGTATTTGATGTCTAAATATGTTTCGACTGGACATCATAGAACGGTTGACAATTTTCTGCTGACTCTTCTAGAGTCTTTCTGAGTTTGATATAACGATGATTAGGACAGTAGATATGCGTAAACGTATTTCATGTTGACTCGCGAACGGGAGGGGTAATTAATGAATGACAACAGTAACGAAATTCCACATTTTTCATGAACATGCTCATGCTCAAAACAACTAATCAGCACATGTGTTACATGACATTAACGGGTTGAAATAAAACACACAAAGTCATTGTTCCTGGACTAAAGTATAAGTTGGGACAAAGCTCCCAAGCACTTTTAGAGCTAAGTTTGTTTTGCACATGTTTTATACCTAAACACATTTCTGCAGTCTATAAATGTGGTAACATTATGGACACGACCCTTAAAATTCAGTATTGCAGCATATAACAGAACAACATGTTTTATATATTATAGAAAATACTAGATTTGAAGGAGATAGGAATCATTATAAAGTTAATGTAAATCTGAAGGGTATATAGGTGATTGCTTCTGTTCCTGTGTGTACATGTAGAACGCAAAACACAGATAGTACTGATACCGGGAACATGTACCTTTTTCCGCATATTTTCAGCCCAAAATATTCAAACTAGAAGGTTATATACCGTATTCGACGTAATAAGCCCCCCTCTCTAATAAGCCCCCACGGCGATATTTGCTAATATATTAGCTAGTGAACAATCCCAATTAGCACCCCTTCCGAATGATCAATGTACACAAGACTTATTTATTCGTGTATAATACGTGTGTTATATGCATCCTTTATTATGGGAAATTAAATTCTGGGAAAATATATCGGTCGTATATAAACATTTCAGGCTGTCAGCATAAACCACGAAATGTACGATCTTTCAACTCTGTTCTTTTTCACCACAATTATGTTCTAATAAGAGCCCCCTATTTCTAATTTTGAGAGCACCTTGGGCGCTTATTATATCAAAAAAGGTATACATAATATATCGGTTCCACGTAGAGCGAGGAAAACAAAGACAAAGACTATTACTACTGTCAAAATGATAATAATATTTAGTTCTTTATAACACATCTGAAATTCGTGTAAACTGCTTCCAGCAATACTAAATCTGACCGTAAGATATAGTATTATGAGAAATCGTCTTCTCTGAAACCGGTGAGGCCAACAAACTCATGTTATAACTAGTTATTGCCACTTTCACTACTGCTAGTTCTACTGAACCGTTCACTGTAAGTTTAGCATTCATTGGTTAAAAAACGTCAAACCCGGGAACAACCAGTCTCGAATATCCACAGATACAGATTCCATTGGGCGTAACAGCAAAATATATATGAATATTTTTCACTGAAAAGCACTGAAAAAGGTCAGCGTTACCTGCCCTACCGGCAACACTTGCCACTCACACAATTTGCATATAAAGTAAGTGCTTGTATGTTGCCCTCCATGCGACGGTTGTCGTTAAACAAACCAGAGAATCAAGCGGTGGACCAGACAGAAAATTCAGTGACTCGATAATGCATTTACTGTTTTGTGGAAACTAAAAAACGATATTGTAATTTTGAATTACGTCTGCTGTGTACAAGTGCAGAAGCATGTTTGGAATGCAGCATGGCGACATAGCCACAATATTGTTTTTATGCCATATCTCAAAACTATTAAAGTTAGAGAAATGAAATTTTA
Organism: Haliotis cracherodii; assembly: GCF_022045235.1. NCBI lineage: Eukaryota > Metazoa > Mollusca > Gastropoda > Lepetellida > Haliotidae > Haliotis > Haliotis cracherodii. Next base: position 30,740,131 of record NW_027266308.1, read on the forward strand.
CACACTGGTGTTACTGTTCACGATTTCAAATGAGTTCGGACATTTTTTGTCGTAAATTCGGCTGTACAACAGAGTTATAGTTTTTGCTCCCTGCTGTGTTGGGTTTAACACCACCAAAGGCGGGATAACACTGTGTTCTTGTTCCTCGCGGGTTTAGTATCACCTAATGCTGGGTTTAATGGGCTACAAGGCCACACTGCGTCCGGGCTCTAATATTTCTCAATCACCCAAAACGTGACAAAGTAAACTGAATAAGGGCTATGCAGACCTGGTTTATGTACACTGTTCAAAACAGGCCTGTGTACATTCAGTTTGTTCATGAAGGTAAACATGCAGACACGCTGTCAGTGTGGAGACCAATCACTGTGACACGCGCCGCTCACTGGCTCACTCAGCAGTGCACCTCTCTTCAGGCCACACGTTCTTAAGTAGTGGTTAACGGATTCGACTGGCCTGAGAAAAACAACTACCACCAAGAAATAAAGTAAATAATATTTAATATTTGTTTCGCCTCTTACGGCAAGCATAGTCATATAGCTGGAATATTGCTGAGTGCGGCGTTAAACAACAAAAAATAATAATCTTTATACATGTTATGGCTCAGTGCTGACATATGTTCATTCACCGTTAGAGATGTACGGAAGATTGAAAGGGAAATAAAAGAAGTTGAGATTTGCCTTCCTTCAAAAGTTGTATGATCATGGTTATAACACTCAAGGCCTCAGTGGAGCAGATTTCAAAAATTGATGCATCAGTAACGAAAATAATATCCTATGCGTTGCCCTATGGTCATTTGTACGTGATCCCGTGGTTTTCCAGGTGTACAATTGACTTGCCTTTACGTGTGTTTGTGACGGGTACCCCCAGTGGGGCAGGATACGCACACCTTTTTTTAGAGCACCTAGTATCATCACTATTTGATAGATTCAAAAATACATTCTCATGATACATTCGGAAGCGAACAGTCGACTCTGCTTATATACTCAGATATCTTGTGTCTTTGGAAAGGCTTTTGTTGCATTTACAACAAATCTTGAGCATTATTTGAAAATGAGAAAATGTCAGAAACGGACTAATGCACTGCCTTCACGGAGAGAACATATCGCACCAACACGCTGATTTTTAGTGACATCTTCATTTACACGTGCATTGCACATGATTTTATTCACATCGGGACTCCCGTGAATCTCGTCACATGAATCGCTATAAAATCGCTCGATGAAACGTTAGTGGCACTCATTGTTGAAAGGAAAACACTGGACGCTACACGTTTTAAATTGTGGGTCGATGGAGAGGAATACCTCAAAATACCAGACATGAAGCCATTGGCATGTTAAGGGCAGGGATGAGCTTGAGACAAGTTGGGAGACACTTTAATGTGCATTACAGCACCATTTCCCGTCTACAGACACGTGTTGCACAGACTGGGACCGTGAAAGATCGAGCTCGCAGCGGTAGACCCCGTAAAACCACAGCAAAGGAAGATCGCTACATTGTGACGTCATCACGACGTAATCGACTAAACAGTGCACCAGAACTTGCTCAAGCACTTCATCGCGCAACTGGAACACGTGCACATTGCACAGCTTGTCCGTAATCGCCTCCATTCATCCGGTTTGCGGGCTCGACGTCCACTTCGACGCATCCCCTTAAGTGTCACACTCGCTACTGGGGGATAGCAACAGTCATGTGTGAAAATGGTCAACAAACCCCCATGTCCTCTGAGTGACTTTTCCTAATCTCTCCTATTGCTGTCACAACTGTGTCGAACATTCATGAATGTCACATTGAACAACACAATGGTCAAGATAATAAAAAAAACCATTTCTCTGTTGAGTTTTCTTATTTTGTGTATTTAAATACGGTGTTGCTAAAATTTTGTTACTGAGTAAATTCAATAATTCATAACCCAAATATACAGCCAGCTGACCTGGCCCGCCTGGATAAGCGGTTTGATGCTAAAGGCCGATGAAAGCCATATTAACCATATTTTCATAATTTAATGTCACATTTCTGATACTTTGTCGTTGGTATTATAATGATACGATTTCATAATCGTTCGTGAAATTAACTTGAAGTGAAGTGAAGAAGTGAATTAACACAAATTGTGTCAGCTTCCCGAGTAAAGGGAGTTAACTGACTTGAAAAGTCCTGTTGGAAACTGGACTTTCACTGTCAGTTGGCTCCTTTGCCTCTGGAAGATGATATTGTGTTAAAGGAGTGGGTATTTCCACTAAAAAGATCAAATACCTTCCGTTTGCCTTATACACCGTTTGTCATACACATTGGGCCATACTCTCCGTTTGTCACACACACAGTTTGCCAAACACTCAAGCCTTTAACTTAGCAGCGAGTCACAATATATTATAATACTTAAACACCTTAGGTTTCATTCATATGTATAACATATGTACTTCCTTACACATAACATCAAAGATGAATGTGCCCGTGCTCGGTACGCTCCAATGCCATTGTCCTTGCTTCATTTGTGACCTTGACCCTCACGGTACAACTGTACTCTCTGTCGTTAATGGAAAAGTTTCATGAACAGATTGTGTAGGAAATGAATCAGCATACAATTAAATACGCCCCTACTCAAACTGAAATAAAGTAAATCACGTTTATAACGTTCACGCTGATAACGAACTGACGGATATACCGAACTAGTTCTTGGTCCCGTCCATTTGCCGTATGTATGTTGTACATATGCTTATAACGGTTATAACCATTTAAAATTAGTGGTCCCTTGGAGTTCGTTATAACCGTAGTTTACTATACATTAATTCAGGCTTATCTATACAGAGAGTACATAAATAGGCGTATATCTAGATTGTGGTCAGTTTCAAGAAACCTGCAAAGCAGCATGCATGTACTGATAATATTAAATTGATAAATTATATATTTAGAGAGTCAGATAAAGCTGTGAACTATCTGACGAATATTTATATTTGTAGTTTCGTGTTCTCTCACATAAGTGACCGCCTCCGTGGTCTAGTGGTAGAGCGTCCGCCAGGAGAGCGGAAGGTCCGGGGTTCGATCCCCGACCGCTTCATACCAAAAGACGTTAAAAGATAGTACTTGTTGTTACCCTGTCTGGCGCTCGGCATTAAGGGGCTAAAACAAGGACTGGTCGGTCAGTATACTGTGTCTGAGTGGGGTATTCATGTTAAACTGCTAGCACTATAAATCGGCACTAGTACAAGCACACACACAAACACACACACGTACATGCACGTCGCTATATAAGTGCAATAATCTTGGACGCGACGTTAAACCCCATTTCACCTCACCTCTCTCACATAAAGCAATTTTCTCATGTTTAAACACTTGGTATAGAAAAACACATCGTTTATGATAATCCAATACCTAGAACATACGAAAAAGAAATTAGATGCAAAGAATGTGCTGCACTATCAGATATGAACTTTCTAAATGTATCTACATTTACAAGGGAGCGTGATGCGATAATGGATTATTTGACAAGGTCTAGTTCCAGAGTTTACGTAATCTGTGATAATTTATTATTTGTATTATCAAGTTCTAAAATGTTTGGAATTTGTCAACAGTAATTATGTAATCTGGTAAATCGTTGAAAGGTCAAATAGTGTGGGGTAAGTATGAAATTGAATATTATGAATTTAATGAACATCTGTAATTCTGAAATGTGTCTTAGTTGACCTTTATCTACTCACATCATGAGAAAGAGCTCACATAAATATACTCCATAAACAAGAAACGCAAAACGCATATTTTTGGTCATAAAAGCAAAATTAGCAAAATTAGATGCAAAATGAAGAGGTTTAATGTGTTAAAGTTTCAGTGACAAATGTCCCGGATCAAAATGATCACAACAAGGACATGCAAACCATTAGTCGGTAAACACGCACTATTCGGAAAAACGCACTCAGTGCATCAACAAAACGGCCGTTGAGTTGCACGTACTGCACTTGCATCAGCACTATGAATGGTATCAAAGTACAGTTTTTTTATTGTCTGGTATCTGCGTCGATCGAACAGTGACAGTTCAACAGCATGCCAAGATTAACAGAAGTGCAAAGAAACAACGTCATACGTCGCTTGCAGGCAGAGAAATCCGGATCAGCTGTAGCCAGGGTTTTTAATGTAGCGCCCAGCATCATCACAAGGCTATATGGGATCGGTTTCAACGGCACGGGTCAACAGGTGATCGGACAAGGTCGGGACAACAAGAGTGACCACCCCCGCCTAAGATCGCTACATTCAACTGCGCCACCTACGTGAAAGGACGACTACAGCCATCTCAACCGCATCCCGAATACCCGGACTACCCAGAATCTCCGACCAGACCGTACGAAACCGTGTAAGAGCAGCAGGTCTACGAGCAGGATGTCCTGTTCGACGCGTCATATTGAGTCGACGACAACGTCACAACGACTGCATTGGTGTCGTCAACACACGTTATGGCCTCAACTGCGATGAGAGAGATGTTCACCGACGAATCAATATTTCTCCATTTTCCAGGATGTGATTCGCATACTCGTCTCTTCCATGGGCAGGACGCTATCGATTCCAGAGGCGGAATAGGCGTTATTGATGGTAGCTGATCTTCACCTTAGACTTTGCCTATATGCCGATAACTGAGATGACTACAATCACCAAGTGTTTTCTCCACAACATTTCTCCTCAATACCTTGTACGGGTTCATCGTATAAAATGTATTTGCCTACCTCACATAAATTTGACTTGTTACTCCATAGGAGGCACATCAGCGCGGAGACTTCGAAAATCTCGATATGAGTTAACGAACCAATAAGACCATCATATCTGAGACTGTATCTCGAAAACAAACGTAAACGGGGGTTCCGAATTGATAATAATGAAGGTTGTATATGTTTTATACACCTTTTTGTCTCACAGCGCCTTGGCATCTGCACCCAAATGGGTTTACTATCGAGGGAACATTTGTATTGTGTGTGAGGTTATCTTATTAAGATCGTAATTGCCGTATCGAGGTTATAAAGAAATGAAGCCAGATTTAGAAAGCTGACATCTGCCTGGCTCAATAAACTACCCAATCAAAAACCGCACAGGGTTCACTTGGAATGGCATCATCGGGATTTGTAAGAGCTTGACTGAGAGAGGTACGGAATCGGAGTGAAAGATCTCATTTGGTGGAAAGGGTTAACATCTCCAGGAATATCATTACTGTTAGAATTAAGCTGCCAAGGCTATGCCCCACATGTCAATCAGAACAAACACGTGCATGTGTTTTGTTGTGACATATTGAATGCCAAACAATTAGGCACCTCTCTCAGATAAGTTTGTGTTTATAAACAACGCCGACCGATTGGTAGGATCAAGTGCGTTGGTGAAAGTGCACACATGCAAGTTTTCCCCTAAACCATGTGTCTATAATTAGTTCCGTGACACAATACATTGGAAAGTTTGCCGCTGATTGCTGGACTTTAATGAGGTCATGGCAACATAACAATGTCCTGGCTGACATATGAGTCTGAAAACGAGGCTTGTAATAATTATGCTCATTGGGAGACAGTCTGACAAGACAAAATCCTAAGTCCTGCAAAACAGACCAGTGAATCCCTTAAGACTTTTCAATCTTTAAAGATATATAAGAAAAAGTCGTTGGAGTGAGTGCGTGAGTTAGATTTTACGTTTAACCGTATCTCAGTTATATCACGGTGTGTCAGCTTAATACGGGAGGAAAGCCCGAAGTGATGAAGGAACCCACGACCATAGGTTTCTGGCGTACCCAAGAGGCGCAACTCTGCACAGCTAATTGTGGCACCTTAGACGACTGGCTTGAGTCCCTCATTATACTATGCATCTTCCGGAGGCAAGGGAGTCAGCTGACTGTGACAGTCCAGTTTCCAACCTTGCCAAAGTAAGTTGGCATCTCTGGGCTCGATCGTAGCGCCACTTGTGTCCTATTGACCAATCGGATTCCACCTTTCATATCACTTGCTTTTGCTTCAAACAAAATGGCGGTGCCTAGTCAAGACGATCTCATCAATAAACAAAATCTATATTGTGATGAAACGGTTCTTAACCCGCGAAGTGCATCAAATGACGTGAGCACCTTGTTTATAAACATGAAAAGATTTGGTAATTATCTGTTGACGCCGAGTTGGCGGTACACATGCTTTGCAAATCCTGCAATTGGTCAAAATCTGCCCGGCAGTTTATGAGCCGGATGTCGATTTGGTTTCGCGAATTTGATTGGACTATGCTTAGACTCGTTAGTCCAGCCAAAATATAACTCCATAATTCCAGCCTAGTTCAGCAAGGGAGGGAACTGGATTTTTATGGTCAGTTAACGCTCTTGCTTCCGGAAGGTGTTCATTGCGGTTTTTTATGCTGAGAAAGTATTGATGGAAATCAAATATACCTCAAGATAACAAAGTATCTCATATCATATTGCCATGCTATTGTTTCCTTCTTTAATGTTTAATGTATATTTTATGTTACAAAATTGATACAGACTAAAAGATAAGTATACGCAAAAAAGGCACTTTTATCTAACGTAATCGACAAACAATAATTGTTTCCAAATATATGCGTCATTTCAAAACAGAAGAATACTAATACTATTGGCTATAAGAATGACACATGTTCCCAGTGAAAATACAATCAGTAAAATGTGTCACACGAACGAAACACCTAAAGGGGAGTATTATTTCCTTTTTAAAGTCCCTTTTATGACACTTTTACTACTAAACATGTATTTATCACAAATATATTATTATATTATGAATTTGTAAGGGGCAAGTTCCAACTGCTCAACAACGTGCTGATGTAGTACTAAAAGCGCTATTGACAAGTTCACTGCTTAGCATGACCGCATCAGCTCACGTGCATTACCAATTCCACCCAGAAGGTTAAGTCACATATTGGGTTTTATGTTTTCAATTTACGATGTCGTGACAGTTTTTAGATTTTCTTTCCGCTAATTTCAAAGCTCGAGAGAACTGACATTGACGTCATAACATAGAAGTATTTATAAAGCGACAAATACGTTTCCATAATCATAATGCTAATAACATTGTTTTAATGTGAGCACAAGGCGTGAAAGAAAGGCGTGAGGTTCCCCACTACGTTATTGTTTAAAACACAGTTTTTAAATTAATTATGACGTAGATCGAGTCGCTTTGCTTCGGAAACGAATTATTTTATAAACATAGCTGAAAAAAGATCATGCTGACCTTGGCTTTTTCTTATGAGTGTGCAATATTACATATTGTAATCGGGATTTGACATTATCGGAAGATATTCTTAAAAGCTTCTTTCGGAGCACGTGAGTATACCTGTCATGTGAATACGTTTAGTTATGTGTGTATACTTACACCAGGAGGAAATTTGCACCATATCTGGAGCAAGTGCAAAAGTCAGGCTCGCTGACTTGGTTGTTGCATGTCATCGATCTCAATTGCGTGGATCGATGCTCAGGATATCAATCACTGGATTGTCTGGTCCAGACTCGATTATTTACAGACCGCCGTCATATAGCTGGAATATTGCTGAGTGCGGCGTTAAACAACCAACAATATAATCAGTATAAAGCAGTACAAACTTAAGCGGACAGCAAGAGATGGGCGTACAGTGTTTGTGTACGGACTAAATCGAACACTTGTTGGTTCATGATAGTTTTGTATGGTAACTGTCTTCTCATTCGACTGTCAACCATTACATGTTGATATTCGTGAACAGACTGATGAATAGCTGTGTCTTACACTATTTGCATTGTAATTTTACACACCTTAGTATGTTTTCACGTAAACGCATAGTACGTCCCATGGAAGCCATCAGATCCCGAATTGTTGCCTGAGGAATATTCACCCACTCAGGGCTTGGACAAACTGTCGGATGTTCTGTGATTGTTGCTCCTCGAACTGGTCTTCTAGCGCTAAACGGTTCTTCACTGTCTGGGCTGATATCCTTCGCACTCCTGGTAAACATAGCCGTAGTTGTGGAGGTGGTCGTGGTGGTAAGCGACGTGGCCGTATGAATCTGTCCTGTTCTCTGTTAGTGATACGGGATCGACCGGATCTGACAAGTTCCCGTGTGTCTGATAACGATTCGGCGTGTTCTGACGCTGACGTACATCGAGTTCATCCCAGAGGTGGTCGATTGAGTCGAGATCTGGAGATCTCGACGGCCAGGGCAAGACGTTGATGTTGGCATTACGTGGGTAGTCTACCGTGACACGAGCTGTGTGCTGTGGAGCGTTGTCCTGTTGAAACAGCTACCTCTGGCGATCGATGATTTGATCAAATTTCCCTGAACCACCCCAACCAAGTCAGATCTCCTAGTGTAGGATATGATCCCCCGCCTCAAACCAGGGATGCGTCCTGCAGTCTCCGTAGCTGAGGCATTTCGATGACGTAGGTGGAACAGTCGAATGTAGCGATCCTGTGCAAGGGTTGTAACTCTTGGTCGGCCGGTTCTCGGATGGTCTGCAGTGGAATTAAACTGTGTGTATCGGTCCCAAAGGCGGCAAATACTGCTGTGGTGGACGTTGACGACTGCGATTCCCCTCTTTGGATACGTCCAATGGCGATGTTCCGATCGGCAGCGCTGAGTCTCGGCATTTTCGAACTTGAAAAATGTTGACAATTGAATGACAAATCATTGGCTTATGCTTGCTTTTCTATAGCCACTACCACGAGTTACGAATGCCATAGTTCGCACGGGCATTTTGCTTAACTGTTTTCCTCGATGACATTTTTTAACAAGTGTGAAAACAATGCAGTTTAAGACATTACAAATTGACAATGGCTGCGTTTTGACGCACCGTTTGTCGAATCTCAGGCCATCAACATTTTCCAATAACATATATCCAATTTATAAACTGGATTTTGTGTGTGGTCAGGATCAATGAACTACATACTACCTGTGCGTTTGTTTTTTGCGAGTGTATATTCAAAAATACACCAATCTAGTATTAACAATACATTCACATTGTATTTTAATTTCCCATAGCAGCCGTTTTGGTGCGTCTGTAGGTACCTGATAAAAAAGGGAGAATCGGGTGACCTCAGTCCCTGTTCAAGGATGATGAATATGATGAGCGGGACTCGCTGACAGTCAAGGTCACACAACTTCTCTCCTACACGCACGAAGGCCGTGATTGGCGGCACGCGTATATAGGAACTGTCCTCTTCGACTCGTGCACTCTCAGCAGGAATCTGTTCAGGAATGGCGACCGAACCTGTGTGTGTCGAAGACTTTCAGAAAATCGCTGAAGCAAAACTGTCAAAGAGTGTTCGTGAATATTACAACAGCGGGGCGAATTATGAAAATACTTACAAAGATAATAGGAAGGCTTTCGGGAGGTAATGCCACTTTGTCTATTTGTATATGGTTTATTAATGTGTTGCATGTATTACCGCGCAGTCAGCAGAACACACGTTGTCTGACTATGTGATCAAGTTGTATAATGACCCAGAGTCAGACCAACCAGTGATTTATAGCAGGGGCAATGTCCCCCGCCGTAGGCACATCTTGACTGTAATCAGCAAGGCCATTCAACCTAACCATCCGATTCATGTGTTGGTCGGTTCATACCTATTCTGACCAGGGTTGCCTACGTGTTCCTTAATACACATGCTGCAATCTCCTTTAAAGAAACGCATAATTGATATTGATATATACTACTCAAAAGAAGTTAAGATGCCCATGACAGATTAACCATAGTCATTTGAAGACATCGGGTGTACGTTAACTTCAGTTGAGTGGCATACAAATATGAAAGACTTCAGCACATAAAGAATATGTAATTTGTTTTGTTGTTTTGTTGTTTAACGCCGCACTCAGCAATATCCAGGTTTATAAAAGCGGTATATAAATAAGTCTGGACCAGACCTTCGCAACTAGGGTATGATGACATGCATCAACCAAGTCAGCGTGTCTGACCACCCGATCCCGTTATATAGAAAAAATGGGTAGCTGAGCACCAATTTTAACTCGGGTCTTCACTGGTAAAAGAATACGTGATGCTGTCAGCGGTGTTATTTGACGTGAGGCGTCAGTGGATTCAGGGTCATTGAGTATGGGTTAACAGGCTGAACGTGCAAACCGAGTGCAAGGCAACATAATGGCCCAACGCTATCGTTGTTTTCATTATGAACCAACCATCTTCCAACACGACAGTGTCCGACCACATTGAGCACGCCTAACACTATCCTTCCAACAGAAGCACTATGTACAGGTACCCCAGAAACCAGCTGTGAACCCGATAGAACCTGTAGGATTAGCTGGATCGCCGGAACAGCGTCAATGTGTACTACAGGTTGAGTGAGCTCAGATTCCCTAAAGTGTGATCCGTACTTTCATTACGCCCATGGGCAGGATATACCAAGCGGTAAGGCTGATAGTGGACACATGGGTACACGAGTTCTCATGACCTTGTCCTTGACCATGTCCATTTACGTGCATTGTCTTCAAATTGTCATGTTTGCAACATGTCATTACGCAAATGCTCAGATGTGCAGTAAATATATGTTCTTCCGAAACAAAAATCTGCCTATATGTTCCCTTCTTAGGCGTGTATCTCAAGATTTCCCAAAATGATTTATCCCCAAGTTGATATGGTTATGAAAAATACACCTTCAGTCCTAGTGGAATACACACAAAATGATCAAATGCACATATTTTCACATTGAAACTTATAGATCCATCATCATATTGATATAACCACTCAATTTCAGTTTTACGGTTTACAGGTACAAGATTCGACCAAAGTATATGCGAGATGTGTCCAATCGATCAATGGCGACCACCATTCTGGGACAGAGAGTAGACTGTCCTATCGGCGTGTCCCCCGTTGCCATGTGTCGTCTGGCCCACCCAGACGGAGAGGTGGCAGTAGCTCGCGGTACGTACACACACATCCGCAACACGTGGAGTAGGTTGAACTATTGTTAGGTGATGTTTTATACTATTGTCTGGTAATGTTTTGTACTATTGTCTGGTAATGGTTTGTACTATTGTCTGGCAATGTTTTGTACTATTGTCTGGTAATTTTTTGTACTATTGTCTGGTAATTTTTTGTACTATTGTCTGGTAATGTTTTGTACTATTGTCTGGTAATGTTAGCGCAAGAGGTTCGTGTTGCGGTAGTAATTGCAGAATGCTCAAACGTTAAAATATTGCTCAAGAGTGTAAACAGGATTATCGTTCAATAAACACTATATCATGTTAAATGTATTAAATGTGTTCTGTTTACGAACGTGGGCGCAGGCCCAGAAATTTGCCAGAAACCTATGATTGTGGGTTCGAATCCCGGTTCGCCCCGATTACGTTTCTAGGTTTGTCAGCACCCTACCTGTGCTCGTGGGTTTCACCGAACTGGTAAACGCCCGAGGCATGCATCACTTCGGGCTTTCCTCCCACATTAACCCTACACGCCGTGATATAACTAGAATACTGTTTAAAGCAGCATTAAAACCAACCCACTTACTATTATGTTAGTTTGAGATGGTGCTCAACCCCAACAGAGTGAATAAGTTTAAGGATTTTTTTTCCGAAACTATGTCCTCAGTCTTCAAGTATAAGACAGTGAAACCGGTGACGCCAGCAGATTATAAATGTCCAGTCAAAGCCAAAATGCTCCTGTATGAAATGCTTCTAAAATGTCCAATATGATTTCCGTGTTCAGTCCGTAGCTGGTGTTAATATTTTCCATGTCAAACAGGGTTTTGTCTGAATAAATAATAATGATGGACAGCGAGCAAACAACCATCAAAATGAACACTTCTGATTAGGGGATCATCGAGATCTCAAAGCATAGATGATCCCTGTAAACTTGATTGCACAAGTTGCAAATAAACTGCAAAGCAAAAAAAGTAAGACTTAATTTTGACCAAATACTGCGTTACGAAGCTGAAAAAAGTAGCCGAAACACTTGTCCAAACTTAAGGACTCTGTCACGCCACACACGCCAGTTGTCATAGCCATACAGCCAGGCTCGTGCCTTCACAAATGTGCGCACGTACACGACCCGAGGCATTTTTGCCATCAGTCACATACAGTTGTGATATAATTAAAATACTGTTCATATCGGCGTTAAACTTAACTAATGTATAGCCACCAAAAACGCCTACATCATGTCGGCAGCTTGTGCCAAGCTTGGCCGCTGTTTCATGCTGTCTACAATGGCCACCGCGGGTCTGGACGAGATTGAAGAGAAGGCGGTAGATTGTCTACGATGGTTCCAGATCCACATCCAAAAAGACCGAGATCTGCAGATTCAGCTTGTACAGAACGCAGAACGTGCTGGCTTCAAGGCCCTGGCGCTGACTGTTGACTGCCAGGTATATGGACGTCGCCATGCAGAGATGAGGAGCGGCTTCATATTACCAGCTAAACACAAGTGAGTTGTATGTTAGCTAAGTATTATGCAACATGGCCCTGTATATTACACAACAACGTCGGTTATTATTTGAAAAATAAACGACCAGTGGGAGTTGTTTATCGTGCAATAAAATACTGCAGGGAGAATAAACCATGAAGGGGGCAGCCCCGAGTGTACGATAAAACAACGACCACGTGTCGTTTATATGATATGTCAACATTATGAACCGCCGTTTTAAGGATGATGATAAAATGTACAAGCTTTAAAAATATATACCCGCATTTAAATAATATGGACTCCCTCAACAGAATCCGACCTCGGTCAAAATCTCATATGAAGGGATAGCCTTGTGGTTATAGTATTCGTTAATCGATTCCACACATCGGTAGAATGGGTTTAGCCAATTTCTAATATCCCTACATAGTGACTGGAATATTTCTGAAAGCGGCGTAAACAATGCTCACTCTTTCGGTTATCATAAGTGATATCCATAGACACCGTCCATATAATAAAAGTGTATGAGGGCCAGAAGTTCCAGTGGTTGAAATCACGAGCACCGGCCCATGTTGCCTGGTTATACTGACAATCAATGACAGATTTCTGGAGTAAGAATCCCTATACTTAGAATGTTCTGTTCAGATTCGTGTGTGTAATGCCGAATTTTTCAGGCTAGGTGTGTTAGAGGGACTGAAGTCACGTACTGGGATGTCTGAAGAGGAGAGGAAGGGGGGATGGAGCAACTTCCTCAACAACTTCTTCTCCTCCTCCGCAACATGGGACGACATGCGATGGCTGAAGACAATCACCAAACTCCCGGTGATAGCGAAGGGCATTATAACAGGTACCTTGAAACATAGCTCTCTAAAACCAGAGTTTAAAAGATTGGCTAAATATTAACAGGAATAAAAAAAGCCAAGGTTAGCATGATCTTTTTTCAACTATGTTTATAAAATAATTCGTTTCCGAAGCAAAGCGACTCGATCTACGTCATAATTAATTTAAAGACTGTGTTTTAAACATTAAAATGTCATAAAATGAGTTGCACAATTAGTGAAAACCATTTATATATGAGGAATGCTAATGCTTGTCGTAAGAGGCGACTAACGGAATCGGGTGGTCAGGCTCGCTGACTTGGTTGATGCATGTCATCGTATCCTAATTACGTGGATCGATACTCATGATGTCAATCACTGGATTGTCTGGTCCAGACTTGATTATTTACAGACCGCCGTCATATAGCTGGAATATTGCTTAGAGCCCCGGATGCAATATACATGTTCCTACGTTGTCAGGTGAGGGGGCCCGGGAAGCTCTGGCGGCTGGTGCTGATGCTATCGTGGTGTCCAATCACGGGGGTCGGGAGTTGGACTGCGTCCCCGCCACGGTGAGAAAAGGAGGGGAGCATTGATGTGGGGTCAGAGTTATTCAGAGTAGTCAGTAGCTAACAGAAGATTTGGTTTTCCTTATTGCCATATATGACCACACCATTGTGATGGCAAGCAGCACAGTGGATGCATGTCGTGGTTAATTCGACACTGGAGACAGTTGAGGTAACTCCCTTTTCTGACTTTCAAAGTCTAACGATGAGTGAGTAAGTGAGTATGGTTTTACGCCGCTTTTAGCAATATTCCAGCAATATCACGGCGGGGGCCCTAGGAATGGGCTTCACACATTGTACCCATGTCGGGAATCGAACCCGTGACGAGCGAACACTTTAACCGACCGCCCCACTCTTACGACGAAAGACGAATTGTTCGAAGACTGTAGAAACGATTTTCTGAACATTTCCGAATTCAACAATTGACGTGTTGATGAAGATCTTGATCTCAACAAGTCTGTCTAATCTCCGTGATGCCTCGCAAATGATTGAGGTGTGAGAGTTTCTCCCCCTGTAGATTGGCGCTTTAGTCCGGGCCAAATGCAATGGGACATGATATTAAACAGTACTGCGTGGTACACAAAAATCCCCCCTGTAGATGGACGAGCTGTTTTGAGGATGTAATGTGCCACATCGTATATCTCGCCTTGTACATTCTGCTATAGGAATACATTGTGGTTTATCACATTCACCCTTCTACAACCCTTATATAGCAATGCATTGTGGTATACCATAGTTCACCTTCTAAAACCATGCTATAGGAATGCGTTGTGGTACATCATATCTCCCTTTCTACAACCTGCAAAAGGAATGTATTGTGGTATACCATATCTCCCCCTATTAAACCATGCAATAGGAATGCATTGTGGTACATCATAACTCCCTTTCTACATCTTTCTATAGGAATGTATTTTGGTATATCATATCTCTCGGTGCACAGCCCCACCATAAGAATGTATGGAGGTAAAATAATTGACTGTTATTGATGATTGGTCTTTCGTCTCCCCCTGTAGATGGACGCCCTGCGGGAGGTGGTGGAGGTCGTGGGGGACAGGTGCGAGATCTACCTGGACGGGGGAGTCAGGAGTGGGCTGGACGCCCTCAAAGCCATCGCTATGGGGGCACGGGCCGTCTTCGTGGGACGGCCGATCCTCTGGGGTCTAGCACATGCGGTAGGTGACTGCGGCAGGGGAATCTCGGTTTGATCGTTGTGTATTCATATATGTGTATTCTTTAACGTGCCTTGGAATTATAGAAACAGTAGCAGTTATAGCAATGAAGAAACAACTATCGCACAATGGCTATGACTTATTGAAGTCAACTGTGGAGTACTTTAATGAGAATGACTTGAGAGAGCCTTGACGGCGATATGTATGTTCATTTCAAATTGTCCCCCATGGAGACCCAGCTTAGAAGTTGTCTTCAGCAACCCATGCTTGTCATACGTGACTAAAGGGATAGGGTGGTAAGGATCGCTGACTTGGTGTCCCCGTTGCCTAGACTGATTCTCCTGATGTGAATTACTGGATCCAGACTCGATCCAGGTCGCCGTCATATATCTGGAATAGTGCGGCGTTAAACATCAAAGATACATTTTTCTTAAATCCAGACATATACACTAAGTGGACGTTTGTTTTTCGAATCTGGCTTAAGTAAGGGGTAAGATTATGTGGGTGTTTTTTTGTTTACTTAATGATCAAAGATTGTTTTTGACATCGAGCTGGATCATGCTGCATTGTGATAGCAAAGGCTACTTTACAAACCTGTTTTCAAAACCGTAGGTGAGATTAAATGCGATTTCAAGTTGCGTTATGTTTACACTTATAAAGCGACGTGCATGCACTATCCTTGTTTTATACCATTAGTGCCGAGCCTCAGGCAGGGAAACAAATACCATCTGTTCAACATCGTTTGGTGTGACGCAGTCGGGGATCGAACCAGCGACGATGCGCTCTTCGCGCGGTTTTTGTTTTTAAATATGTGTTGGGTGGGACGAAAGGAAACTTTGAAATAAGAACAAGATGATGTTGTTGTCCCCCAGGGAGGTGAAGGAGCAGAGAAGGTGCTGCAGATCTTGGGCGATGAACTCAACACGGGCATGGCTCTAGCAGGTCAGTCGATGGCTAGTCTCAGCTATTATGTCCAGCTGCAGGACCGTTATTCACATAATGTCCATGGATATCCTGATTGGACGAACTTATAGGGGGATATGCACATAATTACTGAAATATTATATAAGTTCACTTGTGGTAGACCCATGAAGATCCTGGTTAGAATTGGTCCTAAGCAACTCGTGTTGTCGTAAGAGGCGACTAACGGATCGGTGGACAAACCACGGAATAAACTTAAACACAATTAAATTTAAGATACCACTGCCTTCCTCTTTATGAATTATCACTTGGCTGTAAAGAGTGAGTGAGTTTGGTTAACTTCTCTTTGGACAGTATTGCAAGTTTACCCGCCACCATTGTTCAAGGAACGTACAAAGCGACAGGTCTTAGACATTGAACATTTTTGTGAAACTCACGAACACGGCACAAGTATGGTGCTGACCAACTTAGAAACATAATTAGGGATCGGGACCCTGGCATGCGTTTCACTTAAGGAATGCAACTCCGCACAACGAATAGCGGCGCCCCTTGACTCTTAAGATCATTCTATCAATGGAAACTTTCGAAATATGATTAATTACTTTTAATGTTTGGGTGTGTATATACATGTATTTATCTGTTAATATGTCACAACATATCAAAAAACAAACCTTGTCCTACATTTAACATTTAATGATTCAGTATTCCAACGTATTTGTTTTATTTCAGGAGCATCTAAGATAAGCGAGATCTCGCGAGACATGGTGGTTCATAAATCCTACTACAGCTCCAAGCTCTGATTGAAGACTATGGCATACCAAACCTTCACGAACTGCATGTATGTTGGGTGACCTCACCACTTTGTTGGCACACCGCGTATTGCTGATATACTAGTATCTCCCTAAAACTGTTGCAAAGTATATGTTTTCTTGTCGTTTACGTGAAACAGCCATGCCAGCCCTCAAGTCACCACTACTGGTAAACACAGATGCGTTGAGAATGCACATATTCGCATGGGCGTCCTGCATGGTAGCGAAGATCCAATATGTTCACAGGGCGTTTCAGTCGCGTGTTACAGGTGAAAGCGTTTGTTTGTTTGTTGTTTAACGCCGCACACAGCAATATTCCAGTTATATGACGGCTTTCTGTAAAATATTCGAGTCTGGACCAGATAATCAAGTGACTGACATCATGAGCATCGATCCACGCAATTGACGATGGATGGCATGCTTCAACCAAGTCAGCGAGGCTGACCACCCGATCCCGTTAGTCGCCTCTTACGACAAGCATAATCGCCTTTTACGGAAAGTATGGGTTGCTGAAGACCTATTCTAACCCGGATCTTCACGGGTTTACAGGTGAAAGGGTCAGTCTCAGGTCACTCTCATAAGAGAGCCTTAACATTGTGTTATCTGAAGAAAGGAAGACACAACCTCCTATTGACAGGGTATGTCAAAGGACAAAAACTGACCTTCACCGCCATCTCATTGAAGAAACATTCAGGAGATGTTTGAAAGAAGTAGGTCATGTGTGGCGTTAAACCGCGTCTGTCACACGGGCCTTCGTCAAACGAAAGGACGTCATCTCCATGTGAATCCAGGTTTTGTTTACAATTCTTAAATATTATGACAACATTCGGGCATTAGTTTACATTGTGGAGACATGGGTTTCTACACATCACGCGGCTGCAGATGGAGGGATCAGCTGGTGGGGTCGGGCTGTGGTACGAGGTTAATAAGCATACATAGTAGCTCGGACAAAAGGTTTTATACCCAATGATTTTCTAGTTGTCAAAGCTAAACAAAAGAGAGGTGACTACCATAATGATATGAAATTTGAACATTTCTCAAAATGGTTACAGGAACAACTAATACCAAGCATGCCCCCTCACCCCCTCACCCACGATGCCCCAACCCCAACCCCAACCCCACCCCCAAACCACCCCTTCGTTCTCTTGTTGTCATGGACAATATCCTGTGTCACAGCAAAATATTTGAGACTGCTGACAAGAAATATGATATCAAGGCATATGGTTATACAGATGTGGGGCAACGTTTACTATAAACGTCCTGAAGGCAGAACTCTTCAGGCTTGCTAAGGGGGCACGGGTGGCCCAGTCGTCTAAAGCGCCGCGATTTGCTGTGCAGAGTTGCGTCCCTTGGGCACGCCAGAACCCTATGATCGTGGGTTCGAATCCTGGTTCGCCCCGATTATGTTTCTAGGTTCGTTCGCCCCGATTATGTTTCTAGGTTCAGCACCATACCCGTATTCGTGGGTTTCACAGAAGTGGTAAATGTCCGAGACCTGCATCACTTCGGGCTTTCCTCCAACATGCTTGTGGAGACAAACAAATACCCTGTCATCCGTGTTGACCTTCAACATGCACCCCACACCCCTGCAAATATAATGGACCATGCCACTTCTCCAAATTCAATTGGATCACAGCGCAGGTAACATCTTAGGTAATCTGAACTCTTCTGTGTTTACCACTAATAAGCCCCCGTTTTTATCAATGTTGTTTTTTCAAACTACAGGCCTAGTGTCGGTGGTTGCAATAATGGAATAGCAAAAATATACATTTTTAATGTGTATTTGTTTGGTATGACTGGAAATCTGAAATGAAGCATTAAAAGAAAGTTCCTGCTTAACGTGTTGTTCTTTCTAAAGTAAAAACGTATGAGCCAAATGTGTTCTCGTCTGCTGAGTCTATAAAGAAAACAAATTGTATTATGCGAGTTTGTATATGCTTTTGTTCTTAAGGCCAGACTTTTCCAAAAACTTTACCAGTCTGACAAATAAAAATTGAAATGTGAAACAGAAAGGATAAGTGAGCAAGAAAGAAGTAAAATGTTTTTAAAAAACTTATTTACCGTCGTTTATAAGGTAAGCAAAGTATCTAAAATACTATATTCAAAACCTGTTGAAAATGTATCTTAAAAAGTTACAAAACGCAACGAAATAAATAACGAATCGCATTGGAATGTTTCCATTGTTATATACCTACCTGAATTTTGTGGCAAAAAATCCGTGGTCGGCGTTCGACAAAGCGTCATATTTCTAGCTTGGGGGGTTTGTCTCTTAAGGTGTTTTGTCACTGTTCTGTGAATGTGTAAATGACACTATCGTGACAATAAACAGAACTGATGTGTCACAGTTCATGTTGTGGGGGTGTCCAAACTGTGTTAGGAAGTGGTTCAATCATAGAAATATTCTACAGGAACATCGTTGTATCTTTTGGGTTAGACACTCTCACTTTTCACCCTGCTTCGTTGCAGATTTATTTCTATACATGGAACACCTTTACAAACTGACGATCACAAAACCGATACAGAATTGTCTTTTGGAAATGATAAATCGTTTCAAGTTGCTACGTTTGGGCTATGCTGCACGTCGATAATGACGTTGTGAAGAAAACTTGCAATGCACGTGGAGCATGATATCCGTGGACATAAGGGTACTTAAAACGGTAGCAAGGCAAACGAACGTTATGTCAACAGTAAAATACGTAAAACATGGCAAGGCTAATTGGTATAGTGCAGTGGGGGACAAGTTTCGCGCAGGTTGCAAGAAGCATTCACAACCCCGCGTCACAACCGCCCTTGATGACCGCTATCACCGCACCTTGCACCCACGTGACAGATTCCTCACTGTGACGTCATCTGCATTAACTGCACATGGGCGTGTCATCAGTGGCCGACTTGGAGAGCATGGTATCAATGCCAGTTGACCCTTCAACCATTACCATTCTTGTCCGACCACTGCCCGACGTCGTGTGCACGCCTGTATGTTTGCACGTGGAGGCCATTGACGCTCTGACTTTCATTTAGTGATAGTGATTGTCATGTTAACTCACAACTCGTCCTGAGTGTAATCTGTGGGATCTGTGTTGGTGACACTTGATGATCAACAATGTGTTTATCAGAATTTATATCTCACCAAATGATTATATACTTTCTTAATACAACATTTGCATCAACATGTGGTTTTGTGTACTTTTTATATTAATTTGAAACAACACAGCTCGGTATATTTCTTAGATCATCAGTTTAATTTAGCTCTTTACGTTTTCCTACTGAGAAGGACAAACGATTTGGGGAGATATGCTTGATTTTGAACAGAAATTGCCCATGACATTTTCTCTGTTGTCTAGGGCGGTCAGGTATCCTTGTGGTTAAGCGTTCGCTCGTCACGCCGAAGACCCGGGTTCGATTCCCGCCATGGGTACAACGTGTGAAGCCCATTTCTGCTGTCCCCCGACGTGATATTGCTGGAATATTGCTAAAAGACGACGTAAAACCATACTCACCCACTCTCTGTTGTCTCATCGATTTTATTTGTTTGGATCACTAACCCCAGGGAACCTCTCTTACTTGTGAAATAGCAATAGTATTACTAGCGCTGTATCACAACTAGGAGAGGTTAACAAGTGTTTCATTATATTCATCAAAATGTTTATATAAATGATTGAATTAATAAATAAATAAAACAATTTTTCTTAACCCTTGACATCACTGCTAACCATAGTACGCATCTCCATCCGCATCCAGCGAAGTATGACGTGTAACAGTTAACATGAGTTAACATTGGTCAACCAACTTTGGTTAGACTTTCGTCAGCATGGGTTCACCTGGCCCAGGCTTTTCAAATCGAACGCAAGCACATAATTCCCCTCTCCCATGAGTCTGAAATGCACAACTAATCACAAGAACTCATCTGACGAGAGTTTGGTGTTGAACAACATACAAACAAATAGACAAACATTAGGCGAGGCGAGCACTGGGCTCCCTCCGCATGCTTCAATCAAGAACAGTGCTATTTGAACCGGACTCAAAACGAGGTTACAGCTGGTCCATGGTAGCAATTAGTAGATTAGCAAAGCAATCCCTCGATTTACAATCATTTGTATCAGAAGACGTACTAACCATACTCACTTACCCAATATCAGAATCATGTCATAAACAGCAGAGGGCCAGAACAGTGGTTGACATTACGAGCAACGTTTCAAATGGTCAGGTACGATGACACGCTTTATCAACCAAGTCATCCATCGAGCCTGACCCATTCAAACTTCGGGCAATAAGTTGAGTGCTGCAGGTAGGTTATGGGTGAACAGACGAGTCTTTTTCCGGGAAGTCCGCGTGACTGAATGACCAATAAATATAAGAATAGGTAAACTTCATAGGCGAGTGAAGAGTATTTTACGTCTGCTTCAACTATCGGAGTGAATGGTCTTTCGCCGCAGTCGGCAATGTTGCAGATATAGGTCATGCACAACGCTGAAGTGCTTGAACAGAATTTTTAAAATAAAATGCAAGAGTTACTTTCTATTCTGGGAATTATATCATTTATTTCAAATAAACCATGTTTCAAATGTTCCAGTCATTCTTATTTCCACCCCATCCCTGCTAGTGTTGGACTGATTCAGATGAGCCATTTCAACTGTTAAAGGGGGACTAAGCTCTGGCACATTGGCAGTCTCAGCAAAGTGCTTCAGTGTGGGGCAGGCCAGAAGCTCTCGAAGTTCTCAGAAGTGAAGCTGCCGAACGCGGACATACTTCCAACTATTATCCGCGACAGAGTTGCTTAACTTCACCTGACTGTTGGATTGGCATTCTAGGAATTGGTGGAGCGTGGTAACGGTGTAGGAATCTTCATCGAATCGTCCCTATATACCATAAACCACAAGTTGTTATCCATAAAGTTGTACGTTTTCTTACTTAACTTCTTTGATTTCTGACCTGTGCGCTGTACACATGACCATGTACCACAACATAAACAACCTGAGAGAATGGTCCTTGTGTGAAATATTACGGTGGCCCATAAGGGACATGGCGTCTGTTTTTTCCATACTTTAATATTTCACTTACTTTTATCGTTACCTTTTGCAAATTAACACGTTTTGTCTTACAAATATGTGATAAATCATGTGTAAAGAAGATACTGAATCGCTGAAAAGTGAAACGAAAATGTCAAAAACTAAAATGAAAATGTCAAAAAACAAAAACGAAAATGTCAAAAACTAAAATGAAAATACAGAAAACTATTTCCACCGCGATGATAATATTACCACCCCGGTGTTAATATTTCTACCGAGGTGATAATATTTCTACCGCGGCGATAATATTTCAACCGCGGTGTTAATATTTCTACCGCGGTGATAATATTTCTACCGCGGTGTTAATATTTCTACCGCGGTGATAATATTTCTACCGCGGTGATAATATTTACACCGCGGTGAAAACTATTTACACCGCGGTGGAAATAGTTTTCTGTATTTTCATTTTAGTTTTTGACATTTTCGCTTTTGTTTTTGACATTTTCGTTTTGGTTTTTGACATTTCCATTTTAGTTTTTGACATTTTCGCTTCACATTTCAGGAACTCAATAGCTACTTGAAAGTACATTTTCTATGTTTTCAGTTGTTTTTATACATGATTTATCACATATTTGTATGACAAATCGTGTTAATTTGCTAAAGGTTACGATAACAGTACGTGAAATATCAAAATATGGATAAACAGACTCCATGTCCCTTATGGGCCACCGTAAAATATAGAGTAGAGCTTGTTTTAGTTCAGATGTGTACGTTTTGCCGATTTTTTTGTTTAAAAAAACATTCGTTTTCTTTGTTGTCATATCAACAAGGAAGAAGAAATAGACGACTTCATATATTTCTTTTTTTCCTTTCAATTTTAATTGCATCTGGGTGGAAACAGATGAAAAATACAACCAAAAAATACGGTCGATTATATCATCGTACTGACCAAGTTATTCTATCCGACATGCATTTATGGAAGCCTATCAGTTACGTTATACACGGTGCGACGTGATCTCTTGAATATATGTATACACATATCTCGAAAGAAAGGTGTAAGGGAACACGAAAAGGGTTATGTTCGTTTCACGTGACATCTCCATCAATCACATTATACGCACATATACACAATATACTCAATCTGAATAAAAAAGGGGGCGGTGGGGTATTCTAGTGGTTAAAACGTTCACTCGTTACGCGGAAGGCCCAGATTCGAATCTCCACATTTCTGGTGTCCCCCCGCCGTGATATTGCTGGAATATTGCTAAAAGCAGCGAAAAACAAAACTCACTCACTGTATAAAGAAGATGTGGTAAAATGTAGAAAAGTTCAGAGCTTGGAGCTGTAGTGGGATTGGTGAACCACCATGTCTCGCGAGATCTCGCTTATCCGAGCTGCACCTGAAACAAATATATATTTCAATTCTTTCGATCACTTCAGAAGGATTGGTATTTTTCGGCTTAAATTATCACTGACAGCCTACGTATTAACCCAGGATGAAAATAAATTCCAACCAACATTTCTAAATACTTACGGAAAAAAGTACCTGTGCTTCATATAAAGGTGTGTAAATATTATGTTATTGAAAATAACAACATAATATGTGTTCATTCGTTTTTCATAGTAAGCACTGCCATCATATTATTTATTTCCATTGAATATTGTACTACCGCTGCCTTTATAATTGTTGTGCAGAAATTTGTATTATTTTTATAACCTTAGTGAATTTTGTAACACATTTGTTGATTGTAAACCACTTGTTGGTTGTTGGTTGGTTTCACAAGTGTTTTTACATACAGATTTCTGGATTAACATATTGTTTCACTATGGGAATCGACACGTAACACTGTAGCACTCATCTAGCCAGACGGATGCATCTTCACTGGCTCCAAAACCTTGTGTGCTAGACCCCAGAGGATCGGCCGCCCAACGAAGACGGCCCGTGCACCCACGGCGATGGCTTTGAGGGCGTCCAGCCCACTCCTGACTCCCCCGTCCAGGTAGACCTCGCACCTGCCTCCCACGGCCTCCACCACCTAATGTGGGAGGAAAGCCCGAAGTGATGCAGGTCTCAGACGTTTACCAGTTCGGTGAAACCCAGGAACACGGGTATGGTGCTGACAAACCTAGAGACATAATCGGGGCGAACTGGGATTCGAACCCACAATCATAGGTTTCTGGCGTGCCCAAGGGACGCAACTCTGCAAAGCGAATCGCGGAGCCTTAGACGACTGGGCCACCCGTGCCCCCTCTGCTTCAAAGACAAGGTGGGCGATTCACTAATATTCTTTATATATGTACACACGAATCTCAGTAGAGAAGTGTAATGGTGGGGTGCTATGATTTTTTTGATTTTTTTTTTACAATTTTTTTTTAAACATACATGTCCGCGAGCATGTTATCTATTGTCAACATCACACTCATTTCATAAAAAAACAAAAAACATTTTCTTATGAAACTCACCTCAGGCATTTTTTAACCTGTTATAAGATAATCTAATTTGTCTAATGCCTGACTTCGCACAGGTAATTATCTAAAAACATATTTCTCAATATGAAATAGAACCAAACAATATTTACAGATACTGCTATGTAAATATGATCCTGCACATGTGCACATCTTTGAAAATTGGTTTTATTTTCAAAAAAAATGGTTAAAGAAAGTTGGTACCTCGTGCCGAAACTGCTGCAATTTCTTTTTCTTCCTAATTCAACAAAGCAAAGCTTTTCGCACCATGGTCGCATTGAGGACAACATATTTTATTTCTTCTCTTAGGATTCCATCTATATCAAGGGCCATGTCGAGTAGTAATATTTTGAAATAAGAGTCGGACGTACAAAAACACTACGGTCAGCTGCAGCTAATGATTTCTATCCATAACATTTCAAACTTGAATTTGAATTAAGTATATTCAACTAATTATAAGCTGTCCATTCTCATCACAGGTACGAAGGGAATAACATGGACCGGATCTGAGAGTAAGCTGAAGTTAATAAAGCCCCAGGCTCTAGCCACCTCCACTTTACCAGTCAAAATCCCCTTCACGACAATGGGGAGTTTAGTGATGGCTTTCAGCCAGCGTAGGTCGTCCCAGGTTGCAGAGGGTGAAAAGAGGTTGTTGACAAATGATACCCAACCATCTTCCTTCATCCTGTCTGTCATCCCGTCCAAGGGCTTCACTTCCCCCAACACGCCCAGTCTGAAACAGTGCACTGTGTATTAGTCAGGAGTTCTGTAGGACATCTAACCATCTTCCTTCATCCTGTCTGTCATCCCGTCCAAGGGCTTCACTTCCCCCAACACGCCCAGTCTGAAACAGTGCACTGTGTATTAGTCAGGAGTTCTGTAGGACATCTAACCACCTTCCTTCATCCTGTCTGCCATCCCGTCCAAGGACATCAGTTCCTCCAAAACGTCCAGTCTAAAACAATGCACTGTCTATTAGTCAGGACGAAACGAACACGCATTATACAACTTACATATATACAGTCTCCATTTAATAAGCTTGGTTGACATGCCCAACAATGAGGTTCCATAACATATTATACTTCTATCAAAACGATTAACATGTTGTACGATTAAATTATTTTCACAATGCGTACATATGCTTTTAGTGTATGGATGCTTACATACTTAGTGACGAATTTGGGTGATAGCAAGCATTTGAATGTCGTCCACAAAACTGCGAATTTGCTACAAAACAGACGCCATTTTTATAACTCGCCATTTACTCGACTACGTTTTATACGTTCGTTTAAACACACCAACTCTTCCTTGGAGTATAGTGTTCAATTTTCACGACCTATTAATGATTCGAATTGACAAACTATACATGGTCCTACTAGGTGTTTCAGAGTTATGGTTAAAGTAACTCATTATCACGCCGTGGCATCTGAATATGCTATCGAATATCCCAGTCTTACCTGACACGCAGGTTCAATGAATACACATTCATAACTTGGCAATCTCTACAAAATGTACAGAGATTCCTTGTCGTATAGTCATGGATTCCCATAGTTAATTCCCATAGTATACCTTTTTCTGAAGGTAATACCGTGACACAATCAAGACACATTCATGACAAAATCAAGAGGAATCCGTGACATATAACTATAAAGTGTTGTATATCACGAACCTGTAAGTACGAGGTACTAGCGCGTGGTTCCTCATCTCTGCATGGCGGCGTCCGTGCACGTGGCAGTCAACAGTCAGCGCCAGGGCCGAGAAACCAGCATCTTCTGCTTTCCGTATGAGCCGAGTCAGCATATTTCGGTCTGAGAGGATGTGGATCTGGAACCATCGCAGACAATCTGGCACCTTCTCACCAATCTCATCCATACCCGCGGAGGCAGTGTAAAACACATGCCCAATCTGGAACAGGCTATAAACATGGATCGTTATCACAGTTGTAAGAACCAGTTTAACATGCTGGTGTCAAAAAAGAAAAGATTTGAGGATACACATAGATTATGTATCAGTGACCATGATTGGCATATGAGACAGAAAGATCTTTGCGTTATGGCCGCTTCTCTATCCGGGTGAGCCAATCTACTCACGCCCATGGGAGCGACACAGACAAATACCTTGAGCTATGCCCACTTCTCCGTCTAGGTGAGCCAATGTACACACTGCCATGGGACTGACCCCAATAGGGCAGCTGACCCCATGTCCAAGGATAGTGGTGGACAGGAGACAGCGTGATACATCCCGCATCTACTGGGGCCGAAATTTGTACCTGTGAAAATAGATGTGGACACAAATACGCCGAGCATGGTATATTTTGTCTCCCAAACTGTATTTCTTGTTTTTTCTTTGAAGGTGTTAAATATAACTGGCACATAATAATAAAGTTTTGTATCATTTATTGACCTCAAATTGGTAAAATTATGACGACCCTGGTTTTCACAAGTCCTTGCTGAAATAAACGGCACGTCATTTGATTGTCATCTCTAATTAAATACTTTGTTCCAGAAAGAACTGGACTAATATAAGTTTGTCATTGGTTTCAAACAAACAATAATAATCATAATGCCGCATGTAAGAACATCAGGTATAAGGACCTCAACAGGTTCTCACTGACTGGTATAAGGACATCAATAGGTTCTCACTGACTGTATAAGGACATCAGCTGGTTCTCACTGACTGTATAAGGACATCAACAGGTTCTCACTGACTGTATAAGGACATCAGCTGATTCTCACTGACTGTACAAGGACATCAACAGGTTCTCACTGA
Organism: Haliotis cracherodii; assembly: GCF_022045235.1. Lineage (NCBI taxonomy): Eukaryota > Metazoa > Mollusca > Gastropoda > Lepetellida > Haliotidae > Haliotis > Haliotis cracherodii. The sequence goes on from NW_027266308.1 coordinate 30,766,998, forward strand.
CTGGTATAAGGACATCAACAGGTTCTCACTGATTGTATAAGGACATCAGCTGGTTCTCAATGACTGTATCAGGACATCAGCTGGTTCTCACTGACTGTATAAGGACATCAGCTGGTTCTCACCGACTAGTATAAGGACATCAGCTGGTTCTCACTGACTGTATAAGGACATCAGCTGGTTCTCACTGACTGTATAAGGACACCAACAGGTTCTCACTGACTGGTATAAGGACATCAGCTGGTTCTCGCTGACTGTAACAAAAACATCAACAGGTTCTCACTGACTGTATAAGGACATCAGCTGGTTCTCACTGACTGTATAAGGACATCATCTGGTTCTCGCTGACTGGTACAAAGACACCAGCTGGTTCTCACTGACTGTATAAGGACACCAACAGGTTCTCAATGACTGGTATAAGAACATCAGCTGGTTCTCACTGACTGTATAAGGACATCAACAGGTTCTCACTGACTGTATAAGGACACCAACAGGTTCTCAATGACTGGTATAAGGACATCAGCTGGTTCTCGCTGACTGGTACAACGACATCAACAGGTTCTCACTGACTGTATAAGGACATCAGCTGGTTCTCACTGACTGTATAAGGACACCAACAGGTTCTCAATGACTGGTATAAGGACATCAGCTGGTTCTCGCTGACTGGTACAAAGACATCAACAGGTTCTCACTGACTGTATAAGGACATCAGCTGGTTCTCACTGACTGTATAAGGACACCAACAGGTTCTCAATGACTGGTATAAGGACATCAGCTGGTTCTCAATGACTGTATCAGGACATCAGCTGGTTTTCAATGACTGTATAAGGACATCAGCTGGTTCTCACCGACTAGTATAAGGACATCAGCTGGTTCTCACTGACTGTATAAGGACATCTGCTAGTTCTCACTGACTGTATAAGGACACCAACAGGTTCTCACTGACTGGTATAAGGACATCAGCTGGTTCTCGCTGACTGTAACAAAAACATCAACAGGTTCTCACTGACTGTATAAGGACATCAGCTGGTTCTCACTGACTGTATAAGGACATCAGCTAGTTCTCGCTGACTGGTATAAAGACATCAAGAGGTTCTCACTGACTGTACAAGGACATCAACAGGTTCTCACTGACTGGTATAAGGACATCAACAGGTTCTCACTGATTGTATAAGGACATCAGCTGGTTCTCAATGACTGTATCAGGACATCAGCTGGTTCTCAATGACTGTATAAGGACATCAGCTGGTTCTCACCGACTTGTATAAGGACATCAGCTGGTTCTCACTGACTGTATAAGGACATCTGCTAGTTCTCACTGACTGTATAAGGACACCAACAGGTTCTCACTGACTGGTATAAGGACATCAGCTGGTTCTCGCTGACTGTAACAAAAACATCAACAGGTTCTCACTGACTGTATAAGGACATCAGCTGGTTCTCACTGACTGTAAAAGGACATCATCTGGTTCTCGCTGACTGGTACAAAGACATCTGCTGGTTCTCACTGACTGTATAAGGACACCAACAGGTTCTCAATGACTGGTATAAGAACATCAGCTGGTTCTCGCTGACTGGTACAAAGACATCAACAGGTTCTCACTGACTGTATAAGGACATCAGCTGGTTCTCACCGACTGTATAAGGACATCTGCTGGTTCTCACTGACTGTATAAGGACATCAGCTGGTTCTCACTGACTGTATAAGGACATCAGCTAGTTCTCGCTGACTGGTATAAAGACATCAACAGGTTCTCACTGACTGTATAAGGACACCAGCCGGTTCTCAATGACTGGTATAAGGACATCAGCTGGTTCTCACTGACTGGTATAAGGACATCAGCTGGTTCTCACTGACTGTATAAGGACATCAGCTGGTTCTCAATGACTGTATAAGGACATCAGCTGGTTCTCGCTGACTGGTACAAAGACATCAGCTGGTTCTCACTGACTGTATAAGGACATCAGCTGGTTCTCACTGACTGTATAAGGACATCAGCTGGTTCTCGCTGACTGGTATAAAGACATCAGCTGGTTCTCACTGACTGTATAAGGACATCAGCTGGTTCTCACTGAATGTATAAGGACATCAGCTGGTTCTCACTGACTGTATAAGGACATCAGCTGGTTCTCACTGACTGTATAAGGACATCAGCTGGTTTTCACTGACTGTACAAGGACATCAGCTGGTTCTCGCTGACTGGTATAAAGACATCAGCTGGTTCTCACTGACTGTATAAGGACATCAGCTGGTTCTCACTGAATGTATAAGGACATCAGCTGGTTCTCACTGACTGGTATAAGGACATCAACAGGTTCTCACTGACTGTATAAGGACATCAGCTGGTTCTCACTGACTGTACAAGGACATCAACCGGTTCTCAATGACTGGTATTAGGACATCAACAGGTTCTCACTGACTGTATAAGGACATCAGCTGGTTCTCACTGACTGTATAAGGACACCAACAGGTTCTCAATGACTGGTATAAGGACATCAGCTGGTTCTCGCTGACTGGTATAAAGACATCAGCTGGTTCTCACTGACTGTATAAGGACATCAGCTGGTTCTCACTGAATGTATAAGGACATCAGCTGGTTCTCACTGACTGTATAAGGACATCAACAGGTTCTCACTGACTGTATAAGGACATCAGCTGGTTCTCACTGACTGTATAAGGACATCATCTGTTTCTCGCTGACTGGTATAAAGACATCAGCTGATTCTCACTGACTGTATAAGGACATCATCTGTTTCTCGCTGACTGGTATAAGGACATCAGCTGGTTCTCAATGACTGGTATAAGGACATCAACAGGTTCTCACTGACTGTATAAGGACATCAGCTGGTTCTCACTGACAGTATAAGTACATCAGCTGGTTCTCAATGACTGGTATAAGGACATCAGCTGGTTCTCACTGACTGTATAAGGACATCAGCTGGTTCTCAATTACTGTATAAGTACATCAGCTGGTTCTCAATGACTGGTATAAGGACATCAGCTGGTTCTCAATGACTGTATGAGGACATCAGTTGGTTCTCACTGACTTGCAGGTAGAATAGGTCAACAAGTGCCATCTTTTAACGTATTTTGGTATGACGTGGCCTTGGATCTAACCTGGGACGCTCTACCACTGGACCACGGAGTCGGTTTATTTCTAATGAAACTGATTCATATAGAAACTGTATGTGTAACGGTTGATATGATATTCTGAAAATTACAACTTTAGTTTTGTCAATATTGACAGGTTGACCCTCATTGTTACAGTAATAAGCATGTTTGTCTAGTTGTGACTGCAAGCCAGCAGTTGTTATATTCATTAGGACCATGTCATCAGCAAAGAGTAATAAATATAATTCAGAGTTCACCAAATTCGATGTTTTGTTACATAGCCTGTATGAGTGTATACATTCATGTACATCCCCGTTCGTTTTCATTATTATTTATTACAAAATCCAAACTGTGCAAGGTGTATATACTTTGAATGTTGAAACCTTGATCAAACATTATTAGCATGAGTCGTATGACACTTTTTGATATTTTGGTAGAAAGAACGAGCTCGATTGTACCTCAAAAGTTCTGAAATGTAAACACCAATGGCTGGAGCTGCTGGAGTGTGGCTCGACATAAAGGGAAGGTTGACTATTGGAAAGTTGAAGTCATCCCTCTGTATGGTCTTGCCATTCAGTCTTGTGGAGAGTTGTTTAGGCATGCAATAACATTCACATAAGAATGTAATGTAATTGAAAAGCCATCACTGCTTTTTATAAGTCGTATTTCAATCAATAAACCGCTACCTTTTGAAGCGCAAAAGGTATTCGGGGCGGAATTCATGTCCCACCCCCCGGCGATGACACCAGCATTATGTGTATTGACACAGGAGAGCATATCGATGTACGAATGAATATTCACTCTTTGAAATGTAACATGTTTACAGCTTTCCACATGCTAATACCATTCAAAATAATCATACCACCGGATAAACGAGAAATTTGAACTATTTCGATGTTTTTTTCCCTATAGCCTTTAGGGCTATATCTGAATGTGCATAAATCTTAATAGTATTTATGTTTACAAGTAGCACTGTAGTATTAGTACTGTAAGTAGTATTAGTAAAAGTCTAGTGTCGTATTAGATGTGTAATATTAGCATTAATAGTAGTTGGACATCAGTATTAGTTTAGTGGTAGTTCTGTAATACATGTGGCAGTAGTACTAGTGGCAGTAGTACTAGTAGTAGTCGTCGTAGTCGTAGTCGTAGTAGTAGTAGTAGTAGTAGTAGTAGTAGATCTCTGAAATAAATGATTTTTTCAAACTTCCTTTAGGGGTCCACTTCATCAAGTGCATATCGTGTGCCACTCACCCTATATCCACACTCCGTAATCACATATAATAGACGTATAAGGTCCTGTAGAGACTAGCCTACCTCTTAAAGGCCTCAGCATTATCTCTGAACGTGTCTTCATAGTTTGCTCCGTGGTTGAAGTATGCACGGGCGTAAGTCGACAACTTTGTTTCCGCTGCTTTCTGATTTTCCTTGACACAGACTAGCTCGCTCGCCATTTTGTTTTGTATGCAGACGACACACAAATGTAGCATAAGGGAGGCAACTGTGTGCTTCAAATTACACAGTGTGTTGCTTATGCATCATGCAATCATTGTTTATTCAGAATACCGTATTTCCTCGATTAAATGCCGCGTGCCGAGTATCTGAAATATATAAATGCCGGTTCTGGATTAAACGCCGGAAAGTTTTTTATGCACGGAATTCACCCCATTATTGTCTTTGCTTAATTATCCTCGCCAATGAGATGCATTTTAGAGAACTTTTAAACTACGATACCGAAGGAGGTTCTGAGCGAATCATTGGTCGGAAATTGAAATTACAATCGACGGTTCTCGATTAAACGCCAGAGGTAAAGAGCGTCTGAAAAAGAAATATACACCCGGGCGTTTAATGGTGGAAATACAGAACTGAATGGCCATATATTACGCCCATAGTAAACATAAGTGATAAGTGACAAATGATTGTGAGACAGTATTTTACAGTATTATTCTTTATTAACAGCATTGCATGGCGTATAAACATTGGACCGCTTCCGTGGTCTAGTGGATAGAGCGTCCGCCCGGGGAGCGGAAGGCCGTGGGTTCGACCCCCGGTCGCGTCATACCAAAACACGTTAAAAGATGGTGCTTGTTGTTACCCTGTCTAGCGCTCGGCATTAAGGGGCTAAAACAAGGACTGGCCGGCTTGGGGTCAGTATACTGTGTCTGAGTGGAGTATTCATGTTAAAATGCGGCATGGTATCTCAGTGAGCTAGCACTATAAAATCGGCATTAGTCCAGACTTGTACAAACAGCCACACACACACACACACACACACACACTCACACACATGCATGCAATAATCCTGTACGCGACGTTAAACCCTATGTAAAAGTATTAAATGTGTTTTGTTACCATTTTGGTAGCAGTTTGAAGTATTTATCAACCAATGGCAACCCTTATTTGTTCCAAAACCTGTAATCCAGTGTTAATTCTTGGCGGGAATCGGGAATACAGTACAGTTTTAGATTGGTTGGTTGGTTTGTTGTTTAACGCCGCACTCAGCAATATTCCAGCTATATCTGTAAATAATCGAGTCTGGACCAGACAATTCAGTGATTAATATCAAGTACATCGATCCACGCAGTTGGGATCGATGACATGTATCAACCAAGTCAGCGAGCCTGACCACCCGATCCCATAATTCGCCTTTTACGACAAGCATAGTCAATATTGTGACTTAATCCTCTGATTCTCGTCCTTATGTCAATCTCTCTTTAAAATAAATAGGATATATTTGTCATATACCTTTACTGCCATTCTTGGTTCACGCCTCATGCATAGGTTATTTTTAAGGAGAGTTCAATGTCAGATGCTGGCATATACTTTATCAAAAACTTGTGTGTAACAACTGATCTTATTTAAAGAATATTATTCAAAATATGACACAGGCAATCAGATTTCGATATTTCGCTCGGGGTTTTATTGCTGTTTCACATAAACGACAAAAAACATATACTTTGCAACAGTTTTAGTGAGATAATAGTATATCAGCAATACCCGGTGTGCCTTCAGATAAGTGAGGCCACCCAACATACATGCAGTTCGTGAAGGTGATGATGTTCAGCTTCTACTCCCCTGCCACACACAACACCTAGGGTGGGTTATGCCTTCGTCTTCACTCAGAGCATGGAGCTGTAGTAGGATTTGTGAACCACCATGTCTCGCGAGATCTCGCTTATCTTAGATGCTCCTGAAATAAAGAGTGAGTTTGGAGATTGTTTTAACGCAGCTTTAAACAGCATTTCAGTTATAGCAGGCTATATTATGTCAGCTTGATGCGGCAAAAAAAAACGATGTGATGCAGACTAAGGCATCTGTTTCGACAATCATTTTTGAGAATCGATCCACCCAAATCGGGTATGATGACATACATCAACCAAGTCACCGAGCTTGTCAACCGATCCCTTAGTCGCCTCTTACGACAACATGAGTTGCTAAAGACCAATTCTAACCACGGTCTACCACAAGCGAACTTACTATTATTTAAGTTAATATGTGCATATTCTACTATAAGTTCGTCCAATCGGGATATCTATGGACATTATGTGAATAACGGTCCTGCAGCTGGACATAATAGCTGAGACTGGCCATCGACTGACCTGCTAGAGCCATGCCCGTGTTTAGTTCATCGCCCAAGATCTGCAGCACCTTCTCTGCTCCTTCGCATCCCTGGGGGACAACAACATCATCTTGTTCTTATTTCACCGTTTCCCTTAATCATATTTTAAAACACTCACCTTTTTGACAATTTAATTGAATTTTGTCCCACAACCAAACGGTTTAAAAAACAGATTTGTAAAGTAACCCTTACTTTGTCTTTGAGAATTAAGTAAACGGTCAAAACATACAGCCTGAAACCGTGTGCGAAAAATCAACAGTCATTATTATATATCTGAACTTCGAGATGAACTTACATATCTGCGCCAAGGCTGTCAAGTAATTTTAAAGCGAGCACTCCGCAGTCACCTACCGTATGTGCTAGACCCCAGAGAATCGGCCGCCCAACGAAGACGGCCCGTGCCCCCATAGCGATGGCTTTGAGAGCGTCCAACCCACTCCGGACTCCCCCATCCAGGTAGACCTCGCACCTGTCCCCCACGGCCTCCACCACCTCCCGCAGGGCGTCCATCTAAAGTGGGGTAGATAAACACAGCCATATATTATTTCAGCATCAACAGTGCCGTGTGTTAATCTTTTTGCTGTACAGTTTTCATAGTAGACGTCGGCCCGCAGGCCCAAGGCCGACAGATTTGTTCTCGGGCTGCTGGTTTTAAAATTACGGCCTGCAGTATATAAATATTTAATTATTAAGCATTATTTCAGTATAGTGATAAACATAATTTTCATATTTATAAACAGTAGGATTAGACCTTTCAAATGATGTATGACATGTAGTCGCAAAGATGATTTACAAGCTGATATTTTCCTGATAAATGTAGGCTTCATCTATCACCACCGAGTCCCTGGGAACTCGGTGTGATAGCAGTAATAGCTTCTGTATGACTGGTTATGTTTTGTAATTTATATTGCAAGAGTATGTCTCCAAGCTTCTGATAAAATGTTTGAGCCGACAGTTTTTTCCACTGGGCCTACAATTTCTTTTCAAATTTGCTGACCCTTAAGTCTCTCAGTTTACTCTGCTGAGTTTCAGACGCTGTTGCTGTATCTTCAAGGGTTAGATTTGACTGTCTGGTGTATGTTCAATACAGTCACTGACACGTACGTATTGAATTGTGGTCGTGAACAACGTGATTAAACCTTCTCTTTAGCCTTTCCTCTGTTTCATTTGTTTTGTTGTTTAATGCCACGCTCGGTAATATTCAGCCACACTCGGTAATATTCAGCTATATGACGGCTGCCTGTAAAAACGCGAGTCTGGACCATGCAGACAAACCAGTCTTGATATTATGGGCAACAATCAAGGCCGTTGGGGTACGAGATCACCCTATCACCGAGCCTGACCACCCGATCCATTGTGTCGCCTCGTCCGACCTTCATACAGGTTCTATGTTTGAATTCTGAAGACTGAATGGGAATCGCTCAGCCTATCAGCATTGGAGCATGTCACGTCTCTTGCATCCTCCCGAGGCAAGGGAGTTAACTGACTGTAAACGTCCAGGACTTTTATAGTCAGTTAACTCCCTTGCCTCGGGAAGGTGCGCCTCCTGCTGTCAAAAAGCCCAATAGAGGTCTTATCAGACAATAATTGAATCTGCTACTGTTTCCTGACAACTCTGACGTCCGAACTTTGTAGAAATCCCCATCCCCTTTCTCACCGTGGCGGGTACACAGTCCAGCTCCCGACCCCCGTGGTTCGACACCCACACAGCATCGGCACCTGCCTCGACAGCTTCCCGGGCCCCCTCACCTGGCAACGCAGGAACATGTATGCTCAACAACAAAGGTTCCTGTGACACCAATATTTTAGTGTATTTTTCAAACAAGTAAAGTTTGGTTTTCAATATTGTAGTACATGTATGGAATCAAGTCACAAAAACGCAGCTGCTACAGAAAAGCGTGCATTCCATGAAAAAGTTGACTTTTATGCAAGCCCCATGCATTTCACTACCAAAGAAAGAGTATAAAAACATGTGCGTTAACGGGATTCCTGATGCATTGTTTAGCATCGTGCTGACAACTACTCAGAAAACAGCAAAATTACGCAATTTTTCAACATTACGAAATGCCACGCCTGTCCGAAAATGGGCGCCTGCGAGCCATTGGTATGCTTGAAGCAGGATCGAGTCAACGTGATGTTGCAAGACAATTTAACGTCCACAGAAACACCATTTGGTGTTTATGGCAACGTTGGAAACAGACAAATGCAGTCAGAGACAATCCTCGGAGTGGCAGGCCACGCGTTACCAATAATCGACAAGACAACTGGATTCGAACAACACACCTACGAAATCGATTCCAGCCAGCAACACTGACTGCAAGAAACACCTGGCCTTCGAAGAATATCTTCCCAAACCGTACGTCGTCGCCTCAGATGTGCAGGGATTGTCGCCAGAAGACCCGCCAGACGTCCCATTTTGACAGGAAAGTCACCGCCAAGCACGTCTACAGTGGTGCAGACAGCGTCTACGCTGGACGGCCATGCAGTGGGGACAAGTTCTATTCACTGACGAGTCTCGTTTTCACCTCAGCCACAGCGATGGACGGATTCGAGTGTACCGACGACGAGGTGAATGTGGGATGAGATGGATCAGCGCCTTCGACGTCAACCACTCCACATGGAACTTCGAAACATGCTCCAGCAGATATGGACAGATATCGCACAGGACTTTGTGCGACGCCTGTCCATTCCATGAGACGAAAATGTGTTGCTTGCATCGAAACAGAAGTGGACACACACGCTATTGATTTGTAAATTGACATTTTGGCATGGTCATGGGTTGTTGTTTTTATGAAATCACGCATTTTCTGAAGTCAGTATGGCAAATTAAACCATTTGAACACTTACATGAGTCTTTTATCTGTTGCAAACCGAAATTGTTTCAGATTTGGTTAAAAACATAACTTTGCATTAAATCTTATTCAATGTCACAGGAACTTTTGTTGTTCTGTATATATTGCATCATGGGCAAGCTAATTCAGAAACGACTGTCCGAAATCTAAGGCTTTTCGTCATCAGAATTCCTCAATGAGGTGAGGTGAAATGGGGCGTAACGTCCCGTCAAAGATTATTGCATGTACGTGTGTGTGTTTGTTTGGCTGCTTGTACTAGTCAGGACTGATGCCGATTTATAGTGCTAGCTCACTGAGATACCTTGCCGCAGTTTAACATGAATATCCCATTCAGACACAGTATACTGACTCCGAGCCGACCAGTCCTTGTTTTAGCCCCTTAATGCCGAGCGCCAGACAGGGTAACAACAAGAACCATCTTTTAACATCTTTTGGTAAGACGCGACCGGGGATCAAACCCCGGACCTTCCGCTCCGGGCGGACGCTCTACCACTAGACCACGGAGGCTATTCCTCAAGAACCAAGCGGATAGGTTACACACTGGCTAGAGTAATCTCTATTGGCAATTTGTTTTATTCAGTCCCACGTACCTCTATATCCACCGACATGTATGTTTGAAGGTACCTGTTACAATGCCCTTCGCTATCACCGGGAGTTTGGTGATGGTCTTCAGCCATCGCAGGTCGTCCCATGTTGCGGAGGATGAAAAGAGTTTGTTGACGAACTTGCTCCATCCTCCCTCCCTCTCCTCATCAGACATCCCGTCACGTGACTTCAATCCCTCTAGCACACCTAGCCTGAAAATAAATGTGTATTCCTTGAGGCTGAAAAAACATGAGCGTCACGACTCTTTTAATGTGCCTCATAAGTCGATTTCGGCTGCACACGCGTTTCATGTTGTCCTTGGTTGATGCATGTCATCATATCACGCATAGATCGGTGCTGGGTTTTCTAGTTCAGACTCGATTATTCACAAACCGCCATCATGTAGCTGGAATGTCGTTGTGTGCGGTGTTAAACAACAAAATGAACACTTTACTGCGGCTACTAACTTGTAAGGAGCTGGCAATGTGAAGTGGTTCCTCATCTCAGCATGGCGGCGTCCGTGCACGTGGGAGTCAACAGTTAGCGCCAGGGCCGAGAAGCCAGCATCTTCTGCTTTCCGTACGAGCCGAGTCAGCATATTTCGGTCTGAGAGGATGTGGATCTGGAACCATCGCAGACAATCTGGCACCTTCTCCCCAATCTCCTCCAGACCCGTGGTGGCAGATGTGGACAGTGTGAAACATCGGCCAAGTCGGGCACAAGCTGCAGACATGATGAAGAGCTAATATTCGGACATTAGTATGAGAGAGTAGGGTTTAACAGAGACCATATACCGATTTCTGCTCTCTGGGTTTAACGAGGCTTCTAAAAAATATTTCAGTAATATCAAAGGCGTGTCAGCTTGATGTGGGAGGACAGCCCAAAGTGATGCAGGTCTTAGACTTTACCACTGTGGTGGAACCAATGAGTACTTGCTGTGGTAAATATGGGCTGCTTCGACTTATCAGCATTTAATGTTGTTAAAGACCATCTGGCAATGACTGTTATTAAGGAAGTTCGGGTTACCTGGAGCAAAGAGTAATTATAGCATAATGGACAGGAAGAGACCAAAATTTAAAGGGACGATTAAAATGAATATCGGGTGGTTACTATACACAAACGTATAAACGTAAACAAGACCTTGTAAATATTTTACGGTCTAAGCAGCGAAGAAAAATTACAGCTGTGGCAATACATTTAAAACAAATGTTCAGCATGTCCCTTTAAGAACTTTTATGGATGCTTCATAAATACACGTGTGTGCTGTTCATATCTGGAGTGAGTGAAAATTATTTAACGCCGCTTTTAACAGTATTCCAGTTATATCATGGCGTGTCAGCTTAATGTAGGAGGAAAGCCCGAAGCGATGCAGGTCTCAGAAGTTCCATAGGTTTCATGACGCAACTTTGTACAGCAAATTGCGACGCCTTAGACGACTGGGCCACCTGTGCCCCTCTCACCTGGAAGCTGAATTATTGCACTGAATTTGTACCCTGGTCCATTAGGCCTTAATACTGAATAAACATGTCTGTCTGTGATCTGTCATCATGTGGCCCGACGGTGTGGATCTCGTTGCTCATATGCCATCAATCATTGACCCATACTTGGCCAAAACTCGGTCATAAAATTGTGGTCGTTATATATAGCTGGAACACTACTGACTGTGATGTACAACAGTGTTCACTCACAGTGTAAGGGAACACAAGCATCATATAACTATGGACAGTACATCAAGTCAAATATGTTTAACTCATCTCCAAACCTAAAGGGATCAGGTGATCAAGCTCGCTGACTTGGCTGATGGATGGCATCGTATCCCAATTGACAAGAAAGGAGAAATATCCTACATTTATTCAAATAACAACATGCAGTGACGTAATTACAGAAAATATGGATATCTACACGTCCACACAATACTTTCTTCTTAAGTCAAAGCGTGGTTTCACTTTACTGACTGGGCATTCTGTAACCTGAACCTCTTGCACTAACATTACCAGACAATAGTACAAAACATTACCAGACAATAGTACAAAACATTACCAGACAATAGTACAAAACATTACTAGGCAATAGTACAAAACATTACCAGACAATAGTACAAAATATTACTAGGCAATAGTACAAAACATAACCAGACAATAGTACCAAACATTACCAGACAATAGTACAAAACATTACTAGGCAATAGTACAAAACATTACCAGACAATAGTACCAAACATTACAAGACAATAGTACAAAACATTACCAGACAATAGTACAAAACATTACCAGACAATAGTATATAACATTACCAGACGATAGTACAAAACATTACCAGACAATAGTACAAAACATTACCAGACAATAGTATAAAACATCACCTAACAATAGTTCAACCTACTCCACCTGTTGCGGATGTGAGTGTACGTACCGCGAGCTACAGCCACCTCTCCTTCGGGGTGGGCCAGACGACACATGGCAACAGAGGACACGCCGATAGGACAGTCTACTCTCTGCCCCAGAATGGTGGTCGCCATTGATCGATTGGACACATCCCGCATATACTTCGGTCGAATCTTGTACCTGTAAACCGTATCAGTGACACTGAAGTTGCAATGCGACAAAACTGATAAAAAATAGTGGTGGGAAAGCTTTAAATACGCTTTGAATATTTGGAATTCGTGTATTGATATCGAGTGACAGATAATAGTGTACAACATTGAGAATCCATTGTTGAATAGGCATTACTTACATGTTGACGGATGACAATGTAAACAAAAATTATGGATAATTTCTATATTTACTGTTATAGGCGACATTTCGGTATAGATCGATATACCATTGTCAAGCAAGGTTAAATTCTGAACATGTTACAGATAATAAATGGTAGGTGGAGGAATAAGAGTAACAACAATTGCAGACATAAGAGAGATTAACGTGAGTAGGTCAAGTAACGACAACAGAAGAATAATACTGCAACAACATGTTTATTGAGAATCCAGCAGTGAATATTTTGTTTTTACAATAAGCCGCGTCAATACCTGAAAAGACCCAGCACTATTTAACTTGAAAGATCGTGTGTGTTGTGGCATATTAGCAGTTATATATGTGACAGTCAATTCTAGTATCTGACACTGTAAATGCGTCACCACAACATAAACCTTACTATAATTGTCACGTGTAAATTGCATGATAAAGGTACTAGCATCTGTGGCATGGGAAGAGTAATGAAGTTGGGTCCATATAATAAGTCAACTCATTGACACTTCTTGTTTCTTAACTGCCACTTAAGAGCCAAAGACCGTGATTCAAGAAGCATGTATTGAAACATTCATATTGCAAATTAACTTACACTAGTTGAGCTATGTCAGATTGTTGTGAATGTTTCCTGTGCGTGGTGTGCCTTATACATGTATTAGGAAACAAACGTTCGTTCAATAACGCCTGGATCTGATTCGGATCATATTACCAGGGGCGGATCATATACGGGGAGGGGCAAATTTCCCAAGACACCGCCAGGGGGATATCTGCACGAAGACGGCAGGTCAACTGTGCTCCGTGTGCATTGTGTTCTGTGATATTTACTCAGGCAATATAGTCTACGTTTACATCAAATTAGGAATGTAATGAACCATCATTTCCAATCGATATTTAATAATTCATGGTATACAAAGTAGGCCTAGATCCTAATGAAGAAGACCATTGCATCACCTCCCGAAAGCATCAGTGTTATCTCTGTAGGTGTCTTCATTATTCGCCCCACTGTTGTAATATTCACGGACATACTTTGACAGTTTTGCCTCGGCTATTTTCTTAAAGTCTTCGATACACACAGGATCGGTCGCCATTCCTGGAGATGTCTCTGTTGGGTACGAGCACGAGTTATGGGGGTCTGCTTACCGGTGATCCACAAAAAACGTAACCCCGGTGACGTAATCGCCCCGCCCCGTTATAAAGCAGGTGTCAACAGCGTGCGGAGGACCAGACACCGACGGCCTTCTGTTTCTTCGGAGAAGAAAAGACTTTTCACGCCTACATTTGTAACCGCACTGTCATAATATCTGATCTCAAAACAATTATTTATTTGTAATATTTTATTAAACTAGAAACGTGATGTAACTATTTAACGCCTTTGCCTTCAAATATATTAATGATTAATAAACGGGAAGTATTTTCACCAGATTGGTTTGCAAGACACAGAGACCTGCTCTGCTAGACATGACATAATATATTTCAGACTAAGATCTCATTTATGCGTTCTGCACCTCTAAGTAAAAATTTATGATTTTGTAGAGTATAGCAAATATATACTGAATAGGGCTGGGACGAGTCCAAATTTACTACCCGGCTACCCACCCGCTTATTACCGATCCTACCCGGGTACCCACTGTAGGTCTCAAGAGATAGGTACAAGATGTCCGATTGGGGTTTGTTTTACCATAGCCCTGGCAAAATGTATTTAGATACATGTATTAAACGATCTGGTAATGCATACACTGAAGTTGACTTAAGTTATATCATTATTCAACCATATGAAAACTCAGAAGAAAATGCGAAAATTAGTGACTTGTAGTGTAACCATAGAGTGCTAGATAATTTTTGTCAATAAACAATATTTCATGTGACTAACCACATTTCCGGGTAGTTCTGTGGGTACCCGGGGCCCACTCGGTACTCGGTACTCTTGCGTTTTTGTTTGACAAACATTTCATAACAAAAGTAAATCAACACCGTCATTGTGTTGCGGTGTTTCTTTTTCATGGCAATGGTTCTGCAAATATTATTAGTATGGCCTAATTACAACCGTGGATATCTTATAATTGATTTCAATAAGTGCAGAATATTGATTTAATGCGTTGTTTATCGTAGCGAGCGAAGGGTGAAAACTTCAATTTCGATGTGTCAAATGTTTTGCTCCTAAACTTTAATATATTTTTCATTCATTTATTGTTTTACTTTTTTTACTTTTATATATCCGGAGGATAAGAATGATGCTCTTCCTAAGCCTGCATCCACTCACTCAAATTTCAAGGATATTGGGTATGTTTTGATATTTGAGTGTGGTCGGCAAGTACATTGTGTTTTGAGTTACTTCCCTTCAACAATAGCTTTCATGTCTAAAAGATGTTTATCTCTTCAGATGTTATTTAATCCCCCAAGCTGCATGGAATACAAGGTTTTCAGAAACTAGTGATTCTGTCATTCTTCATATTTAGATGTTTGCTTTTTGCATTTATGCATCTAAATAAGCTTAATTTCCATACATAACAAGGTAAGTCTGCGAGTTGATTCCACGGTTCAAAGACCCTACCGCTGGCACCAGCTGCTTCCAGTTACAGTGTCAGTGTGTGCATGTGTATGTCTGGACTAAACAAAGGATTCGTTGAAAACATCTTTTGGTCTCTATAACCAAATATGATCTTATGACACAACGTGTTTCTCCGTCATATTTTGACCTATTTCTTCTGCCCTGACACTCTTGAATCTGTTGGCCCAGACCATATGGCCTCTGGCTGAACCAAATAAGCTGCAAAGTTGATGTTACTAGGGGTGGAATGAGTCCAAATTTACTACCCGGGTACCCACCCCCCTATTACCCAGCCCCCTATTACCCGACCCTACCCAGCTACCCGCTGTAGGTCTTAGGAGATAGCTGATAGGTACAAAATGTCTGATTGGGAAACGTTTGACCGTACTCCTGTCAAAATGTATTTAGATACAGGTATAAAATGATCTGGTCATGCCTAAACTGAAGTTGACTAAAGTTTTATCTTTATGCAAACATATAAAGTCAGAAGGAATGTGTGCATAGTCAGAAAGAAATGTGACTATTTGTTATTTAAAGTGATAGAGTTCTAGATAATTTTTGCCATTAAATAATAATATAATCACGTGGCTAACCACGGGTCCATGTAGTCCTGTGGGTACCCAGATCCTACTCAGTACCCACCTGACCCTAGACCCGAGTCCCAGCCCCAGATGTTTCAGCCAATTATAACCTGGTCAAGAGATTCAGATCCTTGTCTCAATATGGCATCATGGTATTCCTATTTGAAGACTCATTAATAGACATTTATCAGCCACATTTTCAAATAGCAAAGAGAAATTTTGTAAATTATGTATGTGTTCGGTGCCAAGTCAAAATAGACAGTGTTAAAACAGTGTCTGTCATCTGAAGTGTAGTCCAAATATATCCAATACAGCCCATAATGTTTGGCAAGTCTAGATTACTGCAGTGTTTGAAAATGAAGAAAGTCTCTGGGCCCCTTTTTATTATATTTCATAACTATGATTTAACAATTGTTTTTTCTGTAAAGTATGTTCATTTCAGAGATGAGATGTTAGTCCATCTGAAAGTGATGCATCCATAATCATCCAATCTCATTAAAATCAGATTTTAATGAGACTGACAATCATCGCTATCAATGATGATGTTTTAATTTATTCAAGAGTTTTGAATCTGATTACCAATATGACCATTGTTCAAGACATGTTTTTCTTCAAATTGAAGAAATTTGATTGAAATTTGATATTTGTGTAGTTTTAACTGTTTGTTGTGGGGATCAGCTCATATGTGCTAGAGGCCAAAGCCATTGTTATGGTCATCAGGAAATGTTGGTTGCATCATAGATTGCCAGCTATAGGCATGATAGGATTCTCTTGGTTAAAAAACTTTCTTAGGGTTGCTTTCTGTGTCATGTTTCAGATTTGGTTCTACTGTTACCATGGTTACTATCTGACACATGTTCACTACATCTTTTTCTTATATTTCTTTAAGATGAAGACTTGCTTGAAATATGTTGCATGATGGATGAGGGTCACATGATCAGTCACATGATAGGCGCAAGGCTGGACAGTTGCTCTGCTTACAATGAGGTGCCTCGGTAAGCGTCAGTGATCACACAGTTGAATAGAGATATACACTATTGTACAGTAACATCAGGAAATTGTCTGTAATAATTGTTAATTATGTCACTTAAATAAATTGTCATGTCCAGATTATCTGAGACCAGACTTACCATGTTTACATGACATCACTTTTTGCACTATGATAATTAACACAAGGAAATGTAAATTAAACTCCGCCATTAATTTTCATGTTTAATTATCCATGTTCAGTATTGCTATTTTGTCATGAGTATATCTTTTGTCTTAAGGTCCTAGGAAATGGCGATGGATTTTAACGACATTGCTGATAGGTGTGTTCCTGTACCTGGTGAACCTTGGTGAGAAAATTCATTTTTTGTGAAAATCATAAACAAAAACATTGAGAGTAAAATTGTATGTGTAACTACCATGGCTATAACTGTTTTGGTTTTGATAATTGACAGTCATTTTCTTTTTGCATCCATTGGGTTTTCAATTTTTCTGCATATACCCTCTTAGAATCAAATATTTGGCACCCGACAAAGCATTATGTGATGAAAACATTAATTTTGTTCTTTGTCTCTCTCTAGGTCAACAAAGTGAGAAAAGTGTTCGCAAAGATTATGTGGAAAACCTCCGCCCCTCATGTACGTAAAACAGTAAATATTTTGTCTTCTTGCTAATAATTTACAATTTCCTCATCTTCATTTTGGTCAAGTTGGCTTATGATGTGAGGTATAAACAAGATTGTTGGAAGAAATAAGCCTCTTACTTATATGATTTTTTGTTTGTTTGGTTGTTGCTTAACATTGCACTCAGCTATATGACGGCGGTCTGTAAATAATTGAGTCTGGACAAGACAATCCAGTGACTGATATCATTAGCATCTATCTACGCAATTGGGATACGATGACATACATCAGCCAAGTCAGCGAGCCTGACCTACCCATCCCGTTAGTCGCATCTTACAACAAACATGGTCGCCTTTAACGGCAAGCATGGTTTGCTTAAGACCTATTGTAACCCGGATTTTCACAGGTTTTATTTATTTGAAACATGCAAGCTTTATGAGAACTTCTCCTTGTAACTATAGCAACCAAGTAGGAATTAATAGATCCAGTTGAAATAAGACATTTTGCCTGGAAGTACAATAACTTGATTATTATCCACTTGACACAAACGAATTAGCAATAAATCTAAAGTAGTCGTGCTGAAAATGTATTTGCCTCAAACACCAAGAAAAATATACTTGTCAATATATGGTACAAATATCTCTAACACATTGTCAGAAAAGATGTTGAAACTGGCATACTGTATACTCATTTATGTTCAATGTGATTGCTTCTTGAACCTTGCACAACATTTACAAATGAAGCCACATGTATGTTATATAAAAACTTGGAAACTGTTTGTTCATCTTTTGTAGAACTTTATTTGTGGCTTATCTTTGCTCTCAGACTTTTTACTTCCAATTCAGAAAATAGTCAACTATGCTGAGCATGTTTTACACATGTTTCTATTCTGTTCCTCTGTTTAGAGAATGAACAGTGATAAATAAATATTATTGTATAATTATTAAGGGTAACAATTACCCAACAACGTTTAGTTACTATGGTTAAAGATTAATGATAATGTCTGCAAATGATGATGATGTTTTTCAGCTGTTCTGTCCCTGAGATACCCGAAAGTAGACAAATGGGACCTGGAACATATACTTGGCACGTTCTCAGGTAAGTAGATGATATTCCATCTCTTCAGCTGGTGACAAAGCAGTAGTGTATTGAAGGGGTTGAACCGATTGACCCAAGTCACTTCCCCTTTCACTTAAAAAATAATATAAGAATTTAATATGGTACCAAGTTTACAAAAATGTTTCAACTCGCATAATTTTATTTAAATACTCATGTATGAGTATAGGTTTAATATTTTTCTCAGTTTAAGTTTATGTTTTCAGAACATCGAAGCATCAAGCGCAACTTTGCCTTCCCTTCCTTCAACCCCCAAGTGTGTTCCAGATACATAACCCCAGGTGCAGTCATCACATCCCTAGCTTGATCAGCAACAAATGGTCTAAGATGGAATATGAAATTTGCAGATTTTTCTATGGCTTTTGTCTTCATCAATATTCTGATGAGAAGATGAATTGAGTAAATGAAGTGAATGGAAATAAAATGCTGTGATGATTATTTAAATACCAACCCAAAGAGTTAGCCCCCTTTCCTGAATCAGTCTCACTTGTAAACAGTGAGAGAGTCAAAGTTTTGCATCACATTGGCATTTTGCATCTAAATTGTAAACAGATTCAATGGGAATTAATCAGATAATTCTTAAGAATTTGATTTTAGTTTTACTTTTGTTAATTTTGGTATGCAGATATGATGATGATGATGTTGGAGATTTAAAAAGCACTTTTGGAGCTGCACATTTCACACTCAGTACCTAAACCAAGTTCTAAAAACGCATCTAACCTGTGTTTCAGGACAGGAGCCATGTGTGGACAATCTGTGCCATCTCACCTTCTCCGGCCTACCGGACGCCAACCTCCAGAAGGCGGAGTCCTACCCAACGGACGGTGTGGACAAGCTGAAGCAGGACATGCTCCAGTATATCCAGGCCACACCCTTGAAGAAGGTCAGCCTGGAAACTGTTGTCATAGTAACAGGATCATCATCGGAGTTCTTCCACGCATCGCAGGGACTGCTCCACATGCTGCACACCACACTGATGGGGACATACTCCAACATCCATCTGGTCTTCTATGACCTTGGTCTTCAACCATGTCAGAGAAAACTGGTGAGCTGCCCTGTAGGTCTTGCTTGTTGTAAGAGCTTATTAAATAAGCATTGAGTTGTTAAGAAGAGTAAACTGGCAGATTCACACCCAATGGCATGGGACATTGCTCATGAACTACAGGTGTGTCGTGTCAAGCCTTGTTTATTTAGGGACTGGACATTTATTGTAGGGGGAAAGTGGGGGGTGGTCACAGGATTTTGATGCACTGAAGTACTGAAAATAACTTCCCTCCCCATGTCCTTGTACATTCCTTTCCAGACCCTTCCTGAAAAGACAAACTGCAAAAGCACTTTATTTTTTATTATAAAATTTGTGTATTAATTCAAATGACCCTCCCCGATAGACAATCATACTTTTTGGTGACCCTCCCCCTGGACCCCCTTCCATTTATGATAAATGACCAGTCCCTTACGAGCTAGTTCTGTACAATATATTATTTGAATTATAATTTTATGACTATGGAAAGAACTTGGTGAGCAACGAAGCTGCATCATTATATAGTTGGTTTGATATGCAGCTATTGTGTATTTGAAACCAGCAATCATGATAATACTCTGAAAGAACTATTGTCTGATCGTGCAGGTGGAGAAGTACTGCCGATGTGAAGTGAAGGATTTCCCATTCCATCTGTTCCCAGCACATGTTGGGGAAAATATGAAATCATACGCATGGAAACCTCTTCTCATACAGGTAAATGCTGCTTCCTTCCAATGGTGCTTTGAAAATCTCTTGCCCAAGGGGCAAATAAACTTACTTTTTTGAGTTTGGATATGAATGTGTTGCTGCCTGTTACAATGATCAAATTTCGAAGATAGCTTTGTGGAACACTCTCACATGTTTACATAATTATTAATGAAATGATGTTGTTCTGTATGTGTCAGCTAATTTGTCACGGTTCATAACTGTACTTGTAATTGTGTGCAATTCAAGAAAGTGTCCTCACACAAGCCATGTATACCAGACTTGGCTGTCTTTCTACAAACTAAAACAAAAGACATAAATTATTCAGCATATGCCAGCCAGTATAGCATTGAATAGTCTGTTCATGACAGTGACCAAAGAATGCATCAATATTTGTGTCTCTGCAGTGTAATGTGCAATAGACTAATAGCAAATGTAAATCATATGATCATCACTCCTTTAGAAGTAAAAAATAACCTAAGGACCTTCAACCAGAGCACTTGAAACATTTTGAAATGAAAACGTCACATGATGTTCTATGAAGTGAACACTGAACATTGATAAATGCTGATGTTTGTCTGTCCCCAGCTTGAGCTTCTGCAACACCGCTATGTGACGTGGATGGACTCGTCAATCCGCCTGCTGCAGCAGGACTTTCACCGCACCTTCCAGCTTGGCATCAACAACGGCATCATGGTGGCATACGGCGAGTTCTCCATGGCCCAGCAGACCGATCTCGGCATGTTCCGCTGGTTCAAGGAGGAGCCCTGCCTGTTCTCCAGCTACTATGAGGTGCAGCCAGGCTACATCATTGCCTACGGGAACAGCTTCACCATGGACAAGGTGATGCGGCCGTGGGTGGCATGTGCTCTCAACAAGACCTGCATCCTTCCTGACTCGGCCGTGTACGACTGTGACAACACAGCATGGAGGTACGGGAAGTGTCATCGCCACGATCAGTCAGCCATCAGCATCATTCTCACACGGCTGTTCCAGCGGTCGAGGGAGCTGCTTCATCTCACCAGGTTCACGTTGAAGAAGAGGCAGAAGGTCCACTATTTCCCAGAAGAACCGTCATGGTTGTGCTGGTTGTGGTAATGTGAGGATGTCTACGTTCATGCACAACACTCCAAGTTGCTCAATTTGTTGCTTGACATTGCTTGATACACAGCCGGAGTATTATGCGCATAGAAAAATGGGTAAATCTTTGGAAGATATTTGTCCATATGCTCAAGAGGTTGTTTTGAAGGATTGTTTCAGTGTTTTTAGAATGGATTTATCATAATAAGACTGCAACATATTATTTGTTTGTTGGGATCACAGCAATTTTTTCTCCCTATTTGTTTGGTGTTGGTGGTTTTTTTTATGGTGTGTGTGTTGGGGGGGAGGGAAAGAAGCAAGTTAAAGATGAGGCTCTACGACCCTGTTTTGTTCCAGAATGTCTAGGGAGAAATACAGATTTTTTAATGATATTAATAGGGTCCAACCCACCCACCACTACATTCTGGAAGACAAAATTGTAAAGAGCTTCTCATTTGTATGCACTGATCTGATGAACAAATAATCAATATGTTGTGGCACGAAGCTGTAAAATTATGCAGAGATCTCTTGACGTGCCAATTCCCCCATCTTCCTCTCTGCCTTTCAAGCTTACTGTCATACAAGGGTATATACAAGGAAAGGAATAGAGAAGCTATTAGTTGACAAGTAGACATGCAATGTTTCCTTGCTAATAATGTTCATCTTTCAAATATCAATTCTCATAATCACTTTTAATTGCCATTCACATATCATTATCAAGTGTTTGTGGTTTTGTGATAAGACGGAATCTTGCTCCATGCTGGTTTGAACAGCTGACCCTGCAGGAACTTCATTACCTATAAAGCTATGATAACAATGTTATTGTAAGGCTTTAGATGCTGAGTATTTGAGAATTGTTCTCATATGATAAAGTGATATATTAGGGAAGTTAAGATGATTGTACATGTTGAAAACATATAACTGTGAATACCAAACTGTGCACATCGTCCATTCCATGAACTTGTTTTATGTTTGATCCTGTACCATATATTTATGCTCAAGAATGTCACTTCTTCAGAGTTGTCTGTTCAGAGCAATATTAGTACTTAGACAATTGTAAGTCTGTGTTAAACTATGGGAGTATGTAAGTCTGTGTTAAAAATATGGGAGTAGAGACAAGGCGCTAAGATCGGTTTGTGCAACAAAAGCAGGAATGCTCTAGAAATTTTAATTTCAAACAATTTATGATATTAGTCCAGGACATGTTGAGCCAGAAAAATTATTACAACTTAATGTTCCCTGGTGTGAGATACTTAGGCATTTAGAGAATGCAAATGGAAACATACTCAAGCATTGTGTATTTGTATCACTGAAACAAGTGATGATCTGAAATACACTCAAGCATTGAGTACATTTGTCAATGAAAGAAGTGATGATCTGAAATATATTTGAGCATGGTATACATGTGTTGCTGGAACAAGTGATGATCTGAAACATGCTTGAGCATGGTATAGATGTATTACTGAAACAAGTGATGATCTGAAACATGCTTGAGCATGGTATACATGTATTACTGAAACAAGTGATGATCTGAAACATGCTTGAGCATGGTATACATGTATTACTGAAACAAGTGATGATCTGACACATATCAGTGTAAATATCCTCTTTGATGCCAGCAAGCGCTGAATGTTGAAAATCGTATCTTATGGGGAGTCTTTTCCGTGACTTCAGTGTTCTATTTTTTTTAATGAACATAGAGAATTCTGATATATTCTATATTTGTATGTATGTTCCTGGACAAGTTGTCTCCCTCAGTGGTGACCCCGATCTATGACAGAGGTTGTTCATAGCCTTTGTACCAACCAGGAGGTTGCATGTTAAAATAAGCTGTTGTGAAATTTAAGATTATTTATATGGCCCTACACATCAAACACCTCATGCACTTTATGCACAAACAACGAAAGTTTGGTTTTGTCTTGCATCTTCATATTATTGTGTACGATGTTACATTAAGGTTTTGTCAGTGTCAAAACCTTGTTTCATAGGTCAGCTTCCACTCATGTTAAGCTGCTTTGATAAGACTGAGTGTTGACCATGTTATTTAAATGCATCTACTTAAGCTACCCACTCACTGCAGCCCCATAGTATCATGTTGCATACATCTGATCAGTAAAGTGGGCACAGGTGGCCCAGTCATCTAAGGCTCCTCATTCACTCTGCAGAGTAATGTCCCTTGGGTCCCCAACAAACCTATGATCATGGGCTCGAATCCCTGTTCATTCTGATTATGTTTCCAGGTTTGTCAGCACCATAACCGTGCTCATGGGTTTCACCAAAGTGGTAAAAGTCTAAGACATGCATCACTTTGGGCTTTCATTCCACATTAAGCTGAAACACAGTGATTATATCTGGACTACTGTTCAAAGCAGAATTAAACCCAACTAACTCACTCACCCTGATGAGTAAGTAGTACACTGATTGCAATATGGTTCACAAGGGTGGTCGACCAGAGAGCCTCTGCAGCTGATGGAATCCTGCTGTACCTTAGCTGAGCTTAGGTGGTGCAGTTGCTAATCTTTCACAATTTGCTGTGCAGGGTTGCTTCCCTTGGTGCAACCAGGATCCGCTGGAATGCAAAATTCATCCCATTTATTATCGGTAGTGTTTCAGCTGCTTACCCATGCTCATACGTTTCACCTTAGAAGAATCGAACTCACTCATTTCTCCTGGAAGAGATTAATGGACTTGTTAATGTCATATTCTCTCTTGGCTGTTGGATAATTCCGGGCAAGTTGAAGAATTGAACTTTTGTGAATTAGTCTAGTCATATTGCTTGTTTTAATCAAATATTATATAGCAAATTTTTGTCATTATTTCTGTGATATTTTCTAGTATCTCGTTTTGTCGCTGTTGCAGTATGCGCATATTAAGTATAATACGTATAGTTGCTCATAAAGGCCCTGCCATAATACCCAGGTGGTGTTTCTTCCTCTCATGTACCCCCTCAGATTATGTACCGGGGTAACAGCTTTAAAACACAGAAACTTGTTAAACAGTCTGTGGCCAAGCACCATTATATCTATACTACTCAAAAGAAGTGAAGGACTACCTGATAGTGTCAAGCTAATCAGCTGATTAAACTTGTTGGATTCTTAGCATAGATTTTTGTTGGTGGAATATTGGGTTACAAAAGCTATAAGTTCATGGCAGTGTTTCAACTTAAGCTTTATCCTATTTATATTCTTGTATTTTGTTGCAGAAGCATGAATATATACTCACCACACCAATTTAGTCAGTGTAATTTAATCTTCAAATTACAATAAAATGACATTATTGGAAGTATAAAACATAATTAATATGTCTGTAATCTTGATAAACCTACAACACTTCAGAATTTTCAAAGTCAACAACAACACTGCATTCAGGTAGACCTTGCTAGCAAGGTGAGAGAAAGTCTTGGGTGTAGAAGATTATTGTCTTTTGATCTAGTATTAATACAGTCAATAGATTTGAATTATTGACAAGGTCATGTTGCCATGATTACTGGCAATTGGGTCTCTGGTAGAAACTGGAAACTGCTAGGTTACTGTTGTTCTGCTCAAATGTTTGAAATGTGTTATTAGTGTTGCATTTGCACGATTTTCAATAACTTGTGTTTGTTTCTTGACATTATTCTATTTCATTTTTAATTTGTATTTCAGCATAGCTTATATGTGTCATCTTTATATTTTTACCATTGAAATTGCTCATTTCTTTGGATATCTTTTTTATAAAAATGACCTCAAAGCAACCGTTGTGAAAAACCAAAAATCCCATTTCCTGTTATCGTACAATTCATCGAAATTACAAAGTTTTTTTGTGGTATGTTTTTTCATTAATATTGAAATGTTCATCAAGCTTTAATACTGGATTGTCACAGGTGGAGACCCCTTGCACCAATCTGGTCCTTTTGTCAAAAGTTTGGAAAGGGAAAGGCATTAAAAATTGACACGATTCCATTTTTTTCAAATAAACATTTTCATGTTTGTGTGTTAGGGATGGGATCTTGAAATTGTTTTACATAAAAGGAGGGACAGCCAAATATGATGCTATCCTAAGATCCACCACTCCAGCCCGAACCCTCCAACCCTATACAATGGCCTATTCCTTGCCTGTGAGGGACCCCATCTCTACCAGAATCCTACACCATGTGAACCACTAAGCAACAGTAACAATTTACACCACTCACATCACGGAATAGTTATCATTGATATTATGTGGAGTACATGATCATGATCTAGAGCTAATTTTCTTTTGCTATAAAACAAACAATAACTAAGAGAATAACAAACTTATGAGACATTGATTGATTCTGATGATGTTTACTGTTTGGGTAGTCAGGATAAGGTCAACCTTATAGAGTAGATGTTGCAGTTTGGTTAGTGGACTTTAGACCACAAGACAACCAACAAGAATATGAAGTTTGTTGGTGCTCAAAGATGGCCTATTCTCGGGACACTTCAGGGTATGTACCAGTCATTCCGGATTATGACGATTATTGCTGACTCAGAAAAGCTCCTCAGGGACATTTGATCTGATATTTGTGAAATAGTGCTACTATTGATATATAGGATTTTCGAAATTTACTTTGAAAGGACTTTCCAAATTTCAACTGTTCAGAGATTCTCCACATTCAGAACAGCAAGTTTGCATCTGATCTGTCATGACGAGTATGAACTTTGGTTTTAAGTGATGTGGGTTCACATAAATGTATCATGGAAACTGATCTGATAAAGCACAAACATGAATCATCAAGCAGAAGAATTCATCTGAGTGTCATATAATCCAAACCTGTCTTGGTAGACCTGTTGAGATTATGAAAATGACTTTCAAACTTAATTCCATTTTCAGGTTATATGAGCATGATGAGATTGGGACATTTTTCCTTGACCGTTTGTTTCATCTCCTCTAAGTTTAGCTGCAGGTCAACCAGACTGTTTATGTCACGGACACACAGGTTTCGTGTTGGTCCTGGCACAGTTCCACTTAAGGTGGTTGTAGTTGATACAAACCAAGCCAAATATCAACAAGAGTGGATGGAACACTTTCATCATGACACTGTCCTACAAGTTTTAGATATTTTCTAACACTTTGGTTTTATTTAACACTTTACAACATTCTGAAGATTTTTAGGAAGGTTTGCTGTTGAATGTAACACTTACTATTTTCATGACTGTTTACAACGACATTTGTCCACCTTTTAGTTTTACAAATAAAAAGGTTCAATTTGACTTTCAGATAAACACTTTGTTGATTTGTCTGTTACAAAAATGTGACTTAGTTCCAAAATGCATGATGTACCATTTGTATCTAATAGCTGCACCCAATCACAAAATTACTGATGCATTGGGATACTAAACTATTCAACATTTGCTAAGGACCACACTTTTGACTAAAGACAACTTTTTTTGTCCTTGGAAATGTTGAGTAGTGTATGTTTCATGATCTCTGGTAAGGACAGTTTTCATGGTGTGAATATCAGAGGCGGATCCAGGATTTTGAGGGGGTGCACATTACCGTATTCCCAAGTCACGAAGGATTGGCCGAGGATGCAGATAAGATGTGAGGTGTCTGAAAAAGGGTGATCCGTCTGGCCAGGGGTGGAGGGGTATCCTAGTGGTTAAAGCGTTCGATCGTCATGATGAAGACCTGGTTCTATTCCCCACATGGGTACAATGTATGAAGCCCATTTCTGGTGTCCTCACCGTGACATTGCTGGAATATTGTTAAAAGCGGCGTAAAACCATACCCTCTAACTCACTCCATCTGACCTGCTGTATGTTGAGCTCCTAATGCATCTGGCCAGGTGTATGTTTTAGCAGTTAATACACTTAATCATCATGTTGTTGCATGTTCAGACTTCTTCAAGCAACATTCAATACAAATAAGAACAATACCAACAAAATGACAAATAATGTTTTTACTCATCAATACAAAAACATAACAAAGTCAGTCATCAGATTTGGCTGTTTGCACTCAAGCTGACCTGGTTATGTTCCAGAAAGCGATCCTAGCATTACAGCTATAGTGAGTGAGTTGGGCTTCACGCCCTGACATAACAGTGGTAAGGAACCAGTTCCGAGTTTGATGTCAGATAAACATCTTTATTCTTTAAGTTTAATTTGTGCAAGTTTTCATTCTGACAATAATAACTAGTTTCTAATTTTTTTTATAGTAACTAAACTAAGCAAGAACTCTGATCTTATTTGTATTCACATGCTATAATGAGCTGTCATTCAATACAACTGTCTTCACAAGAGGTAGGGTTTGACATTGCCAGCACTGGTAGTATATCCAAGTGCAGTGGGTAATAATGAATGGCAGATTTGATCTATAAAAAGCCTACAAATGAGTTTCAAGAGCTAGACAATAAACTTCAGCCGATAAACGTTCTGCTGTGGAGAGGTGGGGCTAGGTCTAAAAACGTAAGGAATTAAGCTTTTTATCCGACCTCAAACTTATGACTTGGGTGGTGTTGTACAAAGGAATCTTAGCACTAAGTGATCGTAACTCCTATGTTTTAACTTTGGCTTACAGTCACCTTAGCGCTAAGGTTGTTTTGTACTGCGGCACCCTGGTTCCCAAGCATGGAAGGTCTGTGTTATGGAAGTGGAAGGTTACAACAGCTGCAGCACTAAGATCACTTTGTGGAACGGAACCCTGATTCTCGGGAATATAAAACATAACTGTATATCATGTATATTGTATATCACAGTCACACAAGGTATCACATTGTACACACAGTGTACCACGGCCTGTTGCTATGGTTACTGCATATAGTCATGTTCCTTCTGGGCATTGATCTCTAATGCTTTCTGTAACGCCTCAACAACTGTCACCGTAGCAACCAGTTGTACTGCTGTGTCTTCGTAATCGTTATTTTGAAGATGTCCGGAGATGGCTATCCAGTGGTCAATGGAGGTCTGGGAGTCAAGGAACACAGCGTTGAGAAGTGAATCTGCCGTCTCATCACCAACTGTCGAGAAGCAAGGGTACATTGTGTTAAACATCAGAATGAGTGTGTTTCATTTTACACTGCTTACAGAGAGAAAGCAATATTCCAATAATATCATGGGGAAGTAAACAATGAGCTTATCACATTTTACACATGTGGAGAATCGAACCTGTACTTTTCGGTTTATAAGGCTTTAACCACTAGGCTACGCCAAGTTTAACAAGAATCATCAGGAAAGTGAGGTTCTCAGAAACTCATCATCTGGACGGGGGTTCATTGTATTATTCAATTATAAAAATATGTCTGAAGTCAACATTTTTCTTCATCCCAGATTTAGTGAGTAAATATTTGAAGAAGTAAGAAACCCCACTGTTTGGCTAAAGGCTTTAGATCCTGTAAAGACAAACATACACTCTCTACAAGTTGATCTCACCTTGTAATGTGCCCTGTTTGAGGTCCTGAAGGCACCGGGCAATCAGGTCTGTCTGACCCTTGTTTACCAGTGTCCGAAGCACAACGCCAAGGGGCAGCAGAGGTCCAGCCTCTTGGTCAATGGGCACATGCTCCACCAGAGCGTGGACAAGCTGGAGGGAGGGACAGGCTGTCAACATGGCCATCAGGTTCTCTGTGGACAGGACACCCTTGTTGCGTGAGAACTGGATCCCAGCATGTACTCGGCCCTGTTTCAGGAGACACAGGACACTGTCTCGGTGTGCCTGAAGGCGCATGAAGACACTCTGGGCCAATGCTTGGCAGCCACATTTACAGGGGATGGTACACGAGCAGTGGTTGGCCATGTGGTGACCGACATCCAGGGACAGGGTGAGTCTGTAAGTTTCATAGCTTGTGGTTATTTTTTGTTCAAGATAGAGATATATTTTCATAATACAAACTTAACAATTATTGAAACAAACAATAAAGAAGGCTGGTTCCATAGTTGAACAGTTTTGTTTCATCACAGAGTACAGGCTTAATGTGGGCCAAAAACCAAAAGTGACATAGGTCATAGATGTTTCCTCCATATTAAGCGGGAGTATGACGGGGACCAGATCCTGGCATCTAAGGGACACAACTCTGCTCTCTAGACTCTAGATGTCTTTGTTGGCTAAAGCCCTACTAACGAAATATACAGTATGAAAATGTAACCCCTGACCTGTCCTGAGCCAGCCAGTGGTAGAGGAGGTCCAGCTTGTTCTCATTGAGGGCACACAGCACACAATCCAGGGACAACGCTTCATTCGGCCGTGACCCAGCCTCCTTCACCGATGACATCAAAGCATCGCAGAAACTCAGCAGAGGAGTCCTGCCAGGGAACTTGCCCTTCACCTCTAAAAAACACATATAACATCAGAGGTGGATCCCGGACTTGGAAAAGAAGGTGTGCACATAATACCCAAGTCACAATGTCACTTGGCAGAGGGCACAGTTAACCAGTAAGGTGTCAGAAAAAAAGGAGCATGCACACACCCTGCACCCCCACTCTGGATCCCCCTGTGAACACACAGCAACATGCAGCAATAACTGTAAACCATGTATGAAGAAAAGCGACAAAACCGTCAAAAAGGTAATTTCACAACATGTGATACATGTAAAGATGGGAAAAAACAGGTTTACCAGTAATTCATTTCAACATGAGCAATGTTGCAGCCTTCAGTTAGATACTCCTCGGGGAGTCAAAATGCATTTAATGCACAATGATCTATGTACTAGAGAAATATTGTCAGGCACTCAGTCTAGCGCTTAATAAACAAACACATCATAATTGATTGTAGGGAACATGAAAAAACATATATGACAGCAATATTGGATTCACACCAAGACCTATTTAACAAGCATACACCACTAGGCTTACCTACAGTACCTTCTCAGTATGAAAGCATCAAATTCCATATCTGTCACCTCATACAAGTTGTGAAACTACTTCCAGTATTATAATGAAAAGAAAGCCTCATCTCTGAAGACCTGTAGTTACCCCTGAACTTGACCAGAGTGGCCCTCGTCCTCAGTATACCCTTCGGACTGTTGGCAGCATGGATGGCTGCCTCCTCAAACTTGCCGTCCTCAAACAACTCGTTAAATTTCTCTATGTACTCCAGCATAATCTCAGCCTCTTTCTCCTTGTTGGGATCATCTTCCTCAAACGTTGTTGTGGTAACTGTTACATTGGAAGGGGTCACCTCCCGATTCAGACCATCCCCTCCTTCTGTGGATACTGGTTCTGGGACAGGAAGATGGAAACACATCAAACCCATACAATTGTATTTCATGTCTATATTGAATACACAACATCGGGAAAATCTATTCAGATCCAAAGGTCTACAAATTCAAAAGACTTTACATTTACGGATCAAATTTTTAAATAAAGGGTTCAGTGAAAGGATGACAAAGAAACATGCCCTCACATTTGCCATAATAGTTTACACACAAACAATAACCAACAAGCCACGAGGCTTTACGGATGATATGTCCCGAGTGAATG
The DNA here is from genome assembly GCF_022045235.1 of Haliotis cracherodii. Taxonomy (NCBI): domain Eukaryota; kingdom Metazoa; phylum Mollusca; class Gastropoda; order Lepetellida; family Haliotidae; genus Haliotis; species Haliotis cracherodii. Next base: position 30,797,978 of record NW_027266308.1, read on the forward strand.
AATGGTGTTAATCCCTAGCCTTTGGCAGCAGGCGACAACATTCATTCAGGAGGGACAGATAATCTGTATTTCTGAGTTTCACAGTAGGTGAGTCAATATATTAGTCATTGAGTGAAAATGAAGAAAAAGAGCATGAAGTGTTAACAGAAACGTCAATGAAGGTACAAATTTGTTCAGATGACATAATGTAATAAATTTGTGACATGAACAATGGATTATGTCATATCATATTTTTCTCAACAACGAAGCACATGAGAATCACTAAAATGTACATGTGAAAATATCGAAAAGTTATCGCAAACAATCATTCTACACTTAGGGGTAATATTTCATTATTAACCTGCTTATTAGTGGACCATCCAACTTCAATATGGAAGTTAGTATACCTATTCATGTTCTTTAGTAATCAGACATTCTCTTAGCATTTGTATTAAATACCTTTTGCTCTAGAACTTTGAAACTGTGCAAATGCCAGCATGACTGCATCTCCTACTGTCTGATGTGGAGGTTTGACTCGATTGTATGCCTCGGCAGCTTCTAGTGCAATCTTCAGCCTCATTCTCTTCTCTCGGTACACCTGACTCTGCCACAGGAGGTGGTCTCTGTGTGCGACCTTGTTGTCAAGCCCCTCCTTCAACTCTTGCTTGTGGGTCTTGCTGACATACCGTGTCTTGTAGCAGATGTTTAGCTCCTTCATCTGTCGCTCCAGCTTCTCCAGCTTACGGTACAACACCTTCAGGTCGGTTGACTCATCCAAGGTCAGACCTGGGGGTCAAGGAGGTCAAGGTAATTGTTTGTGAGTTTCAAAATATGTTATGGTAGACATGTGAAGGATATTTCCAAACTTGACACATCAGTGACAAGAATGATTGTCCGATCATCACTATTTGAAGGTGATTCATTAACACATGCTCATGATATAGTCGGAAATTTCAGCAGAGATTTCTTATGAATATGGAAAAGGTTATCACTTTTATTTCTGGGTATGGTTTTTTTGCTACTTTTAGCAATACTATCGTAGAGGACACAAAGAATTGGCTTTACAAATTGTTCCAATGTGGGGAGTTGAACCAAGACTTTACCATGATGAGCTGACCACAATCCTACGTACCTTACCACCCCAGACATCATTGTGATGTGAGTGTCATTGAAATTGCCGGTGGAGTTTTCTTTTTAATATATATGGTGAAGTATAATTAACAATAAAGTACAAAATACCTGGAATCTGTCGTCTGTCTTTCTTGAGATGTGGTTTTGGAATCTCCTTCTTCTCTTCTTTCTTCTCTCTTTCCATACATGCAGCTTTTAGCTGAGACAATTCAGCTTCCAAGCGGCCATTGTCCTTCTGTACAATGGAAATTCTGAAACAAATATATACACAAAAACTTACTCTTTCAACATGTAAATTAATGTCCAATCTTTATATGTGGTGAGGTGAAATGGTGTTTAACGTCGCAGCCAAGATTATTGCACTTAAATAGCAACTAGCATGCATGGGTGTGTGTCTACTTGTACAGTCGAGATTTATGCCAGTTTTATCATGCTAGCCCATTGAGATACTATGGCACAGTTTAACATGAATACCCAACTCAGACACAGTACACTGACTCCCAGCTGACCAGTCCTTGTTTTAACCTCTTAATGCTGAACGCCAGGCAGAGTATCAACAAGTACCATCTTTGACATGGACGGAGATCGAACCCACATCCTTCCGCTCTCCTGGGTGTACACTCTACCACTACACCATGGAGGAGGTCCAGTCTTTATGTAGTGCTATATCCTCTAACCTATTAGGGAAAACGGTTTGCGCACATATCATGCACATTTTGATTACCTTTCTTCCAGTTCATCAGCTCGTTTCTTATAATTGCGAATAGTGGAAGGCTCCGAGGCCATTGCCTTAAGTTTTTCCTGAAGAAATACTGCTTCTCTCTGCCCCTTCCTGATGGCACCAATTGTGTCTTCATATTCCTTCTTTATATCAGTCAGAAGAGGCTTGTAAGCTACCACATGCTCAATAACCTACAAAGCAATCAAACAGATGCTTCATAATAGTTAGATATAACAATATTTAATACATTTAACATACTGTAGAACTCAAGGTCTCAAAAGACATGTCAATTTCAAGGAGAAATTGTGAAATAAATAAACAATACTGTAGAGGGTTAGGACATGATGTTCATTATGTGAGAAATAATGTCTTTTAAATAAAGTGCAACGACTACATATTTGAGTCTTTGATTTTTTTAGTGCAAAGACCATAGTCTGTACCAGTACCAATCTCATTAAAATCAGATCTTTGTTTTGCTACTGCTAAACAAAGATCTGAGGACATCCCATTACGTGTCACGTCAGACCGACCTTGCGTGAACTTTGACCGACCAATGGAATGACCAATCAGAAGGCAGCTTTCTCGTGCTTAACGGCACTTATTTCAAATTGGCGACTACGCTTCAAAACATATTTTGACTAATTCTCGATTACAAATTTGAAACCTGAACAAAAAAACATTCTGGAATGGCTAATAGATTGTCTAGATTGTAAGGAATCAGTCGTTAAACCCATAACTATCTTTCGGAATACCCCATGTTAAAGTTTTCAAGGTTGCATGATTAGAAATCACATTCTGAGTGTCACTTTCATAATCTGGTAAGCGACGCTCTGATTGGTCGGATGCAGGGTCGTTCTGACGTGACCACTAATGGGATGTCCTCAGATCTTTTTATTTTAATGAGATTGTACCAGTAGTTAAGGCTTCTGGGAGTCTGTGTTACTGACCTCAAAAAAATACAAATGCCCAAATCTCTCTGATCAACATTGAGTCCCGTGGCCTATTTTTCTGACACCTTGCCCATCATTTTCCCAGGTAATAGGCCAGTTGAACCTTAAGAATTCAAACCTTTATGAAGCTCTGCATATTTCACTTACTTTATTAAAAACTCCTTTGTACACAATGTAACGTTGTTCTTCATCATCGGAATGTATTTTGCCCATCTCTCGGTCAATGTACGAGCTGAGTTCATGGAGGAAGTCGCGGTCGGCCTCACTTGTGATGATTGGAGGCAACTTGGAAAATGCTGACACAGAACTCACTGGAGTTGGTGATCGACTTGATGACATTCTATATTGATAAACAGACATAAATATCAACTTTTCTTAATAGAAGGTATGTAAAGATTTGATGAACTTGATTTCATTCTATTGGAATGCAACAAGTATAAGCACTCGATACAATTATGTTGGTTAGAAATTACCAGGATTATAAAAAAATTCTTTCAGAATAGATCTATGATATTTAAGGAATGCAGATGTTAGACAATTACTCTGTGTACAGTCGCTTGATGATTTAGTAAAGTGCAGGTAGTGTAAGGGAATTCACTGACAGGAACCTTGTCTGGGAGTAAATATTAGAATGACAGTCCTGATGGGGTTGTGCTGTTCTGTGAAAAACAACTAAAAAATCTATCGGAAATGTAAAATGTGTCAAATTTTTATCGTTAAAGATTATTGTAAGAAGTCTGAATAAACTGCTTAGCGTAAATAGGAAACTTTGACTGTTTATCATAATTGTTCGAAAATCTCATAGATGTCATGCATAACTAAGTCTAACAACACAACAGAACCAGTCAGTGTTTGGTATTTGCAAAACAATAATTACAGTAATGAAACGAAAGCAGAACCCCATGTTTCCCGACAGACAAACTCACAATCTGCATTCAACTTTTGCTTTCCTTCATGCTAATTTTATTCTACTGCAGTAAAAGCAAAGTGTTACTGCACCTTAGATAACATAACTGTATACACTTTCTTCTGTTGTTGTTCAAAGTTACTTTTCAAATTGACTGACTAAATATGATAAGGATAACCAGTTTGCACCATTTTTTCTGACTAAGCTGAAAAATTAATGACTGCTGACTAAAGGCCCCAAATTTTACTATTGACTTGTGACACCCCACCTCAAGAGGTGAGGTGAGGTGAAATGGGGTTTAATGTCGCATCCAAGATTACTGCATTTATATAGCGATATTCATGCAGGTGTGTGTGTGGCTGCTTGTACTAGTCCGGACTGATGCCGATTTATAGTGCTAGCTCACTGAGATACCATGCCGCAGTTTAACATGAATACCCCACTCAGACACAGTATACTGACTACAAGCTGACCAGTCCTTGTTTTAGCCCCTTAATGCCAAGCGCCAGACAGGCTAACAACAAGTACCATCTTTTAACGTCTTTTGGTATGACGCGGTCGGGGATCGAACCCTGGACCTTCCACTATCCAGGCGGACACTCTACCATTAGACAACGGAGGTGGTGCCCCCCATCAGGACCTCCTAGAAGTGCATATTTCACTGGGAGACATGTACCCGCCTTTCATATCAGGCTGAATGGCAAGGGGTGATTCCCACCTCATATACATTATTATCATTACAACATGACTGATTAACTGCAAAAGAAGATATAATTTGCTATGACACATAAAGACAGGGACTGGCAAAGGAGTTAGATTGCATAACATCAAGATTTGAAGTATGATCATGAATCTTACTCAAATCATATAAAAGAAACCTTAAGTCAATTTTTGAGTGATTTATATCAAATAATAATGATTTCTTGGTTCTCCTGTAGGACAAAGTACATTTGAAAAGGGGTTATGGCTAAAACTGCACCTCAGCAAAACGGCACCAATTGGCGAAAACGTGACCTTGCCTAAAGCTAAAACGGCTACTTTTGCCTGACGAAAACGGCACCCTATTATTTTTTTAATCTTGGTACTGAAATACATGAAATTAAACTCACATTGTCACTTGCAAACACAAAATATTGTGAAATGTTAAGAAAAGTTTACATTAGAAACCAGCCTCTATTCGCTGACTCTGATTTGGAGGCGCAACTAAACTTATTGTGAAGACATCAGATGCTTTGAAGTAAAATAAATGAAATTAAACTTACATTGTCACTTGCAAACACAAATAATTGTTAAATTAAATTGTGTCAAATTTACTCACTGACTCTGACAAATGATCTGATTGGGAGGCCTTTACTCAAATTAACTCAATGTCAAGCTGAAACTGAGTCTGCCGGAAATGTCAAGAAATTGGACTACAGGTATATTATATATTTAATATTTATTTTAGTAAGTAGGATATAAATAGTAATGTTATAGATATTTCATATATATCTCCCCTTTCTGACGGCAGCCAAGAATGTTTATTCGGATAACAGACCGTGTCCACCCAAGGAAAACATAAATACTACATATACGTTCTTATCATTATTAAAAATAGAGGTGCCGTGACAATTAGTAGCTGTTTTCGCCATATGAGGTGCCGTTTTCGCCCAAGAAATCGGTGACGTTTTGCTGAGGTGCCGTTTTAGCCTGCACCCTTTGAAAAGACTCCTAACCATCGCACCCCTCTAAAAGTGTATATGTATGCATTGCCTCTCATTCCTTTTAGTTATATATATTTTTAAGTGGATACGGGCGGAAGTCTATCGTATATCATCACTTTAAAACTATTTATGTTCATATTCTGACACATTCTAAACGTATATTCGGAAAGTTAACATTTTGTCACCGTTGTTTATTTGTTTGACATTATCGGAATCACATCGTGTTTACACGTATATGAATCATAATATAATGTTGTTTGAATGTCATTGGAATGAGTCGATAGATACCTTGCTGGTCTATTTATGCTGGTCTGAAACTAACTGTCACTGTCATTCATTGAGAAACTACGCACTTGGTCGCCATTTGTAAACAATGAGTTGTGAGGAAGTGACGTCATATCCGGGCACTTTCAAGATGGAGGAAATCGGCATCGTTGTTCCTGAAAAGGTGCTTTCAGATAGATACATTTTCTCTCGTTGTACAAAAGATATCAACATGTAACCATGACATACCATTTACCACTGTCTAGGACGATAAACACATTCCAGAATTAAGAAAGCAGATGATTTCAATGTCGGTGTTTACACTTGATGTTTCTATCGTGATTTGCTCAAAAAATGCTTTATCATTCATTCAGGGACTGAAACTGTTACGCTGGTCTAGGTATGTTTAAAGTAAGACTCCGGAGTTTGATGTATGGATCCGGTTTAAGCATGATGTACAGTGCAATATACCCTCTTTTAACTAATTTAGATAACCGGGAACGCAAATATTGCTAAAATGAGCGCTTCTCTGCTTAGACTTTCACTAGTGTTACTGCAGCCTCATCAATATACATGGTGATCTGTCTAGGCAACCCAGAACTTAATATGTTGAAATATGGTTCACGTCTCAAATATTTGTTTGATAGCTGTATCCTAAAAAAATATTTTAGGATTGATACAAATGATAAGAGTCAAAAGTACACTTGTTTTTCACAAACATTGCCATTTGCAATTTTTGGTTCATCCACCCAGAGACCATATAATAGATTTTATTGTTGTCTAAATACACAAAATGTGTAGTTCCTTAATCATATTTACATTATTAATGATTGTCCAGGTCATATAACTCATAATGTTTATTTAGCATTTATTAGGGAGAATACATATAAAATATTTTAATAAAAGAAAAATTAAACAAAGACTTTTTCTAAATAAAAATATAATCATTGACAAATTATCTAAAGTTTTCTTCAGCAGGTTTGGTTCAAGAGACCCATTAAAGTGAAAAAAGTTAATAGTAATGTTAGACTTACAATGAAATGGCTGAACAAATCGTCAAAAACTTAATATGGATCTTACAAAATATATTCTGATATCAATACAAAAATAGAAAATTATTACAATGCCTTGAAAAATATATTTGTACCAAAATCACAGACAAAAGAGGTGTTATGTCGTCTGCTTTAGGGTACACTAAACTGTGAATATATGACGAAAATGTGGGTTAGCGCCAAAAATCATAAAAAAATAAATACCGATGGTAGCAAAATAAGGGTGGTACCAAGCCACGGAGGAAATCGTGACGAATTTAAACATATTTATTTCAATACCGCAAATAGAACAAACATTAGTCTGAACGCATGCGAAAATTAAGTGTTGTGGTGTAATTATTTCGGGAAAAGTCAGATTTAGTGTCATTTCCGCAGTCAAAATCAGACATAACGCGACTGCCACAGATTTAATAATACCACTAAGCCACCTTTTGACATATCTGCTTTGCACACAACTTGGTAACCAAGGACTTTTATTGATATTTAGTGGCCGTTATTGAAAGTCAAAATACGCACTTTTCCCGAATTTACATGTTCGCCATTTTGCTCACACGAACAACAACAAAGCGTGACCATTTCATCGAATACAATAACAACGATATGCTTTAGCGCATCAACAAATCTCAGTCGTAATGTTGACAATGTTAAGAAATACGTGAGCATAAAAATATATTTTGAAATCTTACCTTTGTATGGTAAAAAAGTCGACTACGATGACTGCAGTGAACACACGTTTTCGCTCGCTTCCGGACAGGCTGCGCAGTACAAACTGTAGCGCTGGTGGTTTCGCGCATTGGCTAGAGGGCCGTCCCTCTATTATATGGTCTCTGATCCACCATCATGGCAATACATGCACTATAATTTATTTAGGAAACTAAAATACATCATCTCAAAGAGGTCATAAGTACATTTTGAGAGATACTAACTAACTTATTGCTATGCAATGATGCATGGTCAAGGGTGGATCCAGTATATTTAAAAGGGACAGGTCCAACATATCAAAATCTTTTCTGTCAATTTTACCATGTTTACTGCCTAAAATATACTACATTTTGTTTTCAAAGTGTGGGGGGTTTAGGGTGCCCTGGATCCATCTATGATGATGCATCACTTTACTTATGCTAGACTGGCATTCAGAATACTTGAGTTGAATGTCTTTTGTTAGACACCTGTCAGAGGATAAAGGCACACATTCTACCTCTTTTCATAATTTCGAGGCGTATGAACATGATAAATGATGAAAGACTCCAACCTGAATATGCTGAAGTTCAAATTTGGATTTATTTTATCGTTTTTATTTTGTGAATTCTGAAGAATTTTTCCTTACTTTTGCTGCGAACATGGGTCTTTTGGTTTCATAAAATACATATGTACATGTATTCCACTGTCATGGTCCAGGACTATAGGACTATCCACTGAGCAGATCTAGATAATCCCAGTACTTGTATTGTGTATTGGTCATCATCTTGGCACAGTTTTGGCATATGTACAATGAATTATTGGTTACAAATTTGTCTGACCACAGATTTAATAGTACATTTAACATAAATTTACAGGAGGATTCACAACTCACAGATTCCCGTCCTGGGACATCATCTGGAATTTCTCATGTGGATCCCCTATCACTGGACTTGGAGGACCTGTATGTTAAGTACAAAGTAAGTATTCTATTTCTAATTTGTTAGTACACACACACGTTTAACACTTAATATCATGTTCAGTCAGTGTCATACTCTCTTATCCATGGTAAGAGCAAGAAGAAGAATGAAACATTGAATCATGTTTATTCATTTTCACATAAAATATAAACACTTTTAACCTCGTAAACAATGTTAACCTTGACGTGCATCTGTATTTTTTCCACAATTACCAGTATTCTGACACAGACTTAGCGGTATGTGTGAAATTAAAAGTTATTTTTGTTTTGTAGAAACTAGAGAGACAGCTGGAGTTCCTTGAGGTTCAGGAGGAGTACATCAAGGATGAGCAGAAGAACCTCAAGAAGGAGTATCTCCATGCTCAGGAAGAGGTCAAGCGGATTCAGAGTGTTCCTCTTGTTATTGGACAGTTCCTGGAGGCTGTTGACCAGAACACAGGCATAGTAGGGTCGACAACAGGTGCGTTCTGATGACATAGGCTGTAGGGATACGACTATGCACTGCAGTTTCTTTGGAGAAGCATCTTATCTTTAAATTTTAGAATAGTGTATTGTGAGTTGAGAGCCGGAAGTACCGGTAAGCATTTGCATATTGCACATGTGACCTAACATGTGATAACCGGTGAAGCTGAAATCAATTCCCGCTGTTTTTACAGTTGTATTAACACTGTTGGAGACGGTGTGTATGAGTGATTGTGGAATAAACACGCTGAATGTGAAGCACACATAAGCCTAGATAGTTACAACATATATTATTGGCGATTAAATTACTCACCATTGTCTCTTATATGTTATTACTTCATGAATGAATTTTATTTTACGGGCACCAATTTGGTGTCATACCGTGTAAACACAAAATGGCAACATGTGCTGGAGTTACACATGTGACCAATCATCATAGAAAAAACAACGCAAGCTAAACATATTTTTTTTATTACATATATTGCATATTTGTGTGCGCACTTGTGATGTGCTTCATTCCAGGTCGCCTTATACACAGAGTATAGGATTTCGGGTTGATTTTGAAGGCGTGTACTGGGGGGTCGTCTTACACAGGGGGTCGCCTTATACACAGCGATATACGGTATACAAAACAACCTGAGAAGGAAGAATGTTTACTTGTTGGCAAGAAAGTTTGGTTTCAGATTATCACAAAAGAATGACAAGTTTGCATGACACTGTAGAGTAAGGGAGGTAACTCTGGTTCACTTATTAAACAAAACCAATAATGGATTTATCATATGTACCAAAGTTATGTAATTGTATCATGTTCTTAGGTTTATTATGGAGTGTAGACAATGGTAGTCATGTTATTGGCAAGTGACAGAATGGAAAAATACTGATTTTTTTCGTATTATCTTTTGATAATGTGATAGCATTATGTACATTTTTAAACTAATCCTATTTCACACTATGCATATCTCCTTCTTTCTTCGATCGTATGTGTAAGCCTGCTTGAACAAAGTTTGCAGCTTCTAAGAAATGATTCACCCGAACACATCCCATTATCGCGATGGTCACCGTCCAAACAAACTGGTCATGTACTGTAATCCCATGCATAGCGACCTACACAATCTGATCATAAGCTTACCCTTGCCACATCATTCTCATTCTCGTCACCACACTGTTAACAAGTGTCATCGCCGAGAAGTGAACCGCCTACTATCCTAATAGCAGGATTCAGAAAAGATATCAAAGGACACGACAAAACCCATTGTCTTCCAAATCGAAGTTGGAATGATGTTGCTGATACATCTCGGTCGTCGGAAACCGAGGCTTCCACAGATAATCACTTCCCTCTGATTCTACTCCTATGGCGCTGATGCTGATGATTGCTCCTCTTCACTTAAAGTCAATCTCGATCCTTCGACGACTGTGACTACCATAGACTCCACTTTTACTGACTGTCAAAGTTTTGTCTTCTAATACAGATCTGTCCCGCTCCTCATCCACACACAGATGCTCCGAGGATGATCAGTCATCTGATCGCAACTCTAAATACTGCTCATGTAGGGCAACATTTGGGTTTGACTGGTTAGGCATTGACATTCTCATGATCAGTACGTTCAGGATCGACTTTCTCAAGAACAACGTCCAGTTGATCGCTCTCAGATTTGGCGCTCCCACAATCAACGTTCCAAGGATTGACCTTTGCTTTTGGTTCCAGTTCCACTTTTCTCTTCAGCACCAGCCCCAACTGTGACGCTCCATCCACCTGCACAGCTGCTCCCTAGGACCATAGGGATCAGGCTACTGACCCAGCACCAAACCTCCAATCGTTCCTACGAGCGGTAACCACGTCTCTCCAACAACCTTCTGAACTTTCGGCGACTCTCGGTATGGACATTTCGAGTCCTGTTCTGCCCCACAGTCCGTTCCTCGAGGCACAGTTGTTCCAGTTCCTCGGGCTGTGGATCATGCACCAGCTGATGAAGCTATGTGCCATCAAACCTTCCCTGATTCCTCTTCGAGAGCTTTGAACCTGCCAACCCCTCACTGGATTGAAGACCAGCTTCAGCTTCATTGTTTTACTTCGGCAGAGGGTCATTTATTGTGTTTTGTAGTTTCTTCGGCTGACTTTACTTCACGCTCTGCACCAGGCCTGTGTTGCAGGATATTTCTACCAATCTTGACAAGGCCTTTGCATCCTTTTGTTGGTTGCGCGATGGTATCAAGTCCTCACTTTTCACCTAGGAGGATTCTGGCACCCATGGCATGTCACAGACTGCTGCAGCTCCTGAACTAGAAAGCGATCTCTTGACCCTTTGCCCTAAACACTCCTTGACTTCTTGACTTATGATCATGATTTGGCTCATCTTGATTCAACAATTAGGCAGATTCTCCCTCTGATATCTATCATCCTCTCAGCAACAAAGGCCCTTTTGACTCAGCTGTCTCATAAAGCACAAGATGATGCCTTTAATCAAGGTTTGGCCCTCTTGATCCAGTAGAAGATCATGGCTATCATCGACCTCATCTCCCATCACATGGGTTAAGTCCCTGTCTTATGGCAAGGAGTGCTCCAACATTGCCAATGGGATGACCAGTTTAAAGCCTGTTTATACCAGCTTGCCTGCTCATCAAGGAGTCTTTTTGCAGACTGCATACATGAAGTGGCGAAAGGGATACAGGTCTTCAGGTATTGGTCGACTTTCTCCATCTACAGCGTCAACAATTGGAAGACCAAGAGAAGAAAGAAGTGGAAAATGCCCCCAAGGATAGCAAAAGTCCAAGTCCTCCTTTGGATGTACTGTCTCTTTCTCCAGTCCCAAGGACATCGGAGAGTCTGCCCAAGGAGGCGACTCATCAAACAAGTGACTTACCACAGCTTCTGGCTGACTTGGAACTTCCACCTCAAGTTGTGTCCATTGCTGACTCGCCCATAGGCGAATGACTCCTTTTTTTTGCAGGAAATTTGGCAATCCTGGACGATCCCTTTGCCTCGCCCTCTGATATAAACTGTTCCCGACTTTGACTCCGCTGACAATGTCCACTCCATTTCCCCACTTGTATCTGGCCAGCCAGCTCCAGATACTCGAAGACACTAAAGGCACGTTCCTTGAAAAACATGCTATAGAATGTCTCTGTCCAGTTCCTGCTAAACCAGGATACTACTTGCCAATTTTTCTTGGGGAAAAGAAAGACAGTCTAAATCTTCGGCTCATTTTCAACATGAAGACTTTACACATGTTGTCATATCCGCATGACATCAATCTTGCTCCTTATGATTCTTCCCAGGATTTCATATAAAATAAAAAAAATTCCTATATAAATGCAATAGTCTTGGACACAATGTGAAATCCCCTTTCACCTCACCTCACATTACTATCCATTGGGAGACCCACCATTTCCTTCGGTTTGTTTTCCAAGGCTGCCACTACCAATGGAAGGTGCTCCTGTTTGGAATTTCTTCAGCCCCATGTCTTTTCCCCCCGCCTCACCAAGCCTTTAATGAAGTTCCTCCACATTTCCTGATTCATGTTGGAGTCCTACATAGAAGATTGTATCCAGGCCAATGCAGACTCCAACGTTCTTCTACAACATTTCGAGTCCTCCAAAGTCTTCTTCACCAACTTGGTTGGCTCATCAACGTCGACGAGTCTGAGACGACTCCCACTCAGCGACTCCTGTTTATAGGTGCCCTTTTTCGACATCAGCCTAGCCAAGATGCTTGTCCCTCTGGATCAATGGTCAAGGAATCAACATCTCATGCTCCTAGCACTCAAGCAATCGCTCCTGTTTCTGCAATGGCAACAGATCCTTTTGACTTAGGTGCAAGCGCTCACATTGAGGGGTCAACTTCACCTCTGGCCAATTCAGGTTTTCCTCATGCCCTTCATCAAGAGCGATAATTGCCAGACACCATTCTCCCTAGCCAATAGTGGCTAGTAACATCAAATTATTTTTTTAGACTGTTGGTACCAACCCTTCACCTCTTTGTTCACTCGTCAGTCTTGGGTTGGGGAGCGCACTTCCACGATCTACAAGTGGCAGGGGGTTAGTCCGTCAACTACCTCCAGTTCAAGGCAGGGAAAACCTATTTCGTCGCACCTCATGATCCAGTCAGACAACATTTCGGTCGTCTGGTACATTAAGTTGGATCCACCAAGTCGCTCTTCTGGTTGAGCGACTTCCTCAATATTCAGGTTCAAGCGAGGGTCTCGTTCATGATGGTCAACTCCTAATCTCAACCCATCAAACTGTCACCAACGGAATGGCTTCTTCACCCGTTGATCTTCAAGTGGATCTGCAGCCTTTGCCGGCTCCAAGATGTCCATCTGTTTGCAACAAGGTTGAACTCTCAGCTCTCAAGCATCGTGTCTCTCATTCCAGATCTGCAAGCTTGGGGTCACAAGGCACTGGCGATCTCACGGGAAGGCCTCAACACTTATGCCTTTCCCCTGACCGGACTTCTACCTCGGGTTCTACAGAAAGTGGTTCTACTGTCTTCAACTCCGTGAGAATCTTCTTCTGCAGCCTCACTCCCAGTTGCTCCACCCCTCATTCACAACACTCCATCCTTGTGCTTGGCACATTTACAGAGCTTAGACATATACGGAGACTCAACACACTTCTGCCAAAGGTCTGATCACAAGTGGAAGGCTATGAGGCCTATTGTCATGCTCATGACATTTCCACTCCCACCACTTCTTCTCTACAGCAGATTGCCAATTTCATCCATCACTTAAGATCTCCATCACTGCTACCACCAAGGGATTGAAAGTTTCTACCGTTGCTGAACGTCAGTCTCTCATCCGGTCATACTAGTTGGAGGAACAGTCCTCCCGTTTCCATCCTCCCACCTGACATCTTAACGCCATCCTTCGTCATTTGACTTCGCCCGAATATGAACCGCTTGATGACAAAGAGCTTGAGTTGATCACTTTCAAAACCGTTTTTTTAACTGGCCCATGCAACTGCTGCAAGTGTTAGCAAAGTCCATGCCCTGGATGTTAACAAAGTCCTGTTTAATGATGTGATAATGTGAAGGTTTTTCACAGGGATTTTATGGCAAAGTAACAGCTTCCTGCACAGCCAGATCATCAGTTACATTCCGAATCTACTTGGCTGTCTACCCAATCAGAGGGTATATTTGCTCATCTGTAGAGACTTAGGTCTTCAACATCAAAGTCGCCGGAAGGCATGGGTTTTTTGACAGTGTCCTGACCCTTTATTCCTCTCACCTTTGCCTTGTGTATTTGTGTTGTCTGCTACTAGCTCAAAGAACCAGTTATGGATATTGTTGATCGATCGTCTTCTCGTCTTGGCATGCTTCATCCCTCAGGCGTGATTGATAGAATTGACGAAATGTTAAAAGAGATGACGAGTAGGCGCACTCAATTGTCCATGGTTGCGTCCAGTGTAGTACAATCGATTGTCTGATGACCCATTACGGATTGATATAAGTAGCATGCTATATGGCTCTTTCTATACAGCTATGTGGTCGTTCATGTAACGATGTCAAACGTGAAAACATGTTCCTCATGTTATACCCGTTATACCCGATCTCATGCTCTTATGTCCATCTACCGTTTTCAGGATCATATCACCAGGTTTGATGTGTTTGCCCGCTGACAGGTTATTGTTGTTTTCGACACTAGGTGGTGTTTTAAATGTATATTTATTTCCTGTTTTGAACCAGTTCCTCTAGCCTGTTAGATCTGACGAAAGAGAATGATGAACCAGGGGTAACTAAGTGATCAGATCGTGTAGGCTGTTGCACAGGTTCCAATGCATTACCCATTTGTTTGGGTGGTGACCATTGTGAGGTGAGATGTGTTGGGGTGAATTGTTGTTGTTTTTTAATCTGGAGACTTTTCCACATACGATCAAAGAGATGCATAGTGTCAGGTGGATAAGTATATAAATGTACAATTTATTGGAAAATTTCCAATTTCTGATTATTCCTAATTACATTAATTATCAGGGTCCAACTATTATGTGCGGATATTGTCCACCATTGACCGTGAGCTACTGAAGCCGTCAGCCAGTGTGGCTCTGCACAAACACAGCAATGCCCTGGTGGATGTTCTTCCCCCGGAGGCTGACTCTAGCATCACAATGTTACAAGCTGGTGAGTACTCGACTTGTCATGCCTGGAACATCACTACAACCTTTGCATTCAGATGTATGATGTTACTTTACGACATTGTTGGAGTCTGCAACAGTGGTCTGAAGCCTGCATCTAGTAGAATTTTATTAGGTTGTGTAAGCTCGTCCAATGAGCTCGGCTAGTAATAGTCTAATCATGCTAATAATAACATTAAAAATAAAATCTACAGAAAATGATGCTTATGGCCATGTTCAGGCAAGTAGACTCAAAAGAGACTGGTGATGACCTAGCCTTGTGTTACCAGGTAAAATGAAACCCTGCTTTCCAACATGATTTGTCAATCCCAACGATTTTAATGAGAATTATACTCTCTATATTAGCATGGTTTCACTGTATGCAGTAGAGTGCAGAGCTTGGGGGGTGGGGGTGGGTGGATATAGTCATCATCTGGTGTGTCTGTCAGTCCGCCCGCCCATCTGTCTATCCATATATCGTTTCCGGAGCATAACTTGAAAAAGGTGAAAGATTTTTCGTCGAAACTTGGTACATGAAGTGGTGCTTTTCCAAAGTTGGGGCTGGGGGTAATTTTCTGATGACTCTTGTTTTTCACGTACATGATGTATGATTGTCATTTCCCGAACAAGAATGTGTTGCATAATGTACACACAGTCTTTTCCCCACAAACTTTTGTAATTCCCCCTTCCTCATAGTATATTGGAAACAAGTCTTTCCATACACTGGATTTGTATTTACCCGATAAATAAAATACAATCTTCAGTAAGGCATTGTGTTAGCTTTGAGAATTCATGCTGATATTGACAGAAGTTCAGACAGTTGATATGATAGCATAAAAATTATTAGCCAATGATATGGCTTGTAACGAGTGTGTCCCACCCAACTTAACCAGTCCCGAATATTAAATGTGGCTGAATATCATCATATAAAACTATTTCAAACTGATTGCTGATTGGTTCAAATAGCAGAAGTTGCCCAAACAATATGCACTTAAATATGCACCTTTGTTATTGTATTTCAGCAATTGTCATTATGTTTTAAATGTTCCATGTATGCAGTGATATGGTATTAAAATATAATCATACAGGTAAGTGTGTATCATGTATCATATTGTCTGAGAATATTCGCAATGTATTGGTGAACATGATGAATCATGACATCCCAAGTATTTGACCCTATCATGCAAACTACCAGCAGGAAACTCATGAGCATGAAGAGACAGTTCTTAGCATGCTAAGTAACATTTGATGTGTGAATGTTTGAAGTTTGTTAACTTAAGTATATGATGATATTCATGGCCATATGTAACAGTTTGCTTGATATGATTTCCTTTACCAATGTGCCTGTAGATGAGAAGCCGGATGTGAAGTATGGTGATATCGGAGGCATGGATGTCCAGAAGCAGGAGGTGAGAGAAGCTGTGGAGCTACCACTCACCCACTTCGAGCTCTACAAGCAGATTGGTATAGACCCACCTAGAGGGGTGCTCATGTTTGGACCCCCAGGCTGCGGCAAAACCATGTTAGCCAAGGCAGTGGCACATCACACAACAGGTTTGTTCACTGTCACCTCAGTTACACATTGCAGGTCAGATAGGGCCCTTCTATAGATTAAGTAACTTGTGCTGTACTTGTTTCTTTTATTCTCTTGGGTTGTTTTTTGATGAAGTATATGGTGTGTTATCCGAACAATCCCTGCTTCCAGTGTTCTTGTCATAACAGTCTGACATTGGAGCCAACAGTTTTTGAGTAGGAAGAGTTGAATTTTGCTTTGAGTGCATTTGTTTGCTAATGTTAGCTTTCAACCCATTACCATGTTTACGTATAACATGTTAAGCTTAAAGAGTCTACCGTGACATTTCAAAATATTGATTCTGATTGGTCAATCAGAGGTCTCAACTCTCACTATGACCATGGTCAATCAGAGGTCTTAACTCTCACTATGACCACCTCAGGTTGAAACAGCTGCTTTTGACAGCTGCATCACCACAGAGGCAAATATTAATAGAAAAGTACTTCTTTCTTGATCATTGTTGGTAGGCATTTTGAAATAAACAAGTTGACTAAAACTGTATTTCAAGGACAAGAGAGATTGAAATTTGGGGTTTCTTTATCTCCAACTGTGGCGTGTGTAAGGTCATCGTAGAAGAGAGATAACCGTACTGTGTTTTCTTTGTTGCCTGTAGATTTGATGGTGCCAAATTTAACATCTATAAGCTGATGCTGCATGTTGTTATGTATCTATGTGTATGAATGTGTGACTATTAATAATTATGTTTCAGCTGCATTTATTCGTGTGGTTGGATCTGAGTTTGTCCAGAAGTATCTTGGAGAGGGACCAAGGATGGTGCGAGATGTGTTTAGGCTCGCCAAAGAAAATGCCCCAGCCATCATATTTATAGATGAAATTGACGCCATAGCCACAAAACGATTTGATGCTCAAACAGGAGGTGGGTCCACACAACATCATAAAAAGAATCACAATCTTATTCTACAACATAGAGACCACCTCTGTGGACTAGCGGTAGAGTGTCTGCCAGGAGAGTGGAAGGTCCTTGGTTTGATCCCCAATCGCCTCATAACAAAACATGTCAACAGATTGTACTTGTTACCTTGACTGGCACTAGGTATTAAGGGGCTCAGAGTCAGTATACTGTGTCTGAGTGAGGTATTCATGTTAAACAGTGGCTTGGTATCTAAGTGGACTAGCACTATAAAATCAACTCTAGTCCAGACACGCACGTCACTATGTAAGTGCAATAATCTTGGATGCGACGTTATACCCCACCTCACCTACAACATAGTCACAAATATTTAGAAGTTTCTGGGTTTTTTTCATTGGAATAGAAATTTATTTGTCTTGCAGCTGACAGAGAGGTCCAGAGAATCTTGCTAGAGTTATTGAATCAAATGGATGGTTTTGACCAGACTGTTAATGTCAAGGTAAGTTAGTTGTCATCCAGTTTGTTCAGTTGTCATGACTGTCATGAGCAATGTGCATGTCAATTAATCTTTGCACATGTTGAACAAAGTGCTTCTGACAAATACATTAAACAAAAACAACAAAAGCTAGCACAGCATAGTTGGCATATATTTAGATATAAGGATGACAAGTTTTCTATTACATACTACAGGCACAGACATACTTAGAAATCAAGTTGCTCACTAAAGTTTTAATATGCCTTTTCGACAAGGACCTTGTAATACATCTGCATTTGTGCAAATGTGTTACAGGTTATCATGGCAACAAACAGAGCAGATACTCTTGACCCTGCCCTCCTCCGTCCTGGACGGCTTGACAGGAAGATCGAGTTCCCCCTGCCCGACAGGCGACAGAAGCGTCTTGTATTCTCCACCATTACGAGCAAGATGAATCTGAGTGAGGAGGTCGACCTGGAGGACTATGTTGCTCGCCCTGACAAGATCAGTGGGGCAGACATCAATGCCATATGCCAGGAGGTATGTAACAGCTGCCAGGGCAGTGTGAGATTCACTGTTATGTCCCTGTTTCCCAGAGTTAGTGGAGATTCCAGGGCAGAATAGGTATCCTGTGTCCATGATGTAAGTATGGTAAGAGCTGGCTAAAGTGACAATTACAATGTGTGACCGGACTAATGATGTGTCTTCGTAATGAATACTACTCATGTTATCGACCCATGAAGATCTGGGTAGAGAATAGGTCTTCAGCAACCCATGCTTGTCGTAAGAGGCAACTATGCTTGTTGTAAAAGGTAACTTACATGATCAGGTAGTCAGGCTCTCTGACTTGGTTGATGCATCTCATCATATCTCAATTGCGTAGATTGATACTCAGGATGTCATTCACTGGATTGTCTGGTCCAGACTTGATTATTTACAGACCACTGTCATACAGATGGAATATTGCTCAATGTTGCTTTAAACACAAACAAACAAACTACTGATGTTATCAACTATCGAATATAATATTGACTTACTCACATCCAAGAGTCAGCATCTTTTCTTTGTTATCTTCTGATTGACCAGGGGCGTTGGGGTAGCCTAGTGGTTAAAGCGTTCACTCGTCACAACGAAGACACAGGTTCAATTCCCACATGGGTACAATGTGTGAAGCCCAATTTTATCTTATCCTGACTCATACTCATACTCATGTGTACGAGTCAGGATAAGTGTAAATGATATCTTTACTCTAAAAATACATTTTCTAGTGTTCCTTCCACGATGATGCTTGAATATTGCTAAAAGTGGCGTAAAACCCTACTCCCTTGGTTACTCTTTTTGACCAAAATTAAAAGGTGAAAGTGAAGGTATTCATCCCGTCCTGATTTTAGAACAGATGAGCTTATAAAATGGTGTGACATTCATCATCCAGTAAGCTCAGCAGAAAGAGCACTTTGTCTACCTCAAGCTTGCAACAGTAGCATTGGTTTTGTTTCTCCTACTCCAGGCTGGTATGCAGGCAGTGCGAGAGAACAGGTACGTTGTTCTGGCCAAGGACTTCGAGAAGGGCTACAAGAATAACATCAAGAAGGACGAAACAGAGCATGAGTTCTACAAATAAATGACATTGTATTTATCTCACTTATCACGACCATTGTAATAAAAAATTGTTTGCTTCATGAAACTTTTGTATCATGTGATGCTTAGAGTTGGGACGTGGAATTTTAACAACATACATGGTATTTCAGGATGTCGAATATGTTAAACAGTGACGCTGAGCCTTTGCTTCGTGTTCAGTACTTGACTTGGTGTCTATTTGCTGCACCTGCTATGGCCCCTTGACCAGCAGAAATAGGAAAGCTCTTGCTGTTATTGAAAATAATTAGTCTATGCTTACACACATCACTTAGTAGTTAGCTTGCATATTCTTGGAGACCAGGATTTATTTTTTGCCTTATTTGGCCACATACTGCATATTTTATTGGTATAATTCTTCATGTAAAAAAACTTGTGTAGCATTTCAAGTTGATTACATCTTACACTACACTCGAACATGAAAATATCTTGCATATTCTGACATGTTACTGTTCCTGGCACATGTAAATCATTTTCTGAGGTAGTGAGCTACCCCAATGATTTGGGCATCCATTCCCCATCAAAGTTCATTGGTTCAAAACCCTTTCGAAAATCCTGACAGTGTTAGCATCTATAGAGATGATTTTAGGTCACATGGAAAAGAACTCCCACGTGAAATGTGCGTGAAATGAGCAAAACCTCACCAGAATCATTCTCGATTTTTCCAGTGTATATCTCCATTCTATCACAAATACCCTGGGCCCATTTGTCAACAAAGCCTAGTTTCGGATGTGACGTCTCGCACTCATGAGCTTGAAATCAACAACCATTCAAAAGAACTTCTGAAAGAGTTTGGCATGGACCTGCATTCAAAATCGAGGCATCTTACTTCGGAGTCCTCAATACATTTAATCAAATCCATAGACTTTAATGTGAGTTATTTTAGCTGGAAAACTGTTTTCCTGAAATATTAGGATGTAGTACGGAATTCTTTTTGCTGCCAGGAAGTTACCAGTTATATTTGGGATGGCTTTCGTCAAGTCAAGTACAAGTGAAGTCTTGGCTTGTTTTAACAGTAATCTGATTGGAAAGCTGTTATGGCATTGCGCCACTCAAGCCATGGTGAATAGAGACACAACACACTGGATAATCAAGGATGCACTAGAATAATACCTTGAAAGTTCATACTTTTACTTCAAAACAAAAAAACACACAACTCAATTTTACCATTTATTAATGCATATATCAAGTATGAATTGTCATGTCAATGAGTTTTTCTAAAAACAAGTGTTTTTAAAGATGACTGTCTGGTCCAGACTCGATTACTAACAGGATGCCATCATAGCTGGAATAGTGTGGCTCTAAACAACAAAGAAAAAACAATACTTCTGCCTGACAAATTCAACAAAAGCTCAATAAGGAAGTCAGCTTTCATCAGATCACAGCTGGAACAACATTTACATAAACATATATTTACATATACATGTAATATATACATGCACAGTCCAAAATAAACCTGCCTACAAAAGACATAGACAGGAAACAACGGTATCATATATTATCCATTCAGTTCATCCTCACAATGTTTGTGCTGTACAGGAAGTGAACTTGTAGCCCCAATTCATTTTGTGGCCCAGTGCACTTCTACAAAGAATGAGGTAGGAAAAGGGCCATTTTTTGCATAATTTCAAGTTGCAGAAAACTTTGAAATATTGTTACGAAAATAGTCCCTCATCCTACCTTGTCCTTTAACTTTCTTATCATGCATCAACCGATCAATATATCATGCTGACAAAAGTCAAGCTCAACTTAAAAAAAAAAGGTAATACTGGGATATGATCTCCTGGGTTATGTATAACTCACTGCTGCAGTAAATTGTTCTCATCTTGTGATGTCCTTGGTAAGTGACCGCCACCGTGGTCTAGTGGTAGCACGTCTGTCCGGAGAGAGGAAGGTCATGGGTTTGATCCGCGGCCGCGTCATACCGAAAGATGTTAAAAGATGGTATTTGTTGTTACCCTGTCTGGCGCTTGGCTTTGAGGGGCTTAAACAAGGACTTGTCGGTAAACTGTGTGTTTGTGGGGTATTCATGTTAAACTGCGGCATGGTACCTCAGTTGGTTTGCACTATAAATCACCATCAGTCCCGACTAGTACAAGCAGACACACACTCACACACACACACACACATTGCTTTATAACTGCAATAATCTTTGACGCGACATTAAACCCCCATTTCACCTCACCTCATGGTAGGTAAGCACCACATGTATCAAGGGTTAACATCTACAATGTGTCATGTTGGGATCTACTTTTCAAAGTAAGCAAAACACAGCTCCCTTTCGAAGTCCCAATTCTTCCAAAGATTACCAGTAGCAAAAGGGCAGTTTGTAATGTCCTAAAAAAGTTAAAAATTGGATATAAAAATATTTGAAAATTCAGCACCATCAAGCCCATACTACAAATATGGCACATCATGAAAAACATAGGCTCAGTGATCATGCCCTTTGATTAGTATGAATGTGATAATGAATTACAAAAAATCATGACTTTGATGTAACATTTTCAAACTCATATTAATACAAGAGTGTTCTTGAGAGAGTATCCTTCAGTTGAGAAATTTTTTCATTTAAGCAGAGTTTGTAGTTGTCGATCACTGGCATGGGCTTGTCTCCAACTTGATCAGTAGTTACCTCCCCTGTTGTAAGTCCTACATTCATAGGTCAAGGTCATCCATATGTATTGGCAATGAACACTGAAATCAGAAATAGACACTGTTGTTGGTCAATATTTCACATACATTTAAAAGACAGGTCAAAGATTACATACAGGTTATATTAACAATGTTTAACAAAACAAAGCCAAATCTTCAACCATTTATGTTGCACTGGTCAGGGCTTCTATACAGTTGTTCAGCTATCTTGCTCCTCTTCTTATAAGTGAAAATCCCAGACTAGCCCACATTATATCATCTAAAATCCGTATCACTTCATGCTTTCCTCCCAGTCTGTTGTATTATTTCCCACGAACAATTTCATCCAAATAGCTGACACCCCCTCACAACATGAACTATTCCACCTCCAAGTGATTTGTTAATCACATAAATTAGTGGGTAAATAAGAATGATAACCATCAAACAGTCTTAGGAAAATAAGGTTTATATTCCTGAAACAAAGAATTTACATTTTGAAGGCAAGGCACTAACATAGGCTTTTTAGCTTGTTTGCCAATCATTTGAATTTCATATAAATGTACATTTGGTAAATTTTCTGGAATAAATACTGTCTAAATGACACTTTCTGTTTGGCGTACTTGTCTGAGTGGCACCTCGCTGTCCCCAACCTCTGTGATGAGGCTGGCTGTGTTGAGAATGTTCATGCAGCTTCCGGACACTGATCTGGAGGAGGAGAAACACATCTGTATATTCTTACTGCCTGAGGTAGAGATGGGTATACAAACACAGTGCTATTTGTGCTCCATTTACAGTTGGAGGTTTTTGTAAGATTCAGCTGTCACAAGTTCAGTACCATGTAAAGTTGGCATCAGAGGAAATATACTGACACCACTTAAATTCTTAATTGACATACTCGTTAATCCGACATATTCGTTAATCCGGCATATTCATATGCAACCAACCATGTCTGATTTATGAGACTTGACTGTATAAAAAAGTAGGTGATGGAGTTGACTGAAAATCAAGATATTTCTGGTTACACCTGTTTGGACAGACCTACCCTGAATTTTCGTAGATAAATAAAACAAGCTACAGAGTTGATTGAATGGTACCGGTACTAACATCAAATTTATTGTTTTAATTAATAAATTTATTTCCTACAAAGTACGAAGTCAAATATTGGTGCCTCCACAAAACTGCTATAACTCACTCACCTATTGTTGACAATATCAAGTATTTCTAGCGCCGCCTTGCTGAGAGCCAGGCGTTCTGCCAGAGAGCAGTTGTATGTTCCTCCCATGCCACCTCTTGATGTTGTAAAACACTCATTGACAGGAGCAGTGTCTTTGAATGATTTCTTCCTTGGTGGTGTCAGTGCAGTCCACAGTTTGTCAGTGATGCTGACTTTGTAGTCCAGAAGATGGAGATACTGGGGTTTGGTCCTGAGGTGTAATCCCTCGATCAGATACATCATTCTCGTGGGCTTTTCTCTCCGCTGTCGGCAGAGGCTAAGATGGAGCTCCTCAAGGAGCTGAGCTGACTGGGAATACCCGTCAGATACTATGATCACCACAAGCTGGGACTGGTCCAACAAGTGGAGTCTATCTTTGTTATACTCACTGATGAAAGTGCAGTTTGTGCCTGGTGATGCCTGGTTTATCAACTCAGACAGAATAATAGCAAGGCGGAGTGAGTCGTGAGAAAAGCTGAACACAATACGCTGACCGCTTCTGCTCAAACGTTGCTCATTGTACGTTGACTGCTGGTTTGACACTTTATACACTATATCTTTGCCCTCTAATTTGTACAGTTCATCAAATTCTTGTTTCCGTCGGAGCTCTTGAGCTTGCTTAGGCGTAACGGAGAGAGTTGGCTGAAATGAAGACATGCAATACTATTATAGTTGGTGATCATGGAGATGCTACAAATGTGTTTAAATGTACCATCTGTCACCTTCACTACATCCAATACTTTCTCAATGTTTCTTGAAAGACAAGAGGGAATGTAATAACTGTATTGGTCATCATACAATATTGACAGTAGCGAGAGACCTCACCTTGATGAACACCACCAAGCTAACTCGTTCATTTCCCGATGAACGTCAGCATGTCACGTGATTACATTATCAATTGAGCAGAGAGATACAGAACTACTTTAGGGGAAGCCAGGAATTCTTCAATGTCTAAAAATTACATCAAATTGGGACGACAATTATTTTCAGATTGTGCACTTTCCACCAAATGATCATTGGGTCACCAAAATGAACAGTCCATTACAATAGAGAACGCTCAGCTTACCAAAAGAAATCACTAAGCTCCACACTATAATGTATATAGCATCGGGAAGTGGTAATATACCGCCTCAAGTGGTAATCAGCAGCTCATCTAGCCTTAGTTTGTCTCAAACCCACACCCATATTAATCCATTTTCAGCATCAACAGGGCCCAGATTTCTTTCAAATTCCAACTTTACTGGGTGCAAGTGAATGACATTGCCGTACCCGTCATTTTATTACCTTTGCAAAACCAAGGGAATCTTTGGGACGAATGATGTGATAACAAAAGCTACTCTCCTCACTAATATAGTTAGCTTTAAATAATTAAAGTTTGGTGTTTAAATGGACTGTTTTGTTATGATTTATGTATCTGTCAATAAAAGGATAGAAGTTATTTCGCTGACGTTCATAAGAAATCAGAAAACTTAAATGAAAAGAAATTGTTGTGGCAATAGATCCAAACATGTAATTATTTACCAGAATTTGATTCTTACTTTTCTAATGACTGTTAATTTCTTCCCATGTTTGACAAACTTGATGACATCTTCAGAGACCTGGTTCAGAAAGCTGAGTGCCTCTTTCTCATTGGCTGCACATCCATCAAGTATGGTCACATGACTGAAGGCATGGGGGACAGTCTCCATGGGTTCAATACACACAGGAATCAGGCAGACATCTTCCTGGCAGGATAAACAGACAATCATTAAACAATAAAAAGGAACACTTTGTCATGCAAAGATATACATTGAGGAGCTACTATTATCCGGATCATTGTTTTTTCTACCGACTAAAGTTATAAACTTTGTGGATGAAAACTGTGCTACATTTGAGTCGGGAGGTTGGTACTGAGGCAGGGATAGATGGAAATCTAATGATTAAGGTAGTATGGCTTGTACATGGGCTGCTGTAGTTGTAGGAACACAGACGGCAGTATCAACTTCATGGAGCAGAGTGACAGCAATATTCCCGCCATATTACGATAGCTCATGACTCATTGATGCTGGACCAGATGAATCAGTGACTGATGAATCAACAAGCAATGATGCTTGCCATCAGCCAAGTCATTGATTCTGATCCTCTTGAGTCAGTTTTTATGACTAGCATGGGATCCTAATGGACTTGAGGTACCAACAGGCTACACCGGTTAAAGTTATGAATAATGGTGTCAGTGCACCTGTCTTACCCCAGCCAGCAGTCTAGCGAGGCCTATGTTATATTCCTCCTCACAGACGTCAGACTTGACATAGTCTGGGGACAGTAGCGCCACCACACAGCGGGAATTGTCCATGGCGTCGTATAGACTCTGCTGCCAGGAACTGCCTGTAATGTTAAGTTAGTTTGTTTTTCACGCTGCACTCCACAATATTAATATGTCTGGACCAGGCAATCCAGTGATTGATATAATGAACATCTGATACAATGTCATAGATCAATCAAGTCAACAAGCCTGACCAGCTGATCTTGTTAGTCGCCTCTTACAACAAGCATAGGATTCTTAAGGCCAATTCTGTCCTGGATCTTCAAAGGTGTACAGTTATATGATGGCCACCTGTAAATAATACAATCTGGACCTGACAAACTAGTCCAGACCATACAAATCCCACACCATTGTAATACAATCATACATAACCAACCAAGTCCCCGAGCCTGACCAACCAATCCATTTATTCGCCTTTTACGACATGCATAGGCTGCTGACTATACTCGTAAGATGCCATTTTACTATTAATTCCTGATTTTATTATACCAATAATTCATTTATTGATATCACACAATGAATTATTGATATTACAAATTCGAATCATTGATATCATGAAATAATTATTGATATGAAATAATTACTGATATCAACATGATCAAAATCCAAATTTTAGATATAAACTGAATTTGTGATATCTAAAAATGTATTTTGTGATATCTAAAAATGTATTTAATGATATCACGGAATTTAATTTGGGATATCTTAAAGTCTTCGGTATTTTTTGATATCATAAATTCAATTTTGTGATATCAATAATACATTTTTGGAAGGCTGTGTACCTTTTCTAGCCCCTAATACCCACAGGGTTTCAAATACTAAAGATGGAAAATAGTATTTGAATTTTGAAAAGTTGATTAAGTTTTCTCTTTCAAACAAAACCTGTTTAGATTTGTGTGACAACTACAGTAAGTCTTACCAGTCTCGAGTTCGCTTGTGTCAAGGAAGACACTGAGTGTGGAATCTTGTTCTTGTAGACACTGCAGTAGATTCTTAGCAGGGTCAGTGTAACTATGGGAGTAGGATATGAACACATCATACATGCTTCTGGGACACTGGGCTTGTCCACAGCTGTCTTCCAGCCCAGCCACACGAGCCTCGGGCACAGAACTCAGTATCTTCACACATGCATTCTTGATCAGTGTCTGAGTTACCTCCCCTCCTGCATGCTCTCTGCAGTAGGAAAGAAATACATTAATGTTATTAAACGTTATTTAACATGCCTAATGCTCATTGATGTCTGCATCTGGGATAGTGTAGATTGATAGCAAATACAAATGAACTGTATATGTGATATGTCTTATTTTGCATTGTGTCAGTCAGTAAGTTTGGCAAGGAAAATCTAAATGCTTAATCTCCATTGTATTTCTTATTGGTATTAAGTATTCACACCTGACCTAGAAGAGTCTGTTGTCTACAATAGGGGTATGCAGTGGCTTGAGACTAGCAGTTATAAAGTTCAGAAGAATTAACAGTTGTATTTGTTGCATTTTTAGTGTATATTTTTATCATTATCATTCACCAACTATACATACTATAGGAGTAATTATTTTTTAAAAAGCAAACAGACAATAAATATTGTTCTAATTTTATTTTTGATTGGTGACTTTAGGCATCATAAACCACAATATTCAGGTTAAAATGTAATGAGTCGCATTATTTCATTATGAGCTAACCTGCACTCCACGTACTGCACCAACTGCATGTAGGAGGGCAGACAAGCAACCGTCTCAACATACATGGGATAGATCTGGTGGTGTGCAGACAGGCGATCCACACACAGAGCTATGTTGAACTGTTCCAGACACTCCTGACTCTCCACATACGCAGGGCTCAAGATGGTGATGATTCTGAGACACAAACATTCATAACGCTTCACCCATCCTGACCTGACTAAGGGATACAACTCTTAGATGACTGGGCAACCTGGGCCCTTATTTTGCAGTTGGGTACAGGAAGTACACTTACATCACTGGACCACCTGGGCCCTTATCTACAATTGGGTACAGGTAATACACTTACATCACTTGGCCACCTGGGCCCCTATTTTACAATTGGGTACAGGTAATACACTTACATCACTTGGCCTCCTGGGCCCTTATTTTACAATTGGGTACAGGTAATACACTTACATCACTTGGCCACCTGGGCCCTTATCTACAATTGGGTACAGGTAAAACACATCACTGGGCCACCTAGGCCCCTATTTTACAATTGAGAACATGAAATACATTTATACTACTTGGCCACATTTGTGCAGGGAGTAGTAGAAGTGGCTGTGGGGTTGTAAAGAATTTGTACCCACCTGACCGACTGCGTCATGACGTGGAAGACATTTTCCTGCCACACCTCGTCGGCTGAGAACTGGAGCTGTTGTTTGTACACCTTCAGTCCAGGGCGAATCTCCGTCAAATGGGTAGCAATTTTGTCAGCCCAATGGTTGTCATGGTTACTGTGGGAGATGAACACATCAATACTCTGATCCTCTTCTGGCTGCAAACATGAAACTGATGGTGAGATACTGGATGGAACAGATGGTGGGCTACTGGATGAAACTGATGGTGAGATACTGGATGGAACTGATGGTGATACTGAATGAAACTGATGGTGAGCTACAGGATGAAACTGATGGTGGGCTACTGGATGAAACTGATGGTGAGATATCAGGTGAAACTGATGGTGAGCTACTGGATGAAACTGATGGTGAGATATAAGGTGAAACTGGTGGTGAGCTACTGGATGAAACTGATGGTGAGATATAAGGTGAAACTGGTGGTGAGATACTGGATGAAACAGATGGTGGGCTCCTGGATGAAACTGATGGTGAGATTCTGGATGGAACTGATGGTGAGATACTGAATGAAACTGATGGTGAGCTACTGGATGGAACTGATGGTGAGATACTGGATGAAACTGATGGTGGGCTACTTGATGAAACTGATGGTGAGATATCAGGTGAAACTGATGGTGAGCTACTGGATGAAACTGATGGTGAGATACTGGATGAAACAGATGGTGGGCTCCTGGATGAAACTGATGGTGAGATACTGGATGGAACTGATGGTGAGCTACTGGATGGAACTGATGGTGAGATACTGAATGAAACTGATGGTGAGCTACTGGATGGAACTGATGGTGAGATACTGGATGAAACTGATGGTGATCTACTGGATGAAACTGATGGTGAGAGAAAAAAAAGTCTACAAAGGTCCTGAACACCAGCCCTGAGTGAGAAAGTTCATTTTTACACCACTTTCAGAAATATTCCAGCAAAACGGGCTTCAAACAATTGTAGAACTCCATTCCTAAACTCACCTGTTTGAGGTTAGAGGACTCCCAGACCTGCTTAAGATCCTTGAAAAGTTCCACTGCTTCGCTGTCCTTCTTGTTGAGATTGTCTGGATTAGAAGCATAGAGAACGATCTTCAGACATCTAAGAGGGAGGCCAGCCTTGATCCAGTGACAAGCTCCATCTACCATTGCACGCAGTACAGACACTCGGGACTGGCCCTAGAATACATTGATTCAGTTGTCATCATCACATGTGGCCTGGGCACTTCTTGAATTGAAGAGTCACGTTGATATTAATCCTTGTGCAGAATCATGGAAAACTAACTGTAAACTTACTGCCACTTTTGCTGTATTGTAGCTATGAGTCTGCCGAATGTAATTTTTTATAATGGCATTTTTTTTTCTTTTCAAAATTTGCTCTTTTTTTAATCCCACTGATAGCATATTGCACCAAAACAATATTTTTTCTTAACAAGCACCCTCTGAAGTTGACACATGTCAAACATGGGAGTCAAACTATAGTTTGTTGTTGTTCCGGAAATTGATAGAATGCATAGATGTACAAATTTTGTTTTACCAGCTGACCTGTAGTGGAGGAATTTTTCTTTTTTAAATTGATTATGACTGGCATTTTTGCCACCTTCCGACAGGTATTTTCCACTAAAAATTCTGTAGAGCAATTAAAAAAACCTGACTAGCCTAACCGTGTAAGAGTTACTCCTTTCAAATGATACCTGCTGAGAGGTTTCACATTTAAATAGTAAGACCTGCCTGGAGGTCTCATATATGACTTGTAAGATCTCCTTGGAGGTTTTACAGTTGAATTGTATAAACATTCTTTCAATATGCATTTAATGTTAGTGTTTAGAAGGATAAAAGTCACAATTTTTTTTACATGAAAATTCCATGACGTGAATCTAACCTGCAACTTCACTTATCATGTTTAGTATTGTAACCCACTGGTTTCTCACTGAGCCACCCTGGCAGGTCATGAAAGGGTGCTCAATCTTATGTCATGACTTCAGCTGTCTGCATGCTGCACATGGTCTTTCTCTCACCCACTTAGGCTCTTGGGCTTTTCCTGAGCTCAAGGTTATAAATTTTCAACAATGTTATAACAATAACTTAACATTAACGTTTCTTTTTATCATTTCTTGTTTTATGTGTTTCCAATGTTTTTTTTAAGTCATTAATTTAGTTCTGACCTGGTTTCCTGTTGCTAGGAGGGAGGTGATGACGGTCGTGTCTTCATTGTTAAAAATGGGTGTCATGGCACGGAACATGGTGCTGATCTGCTGTGCCGTTGTTCCGCTTCTAGATCCACGCACTCTGGCCAAAAGAGAAACAAAAGGGGGGACTTTGAATTTATCAGTGTTTCCCACCCACACACAATTTTTTAATCATATCATGTACGTCAACTTAAAAAAAATGGTTCTTTTTATTAATGGAGACAATTGAAATGTATTTCTATTTGCCTCTCTGTTTTACTTTCGTAGCATTACAAAAACGAGAAAATATAACTTCAAAAATATATAACTGGTAACTGATCCCATGAATAGTATCTGTTCAGTGAAAATATTGAATCATGAAGCAAACTCTCCTGTGACATACTGAATTTTACTGTACAGATTGTAAATATCCTCCATTTGAACCAGATTTGTTTTTCTGCTGACCTGTTCAACCCAAACTGTGCCTTGTCGAATGTTACAAATCATATTCATGTTGTCATGTATCCTTGCTTTGATTTTAATCTCAATCTAAATCCCCCATATTATATGAATTGCCGAAATATGTTTGAAATGACGTGTATATACACAAGAAGTTCCTACCTCTCAAAACACACCAGTCGTCGGTATGGCACATTGTGTGGCAGAGGTTTGGACACCCAGCAATGGAAGTTAGTCCTGAGGTCAAGCTCCTTGTCCTTCGACAGCTCACTGACACTGATCTTCAGATTCCTACTCAAAGCTCCGATAAGGGTCTGAGATTTTGATACCGAGAATTCGCCAGATGAATAGTTCCCTGTGAAGTATGTCAAACAAATAGAAGTTCCATGTTTGGTTCCACACATTGGTACAATGTGTGAAGTCCACCCCCAGTGTACCCTGGTTTTAAGTTCCTTGAAGATTGCTATGGAGGTGTAAACCCCTACTCACTCACTCACCTGCCCCATTCTGAAATTTGCATCTTTTCACCCAGGAGTGAACATCTTCCCGAGGCAAGAGAGTTAACTGACTTTAAAAGCCCTTTTTCCATCCTTGCCAAACTAGGCTGGAATTCCTAGGCTCGCTTGTAGCGCCACCAGTGGCTATAACGAGTTATGTCCCTTCTGAGCCTCTCCTATGGACCAATGAGATTCTTGCATTTGCTTCAAACAAAATGGCGGCGCCCTGTCAATCGATCTTATCGATAATCAAGATCTATATTGTGATAAAATGGGTCTTACATCGTGAAGTGCATCAAATCATGTAGCACCTTGAAGATTTGGATGAATATCTGTTGATAACGAGTTGGCGGTGCACATCCTTTGCAAATCCTGCAATCGACCAAAATCTGCACGACAGTTTTCGAACTGGATTTTGATTTTGTTGTATGATTTTGATTGGACTATGCATAGACTTGTTAGTCCAGCCAAAATGAAACTTCATAATACCAGCCTAGTTTGGCAAGGGTGGAAACTGGACTTTTATAGTCAGTAAACTCTCTTGCCTCGGGAAGATGAGAGCGAATGGGTACCTGGTAGGATGGAAAAATGAAAGCATCTTAAGGGCAGCCTTGGTTGTATAATCCCCAGGAAGTTGTGAATACACTTCATAAGTTACCTATCATTATTATTAAGTATGAAAACTCTCAAAGGCGTTGGTCTCCGAGGCAAAGGGATTGTTGCTAGGGTGTGCAGAAATAAAGATCTAAACTTTAGATGTACCTTGAGATGCTGAGACCATCACAACGTCCACTGCCTCATCTCGTTGCAGCTGTGTGATGTCCCCTATCAGCAGCTGTATCTCACTTGTACCCAGAGCTGTCTTCAGCTGGATGCTGTCTTCCTTGTGGAGGACCATCCTTCACCTGAACTGGATCAAACATTGACAGAATCCTCAAACTGAATAGGATCAAACACTGAGTTATCAATTATCTGATTAGGATCAGAAAGCAACTTTCACCTGAATAGGATCAAACATTGAGAGCATCTTCTCTGAATAGGATCAAACACTGAGAGCATCATTCCCCTTGCAGAGGATCAAACATTGAAAGCAACCTTCACCTGAATAGGATCAAACATTTAGAGCATCTTCACTGAATAGGATCCAACATTGAGAGCATCTTCAGTGAATAGGATCATACACTGACAATACCCTTCACCTGAAATTCAGGCTGAATAGTACCAAACTATCATCAAAGAACATCCTTTATCTTACCCCATCAAGGTTCAAACAAAAAACTACTTCACATATTAATTTACAATGTTTTCTTCTTTCTTTGTTTCAAATTACTATTATTATTATTATTTTATATTTTATTGAGACCTACCCACACCCTCTCCTGATAATAGGTAACAGAAGGAAACCGCTTGTTGTTCACTCAAGGACCTCTATCATTATCATCATATCTTGCTATTAAGTATTAGAACGAAATTTCTGGGCCAACATTAGTGCGGCCTTGCATAGCGTAAATAATAAACACTACAGCTGATATGGTGCATGTAATAATATTTAACATACCTCGCGCCGCTTCGTTGCTGTCAGTGTCCTCGAGTTAACTGAAGGGCTGTTTCCGGACAGAGAGACGCCTTGACTTAAATCCAGAGATATGTCTATAAAAGGACAGAACCCGCTTCTTATCGATGAGACTACCCTGTGGTCCCGCCGATTTGGGAAACTGAGTAATTATTAAATTTAGAAGCATGAATAACATCGGCCGCTGGTTTCGCAAGATTTCACATCATAGTAGCTATCGTATAAACAAATTGCTAAACACGGCGATAGATAATAATTGATGGGTTGTCTGTTTGTATACACAACTACAAAGTATCTGCATGTCGACCCAGTCATCGCATGACATTCGCCTGACATATGACGACATGTGTACAATCGCGTATTTACCAAAGTATTATCGATTGCCTGGTTTTAGTGCATCGGTTCCACTGTGGATGCGCGCGCACATGTAGGTCATGGAATCATCCTCCAATGGGTGTCGATATCACAGTTTTCCCGATTTTATGAGACAAAATATGGGTGGCTTTCTCACTGCACAAACACTGGTCACTCGTACATGTCGTGAGCACAAGCTATCTACTGATTAAATAACACCGTTACCAGATGGCGTATAAAGGAAACGGTAGAGGTGGTAGCTAGCTCGGTAGTTGACTCCGTTTGGCTGGCGGAAGGAAAGACTAGTTTCAACCTTGATCGTACACCGGATTTTATAAATACACGAACTTCGCCCATAAGCTGTGGTCCAGATATTTGAGTCCCGATTTAGGTCACAATGCCGTGCATGTATAACTTGAGATAGAAATGTATAGGACGGTTGTATTACATCGATATAAATAGATATAAATAAGGTATGGCCTTGAATGTTCTAAAATGTTGGATTGAGTAATTATCACTTTTTAATAAAACAATGCCGAGGGCGGAATGTAACTGTCGAAAGAGATGTACAGTTTGACAAGGACCGAGACCTTGTTTGGATTGCGAACGCTATGTCATGAGTGAGTCACTTGTTTCAATGTCTCTCAAGAACGAGTGCATGTGGAGCATATACGTGAGTATAAATATATATCGGACTTGTTTGTCAGCACTCACAGCAAAATCGTATCTGCTATCTGTAAGCACAGGACCTCGAAACTAATAATAATAACAAACCCGCAGAAGAGGCCGTCTGTTTGTTATATTTATTAGTTACATGGTCCTGTAAAGTATCTATAACATTCTTGGAATGTGAAAATTAATTAAGTAATTAAGAAGCTTTTAATTTCGTTTTAACTTCATAAAAAGAGATATTTTTGCTTTCAGAGATATTTCAGTGAAATTATAGCAGCTGCATTTGGTAACACCAGATGACTGAAAACAGACTAGGGGTGTTCCAAAGGTCAACTGAGCAATGTCAATGACACAACTGAGCTGGCGTTAGTAGCTGGTTCCGGTCCTGCCGTAGGCTTGAATCCATGCATCTCATCCCATGTCATGCCTCAGTTCAACATGGATACCCCATTCAGACACGATAAGCTGACGCCGAGCCGGCCAGTACCCTTAATGCCACGCTAAAGCAGGTACCAACAAGTACCTTTTTTAACGTCTTTTGGTGTGACGCGGCCACAGGGATCGAACCATCGACCTTCTGCTCTCCGGGCATCACCAATAGACGACAGAGGCTGTTGTGTTCCTGTTGTTTGTTTGTTGTTTAACGCCGCACTCAGCAATAATTCACCTATATGAAGGCGGTCTGTAAATAATCAAGTCTGGACCAGACTATCCAGTGATTGACATCATGAGCTTCGATCAACGCAGTTGGGATACGATGACATGCATCAACCGAGTCAACGAGTAAATATTATGGCGTCATTGTTGTCATGGCAACGTTTATGTTCCCTAATTGGAATCTGTTTTTTTTCCAGTGTTTCCTTCGTTGTGTTTGTGACTATGTGTGCTGTATTGTATATACCGTAACTAGAATCACTGTTTATTCACCTTGTAAATAGCTTTCAATATCATCATTTATACATGCGATGATAAATCATTAAAACTAAATATTGCGGAATTGTTATTGGTGTTGTTTTTCGGTACATGGACACTAGATTTCATTTTTAAACGAACATTAATCACATGTAGCCCAGTAGTTAGTGTGTTCGCCCTTCACGAATACGTTTAGGATTGGATCCCCGCATGGTGCTTGTGAACATTTGTCTGGGTGAGTGCGTGAGTGCGCGCGCCGCTGGCAACAGTATAACGACGATGAGCATGAACATGATGAACAATGAGCTTCACCTACTGGAGAATCCAGCCACGAAATCAAATGAAGAAACATCGAATATCAGGCTTCAACCCACCATTGTTTCATATACGTCAGATGTAACCACTTTAAGATAACAATACAATATGACTGTATTAGTTTGTATTGAGTGCCCTTGAAGATCCGGGTTAGAATAGGTCTTCAGTAACCCATGCTTGTCATCGTATCCCAATTGCGAAGATCGATGCTCATGAAGTCAATCACTGGATTGTCTGGTCCGGACTAGATTATTTACAGATCGCCGTCGCATAGCTGAAATATTGCTGAGAGCGGCGTTAAACAACAAACAAATCAAACAACTGTATTGAGTATTATGTAACTGTAGTCACGCAGCTGGGGGAGATAACTCTCATTTGTTTCCATTCTTGCCAGGTGTGCTGTTTTCTATTTCTAGTTAACCCCCATTTGTTATACTCCAAATGACTGAATGTATATCGTATACTACGAATATGTTGTTTTACTGTGTTGAGGGCCTCCATGACAAGAAGGACACGTATGTTGTATAATTTATTGATTTCCGTAAGTTAATTAAATATTATACTACGCTTGTTTAGAAGTCAACAGCTGTATGCACAAGTTGCAATAAGCGTTTGGGGTTGTAAAAGGATTCAATAACCAGTCACCTTCAGAAGTGAGTGAGTGAGAATCAATAGGTGAAAGAAGCGCTGTACAATATCATGAAGCGGCCATCTTCGACAGGCTTAAGAGTTTCATACTATGTAACATTTGTTTTTTTCAAAATGAAAACTTATCTTTAATCGTTTCTTAGAAATTGTTTCATATATCGCTATTGTCGGTGTCGGGGTTTTTTGAAACGTATGACAGCAGGAAACATACTCTTTGTATTTCTATTGTATTCAATTCCGGTCTCCAATAATTTTCCAAATCTTCGAGGGGGCACTGTTGCCCCAGTCGTCTTAGGTGGAACAACACGGTGTGCATAGTTGCGTCCAATAGACGTGCCAGAAACCTATGATCGTGGGTTCGAATCCCAGCACCATACACACCTATCATGTCGGGTTTTCCTCCCAGCTGACAAGCCGTGGAATGACTGACATGGTTGATTCCCACTTTGCCAGTCGACTGAAAGGATTAGTGGTTACAGTCAGAGACCATATAATCTGTTACGGTATAATTATCTGTTGGCTGTAGTCTTTTTTAACTGATTACCACTCAGTCCCCATGGTAACCTACAATTGTCAGACGCCCCAGTTGTCAAACTGCTTATACCAGGATTAGTCAATAGTTACCTGTGTACCAGAAATCACACATTTTGAATTATTCGCCAGAAGTTACATATTTTGAATTATTTACAGGATGTATTTATTCAGCTTGAATGTGGAACATATTTCATTTTTAGCACTTTAACAACAGAAAGGTTATCAATTTACATAATATATAATATTATCACATTATTAGAAAGACAATATATACAAAGTTTACATAAAAGTATATTGCAAAAGACACTATTTACACAATATACACTGATCACAGTTCAGTAAAATGTCTGTTTTCAGCCCAGCTTAAGCAAATGTCTTCTGCCCACTGACCAGCTTCTATATGAGACGCACCAGACTTCCATCCGACTCTCTGCAGACCTTCTTCGTGGATGGGGGAGCAGCGCTAAAGTCTATTTGTGTCATCTTGGCACCTTCCAAGCAAGTCCACAAACGTGGTGATAAATCCAGTGGGGGGTGGGGGTGGGGTGGGGTAACCCTTGTCACCATGTGATCGTTGTACCCATCAAGGAATACTTGTGGGGTTCCTCCCTGAGACTCGGTGTACTCAACTCTGCGTATACCAGCCATGGTGGTGATACCTTACTGACTTCGACTTCATGTAATAAAGTACGGTACATATAGTATACATGTGCGATTATACTCGGGTTATGGAGAAGTTCAATCTCTTTAATGTGTTCTTATTCTACCTACATTGTATTTAATCTACCTACATTGTATTTAAAGAAAACAATCGAAAACAAACTCAACGTTAAAAATGTTTGTCTTAATCTTCACTGAGTGTCCTACATTCTATAGGAGACGGTCAAAAACCAATTTCAAATTCGTTTCCTCTCTGTGTTTTCTTAAAATGGACTTTTGTACACCTAAGCCCATCAGTAGGTTTTAAGGCATCCTATAGGAAACCCTAAATCTTCTAAAAGGTGTAAGTGCA
This sequence comes from Haliotis cracherodii, assembly GCF_022045235.1. Classification (NCBI taxonomy): domain Eukaryota; kingdom Metazoa; phylum Mollusca; class Gastropoda; order Lepetellida; family Haliotidae; genus Haliotis; species Haliotis cracherodii. The sequence goes on from NW_027266308.1 coordinate 30,835,084, forward strand.
CACTCATGGGGTGGCGCACCCTGGACCTTCTATAGGCTGTTATGGGCTGGTGCAGAGGCCCCTCCCGTTCCATTGCAGAACCCTGAAATGGGAGATAGTGAATCAATGTTTTCAGTCGAGATGGTGTCGAAAACAATCTGAAGGGCGACAAGTGTAGAAAATCTGTCAACGTTGCTTTCCTCGGCTTTATGATGACCTTCCTCCATAGAAGCTATTTCCAACTGTCGAATGTCATGCTCAGGCACTTATTATTATCTATTTTGTATCCTAAAGGTAAACAAATATATTCCGTCTGCTAAAGTTAAAAAAATAAAAGGAACAACTTAAATACATAAGTATGAACTCATATCACGACCAGTCATCTTCCCGCGGCAAAGGTGTGAACTGACCTTATAAGAAAGTCCAGTTTTCAGTTAACACCTTTGCCGCGGGAAGATGCAACCAGTAGTAATGCCAGTCTTCAAAGACAATTTATCGTCTTCTTACTCGATTTGTTGACCCGTGAAGATCCGGGGTCTTCAGCAACCCATGCTTGCCGTAAAAGGAGACTATGCATGTCGTAGGAGGCGACTAACGGGATCGGGTGGTCAGGCTCGCTGATTTGGTTGATGCATGTCATCGATCCAAATTGCGTGGATCGATGCTAATGATATTAAACACTGGGTTGTCTGGTCCAGACTCGACTATTTACAGACCGCCGTCATATAGCTGGAATATTGCTGAGCGCGGCGTTAAACAACAAACAAACTCGGTTTATAACGGCTGGTATTTCAAGTAAGAGCCATCTTCCCGAGGCAAGAGAGTTAACTGACTTTAAAAGTCCAGTTTCCACCCTTGCCGAACTAGGCTGGAATTCCTGGGCTCGATCGTAGCGCCACCAGTGGCTGTTACGAGTTATGTCCTTTCTATGCCTCTCCTATTGACCAATCAGATTCAACCTCTCGTATCACTTGCATTTGCTTCAAACAAAACTGTGGCGCCCAGTCAAGATGATCCGCTCGATAATCAATATCTATATTGTGATAAAACGAGTCTTACATCGCAAAGTACATCAAATCACGTGAGCACCTTGATTAAAAACAGGAAAAGATTTAGAAAATATCTGTTGACAACGAGTTAGCGGTGCACATGCTTTGCAAATCCTGAAGTCGACCGAAATCTGCATGACACTTTACGAACCGGATTTCGATTTCGGTGCGCGATTTTGATTGGACTATGCATAGCCTCGTTAGTCCAGCCAAAATGTAACTCCATAATACCAGCCTAGTTCGGCAAGGGTGGAAACTGGACTTTTATAGTCAGTTAACTCACTTGCCTCGGGAAGATGAGTAAGAGCAAGCCATTGAGATCTCTGACGTGGTACAGTAGACTGAGGTCTCACACGTGTAGTATTGTTTATGACGTCAAAGTGGCTCAGTCTGTGACGTCATAATGACTACTCGGCAACCTTCATTTGCGTAGACACAGCGCTTGTGTGAAGTCACACACAATCGTGTCTCGTATTTTCGTTGAAAGAGTTTTCAGGTATGAGTGCAACATGTCTCCAGATGTGGTGAAGGTCGTGTTCAAACTGTACCATCTTCCAGACTACATTGAAAGAAGTCTGAAGGACGACAAAGGAAGAAGAAACGCTGTGAACGTTGCTGTCATCGGCTCAATCAGTGGCCTAGGGAGGTGGAGACTTGAAAAACAGCTGATTGCTAAGCCCTCCGCTTCTGAAACTGATGTGTTGGAGGTCACTGCAGAACTTCCGATATCGTCATCCTTTGAATGGTCGTGGCTTGTGGCTGATGACAAGAAAGTGCTCTTCTGGGATCCCGCATACGATAGAAGGTGATCTAACTTACCTATTTCCAACTGTGCTTGGTTGTTGTCTGAATTTAGTATTATTTAAAGGTTTTGCATGTGGCAACTCAAAACTTTAACACATGGGTTATTCTATAGTAGAATAGAGTAATTTGTAATAACTAATTTACTACTAGTAAATTAAAGTCTGATTCTGAATTTCAGAATCCGACTGTCCTACCACGAGGGGGTGATCCATTCATCGTGGGGACGGGACCCGAACTTTTTTGTCTCCCAGACCTGCGCACTGAAGCTGGAGACTCACTACTATTGTGAGGCATGGGAAGCTCTCGCAGTTGTAGGCTCGGAGCCATGTCTTGGATCCTGGAAGTCCAAGAAAGCACTGATTGCTCACGAGTATCCGGAAAAATCTGGCCACTGGCGGGTAGGTACATTCAATACCGCAGACTCAAAATACACGTGCTTTTTGTGTGTTGCAATTCATCAGCTTTTCCATTCTTCCATTTGCCTAACCATTTTGTATTGGCATCTTTGGGTCAGGTGGCCCAGTTGTGTGGGTGCGGTAGTGGGTTCGAATTCGAGATTCACCCCAAGTGTGTGCCTATGCCTGACAGCACAATACACCATAGTGGTAAAACCTGCATCACACTCTCTTTGACCTGCGTCACCTTTTCTTTCCTCTACACTACGCTGAAATGCCTTGGTATAACCGAAATAATGTTCAAAGCGGAGTTAAACAACTCACCCACTCACACTTTAACCTGGGCCAACGTTGGTGTTCCTATGTACACTAAGCTGAAACGCCGTGTTAAAACTGAAATACTGTTCAGTCTAGAATATATCTTTATATAACTTCATATGACCCATATGGTATAACCGAAATAATGTTCAAAGCGGAGTTAGACAACTCACCCACTCACACTATAACCTGGGCTAACGTTGGTGTTCCTGTGTACACTAAGCTGAAACGCCGTGTTAAAACTGCAATACTGTTCAGTCTAGAATATATCTGAACTTTAAATGACCCATATGGTTGAAGGATGCCTTAGTAACGTGGGGATATCTGACATTATTCAGGCAAATGCCCTACTGGACGTTCACCGTGACTACCAGTGGAAGTGGGCGGTCGTCGACGTGGAGACAAAAATGGTCAAGAGATGGGAGGAGTGTGCCAACAGATTCATCTCCACCAACTGCGAGCAGCTCTCCATCCGGGCACCCTGGAACACGCCATCGTCCACCTTGTCCCACTCCACCATCATCCAGGAGCAGACAATCGACATGGCCAAGGTGGCCAAGTTCTATGATGCTGTGGACAACTGTGATGAACTTGTGAACGCAGAGATGAGTCACGTGTTGTCAAGCTGGCAGTCACGACAGGAAACAAACAAGAAACCCTTTGTCAGTAAGTAGCCAATAGTATTTTTCATTTGTTGTTTGAAATAGCACGGTGCATTCGTATAGCTCCATTGCCTCTTGATCAAATAACATTAATACTGTAGCACACGAAAATGCTTACAGGTTTTAGGAAAAGGAATGTTGCATTTTCTGATGAGATCAATGCATTTAATTCATGAAGCAATTTGCGTTCGATAGTTGTTGTTTTTTACCAAAGTATTTAGTCCCAATGTTGTAAGTTGGTTGGTTGGTTTATTATTTAACGCCGCAGCAAAATTCCAGCTATATGACGGCGGTCTGTAAATAGTCGATCCACGCAATTTGGATCGATGACATGCATCAACCAAGTCAGCGAGCCTGACCACCCAATCCCGTTAGTCGCCTCTTACGACAAGAATAGTCGCCTTTTACGGCAAACCTGGGTTGCTGAAGACCTAGTCTCCCCCGGATCTTCACGGGTCCAATGTTGTAAGACCGTTACCTATAGCATATCCGATCACCTATGAAACTTCTAAATGTTTTGTATGCTTTAAAAGAAACGTGTCTGTGCATCGTTGGGAAGGATCTGGATCTCCGCGTATGACCACATCTTGTTGCCATATGTTATTGTCGTCAATCATACATATCATATTGGTCTTTTCAGCTACAGAAACGGATCAGAAAGCCTCCCCAGTACCCGTGACGACACAGAGGTCACAACAGAAGGTCAAAAGTCATAGGTCATTTCTCAGGAAGGTTCCGGGACATATATTTCATGTGACTAAGAGCTTCTTGAGTGATTGTTACCTCTGGCTGGAGTAGATATCGGTGTCATTGTTGTTGTGGCAACGTTCGTGTTCCTTCGCAAGAATGTATATACAAGTGTTTCCGGACATGTGTGCTCTATTGTAAATACAGAAATGATTTGACTAGAATCACTGAAAATGTTTATAATTTTAAAGTATTTCAAATATCGCCTTGAAAATAGGAATCAGCATCATCATTTGTACATGCGATGATATATCATTAAAGTTCAACATTACGGAATTGATAGTGATCTTGTTTTTCGGTCCAATGACACTAGATTTCATTTTTCAAAGAACATAACTCACATGTAGCCCAGTAGTTAGTGTGTTCTCCTTTCACGAATACGGTCAGGATTGGATCCCCGCATGGACGTTTAATGATCGGCATGTGCTTGTACACAGTTGTTTGGCGTGAGTGAGTGCGCCGCTGGCAACAGAATTTCGACGAAGAACATACCGTTAGGATTTATTGCCCGACATGTGCTTTTGTGGGGACGTGAGTGAGTGAGGGACGGGTTGTGCCGCTGGCAACAGTATTAAGACGATAAACATTAACTTCACATACTGGAGAATCCAACCAAGGAACCTGAAGAAACATGACCATGGAATCATGGAATCAGATTTCAACCCTTCATAGCTTCATAAAAGCCAGATGTAACCCTAAAAGTCAGATGTAACCGATTTTGGGACCGGTCAATTATTAGGGGTGGGGTGGGGGTGTGTGTAGGGGAGGGCCATAAAAAATAATACACGTCTTTGGGGAGGGTCGTGTTAAAATGTGCAAGGACATTGGGAGGTTCATCCAAAAATATGACAAGCATTAGTGAAGGGTGATTATTTTCAGTACATTAGTGCATCAAAAACATCTCAACATCCCCAGCAACCCACCTGTGCAACCCACCTGTAATAAATGACCGACCCCTTAAGAAAGCATAAGAACTTAACCGTGATTAATGACACATGGTGTAGGTTTGTATTGTGTTTAACGTAACTGTAATCACGAACCTAAGGAGAATTTTACTTCTAATTGGTGTGCATTTCAGTTTAATAAACATTGTCGATGACCTTAATTTCATAAAACTGTTGTCATGAACCTGATAGGGGGGGGGGGGGGGGGGGGGATTAACACATTGTTGTTGTTTTTTCATGCCTGCCGGGTGTGCTGTTTTTCCTCTGTAGTTAGTCCCCAATGTTTATGCCACATACCATTTACTCTGATTATGTTGCATTGCTGTGTTGTGGGCCTCCTTGACAAAAACATTCGTGGTACAATTACGATTATATTATATATTACGCTTGTTTAGTCGTCGCCAACTTGCAGTAAGCGTGAAATAAAAACTGGTCAACTTCTTGAGTGAGTGGTTGGGTGGCAGAGCGTGAGAGTGAAATACAATATTGCTGCGAAGATGGGGATGGAAACGGCTATCGTCGACAGGCCTGGAGTTTCATGCCATATAAGTGATATTACAATAAAAAAAAATATCTCGAAATGAAAACAAATCTCTGATCGTGTCTTTGAAATTATTTCATATATCGTTATAGTCGTGTTTATTTTGTTAAGCATCGTCTTAATTAACAGCAAGAACAAAAATCTCTCTATATTTTTTCGCATTTACTTCCCGTCTCCAATAATTTTCTTGATCGATGAAAGGGCATTGTTGAATCGATTAATTCGCTGCTTCCCCAAGGCGTGTCAGAAACCAATGGTCGTCGGTTTGGATCCCGATTCTAGGTTTGTGGGTTTCACCAAAGTGTTAACGCCTTAGACCTGTATCACTTCGTCATCTCGTCCCACATTAAAATGACAGGCTGTAATATGACATAAATATGTTATACAAAGCGCAGTTAAACAATACTCACTCATGATATTACCTTGACGAAAATGTCAAAAATATCGCGTTGTCGCGTTTATATCAATTATTTCAACATTTAACAAAGCATGATCTGCACAGCTTTCACTTGAAAGCAGTGTTCAGCAATATTTCGTTTCATCCCACAATCCACAACTTAAATTAACCTACACACGCTTATTCCTGTTCCTGTTTCTAACAACAACAATAATAATACACCAACACAGTAAAGGAATGTCGGACGTTAACAGACCGGTGACAATACTGACAGGCATCCGACAGGTTGCGCAGTCGGTTCCTGGCCCGAAGTTTTGAAAAAGACCCATCAACATGACGGCTAGCGGTAGCCCTGGTAGCTCAGTGGATGACAATGTCCCAGCCTCACAATAATAAAGGCCAGTGACAAGCGGTAAGACAGCGGGCATCGCTTGTACTAGTGTAGCGAAAACGGCACCTCAGCAAAACGGCACCTCAGCAAAACGGCACCGGGCGAAAACGGCACCGATTGGCGAAAACGGTACCTCGGCTCAAGCGAAAACGGCACCTTATTTTTTTTCAAATGAATGATATTAAACTTACATTGTAACTTAGGCCTAATTGCAAACGCCAATAATTGTGAGATGTTAAAACAAGTTTACATTAGAAATTAGCCTCTACTCCAACTATAATCCAACTTAGCTTGTACGCAACAACTATTGTGAAAACATAACACGCTTTGAAGAAAAATAATTGAAATTTAACTCACATCGTCTCATACAAACACAAATAATTGTGAAATAAAACAAGTAAGAAATTAGCCCCCTACTCCAATTTACTCACCGGCTCTGATTGGGAGGCGCAGTTAACTTATTGTGAAAACACTACACGCTTTGAAGTTTTAAGTACCTTTACTCAGTTTAAGCTGAAACTGTATTTAAGAGGCCTAACATGGTGCTGTCAGACCCTAAACTCCGAAAAAACTACAGGAATAGTCTTCAAACACCGAAAAATGAAACACACCACCCCAAATCTTAAATTAAACAATAAACCAATTAAGTTCCAAAAACAAACCAAATTCCTAGGGCTAATCTTCGATCAACACCTAACATGGGAGGCCCATGTTAAAAACTTAACAACTAAATGCAGCAAAGATCTAAACGCACTAAGATGCCTCACCGGCTCCAACTGGGGGGCCTCCAAAGATACTCTACTCTCTCTCTACACATCACTAATTAGGTCTAAATTAGATTACGGATGTGCGATCTATGATACGCTTAGCAATAACCTAACCAAAAAACTAGACTCAATCCAATACCAAGCTCTTAAAATAGTCACACGTTCCCAACATGGTACCTCTCTCACTTCACTTCACGCCTTAACAGGAGAAATGCCACTAAACCTACGTAGGCAACACTTAACCCTTAATTTCTGGGCCTCGTCCCAATCAAACCCTCTCATCCAAAACCTCATAAACGAAAATATCCGCCCTCGTAACCAGGCTCTAACTAGGAAGCACCCTTTACTTACTCCAATATCTCAACGAATTTTCAACTACCTAAACGAAAACCAAATAGATAACCTCCAACAAAACTGCAAACCATCAAATATATTTACCCCAAAACTAAAAATCCCCAAAATAGACACATCTCTGGCAAACTCAATAAACAAACAAACCGATCCAAACATAGCTAAATCCACCACACTAGCTTACATACACGAAAACTGGCCAAATTGGTGCCACATCTACACAGACGGATCTTCCGATCCGATCACAAATCGCACTGGTTTCGGAGTCCACATAGCACAACCAAATAGGAACACTCAATCTTATCGACTCCCAAACAACCAATCCATCTTCACTGCAGAGTTAATGGGCATAGCATCCGCCCTCCATAACCAACATGCTAAAAAAACATAAAAAAATCCTAATACTCACAGACTCACTAAGTGGACTACAGGCCCTCCAAAATAAAAACACCAAAAACCGCCCTAAACTCATTAACCAAATACTCAAAAGCGCAAATAACTTAACAGAGGCAGGCAAACAAATAGCATTTATCTGGATCCCAGCCCACGTAGGAATATATGGAAACGAAAACGCCGATCAAGCCGCCAAAAAATCCCTCAAAATTCCTGAAATAAGCCTTAATCTACCAATATCTAAAGCAGAGATCAAAAGCATTAACAAACGTAAAATCACCCCAAAATGGCATAAGACATACCTAAAAACAAACACACAGATAATCAAAATCCTCAAAAAACCTCTAACCAAACCTAAAATCCTCCATCCATCCAAGAAAATTGATAGAATAATCACCAAACTCCAAACAGGTCACACTAAACTAAACAGTCAACTCCTAAAAATAAAAAAACATGCAACCGGAAAATGCCCACACTGCCCACACCTGGAAACAATAGAACATGCACTCTTACACTGCACGCACTACCAAACCCACCGAGCAACACTCCAAACAAATCTAAAACTAGATAAAGCCATAACCCTAGAATCAATCCTAAATCCACATAACAATATAGAAAAATTTAAAGCACTAGGCGTATACTTAACTAAAACCAATCTAATGATCCGCATCTAAAAACACTCAACCACACCACATAAACAAACAAACACACACCAACACACTCCCTTAGTACACTACCACACCCCTAGGCATGCATTCCAAATTTCAAAATCTCCAAAACTTATATAAGCAACCACTAAAACCCCCCTCTGGTTGCAACACCTTTATTTTCCCTTCAAAACCACGCTAAATGGCCCGACCGGGCCTGTGTGCGAAATACGCTCCAGTCGGAAAGCGCACGTTAAATCTCCAAACGTAAGTAAGTAAGTAAGTGCTGTCAGATCACAATTATTCATAATGGCCTTTCGAGAAGAATGTCAGAAAAAATCAACATGCTGTGCCCTGTGATAACTGTGACCAGTGGACCCATCGGTATGTGGATCCGGACCTTCTGTGGCCCGTTATAGAGAAATTTGCCGGACTGAAGAAGACTTCCCTTTCCGCTGTTTGAAATGCGTATCTCCTGTCATTGTAGAGGTGATCGGCATCGGTGATACAGGTGTATGTACAATGTAAATACATCACATACATCAAATGACATGTAAATACATCAAATACCATGTAAATGAACCATATGTATTACTACAAAAATCGTTGTTATTGTTATTAAAAATAGAGGTGCCGTTTTCGCCCGACACATAGTAGCCATTTTCGCCAAATGTGGTGTCCTTTTCGCCAGAGAAATTGGTGACATTTTGCTGTGGTGCTGTTTTAGCCTGCACCCATGTCGTGAAACCCTGCGGCTGAAGCTATATGATCCTAAGGTGGCATTGCTTCGTTGCTCAATGGTAATGACATCGCATACCTCAGTCTAAGTAGGTGTTGACTCGTAAAGAGATTATATACCAGCATGTGTGCCATACTGATTTTCCGAAATGAGTGTCAAAATTCATGTAGTTCCTGAGCTAGAGCAAGTTTCGTAAATATATATGTTAAAAGGTAGCCCTAAAAATGCTCAGATCACCACCAAAATCTTGGAAAACCACAATCTTAATGCTATAATGACGTTATTTCTGGTGTGATGTCATTCCGAATCTACATCACTATAAGATTTGAATGGTGTCAACATTGACGTCCGGATGATGCAAACAATACACTGATGTGCATGAAATGATATTTGCACTAGTGCACATGCAATTATTATTAAGTCGGTTCCTGTTATTTCTAAACCAATGGGTAATAATGATTATTACCACACAGCAACGGATGCACTTGCAGTTTACCAGGCGCAGCTCTGCTTCTCGCCTCACAGATCTCTCTATTAACAAATTATAATGAATCCAATGTAATTTGAGCATAATTTGTTTTGTCAAGTTTCAAGTTTTGCTTTGTAAATGGCTACTGTGCATCCTCGTAAAGGTAAACAATCAGGTGCTGATCACTTGGTAAACCAACACTAATTATTTGTGATAGCACCCTTGATAAAGGGTTGGCTAAGTAGATGATTGGCCAACACCAAAAAAGTCATAATGGCCTCACTGACAAAACTCAAAGCAGACAAACTGTGTCACATTAATTGTATTATACAAAAAATTGTATAACAGTTCATAAAACCATATGCACATAGATATAACATGTATACTCTCATTACTCAGTACACATCCTGCTCACACTGAATTCATTTATTTTTAATAACTTTGTGTTTGTGCCCATTTTGACTTTTTTGTGGCCATTTTGACTCTTGAATTTGGAGGCCATTTTGACTACAACCTAGTAGATTAACTCATTAGCCTAGCATAGCAATGGCTTAGCTTCAAGCTGACAATGCGAGTTCGATCTTCCATGTGGCGGTAATTGAAATCTGAAGTGCACCCAGAAAAGAGCATTACTCAATGATTCCACTATGAGTGTCTGAGCAAGCAAGTGAGCAACATCCCTTGTGAAGCCTTTGTTCCTGTGTTTGAATCCTATTTTCACCAGATTATGATCCTTGATCTTTCATCGCTTATCTTGACTGCTACCATACAAATTCTTTTTTCCTATTTTGACATGGAGTTGTATGGAAATTCGCTATGTGAGTTGCATCCCTTTGTTGTGCCAGGACCTGATACACTCTGATTGATCCTTTGTTTGATAGCACTGTATCTGTATTTCACCAAAGTGGTAAATGTTTACAACCAAGCTGTAATGTTGGTAGATTTAATGGTTGATTTATATTTTAGTGTTATGATATGGCAATGTGTATTTCACTATTAGCGGTATGCGAGGACGAGTTATGTCCCTTTGAACGGAAGTGAGGGCGAGAGCACACGTTATGATTTGAAGAATGCGATGCGGTGACGTGCGGGATTTTCAAAAACAATTGCATTACACATTGAACTTGTCAAGTGAAATTGTATGTTTGCGAAGATGTGTTATGCTTGCCTGAATCCTAACAATGTTTTTTATGTGGCCAACGATGACGGGTCTCAGTAATAAATCCATCAAAAATCATGAAGTGTGTTGCGTCTCATGGTTACATCAAGAGAGCATGGAATATCAACCTGATGCGTGGAATAAGCTAAAACCACCAAATCAAGAACCGTTTATACAAGCACCTGTGCCTTCGGCTCCTCTGGGGTTTGGTCTACCATATGGCTTCCCATCATGGCAGATGCAGCACCGCTTCCTCCAAACCTGTGTTGTCTCGCGGGTTGGCGTCTCCTGGATCTTCCTCTAGACACAGCTTCATCGAGGTCCAGGCGCCGCTCCAGCAGCCAGTCCTCTGTGCACTGATTGTACAACTATTGCTCAGCCTCTTCATAGGGCTCCTTTGTGCCTAACTATGGACATCCATCTGACCCTCTGCACCACCTCAATCTTTCCCTCATTAGCTCCCATGATTAGCTCATCTGTATTAATTTTGGTTTTTCATATCCGTGCAGTGCTTCAGAGGGAATGGCCAGGTTAAATAAAAAATAAGATATAAAAATTTAAAAAGTACCTTTGCTTGAGAATACAAACTGAAAAGTTATGTGGTGTATATTAAGATTTGTGCGAAAGGAAAGTGGTTCACAGTAATTTGACTCTCTTATTATACTCTCAGTGTCTGGTCCTATTCAGATGAAGGATGGTCTCAGTGTTTGATCCTATTCAGATGTTGGATGCTGTCTGTGTTTGATCCTATTCAAGTGAAGGCTGCTGTCAGTGTTTGATTCTGTTCTCGTGAAGGCTGCTCTCTGTGTTTGATCCTATTCAGGTGCAGGATGCTGTCTGTGTTTGATCCTATTCAGGTGAAGGATGTTCTGAATGTTTGATCTTGTTCACATGAAGGATACTCTCATTGTTTGATCTTATTCAGGTACTTGATACTGAATGTTTGATTCTCTGCAGGCGAAAGATGTCTCTCAGTGTTTGATCCAATTCAGGTGAAGGATGGTTCTCCACAAGGAAGACAGCATCCAGCTGAAGACAGCCCTGGGTACAAGTGAGATACAGCTGCTGATAGGGGACATCACACAGCTGCAACCTGATAAGGCTGTGGACATTGTCATCGTGTCAGCAGCTAAAGGTAAATTTGCTTTGTGCAATATGTTTTCAAATAAAAATACAAGAGAAAATGGAGATTATATGATGAAATAATAATAATTTATATTTTTTCACTTTCCTGCATTACTCCTTAATGCATTAAATGCTGGGGTTTTCTTTAAAGAAAGAAGAAGATGTGTGAGGTCCAACTGAAAAAGAAGTTGTTCCAACTAGTTGTGTTGCTAATCCCATCACCCAATGACCACATAACCATGGAACCTCACATTACTGCTTGTCAACCAGACTGACAAGTCGTGCATGATAAAGCTCCAACTAATCTATTGGCATCGTTCTTCTTGTTCATTATTCAGCGTTCATTTGTGATTTATGTCATTCTTATGGTTTGTGACTTCCTGTTTTACCACAAATTTTTGCCGTCGCATTAATATATTGCATGTAATGGTGGCTACAAGTCACTGTAAAAATGTGCTTTGTTGTTCCAATTAACCATTTTGAATTTACCACGTGGTCACGTTCTCGTGTCTTACGTTCTTTATTCTTTTTGTGTTGCTTGGTAATTCTTTCACTTTACCTTACCTAATGCTTCCTGTTAATTAAGGTGTTTTTATCACTTTTGTTGTACGTAACTTTATCCTTTAACCGCTTTGTTTCTGGGTTAAAAATTGCCTTGAGGTTCTCTTTGTTTGCTCGTACACCTTGTGATTATTGCCTCTGCTTAATTGCAGATTTATGCCCCGCTGTAATCACTGCCATGGTTAAAAGTGTAGCAGGGATCCCCACCCCTTGTGTCTGGACTGTACCAACCTTTGCTGCATGGCTACTAAGTGTAGCTTCTGCTCACGCCAGGCTTTTCCAAGTACCTCCAGGTATCTCAGAAGCATCTTACTCAGCAGGCCCTCAGACACCCTATGATGTCTGATTTTCAAGAAACCCCTGCCACACTTAGTATCATATCCACTTCTGGTTGGAAGCTCGTCGTTTACGACTGAGAGGGCTGCCTCTCCTACGTTTTCTCTGACGACAATAACTATAGGCAGAGGTCTATGTCTCCCCAGGCGCCGATGACCAATGGGCACCTTTGACTTCCCCGATGCCGTCCCTTGCCCAAGTGTATAATCTGCTGTCAGCACCTGCACCTCTGGGCCTCTACACAGTGCCTCCTCAAGCAAAGCACCTGCGCCTTTGGCCCCTCAGGGGTTTGGTCTACCACATGGCTCCCCATCAATGCAGATGTCATTCCAGGTGGTGCCTTACATAGACCTGGCTGGGATGCAAAATGTTTTGCAGTCCATGCTGTATCAGATGTTGATGCCTTATCTGTTTCCTACACCTGTAGCACCTCCACTCTCGCCAGCACCTCTTCCTACCCCTCCTGCACCTCTTGTGCCTGTTGTTGCACCTCCTGCGCTTCCCGGTAGCACCTCTATCACCAATGCTGTGTTGGTCTTGCAGGTTGGCGTCTCCTGGTTTTCCTCCCGATGCAGCTTCAATTCACTGAGGCCCAGGCACCGCTCTAGGAGCCGTTCCCCTGTGTGCTGATCGTTCAACTATCGCTCAGACTTGTCAGAAGGCTCATTTGTGCCTAACTATCAGGGTTCCTCCATGTAGAAGGACACCCATCTGAGCCTCAGCCAGGTGCCAGAGTAGATGGCTGACCGATTGGATGCTGTTGTTCCTTCCCCGGGTCCAGGCGTGGATAAGAAAGATACTATTTGGTTTCAGCCTACCTCCATTCTGCCGAACCCAATGTTGAAGGACATGGACGTGGCATGGGGGACTTTGAGGACTTTGCTAAGTTATCTCTTACTCCGGCAGGTGGTTCCGCAGGTTCCTCTTAAATGGTATCCACTACCAATGGGAGGCACTCCCATTTGGGCATTTCTGTGGCCCCGATGTTTCTTCACACAAATCACCAAGCCAGTGGCGTCGAACCTGCACCTGAGGTACATCCAGTTTGAGTCGTATATCATATATACTGTCTGACAAACCACCAGGACTTGGCGACCCACCTTCTCCATTGACTGAACCATCTGAAGTCGGAGCTCACTCCATCCTTCACTCTCCAGTTCATAGGAGGCCTGTTCAAGACCGACCAGGACCTCCTAACTGTCCCAAGGGACAGATGGCACAAGAACCAGCGCCATCTGCTCCCTGCTCTTCAATAGTCCCTTGTCCTTCGCCAGTGGACATCCAGAGGAAGCTTACAACCGCACCCAATTCAGCACTTTCTAGCTTCGTTCATAAGGTGCCAGGATCTGTTGATTTACATCGTCCTACGGTCGCACCGCACACCTCATCTTCTATGGTGGATGGTGGAGTCAAATGTTATAGGAGGAGTCTCCTTGACCAGACCCAATCCTACTTCATGCCTGTTTGTAGATGACTCTCCACAAGATTGGGGGGCTCTCTCACTCCCTGCTGAAGCAGATGTTTTTTTCCATCTGGTAGATGTGGCACATCCCAGGTTGTCAGAACATCCTTGCGGATGCTCTATCCAGGCCAAACAAGGTGGCTCCCATGGAGTGGAAGCTGCACCCCAAAGCCTTCAACCTGCTTCTCAGCTATGCAAACATAGACCTGTTTGCCACCAGTCAGAACTTCCAGATCCAGACTTACATCTTTCCAGTTCCAGATTCACAGGCTTGGGCTGTAGACGCTCTCAGCGTCCCTCTCAAAGACCTGGCCACAAACGATCCACTCAAACTACCAAGGTGGCCGAATATACAGGTTACTGCACCCATCTCCAGGCAGGTTTCATCTGCACGCTTGGTGCATCTTGAAAGGGCCTTAGGCGCCAAAGGCTACATGGTTAGAGCAGCCAAAGCCATAGCCAAGTTGCATGAACCTTCTACCTGACTACTCCACGATGACAAGTCCTTTCGTAAGAACCTTCAGGGTCCTACTGCTGTGTCTCCCCCAATTATGGGCAGTATTCCTTCTGTTTTTGCCCAGGAAACAACACCTAAAGGGCAGCGCCATTACTACCTACCAGGTGGCCCTCAACTGGGTGTTGGCAGTTCTGGAAGATTGCAAAATGACAAAGATCACATAACAAGCAATGCTGCGCTAGAGTATCAGAAAAGCCTGGGATATGAAAGTGGTTCTCAAATTGCTATGTGGTGCACCATTTGAGCCTGTCCACACAGCTTCCTTTTTTAACCTCAGCGGTGAGGGTAAGAAAGTTGTAATCACTTGACATCACCCGCATCCGGTTTGAGCGCAGTGAGCCATTCACCTTCAAAGCTAAGAATCAAGGACATCCTGACAGATCCTTTACCACTCTCATTGATTGTGGGGGCTGAAGATGAAGGAACTTCACTTGTGCCCGGTTTGAGCACTGAGGATTTTCATCTGGGGATCTAAGGTTCAACATGGATCAAGACGATCCTTCCAGGGCCAACAACCCTCATGAGATCTGATCGGTCGCATCCACCATGGCTCTCCACAGCAAATGCTCCATCAAATCCATCATGGAAGTATGCTTTTGGAGATCTGACCCAGTCTTTGCCAGCCACTTCCTGAGGGATGTGGCCTTGTAAGATGTCAAGGGTGTCCACAGTTTTGGTCCTCTGCTTGTTGCCCAGCAGATCACCAACCCCTAATGCCATTAAATTTGCCAGCAGTCCAGAGCTGGTTTTCAAACTCTCTAGTGAGGTTCTGTGATCACGTGGGTGCTGTGTGATGGGATTAGCCTCACAACTAGATGGAACAGCTTCTTTTTCAGCTGGACCTCACACAACTTAGTCTTTCTGTCAAAGAAAATGAGAAAATGCTTTAAGGAGTAATGCAAGAAAAGCATACAAATGTAAAAAATTATTTAGATTTGATTAAGTTTCACATGTATATAACAGAAGTTTATGCAGTGTTTTAATTGTCAACTTAGGTCTTTTTTTACTGAATCTTTGTGCAGGGGGATATTCACATTCTATCTCATCTACACTTATTGGGGCTTTGAGTCGGAATCTGAACATCAGCGTCGGTGAGCTGTCAAAGGACAAGGAGCTTGACCTCAGGACTAACTTCCATTGCTGGGTGTCCAAACCTCTGCCCCACAATGTGCCATACCGACGACTGGTGTGTTTTGAGAGGTGGGGAATGCTTAAGGCAACCAAAATTCTGCACATCAGTAGATGGGGGTATTAAATGTCCTAAAATACAAGGACAGGCCCAAAACATCTCTATGGTGAAGAGATATTTCCTGTATATATCAAGAAAATGTAAAAGTTTTTTTTTATTTAAGCATAACTCGTAATCCTCGCAAAAGTAGTTGGACAATGAATATGGGAGATATAGAAAACTGGACACAAAGTTATGTTGACAGTACTTACTATAATGATTTGTTATCTGTGTTGTGTAATTTTGTGGGCAACTTCACTTACAATCAAAATTCTGAAATTAGTATTCTATCACTGAGTACATGTATATGGTTGATATTATTGTTGGCGATAGTTATATTTCTTATTAGCATCGGAAACTTAAGAGTGTCCGTTTCCTCATTGATCTCTGACGATCTCTAGTATCTTCCTTCCATCTGAGTATTTTCAGGAAATGTTATAATATAGATGCATTTCCTAGAACACTCTAACATGGTGTCCTCTGTCAAGCAATATTGTTGCGAAAAAGGCTTTTACAGTTTCAGTGAGAAATTAAGCTGATCCTATCCTGCCATTTAAAATACTGCTGTAAGGTTAAGTACACAGAAAATATGTATGGGTGTAGGAATCATTTCACTTAGTTTTGGTCAAGATGTCATCACCTATTTGCACAGGAATGAACTGTGCAAACTTTGTCAAAACAACAGAAACAACAACAAATCATTTTTAAATCATTGCTGTCAGGACATTTACAATAGATGATGACGTCACAAGCTTCATGTTGAGACTGATGGTTTCTTGGCTCAGTTCCGTCTATATCCTAGCACGGACCTATCTGTGATCCTAGATTATCCTGTGTTATTCTATTATGACCAGTATCCTGGACCCCTTGCCACCTTAACTTCATTTTGAAGCCAGTTTGAACATCTTCCCAAGTCCAGTTTCCTTGCCAAACTGGGCTGGAATTATGGAATTTTGGCTGGACTAATGAGTCTATGCATAGTCCAATCCAAATCGCATGACGAAATCGAAATCCAGTTCGTAAACTGTTGTGCAGATTTCGGTCGATTGCAGGATTTGCAAAGCATGTGTACCGCCAACTCCGCATCAACTGATATTTTCCAAATCTTTTCATGTTTTTAATCAAGGTTCTCACATGATTTGATGCACAGTTAACTCCCTGGTCTTGGGAAGATGAGTTTGAATGACAACAATGCAAAATATTACAAGAAGCAATATTAGCAGTACTCGTTTTGATATTTGCATGCCGTCGCAAATACAAGGGAAACATCTTGTAGCTTAAGAACTTCATCTGCTGTCTAAGAACTCAGATAAACATGTTTTCTAAGTAAAAAAAATAAATTATGACAGTTTTGTAATTTGTTTAAGTAAACAAGGACTCGCTTGGAAAAGGCCATGATTATAAAAGAAAATCTATGCTGAACTCACATTCACAAGATGCATCTTGATTGGTTATTGATGTCAAGTTATCGAGTGATAGAAATTCTGTGCTAAATTAGTGATTGGAGAGATGGAGTTGGTGACTTCACTTCCGAAATGAAGCTATGGTGGCGAATGTGTTCAGGGTAAATATCATAACAGAATAGAAATATGATATGGATAACCAAGGATGTTCACTCTGTAGACAATGGTGTTACTATACAGCTATTTATTAATCATGGATAATGCAGAGATTATAACATTTATGGGAGTAATATTGACTGGTGTCAGGATTCATGAAACTACGGTTGTAAAATATGTAAGACTCACATGCTCTGATGTAAAACTCACTATATTATTTAAATGGATATCTTTAATGGAAGAGTAATAAACAAAGAATACTTTCAACAAAGACAAACATGAATGCCAATATAATGCATGCATCCCCAGGGCTGGTGAGACTGAGAGACGACCAACTGCCCAGCATATTGGCGACATGTTCCGTGCAATGACCCCCATCTTTAACAATGAGGACACGACTGTCATCACCCCTCTCCTGGCAACAGGAGCACAGGTCAGAGTTCATATATAATTATGTTTTGCTTTTTGTGGAAACTTTGTTGTCCTCTGTACGTGTCAAAGGTATCAAAATATGAAATTCAGGTGTTTTTAATATCTACAAACGTCACGTATGGAACATGTCACATTAAACCTCACCAGAAGAAGATATTCAGCCAGAGCAGGTAGGCAGTGGCCTTAGCTCTTTGCTGATGTACTTAAAGTCTATATGACGGTAAATGGAAGAGTTTTGACCAGTTTGCGAGGTCCAAGGGTTCACAGCAGCTAAATCCACTTCACCAGAAGTTGCAGACTTCCAATGTCACCTTAGGTGTACAAGGAATCTTAAGCATATTATGCACCTACCGAGCAGCAGGCAGCTACATTTTACCATGGGTAACAGAATCAAGCTCACCAAGGTTCCAGAATTGATAGCCTTACTGAAATCATACAGGCTTGAAGATCAACTAAAGAAGAGCCTGGGATCTGAATGTGGTGCTTAACCGCCTCACCAGTGATGTCCATGAACCTCTACAACAAGCTGGTTTTGAACATTTAACCCAGAAGACATTATTAGCATTTAGTGATTAGAACTAAATGCCTTTATGTCAGGCTCGGCACCGTTGCTATTATTATTACAGCTAAACACCTTCATTCTGTGCATCTACGTGCATGGTGCCATTAAATAATTTAAATATAAATTCTATAGGATAGGGTTGCCCGCTTTACATCAGGAACCAATTTATCCATTCTGCTTTACAGCAGATGGCTTAGTGCTTTAAAGTGGATGGTCAGCTTGGCAACAATAGTTGCCCTCGCTCATTATTTGGCAATGATACTTGCCTGGCAGCGCTAGGTGCATAGCAACATGGGTTGCTTGGCAACGGTTGCTGCATCGGTAAGCAACATAGGTTGCTTAGCAACAGTTGTTGCAAGGCAGCGGTTGCTGCATTTGGGTTTGCTTAACAGGGGTTAAGGTAATTTCTGCAGTACCTTCACATCCGCGACCATTTCATCCAAATGATATCTCTTAATTTCAACTTCCGCTATCGTGCATGATAGCAGAGCCCATGCTAATGGTGTCATGTCCTTATTATAATTCTACTCCCCCAAAACACAGCAGGCTGAATGTCAGAGATACAGGTGATCGATTTCTCACAAGATTTGACAGCTCCAACCATGCATCGGCCCATCTCAGTCTGAGATGGGATTTCATCGCCAAGAATCACCAGACTACCAGGTCAACTTGACAAACAGACAGTTTCATGTCCATCCATTCTATAGAGTTTGCTGAAGATTTGTAACAATGCCTAGTTATCTGCAGAGGACATGCTCCAGAAGATAAAGTCTAAGAAGAACTGTTCATTCCATTATCCAGTCTCAGAACAATCATCTCCTTCTGGATGAGAGCAGTTAAAGCCTACAAGACAGCAGGACTGGATCCACCATCAGCATCCAATCAGCACAAAGTGAGAGCCATATCAATAATAGCACTTCACACAACTGCTGCATCCCAGTAATTATGGAAAGTTGTTTCTGGAGATCGAACACAGTCTTCGCTAATCACTGTCTCAGAGACTTCTCCACATACGATGTTGCTGAAATTCATCAATATGTACTGTTAGTAGTTGCACAACAACTGACAGTGCCTACTAGAAGATATACCTTTCTACTAGTTCTCACCCATTATCACGCAGACGTCCTGATGTCAGGTTACTGTCCATTAACCAATGGGCAAGAGTCTATGTCCCCTGTTTTACTACATAATTCAGAGCATGAGGGAAAACGATTGTGTTAAGTTTATGTCTTTCTCTTGAATATTATCATTTAAAGAAAGCAGAAACAAATATTTCCTGTCACAAACTTTACTAAATCCACCAAATCTATAAGGTTTATTCCTCTCTTTCACAAGAACGAAGTGGTACTCCGCTTGGATATAAAGAAGATTATCTTGTTCCCAAGGGGTTAATTGAACAGATCTCATTCTGAACCACACACACAGATGAAACCCACCACTTTCCATGGGATTCAAGCATTTAGTATGAGTCAGGATAAGGTAGCATATGTAATTTTTAGAGTAAAAATGTCATTTATACTCATCCTGACTCATACGCTTAAGTGCCCACCCAGACATCCTCTTTTCCCCTGTGTTTCGGCCATTAATTATATGAGTCAGGATAAGTATAGTAATAATGATAATATTTTTACTCTAAAACATACATTTATGTATCTCAAAATGCATTTTTATATACATATATAGTTAATTTAGGATATCATAAAATCAAATTTGTGATAACAAAATTGTAGAATCAATCATCAATAACAGTCTTATGTCCATAAAATTGTAGAGGAAACTTGATTTTATTTTCATTTTGGTCTGCCGAAAAACAAACAGTTTAAAATATCTGTAAACCATAAACTTAAATATGCCTGTCAGAGATTTACCTGGGTCTATCTATTTGTCAAGCTTACTCTCAATTATATATTTTAGATGTCCAAGGCATGGACATGAGCTTGATTCCCAAGACTTTTATTGATGGCATATCATTGTACATCCTCAGAGGCCTTAAGCCTGTTATATTAGTTGGGTTATCAGTGTTAGAAGAAAATCAACCCGTGACACATTCAACTTTGAGAGTATTTCTTACAGAAGAGAAATGTCACTTATCTGTAACATGCAATCTATAATTTTGATAAACACTGGTCTTGCGATGTAAGTGATTTGCGTTCACTACGAAATGTTCATCACACTCAGAATGTACCTCCTAACCTTATTATTTCTGTATGTTCAAGGGTCAGTCAAAAGTGGCAGTGCTAAAGGCAATGGTGGAAGGAGCTTGTCACTGGATCAAGGCCGGCCTCCCTCTGCGATGTCTGAAGATTGTCCTGTATGCTGAGAGAGACATGGTAGCCGTGGAACTGTTCAAGAAGTTGAAGAAAGTGTGGGAGTCACAGAACCTCAGACAGGTGGGATAAGGAGAATTTCTCAGTAACACAATAATTCTTTCCTGCAGTGCTGAGATGACTTCTTTCTTCTCATGACACAACAAACCTTCCCACCATGCTTCGATGGCCAGAGTCCTCTCAAAACACAATGATGCCTTTTAAGTGAATGGAAAGACTTTTGCTTGTTACCATTGCACATATCATTATCTCACCACCAGTTTCATCCAGTATCTCACTATCAGTTTCTTCCAGTATTTCACCATCAGTTTCATCCATTATCTCACCACCAGTTTCACCCAGTATCTCACCATCAGTTTCATCCAGTATCTCACCATCAGTTTCATCCAGTATCCCACCACCAGTTTCATCCAGTAGCTCACCACCAGTTTCACCTTATATCTCACCATCAGTTTCATCCAGTATCTCACCATCAGTTTCACCCATTATCTCACCACCAGTTTCATCTGATATGTCACCATCAGTTTCATCCAGTATCTCACCATCAGTTTCATCCAGTATCTCACCATCAGTTTCATATTTGCAGCCAGAAGAGGATCAGAGTATTGATGTGTTCATCTCCCATAGTAACCATGACAACCATTGGGCTGACAAAATTGCTGCCCAGTTGACGGAGATTCGCCCTGGACTGAAGGTGTACAAACAACAGCTCCAGTTCTTAGCCGACGAGGTGTGGCAGGAAAATGTCTTCCACGTCATGATGCAGTCGGTCAGGTCAGGATTCTTCACAATCCCACAGCCAATTATAGTTGGAATAGGAGTCCAGGTGTCGAGGGGTGTCATTGTACTCAATGTACCCAGTTGTAAAATGGGGCCCCAGTGGTGTTAGTGTACCATACCCACTCACTACATCACTCACTCGCTACAGAGATAACACTGTGCTAGGCAAAGATTGATATTTCATTCTTTTTGTGTAAAGTGTTCATACAATCTCTGAGCAGTCCATCCATGAATACAATTCTTCAGACGTGGAGATTTTAGTGATGCAGTGTTTTGTTCAGTCACTGATTGTGTTGATAATGTTGGCATTCAGTTATGCAGCTCTTCTCTCTTTCTATCCCAGAATCATCGCCATCTTGAGCCCTGCATATGTGGAGAGTCAGGAGTGTCTGGAACAGTTCAACATAGCTCTGTGTGTGAACCGCCTGTCTGCACACCACCAGATCTGTCCCATGTATGTTGAGACGGTCACCTCCATCCCCTCCTACATGCAGTTGGTGCAGTACGTGGAGTGCAGGTCAGTACACCTTGTTGATGGCAGTACACCTTGATTGGTGTCAGGACACCTTGCCAGATGTCAGTACCCCTAGCTGCTTGATGTCAGTACACCTAGCTGGGTGTCAGTACACCTAGCTGGGTGTCAGTACACCTTGCTTGATGTCAGTACACCTTGCTTGAGTTCAGTACATCTTGCTTATAATCAGTACACCTTGCTTGAGTTCAGTACATCTTGCTTATAATCAGTACACCTTGCTTGAGTTCAGTACATCTTGCTTATAATCAGTACATCTTGATTGAGTTCAGTACATCTTGCTTGATGTTGGTGTTGCTTGCTGGATGTCAGTACACCTTGCTGGATATAATTTCACCTTTCTCCTTGTTTGTACACCATGCTAAATGTCAGTAAACATTTGCTAAAGATCAGCAGACCTTATCAAGTGTCATTCCACTGTTCTCAGTGTTGACATACATCAGTAAGGAGTTAGTGCTGGCCCTTGTATTTGCAGGTGGTGCATTATTAATAGTTCAAGGTGAATATACTTTGAGAAAATTATGAGTGTATTCTATTGCAGACAACGGAAAGAAGGGGAGGTAACTGAGATACTGATCAAGCAGGCCTGTATAACAATTTTGAGTTCAGTGCCCGAGTCTGATCAGCCCAAAGATAACTCAGTACCAACCCTGCCAGCCAGGACGACATATGACGTGTTCATATCCTACTCTCATCAGGACCCGACACCTGCCCAGACTCTGCTGCAGTGTCTTCAGGAACAGGACTCCACACTCAGTGTCTTCTTTGACAGGAGCGAACTCACGACTGGTAATGTTAACAATTTCCCTACCTTTATTCAACCATGACAGGTCAACAGATCTGCTGAGATCGAAAATTGTTTGTAGTTGTTGTTTTCTTACATAGAAAGTACATCAATTTTGTGGGGATTCTGGGACGGAAATGGTCCCCAGCTCCTCATGCTTCTCATAGGATTGACAAAAAGAGGGATTGTTGATCAGATTCTGTTTAGGACTGATTGTTTGTCAATGTGCCCTTAAATTGTGGACCAACGTTCATGCTTGGGATATAGGTGGAATATTGCTGTCTACTGCGTGAAACAGTTGTCATTATTGTAACTCACTCACATCATATCACTTATTTTCAATTTTGTGGGATTCTGGGACGGAAATGGTCCCCAGCTCCTCATGCTTGTCTGGCTGTCTAGGGTAGTCTGTCACTTGACTGAATGCTTGTCAACGTACCTGATGTGTGCATTGTCACTCATTCTTTCTGTCATGTTTGCCTGCTATAGATTTAGTTATTTATAGGTTGCCATGATATAGCTGGTATAATGCTGAGGGCTGAAGAAAATCATTAACAAACACTCACATTTGAAGCAATTATTTATTCTCCATTGCAGGAAGTCTCTGGCAGCAGAGTCTGTATGATGCCATGGACGGCACCCGCTGCGTGGTGGCGCTGCTGTCTACGAGCTACATGACATCCAACGTTTGTCAGGAGGAATACAACATCGCACTTGCTAGGGTTTTAGCATCAGTAAGAATTTGCACAAACATTTAGTTGTCACAGCATTTACTGTTTGTTTGCTTCCTTCATGTCTGGAGCCAGATTAACACATCACCATCTGTCAATCAAACCACGATTCCCCGTAAGAAGTGATACAGAACTTCAAGTCTGACTTTTGTCATGTATATATTGAATCAATATGCTAGCTGAGTATACACCTGATGAATGGGTACAAAAATTGTTACAGACAATAAAGAAGTTATTTTCCACAAAACAAAATCATGTCTTCATGATAAATAGCATTCAGGTCAACTTTAGGACAAGGATTTATGTAGTATTCCAAATTAAGTGCCCTTGGTAGGCAAACTGGAACAATATTGTTATTTTATTTAAAATATGTCCCTTATGTTTATGTGACTAATTGTCCCTTGATTTTTTTAAGGTCAACTCTGGTGTTGTGATTCATTGGTTCTGGTCCCAAATATACTATGCTCATTGTAGACTAATGGTTACAAGTAATATGTGGGGACAGTTAGATTGTATGTCATTGTCACTGACACCATGCATGATCCATGATATCATGCAATTGTTTGGCTTCCCAGTCCATTTACACCAGACTGGAACACTGCTGACATCAGACTAACAGTCACTCACTGTATCACACCGATCTTCTAATCAGGTGATAACGTATCTTCTTTACTGAATAGTTGAATGTTTTGTGGTGAGTGATTCACTCAAGTTGTTCACAAGTGTATACTAGCTGTCATCCTCCAGGAAGATGTCTGCCTGATTCCTGTGTGTATTGAACCCATGGAGACTGTCCCCCACACCTTCAGTCATGTGACCATACTTGATGGATGTGCAGCCAATCAGAATGATGCCCTAAAGCAGATCTCCAGGGAAGTGATTAATTTGGTCAGAAATGGACAGAAGGGACCAAATATTGTAAAGGTATAATGTTCATTCTGAAACAAACTAATATCAAATGACCTATTAACCTGAACTCTCTCAGTTATACCAGTCGTCTTGATTTTTCAGCCAACTCTCTCAGTTAGCCCACACAAAGTTCAAAAGCTCCGACGGAAACAAGATTTTGATAAACTGTACAAAGTAAAGAGAAAAGAAATCATACATAAGGACCCAAACCAACAGTCAATGAGTAACGAGATCCCAGTGGACAGAGGCGGTCAGCGTATTGTGTTCAGCTTTTCTCACGACTCACTCCGCCTTGCTATTATTCTGTCTGAGTTGATAAACCAGGCATCACCAGACACGACATGCACTTTCATCAGTGAGTATAACAAGGATAGACTCCACTTGTTGGACCAGTCCCAGCTTGTGGTGATCATAGTATCTGACGGCTACACCCAGTCAGCTCAGCTCCTTGAGGAGCTCCATCTTAGCCTCTGTCGCCAGCGGAGAGAAAAGCCCAGGAGGATGATGTACCTGATCGAGGGATTACACCTCAGTGCCAAACCTGAATACCTCCATCTCCTGGACTACAAAGTCAGCATCACTGACAAACTGTGGACTGCTCTGACAACCAAGGAAAAAACACCAGATGAGTTTTTCACTGCAACAAGAGGTGGAATTAAGGGCTCTTACACTTGCACTCTGCCAGAGCGTCTGGCCCTCAGCAAAGCTACACTTGACATCCTGGATATTGTGTACAATCGGTGAGTCTTTTGTTCCTCTGTTTGTTTCCTTAGCTCACCGTCACAAACAACATGGCACTGAATCTGGTACTATGATTATCACTTTTGGGGTGTTTCACCTGTTACATCCAGGTCCCTTCCACAAAGCAATCTAAGCATAACAGACTTAGCTATACATGATATCCGTGAATTTGTACACAATTGGTGAATCTTTTGTTTGATTTCTTAGCTCACCTTGATCAAAGCCATGGTACCAAGTCAGTTGTATTGCCAGATTGCCAGGAAATCAGCCCATCCCACTGTCAACTCCTGCCAAATATGTTTTTGGGAATAACTGGACATGAAATCATCCTATTACGTTACTTGATATATTTATTTCTATCACAGTGAGTGTGAGGAGGTAAATGTTGACCTCTATGTTACCTATGTTGAACAGGTCTCCTTCGCACACAAACAGCAGCAGCATCCTCAACATCCTCAATATGGGCAGCCTCCTCACAGACGACGCTGACAACATCGTCCAAATCAAGCAGGTACATCTACCATCAGATACTTCCTGTCCCACAAACACTGTGGTACACCTACCATCAGATACTTCCTGTCTGACATACACTGGGGTACACCTACCATCAGATACTTCCTGTCTGATATACACTGGGGTACACCTACCATCAGATACTTCCTGTCTGACATACACTGGGGTACATCTACCATCAGATACTTCCTGTCTGACATACACTGGGGTACACCTACCATCAGATACTTCCTGTCTGACATACACTGGGGTACACCTACCATCAGATACATCTTTTCTGACATACACTGGGGTACACCTACCATCAGATACTTCCTGTCTGACATACACTGGGGTACACCTACCATCAGATACTTCCTGTCTGACATACACATACCATCAGATACTTCCTGTCTGACATACACTGGGGTACATCTACCATCAGATACTTCCTGTCTGACATACACTGGGGTACACCTACCATCAGATACTTCCTGTCTGACATACACTGGGGTACACCTACCATCAGATACTTCCTGTCTGACATACACTGGGTTACACCTACCATCAGATACTTCCTGTCTGACATACACTGGGGTACACCTACCATCAGATACTTCCTGTCTGACATACACTGGGGTACACCTACCATCAGATACTTCCTGTCTGACATACACTGTGGTACACCTACCATCAGATACTTCCTGTCTGACATACACTGGGGTACACCTACCATCAGATACTTCCTGTCTGACATACACATACCATCAGATACTTCCTGTCTGACATACACTGGGGTACACCTACCATCAGATACTTCCTGTCTGACATACACTGGGTTAAACCTACCATCAGATACTTCCTGTCTGACATACACTGGGGTACACCTACCATCAGATACTTCCTGTCTGACATACACCTACCATCAGATACTTCTTGTCTGACATACACTGGGTTACACCTACCATCAGATACTTCCTGTCTGACATACACTGGGGTACACCTACCATCAGATACTTCCTGTCTGACATACAATCTCGACCATCTGTAAGATATTCCAGAATTTTATTTCCTTCAGTTGAATTTTGAATCGAGAACTTTGTCAAAATATTTTGGAATGAAAGTTGCCAGTTTGAAATAAGTACTGTAAAGCTCAAGAAAGCAGCTTTCCTATTCGATGTCAACTTCCTGTGAGTCATATCATTGGTAAGTCAAAGTTTTGAAAGGTCGTTCTGACATGACCTGTAACTGGATGTCCTCTGATCTATGTGTAGCAGGGGTGGTCGGGAAGCCTAGTGGTTAAAGCGTTCACTCGTCACACCGAAGACCCAGGTTCGATTCCCGACATGGGTACAATGTGTGAAGCCAATTTCTGGTGTTCCCCGCCGTGATATTGCTGGAATATTGCTAAAAGCAGCGTAAAACTGTACCCCCTCACTCACTATGTGTAACAGTAGTGAGCATGAAGATCTTATTTTTGGGAGATTGGAATCCATTTAGCCATTTCGTAGAAAAAATTGAAAATGTAAAAAGTTTATGGACAACTTGCAACAACATAAACACACTCAGCGGAGATCATTTGTATATCTTGCATATTATTGAATTGTCATTTTGGTGTAGTTTTAATACTTAATAAAAACATAAATATATGAATGTATTACAATTATAAGAATTGTCTTTTTCTTCAGTGTTTAAAGAAAATACAGATGGATACATCAGAGGAGGTAACAAGAAATGAAGAAACTAATCAGGGGACCACTAATTGCAACACATCTACCTCAATGGACAATTACAGTGATATCAGCAGCACTCATGAAGATATTAATTTAATGATGACGCAACAGAGTTTTCCCAAAGCTACAAGTAAAAAGAGTGGCTTCTGTGTTGTGTTATGAGGATTTAATTAGAAATAAGACATTACAACTAACTAATCCAGTGGGACTGGGACGAGTCTAAATTTATTACCCTGGTATCCAACCCACTATTACCAGCTGTAGGTCTCAAGTGTTAGGTGCAAAATGTCCGATTGGGAATTTTTTTACCGTAGTCCTGTCAAAAACTATTTAGATACACTTATAAAATGATCCACTGAAGTTAACTGAAGCTTTATCTTTACTCAAACATATAAACTTCAGAAGGGATGCATGATTAGTCAGAAAGAAATGTAAACATTAGCAACATGTAGTGTCACCATGGAGTTTTATTGTTAAATGTCATTAAACAATATGTCGCATGACTAACCATGGGCCCGGGTGGACCTGACGGTACCCAGGTCCTACTCAGGACTTACCCGACCCGAGAACCCAAGTTACCCATCCCAGCCCTACAATCAGTTACCATGGTTACAAGATTGTTGTTATAATGGCAGACAAGCTAACATACCTTAGTCTTTCTGAGCACACCAGTAACTGTGATAGCATTTAGGTAACAGTGTTTATTTATTCAGGTGTACAAGATATATGTCTTATTTGATCATTGTATATCTTTTTGAGACATGTTCAATAAAATACATAATATGATCCTGATTGGTTTACTAAATTGTTTACCATATTGATGACAAATTTATGTATACTGACCAAAATAAGTTAAGGATCATGAATATTTTGGGGTATATTGTTTTGTAGTGAGGACAAAATTTCTTTAAAATATCCTCCAAAATTTTCATGATCACTAACTTATTGTGTTCAGTATATAATGCCAAGCAGCTGGTGCTCTACAGGTACATTCAAAGTTAGATAAATATTGCAGCCCAGTGACTGATAATCATATTCTTACACAATCTTTGACCCTTTTGTTTTCTAAGGAGATGATGCGTCATACATTTTTCAAATATGAAGAATTATTATTTTTTTATATTAAGATATAACAACATTTTGCCATTCTCCACATCTTCCTGAAGTTTCAGCTGTCTGGAACTTGTTGTTTCTGAGAAGATTATTGATTATCATTTCATAACTTGTGGGGAAGCCACACTGAAAGTCTATAGTGAGGAACAGATAG
This sequence comes from Haliotis cracherodii, assembly GCF_022045235.1. Lineage (NCBI taxonomy): Eukaryota > Metazoa > Mollusca > Gastropoda > Lepetellida > Haliotidae > Haliotis > Haliotis cracherodii. The sequence continues at coordinate 30,863,914 of NW_027266308.1, forward strand.
CAGGTGTTGATTTGTTGATCAAAGAGTTCTTGGTGGATTATGAAGCTGGAGCAGAGTGAAGAGATAAGCTGGAGCCTGGTTGTTGAACACCTGTAAGTCAAAGACAGCATTTTGTACATGACCCTTGACTCAACCAGAAGCCAGTGTAAATGCTTGAGGACAGGAGTGATGTGTGACGTATGTGATGTCCCTGTCACAATCCTGGCTGCCCCGTTCATCACTAACTGGAGACGGCTTAGCGCTTGCCTTGAAACACCCCACAACAAGCTGTTTTCATAGTCTAGCCGACACCAAAGACTTAATCAGGTTCTTAGCCACCCATACGAAGATACTAATGTAATGATGCAACAAAGACTTATACAGAACTAAACAAGTAGCTTCTGTGTCATTTCATGAGGATTAAATTTGAAAAACCAGCAATACAACTGACTAATCCAGTTACCCTGGTTACAAAATTGTTTGTTCTAATGTCAGACAAGGTATTTAACAGACCTTAGACTTTCTTAAACCACAGTAACAAAATCTGCCTATGTCCGTTGAGTAAGAATCTTGCTTGTTAAAAACTTTTACAACTCTGTGTCGTAATGATTGATGGGGTGTCACTTCCTTCACACATCCAATTTCTCTGTGGTACCACTCCATGGGGAGCCGGGTTGGAATAGAGCCCCAGCACTAGCTTGTTTTAAAAGGCAACTCTATTGGATTGGGAGGTCAGGCTCTGTGGCTTGGTTGATTTTGTGGCATCATACCCCCGTGACTTTGGATGTTGTCAGCCATGACTCGTACATGCATGAGGTTCTGGGCACAGTCAGACCTCACCATCTCCATGGTGTAGCGTAGAGAACATCTGACCGGAGAGCACAAAGGTCAGTGGTTCAATCCCCTGGCTGCGTCATACCAAAAGATTGTACTTTTTGTTATCCTGCTTACCTGTGCTGGTCATAATAGATGACCAAATGGATCAGTTGGTCAGGTTTGGTGACTTGGTTGATTGAGTGTCAATGTAACTTGACAGCAGGAATCGTTGCTCACAATATCAATATCTAGATTGTCTGTTCCAGAATTGATTATTTACAGGCCGCTGTAATGTAGCTGGGATATTGCTCATTGTGGCAAACAAAAGTATTCAATAGTGACCTCACCATTGTGATAGGTATCCAATCATGACCTCACGGTTGTGATACGTTCAATTTAGACCTCAACATGGTGATATGTATCCAGTCGTGACTTTCTGTATGGCGCCTGCAGGCAACTCTCTTTAAGTGACTATTTGAGGGACCTGGATTCCAACTGTTCCGCCAAAACCAAATGTCACATGATTGCAGATATTCAGAGCCATGGAGTGAAATAAAACAAAACATTTATTGCTTTACATTTGATCATGCTAATAGACATGATCAACTATTTATTCATTGATGACTGTACCTTGAATACACCACCATAACCAGCAGTTGTGACAAGTGAGTTGTACTGTGATAACTTAATAATAAATAAAATCAACTTGGAAATACAGCTTCCAACAACATGTACATATAAACACATTTCAGAAAAAAAACATTGTAAAAGTATTAGAAAATAGTAGCCATTGTTTGACTTCACCCAATATATGTAACAATAATACATCCATTTAACACACCTATTGAGGCAGAATAATTATTATACCCAACTACCAGACTTGTTGCTATTGTTCCTTTAGTTTCAGGATGCCGGTTCAAAATGATACACCCACATGTTTCCTATCTGTACGATACACACATGGACCATGTTATGTTAAGGATGACACAAGTAACTGGAGTTTTGTTACAAATGATGTACGAGCGAGCATTGTAACGAATGTCCAATTACACATGAGTTATCTGACTTAATATTCAGCATCAAAGTAACAAAATACTGCATACTCAGATTAAAATACAGATGGAAAGTATAAATATATATAAAAAAATATTAAGAATTTACTTTCATTTTGTGTGAGTTCATTGGAGTATAAAGGTTCAAAGTAAAAGTCAATTCTTATAAATGTTTATCACAATTCTTTATTCAAACAATGTAGGTCTTGTTCTATACACAATTTTATTTAGTAGTTGTGACTTCATGTTTACAGCCATACAGCAACCAGCTGTATCAGGGAATAAAATAGTTCCTCAAAAAGAGAGGTGACATGAGCGTATGTACCCCAGTATGCACAACTTGCTATTCAGAAACATCTGACACAACACATGTATTTAAATAATATCATCATTTGTTTGCCATTGGAGAGTTGTCCTACTGAAGATGGACCCTGCCATTGAAAAGTGGACGAATTGAAGTGAGACTCTGCCATTGGGGAGTGGACGTATTGAAGTGTGACCCTGCCATTGGAGAGTGGACGTATTGAAGTGGGACTCTGCCATTGGAGAGTGGACGTATTGAAGTGGGACTCTGCCATTGGAGAGTGGACGTATTGAAGCGGGACCCTGCCATTGGAGAGTGGACGTATTGAAGTGGGACTCTGCCATTGGAGAGTGGACGTATTGAAGTTGGACCCTGCCATTGGAGAGTGGACGTATTGAAGTGGGACTCTGCCATTGGAGAGTGGACGTATTGATGTGGGACCCTGCCATTGGAGAGTGGACGTATTGAAGTGGGACTCTGCCATTGGAGAGTGGACGTATTGAAGTGGGACCCTGCCATTGGAGAGTGGACGTATTGAAGTGGGACTCTGCCATTGGAGAGTGGACGTATTGAAGTGGGACTCTGCCATTGGAGAGTGGACGTATTGAAGTTGGACCCTGCCATTGGAGATTGGATGTATTGAAGTGAGACTCTGCCATTGGAGAGTGGACGTATTGATGTGGGACCCTGCCATTGGAGAGTGGACATATTGAAGTGGGACCCTGCCATTGGAGAGTGGACGTATTGAAGTGGGACCCTGCCATTGGAAAGTGGATGTATTGATGTGGGACCCTGCCATTGGAGAGTGGACATATAGAAATGGGACCCTGCCAATGGAGAGTGGATGTATTGAAGTGGGACCCTGCCATTGGAGAGTGGACGTATTGAAGTGGGACCCTGCCTTTGGAGAGTGGATGTATTGAAGAGGGCAAATTGCTGCAGTAACAAATATATATCTATATATTTTCCATGACCCTGTTCCACAAAACAATCTTAGCTCTATGTGGTCACATCTCTTACATAGAGAATATGTGAGTTTGATTTTAAGCCACTTCCAGCAATATTCCAGCAAGAAAAGGGCTTTCCACATTGTAGTTTTGTGTGTTTTTTTAACCATGAAGGTAATCAACCAAGGTCTTCATTGTGACAAGTCAATGCTTAATAACTAGGGTACCCCACCACCTTTACCCAGACCTACAATATGGCAAGTCCCTTAGATGGCCTAGTGGATAAGGACACTAAAGAGAAAGAATGCAATAAAAATGAACAGTATTCCTACAGATTTCCTCCCAGAAACAAGCATGAAAATATATGTTGATCATAACACCTTCTTCAGTTCACACTCCTTGCATACTGAGACACATCAATGTGAATAACGACATGATCTTTGCTTGTTGTTTTACGAGGTTGTCCGAAATATTCCAGCTATACGATGGCCACCTGTAAGTAATTGAGTTCGGGCCAGACAAACCTGAGATTAAGTCACAGCACGTTCAGGGTACGATGACACATAATCAACCAAGTCACTGAATCTTGGAAACCAGATGCAGTTAATTACAGTACGCCTTACAGCCAGCAATAGAGTGCTGGATACCTAAACTAACCATTATAAAATTACACAAAAGGAACTCCTTTTCAATTTTTTTGCACTGGCACTGAAAGGTATCGCTTGCATCATCAAATCAGCATCTTCATGAGTACTGCTTATATCACTGAAATTGTCTGCTGAGTCGGGTCTATCGCTGGTTGCCTCCCCTGATGTGTTATCGCCCATCTGTATTGCCTTTGAAAACTGCAGAAAAACACAACACTCATTACTTTAGAACATACAATAAACAGACAACAATACAGAAATACTAACCCCACATGGAGGCAATGATGAATATCTGCAATAACTGCCTTCTAAAATTACCAATTTTTCAAAATAAATAGTAATAATTATTACCATATTCGACGTAATAAGCGCCCAGGGTGCTCTAAAAATTAGAAATATGGGGCTTTTATTACAATATTATTTTCGTGGAAAAAAAAAACAGAGTTAAAACATAAATTTCGTGGTTTATGCTGACAGCCTGAATGTTTATGTACATGTGAAAATGACTGTTGTGAAGTCAATATCTAGTTAAACTTACAGGCAATGATTTTGGGACACTATTTATATATTTATTTGGTTCTAAATGTCAGAATGTTTCTGTCAAATTCATAATGGATGGCATCTTTAAACAATTTGTAGCCATATTGAAAGGATATGCAAATACATCACACAATAATACTATCACTTGAGATTATCAGAAAAGTTTCATACAAGTATATATGATCTGGAACTAATATGCTCGAGCAACCTTACATAAGCACAACAGGTAGACTCCCTGTATGGAGTTAAACCTCCAGCCATAGATACTGGTTCAAGTAGTGGGTTGAAGTTAATGTCATGTGCATGTTAAAGATGGATTCAAACCTGATCACAGGATCATGGCACAACTGAGCATGCTAAGGGACGCAATTCTGCAGAGAAATTTTGTAAAGACGTCAAAGATGCAGTCTCACTATTTTCACATGGTCAAAGTTTGGAAGGTGTAAAATAACAAAAGTTCACAAGGACCAAACCATATTTGTTTTTAATAAAATAGATACATGTTGATTCAGTATCCAGTATTTAATGGTTGGTGTACCTGTTTGAATGGGACACTTTCGTCATCATCGTTTGCGAGGAGGCTGCCAATGTTGAGGATGTTGAGGATGCTGCCTATGTGTATGTAAGGAGATCTGAAACAGGGTGAGATAGAACTGCAAAAAGAACCTTGATTATTTGGGGTATCATATTGACATTCTATCATGATAAATAACCTGCTCTAAGGGACCGATAATTTATTACAAGGAGGGATGGTCAGAGGTTTTTGTTGCACTAATGTACTATCTTCCTGAGGCAAGGGAGTCAACTGACTGTAAAAGTCCAGTTCCCACCCTGGCCGAACTAGGCTGGAATTATGGAATTATATTTTGGCTGGACAAACAAGTCCAGGCATAGTCCAATCAAAATCCCATAACGAAATCAACATCCGGTTCATAAATAACATGGCAACTGCCTTGCCGAATTCCTTCAATTGCAGTATTTGCAGAGCATGTGTACCATCAACTGAGCGTTGAATGATATTTTCCCAATCTTTTCATGTTTTTAATAAAGGTGCTCAAGTTATTTGATGCACTTTGTGAGGAAAATCCTGTTTTATTGCAATAAAACTCTTAATTATCATTGAGATAGTCTTGACTTGGCGCCACCATTTTGTTTGAAGCAATGCAAGTAATATAAGAGATGGAATCTCAATGGTCAGTAGGGGGGGACTTATAAGGGACAAAACTTGTAATAGCCACTGGTGGCGCTAAGATCAAGCCCAGAAATTCCAGTCTGTTCAGCAAGGGTGAAAACTGGACCTATAACATGTAATAATATTTATGACCCTCCACTAGAGAATGTCCTATTTTTAGGTGACCATTCCCCGATTCTCTCTGCACACCCCTTCCCATAATAAATGACTGGTCCCTAATTTCAGAAGTGACCATCTCCATCACTGCTATGTATAATTTATCAAGGGGCGATGGCGTTGCCCTGTGGTTAAAGTGTTTGCTTATCACACCAAAGACCGAGGTTTGATTCCCCACATTGGTACAATGTGTGAAGCCCATTTCTGGTATCCCCCGCCGTGATATTGCTGGAACATTGCTAAACGCAGCACTAAACCATACTCATTCAATCTAACTTAGTAAAGAATTTTTCTAAGATGATGAGGGTAATTTTATTGGATTATGTTTGAATCCAATCTCATTAAAATCAGATCCTTTTGTTTTCACCAACTGCTGAACAAAGATCTGAGGACATCCCATTACAGGTCATGTCAGAACGACCTCTCTTCTGACCAATCAGAGCATCGCTTACCAGATCAGATAAATGACAGTCTGAATGGGTTTTCTAATCATGCAACCTCAGAAAGATTAAAATGAGGTATTCCACAATACTTCAAGAAAAGCTGCTTTCTGACTGGATAAATGTCGACTTCTTGTTGGCCATTTCATAGATCGTTCAAAGTTCGCAAAAAGTTGTTCTGACATGAACTGTCATGTGATGTCCTCAGATCTTTGTTGAATAAGGACTAGTCACTTATTGCAGTGTCAGCAGAAAAAAAGACCGACAAGCTATGTGGGCCTGTTTGTCCTTAATGTTAATTTCCATCCCTGCCAAGGATGAGGCAAAATGAAACGGAATATTAACCAAGGATAGATTGACAAGCAAGGCTTCATCAGTTTTGTATTTCCATAGTTCTAGGCCCAGTTCCACAAAACAAGCTTAACCCTATTGGAGAGTTATGACAGTCATTATGCTAAGATCACTTTGTGGAAGGGACTCATGGATGTAACAGGTGGAAGCCTATCACCCCAAAGTGATATATCACCAGATTCGGTGCCATGTTGGTTGTGAAGGTGAGCTAAGGAAACAAACAGAGGAACAAAAGACTCACCGATTGTACACAATATCCAGGATGTCAAGTGTAGCTTTGCTGAGGGCCAGACGCTCTGGCAGAGTGCAAGTGTAAGAGCCCTTAATTCCACCTCTTGTTGCAGTGAAAAACTCATCAGGTCTTTTTCCCTTGGTTGTCAGAGCAGTCCACAGTTTGTCAGTGATGCTGACTTTGTAGTCCAGGAGATGGAGGTATTCAGGTTTGGCACTAAGGTGTAATCCCTCGATCAGGTACATCATCCTCCTGGGCTTTTCTCTCCGCTGGCGACAGAGGCTAAGATGGAGCTCCTCAAGGAGCTGAGCTGACTGGATGTAGCCGTCAGATACTATGATCACCACAAGCTGGGACTGGTCCAACAAGTGGAGTCTATCCTTGTTATTCTCACTGATGAAAGTGCAGTTTGTGTCTGGTGATGCCTGGTTTATCAACTCAGACAGAATAATAGCAAGGCGGAGTGAGTCGTGAGAAAAGCTGAACACAATCTGTTGGCCACCTCTGTCCACTGGCATCTCGTTACTCATTGACTGTTGGTTTGGGTCCTTATGTATGATTTCTTTTCCCTCTACTTTGTACCGTGCAAATTCTTTATTCCGTCGCAGCAGTTGAGCTCCCTGAGGAATACCTGAGTGAGTTGGCTGAAATATCAAGACAGCTGGTGTAACTGAGAGAGATGTCTCTCCATGTCAATATTTCTGGAATACTGAGTAGAATGGCTTACCGTGTTTATGCCTTCCTCAATCACTCACTTATTAAACTAGATTTCAGGTTATTAGGTCATTCGATATTTATTTGTTTCAGAATGAATATTACCTTAACAATATTTGGTCCCTTCTGTCCATTTCTGACCAAATTAATCACTTCCCTGGAGATCTGTCTGAGGGCATCATTTTGATTGGCTAATGATCCATTAAGTATTTTCACATGACTGAAGGCCTGAGGGATGACCTCCAAAGGTTCTACAGAAACAGGAATCAGAGAGACATCTTCCTGAAAGGATCAACATCAATCATTTGTGAAAGCATCCTCACGGCACTTTTGCATCATTATGTGCATCATCAATACTTCATCACCCAGGAAAATAGAATACCGTATTTGACATAATAAGCGCCCAGGGCACTCCAAAATTAGAAATAGGGGGCTCTTATTAGAATAGTATTTTGGTGAAAAACAACAGAGTTGAAAGATCGTAAATTTAGTGGTTTATGCTGACAGCCTGAAATATTTATATACGACAGATATATTTTTCCAGAATTTAATTTCCCATAATTAAGAATGCATATAATACACGTATTATACACGAATATATAAGTCTTGTGTACATTCATCAATCAGAAGGGGTACTAATTGGGATTGTTCACTAGCCAATATATTAACAAATATTGCCTTGGGCGCCTATTAGAGCAGAGCGCTTAATTATTACATCGAATAAGGTAAGTTCTTTTATTCCCATTGAGTCTGAAAACCCTATTTAGCAATAAAATATATCACAAACTGCTTCATGTATGTCCCAACGTAAGATATTAAACTCACCACTACAGTATTGTTCAGATCAAGGCCATCAAGACATTGAATTATAATTACTTGTTTTAAATACCTACCAACCATATTTTTATGCAAAAGACAAAAACATAATTGAAACTGCTATTTTCTGCTTGTTTTCCCAAACCGCAAATTTCCAATTTAGAGATGTGATGGAGGAAGGTGGTGTACACACTGATGAAATATTGATGATGCATTACCATGATTGTATGAGGAAGGACGTATTTACAGCAAAATATTTAACTATTGCATAATTAGAGCTACGATGAATTACAGACGATCTGTCCTGAGTGAATGAATATGAATTGTGTTAATCCCAAGCCTTTGGTGAGTGACTTACAGCATTCATTCACGAGGGACTGACAATCCGTAATTCCAAGTTTCAAGGTTACAACACAAAACACACAGACATTGACATATACTCATTGACATTTTAAGGAGAAAATGAAGGGAGAAACATGAAATATCAACCCTACAGAGAATCTTAAAGAGCAAGTAAATTGAACAAAATTAATGAGATTTTGTTGCAAATATCAATTTTCCTAGATTCATTCAAAGTCAATTTCCAAGATAGAAAAATTCACGATATTCATAGAAAGTATTTAAATGTTCAAGTGATAGTGCTGAAATCACATATTGGGGGGCATGACCTAAACGTTCCGGCACAGCGGTGTGTTACACAGGTTTTCTGCTTTACTGATATGGGATTCTTAGTGGCTATACATAAACTGATTCTGCTATTTCTGTTAATACTACAAAAACAAGACAAAAAGTTAGCGGGGCTCAGTTATACTCCTGACTTCGACTTCAACATATTTGTAAGTTCAAAACATGAACAAAGCAATATTTTCTCAGAAAATCCCCTTTTCGAAATCAAACTTCACACTGCCAAAATCCCCTTTTTGTAATCAAACTTCACACTGCACCTCTCCTACTGATATAGAAACTGTACCCCCAATTTGAAAAAGAATCCATGAAGTAGTTTTCAAGTTATAGGTCACACAAATGTTGAACTAAAAAACAAAAGTTCAAAACATGAACAAAATCTTCTTTTTTTCAGAAAATACACATATCAAAATTAAACTTTGGAATGCACCTAATCTATTAGCACGACTATAAAGAATCCATGAAGTAGAAGTCTAGTTATAGGTTGCACAAATGTTTCAGTAAAAATATGCTAAGTGAAAACATGAAAAGAGCTGGGTTTTTTTTAGAAAATCCAAATATTCAAATAAAACTTGAACTATTAATTTTGATAGGATGGCTTGGATAATGAGAGCACAGAAATTTAGCCCAATCACCCACCCGCGTGAAAATGAGAGAGTGACAAGTTTACCCGCTTGGTCACATGCTTCTGGGGCAGCTGAGGGGTGCGTTCGGGTGAATGTTTGTCTCTTTGGGACAAAGTCATCTTTGGTGTAATGGTGGATGGGCATCCTCTTTGGGAAAATTTCCAATAAATGGAAGTTTGACATCTAGTCTTAATCATGGCAAAAACCAAATGCCAATCCCTCTTAGAATTAGGAATAAACTGTAAATTAAACTGTGCATTTGTTTACTGCCCTTGGTCCTATTCTACAGTTATAAAATGGATGGGTAGACAGAAACAGCAGAAGCAGGCAGACTGGGCGCCTGACCGTTCATTGAAATTGCTCAGTGCAGCAAGTCATACACCAGGAACCTGTTTTAACCCCAGTATGGGGAATCCCCTCAGTGGTGGATTTTTTCTTTTCAGAAACGATTTTGCCTGTCGTTTCTTATTGTCAAGTTTACGCTATTTTCCTTATTCAAATATAATTTTGGTCAAGCATTTGTGATTAATTATGCCCTAAAGTATTAAAATCTGCCAAGTTGCTCTGTTGAGTTTACTTGCCTCTTAATGAAAGGTACCCTATTGTTCAGATGATGTAGTTTAATCAATTTGTTCCATCATGAACAATGGAGGAAGTTGTATCATAATTAACTCAACACTGAAGCACTGTTGGGTCACTATGATGGAAATTCCTACAGATCTGTAACCAATCCTCATTTTGTTCGACTCTTACAACAAGAATGGGCTGTGGATTCTGAATACATAAAATTCTGCTTGTGCAAATTCTTACTGAAGCAAAAGCCCTTGCAAGGGCAATGTTGTACTCCTCCTTACACACGTCAGATACTATGTAGCTCATGGACAGCAGTGCCACCACGCAGCGGGCGCTGTCCATGGCATCATAGAGGCTCTGCTGCCAGAGACTTCCTGCAATGAAATCACATTGAAAATAAGTGATATGATGTGAGTGAGTTACAATAATGACAACTGTTTCACGCAGTAGACAGCAATATTCCACCTATATCCCAAGCATGAACGTTGGTCCACAATTTAAGGGCACATTGACAAACAATCAGTCCTAAACAGAATCTGATCAACAATCCCTCTTTTTGTCAATCCTATGAGAAGCATGAGGAGCTGGGGACCATTTCCGTCCCAGAATCCCCACAAAATTGATGTACTTTCTATGTAAGAAAACAACAACTACAAACAATTTTCGATCTCAGCAGATCTGTTGACCTGTCATGGTTGAATAAAGGTAGGGAAATTGTTAACGTTACCAGTCGTGAGTTCGCTCCTGTCAAAGAAGACACTGAGTGTGGAGTCCTGTTCCTGAAGACACTGCAGCAGAGTCTGGGCAGGTGTCGGGTCCCGATGAGAGTAGGATATGAACACGTCATATGTCGTCCTGGCTGGCAGGGTTGGTACTGAGTTATCTTTGGGCTGATCAGACTCGGGCACTGAACTCAAAATTGTTATACAGGCCTGCTTGATCAGTATCTCAGTTACCTCCCCTTCTTTCCGTTGTCTGCAACACAAGACATTGTTTATCAACTTTATTTGCTTGTGACATTTTCTCTAAGTATAGTAACCTATGTGGATGACAGTTGAAATTGTCGGCTAGCATCCTACATTATCTCTTAGTCTAAGCTATGAACGTGTATTAACACAGAACTCTTGACTGACAATTTAAATGTACTGGGAACAATATTTAAGGGAACACCCAAATTTATTCAGAAATGATTTTTATCAAAAAAAGACGTGGAGTTTCTGGTCCATGCACCATGTGCATTGATGCAGGTATGACATCTTCTGGGCATACTAGATGTCAAACGTGGGATTTACTCCTGTGGTATCCTTTGCCATTCTTCCTGTAAGGCCTGCCCAATTTGTTGCAAATTCTGTGAATGCTGAGGTCAGTTGTGAACCCTTCATCCCAGAACATCGCAAAAGTGTTCAATCGGTAACATGTATCAGAGGCAAGATTTGCAGGACAGGCCCTGTGTTGAGAGATATTAATCAGTGGCATTACTCACACCCTCCCCCTTCGTCTCCCCCTTGGTGAAGTACCCTGGTGGGGGGGATGCACCTTTGAACTGCCGTTGACCTAGCTAGAACATGCATGTTAGCCATGGAGGGACATCCAAATAAGGGGTGAGAGAAGTCAGGTGTATTCTTAGAACTCAGGGATATTCTTAGAATACAAGCCCAAAAAGGAGATATCCTGATGGTCACTGCATTGATAACATGGGGGATTGCAGACGAGGTGCTACTGGTCAGGAGGTATAACCTTATTAGGACCATGGTCAGGAATGTAAGATATGTTGAGGAAAGATATACAGATATAAAGATGTATATGATTGTGAACCAGCCGAGCGGGGCAGTTGAGGCTGAGAGTCAGAGCTACACGTTGTAACTGTGTCTCAATAAAGTTGTTGTGGACCCTCAGACGGACTTGTGTCGTACATGTATATAGAAGGAGCCAAGAAGAAGTATCCCCTAGAACACAGTCCTCTACGGCGGATGTATTGGTGGAGAAAAGATTCCAGTACCTCCAAGCAGCAAGAACTGAGGTTAGTGTACCTATTATCTTCATTAATTTTGTCTGGGGTCCACAACCAGCACTAAAATTCCACCCGACTATCGGTAGACACCATTCTAGAGCATCAACAACTTATGTTCCAGTACAAACAATACCACTAGTGCTCAATAAGTCAGGAACTTGTGTAACAAATAACTGGACCTCAATCCTAACAATGTTCGCCCAACAGGTGACCTCGTCGGGCCGCTGCTCATTCTACTTAAACAGTGTGTTTCAGTAGTGACAGAAAATCTTTCATAGCACGACCTCATTGTGCTCACCTGTGACTGTCCAGCCACAAGAACTCCACTCCACTCCAGCAGTGACTAGCTCATTGTACCTACCTTCAACACTCCAGCTCGAGTCCTTCACTCCACGTCACGAGTGACGATCTCCCAGCTATCAATATAGTCGTCCAACCTCAAGTCTACCGCAGCAAGTCCGTTTGTCACCAACGACAGGGCAACCGCCAAGGCTTCCATCTGCGCAGTGACAGTGTCAAGAACCACGAACTGTGTAAACTACCAGAACTGGTCCAGATCTCTCTCTCCATTTTGGTGAGCAACTTGTTTTTGTCCTCCCTTAGACTCAGTTATTTTACCTAAATTTTGTTAATAATTTTCTGCATATTTATACCATGTCTGTCTATAAAATTAACCCCCTTAAAGCCGACGACTGCCTACCACTGCTCGTTCCCGAAATTCAGTATCAAAGTACACCTGTTAGCGAGCCACATCGCTCCTATCAATCCTCCCACCATGTAAATCGTTCTTCCCCCTCCCTGGACCCATTCTCTTCAAATTGGGCCACATTTGATGAAACTGGGCCCACACACCCTTCCTCCAAGCACACAGTAGCGAAGCGTTTTCCCGAAGTCTCACCCCTAGTGGATATACAGGAGTCGTATGTCCAGATACACCCTTCATCCTTTCTCCCTCGGCCCCCTCCTTGCTAATCCCTGCGCCCGGCACCCATCCAATAGCCCCAGGCCAATACCCTGTTGACATTGTCAAGGGCAATAAACTGTTCCCGCCTCCCCCTATCTATGTATGATGGGAAAGATCCCATAGCAGCAACAGCTTGGCTCTGCCGCTATGAGAAATTTGCTTCTGCCCAACACTACACTGATGATGACCACCAAGATATCTTCCCACTTTATTTAACTGGCATGGCAGCCGAATGGTACGAAGGTACCAAGAACACTGCATCAATGTCCTGGCCAGACTTACAAACCGCCTTCCTACAGCGATATTCCCCATCCTCTATTAGCCTCCTTACTCGCCAAAATGCTCTTCTGGATCGTAAACAAAAGGCTGGGGAACCATTTTCCACCTTCTTACAATCGATTCGTCACGAAGCCGAACTTCTCCATAGAAATAATGATCCTTATATCAAGGATCTTATAATCTGTAACACCTTGCCCCATATTCGTCAGTTTATCCTTACCCATCCCCATAACTCGCTAGACCAGGTAATTGACAGTGCGGAGATATCTGATGCAACGTCAGGGCTATCAGATTTCAAATCTGATCAGCTGATGTCTGCCATCACTGACCTTACGGCCAAGGTCAACGCACTCCACTCGCGCACATCAATGCATTGAACTCTGGCTATCGCTCCCAGCCATATGGCCAACGCATAGATCCCAATACTCCTTCTCACCCCACAGACTACGTAGGTCAAGGTCATCAGTTTCAATCTTCGTTTCGGCCACGTCCAATAACTCACAGAACAGAACTTCCCTCACGTCAACAATTAACCAGTATTCCAAGATGCTGCCGCACAGAATTCCTATCCAAAACAGTTCTGTTGTCATGCCTGTGGCTATTTTCATTTATTGCCACAGGAATGTAAGGCCCAATATCTCTGCTGTTATAAATGTAACAAACAAGGTCATCTTATCTGTATGTGTCCCCTTTCAGTCACAATATAGGCAATGATGCCAGAAGAGCGGTGTACCAAAGTCACAGCAGAAACCTACTTGTACACCTCCACTATCTACTACAACCCTAAACAATATCAGCTTGGCACATAGCACCGTGTTGGTCACTATCACAAATACCTCCTTCAATGCCCTTGTTGATACTGGAGCTAGTGCTAGTCATATTGGCCTATCCCATTTCAACAGTCTAGGGGGGTCAGATAAATTCCCCCTCACTTCAAGTGGTCACGCTCAATTAGCAGGACCAGATGGTAGAATGCTTAGTGTGCCCGGGGTCAGTCGACTTAGTCCTGTACATTGCCAATCTTAAACTAACCCACAAGTTCTATGTAGTCGAAGACCTACAACAAGACATTTTACTTGGCCTTGATTTTAAAACAGCATTCAGCTTCAGTAGACTACTCCAACAACAAGCTTTGCCTTTACAATGGCCTAGCTGAGGCGCCCTTCCTCAGCCCCCATGCAGATAGCCTCTTGGCCAGATGTCCCACACATGTTAACATTCCCCAAAGGTCGGAAATATGTTAGATATTGGACATGCCAATTAACACCCCTGCCGACGCCTCTGGTACACTACAGCCACTTAATGACTTAACCCAAACACACCAGGTGATAGGCACTCATTGTGTAGTCAGATGTGTTGACTCTCAAGTCCCATACAGATTACTCAACCCTACCAATTCTACAATAACCTTACCGGCAAATGCACCTATTGCTATGTTTGAGTCACTTGCTTCCAACTTTGACTTAGGACCACTCAAAGACACTACAGCTGATCAGTTAAAGTCAATCAACCACATCTCTTTGACTGACAATTCAACTGCTACTGACTTGAGACGGCGAGCAGCTGAACTAGACATTGACCTCTCTCAAGCTATCTGAAGACCAAAAACATACTTTGTTAACATTCATTGGCCGACACCATGACTGCTTTGCTAAAGACATCACTGAACTGGGCCGGACTCATATGTTTTCCCACTCTATAGACACTGGTGACAACCGCCCTGTTCAAAAACGTCCCTATCCAGTACATCCAAAACATAGAAATGACATGGACACTCACATTAGGGATATGTTAGACAATGACATCATTGAAGCATCCTTTTCCCCATGGTCACCACCTGTGTTACTAGTTAAGAAGAAGTCAGGAGATACAAGATTTTGTATCGATTTTCGCGAACTTAACAAAGTCGCGCTTGTTAAACATTATCTGATAGGAAATATAGATGAATCCTTGATGTCACTAGGAAATAGTCATCCCCAAATTTTCTCATCTCTTGACATGATGAGCGGTTATCATCAAATTCCCCTGTCTCCAGACAGTCGAGGGAAAACTGCCTTTATCATGTTTATTGCCCCTGGTCACGGTCAGTTCCACTTCAAGGTCATGCCATTCCGACTGGTCAACGACCCAAGTTGTTTTGCTTTCATTATGTCCTCAATGTTCTCAGGAATGTCTTACAAATATGTTTTAACATATTTGGACGACTTGTTGATTCACAGCTCGTCCTTTGACGAACACCTTCAACACTTAGAAGCGGTTTTCAACAAATTTAGGGAGGCTGGGCTTAAACTCAAGCCCTCAAAATGCAATTTTGCAGTGAAGGAAAATCCTTATCTGGGCCATGTTATCTCTAAGGAAGGAGTATCTACGGATCCCTTGAAAGTAGAGAGTGTCGAAACATATCCCCACCCCACAAACATCCGTGAGTTGCGAGCTTTTCTTGGCCTGACCTCCTATTATCGCAAATTCATAAAGGGTTATGCAATGATAGCTACCCCTGTACATGCTCTACTTCCCAAAAACGTCACCTTCACATGGCCTGAAGCCACCGAGAAGGCATTCCTGGAGCTAAAACAAACGCTCATATCTTCCCCAATACTAGTATATCCTGATTTCACCAAACCCTTCATCTTAGCATGTGATGCCTGTGACAGCAGCATGGGTTGGGTACTGTCACAGATTGATGAAAATAAACAGGAACATCCTGTTGCGTATGGAGGGAAAAGTCTTAACAAAGCACAGAAATTGTACCCTGTCACTCAAAAGGAGTGCCTGGCTATTGTTGAGGGGATCAAACATTTTAAATCATATTTGGCATACAACAAATTCACAGTCATTACTGATCATTCAGCCCTGCAATTCCTCAGGTCGATCAAAGATGCAACGGGAAAGTTAGGTCGCTGGTCTCTCATGCTGAGCCAGTATGACTTTGACCTCTGACATGTCCCTGGCCCTAAACATGGTAATGCTGACAGCATGAGTAGATGGTCATATGCCACTGCAGTTCCGTATGATGATGAGGACCAGCTGGGCATACATTCCATCACTACTCCTCAAACAGATCTGATTACAGACGAGGAATCACAAACTGACCCCAACCAAACCCCAGTGGATTATTGCAAAGCAGTTGGCATCTCGGAGGCACACTTAGCTAAATTACAACAGCTAGATGAGGCATTTGCTGACATAATCCGATATCTGACGGACAATGTACTCCCAGACAATGACAAATCAGCCCGCTGAGTGTTACTACAGGCCCCTGATTACGTCATGGATGATGGTTTACTAATCCATCATTACACACCACAGGATCAAGGGGGGTACCCCAAATGGTGTTACCATCAGGTATGCATACCCAAACCACTACATCATGACATCATGAAAGCTCATCATGACAGTTTTCTGTCCTCTCACCTCGGCGTGGACAGATGTTATGCCTCAATCAGGCTCAAGTACTATTGGCCTGGTATGTATAACTTTGTCAAGATGTGGGTCGGCTCATGCCCTTACTGCCAGGCCGCAAAACGATATATACATTACCGCCCTGCTCCACTGAGACCCCTGCCGTTTGTTGATGTTTTCGACCATTGGTCCATTGACCTAATTGGCAAGCTCGCCAAAACAGCAGAAGGATACCAGTACATACTGGTGTGTGTTGATTCAGCATCACGCTGGTGTGAAGCATTTCCACTCAAATCTAAAGTTAGCAAAGAAGTTGCTTCTGTCCTCTTTGACAACATCATTTGTAGGTACTCGTGTCCTCGAGTGATCCTCACAGACAGAGGTAAGGAGATGACATCCAAACTGATGTCAGAATTATGCCATATCTTCGGAGTTAACCGCCTCAAAACATCGCCATTTCATGCCCAGTGCAATGCTGCGGTTGAACGCATGAACGTTGTGATCTCACTGTCAGTCAGAGCATACTGTGAGGATGCTAAAGAGGCGTGGCCCTACTTTCTCCCAAGCATAATGGCTGGGTATCGGCTCAGTCCCACAATTAATTCCACTGGGTATTCTCCCTATTTCATTTTGTTTGGGCGAGAACCCCGTATGCCCATTGACAACATATTACAGCCAATACCTGAAAACTTACCTCCTACAACACGGACTGACCTCAGGGAACTGCTAGATAATCTGGAAATGGTGAGAAACATAGCCACACGGAATGTCCACGCAGCCTAAGAATCATACAAAGCTAGATATGATAGGAAGGCCCAAATCCCCAATTTCACAGTTGGACAGAAGTATGGTTAAAGTATCAGAGGCAAGATTTGCAGGATGGGCCCTGTGTTGAGAGATATTAATCCGTGGCATTACTCACACCCTCCGTCTCCCCCTTGGCGAAGCACCCGGGGGAGGATGCATCTTTGAACTGCCGTTGACCTGGCTAGAACATGCATGTTAGCCACGCAAATCGCTTAAGGCCCTACATGGGAGAGGACAGTCAGCCGCAACCGCCCCCACTTGACCTTGCGAACCCTACCGATACCATTGGTGCTAATAACGCTGACCCAGATAACCCTACGGGTACCCAAAGTGACAATGACAATACGCCACGCATTACACTATCAACTTCCCAACAAGGCCGCAAACAGCTAGCCACACCCACATCCAACTCCCACGATAACAGTTGGGATCCCAAGGATGATGTCCCACTGGCCATACTCCAAAAGAGATTGAATATGACTAACCAATCCTCATCTAACACTGACAAAGTAGAGGAAACACCTTTCATTGAACAGTTGTTGTCATCAAAACGCATCGGCGGCATTCAACACTTCAAGGTGAAATACGGTGAATGTCCTACTCCACAGTGGGTCTCTCAGTCACAAATACCCACCTTTATCGTAGAAGACTACTTTGCAAGAAGCACTCTAAAGAGTAAACAAACAGCAACCCTATACTGTAACCCATTCTCCAGACTCCAGAATCTTAGCATGTCTAACAAGTTATGCTCAACAAAGGCGACACAGACATAACTGTGGCTATTTATGTCTTACACGTCAGTGTCATTACACCATACATCCTCGAGCGCAATCAATTACATAATACAAATAACATTCATACACACTATAGTAGTGGTGCAAGTATACCCAACACGGCTGACTGATCGACACGGCGGACGTAATATAAATATACACACCTCATTTTTTTTCCTCAATAATTCGGTCATCACCTTTGTTGGTGATATATCTTATATTCATGTATGAATGGTTGGAGGGATGAAAGGACTGCGCAGTCTGTGTTTTGTATAGGTGTCAACTGTAGATAAACAGGTACAGGACAACCCGCAGACAAAAGAGCCATCACGCCATTGTCTGGGGCCCTGGAGTGACACCAGGTGTTATAATGAAGGAATAGTAGTATAGTGAAGGAGAGAAGAGATGGAGAGGTGTCAAGACTCATAGCAGAAAAAATGCACACACGTGACATAGGATTCAACTCTTCCCAACATCAAATGGCCTCATACATGACACAAACAAACGCCAGGTTTGACGGCATCGTCAAACTCATCGAAAACAACCATAAACAAATAGTACAAACAGGTGCATTTTCTCTCCAAAAGATCCAGTGGTATGAGAAGTTCTTCTCCACACTTATGGTGGGTCGAGAAAACCAACTTGCAACCATCGTGCAGTCCCAATCCCAGTCTCTCCTGGCAGGCATCTTTCAACTCTTAAGAGGTCGCTTGTCCCCCAACATTGTACCATTACACACACTATTAATAACAATAACATCCATACAAGAAAACCTGGCTCATAACTACCCTGAATTCAAACTCTGATACACGGACGCCACAATGTATTACACAGACGTCGACGTCCATTTGGCCCGCCATAACAACTTAATGTTTGTTACCCTCTTAATACCCTTAGTGTCTGACAGTACTGTGATGCGAGTATACCGGACATCTACGTTCTCCCTACCGACTCACGTGGCCTCCCCACACGCTACAATAATTCGGAATGTGGCTCCATACATTGCCATATCCATGGACAGCAGGAAGTATGTGGAGCTTCAGACTGAGCAGTATGAAGCGTGTAATGGACACTCACATATACACTGCAATATACTGCCGCCAGAGTCCACTTTGGATCACCGACTTGTACACTCGCTTTATTCCTTAACGACATCAACTTGGTACACGAATGATGTAACTTTCATTTCCTACCCAATGGCACTAAAGCGGATATGTTTGAACTCAGGTCAGGTAAAGTTGTTTTACAAAATGTACCTGATATCACTTACAGGTGTGGAAGGAAGGTTAAGGTTCATAAGGGATGTAGTCTGTGTCTTGCCCCTATGTATTGTTCATGCTCACTACATGCTTGCAATAAAACCATTCCCCCACGTCTTAACGATTGCAGTATCCACAACAATGCCACTCGTATCGAATATCAGGTAAACATTGGTTTCTTGTGTCATTTCTTCAATACAGACCAAATCAAAAACACCATTCAAACATTGTTAGCACAGGAACTGGTTCAATACAGAACCGAACCCCTCTGTTGGGCAAATGCTACTTTCAAGAAACTAATAAACACTGACAAACAACTGAGGGTTAACCTTAAACACGTGGTGGCACAAGCAAAGTCAGATCAGATTATATATACTGATCCCTCTGATCCGTTGTTTATGAATTCCCTGACCGGAGAGTCCGATACATTTGATTGGACTAACCCGTTTACTTATCTAAACATGGCAATGTCGGGAATATTGATTATCTTTGGATTCATATTATTTACCATGAATCGTAGAATTGGCCTCCTGCGGGTCCAACTACTGGCCCGAGGTATTACCATGGTGACTGTATCAACAACGCCGGACATATTAGTTTGGACTCACCAGGCACTGCAGCCAAGTCTACCCCGTCCATACTTACTCGTATTCAAGAGTAACTAGAAATAATCATGCTAATGCTCATGTTCCTGGTTGTCCTCATGTTAAGCCTTTACATATACAAACTCAAAACAAGAGTGGTGTCCACACTCCACATTAGCTTTTCTTCCGGTACCGAGTCTGTTTGTCTGAAAGTTGCCGTGATCTATGCCCCACCTCTTGTTTTATTCCTCTCTGACCAGGATTATTCACCTTCATTGGTGGTCATCAATGACAGTCACCGGTTGTTCTCTGACCAACTTACCATTACATGGCCAGGGGACAACTTGTCAGTCATTAACCGAATCTCAAAAACGCGCCTTGTCCTCCTTCCCAACCTCACTGTATCAAAACTAATAGCAAGAAAATTGAAACGGATCCTTAAGTCCCATTATATTACTAGCCTGTACTTGGTCCACGCCAATGTCCATTACTTTGTCAAGGCAGCTGAAAAACCCAACCAACCAGACCCACCACCCAGTTATACCCATCGCTTGTACCCCTCTCTACAAACATAAATTTTTACCTGATGACTTTGTGACATTGTAATTACAAGCTACGACAGTAGCATATGTACAAATGTATTTGATTTCTTTGTTTTCATTGGTATATTGTAACATTTTGTCTACACTGTACCAGCGAAACCGATGATTATATTTTAATCTGTAAATTATACATGTATAATTATTGCAAAATTTTGAAGTCAACGTCTTGTCAACGATATTGTCCATCACTACCATTCGTACAAATTGTCAACATCTATTTATGCTATCATCACTGCCGTCATTTTGTTTATGCCATTGTACATAATATAGTCATGTGTATTTTATGTATGTACGTATAGATAGCAAAATATAAAACCAGGTATCACGCACTTGATTGTATATCATTTTTTAAGAGAAAAACAAAATCAGTTTAAAATTGTGTCCATTTTAAAACTTGTTAACATATCATTCATAACTTTAGTTTCTCTTTTACCTGAATATTTATAATTACCTTGACCACCGTACCTCATTTACAATCCTGAGTTAGGATGCGTGGACGCGTCTTTAAACATAGAGGGGCCATATATCAGAGGCAAGATTTGCAGGACAGGCCCTGTGTTGAGAGATATTAATCAGTGGCATTACTCACACCCTCCCCCTTAGTCTCCCCTTGGCGAAGTACCCTGGAGGGGAATGCACCTTTGAACTGCCGTTGACCTGGCTAGAACATGCATGTTAGCCACGGAGGGACGTCCAAATAAGGGGTGAGAGAAGTCAGGTGTATTCTTAGAACTCAGGGATATTCTTAGAATACAAGCCCAAAAAGGAGATATCCTGATGGTCACTGCATTGATAATATGGGGGATTGCAGACGAGGTGCTACTGGTCAGGAATGTAAGATATGTTGAGGAAAGATATATATGATTGTGAACCAGCCGAGCGGGGCAGTTGAGGCTGAGAGTCAGAGCTACACGTTGTAACTGTGTCTCAATAAAGTTGTTGTGGACCCTCAGACGGACTTTTGTCGTATATAGAAGGAGCCAAGAAGAAGTATCCCCTAGAACACAATCCTCTACGGCGGATACATGTCTGGATATTTGGCTTGCCAGAACAATGTTGTGACACCTTGCTGCCTCAAACAATTGACTGCAACACGAGCTCTGTGAAGATGTGAGTAGTCAACTTGGAACTCAAAGTTCTGACTCACACACTGAGCAAATGGGATTACATCTGGGCGTAACATTTGGTCCACATAACATTAACAGTCATGTTCCCCTGTACGATCATCAGATGTGTCCTGTTGTCTAACGTGATGCCAGCTGAGACCATGATGCTGCCACCACTGTACCTATCATGCTTTTTGACTGTTGCTGGATAGTACCTCTCCATGTTGTTGTCTACCATCAGTAAACCGTAAACAGAACCTTGTTTCATTAGAAAGCAAGGTGTATCTCCAATGCTGCTGTTGACGAACTAAAAACTGCTATGCCCTCTGTTGCCTGAGGCACCTGTGTGCCACAGTCAGACTAATTCCTCTCAAAGGACATCTTGATTTCAGACCTGCAGTTTTCAACCTGTTACGTATTGTTGATGTCTGAAGTCGGATTCCTGTGGCAGCCCGTCAGTTCTGTTGCAGCAATGTATGTGTTCCTCAACAGAATGGAGCATGCATATCGATCCTGCCTCGGAGTAAGCTCTCTAGGTTTTCCTCTACCCACCCTAATCTTAACCCCATATGTTTGCCAAAATCATTCCGTCAGGTTGAACATCACACTTTTAGATTTACCAAAGTTTCTGGCAACTGCATTCAGGTTCAATCATGCACGCAATTTTTCATTTTGTCATGTACACTTTCAGAGACATTTTCCTTCTTTGTCTCTGATCAATGAAGCATGTGGCTCGGACGTTTATTGGCATATGCCACAAACCAGGATGTGTCACCATGGACAACATGCTACACATGTGCAATGTGCAAAGTGAGAGGGAGTTTGCTGTCCGCGTTCAGTTCCTATGTCTTGTGCAACAAAGATGATCCTTTCATTTTCATAGCTGAAATGACAGGGGTGTCCTTAAATATTGTTCCTCGTATAGAAGGTCTACTGATATTTATAAAGATGTAATGATTTTTATCAACATGTAGTGATATTTTACAAGGTGTACTGACATCTAGTAAGGTGTACCAACATCCCAACAAAGTGTACTGGCAGTCAGAAACACTGACATCCAGCAAGGTGTACTGAAAACCACCAAAAAGAACTAACATAGCAAGGTTTACTAACATCTGGCAAGGTGTACTGACATCCAGCTAGGTGTACTGACATCCAGCTAGGTGTACTGACATCTGGCAAGGTGTACTGAAACCCAGCTAGGTGTACTGACATCTGGCAAGATGTACTGACATCTGGCAAGGTGTACTGACACCCGGCTAGGTGTACTGACATCTGGCAAGGTGTACTGACATCAAGCTAGGTGAACTGGCATCTGGCAAGGTGTACTGACATCAAGCTAGGTGTACTGACATCAAGCTAGGTGTGACATCAAGCTAGGTGTACTGACATCTGGCAAGGTGTACTGACATCAAGCTAGGTGTACTGGCATCAAGCTAGGTGTACTGACATCAGGCAAGGTGTACTGACATCAAGCTAGGTGTACTGACATCAAGCTAGGTGTACTGAAAACCACCAAAGAGAACTGACATAGCAAGGTGTTCTGACATCCAGCTAGGTGTACTGGCATCTAGCAAGGTGTACTGACATCCAAGAATGTGTCCTGACATCAACCAAGGTGTACTGCCATCAACAAGGTGTACTGGCATCTAGCAAGGTGTACTGCCATCAACAAGGTGTACTGCCATCAACAAGGTGTACTGGCATCTAACAAGGCGTACTGCCATCAACCAAGGTGTACTGCCATCAACAAGGTGTACTGGCATCTAACAAGGCGTACTGCCATCAACCAAGGTGTACTGCCATCAACAAGGTGTACTGGCATCTAGCAAGGTGTACTGGCATCTAACAAGGCGTACTGCCATCAACAAGGTGTACTGCCATCAACCAAGGTGTACTGGCATCTAACAAGGTGTACTGCCATCAACCAAGGTGTACTGCTATCAACAAGGTGTACTGGCATCTAGCAAGGTGTACTGGCATCTAACAAGGCGTACTGCCATCAACAAGGTGTACTGCCATCAACAAGGTGTATTGGCATCTAACAAGGTGTACTGCCATCAACCAAGGTGTACTGCCATCAACAAGGTGTACTGGCATCTAGCAAGGTGTACTGCCATCAACAAGGTGTACTGCCATAAACAAGGTGTACTGGCATCTAACAAGGTGTACTGACCTGCACTCCACGTACTGCACCAACTGCATGTAGGAGGGGATGGAGGTGACCGTCTCAACATACATGGGACAGATCTGGTGGTGTGCAGACAGGCGGTTCACACACAGAGCTATGTTGAACTGTTCCAGACACTCCTGACTCTCCACATATGCAGGGCTTAAGATGGCGATGATTCTAGGACAGAAAGAGTGTAGCGCTGCACAACAGAATGCCAAGATCATCAATACAATCAGTGACTGAACCAAACACAACATCACAAAAACCTACAGGTCTGAAGAATTGTATTCATGGATGGACTGCCTTCCCACCTGGGCCCTTATTTTACAATTGGGTACAGGAAGTACACTTACATCACTGGGCCACCTGGGCCCCTATTTCACAATTGGGTACAAGAAGTACACTTTACACCACTGGACCACCTGGGCCCCTATTTTACAATTGGGTACAGGAAGTACACTTACATCACTGGGCCACCTGGGCCCCTATTTTACAATTGGGTACAGGAGGTACACTTACACCACTGGACCACCTGGGCCCCTATTTTACAATTGGGTACAGGAGGTACACTTACACCACTGGACCACCTGGGTCCCTATTTTACAATTGGGTACAGGAGGTACACTTACACCACTTGGCCACCTGGGCCCTTATTTTACAATTGGGTACAGGAAGTACACTTACACCACTGGGCCACCTGGGCCCCTATTTTACAATTGGGTACAGGAGGTACACATACACCACTGGGCCACCTGGGCCCCTATTTTACAATTGGGTACAGGAAGTACACTTACACCACTGGGCCACCTGGGCCCCTATTTTACAATTGGGTACAGGAAGTACACTTACATCACTGGGCCACCTGGGCCCCTATTTTACAATTGGGTACAGGAGGTACACTTACACCACTGGGCCACCTGGGCCCCTATTTTACAATTGGGTACAGGAAGTACACTTACACCACTGGGCCACCTGGGCCCCTATTTTACAATTGGGTACAGGAAGTACACTTACACCACTGGGCCACCTGGGTCCCTATTTTACAATTGGGTACAGGAAGTACACTTACATCACTGGGCCACCTGGGTCCCTATTTTACAATTGGGTACAGGAGGTACACTTACACCACTGGGCCACCTGGGCCACCTGGGCCCCTATTTTACAATTGGGTACAGGAGGTACACTTACACCACTGGGCCACCTGGGTCCCTATTTTACAATTGGGTACAGGAAGTACACTTACATCACTGGGCCACCTGGGTCCCTATTTTACAATTCTGTACAGGAGGTACACTTACACCACTGGGCCACCTGGGTCCCTATTTTACAATTGAGTACAGGAAGTACACTTACACCACTGGACCACCTGGGTCCCTATTTTACAATTGGGTTCAGGAAGTACACTTACACCACTGGACCACCTGGGTCCATATTTTACAATTGGGTACAGGAAGTACTGTAAGTTGCTGTGGGTGAAGAATTCTGACCTGACCGACTGCATCATGACGTGGAAGACATTTTCCTGCCACACTTCATCAGCTGAGAACTGGAGCTGTTGTTTGTACACCTTCAGTCCAGGGCGAATCTCCGTCAACTGGGCAGCAATTTTGTCAGCCCAATGGTTGTCATGGTTACTATGGGAGATGAACACATCAATACTCTGATCCTCTTCTGGCTGCAAATATGAAACTGATGGTGAGATGGATGAGACTGATGGTGAGATATCAGATGAGACTGATGGTGAGATCACTGGATGAAACTGATGGTAAGGTACTGGGTAAAACTGATGGTGAGACATTGGATTAAACTGGTGGTGAGATAATGGGTGAAACTGGTGAAGATTTGTTGTGTTATGTGAGGATACAAGTCATTTATCATTATCTCACCTGTGTGAGGTTCTGTTTTTCCCAGACTTTCTTCAGCTGCTTGAACAGCTTCACGGCTTCTATGTCCCTCATGTTGAGTTCTGCAGCATACAGGACAATCTTCAGACATCGAAGAGGGAGGCCGGCCTTGATCCAGTGACAAGCTCCATCTACCATTGCCTTCAGCACTGCCACTTTTGACTGGCCCTAAAATACACAGTAACAAAAACACAATGGTATCATCAGATTGCCTTTGTTAATGTTAAATATACATCACATATACACATACATAATCTGATGGGCATTATCTTAGCTGAGCACCTTCTGACAACATCTGATAACTGCGTGCCTTCTTGGCTCAAGTCAAGAAAAATCGAGCAAGCTTTGTCTCCCGTGGCCATGATCACACACAAGGCAATTTCACCAACTGATTGCTATCCTGTACAGGCTTCAATGTTACAGTAACATCGTGGTGAGGAACTCCAAGTTTACATGGCACAGGCTTCAATATCACAGTAACATCATGTTGGGGAACACCAAGTTTACAATATCACAATATTACAGTAACATTGTGTTTGGGACTATTTATTTTGTACAAATGTAATAGTTACATGTGAACTCTGACCTGGTTTCCAGTGGCCAGGAGAGGCGTAATTACAGTCGTCTCCTCGTTGTTAAAGATTGGCGTCATGGCACGAAACATGGTGCTGATCTGCTGGGCGGTGGTTCCATTCCCAGCCCTACGACCTCTGGAGATTTGAATGAGAGACTCATGTTTATTCTTGTTAAAATAGTTTGATAGAATATCAAGGATAATGCCATTTATACTCATCCATTGAAGATATCAAGATTTATTTTGGTTATTACCTTGAGAATGACATCGAGCAGTAAGTTTTCAGATGGTGCTAAATCTTCAATACATCTACAAAAAAGCTGGATGTCTCAATAATTCATGGTTTGAAAAAACTAAACAGCAGGTATTTAAGTTTTTGTTTGTTGTGTAACGCCCCACTCAGCAATATTCCAGCTGTATGACAGCGGTCTGTAAATAATTGAATCTGGACCAGACAATCCAGTGATTGATATCATGAGCATCAATCCACACAATTGGGATATGATGACATGCATCAACCAAGTCAGCGAGCCTGACCACCTGATCCCGTTAGTCACCTCTAACAAGAAGCATAATCGCCTTTTACGGCAAGCATGGGTAGCTGAAGACCTATTCTAACAGCAGGTAATCATTATTTAAAATATTTCAGTATTACACACTGTTTAATCAAGAGAGAACAAAACATGCTAAAATATGTTCTAATAAACATATTCCTTGATATCTGATCTTTAAGGCATTTAGCCTGATGCTCCTACCTCTCAAAACACACCAGTCGCCTGTATGGCACATTGTGGGGCAGAGGTTTGGACACCCAGCAATTGAAATTAGCCCTGAGGTCAAGCTCCTTGTCCCTTGCGAGCTCACCGACGCTGATGTTCAGATTCCGACTCAAAGCACCAATAAGAGTAAAGGATGACACCTCAGAATAGTCCCCTGCACACAAATCAAGAACAGTCATAACTATGTTAACAAAGCATTGGCTTCACTTACATAAAAAATGCTTATAGTATTTGTATTTGAGACAAATTTGAGACAAATGTATGACTACACACTTTAAACAAATGACAATGTTGGATAGTACCTTGAAATGCTGAGACGAAGACGATGTCCACTGCCTCATCAGGTTGCAGCTGTGTGATGTCCCCTGTCAGCAGCTGTATCTCACTTGTACCCAGAGCTGTCTTCAGCTGGATGCTGTTTTCCTTCTGGAGAACCATCTTTCACTTAAACTGGATCAAACACTGAGAGACATCTTTCACCTGCAGAGGATCAAACATCAAGTACCTGAATAGGATCAAACACTTACAGCCTCCTTCACCCGAATAGGATCAAACACCAAGGGAATCTTTCACCTGAATAGGATCAAACACCGAGAGCATTCTTTACCTGAATAGGACCAAACACGAATTGTATCCTTCACCTAAATAGGATCAAACACGAAGTGTATCCTTCATCTAAATAGGATCAAACACCGAGAGCACCATTCACCTGAATAGGATCAAACACTGAGAGTATTCTTTACCAGAATAGGATCAAACACCGAGAGTACCCTTGACCTGAATCGGATCAAACACCGAGAGTATCCTTGACCTGAATAGGATCAAACACCAAGAGCACCATTCACCTGAATAGGATCAAACACCGAGAGTATCCTTGACCTGAATAGGTTCAAACACCGAGAGCACCATTCACCTAAATAGGATCTAACACCGAGAGTATCCTTCACCCGAATAGGATCACACACTGAGAGAATCCTTCATCTGAAAAAAGTGACGAAGACCTATCGCATTTAACTAATTGTGATATTTCAGATGGGAAATATTTCTGAGTTTGAGTGATTAGTACAGTTCTTTCATAATCCTTTGAGCCTGTCATTCATGAATAAATCTTCACTTTCAACCAACCATTTAAACATTTACCTAAAGAAAAAAAGCTTACAAATGGGTGTACAACATAACACATTATTATTGAAACAATATCTGTATGTCGGAAATGTATTGAAAATGTCTGTCACAATACTCATCAAACTATTGACATATGCTGATCTGTGTGCAGACAATACAATGTTTGGGCTATTATAATTAGACTGATTTTTTTGGAAAATCCATACACAGAAAAAATCTTAAATATATTGTCACGCATATTTTAAAATTGTGTGACATCATGCTGGATTTGTGAACTTTGGGTCAAACCTTTGATTTTTTTTATTTTATTGTTGCCAGCAAAGTTATGATTTTCAGTATGAGGGGTGGGTAAATCTACAATAATGTGATACTTATAAGTCTTGAAGCCATAGCTGCCTGGAGCAGCGATGGGGTCCGAAAATGTCGGGTAATGTCATGAGGTTATAGCTAAATCGGCACTTCAGCAAAACGGCACCGAACAAAAACGGCACCTCCCCTAAAGCGAAAACGGCTATAAATGGCACATTTTTTTATTTTTCACCTTGGTACTGAAATAAATTAAATTAAACTCACATTTTCACCTGCAAACACCAATAATTGTAAAATGTAAATAAAACAAGTTTACATTAGAAATTAGCAACCCCACTATGCTATACTTTTTCTAGTATATAGTTGTGTAACCACCTATTAGGATAAATAAACAGTGCTTTTGACCAACTTTAGACCTTAACATCCTATAAAATTCTATTCTTGATAAAGTAATCTCAATATTACTATATATATATTAAAATATTTTAGCACTAATACACTAGGTGTATATCTTATAGTTTAGTACTTAGTATTAGGTTTATGTCCCTACTGTTACAGTTTCTTGGGTATGGTGATTAACTTGATTGAAATATTATTCATATTTTCTTTTCCCCACCTACCCCGTCCACAAAATCCGTTAACTGGGAAGTGGACGTTAAACCCCTAAAATCCACTCCACTGCTCTCAGATCAAAATTATAAGAAACAACAGGGTTGGTGAGCAGTCCCTGGGTATCTTCAGACTGATCCCAGAGCTTTTCCAAGAGGCCAGTCTACTACCTCTACAGTCAACAATGGTCAAAGTTCATGCCAGGAGGCCCAACTCAGGGCCTATGTGAGAAAGGCCTCCACATCTCGTCAGGATGAGATCTTTAACGTGTGGCGGAAATACAAAGATTGAGACCTTTCCCTGTCTCAGCTGATAACACAATGCTCTGAGGTACATGGACTAATCTTGTAAACAAGGACTTGGTAAAGATGACAATGTGATTAACTGGAAAACGGGAAATGACAATGTAAATAAATCATATACAATGTAGTGATTGGTGCTTCCGCACTCGTACATTTGGTTACATCGGATTGGCATAAAGCATATAAACTACTACATCAAAATAGAGGTGCCGACAAAATAGTAGCCGTTTTCGCCCGAGAAGCCGGTGACGTTTTGCTGAATTGTCGTCGTTTTAGCCTGCATCCAATGCCTCGACTATCGGATACTGTCACGTTACAGTCCCAACAGTCAGGACATAACACAGCATGGAAATGTCTGGACAAGTCTTGACTGTCGGAACCGACCCATCGCGTCCATCGGCTATGATTCCGAAACTGTGATGACCGAACCACATTTCAGTTGTCAGCGGCCTGTTTACTTACGACATTCGCCGACGGTGTTGTTTTTGTTGTTAACCAAAACAGGAAGAAGCGTGACTGGGTTCATTAAATTGTGGATTGGGGAACGAAACAAAATATTGTTTCGATAAAATGTCAATCGTTCTGACGTTTCCTTTATAATAACGTGTGACTCACGTTTTGAACATATTAGATGTATACATTTGCATAAAAGGTGGTGTTTTTATATTTGGACCAACTTTCAAATATAAGTAAAACATATAAGCAATATTTGACAACAACATTAAGAAAGAATGATAAAACGTTTTATCTTACATTGATCTGTATCATTCGTGGGTTCCTCTACTCTATCGAGTTGAAAGACGATTATAAGTTGCAGTTTTTGTTTATGCGAATACGTACATGCAGAAAACTAAAGGCAGTCTATGTATAAGACATACATATAATCTCTTATATATATCCCGGTAAGACATATAATCGCATACGTATCCATATGGATCACTTTGTGTAACAATATAATTGTATCCCGAATCAACACTGTATTGACATTGTTGTACAATGTAACCACAAGCAATGTGATAATGATAGACAGTGCATGGTATACAGACGTACAGTAATATTTCGCTATTGAATAAAATAAGATACCCTGGGATTATACTTAGTATACATTATTATCAATTTGTAGCTGATTTCTTAGTGTGTGAAAACTGATTAACACCGTTGATCTGTGGTTAGGATCTATTTCACAACTAGAAATAACTATAACCTTTGTCGTACTTCACAAAGACATGCCGTTTTTAAGATATTGACTGTTCAAATTTATATCCATTTATATCCCGTACATGTTATTTCTCTATAAAAGGAACAAAACCAAGCAAAGCTGCAAGTTTTGTTTCCATAATGTTTGTTGTTTAACGCCGCACTCAAGGAGCTTTTTCCTTGACTTGCTGTCAGTCGATGCGTGGAGGCTGTGTTGCAGCCCATTCAGTTTGAGGTGGAGTGGCCGACTATGCTTCCGCTGCTACTGAAGATGTCACCATGGCAGAGGAGTCCAGCCAGATCGTCTAGGTAAAAAGGGACTGAGCTTGAAAGGTAATCCAGTATAGAAGTAACTCCTTGGATAATCTTAAACGCATAGCTTCATTGTTTCATATTTTACCTGCTTTGAGACATAAACTAGTTATGATTCCAGTAAGTACAGACGTATCATTACGAACGATATATAAGTTCGTTTCGTGGTTCACTATTTTACACACACCCAACGAGGTATCAAGGGACGCTATGCCATTAACTCAGGTGTGATTATTGGTGTCTCCGATTATAACAAGCGAGCAATGTCATCTCTACCCACCAAGCTAAAAGACCCTCGAACATGTCGGATATTTTTCTCGTCCCCATTTGGAGGAATGGAGGAGGAGCGCGAGGAGCTAACGCGGAAATACTTCCCCCAGATTCATCACCTGTGCAACTCGCGGGGAATTCAATTTGTGGCTGTGGACATGAGATGGGGAATCACGTCGGAGGCGGCTGAGAACGCCCAGACTGTCAGCATTTGCCTTAGAGAGCTGGACAGATCAGATATGTTCGTCGGCTTCTTTGGCCAGGTGTGTAATTAGCATTATATATGTTGAGGTCGTGTTAATTATCGTCCGGGTTTGAAGTTGAACGGTTACCGCCCTGATTCATAATTATCGTGTGACAGTTATTTTGAAATTAGTTGTGTATTTTCAATAATTATGTTATGTATCTAACGAGGGTTTGATAGCGCAGCAGTCATTTAAAAATTATTGTAAATGTCTCAATGTTCCCTTTGTAGTCTCCTCACCAAACCCCATGAAGCTTCATAAAATCTCCCTCAGTGCCTCTGTATCGTCATGTTTGAGAGGTCCGATGCTTGTCAATCTCATTAAAATCAGATATTAGTTTTCGCAACCCCTAAACAAAGATCTGAGGACATCCCATTACGGGTCACGTCAGACCGACCTTGCGCAATGGAATGACCTATCAGAAGGCAGCTTTCTCGTGCTTTACGGCACTAATTTCAAATTGGCGACTACGCTTCGAAACATGTTTTGACAAATTCTCGATTATTAATTTGAAACCTGAACAAAAAACATTCTGGAATGTTATAGATTGTATGGATTCAGTCGTCAAACCTGTAACTATCGTTCGGAGTTAAAGTTTTCGAGGTTGCATGATTAGAAATCACATTCCGACTGTCACTTTCATAATCTGGTAAGCGATGCTCTGATTGGTCGGATGAAAGGTCGTTCTGACGTTATCCCTAATGGGATGTCCTCAGATCTTTGTTCAGCGGTAGCGAGAACTAAGGTCTGATTTTAATGAGATTGGATGCTTGTAGGGAGATTTTGTGAGTCTACGAGATTAACAGGTATACAGCAGTGTTAAGTAGTACTAGTGCATGATGTAATATGATATTCCAAACTGAAATAGACAAGTCCATGAATATACTGCAGCTCTGTAAAAATTATATAAACTATGTGTTTTAAAACAACTAGTATATAATTGTGATGTTTGTTTTTATTTCTTCAGAGGTATGGTTGGTTTGGCAAGAATGATGAAGCACTCCAAAAGAACATTGAGAAGGCAATCATGCGGTACCCCTGGCTGGATGGTCACCGTGGCAAGAGTGTGACGGAGATGGAGTTCCTCCACGGACACCTCAACACACCAGGCTCCATGCCAGCCATCATCTGCTTCAGGGATAAGGTAGCAGATATATAGACCATGCTTACAAAATATTGGCTTTCTGATGAACTGAAAACTGTAGAGTGGGTTATTTATGTTGCTAGAATTATGATGACATCCAGATTCAGTTATCGCTCATAACCAATTATCGCCAACTCCCCGTTACAACAAGCATGTGATCGCATCTCATTTTACTTTTGCTTGTTTTCATTAGAAGAGAAAAATATTCACCAGAAAATGATTAACAAAATAGACTCCTGTGAGAAAATATTTTTAAAAATACCATATAATCACCTTGCTCCAATACAACTTGAAAGGACACGAGCAGTGTCACGTGACAAATTTGTCTGAAAATCAAAATGGAACAATACGATAATGCACATTCAGTTCTGTCATTGCTTTCTATCTGTCTGTCATTTCTTCCCCAAAGTACTATTCTAAAAACTATTTAAGCTATTTTTCCAAATGCATAACCTGTGTATTATATATCGCAAACCCATAGAACATAGTGTTAAGGCTAAGCATGTGTAGATCAAATTTGGGGAATATTGGTTTGGTTTGGTTTGTTTGTGGATGACAATTTAATAATAGTATTTGTTATTTATTTTGGTAAATAGAAATATTAAGCGTGATACCCGAAATACTAATAAATGTAATTTGTATAACTGAAGCGGTGTACGTGATTACGTGGCACGTTCTGTTAAGACGATGCTATAACTGGTACAATTAGTCGACGGGTCAGTTCTATTTCCACTGTTTTTATTCGCTATCGTCGCGTTATGACAGAAATCTTAAAGAAAAATATTCCACGGACAGAAATAAGCAGATTTGCTCATAGTTTCACAAAAATCAAAGTTATTGGTACAGCCTACTCTGTACACGGAATATGTCAGAAATAACATGAAAAAATGGCGATTACTGGTTGATGACCAGTAGAGTGCATTTTTTGTGTTGCTAGAGTTTCAATGACATCTTTTGTGGGTTCACTTATTTGTGTTGTTAGAGTTACGATGACATCCACTGGAGAGTGCATTATTTGTGTTGCTAGAGTTACAATGACACCTTCTGCGGGTTTAGTTATTTGTGTTGCTAGAGTTACGATGACATCTTCTGGAGAGTGCATTATTTGTGTTGCTAGAGTTACGATGACATCTTTTGGAGAGTGCATTATTTGTGTTGCTAGAGTTACAATGTCATCTTCAGGAAAGTACATATTTGTGTTGCTAGAGTTACGATGACATCTTCGGGAGACTGCATTATTTGTGTTGCTAGAGTTACGATGACATGAAGAGAACAGAGGGTGAGACACTGGGGAATAAAAAACAAGTTTTCAAGTTCTCTGCTGAGAGTTCAGAATCTGTTCAACTCATGGATGATCTGAAACAAAGAGTTGAAGAAACCAGAGACAAGGTAAGTTGCCTCCAGGGTGAAGGCTACGTGCTGAGGTTCATCTGATAAGTAATCACTTAGTGCAAAGCTGTAGAAAACATTTGTAAATTAGGTAATTTTAGACTTGACCGTCCATTATAGTGCGTGGTATAAGTACAAGTCCGCAGTGATATATTTTCACCAGTTAACTGGTGAAGTTTTTGAGGAGTTGATTAAGATATCTCTGATCATTGTCTGATATTAATTAACAAAGTTGTTTTTTAATAAGTTAAATCGATCATTGCATCCCTAGATTTAAACCATTATGATGATGCTATTGACGTTGCTGTTTATTCTCAGTCAGGAATTCACTGGCCATTCTGAACCTGCAGTAAAACTGAAGCAATCAGGGGCCATTACGCAAAATTATAGAGAAATAATATATCAATGATAGCATGGTATAAGTCTGAGAAATTCTGGTGATTCCGGAAGGAGAATAAAGTTCCCCTTCAGTGCTCGATTACTTCAGGGTTCAACAGATTCTCATTTCTGTTCTTAAATAGATATCTCCATTTCAGAATTATCTAAGATTTTATTACCTAAAGTTTTTTTATGTAAGTTTATTAAGACATCATGTTTTATTGAGATCTCTTGTTTTATTGAGATCTCATGTTATGCTGGTTTTACATGGTCAGCCTGTGTTTACAAGTCTTTTATTTTGGTTTAATATATTCCTGAAAGTGTTCATGTTTCAGACTCTTGGAGTTCAGATGAGTTACAGTAACCCTGCACAGGTGAGTACAGGACTGTATTACCCATTGGGGCATCACTACTGGGGAATGTCTCCAGCAGTTGTTATAGAGTATTGTAATTTTAGCTTTCTGTTGATAAGCTATTAGGCACAAATTTTCTCATTGTTTGTGAAGAGCAGCTAGAAAATATATGAATGCATTCTTGCAAATACTTGTAGATGA
This sequence comes from Haliotis cracherodii, assembly GCF_022045235.1. Lineage (NCBI taxonomy): Eukaryota > Metazoa > Mollusca > Gastropoda > Lepetellida > Haliotidae > Haliotis > Haliotis cracherodii. Next base: position 30,899,034 of record NW_027266308.1, read on the forward strand.
TGTCATCCACTGTTCATGACATCACAAATGGAGATGTTCAAACAGTAGACTGACTGAACTAATGTATCTGCTTGTGATAAGAAAACCATATTGTCCTAAATATTTTATGTAAAAAAATATGGGTAATAACCTACTCAAAGCTGAGACGTACAGATTATCTGTCCCCATGAATTAATGTTGAAAGTTTCTTGGCTAAGTTTGGAGCTTCCAATAATTAGTCACTGGGAACACAATTTCACAAAGGTCATTCTCTTTGCAATATTTCACAACTATTGCAATAGTTCACTCACCAACCCACCCACTCACTGTCCCCTCACTGTCCCCTCTGTCCTGCTATTACAGGCTGCAGAGTTCATGTTTAGTGGTGTGTGGGAACACCGCGATAGTTCACCCACCCACCCACTCATCCACTCACTGTCCCCTCTGTCCTGCTATTACAGGCTGCAGAGTTCATGCTTACTGGTGTGGGGAACACCGCAATAGTTCACTCACCCACCCACCCACTCACTGTCCCCTCCGTCCTGCTATTACAGGCTGCAGAGTTCATGTTTACTGGTGTGGGGAACAACGTGATAGTTCACTCATCCACCCACCCACTCACTGTCCCCTCCGTCCTGCTATTACAGGCTGCAGAGTTTATGTTTACTGGTGTGGGGAACAACGTGATAGTTCACTCACCCACCCACCCACTCACTGTCCCCTCTGTCCTGCTATTACAGGCTGCAGAGTTCATGTTTACTGGTGTGGGGAACACCACGATAGTTCACTCACTCACCCACCCACTCACTGTCCCCTCCGTCCTGCTATTACAGGCTGCAGAGTTCATGTTTACTGGTGTGGGGAACAACGTGATAGTTCACTCATCCACCCACCCACTCACTGTCCCCTCCGTCCTGCTATTACAGGCTGCAGAGTTTATGTTTACTGGTGTGGGGAACAACGTGATAGTTCACTCACCCACCCACCCACTCACTGTCCGCTCTGTCCTGCTATTACAGGCTGCAGAGTTCATGTTTACTGGTGTGTGGGAACACCGCGATAGTTCACTCACCAAACCTTCCACTCACCCACTCATCCACTCACTGTCCCCTCTGTCCTGCTATTACAGGCTGCAGAGTTCATGTTTACTGGTGTGGGGAACACCACGATAGTTCACTCACCCACCCACCCACTCACTGTCCCCTCCGTCCTGCTATTACAGGCTGCAGAGTTCATGTTTACTGGTGCGTGGGAACACGGCGATAGTTCACTCACTCACCCACCCACTCACTGTCCCCTCCGTCCTGCTATTACAGGCTGCAGAGTTCATGTTTACTGGTGTGGGGAACAAGGTGATAGTTCACTCACTCACCCACCCACTCACCCACTCACTGTCCCCTCTGTCCTGCTATTACAGGCTGCAGAGTTCATGTTTACTGGTGTGGGGAACACCGCGATAGTTCACTCACTCACCCACCCACTCACTGTCCCCTCTGTCCTGCTATTACAGGCTGCAGAGTTCATGTTTACTGGTGTGGGGAACACGGCGATAGTTCACTCACCAAACCTTCCACTCACCCACTCACCGTCCCCTCTGTCCTACTATTACAGGCTGTAGAGTTCATGTTTACTGGTGTGGGAACACCGCGATAGTTCACCCACCCACTCACTGTCCCCTCCGTCCTGCTATTACAGGCTGCAGAGTTCATGTTTACTGGTGTGTGGGAACACCTCAACAAAGTGCTGCTGGCGGACTTGTCTAGCTCTCAGTCCCCCCGAGAGAAGTCCAAGGCACATCATGATGCCTTTGCTGCCAGTCGGTCGAATCTGTATGTGGGTGGTGAGAAGTACTTCCAGTATCTGAAGGAGAATGTGATAGATGCAGGTGAGACTCAGTTGAACATCTGTAGCAATGAACAAAGAGACATGATCCTTCTGGTCAGGTAGAAATTGTAGTGGGGCAAGTTTCAAAACACTGAGAGCTTATTTTTCTCATGAAATGGATGATAAATAAATGTCTATGCTTTGTTCCCATTGGTTTATATCCAGGTGGATAACACAAATATAAATCTTTTCCAAATCTATTAGTTCAGTTGTGGCCTTGATGTGTGTGTAGAGGATGGCCTCTGGGAGCGCCACTATGAATGATGCAACATCCTTCTATGTGTTGGAGATGGCCCCCGGGAGTGCCACTATGAATGATGCATGTGTTTATTGTGTGTGTAGAGGACGATCTCTGGGAGTGCCACTATGAATGATGTATGTGTTTGTTGTGTGTGTAGAGGACGATCTCTGGGAGTGCCACTATGAATGATGTATGTGCTTCTGTGTGTTAGGGACGGACCCCGGGAGTGTCACTATCACTATGAATGATGCATGTGTTTGTTGTGTGTGTAGAGAACGATCTCTGGGAGTGCCTCTATGTATGATGTATGTGTTTGTTGTGTGTGTAGAGAACGATCTCTGGGAGCGCCACTATGAATGATGCATGTGTTTGTTGTGTGTGTAGAGGACGATCTCTGGGAGTGCCACTATGAATGATGCATGTGTTTGTTGTGTGTGTAGAGGACGATCTCTGGGAGTGCCACTATGAATGATGTATGTGTTTGTTGTGTGTGTAGAGAACGATCTCTGGGAGTGCCACTATGAATGATGTATGTGTTTGTTGTGTGTGTGTAGAGAACAATCTCTGGGACTGCCACTATGAATGATGCATGTGTTTGTTGTGTGTGTAGAGAACGATCTCTGGGAGTGCCACTATGTATGATGCATGTGTTTGTTGTGTGTGTAGAGGACGATCTCTGGGAGTGCCACTATGAATGATGCATGTGTTTATTGTGTGTGTAGAGGATCTTCTCTGGGAGCGCCACTTATGAATGATGTATGTGTTTGTTGTGTGTGTAGGAGCACTGATTCACAGCATGTGTGTCCTTGCTTTGATCATCACCATGTTTGATTCATCTGCTTGTTGTGTATAGAGGACAGTCCAAGGATCATGGTGTGCGGCCCAGCAGGGAGTGGCAAGTCAGCCCTACTGAGCAGCTGGATACCCAAGCTGCGACAGGAAGAGAGAGGATTGATTGTTGCCTATCACTTCATTGGGTGTGCACCTGGCAGTGATTGTGAGTCCAAGTTAGAATATGTTTGCAGGAACCTAAGGTTGTCTTACCACAGGCATTCCATGTCAGAATAGGTCCTCAGGAACCTAAGTTTGTCTCACCACGGGAATTCCAGGTTAGAATAGGTCCCCAGAAACCTAAGTTTGTATCACTACAGCGATTCCAGGTTAGAATAGGTTCTACAGGTGGATTCCAGGTTAGAATAGGTCCACAGGAACCTAAGTTTGTCTTACCACAGGGATTCCAGGTTAGAATAGGCTTAAATATATGTAATTCCTGCGAAAATCATACGTCTATTACATCATTGCCATATTCCTGTATTTTGACTGTCATCACACTATAAGAAGTCCGCTGCGCTGTCATCTAACTTTAATTAGTTGAGTGGATAATCATTTTGCTTCACCATTCAAACACCACTGCTAGTTTGGATTTATGTTTCTCAATGCACCTCATTAACATAGTGAACAATTTCATAGTTTCCCTTTTAAAGGTGCATTAAACCACAACTCACCTGATATAAATGGCCTATTGCAGCACCCCTGGAGATCTTGAAGCACCTGAAGGATGAAGTGGCGTTTGGTCTGTCTGGAGAAGAGAACAGCTCCACAACAGAGAAGTCTGGAGGGAAGACTGTGCAGGAGATGATGCAGCTGTTGCAGCAGACGCTGGAGCAGGCGTCATCACAGACGCGGAATGTTCTCATCATCATTGATGGATTGGGCAAGGTCAAGCTGTCAGCCAGGGCCCAGAAGGTAGACCTTAAGATGTGCTTCTTTTTCTTTATGATAGTTATGTTGTAGGTAGGCAGTTATGGAAAAGCGTGGACCAAGGATTTTGAAAAAGTTGAAGTGCACATAATATCCAAGTATCCAAGCCACAAAGTGACTTGGTCGAAGGCACATTTAACATCTAGGGTGTCTACAAAATAGTGGGGGTGCACACCCCTTGCACCCCCTTCTCTGGATCTGCCAGTGAAGGCCAAGTCAGTACATGAGAAGTTCCATATACCTGTGTGTCATACTGATTTTATGAAATGAGTGTCAGAATTCTTGTATTTTGTGAGAGAGGGAGAGAGAGAGAGAGCTAGCTAGCTAGGAGGGAACATGTCTACACAAAGGGGATCACCACCAGAAAGCCAATTGCTGCAGCATCTGTGACGGGGTTCACGAAGGGGTCCATGAAGTCTACTTTGAAGACTCAGAAGAAAGATCAGAATATGTAGCTTGGACCTCATCCCCAGGAAGAATGCAGTATTCCAGTTTCCTGGAGGATGATTTACGTGTCACAAGATTTCACTGACTGTAAACAACTCGACAATGCTGGAATTAGGTCAGACTGACTTAATGTGAAACGTGACAGTGAATTTATACAGACTGGTTTGCATGAGTACTTGTATGTAATACTGCAACTGCATGATCAGATGCCTGATGCTATACTCCAGCAGACCTCAGATGACGACACTCGGAGTAATTTACACTGAGGCACCCCCCTTCATCATCACCTCGTTTTGAGAACAGAGCACTTATACGACACCCAGGGGTTGGAATCCATCGTCTCTTCACCAGAACTACAGGTCGGCATAGTAAGGATCACCCGGAAGGACACATCATTTCTCACTTTTGAGGATTGAGAACTGGTGAAAATAGACACATTGATTCAGCATATGCTCCCAGTGATCGCCCAGTCTGCCCTCTCCCGCAAGATTTTGATCATCATACTTCGTACAATCATTCAGACTGAGGATTTATATATTCAGCCTTGATCTCCCAGATGCAGCTTCGGCTTTATAATACTTTCAACATCCGTTACGTCTATGTCTCGACAATCGGCTGGGGAGCACACTCAGGGGATCTACATTGGACTGGATTTTCCCACAGGCTTATTTCCCATCTCACTGGGGCTCCTTTTCACTTAAAATGTAGTATGTTGCTTGTTTCCAGAAAGTTTATATATTTTCAGAGACTAGGCTTTTGTCTTAGTACAATATGGCAGTTTAGGGATTGAAGTAGTATTGGTTGACGTTCATCAACTGATGAAGATAGTGCCTCACATGAGCAAATTCCACTATGCTCGAAGTGCTTTATGGTAAATTTGCTCCTTATATTGACGGATACATAAATCATAACAAAACAATCCATTAAACATCACACTTTAATTATTTAAAGCGAACTATATGAATGTGGAGAGTCGTGACGGGGTGATGTCATCTGTCCCAAACATTCCATTTAGAGTGACGACCCTTGGTTTTACAAACAGCAGAAAATGGCTGCTATGGCAATGTCATTCACTTGAAATAAAAGTTGCACCCAGTAAAGTTAGCGTTCGAAAGAAATCCAGACCCGGCTGATGCTGAAAATGGATTGATATAAACGTTCTGTGAACTTCTGATGTGTGTTTGAGTCACTCTACTGCTGCTGATGACAGGGATTACCACTTGAGGCGGCGCGGTTGGTTTTCCCGAAGCAATACACGACAGTGTGGAGCTCAGTGATTTCGTTTGGTAACACAAGCATTTTCTGTTATAGCTTTGAATGGACGCTTCATTTCGGTGACCCGACATATACATGATCTGTCTGGCTTCAAAGCCTGCATCATTCAACGCCTGAATCGATGTCGCTCTCAGTTTTCCCATATGAATTTTAATGTTATTTTTAGACATTGAGAAATCCCCCTAAAGGAGTTCTTTGTGTCTCCACTCGATTGACAACGTAATCATGTGACATACTGATGTTCATCGGGAAATGAACGACAGTCAGTCAACTTGGTAGTGTTCACTTAGGCGAGGTCACCCACTACTGTCAATATAGAGTACTGAAGCCCATGTGTATGCCGTAACAGCATCTCATGTCTGTGTTTGCAGCCTCTGTACTGGCTCCCTCTGATTTCTTCTAAAAGAGTGAAAGTGGTTGTATCCATCAAAGACACCGACACCAAATCACTGGAGGTGTTGAAGGAGTCAGGGTACAAGAAGATGCAGATAGAACCTCTGAGTGAAACCCACAGGAGAGAGATCTGTAAGGTCAGTCTGATTGAATTTGATTTTGTATTATCATTGGAATTGTATTAACTTTGGAAGATACTTAAATCTGATTGGTCAATCAGAGGTTTCAAATAACAGAAACATTCCTGCAGGTTTGGTTTCAAATTCATTTTAGCACTGTCAAATCTACAAGTAACGGGTAACTAAATATGTTTTTCTCCTTCCTATTTTCAAATGCATGAAATAATATTTTAAGGATGAATCCCAGTTAGATTTATAATGAGAGAAGATTTAGCTTCAAAAACAGTTTTCTATCGAGGTAGGTTGGATTTCTTCAGGCGTTTCTGTAGTTTGACGTTCATCAGAGGAGGTAATGGTGTCCCAGTAGTCAAAAGTGCTACAATTCACTGTGTTGAGTTGCATCTGTAAAGCATGCCAGAAACCAATAATTGTGGGTGTGAATGCCTAATTTTCCTTGATAGTCATTAATATCATGATGCGTCAGATTCATGTTCTACCTTACCTGACACTACACAGTGCTTTAGCTTCCCATACAAACAGACAGTACTGGAACGAAGAGACAGACTACAGCCCATGCCTCAGTATCCAGAAGTTATCCCCTTTGGCCCCTACTCCTCATATTGCTCTCTGTCTGCCCTATGGACAGACGTGTATGGAACAGAGTTACGACTTACTTTGTTGTTTATCTTCAATTTTTTTCTTCGGGTGGTGTTACCTCCATATATCCTTTTCATGCTTGATATATCCACTTGTTTGTGGTTTGTAGCTTGTAAATACGATATTTATTCGTGGCTGCGTAACTTCGCACACGTTTAACCCCTTGGTTGCCATTTTAACTTTAGTGCGTCTCGTGTTTTCGAGGTTGCGTGTTAATGTACTTTTTTGCTATAGTTTTCTCAAACTATTGGTGAATCTCTCATTTATTTGGTTGATTATGGCTTTCTATTAACATAATTCCTATTAATTAGGCGTATTATGTTTTTGAATTGCTTACACTGTGTTGTAAAGCTTGTGTGTTTGTGCACTTGTTTCACATATCGTCCAGTGACATGTATTGCTTCATATGTGATTCTTCGTTTTACACTTATCTGCTTTTTACATTTTTTTGCAGAATGTTTTTTGTGCGTTGTGCTTTATGTAAAAGGCCCAAGTTGGGGAAAAGATCCACATCAACTTTGCCCCTTTTACAAGCCTGCGTGCTCGTTTGATCAGCGCTGCTCTTTTTGCGCTCCCTTGTCAATTACTGACTTAAATTATTACAGAAAGGCTCTTCTTCATTGCCAGAAACAACTTGCCAACCTCTCCGTTGAATCCGGCCCCTCCACCTTCAGATCTGACTACGCCGATGACAGTTCCTTTGAGCGCTCCTCCCCAATCTACGTCATCTGCACCCCATGATTTTATGAATCCTACAGTCATTCGTGCCACTTTGGGAGCAACTACTTCAGGATCATCCAGACGACCTGCTTTTGCCTCCCGTCAGCCCGGATCTTGCCAACTCCCTTGCCTCGTTTCATCGAACCATCATCAGCGCTCACTGTATCGTCAGTCCGAATGATCCACAATCTTGTGCTGTTCAATCTCCATCATCTTGCGCCTCCGCGCATTTCCAGATGATCTCAATTCGGTCTCTGTGCCACCTCTGGCAACTGATGGACTACCTCATCACTCTAGATCTCGGGGATGCCTACCTGCACGTTCCAATCCATGCAGCACATCGTCATTTCCTCTGCTTCATCTTCTGGGGCCAGCACTTTCAGTGGAAAGTGCTCCCATTTGGCATTTCCATGGCTCTGTGGTTATTCACACGTATAACCCATCCCATCATTGCGTTCCTTCAATGCAGAGGAATTCAGTTCGCAGCCCACCTCGACAACTGCATCCTCAGTCATGGCGTCCATCAGACCCTGACTCTTCACTGCAATTTCACCCTTCGCCTTCTCCATTAGTTGGAGAAATCTGATCTTTCTTGCCATCTCACTTTCATAGGCGGTCTCTTTCTGACAGACCTCTCCTTGTTACAGATTCCTCCGGATCAGTTTGCGGCTATCCAATCCGGGTTCAGGAGAGCCCTATCTCAACCACTTGATCTCCGCCAGTGGCAGAGCCTTCTCTGGCTGTTGACCTCAGCTCAGGATCTGACGTCCAGGGGTCGCCTTCAACTGCATCCCTTTCAGTGGTTTCTCCTGCCATTTCTGTGCTCAGACCTATCGGATCCCCTTCTTCCTCTGCCACGGCAATTACATCGTTCCTGGAGTGGGGGCTAGTCCCATCGAACGTCTTGAGTTGGTCCACTTTGACAAGCTTCAAGGGTACTCACCATCTCTTCATGGATGCATCTCTACAAGGATGGGGTGCCTACCTGCTCCAGGAAACAGCTTCCGGTCTTTGGACTCCTCCGGAACGTGTGTGGCACATCAACAATATGGAGTTGGAGGCAGTCATTCGCGCAATTCGTCATTGGCGTCAGATCCTCCGCAACAGCTGTCTCATGGTCGCATCGGCCTCCATGGTGGTATATTACATCAACAGGCAAGGGTCGACTCGGTCTGCTTTTCTCCCGGAGCAGACCTTTTGCCTGTTTCATGTGACTGACGGTCTCCCTTTTCTGATCTGAGCCCATCATAATCCAGGTTGTCGCAACGTCTTAGCCGACTCCCTGTCAAGACCCGATCATCTGCCCCAACAGAGTGGATGCTCCAGCTGGAAGCCTTCCTGTTCTTGTGTGATCGCCTAGGGAATCCCAACGTAGATCTCTTCGCAGCAATTGCCGGTATACGTGTCTCCTGTATCTGGATCTGGTTTTGGTCGCACCTTACTGGCAGTCCCGGATTTGGTTTCCCAGGCTCCTTCGGCAAGCAGGAAAACCTGTGTTACGTCTCCCGGTGTGGCCAAATCTGCTGCTCAATCCTCCCACCAGACAGACACATCCAGACCCCGACGGCTACAGTCTCCAGCAGTCACTGATCGCTAAAGGTTTTTCAGTGCTGTGGCAGCTGTTTCTCTGTCAAGCTGGGTTTCCTGCTGGACGGTTTAGTTGTGCTTCTTCAGTGTGCCTGACACTTCTCACGGTAAGTCCGCCTTCCATTAGTCGAATAAAGTACTGTGTAGCGTCAGGTAAGGTAAAACATGATCATTTCTGATTAATACTTAAATGTTTTAATACTTACCTGACGCTACTCCTCTGTCCTCCTCCTCTACATCTAATGTCACCCAGTGAAGAATATGAGGAGTAGGGGCCAAGGAGGATAACTCGTGGATTACGAGGCATGGGACCTTGTCTCTTCGTTCAGGTACTGCCTGTTTGTATAAGGTAGGGAAGCTAAAGCACTGTGTAGCGTCAGGTAAGTATAAAAACACTGCATTTAAAGCTGCCTTATACCCAATTCACTTACTCACATTCAGAGAACCTTGGAAGTAAGCGGCAAGGAGCTGTCTCAGTCACAAATGGACTGAGTTGTATCAGCAGAACATAGCCAGAATGCCTTGTTCCTCAAGATTGCCATTTCTGTAAGTGCCAACGTTCAAGAAGCCAGGACATTTCGCATCATGCTTTCAATCTATAACATTACTTTCATAAATGAAATCAAGATTTGGATGTCAAAATATTGTTTTTAGAAGTGAATTCAGTTTCGAAGGTAAATTTTGCAGTGTCATCCCATTGAACATAACAGTCATGGTACGAAGAAAAACTATTTCCAGAAGATAGGTTTTCCACCATAACAAAGTCCAGATTTATGAGTTTTCACTGTACATTTAATTTGTAATTGGTGTACGTGTTCATGTCATAAATGTCCCGTTCAGGATCTGTCATATGTTTCATGCCATAAATGTCCTGTGTCCTGTTCCAGGAAGTGTCTGCTTGGCATGTGTCTTTCATTGCATGAATGTCCTGTTTTTAGGAGCTGTCTGTGTTTGGCTACTTCCGTCAGCTGGATGAGAAGATAGACTCCCTCATCAAATGTGATGGGTCAGTTAAAGCAACATTAATGATTGGCAACTAAAATATTTTCACATATTGAAAGAAACTGAAGTGCAACATCACTTGTCTATATCGACAACATGACTTTCCTGTTTAAGGTGTGGTGAAACTCTTTGCAGTGATACTGAAGCCCATCTTGCTTCTGATAATTCTTACGAATATCCTACCTCTATTACATCATAGTAAAAAAATCCATTTTGGAAATAATCACACTATAAAATCTTTAGATATTTCAACAAACGTCCTCGTCGCTGCCAATTATCCCAATAGTTTTGACATAGATCCTATCCTTTATCACACTGCATCTGCGCATATGCAAGGTGGGAAGACATCACTCCTTTCCTCTGTGTGTTGGATCAACAAGCAAAAGTTTCTGGTGATCAATCCAAACACTTATCGGATAATAAATCACAATGTCAATAAGCAGATGATGAACATTAGCACATATAGTAACTGATTTGCAGCAGGCATCAGACATGTACTCCCCCCCTGTCAACAGTGAGGAATTTATAGGCCAACCTTGTGACACTAAAGTTGAAATGAACTTGGAACAAGTTGGATTCATTCATAGTGCACTGGACAGCATTCTGAAGATGTATAAAGATCTTCAAGCTGTACAGGCATGGATGTCCACACAATTCCTGCTTCCTCAACATAATCATCGTATTCAACAGGTTAGACACAATATCTCAGATCTACTAAGACAAAGTTTGATGTCTCAGTCAAAATTGGCCCCCCAGTTCTTCGACGGCAGACTAAATTCTGTGATTGATGAGATTTCATGCACCACTTATCAGAGATTCCACAACTCTACTATCTCCTTGGCATCAAAGTTCAATGAAAAGCGGTCGGACAATACCCAGAGTCACACAGACCCCCCTAAACACAGGTATGTTATGTCCGGACGTAAGTCTTTTCATGCCTCTGCTTGGAAAAGTTCATCCCGTTCCAGACCAAGAAGCAGAGGTTGTGGTAAATCCTATATCAGAGGTAGGAGTAGCCGCCATTCCTGACTCTCTACATCCAAGAATCTCTCAGCCAAATCCTGTCGACCTTGCTATAATTACCGATAACCAAAATTCATCTTAACGCCTACCACAGGACCAGTCGGGGGACATCTATCATCATACGCCGAAAATTGGAAGTAAATTACGAACAACCATTGGCTGATCGAAGTGATAAAAAGAGGGTACAAATTCCATTTTCAACAGGGTCCGGAGCTTGCAGTCCACCCCAAAGGACTATGTTTTCATCTAGTAGGAGCCAAGTTAGTGACCACAACTTCAGCTATATGAGAACACTAGACAAAGGGGCCATGAGCATCTTAAAGAAGTTAGACACTACAAGAGCTTTTTACTCTCAAGTTTTTCTGGTCCCCCAAAAGAACTCTAAAAAGATGTGCATGATAATAGACCGAAAGGTACTCAACAGAGACTACCTAGTATGTCCCCCAAAGTTTCAAATGGATTCAGTAAAAAAGTTATGCAATTCTTTCAAACAGTCTGTCTGGACCTACAGGATGCCCACCTGCATGTACCTATTCACCCGAGTTGTTGACCCTACCAAGAAACTGTCTAAGCTTCGAATTCAACGTGCTATTATTCGGAATATCAACAGCTTTTACACAGATTGTCACCCCAGTCATCGGCTTTGCTCATCTAAGTCTTGTAAGACTCCACCACTATAAAGCAAAACGCAATATTTCTTATTCAACTCCTATCTCATTTTGGTTTCCTGGTAGATCCCGACAAGTCGGAATTAATACCAACTCAAGACATTGTGTACATAGGGGTGTGGTTTCAACTTTCAAAAGGCATTTTACAACCCCCAGAGGACAGATATCTGAGAACCATAGAGGATCCAGAGTGCCCTCAACCAACCGAGCAGGTCACGTCGTTGGTAGATGTCTTGCCTAGTATCTTGACATCACTCCAAGATCTTACTTACAGAAGGAGACTTCAGTTATGTCCACTACAAGCTTGGATGAACACCACCAGAAATATGGAACTGGAAGACGCAATACAACCCCCTCACAGCCAGCTATTGGAACTACGATGATGGCTTCTGTGTTAAAATGTCATGCCAGGCATCCCTCTCATGATCCCCCCACCATTACATCACCTATATACAGATGCATCAGGCGAAGGCTGGGGCGTGCATATGGACGTCACAATCCAAGAAATGTGGTCAAATCATGACTAAACGTTACACATAAACTGTCTGGAAATGAGAGCCATTATCCAAGCAATTAAGGCATGGTGTCATCTACCACACAACTCTTTACTAATTGCTACAGACAACACCACGGTGGTAGTGTACATACAACATCAAGGGGGCATGAGATCTGCACTTTTGTTGAGAGAGGTTACGCTTTTATATGCCTTGGCAGACTCAGTGAGTTGCAGGATAGAAGCACTTCACATACTGGGGAAAGTGAACATACTTGCAGATTGCCTAACTCGGAAACACAAGATTGTACCCACGGAATGAACTCTCCACGCCGAGGTATTCAAGTGGATAACCTCGACGTGGGATACCCCTCATCCGGATCTGTTTGCCACCATCAACTTCACGTTTATGCTGCCCCTTCCCAGATCCATTAGCTCTCCAGGTCAACGCCCTATCCATGAGTTGGAAGGGGTTATGTTCGCCTATGCCTTCCCTCCTTGGTCTCTCGTGGACAGAGTAATAAGGAAGATCGAGGACACAGAATCGTCATAATTCTGATAGCCCCAGCATAGCCCAACAGAGCGTGTTTTCCAAGACTGATTCCACTACTCATAGATGAGTCTCTCAGACTACCAGAACGTCACGATCTCCTCCACCAACCAAAATCAGATGTATTTTATGGCTGCCAGACAAATCTCCTGGAAACTATTGCGACAAAGATGCAAGTTTCCGGTTTCTCTAAATCAGTTTCAGAAGCAGTGGCTAGCTCATGGAGACCAGCTTCTTCAGCTATCTATAATGGCTGATGGAGAAAGTTCGGCCAGTGGCAAATAGAAAGAGGTTTGCATGACGAAAATAAAACAGTACCTAGGGTGGCTGATTTTCTACTTCACCTCTGTGTGAAGATCACAGAAAATACCACAAAATATGGTAAGTTATCCTTTACACTATGTCAACTAGGTTGGACGGATCATAGGCTAACATCTGGGATCATAGATCATAGGTGATAGGGTTATTACATTGTTAGTTGTTCGGCATAACATGTATAACTACCGGAGGTGTCGTCGTGGAGGACTTCAGAACCAGAATTAACGAAAAGAGTATGTATTATCACCAATATATAAAGGGAAATATGTCATCAGTGGAAATGTACATCATTATCATACCTGAGGTGAGATATGTATTCCCTTACTTCACTGCTGCCAATTATCCAGGAGCACCAGATGACAGGTCCCACCTGTTTCTCTGGTATATACTGGCTATGATGTAATAGAGGTATGGATAGTCATAAGAATTATCAAACAGTAGTTATCATTGTATATAATTCTAAGAATACTACCTCTATTACATCCGGAAATAGTCCCGCCCACCTCCCTAATATATCTTACATCTTGTCGATGAAGGTTATGGAAAGGAAGTGATGTTTTCCCACCTTGCGCATGCACAGATGCAGTATGACAAGGGATAGGGTTTACCTAAAAACTATTGGGATAATTGCCAGCGAAGAAGTCGTCTGTTAAAAAATCTAAAGATTTCATAGTGTGATTATTGCCAAAATGGGAATTAATGGCTATGATATAAAAGAGGTAGTATTCTTAGAATTATATACAATGATAACTATTGTTTGCTTTCTGATGCTATTGTCTGTAGTGCTTTGTGATAATATATTTCATGTCATGTGCACTTTTCTCAGTTTACTTTTACAATGGAGGCATGTTAAAATCATTGAAGAATATTTGGACAGCCATCTGTAGGCCAACCTGTCCATCACAGACTGATGAATGACATAACTATGGCTATCACTGCCAACAGTCCTAATAGGCGTTCAGATGTGGATGGGTACAGTGGCATTGGGGAATTCAGCCTTCGGTGCAAGACGACCGAGATTACTTCATCAGCTGTGAATGTGTCTGATAGTAATAAATGAATCGGAAATACAAGCAAATGCATTAAACAAACATTGGAATAAAGCGAAAAGGCAGCAGCAATTTTGTTTCTGGTAGTTGTTGGCTCAGCCAATTCCAGTGATGGTCTTTTGACAAGGTTAATTATTCAATCACTTGTCTTTTTTGCAGCAAGTTTTCAAAGTTTGTTGTTCACACACATTACAACAACTGAAATAGTTAAATCTTGTCTTGTTTTGTAAGTCTAAATCAATGTGGTTCCTTAAATTTTAATGTGGCTTTTCAAAGTTTGAAATGGCGCCTAGAAAACTATTGCCAAGATCCAAGTAATTAAGCTTGGAGTAATGCTCTTATCCCACTGGCTGCACTTAGATGAAGTGGTGCACCTGTATGAACCTACAGACTTTTCTGTGTCCTGACAGGGTTGGAGAGCTGTTCCAGGAGTATCTGTCACGCCTTGAAAGGGACTACAATGTCCAAGACTACAAGGGCAACCTGGTCCAACAGGTGAGTGATGTGTGGAAATGTGGATTGTTTTTATCTCACTACCACCAGGTCTGAGTTTGCCCTCCTGTTAACTTGATCTCTATGGTTGATCTCTGTGTCATGGCTTATATCGGTCTACGGCGCCACAAAGTGCTATCAGAGTTGCTTCCCTTAGGCATCATATGTTAGAATTCCAAGTTTGAGAAGATCATGATCATGTCCACACCATGCACATACTTTGACCAAAAGAGTATAAAAAATCTGAGCTCCTGACTTCAATGGCATTTATCTACACCACACAACATGACATTACACAGCCCAAGTGCCTGTTGACTGATACAGGGTGACACACCTACACACTCCTACCTTGCATACAAATTCAGTTCCTGCAATTCATGATACCAGCAGTTGCATATCTGTGGTATCCATAGTATACATAGTAAAGCCTATTTGTCAATGTCACTTGGACATTCCTGAAATCGCATTATGTTCATCAACATTGTAAAAAACTAGGCCTTTCTTAATTTCTGGTAACATTTGTTTACCCCGGTATGCACAATCAACTGTTCAAAAGGAATTATGTCACTGCAGCCCGATCATCAAACAATGGGTAACCTCATAACAAGCCACCTAGCTGGTAGAATGCAGAGACATTATATATATATACTATGTAGTTATGGTATTATACATTGCAAATCTAATGTGATACAGCACATATTCCTTCTGTGAGATGCTGTGATGGTGTGTGCAGGTTATGATGGCACTGATGGTGTCGCATGAGGGTCTGTCTGAGAATGAGCTGATGGAGATCCTGCACATCCCCAACCATGTCTGGTCCCCGCTCTACTTTGCCATGGAAACCTACATTCTGGATAGGTCTGGAGTTCTGGGGTAGGTTGTTGTATTCAGGGTGCTGGGGTAGGTCATTGTATTTGGGGTGCTGGGATGGTCATTGTGCCTGGGGTACTTAGGTAGGTCATTCTATTCAGGGTGCTGGGACAGGTCATAGTATCAGGCGTGCTAAGGTAGGTTGTATCTGGAGTGCTGGGGTAGGTCATTGTATTTGGGGTACTGGGGATAGGTCATTGTATCTGGGATGCTAAGGTAGGTTGTTGTATCTGGGGTGCCTGGGGAGGTCATTGTATTTGGGGTACTGGGGATAGGTCATTGTATTTGGGATGCTAAGGTAGTTTGTTGTATCTGGGGTGCTGGGGTAGGTCATTGTATTCGGGGTGCTGGGATTGGTAATTGTATTTGCAGTGCTGGGATAGGTAATTGTATTTGGGGTGCTGGGATTAGTCATTGTTCTGATCAATACTCAAAACATTAATCACTGGATTGTCTGGCCCAGTCATGTAGTTTGAATGATGGTCTGTGTGGTGATAAACAAACACATTTACAGACAGTTGTATTCCCTGCCCATTCAAAAGGAACATTTGCCTAGAACTCAAGTGACAATAACATTCAAAGTGGACTATGATATAAGTACAGTATGGGCGATCTGGAATGTCAATTTGTCGTTTCGTATATCAGTAGGTCGATGTGTGCACTTAAACGTTATTTCAATCATTCTGATTCTTTCACTGATACCGGTCTGTTTGCTTTTCAGTTTTGCTTTTGAAGAATTGAGAGATGCTGTCAGCTCAAGATACATGATGAGCCAGAAAGACAGGTACATTTTGAATCAATTGAGGTTTACTGATTTCACTGATCCTTAAAAATTGAATGTGAAAATGATAAGTTGAAGAACATTAATATTTGTTCAACCGAATGTGAACTTTTGTGTTTTATTAAAAGAAATGTGCATGTGATAGGTTAGTATATACATAATAATATAATAGGTAACAATAGGTTAAACAAGGAAACTACATGATACACATGGCAACTTGTTCAGATAACATTTTGCTTTTTCATTTTTGTAGTTTAGTACAGGAAAGGCTTAAGGGACACTAAAGAGCACAGTTGCTTTCAAATAGTTTAAACTTCATTAAGCAGATGGGACGAATTAACCAATATTTCGAACATTTATTCCTGATACCAAAATACACATTATTATATAAAAATATCCTGACATTTTCAAACATACAGAGGTTAAGACAAAAACGAACCTGAATTACACAAAATTCACATTCACATTTTTGAATTCGCAAACAATGGCGCGATGTTAAATTATGAACCATTTCAACAAATCTATTATCCAAACATTAAATAGAATAAAATGTTATTTTTCGAGGTCATCATGTCATTTGCAGAAATGAGAACATTAGAGTAAATCTAATGTGTCGTTTTATTAACTTTGCAGGGTTCAATAAATGACTTATAAATATTCACTGATTCAAATTTAGGATATTTTAAGTACAAATTTGTTTTGGGTATATAATCACATAGGGTCTATACATTCTCCATCCAGTCGCCATATGTGTCTACCTAGTTTCAGTCGCTATGGCACAAATAATGCTGATGCGACGATAAATTTTAAATTTTAACTCACTTAACTACCTAGTTTCATCTGTTCTGAGGACGGGGTTTCTCAGAAAAAGTTTTCAATGGCATCTTATAATATTCTAAATTGTCCTTCTTGCAATTATAGACCAATAACATATTATGTTGTTATTATTCTGTCATATCAATATGTTATATCGCTCCTCGCTGCCATTGTTGTCAGAATATAATTAGAAAAAAATCGAGCGTGGAATTCATGCATTACAATTTCAGATTTACCTGGTAGACAAAATTTGATCTTACGCACTGGTGGCAATCATGAAATAATATAAAACGTAGGAGTGAAGACTGCGACTCAGGTCAAAACATAGTGAACAGGTGATGATAGATATTAATTTATGGAATTTCCTTTGATATGCAATGCCTTCTTGATAAAAAAGATATGGTGAGTTTTGTTTGGGGATGTCCTTATGCTATTCGCCTGTCGAAATGGTTCGACATCAGATGCACAACTTGTGACACGTGAATGGATTTAACATTAGCATTGAGAGCTTTAAAGGAGCACTGATCTCTAACAATTCACTGGTACTGGTTGTCAACTTTGTTATTGTTTTTGCCCCGTGGATATTCGGATGATATCCCAGAATTATCAACTGGTTCGTGACCCATGCAGTGCCAACCATAAGCGCACTTGTCTCTTTTGTTGATTATTAATGTTATATTATTAGAGTGTATCGTCACATTGATAAAAAAAATTAAATACAGTTTTGTCTTGGAAAAATAAGGAAATGTATGTATCTTTGGGGTTAGCATCAGTAAGGGTGACAAAGTTTTCATAAGTCACTTGTTTGGTTTGATACAATTTTTGTTTATACAATTTTGTCTTGTAACACATACTAAATATTTCACCTGAGCATTGCTTATTTTATCATGTGTATATGTTACAGTCAGTGTATCAAATGTCTAAAATTTACACTTAGGCAATTCATTAAATGCTGAAGTGTTTAGTTATTTTACAAATGAACTGTAAAATCAGTCCATTTATTTTATTATGATAATGAATTCCAAACATTTTTATGTTTATTTTATTTATGTGACTGATAGGATTAAAAGAAAATGAAAGGACATTTCTATATTATAGATATAGATATTTCCTCAAAGTATATTTACGCTGCCCTTACAGAGGGTATCCCAGTTATGCACAGTTGCGTTAGCGGGCAAATCAACTCACGGCAGCTATTGAGCACTAACAGGCAGTGTTAGACATCCTGGGACAGGGTAGAAGCCAGGGATATAAGAAGTTATTCTTTCATTTCAGGATTACTGCAACAAAACCAGTCATTGACTACTTCAATGCCAAAAGAAAGGTATTTGGATCTATGCATCCTTTTCTCTCTTGATGTGATGAATGACTTTCTTGATGATCTAGCACCGTAAGTAAGTGAATATTGAATAAGTAAATGTTGAGTTGATATACAGGCTGATATGTTTACACTGGGCGACATGTACAAAGATATCACAATAACAAGGTATAGGTGCGTGGCAAAACCTGTGTCGCAAGGAGTTCAAGAGGGACTGTGCTCCGTGGTCTAGAAGCCGTTTTCAGTCTATGACTGAGACATTGATGCTGTGTCAGTGGGGTAATCATTACTGATCTACTGATATACATCACAAAGTGTGACTTTAGGTCGTGCTTTAGGTGCAATCTCATTAAAATCAGATCTTAGTTCTCGCTACTGCTAAACAAAGATCTGAGGACATCCCAATACGGGTCACGTCAGAACGACCTTGCACAAACTTTGACCGACCAATGGAATGACTATCCGATGGCAGCTTTCTCGTGCTTTATGGCACCAATTTCAAATTGGCGACTACGCTGTGAAACATATTTTGACAAATTCTCGATTACAAATTTGAAACCTAAGCAAAAGAACATTCTGTAATGGCTAATAGATGGTCTAGATTGTATGGATTCAGTCGTTAAAGCCGTAACTCGTTCAGAGTTAAGATTTTCGAGGTTGCATGATTAGAAATCACATTCCGACTGTCACTTTCATAATCTGGTAAGCGATGCTGTAATTGGTCGGATGAAAGATCGTTCTGACGTGACCCCCAAATGTGATGTCCTCAGATCTTTGTTTAGCGGTAGCGAGAACTGAGGTCTGATTTTAATGAGATTGGCTTTAGGTGGTGCTTCTAGGCTTGTTTCATTTAACTGGGTGTCTGCCAGAGTTGTATCCTCTGATTTGAAACGTTATAATGAAAATATGCTCACAGATAAAAATGTGTACTGTTGTGTCTTTTGTAATGACATTTCTACTCACCGTTCAGTACTATTTCTGTTGTGGTGAGTTATTTTAGTGGACAAAGAATGTGTGAGCCTTGTAGCTGTTTTACATCTCAACATGCCCAAACCATTGAGTCCATCATCTTGATCCCAACTTTTTGATATTTTCACCTAACAATTCAGGTGAGCTACAGCTCCTTTTAATCTTCCTTGAAAGTGAACCACTGACATGTTTCAAACTTTCATTGGTGATTGTAACAACACAAGATGTAGCACTGCCACTGTGATGGCCCATCAGCTGATTTCTGTATTATATTGATGCATGTGATCACTGTTTAAGATAATGGAAAGAGATGGTAATATCGTCGACTGAGGAAGTTGCCGGAGGGGCAGCTAGTTGGACATTAGAGAAGATAGGAAATGATGTGATTTAGACAGGAAGTCATGTAAATAGACACAAACATAAGTACAGTGGAATCCCGCATAGCGGAGCCCAGATACACGGAAACCTCACCTATTGGACGATATTTACATGAAATGAAATGTTTTTTAGCTGGAATTCTGGTTTGTGGATCCGGACAGTGACTTTCAATTACCAACAGTGAAAATACACACAATTGTCCCACCGAAGTGATGCAGGGTTCAGACATTTTTGTGAAACTCACCAGCATCGTGTTCTCTCAAACCTAGACAAATAATCAGGCCGAATCTGCGATACAAACCCAAGTTCATAGGTTTCTGGCATGCCCAAGGGACACATCCTATTGCAGTGCCTGTGATTACTGGGACACCTTAACTGACAAAACTGATAATATCACTGATGGTTCAATCTCATGTCAAGTGTATAATGCTGCCTATGTTTCAGAATTTTCACAACTTCACTGACATGATGGCCGAGGACACAAGGCGAACAACAAACGAGTTGCCATGGTTACACAAAGACATTGAGGACTGGGAAGGACTGGCCATGGCATTGTCTGATTTGTATATATTTAGTAGACTGTACAGGTAAGTTTTGTTTAGAGTGACAACCATTTTGTAAGCTAGTAACTAGGGGTGCAGATTTATCAGTCATGGCCATCTTGACTGAGTAGCTGACTTGTGATCATAGCACCAAGATTGCTTTGTGGAACGCGTGCGTGCGTGCGTTTGCGTGCGTGCGTTTGCGTGCATGCGTTTGCGTGCGTGCGTGCATGTGCGTGCGCGCATTGGTCTGACATCAGTGAAACCCTTTTACTCTGGACAACACCATACCCAGTGAATGAATAATCTGGATTGTCAATCTATGAACAAGACAGGACAAGGCCCTTTTTTGTCCTTTGCAAATGTCAATATGAATTACATTTAATTTCATGATAAAATCCATAATTATTGATAAAATGAGTTAAAGAGGATTATATTTCTAACTTCAAGAGAAAACTTCATTTGTTATGAGCATCTAAATCTCATCATCACACTGAAGGCCCGGGTTCTATTTGTAACATTGGTTCTGTTTGTTTTGTTTTCTGTTGGTTCCCATATTGGTAAAACGGTGTGAAACCCATTTCTGATGTCCCCAGTCATGATATTGCTGGGATATTGCTAAAAGCGGCATTTAACCATACTCACTCATTGTTGTAAAAACCATGTAGATTCTGTCATACTTCAGTGATTGTGTCAAACTTCAGTGATTGTGTCATTCTTCAGTAATTGTGTCAATCTTCAATGATTGTCATATTTTTAAAGTGATTGTGTCATGCTTCTGTGATTGTGTCATACTTTAATGATTATGTCATATTTCAATAATTGTCTTATTTCAGGGGTCATACGTCAGTGATTGTGTCTTGCTTCTGTGATTGTTTCTTGCTTCAGCAATTGTGTCATGCTTCAACAGTTGTGTCATACTTCAACAATTGTGTCATACTTCAACAATTGTGTCATATTTCAGTGTTTGTCATACTTCAGTGACTTTGTCATGCTTTAGTGAATGTGTTGTGTCTCAGGGAGCGAGAGTATGACCTTCTGGAGCTGTGGAAGGACACAAAGTTGTCCTTCAACACTGTGGCATCTATGTACATGGACAGCATGGACCGATACATTGCCGACAGATACCTGCTGATACAGGAACACCTGGAGGAGGAGGCGCCCCCTGGTCTTCTGGTCAGTGTTGCTGATGTGTATTACAATGTTACTTGTAGTATTACAGACGATGAATCATGGCTTTTACACATTGACTCATTTGTGGCAATGCATGCTACACTTCTGTGCACTGAGTGATTGTGTTTTGAGTAACCTATGGTGAATATGAGTTTATGTGTATATATAAGATAGCTATGTGATAAATCGCCCCCCAAAAATGAAGAACGAAGCGTGGTTTATTTCATGACAAAACATTGTTCTATCATGACATCATTTCTGGAAATTTGAACATGCATGCGCTCACAACTTGATGAAGTTGAAAGCCATTCTTCTTTAGAGGGAAGTGTCCCGTGACTTTTTCCCAATTGATGTAGATGGGCAATGTAGATAAACGCAATGGCCAATTGATCGCTTCCAAAAGTGGGAGGGTTATGACAATTGCTATTGGGAGAAATGGTTCAGATAATCGTGAATGTTGTGAGAATATGCAGGAAAGACCAAATGTAGCCCCTCTGTTCATAAAATGTACTTGTCTGACATTGCCACAGTTGGATTCTATTTAGGGAATCATCATACAGGTAAATATTTTTAAAGGGTACTTTTTACTATCATCCTTAAAAGGCTGTACATAATGTTGATATCTGATATAAAACTATGAGTTTATGTGTATGTACAATGTACTGACTCATCTGTTGTGCTTCAGTGACAATAAACTGTACCAGTACTCTGTGTATGTCACGCTTCAGTTGCTGGAGGTTCTGACAGGGATATCCAATTTCCTCAACCTGGCATCATGTGTAAAGGGGAGAGAAAATGTTATCCGCCGCCGCCTCAACATACTGGTCAGTGTTAACCTTGCAGAATGTGTGAAGTTATTGACAAGTGTCCATTTGGCTTTTAGCTTTAGTGAATTTAGAGATACAAGAATTTTTTACCACTAATTGAGAATGTGCGCTCATGTTCAGTTACTGGTATGAGGAGGATATTGTATTAAAATTATTTACTATTTCAACACACATTTTGATTACAAAGAATTTCCCAGATAAGTGTTGATAAAGGATAAATGACAACAATAGCATGTTGTCATCTTAATGTCATAAAACAGTGAATGCAAGAAACATACAGCCTTGACTGTAGACATGGTAGATTTGTTAGATATTGAAGTAAACTTCAGCTGGATAAATGTTTTGTGAGTTTTTTTAGGAGTGTAGTGAAGTTTTCTCAAGTTATGTCAGAAAGTCTGTCATTGTTGTTTCAGGAGAATGTTAAGGGGAAAAAAGGCATGTCACCTGCTAAGAATGTTTCAGAGACCCTGGATACACAGCTCTCCCTGGCCAACCACCTGGTGGACATTGGCCACTATGAAGAGGGAATACGACTACACACCAGTGTCAGGGACTACTGTCAAAGGTGAAGGTCACTCATTGCTTTTGGAGGCTTGATATTTCTACAAGTCATTTCATTCCCTTTGTGCTTATTGGCATGTAGGCCTTCCTCCTGTTTGCTTAGCACATATCGCTCACAGAACATAATAGCTCAGTTCATCTGACTGACTGGCCAGTTTGAATGTCATACTGCATAAAATATTTGAATATTAATGCTGACAGCAACTGTTTTTTAGTGGCTGTCCTTACATTATGTTATGATGACTACAAATCCTGGTGAGCTACAGCACTGTGGCACTATTTTCCTCCTTATTAGCTCACCTGATTGAATGACAAGTGAGCATTTTTCATGACAAGTTGTCCGTCTGTCTCTTTAGTTGTCTGTCATTAACTTTTGCATTTTCGACATCTCTGACATCTCTGAAACTAATAACAAGGCCCATGAAACTAAAACTTAATGATCTACTAATCAATTATCTTAGCTATGGTGCCTATAGGAATGATCACTCTGCCTCTGTCTTTCCCACCTGTAAACAACTATCACTTTGACATCACCAAAGACAATGCATCACAGAAACTGAAATGTTCCACAGATCATCCAACCTATGGTGTCTTTAAAAAATGTTGAATTTATTCTGATAACATGCATACTACCATGAAGTTTATATTGAAAATCACATTTTGTGTGAAAAATATTGACATCGATATTGCCTGCAGTGGTAAATACTAGTCATGAATAAATATATGAACCTTGTTGCCTTGAAAACTCAAAAACAATAAATAAGCTCATAACTTTTGTAATGGCAGTCATTTGTTTGTAAACACAACTGCCAGTTTGCTGCAAGGCCCCCAGCCCAGTGCGAGTTGTAACTGGTGGCAGTGCTGGTATTGAGAGATCGATGAAGAGGGTGATGCTGTGTGGAGCTTGTGCTTTTCAATTACACTTACATAGTTGAATATCATCCTGCACAGATATGGTTTTTATACAGAAGATTCATTTGCTGGTAGCATATGTATACTCACATGCAAAAGAAACGCAAGTCGAGTATGCAGTATACATGTTATTTATTTTCAACAGTAAAGACAAGAAATACTAATAGAGCAATATTAACAAAAATTTGACAGAAGACAGTTTAATGGATTAAAAGGCAGATGACATCATTGTTTTTTGCAAATGTTAAGGGCTTACACAGTTTTGGGTCAATACCCAAAATGTCAGTCAATACCTGGTGTGACCAACATTAGCATTGATCACTGCCACACATCTCCTGTACATTTTGTGTATCAGACGATTTGTGAAGGCCCTAGGGATCCGCCTGCACACATCCACGGTAGATGTTGTGTTGTTGCAGAAAGGCCATGGTAGCTCTGGCAACATGGGGACGAGCGTTGTCCTGCTGGAAAATGTGTTGTTGATGTTGTGAAAAAAATGGAATAACATGGGGTCTGATCACTTGGTCGATATACCACTGAGCAGTGATGCCGTGTCCCCGACCTTGACCAACATTCAGAAAGGATAAGGGTCCAAGTCTCGCATAAGGTCCAATCCCTGCCCATATCATGACGCTAGGTCCACCCCATGGATCCCTTTCCACAACGTTTCTGTCAGCAAAACCATCACCTCGCTGCCGCCAAATACTGACTCTTCCGTCTGCATGGGAGACACAAAAGCGACTTTCATCAGAGAAGATGACACACCTCCACTCACGATGACGCCAATTGTGATGACCCTGTGCCCACTGAAGTCGTGCTTGTCGATGCCGTGGTTGGAGAACAGGACGACGTGCTGGTCGACGACATTTGAGGTTGTTGGAATCAACGGAGACGGAGACGTCGGATCACAGTGTCTCGGCTAATGTGTCGATTATGTGTTCCTATGGTCTGTCGAGGACTTTCACTTGCAGTTAGGAACAGATGTCGCTGGTGTTGACAGGTAATCTGCCGACCTTGTCAAGGTGTGGTCACCCTAGGATGACAGCTCCGAGGAAGGTAATCTGTGGTCTGTGTAGCATTGTATCGATGCAGGAGACGGTACATTGTGGTTATGTTAACGTTAAAATGATGGGCAACATCTTGGACAGACTCTCAAGCTTCCAAACATACGATAGCCTTGTTTCTCTGAATTTGAGTTAGGCATGGCATTGATGACCAAGAAGTGGTAGGTCCAAGAATCAGCCACAGTTTTATACCCACTACAGTAGGTGACAGATCGTGCATTTTCGATTTCGCGAGAAATGGGTGCATGATACCCACATATTCATTGAAATGGTACGTTTTGGCGATTCGTTTTTTATGTTGCGTTTTTACTCTGGGCTTCCAAAATGCAACCAAAAATATTGATAACACCATCAGGCTTCACTACATGCTAAAACTCGTATCAATTTATGGTTCCGTGTTTTTCCCTATTTGCTTAAAACCATTTGCGTTTCTTTTGTGTGTGAATATATATTTCTCCTTCAGAATGCTGGATGAGGAGGGTCAACAAGAGACTTTTGAAGTGCTGCAAGCTACCTCTCTCAGTGGCATTGGCATGACTTACTTGTTACAAGGGATGACAGAAAAGGTTAGACATCAAGCTGTTACACATGTCCTCTAATGATTTAAACATTTTCATTCCATATATATCCTTTAACCTTTGGATAAAAGAGTTTTGTACAATTAAGGATTGACTGTGTATTTTTTTTTGGTTCATTGAGGTATGAATCGAAAAACTGATGTGCAAACTGTATGAATCCACGTAGCGGATTCTTACAAAAGTTTGACCTGTCAATTAAGGCAAAAGGCGAAAAGAACTGCAACAGTCAGACTGTAACGAACCGGAAGAAATATGTGCGAGAGAAGGCGGCTGTTTCAAATAACATGGTCATTTACTGCGTGATTCAAACATTACTTCCCTGATTACGGTAAAACACAGTTGGAGAAATGCTAGTTATAAATGAAACCCGAAGACAAGAAAGTTGAACCGGGGCGAGCAGGAAAAAAACAGGCAAGCAAGCCTGCACGTTTGCTGTTTCATTCATTCACGGCCTTCGGTTTCAAAGCATAGTTTGGACAATGAATACGCATGAAAGTCGCTAAATGTCCTGTGCATGACAATACACGTGAGCAGAAAAGGAATTCCCTTGACTGTAATATTGGGATTCCCCGACATTCCGCAGTAATAAAAGTAGTGCGCCCCAGTGGGCGTGGCATAATTTTTTACATTCATTGGGTAATGAATGCAATAACACGTGACCAATTCAGCTAATCAGAAAGCAGGAATTTCCATGAACACAACGAAAATTTAATTATTCAGAATTAGAAATTTAATTTTGTCCATTCCACACATATCCTCAAACTTTGGATGAAATAGTTTAGAAAATCAAAATTTAAAGCCTCATTTATCATACACCTATCAATGATATGGGGCATTTTGCATGAGCAATAGAGCAAACATAGAGACAGTCATATCACAGAGGGTTTAATAATCTGTATTACACTCCCTGCAGGGCTGATAGGGTTTGTCAATGCATTTTCAATGGGCGATCACTATCAGTCCAGGTGTTAAGAAATTGGAGTTACATCACTTAGTGTGTCGTCTTTTCGGCTAGCTTTCCTGTGACAATGATATCTTATATGATATAAAGGTTACTGGTAGTATATGGCAGTTTTTATACCATACCCCATATTAACCCTCAACCCCTTGGGCTGATATGGGGTCTCGGTGTCATCCAGGTTAATGATTGGTGCTGAAAAATCTTGGTTAAAATAGGTCTTTATCGCAACCCATGCTTGCTGTTAAAGGCAATTATGCTTGTCGTAAGAGGCGACTATTGGGATCGGGTGGTCAGACCCGCTGACTTGTTTGATGCATGTCATTGTATCCCAGTTAGTAGATTGATGCTCATGATATCAATCACGGGAGTGTCTGGTCCAGACTCGATTATTCGATTATTTACAGATTATTTTTGGGATAGTCTGGTCCAGACTTGATTATTTATAGACTGCTGTCATATAGCTGGAATATGGCTGAGTATGGTATGGAATATGGTGGGAGATGAAATTATTTTGCCTTCCCACCTCATTCTATGTACGGGGTAATACACTTCCTCTTCACCTCTCCTCCCCCACCTATATATGACCAATACCTCAATATTGTTTAAATCTTTTTTTGAAACAATGGAACTGTCATTTTTTCATTGTAATTTTTCCTGTTTTTTTTCAAATTCTAGGCCTTTGAAGCTTACAATGAGTCTTTGGAGTTATACAGAAAGTGGAATCTAGAGAGCAGTGTCTTAACCTGCATGCAAAACTTGGGATATTTAACCATGAACCAAGAGAAGTATCAGGAGGCCATTAAGATATTTGAAGAGTGTATGAAGGTAATCTCTAATAACTGTCAATTATGCACATTTTGTAACTTGTTACTGATACAGGCAATATCCTTGCATGTATTTTGGGGGAACCAAACATGCTAAACAAGTAATTTGTCACCACAATTCCAATGTTTGGGCATCTTTTGTGCTAGATCTTCTTGTCTGAAGGAACACAGCAGGCTATGATGGTCAGTTAAGATATCAGAATGTTCAGTTATGTGAATGATTCTTTTATAATAACAGATGTATCAGGATTTCACTGTACAAGCAGGAAAACTATTTCAGTTAACTTTCTGGCTCAATCTTTAATCTTATCTTATGTGTTGAAGGATGATTCGAAATGTTTGCTACAATATGCATACTTTTCTTGGGTCAACTGCAGTATTTGGGTCCCCACTTCGTGGATTTCCTTGGGGACCAAAATATTGCAGTTTTCCCCTTTTCTTGTTAAATATCTGTTTCTCGTCAAACTCAAGTTGAAAAAATGTGCTATACAGCTTCATGAAATGGATACCATGTTAATTAAATATTAAGTTTGATCAATACTTATAATAACAAAATTGATTTAGTTGTCTTTTTTTCACAATCTACTAACCAGGCAAGTTTGGTTAGCACGGAAGTATTTGACATCAGCCATTGCATCATGAAGTGATCACATTCCAGGGTCAAGTCATAGCATATTGCAGCATGACATCTCCTAATTGATATAGGACAGATATTCCTATCCGTCAGCTCTCTCGCTTCTGCATCCGTCAGCTCTCTCGCTTCTGCATACTTGGATAGTCCACTCTTGTTGCAACTACTAGTGACATTGTTGGAGACAATTGTCCTGAGGTAAAACATCAAATGTTACTTGGGCATCAACTAAAACCTGCATCCCAGTCTTCAACATAGAAGTCATCACTAGGTGCAGCTGTTCAGCAGTTTCCTAAACCCTTACCTGCTCATCCCTGCCTTGAGCATGTGATGTCTCAGTATTGATTTGAGGATCCTTTTATGATATTGTCAATCATTCCTCTTCTTGTCTTGGCATGCTTCATTCATTATGGTTGCGTTTGATAGCTTTGACAAAGCATAAAAAGACATGCCGAGCAGATTAACCTCATGTCTTGGAGGTCAGACTTGTAGAACACATTGACTGGAGGCCCCTACAAGTCGTGGTGAGAAGGTTCCCTACTTCAAAACTATGCAGTCGTCTGTGAAGACACATCACACATGTCATACCTTATTTCATGCTGTTATGTCCTGCTAATGTAAAGGGGCTTTTCTCACTTTTTATAGTTTTACCCACTCACGAGTTCATGTCTTTTTGACACAAGACTGTGTGACAATCTTTTACAATATATTGTATATTAATATACTTATCCCATCTACAGGCTACATGCACACGCGACCATCCCTGCATCACACTGTTGTGTTGAACTTTGATGTGTTGTCAAACATAGTTTTCTTGAAATAAAAGCTTGGTAACTGTGTATTCCTTCTTTATTCATCAATTTTGGACCTATTTACGTAGGTCCCTTCAACTTTGACACAACAGTGTTTGACTGTATATGTATAATAATATATGATTTTAAACCTCATAACTCACACATCCAACTATTATGTTGTCTACTTTACGGTTGACACATATTGTTTTATGATGTATTTCTTGTCTCATCTTTGGTATAACTTTCTATGTTTTCTGTGATCCTGAGTGAATTGTTCTCTGACTTCAAAGAGTTAGACTGCATTGAAGCACTGCATTTAAGCATGTACTATATAAACTGCATAACTGGGTCGGACCCAACAAGAGAGACAACATAAACACACGTCTTGCCAGGCAGCTACTCCAAAGCGATGAGCATGTGCTCACATGTGACGTCATCAGTATCAATGATGTAGATACAGTGTAATGTGATCATGTTTACACTATAGTTATGTGATGACTATAAATAGCAGACTTTACACTGAGGCCCTTTAGTTAACAAGGTTTTGCTGTGTCTTTATCAGGGCCTGGAGAAGATTCACTTCGGAAGCACATACCATGAGCTGGGAAACTTGATGACCAACATCGCATTGTGTTACCGTCGTCTCAAGCGACTTGATGAAGCAGAGAAGATGTACTCGAGGTGAGACTACATCATGTACTTCAGGTGAGTCTGCATCATGTACTTCAGGTGAGTCTGCATCACCTTAGATGATGCACCGGCCATGGACTTCAGGTGAGACTTCATCATGTACTTCAGGTGAGTCTGCATCATGTATTTCAGGTGAGTCTGCATCACCTTAGATGATGCACCGGCCATGGACTTCAGGTGACACTACATCATGAACTTCAGGTGACACTACATCATGAACTTCAGGTGAGACTTCATCATGTACTTCAGGTGAGTCTGCATCACCTTAGATGATGCACCGGCCATGGACTTCAGGTGACACTACATCATGAACTTCAGGTGAGACTTCATCATGTACTCCAGGTGAGTCTGTATCACCTTAGATGATGCACCAACCATGAACCTCAGGTGAGACTTCATCATGACCTTCAGGTGAGACTGCTTCACCTTAGATTATGCACAGGCCATGAACTTCAGGTGAGACTTCAACATGTTATTCAGGTGAGGAGGCATCACCTTAGATGATGCGCAGGCCATGAACTTCAGGTGAGACTTCATCATGAACTTCAGGTGAGACTGCATCAGCTTAGATGATGCACAGGCCATGAACTTCAGGTGAGACTTCATCATGAACTTCAGGTGAGACTACATCATGAACTTCAGGTGAGTCTGCATCACCTTAGATGATGCACCGGCCATGAACTTCAGGTGAGACTGCATCATGAACTTCAGGTGAGACTGCATGACTCTGATGATCTGTATTCCAGGTCTTTGTTCTGTGCTGTAGGTCTCTCCTGTGTTGTAGGTCTTTGGAAATGAAGGCGGCAGCAGTTGGCTGGGAACACATCAATGTGGCAATGGCTTATGGCAACCTGTCAGCGTTGGAGCTTTATCGGGAAAAACCAGACTACCAGAAAGCTTTGGATTACAGCGATAAAACCATTAGAATATATGAGGTATTAAGATGCGTTTTGGAAAATAGGTGAAGACAAATTTATGTTTCAAAATTAACAATTCAGGTTTACGGATTGAATACCTATATAAATTATAACACACTGTCCAGGAAAGATCAGGGTTTGTCTTTGTGATGTCCACAGTGTCATTTTATATGGAAGCCTTCCTCATGGTGATCTGCTAGTACCCATGCTTGTTGTAAGAGCCAGCCATTGAGGATTGTATGGCTACTCTGTCAATGTGTGTCCTGACATTGTACTCTCACAGTGTGCTCTATTTCTACGTCAACAAACGGTTGAGTTCAAAAGCACAGGAGTTTTAGTGAATCATTGCAACATTATCATGGACTGTTACAGTTTCAGGGTGTTATGAAAGGTCAGATGCAACCCTGAGCAAACTTTGGCTGCCCAAGAATGTGTGGGTTCTTGATCCAATTAGATGCCAGCTTTCTAAAATGATTCAGCTACATTTCTTTACGATCTTGAGTCTGAAGTTTTCAGCCAGCATTAGGTGATCAGGATCAGTGTCTTGGTTGCCATCGTTCCCTCATCACGTGATGTTGCTCATCGTATCAATCAGCAGGTTGTCTGGCCCAGACTGGATCATTTAAAGGCCACCATGTTGTAGCCGGAATATTGATGACTGTGGCACTAATGATCAAATGGAGATTTCAAAATAACTGTATTGTGAGAGTATCACACTGAATACAGGATAGAGCTTATTAAGAATATATATTGTGTACATGTAGATTGTGTCCCAGTGTTAGAAAATGTCCCCAGTGCCCTTAGGTCATAAGAGGTGACTTAATAGGATTCATATGTTTTGTTTTATTTGTTGTTCAACATCACCCTATGAATTATTTCAGCTACATGACAGCAGTTTGTGCATAATCAAATGTGAACCAAATAATCCAGTGATTGACATCATGAGTATAGATCCATACAATTAGGATGCGATGACATGCTATCAGTCAAGTCACAAAGCCTGACCACCTGATCCATTTAGTCACCTCTTACAATAAGCATGGACCAATATTCTTACCAGACATCCTCACAGGGTAGGTCACTATCTGTTATTTGGTGGCTGTCGTTAAGCTCAAATAGTTTCTCACAGTTTGGTTAGTTGCTTGGACCCGACATACTAATTTTCATCCTCCATATGAAAGTTGGAGAGGGATTAACAGGAACGGTAGCTATGCATCTATCCGTCTGTTTGGCATTTCTTGTTTCCAAAGTATTATTCAGAAACCATTTAATATTTTATTACAAAACTTGTGTTTTTTGGTAATTAGGGATTGACGAGGGTTCAAATGATGGTTGGGGGTAGTTCAAGGACATAACTCAAGGACCCTTCAATATTTCTTGATCAAACCTTGCACAGACCTCAGTCAAGCAGTGAAGTGTGAATTTGCTTTTTAGGAATTTGGGACATTGTTATTTTTCATAACATTCTGAAATAAAGTTCAAATCTTGAATCATTTGTGTCCCAGAGAAATGAAAAATCCTAGTGTATCCTATAGTGACCACTGCTGCCAGTGATCATTTCATAGTAACACCATCCTACTGAGATGGATAAAAAGTAACAGTCAGCTTTTGTGATTTACACTTTGGAATCATCAGCATTTGTTGTCATGGGAAACTGTCGTATGCAGGGAGGTGGGGAGTATTTACGTTATTTATGATAATTCCTATGAATATCCTACCTCTATCACATCATAGCCACAAATTCCCATTCTGGCAATAATCACACTATAAAATCTTTAGATTTTTCAACAGACGTCCTCTACACTGCCAATTATCCCAATAGTTTTGAGGCAGACCCTATCATTTGTGACACTGCATCTGCACATGCGCAAGGCGGGAAAACATCACTTCTTACCTGTGTGTGTTGGATCAACAAGCAAAGTTTTTTGCTTATCAATCCAAACACATATCGCATAATAAATCACAGCTAGTCAAGATCTGAAAGGTTTACAGCAGACAAACTACGATCGTCAAAAGATTACAGCAGACAACCTACGATCGTCAAAAGATTACAGCAGACAACCTACGATTGTCAACCTTGTAGCAGACAACCTACAACCATCAAGCTTGCAGAGAACGGTGGTATAGAAAAAAGATCATTGACATGAGAAGGTAGATTTAGTTTACGTGGAATTAAACACTTCTACCAGCAGAAGTTTCAGCATGCCTCTGGGATCATAGGCTAACATCTGGGATCATAGATCATAAGGTGATAGTGTTATTACATTGTTAGTCGCTCAGCGTAACATGTATAACTACCGGAGGTGTCGTCGTGGAAGACTTCAGAACCAGAATTAACATAAAGAGTGATATTATCACCAATATATCACGTGTCATCATACTGGGGAAAGTGAACATACTTGCAGACTGCCTAACTCAGAAACACAAGATTGTACCCACTGAATGGACTCTCCAGGTTGACGCCCTATCCATGAGTTGGAAGGGGTTATGTTCGCCTATGCCTTCCCTCCTTGTTCTCTCGTGGACAGAGTAATAAGGAAGATCGAGGACACAGTATCGTCATAATTCTGATAGCCCCAGCATGGCCCATCAGACGTATTTTATGGCAGCCTGACAAATCTCCACCTTCACACCTGGAAACTATCACGACAAAGATGCAAGTTTCCGGTTTCTCTAAATCAGTTTCAGAAGCAGTGGCTAGCTCATGGAAACCAGCTTCTTCAAGTTCTGCCAGTGGTGAATAGAAAGAGGTTTGCATGACGAAAATAAAACAATACCTAAGGTGGCTGATTATAGTTAGCCTTATACTGTGTCAATTTAGGTTGGATGGATCATAGGCTAACATCTGGGATCATAGATCATAGGTGATAGGGTTATTACATTGTTAGTTGTTCGGCGTAACATGTATAACTACCAGAGGTGTTGTCGTGAAAGACTTCAGAACCGGAATTAACGTAGAGAGTAAGTATTATCACCAATATATAAAGGGAAACATGTCATTAGTGGAAATGTACGTCATTATCATACCTGAGGTGAGATAAGTATATATGCTGTTGGCTATAGAGCATCAAGTATATGTCTACGTCACAATGAAGGATTCACCGAAAGTGACGTCATAGATGACCTCAGAACTGGAAGTGACATAATATATGACCCAAGTGATGTCACAAAGAGATTGAACAAAAAGTGTTGTCATTGATGTTCTCAAAACCGGAAGTGATGTCATCAAATACCTCAGAACCAGAGAGAAACATCATAAGTAAGGTCTTATATCACCCAAAAAAGTTAACAATTATGAGGTCATAGAACGGGAAGGACACCACAAGTGCCAAGTCTTCTTCAGGTTTGCCAACGGTGAAATCAGGAACTTAGGCATTGGTTCATACTCCTTTTCTTCTATGTATTCCTCACTTCACTGCTGCCAATTACCCGGGAGTACTAGATGACAGATTCCGCCTGTCCCTCTGGTAAATACTGGCTATGATGTTATAGAGGTAGGATATTTGTAGGAATGATCAAACAATAGTTATCACCGTGTATAATTCTAAGAATACTACCTCTATTACATCAGGAAATAGTCCCTCCCACCTCCCCAGTATATCTTACATCCAGTCGATGAAGGTTATTGGAAAGAAGTGATGTTTTCCCACCTTGCGCAGATGCAGTGTTACAAAGGATAGGGTCTACCTCAAAACTATTGGGATAATTGGCGATGTAGAGGACGTCTGTTGAAAAATCTAAAGATTTTATTGTGTGATTATTGCCAAAATGGGAACTTGTGGCTATGATGTAATAGAGGTAGTATTCATAGAATTAAACACAATGATAATTATTGTTTGATATCTATATTAATGATGTCTATAACTGTATATATAGATAATCATGTGGACCTTAGCAGAAACATATAATGTTGTTTAATCAATTTGTCCATGTCCAGTTCCCCTTTAAATGTTTCCTTTTAGCTAAATGAGGTGTCAGAGGACGACTTCAATTACCGGAAAATCCTGGAGAACCATGCGATAAGCCTGTATCAGTTGGAGAGGCATGATGAGGCGGTGACGCTGTACCTCCATGTCCGTGAGTCACTGTGGTTAATTGGGTGTATTGAGTAGGATCCTTATCACTGTGTAAAGTGCAGATACAACGTTTTGGTGGGCGCTAAAGATACAACATGCAACATGAATACAAATATGTTTTGATGGTCGTTCATATTTGTTGAAAACATATTCAGGTTTGAAAGTTATTACCCCCTTGAAGGTACAAGGGGTGTTCATTAAAGATTTCCCCTAAACCACTTAGGGTTATCATATTTGGCTGAAATTTCACATGTGTAATGATACATGTATCTATGGGTTATGTCTGAACTTTTACAGGTGTTATGATCAGGGGGGTGACAATGGAGCCAGTAGAATACCGAGCAGTGATTAGGTTTTTATATTTGAAAGCTCGCACACCAAAAGAAACTTTTGATGAAATGAAAGCAAGTTATGGGGAAGATGCCCCATCATATGACGTTGTTAAACACTGGCATCGGCCAGTTCAAGTGTGGTCGGACATCTGTGGAAACAGCTGTCATTCCTGGTCGCCCCCATTCAGCCATTGATGAGGACACTATCTATCAAGTGGAGACCGGCATTTTGGCAGACCGACGTATAACTGTTCGCCAGTTAGCACAAGATGTCAAGATCAGTGTAGGGTCTGCGGAAAAAAATCATCCATGACAATTTGAACATGCATAAGGTGTCTGCACGATGGATTCCCAGGTTGCTCACACCTGAGTCAATTGCTCAAAGGAACTTTTGGATTTGTGCCAAAAAAAACAGGCAAATTTTTTGGACAGACTTATCACACAGGATGAAACATGGGTCCATCACTATGATCCTGAGACTAAAGTTCAGTTGATGCAATGGAAGCATGTGGAGTCACCACCCACAAAGAAGGCACGTGTCCAACCCTCTGCAGGCAAGGTCATGCTCACGGTGTTTTGGGACCAGCACAATTACAGGAGCTTATTATGCTTCACTGCTGCGGAAATTGCGGGACGCTAACAAGCTAAAGAGGCATGGCATGCTGACCAAGGGTGTCCGTCTCCTGCTAGACAATGCTTCAGTATACAACTCTCATGTTGCCCAGACAGAAGCGCGGTCCTGTGGCTATGAAATCCTTCCACATCCTCCTTACTGTCCTGACCTTGCACCATCTGACTTCCACTTCTTTCCAACCATGAAGTCATTTTTGAAGGGAAAACGTTTCACAGATGATGACACGCTGATTTCTGAAGTCAAGTCCTGGTTTGAGACACAAAATGAGGGCTTTTACAAGCGAGGTCTCCATAGTTGCTTAAAACGATGGGGGAAGTGTGTAACTCTTGGTGGTTCCTATGTGAAGAAAGACTGATACCTATGCCCACTTTCATTCCACTAGGTCCATCGGAAGTGGGTCAGGGGAAATCTTTTATGAACACCGCTCGTAATATTGGTATGTATTACATGGTATATTGCCTAGATACAATCTCATTAAAATCAGATCTTATTTCTCGCTATCGCTTAACAAAGTTCTGAGGACATCCCATTACGGGTCACATCAGAACGGCCTTTCATTCGACCAATCAAAGCATCGCTTACCAAATCATGAAAGTGACAGTCAGAATGTGTTTTCTGATCATGCAGCCTCAAAAATGTTAACACGGTGTATTCCGAACGACTGATTCCGTCAAAATTATCGTCTGGAAAGCTGCTTTCCAATTGGCTGATGTCAACTTCTTGTTAGACATTTAAGTGGTCGTTCAAAGTTCGCAAAAGGTCATTCTGACGTGACCCATAATGAGATGTCCTCAGATCTTTGTTTAGCGGCAGCGAGAATTTAGATCTGATTTTAATGAGATTGCCTAGATAAGTATGAAGTATGAACAGGGGTAACTGTTTCTACTGGTGGTGAGCATTCACTTCCACGATTCTCAGGTTGTTATCCATTGGAACTGTGTAAATGATGTACACCATCCGCTGTTCTTTTTTATTGCCTTTTGGTGGTACTACAATTCACTGGGCAGTTTTTTTGTAATCTCGACTAAAATTACTTTTTGATAGTATTTTGGGGAACAAATTATTATTAGTTTTTAAAATCCCAGGACTCCACCCTCAAGACTATCAAATCGTTGATCCCTAACTGAGATGCTGTTCAAAGCAGTATTAATACAAACTGACCCATTCACTTCATTACAGTTGATATCCTTGTTCGCAACAAAGTTGTCCACCAGCGTCTGAAGAAAGCTAGTAAAGACATAGTGCAGTACCTATTCAACAACCAGAAGTATGCAGACGCAGAGCGGATCCTGCTGGTGCTCCTGGAGCATGACCCAGACCCTGTGTCCTACTTCATCCTGGACTTCCTGGATATCCTCCAGCCCCGGGAGCAGCCACGCCCACAACACCTGACCCTGGATCATGCACTTACCATGTCAGTATAACTGAAGGTGTTCCTAGTTGTCATAGGGGCAGTGGGGAAGCTAAACAGTTAATGTGTTTGCTTGTCTCGCCAAAGACCTGAGTTTGATTCCCCATGTGGAT
Source organism: Haliotis cracherodii (assembly GCF_022045235.1). Lineage (NCBI taxonomy): Eukaryota > Metazoa > Mollusca > Gastropoda > Lepetellida > Haliotidae > Haliotis > Haliotis cracherodii. The sequence goes on from NW_027266308.1 coordinate 30,935,864, forward strand.
ACAATGTGTGCACCCAATAACTCCTTTGAATGATTTACGTCTATTACATCACAACCATAAATTCCTGTTTGGCTGTAATGACACTATAAAGTCTTTAGACATCCTCTTCACTGCAACAATCTAATAGTTGTGAGGCAAACTCTATCCTCCGCTTAAAGTTCCTGTGCATCTAGATGTAATCTATCAACATCTGAACACGTTTGGTTTTGTTATTTCACACCGTAACTTCTTGAGATGGTCTTATAGACAAGTTTACAGATTATGGGAGTGTGTGAAGCAAGATCGTTCTCGACAGTAATTAGTTTAGAAACGTATTGTGGGACTCTCCCTCTCCATCGCCATCTGGCGTGTGTTCAGGGTACGGCTTTGATCAGCTGATCAGAGATCTCCACCCTAGTTGCCAATCATGCAAAGAGAGTACTTGTCCTCCAAGCTCAAGATATAACTTCTTAGATGTATCTCAGGAAGGGTTTAATAATCTTTACGAGGCTTGGATTACTAAGCCAAAACCATCAAGGAAGAGTACTAGATTGTCAGCCAAAAAACTCTACAAACTACGACTAAGAATAGGATGCAGTTGGATAAAGTGTCTCTTCCAGGATTGCTTTCCGCCACCGAGAGACACTCAGATGTCAGAGTGCACTGTCTGCCCTATAGAGGGGAGATCTTATTCCCCTTCCCACCCACCCCTGGGTAAAAGGTAGCAGGCGTACCATGCTGGATTCAAATCCACTGATGTGCGTTCAGGTCTGATGGGAGGGGTGGGCAATCCAGGTGTGAAAAAGGTTTGGGAACCATCTTAACTCACACGTCCTCTGAAACATGAAGGAGTTATCTACAACCATTATTTCATCCATGACAGCACTAACTTACACCTTATCCGTCTCTCAGCAAAAAGATAGTGGTAGATCAAAATCGAAGGATAAATTAAAACAGGGCATTGTCAACCAGGCCAAATCAGTATACACTTAAAATCTCACTATAGTGATAGTGTATGGCTGTATGTTATAAGGTTTAGTAGGAAGGTAAATATAATTAATGTGAATAAGAGCATTGTGGATGAAAATAGGTCAAGGTGTGGATGGCGCGGATGGGGCAGGATGCACATGATTAGTATAATTGTAGCCCTCTGCCTTGGCTAGGCAGATGGTGGTAGCCATGGGAACTTTGTACCGGGACTGCACATGGGCTTAATCTTGCCCTGGGCCTAATTATGGATTTTGCCTATTTTAATAAGGTAACATTTTATTGAAATTTAAGCCCAGGGCTTAAATTCGAAATATGGACAATAACACGCTACGAAAAATGAATATCTCAAGTTTAATGAAACAATACTCACAACTGGAATGAAACAACAACACTTTGCAAAATTTACGTAGCCAAGAATCACGAAGTTTTAGCGATTCGATATTTCCCATTTCCTTCATCATAGTTAATGCCCGGTCCCTCATATTGATGTAATTCACAACATGCTTTTCAGCTCTTTGTTCTTTAAACCACACCAACAATGCTTCTTTGAGGTCTGGTTCTTGCGGTTTACGCCCAGAATTGCCCATGCAACGTTTGTGCCTTCTGCCGTCATTATTTGACATGACCTGTTCCTCCGACATCCATCTTCTGAGATTTTCTGATCAATTTTTCCTTCTCTGGCACCCCTGCTTAAATTACCTTCAAACTCATTTTTAACTCTCTGTACAGCTTCTAATTTTTGACCTTACGTAAATGATTTTCTGGATGCCATGACTTTAAACTTGAACAGTTATTTCCTGTAAAATGTTAGGCAATTTGTTAATGTCCTTTTCTCTGCCAATGAATATAAACAATGCAGGAATTTGAAGTCCACCTTGCAGTAGATTAGAACGTGTTGGTTTATGTGACAGAATTTCTACTCGAATGACACCTCCATGAAGAAGAAAGTAGTTGCACAATTTGCTCTGTTGAACGGAAACATGACCCGCCATGACATTATCCAGTACCGACACGGCGTGTCTGTGATATGCGTTTAAACTGTCACACTTAGTTTCAAGAATGTCATCTACGTTAGGGGTCCAATGCGTCTTGTATATGTGGAAACCCCTAACAGCGCTTAAGGTGCAAAATTGGTGCAAATTAGCCATATATAGGCCTGCCACAACACGTGTTGAGGAATGACCGGAAAGGGAGATCACTCGAGTTAAAAATTTAATTTTAGCCTATGGGCTTGAAAACTTTTTATTTTTCCGTTTTTAGGCCCATGGGCTAAATAATGGGAGGGGCTTAAATACGTGCAGTCCCGGTACTCTCTCTTGCGGAAACAGCAGGCAGGAATATTTGGACTGCCACTCTAGATGCAGCAGCCAAAAATCCCAGCGTCAGTTGTTATTGATGTGCTGTCCTGCAGGCAACATGCACAAAAGCCACACCAACAGCAGCCAACCACAGTTTGAGTATAGATGGTTAACGGGGAAGGGGAGGAAGAGGCTAGAGGCAAAGCTTTAGGTGTCTTATTCCCGCAATGCTGTTATGATTGCCCTGTGTTGGTCCTCATTGTGGTTGAGCTGCACCTTGTCCATGTAATCTGCCGGCTTTACTGAGGGATGAAGGAAATAACCTGGCCGCCCAGCTGCCCCATGACTATGTTTGCGATCCGTGGATTTAATTTTTTACACTTGGCCTCAATAGCACGGATACCGAAGAAGCATGGCCGACCTTACAATGGTGGCATAGCAGGCGGATGTACAGCAAGCCCTGGTAGATGGGGTCAAATAAGTCTTTGGAAGGGACCTGACAGTGACGCAGGTCATTTGACCCCAAAAAATTAATTATTAACTACCTGCATGGGCCCCTCTCCCGTATGAGCTGATCAACCCGACCCTTGAGTTGGTCCCATTTGAGACCACAGTTGGCTGACAATTACTCTGCCAAGGCCAAGGTTACTGCACTGAAGCCCCAGGTAGTTGCGCAACCTGGCAGCCTAACTGGACCCTATGATCCAGGCTTGCCCTCTATTGTCCAACATGGGAAAGTTGCAGAGCTTATAAAATGAGCGATAGCTATCCATAATCTCTGGGACCCACTGTGGCACCAAACGTGATAATAACCACTGGCTAATGCCTGGAATCATAGGCGATATAAGGTTTCTCATGTAACATTGTAACAGCCACCTGGAAGTCATGTCATTGGAGACACATTAGTAACAGAAAATATGTCAAATATGTGTTAACTTCACTAACAGGAAAACAGAGGTGAAGTCATCAGTTGGAAATGACAACATATCATAAACCTGAGAAGTGGTAATGGCGACTACATGTATTATGTTAGCCTAAAGGTGCAACAAGTAATATTTACCATTTACCAAGTGACGTCTTAAGTGAACTCAGAACCGGAAGTGATGTCAGAAGTATGTCAAATACCACACAAAGGCAACAGAACTGATGCCATAGAAAGGGAAATGCCCTTACTAGAGATTCTAGAAGAGAATATCAGGCAATGTACTTCGGTTTTCAACCATATATATATTCCTATTTTACTACTGCCAACTATCTGGAAATACTAGATACCAGATTCCACCAGTCCCTCTGGTGAATACTGGCTATGATGTAATAGAGGTAAGGTTTTCAAAGATATTTTTCTAAGAATATGGCCTCTGTTATATGCAGAATTAGTCCCTCCCACCTCCCCATTAATTCTGCATATAGACGATGAGGGTTATTGGTTGAAAGAAGTTAAGTGGTGTTATATGCGCACTTGCATATAGCAGAAGATTAGGTTTGCCTCACAACTAGTAGATATGTGGGTAGTCAGGAGGATGTCTGTTGAAAATCCAAAGACAAGTGTGATTTATGGCTGTGATGTAATATGGGTAGTATTCTCAGAATTCTACACAGTGATATCTCTTGTTTGATTTCTGGTGTCACCCACATGTTTCTGGAATATTGAGAGAGGTGTAAAAGCTGGGTTTATGGCTATGGCTGAAGCTGAAATCAGTGTTATCCCCAAACTAAACCACTCACTTTGATGGAAATTGCACTTTCCTTTATAATGTTTACTCCAATAACCTTTGGGAATTACCACTTATATCGTACTTCAAGGTCATATCAAGGTCATTCCCTAAAATCCTTTTGTTTTAAACATTGATTTAAGAGCTTTAAGAGGGTAAATATTTTTTCTTGTAAACAAGACAAATGAAATGCTTGAAAGCATGCCTGTAACAATTATTCTGTTCATTAAGGTTATGTAGATTGAATTTGTCTGCAATTGCCTGCCAAACAATGGAAACTGGATCAAAATACATTTCATCTTCACGAGTCAAGAGCGATAACTGACTATAAAAGTCCAGTTTCCACCCTTGCTGGACTAGGCTGGAATTATGGAGTTACATTTTGACAGGACTAACGAGTCTAGACATAGTGTAATCAAAATCGCCACTGAAATCGAAATCTGGTCCGTAAACTGTCGGGCAGATTTCAGTCAATTGCAGGATTTGCAAAGCATGTCCACCGCCAACTCGTTGTCAACAGACATTTTCCAAATCTTTTCATGTTTTTAACCAAGGTCCTCAGGTGATTTGATGCATTTCATGATGTAAGACACGTTTTATCACAATATATAACTTGATTATCGATCAGACCATCCTGACCGGGCGCCACCATTTTGTGTGAAGCAAACGCAAGTGATACGAGAGGTGGAATCTAATTGGTCCATAGGAGAGGTTTAGAAGGGACATGAACTGGTAATAGCCACTGGTGGCGCTACGATCGAGCCCAGTAATTCCAGCCAAGTTCGGCAAGGGTGGAAAAGTCAGTTAACACTCTTGCCTCGGGAAGATGAACATATTTATGCAAAAGGAAAAAGTAATGGAATCTTAGGGATGCAGAATCATGCGAAGATAAACACTGTTTTAATGGCAGGGTATCCTTCATGCTGAAATCTGTTTCCATGTGTTACATTTGAGTCCTACACAAGATACATGTGATGCACTGACATAAACAGTGTCACTGTGTAAATGATGACTTTACAGATTAACTTGCCATTGACCCATGTTTGACCTTTCAGCAGGATGCCATGGGTGGCCAAGTGATCTGAGGTGCCACAGAGTGCGATGCAGAGTTACATATCCTGGTCATATCAGGATCCTCTGATCATTTTTTTAATGCCAAATTCAAAGTGGAAACTATGTGCATCTCTTGGAGCTTTCCTCACAGATTAAGTTGTTATGCCATGATGTAACTGATGTGCTGTTCACACATTAGACTTACCCTCCCTTAACAGGTGTGCCGGAAACCTATGGCCAAATTTTCCATTTGTCATTGCCATACCTGTGCTCATGGGTTTCACCAAATTGGTAAACATCTAAGGCTGACACGCGGTGATATTACTTAAATACTGTTCAAAGCAGTATTAAACCCAACCCAAAGAAACAAAAACTGACTTTTTCCCGCTGGCCTACTATTATTCTGGGCTTGTCTGCACCAGATCCAAACAAAATGTGCTAAGAATCTTCATGGCCTGCATCCTTTGAGCCTTCCTCCTTCATTAAGTTGACATGCTATTATATAACTGAAACACATTGAACCCAATTCACTCTTCACTCATGCAGCTGGCCTGGTGATGGCACATTGTGTCAGCAGAAGGCGGTGAAGCACCTGATCCCGGGCGGTGCCACGGAGGAGCTGCTACAGCTGCTTCCCACCATGATTAACGCCGACTACAACACGTCAGTGTACAATGCTGCAGCAAAATGGTGCACCGATGCAGGCAGAGACGACATGGCTGTGGAGGTGCTTGAAGCTGGTCACAAAGCATACCCAGACTATATTGTGAGTTCGTTCATAAAACATAACAGACCATTTAATGAGTATACTAGACTAAAATGACCACACAAGATCAATGAACAATGGTGAATAATCAATAACAAACACACAGTTTTAGGTTTATAATGAAAAGAATAATGTAAGTGCACACACAATCTTTCCGAATTTTGTCACTGTCGTTTGTGTCTTGAAAGCGGTCTGTCTCTGTTCTTGAGTCCAGAATAGTTTTGGAAGCTGGCAGGAATTTAGCGTTTCCAAACATGTATCCAAACCACACTTGGCAAATAGAAAAGATTCAAGTCAGGTTATACAGACCTTGAATCACAATCTTGTCGTTCTTTTATCAGTACAGCCAGCCTTCTAGAAACTGTCACATCCAGAAACATGTAGAACATTCAAGTCTGCCATGTTCATGTATGCAGGATGTACAGAACCATTCTGTCGAAAAGCTCCACCTACTGCTGTCGACTGCTTTTCAAAACTGGCCACGCCAGCACTTGATAATTTTTTACTAGTAGTTCAATTATTTGATGCCGCTGACAGTTAATATAAATATATTTACAACAGTTTCTACCACTCCTTAAATTACAGAACTACTTTCGCATGACACTATTGTGACTTCATTCATAAAACATGCCCAGACCATATTTGACCAGACCCAGATCACATCAGAACAGACCCAGACCATGCATTCTTGGTAGGTTTATATAAGTAAGGCCATGGTCACTGTCAAGGTCACTACACAGCAGAATAAGGGCTTATGCACTTTTGCAGACTCGTTGTCAATAAGAAAAAAATCAAAATGGAGTCCTTGAGAGGGATGCTAGCGATCGAGTGCTCTGACAAATGGATGTCGTCATAAGTAGTACATGGATTCATAGATGTGTAATCACTATGCCTGAGAGTGTTCACAAATCATGTAGTTTATACAACCTCGCAAAGTATTCATAAAGGCATCAGCTATGTGTTGTGGATATTGTCACTAATATGAAGTCATTTTATGAGTCACATGTGCATTTGCATGCAGATGCATGATTAGACTAACATTTAGTTTTTTTTAAAAATATATTTCCACAAAATAAAAAGTTACATTCAAATAGGCTCCAGAACATTACGTAGTTTTAGAGCAGAGGCAAACTCAATCTCATTAAAAACAGATCTTATAATAGTTCTCGCTGCCGCTAAACAAAGATCTGAAGACATCCCATTAAGGGTCACGTCAGAACGACTTTTCATCCGACAATCAGTGTGTCGCTTACCAGATTATGAAAGTGACAGTCGGAATGTGATTTCTAATCATGCAATCTCGATAACTTTAACATGTGGTATTCCGAACGATAGTTAAGGGTTTGACGACTGAATCCTTACAATCTAGAGTCTAGATTGTAAGGATTCAGTCGTCAAACCTTCTAGATTCTAGACCATCTATTAGTCATTCCAGAATGTTTTTTTGTTCAGGTTTCAAATTTGAAATCGAGAATTTGTCAAAATATGCTTCAAAGTGTAGTCGCCAGTTTGAAGTTTGTGCCGTAAAGCACGAGAAAGCTGCCTTCTGAATGGTCCTTCCATTGTATGGTCAAAGTTTGCGCAAGGTTGGTCTGACGTGACCCGTAATAGGATGTCCTCAGATCTTTGTTAGCGGTAGCGAGAGCTAAGATCTGATATTAATGAGATTGGGGCAATCTAGACTTGCCATGTCTTTCTAGACTCTAGTTAGATTTATTTTTCATATTTTCTGAGAGACAGATGCATTATCTGAAGGTACACAAAACGTTCTTGATACAAAAGCTGGTTGTGTGGGACTTCCTGAATTTAAGACATAATGCTGTTGACATTTTCTGAAAAGAAACATTACCTTTGCTGACTTTTTGAGCGCCTGACTAGATATGTGGGTGAGCTACAGTGCTAAAACAAATGTGTACATTTACCATAATTTTCAACTGAAAATATTGTTTTTTAAGTAAAACATGTCATGTTTCTGTACTAGGCCTATGAGACTCAGTTGATTGACTTGCTGAACAAGCTGAAGCGTTATCCTGAAGTCCTGGTGCACTCCAAGAATGTGTTGGAGGTAGAGAAGGACAATGCTGCTCTGTTCTTGGTGTCTGGCTACGCCTATCTGATGTGTGGCGACATAGAGACTGCAAAGCAAACACTCACCAAGGTCCTCCACATGAATGATGAACGCCTAGCTGCCACGGTGGGTTGATCACTTCACATCAAGAATAAGACAATACTTGGATGTTGTTGCATTAAGTGTTTAAGAGGTCGCCTTCTGCCTAGGCAATTTCGGCTGACCTGTCCCTCTTTGGACTCCTGTGTGTGAGAAGGGTACACATATCTATTGTGAGTTCGGTGTTCACATAATTTCTGTTTTTGCATTGATATGATTTCTATTTTCTTATATTGATATGATTTCATTTTTATCCTTGGCTGCTCTGTTTATATACGTTCGAGTAGCTGTCCATCTCTCAGAAATAGAGTTAGTTTGGCCTTTGCTATTGCATCTCTTGGCTTTAGGAGATCTATGACAGATAGCGGATCTAACTGCAATTCTTGTTTTAACCTAGCCCGGGCTGGGGCATGGTCTTGACATTCTAGTAACACGTGGTCAATGGTTTCAGCCTGATTGCAAGATGAACAAACCTTGTCATAGTGCTTTCTATGACCAAGTCTGAGGCCTGAGATTTCAATTTTCCTTTCATTTAAGTATGAGTTTGGCTTTTGTTGGACCTTGGGTTGAATTTTGTATAGCCATCTGCCGATCTTACTTGCGTCCCATTGGGCTTGCCATCTTTCTGCTATGGAGGCTTTGATTTTGCTTTTTATCTCTAGTTTACTAAAGGGAATAGGCTGTATATCCGCTTTGTCTAGAGCTAGCTTCGCCTGTGAGTCTGCTTTTTCATTTCCATGAATATCTATGTGAGAGGGGATCCAACACAGCTCCACCTGTTGCCCTTGGTCCGATAGTTTTGTATATTCGTATAGAATATTGTTGACTGTGTTTGGCCTGGAGTTTGAGTTTCTGCCACTGATGGCACTGAAGTGCACTTAGCGAGTCTGATAGGACGACTGCCTTTGCTTCCGGGAGTTCCGGTATGAGTTTGAGTGCATGATGATTTGCCTCCAATTCAGCCGTGAATACTGACTGACCATCAGGCAAGCAAACTGAATGTGCTTGGGGTTTGGAGCTGTGGATATGGATCCCGTAACCAACACTGTTGTTGATAGGATTCTTGGATCCATCAGTGTACCGTATATATGGGCCCAGCTGTCCCAGGTAGTTTGAATTTTAGTGATAGCTACTGATCGTAGTAGGGTTGGGTTTTCTCTTTTAGTGACTTCTGATGTTAAAGCAGTGTCAACTTTGGGAGTTTTTCAAGTCCAGGGAGGGTGTAACCCTTTGTAGTGACTTTCTGGAGGCTGAATGTCATCACAATTGTGACTTTGAATGAGTTCACGTACTAATATCCCAGATGGCTTAAGTGAGGGATTTTTTCGAGCTAGGGCTTCATCTCGAGTGTTTTTGTCTTGCCATATCTTTTTAACCAAAGGGTTTGATGTTCGTCCCCAGAACGATAATATTGCCAGCTCTCTTTTTAGTTTCAATGGGAGTTCTCCCGTTTCTACTTGTAGTGCTTCTAGTGAGGTGCCTGTGGCCAGCATTAGGGCTTTGTATTGTATTCTGTCTAGGTGCCTCAAGACAGTATTTGATCCTGAATGAAAAGCCTCACAACCATAGTCAATTTTTGATCTGATAAGAGATTTGTAGAAGTTCAGCTGAGTGTCTCTCGATGTGCCTGAAATTGCCCGTAATACGTTCAGGTCTTTTTGACATCTGTTTTCCACATATTCTATATGCTTGAGCCAAGTGAGGTGTTGATCAAGGATCACCCCAAGAAATATTGCAGATTTTTCGAATTTGATAGGTTTGCCTTTTATGGAGACACGGGGTATCATAGCATCTTTCCCCCGGCGTTTGAATAGAACTCCAACAGTTTTTTCACTTGAAAGGGTGAATCCCCATTTATTGCACCTATGATCTACTCTGTCCAGGGCTGAGTGGAGTTTTTTTCTGATTTGTGAAATATCTCTGTGCTTTACCCATATTGCTCCGTCATCAGCGAATTTAGAAGTTTGGGTAGGAGAGTTGACATGGTCAAAAAGATCATTGATCATGATATTAAACAGGGTTGGGCTTATAATGCTGCCTTGTGGCGTGCCATAGGATCAGATCGATTGTTCCCTATTTTAACTGATAGCGACCTGTCTTGCAGGAAGCTGTCTATGAAGTTTGCCATGTTCCCTTCTACTCCATTTTGTGCTAGTTTTGAGAGGAGTCTGTCATGCCATACTATTTTGAAGGCTTTGCTGAAGTCCAGAAATACTGCGGCTAGGTATTGTCTGTTTAATTGAGCTTTTTTTATTTCATTTTCCAGTCTTAGATTATGATCTAGACACGAGTGTCCCTTCCTGAAGCCACTTTGGTCAGGTTTTATGTGGTTGCCAGTTTCAAGGTGATGCATGAGCCTTTTTGTAACCATGGCTTCCATGGCTTTGCACATGTTTGTGGTGAGTGAGATCGGTCGATAAGAGTTTGGTAGGACTTCGTCTTTCCCTTGCTTTAGCAGGGGGATAACTGCAGCGTGTTTCCATGCTTTTGGGACTTCTCCTTTGGACCATATCGTGTTATACATCTCAGTGAGTAAGCATTTGGTTCACTATCTCATAGCTGGTTGTGTCAAGACCAGGTGCTGTGCCTTTTCTATGTTGTATCGCATCATCAAACTCTGTCACAGTAAATGGTATATTGTATACCAGATGCTTGCTTTGTGGCTGTTTTGAGATCTTAGGCATAAGCATTTTTTCCTGTTTGAATTCTTCGCTGTAATTTGTGTTGCTGCTGACAGATGAGAAGCGCTCAGCTAGAATGTTGGCCTTTTCTTTGACTGTATGGGCGTTGGCTAACTTGGGAATTTTTGTGGGTTTACGCTTACCCCTGATTGCGTGTATTTTGCTCCAGACTGTTTTAGCATTTGTTTTCTCATTAAGGGATTTGCAGAAGGTCTGCCATGACTCTTTTTTAGAATCGTCTATGAGTTGTCTTACTTTCGTCCTGGCTGCTTGGACTTGGGCGAAGGCTCATTTATCCCTTTTTGACTTATTTAGGGCTTTCTTTCTCACTCTCCTAGCTTTTGCTATTTCCCTGTTCCACCATGGTACCGGCGTTTTGCCAGTTTTGTGGTCTTTTTTTTTTAATTGATTTTTCAGCTGCGGCAATAATTGCTGAGGTGAGATTTTGGCCAAAATAATCAGGATCATCTGAGGCAATTTCTGAGGACTTGAATGATATACATTCCTTCCAGAATTTAGGCCAATCAGCCTTTGCACAGTCCCATGTGGGCTGAGGATTGGGCTGTTCCTCTAATTGTGGTGGGCTACCTATGTAGGTGAGTATAGGAAGGTGATCGCTTCCCCAAGTGTCGTCATGGACTTGCCATTGGCAATGCGAGGCGAGTTTTAGGTGGCAATTGTGAGATCAATTGAACTCCACATGTTGTGGACTTGGTCATAACATGTGTGACTGCCGTTGTTCAGAGTTATGAGATTGTCGTCCTCAACCCATTTCTCTACCATTTTGCTGTATTTGCATGAATACTTGGATCAAAGCTTACTTACTTTATAGCTATGACTGAGGAATTTATATTGAATCTAATCAAATTGTCAGTTGCACATACTGTAAATCTTGAAATTAATGCATCTCTAAATTAATACGACTGCTGACCCCTAGCCAAAAATGCGACTCAATATCAATGTGACTCCCCCCATCTCCAGTGGAATGATACATATCCTTACCTTAATCCAATCAAACAGCAAATAGCACTGCTTTTAGTGCTGAGTAGATTTACTTGTGTTTTCCTAAAAACAACACACAGTTCCTATGTTTATTCTGTTTACTGGCATTAAGGAAGTTCAAAGGCAATGAAATAATTGAACCAACACCATTTCACTGATTGGTGTGCGGAGAAGGTGTCAACAAACTTGAATGCAGATGACAAGAAAAAGGTTGTACCCCGGTATATCTGAGGAGTGTGAAGAAGTCTATCTATTGATTGGGTCATGTTGGCCTTTGATGAAGTGTTGCATGGGTGGCATCTGTTTGGACTGCTGGTGTGGTCAGTGATTCCTAGTTTGACATGAGTGGGTAGAATTCTTGACCCCGGAAGTGATAACTCACTTGATGCCTCTTGTGTAATTCCTATTCTTTGAATGACATTGTTATATACTTGTTACAACTGCTGCTCAATAAACATTGTTTGTGTGTATATTCAAGTTGGTGTATCCAAAGTGTACAGTGAGGCTGACAAAAATGCAAAGTTTCATTAATGCAAACGACTACTCGCATTTTTCGCATTTAATTCATGCTCACGTTAGTTTCAAGATTTACAGTATGTAATGAAATGGCTTTGAATATTGTTCTTGTCATCAAGTTTGTTTGTTAAATGTTAACTCCTCAGTATATTCCAGCTATATAACTGTGGCCTGTAAATAATCAAGACTTTAAAAACTCCCAAAGTTGACACTGCTTTAACATCAGAATCACTAAAAGAGAAAACCGAACCCTACTACGATCAGAAGCTATCACTAAAATTCAAACTACTTTGGACAGCTGGGCCCATATATACACTGATGGATCCAAGAATCCTATCAACAGTGTTGGTTACGGGATCCATATCCACAGCTCCAAACCCCAAGCACATTCAGTTTGCTTGCCTGATGGTCAGTCAGTATTCACGGCTGAATTGGAGGCAATTCATCATGCACTCAAACTCATACGGAAGCAAAGGCAGTTGTCCTATCAGACTCGCTAAGTGCACTTCAGTGCACTTCAGTGCCATCAGTGGCAGAAACTCAAACTCCAGGCCAAACACAGTCAACAATATTCTATACGAATATACAAAACTATCGGACCAAGGGCAACAGGTGGAGCTGTGTTGGATCCCCTCTCACATAGATATTCATGGAAATGAAAAAGCAGACTCACTGGCGAAGCTAGCTCTAGACAAAGCGGATATACAGCCTATTCCCTTTAGTAAACTAGAGATAAAAAGCAAAATCAAAGCCTCCATAGCAGAAAGATGGCAAGCCCAATGGGACGCAAGTAAGATCGGCAGATGGCTATACAAAATTCAACCCAAGGTCCAACAAAAGCCAAACTCATACTCAAATGAAAGGAAAATTGAAATCTCAGGCCTCAGACTTGGTCACAGAAAGCACTATGACAAGGTTTGTTCATCTTGCAATCAGGCTGAAACCATTGACCACGTGTTACTAGAATGTCAAGACCATGCCCCAGCCCGGGCTAGGTTAAAACAAGAATTGCAGTTAGATCCGCTATCTGTCATAGATCTCCTAAAGCCAAGAGATGCAATAGCAAAGGCCAAACTAACTCTATTTCTGAGAGATGGACAGCTACTCGAACGTATATAAACAGAGCAGCCAAGGATAAAAATGAAATCATATCAATATAAGAAAATAGAAATCATATCAATGCAAAAACAGAAATTATGTGAACACCGAACTCACAATAGATATGTGTACCCTTCTCACACACAGGAGTCCCAAAGAGGGACAGGTCAGCCGAAATTGCCTAGGCAGAAGGCAACCTCTTAAACACCTAATGCAACAACAACAACAACTAATCAAGACATCCTGACCCCCCCGTAAACAGCAACACCTCCGCCCACAAAGCCCCAAACCCACCCCAAACAGATACAGGCCCTGCTCCCCACCCCCCAAAACACACTCCCTCTCAGCCTCCCCAATTCCCTCCATACCTCCCCTACCGGCCCCCACACTGAACCATACCCACCTACCCCCCCCCCCCTTACCATCCCTACCCCCCAAACAACCTGTCTTCAGGTCAGCCATCCCCATTCCCTCTGCCCAACCCCAACCCCGACCCCGACAGCCCCCTCACAAACTGAACACATCCCAAAACCAACTCATCTCACAGAAAATCCAATCACTCCGCAAGCCCCCCCCCCCAAAACCAATCACCCCCGAGAAACTCCACACTAACACCAACAAAATCATTGAATTCCTGTCAGCGGCCATCCTCATCAAAAACCCCACCCCCAAAAAACTCCACCCCCTTGCCCTGGTGTCTCACCTGTACCAAAAACCATACCAGCACTTCCAAGCCGCCATCAAAGCACTAAAGTAAATCATAATCAATCCCCAACCCATCTTCCAAATTCGCCCCAAAAACACCATATACTTTCTTAAATCCGACCACCAAATTACTAGCTCTGATCTAATGTTTCTACAGTGGAACTGCAACGGTCTCATCTCCAACGGGCATGAACTCACGGCCCTCATCGCCCTAAACAAAATTGTCCCGTATGTTATAGCTGTACAAGAAACTAAAATGTCTCCCAAAAAAGCCTTCAAATTGCCAGGCTACACTTTCCTTCGGCAAGATAGAGCTAGACAACCCAATAAACCAGGACCCCCTCATGGAGGCCTGGGCCTTTTCATCAAAAACAGCATCCATTTTGATGAAATTTCCATACCTACACCTAACCTAGAAGTCCTGGCAGCCAACATCATTATAAATGAGACAAAAATCATTGTCATAAATTGTTACCAAACTAAGACCAAGCCCTTCACCCCCGAGGATTTAGAAATTTTATCAAAATCTATAGGCCCAAACACCCTCATTTTAGGTGATTTCAATGCTCACCACCCACTGTGGGGCACAAAAAAATATATGTACAAATTTGGAAAATTTCTACTGGAATGGTTAGACACTAACAACCTTATCTGCCTAAATGATAATAGCGCCACTAGATTCCCCTCTAGCCACCTCCAATCCCCCACAGCAGTAGACCTCTCCATCTCCACCCCACATCTTTTCCCAAAACTGACCTGGCAACCTCACTGTGATACCTGGGGTAGTGACCACTACCCCATAAAAATATCTCTTACCATATCAACAAAATAGACATACAGAACATACATAATACTGACATCGACACATTCAACACAAACCTCAGCAATACACTCTACAACATAGCTATGAAATGCATACCCACCATCAAAACAAACCTTACACACAACCCAGTACCATGTTGAAGCACAGAAATCATTGAATCCAGAAAACTTAGGGAAAAAGCACTAAATAAGGCTAAACGAGATATTACTAAACTCCATTTGGCTCGCACACAAAGAAATCAAACTAAGGAATTAATAAAGGCAGCCAAAAGAAAACATTGGCAAACTTTCACATCAACCTTGAGGCTGGGCAAACAAAACACAATTTCTCATTCAACATCATTAAAACAAATTGAAAAAAGAATCAAACCCATCCTTTAATTGGACCTTGAACACTGGGCTTCCCAATGGGGGTTCAAAATCAATACCAATAAAACCATCAGCTTATTATTCAAAAAACCCTTCATGCCAAATTTAACACCCAAACTCACACTTAATGAAGAAACTATTAAATTCCAAAAAGAAGCAAAATGTCTAGGAGTCACATTTCACCAACATCTCACATAGGGCTCCCCACATTCATAATTTGGTCAATTCTTGTCAAAAAGACATAAACCTTATGAGAGCCATCAGCGGCTCTCACTGGGGAGCTGACAAACAAACACTTATCAACATATACAAAACACTTATACAAGCAAAATTAGACTATGCTGCTCCGGTCTTCCACTCCTTAACAGAAAACTTGGAAAAAAGGTCAACTCTATTCAATATAAAGCTCTTAAAGATAGCCCTGGGCACCAGAGCTGGCGCCTCCCTAAACACACTACAAATCCTTACAGGCACTACATCAATACAACTCAAACATCAGCATTCAATACTCAACTACTGGGCTGGGGCACTACAAAACCCCATCCTCAAACAAATAACACTGAAATACCAAATCGCCAGACCCGCCACCATCAAAAAATTCAAAAACAACAAACGTAAAGCCCCCATCATCACCCACCTGTACAACCTCATTAAAACTTACAAACTAGAACACATTACCCACACACCCTCAAATGATTCATACATCCATGACCTCCTCCCACAGTCACCCCCAATACAATTCCATACAAGCAAAGCCGAAACAAAAACATTAATAAAACACATTATAAAACAACAAAGTTTCCAGAATAATATACAAAAATGCAAATCACAATGGATAAAAACACTATTTACCACCCCAATCACAAAATGCAAAAACTATACAAACTCCATTCTAGCAGATAAAATCATACACAGAATACAAAGCAACCAAACCAACTTAAACGAAACACTTCATAAACAAAACAGACATCCAAACCCAAACTTCACCCACTGTAACACCACTGAAGACATAAATCACATATTCAACACGTGTACAAAATATAAACAACAACAACAAACACTATACAACTCACTCCCGCCCAACTACAAAAACAATGTCAACATGTTATTTAAACCAAACAACCCCCCAGCCACCTACTTACAAATAGCCACTTTCCTTGAGGAAACAAACTTAATAGCAAAACTTTTGACCATCCCAATCAAATTCACTGTCTAAATCTCCATTACTTTAGCAACTTTGCAGATTCGGATCGGGATCCAAATTCTCAGCGCGGATTGTCTTCTACGACGTCCTCGCTCCAAATTCTCAGCGTGGATTGTCTACTACGATGTCCGCGCTCCAAATTCCGCCAGCCAGCCACCCGCCCAAGGTCAAGGACTCCACTGACACTGCCACTCACACCGCGACTTAGCCTACACCCACCCACCCGCGCTAGGCCCCAGTTTATTAGCTTAGGTTACCATCCCATATCCATTACTTATTTATTTGCTAATATTTCTTTAGTTTTCTCATTATATATTAAAATATCAGCTTAACTGATCTCTATTTCCTTTATTTTTCCTCCTTTTCTGTTTCTTTTTCACCTTTATACCATTATACACTGGCTAACATAGGACTTTACAATCTCATTTGGCATCCCTTTGCCTCTGCATCCCAAACCCCTCTTCTCTCCTACTTAAACCCCCTTCATTTACAGTTTTCTGGGCTGGACGTTTATTATATTCCCACTATTTATTGTTTTATACGACCCATCTGCCCCGAGTGCGAAATAGCCACAGGCTGAAGCGCTCGTAACATCATCAAACTATTATTATTATAATCAAGACATTCCAGTGATTGATACTGTGAATGAGCTGTAGTGTGGTGTACACTATTAATAGAAGGGGTTTTCCCAAGCACGTGCTGGTTCCAACAGTCAGTCGTTCCGTCATGTATGTTGCATATTGTCTGCTTTCTCAGAATGCTTGGCCGCTGACGGCAAACCCCACCATTATGATAGGACACATCTGAAGTCATGAAACTGTGTTGACATTACTCATAGTTACTCCTTCCTGCGGTTGCTAGGGATCCATGGGTTTCCAGGCAAAGAACATGACAGTGGCAATGAGTGATGTTGGATTTCGAATCTACGATTTGTGCCCTTGTGACTGCGCGCGAGACCATATGACTTTTGATGTAACTAACAAAGATGACGGCAAACACCACCATGATGATAGGACGCATCTGAGGTCATTAAACTGTGTTGACCTTATATGTAATTAGTCCTTCCTGCGGTTGTAAGGGTTCCATGGGTTCCCAGACAAAGAACATGACATGAGGCATACTGTTAGGTTACATGCTAACTTAACCAAGTCACTGCCCCTGACCATCCGATTATAGGCGCCTCTTTCGACCAGCATAGGTTCTAACCCCGAATCCTCACTGAGGATCAAGATGGTTAAAGCAAGTGCTGGTCACACACAATCCAGTGTATTCAGATTTCATCATCATATCAATACCAATATTTTTGTTGGAAAATATAAGAGAACAAATTAGTTAAATAATTAAATAAGTGACTCAGAATTGATAAGATAAGTGGGTTCACAACCTCCTTGGGGATTCCGGACTAGGTCAGGTCTCCAGCAACCAGTACTTGTTGTACGAGGCAAATGAATAGATTGGGTTATCAGACACAGTAACTGTACATGTGATTGTTTTATGACAATGTTGGACAATGCTGTTACTATCAAACAGTGATCCAACCTGGATTATTTACAGGCAGCCATTACATAGCAGGAATTATGCGTAGTGTTGCATTGAACAGCAGACAAACAAAGCTTCCTAAATAATCTAGGTATTTTTTTTGGCTATATATGAAACAGACAAAAGACACCACATGCTTCTCTTTCTGACTGTTCCCTTGTTTCAGACCACCAGTATATGTTAAAAAGGGTTGTTTGTTCATTAACAATTTGTATTATGCCTTTTGTTGTCTTAACTATTCTTTCAACTTAGGAAAGAGAACTTCAGTACCTCTGTACTATTTGTCTCTCTGATTTCAGGCAAAGGACTTGTTGAATAAGTTGTCAAATCTGATGGCAGAGTCATCTGATGCTCAAGAAGCCAGTAAGGAGAATGTTGAATAAGAACTGAAGCTGGAGGATATGGGGAGTATTCAGAAATGTCAGCCGAAGCAGAGAGGAAGGCACGAGATGAAAGTGTCGTCAGACAGAAGAAGAAGCTCTGTACATTTTCAGCAGGCGAGTCTGCTAAAGACAATTTAGAGATAGTCTTTTGAATAAGCCATAAACTTTATTGGTCTCTTTAATGAGCTGTTCCTTTTGCAAAAGGATGCTAGCCTTATTTATTTTAGAAACAGTTCAGAATACGGTATCTGCCTTATCGATATCAATCAAATCTTGTGCTCAGTGAATTTTTGAATATTTCAGCCATTCAGGTCATTTCTTTTGTCATACATTTTGAAGAAGTCAGTAAGATGTGAGATTGAAATGTGTTAAGTTTGTAAGTTTCAGATTTAGACTATTTAGGATAAATTAAAGAGATAGCAATCAACACACATTTTAAAAAATCTGAACTTTTGTTATTTATTTACAATTTTGCTTACTGATATCTGATATTGTTTTGTGATTGAGAGTCATTGAAACACGTTCATTATGTACCTCCTGCATCTTGACATACTGACCAGTAAACTCTAATACCAAACTGAGGCCAGGCCAGTTTAAGCCCTTGTTTAATGGACATATAGGTTTGTAAAACAACAAAGTAAAAGAGTCTGGCCTTATTAAATCAGGGATTGTTACATTTGTTTATTTGTATGTGTTGTATTGTACTACGCAATAATGTTGTATTTGTTTTGGGAGGAATAGGCGAGTCCCTGTTAGACATAGTTGTGTGGTTTATGCAGGAATCAAAATTATTCATGTTCAATATTTCCAGTTTATACTATGTCAGTGCCTACAAAATGCTACACAGGCATAGGTAACTGAAGTTTGTGAAGTACTGTAATACATTGTACTAAAGTTGCCCTGTCAATCAATTTATATTTCTGCACTGAAATGCTGCTGGTATATAGTAATTAGATATTATTTCAAAGTAGTATATCAAAATAGAACATACCACGTATGCATCAAAGCATAATAAATAAACATTGACAGTTGTAGAATTCCTCAGTGTCTGTTTGCAGCACAGATTGAAACACATTACCAGTAATGTCCTTTGTACAAATGTAGCAGACATTCTATGCAGGGTTGTTAAGAAAGTGATATTTCCAGACAAACAGGAATTCTCAGTAAACATTGAAACCTCATGAATCCAGACAGGAGCATTCCCAATTATATCATTCATATTTTAAAAAGTCCAGATAACAAATGGGTTCAGAGCATTAATCGTCAAGGGTGAATGCAGTATTTTTAAAGGAGAGGGTCAAACGTGTCAAAATCTTCTCTCAGTGTGGAGGGTGGGGGATCGACTACAACATACTACATTTGTTTTTTGATTCCCCTATGGGTGTTCCATAAGGTGAGGTTTCCATATTAATGTGTCTGGACAAAAAAGGTTTCACTGTATGTAATTAGAGCTCAAGTCAAACCCAAGAGGAAGTTTCTTTACATACCATCCACTTCAGTATTGCTGTAATTGGGGATGTATTTTGGGGGGAAGGGTGTTATCGTGTTACTTCAAACAATGATTAATGCATGCTGTAATATTTACATTGTTTTACACTTTACTTTATACAGTCTTTTATCACATACAAATATAAGTTATATTTACACTGTTATTTCTTATTACTTTATTTACAAGTATGTTTCAATTACATTTATACTAGTGACTGTTAAAAATATCTCTTCTTACTTTGCACTGTTGTTCATGTCATAAGTGCCTTGACATTTATATATTTCTGAACTTGATAATTTACATTGTACTTTTTGCATACATAAGAACCTTTTTGTGACTTTTATGTGTTTTGTCCATGGAAACAGTTAGATTTATTTGAGAGTTTATCGGTAACTAAAAACATTTTTTTCAACATCCGACCAAATTAAATGAAAAAATTTGTTGATTATTAACTCGCCATCAATGGTCAGTGTCAAATATTCTATATCATGTTCTGACAAGTATTTTCAATATTCTGAAACAGGTAAAATAACAAAATACATCCTTTGACAATGGTATTTAATTGCCTTCATCAGGTTGTTTTGATGTGTTCTTAATTTGTATTGATATGATACATCACATCCATGACATGTTTTACTTGTTTTAAAAATGTAGTGGATGTTTTTCTAAGTAAATACACAATTAAGAACTTTTTTGTTCTGTTTTGGCATTGCTGGAAACAACTTTCAATATTTCCTGAGTGTATAACTGTGTTCTATTCAGATAAACTTTCCAACAAGCTAACAAGACTCCTAATTAGCAAAGTCGTCTGTCTGCAAAGTTGTCTCCCATAGTCGCGCCAAAATCTACTGAGCCTCTTCATGGTCACTGTACAGATAACATGGACGTTAGGAACCAGGAAACATGACCATCACAGGCACAGCACGGAGGGCCTAGAAGCATTCAATTCAGATTACATTAGATCCTCATCCTGCTTTCTTATCCAAGAGACCCAATTGTGCTCTGGTATAGTTACTGATTAGGGTTCCATTCACCACTGTCAGCTGGATCACATGCTATACATGACAGCCCCTGAACAACACAAGCTGCATTCTTGACCAAGAAGACGGGGGCAGTACTCAGCATTAAGGGGCTAATACAGAGACTGGTTGGCTAGGAGACTGTGTCTGAGTGGGTTATTCATGTTAAACTCAGTGGGGTAGCACTATAAAATCAGCAATCGTCCAGACTAGTACAAGCAGCCACACACACACAGACACACACACACATGTATGCATGTCGCTATATAAGTGCAATAACCTTGGACGCAACGTTTTACCCCATTTCACCTCACCTCTTGGCCAAGAGTTGAACACTATCTGACCACGCGCCATGCATACGGTAACCAGCCACATATCCTTCTCAACAAACATGGATATTGCTCGGGGGGTCAAGCCTACCCCTACGGATTTAGACTCTAACCATAGGGATGAAAAGGTTTTAGATTCTGTCTCCTTCAGCTGAATGTGAAGTGGGAGACTGTTTCTCTGAGTTACTAGTACAGATCAACCATCTTTTAATGGAAACTATGTAAGTAAGTAAAATAGAGGACTTTCTATTGGATGAACAGGACAGGAATCAACTTCCTGATATAACTTCTGTCATATCTTTATTTTCTAGTGCATCCGACCAAATCTGAAATCAAACCAGTACAAGACATAGTTCATATTGGCAGCAGGTTCCAGCTTCACGAGAGGATCCTGTGTTACCTAAAGTCTGAACAGCTAATCTTCATTGTGGCAGAAAGACTCAACCACACTATATTGATGGATGTTCTTATTTACTTGGGAACCCGTCGTCCTTTATGACTTAAACTTCGACCCATTCAAGCTTTGATGAATTCTGTAAGGTCACCTAAGTTGGACAGCCTTGAACTTTCCCGCCAACATTATTGAAGGATCTCACTTGGTGGGATTGCTGGGAAAACATCATGAAGGGCATTGTTCTCAAATTAACCACCTGTTAAGGGGCACCTTCAGCTCAGGATAGGGAGGCCCATATGGACAACTTGGGCTATGGCAATTGTATGAGAAGGAGCTTCAGATCAATTGCCTAGAGATTGCACCTCTTAGCCCTATCATCAATCCTTGTAGCCACAAACAACACCACAGTGGAAGCCTGCATCCAGAGACAAGGGGGAACCAGGTCGGTTGGTTTAATGAACGAGACCATATGTTTATTTGCCTTGCATGATGGAAGCTCGTCATATCCCCGGGGAAGTTCATCATCTTGGAGGAAAGTTTATCCTGTCTGGGGAGGATAGCGACGACAGAGTGGTCTCTCCATCCGGAGACATTCGCTTGGATAACATCAATATGGGATACATCCCCCCTGCACTTATTTGCCATTTGCATAAACAACAACCTCACAGTGTATGCCAGCCGGGTGCCAAACCCCGAAAGTAGAAGCGTTATCCATGCATGGACGGAAATGTTTGCATATTCTTTTTCTCCTTGGTCCAAAGGAAGCTAGAAGATACGGACTGCATGGTCATACTCATAGCATTGACGAACTACTCAAAGTACCGGAACATCAAGATCTCTACCAACCCAGATCAGACACCATGTACGGCAGTCTTCTCAGTCTACTCCACGCCTGTAAATTATCGGGCATAAAATGCAAACTTCCGGTTACTCCAAATCTGCAGCGTTGGCACAATCTTGGATAGCATCTTCGTCCGTCACCTATAACGACAGATGGGACATGGTGTTTGGTTTTCAAGGAGGAAATATACTTGTATTATACCCGCCCATTGATTAAAAGGCCATTCGGCCCTTCACTGATAACATCCATAAGGGAGAAGTAACCGACTGTCTGTTCAGAAAAAAACACCTTCCACTCTTGTCAAATATTCAAAAGTGCCATTTGACAGAAATGTATCAAAACAGATACTACAAAGAACAGCAATCTAAAATTAGTTTAGTTTTTCTTCATTTAGTTATTACTTTTTCTTATTTTACATTGGGCTGCATAAAATAGAATTAAATGTTTCTCGGGCAAGCTTTTCTTGAAAGTGTACTTTTGATTGTTATAGAGAGTGACAATCAAATTGGATGGACAGTTTCATTAATAACAAATGACAGTGTATTTCTGACATGTTAATGGAGTTCTCCAATATCCGTACATGCATTTACAGGAGGAACAAAATGCTTAAAAGTCTGCTACATATTTAAGATGCAATGTATTTCATTACTTCATTCATGTCTTCTACCACAAATTGCGTTCTTTGGCGATACGACAGCCTCCGTGGTCCAGTGTATCGGAGAGTGGAAGGTCAGTGGTTCTTTCTCGTTCTGTGTCATACAACAATTTAAGACGTCAAAAGATGGCACATGTTTCCCATTAAGGGATAAAACAAGGACTGTCGGCTTGGAGTAATTATAGTGTCTGAGTGGGGTACCCATGTTAAACTACGGCTATTGTATCTCAGTGGGCTAGCATTATAAACTGGCATTTGTCTGGATATTACAAGCGTGCGCGCACGCACGCAAACACACGCACACACACAAAAGTAATTTGTTATCCTCCAAGCTGATGGTCGTAACCCTCCCTCGAACAAGCAACCCCCAAAGGAAGTGATCTATAAGATTAATTGTGACATTTGTGAAATCTCCCGCCCAATACGTACCCGCATAAAACTTAAATCTTTGATAGCGAAAAGAAGATGAAATCGGCCCTCTCAGACCACCAGCAAAAGTTCCCCGGCCATCAAATTCAGTTTGACAAAGTCCAAACATCAGGACTTCACAAAAAGAGAAGTTTCGGAAGCCATAGAAATCGGCCATCGAAAACGCTTGATCAACTGAGGTCGCGGGTATTAGATTCCGTCTGTCTGTGTGAAGGGTTAATACAAGGCTACTTAATTTGTGCCATTATGTGGTTATCTTACTTCAGTGACATAAACATTGTATGAATTTCCAACAAAGGTGGGGGATAAATATAGCTTATACCACAGCGATAATAACAATGTACAGTTTTCCTTGACCCATGTTTTCTTGTGTATAATGCGCATTTGAGTATATAGCACAGTGACACACACACCATATCCTTTGGTATTATTCATTCATGGAAAATCATAACACTCCGAGACACCACATATGTGGGTCGAGGGTTATGGGGTATGATGTGAAACCTGACATGTAATAAACTTTTTAGCATATACCATAACATCAAATTGCAAAATGTATCTACTTGCAAGTGAATGCAATACATTTTCACCTTGTTTTGAAGACATTGTCACGGGGAAGCTTGCTGAACAGACCGAGCAGACGACGCACTAAGGGACGTAACTCCAATTTCTTTCCACAAGAGCTGATTTCGATGGCCATGCAAAGACAATGGGGGTGTCTGGTTATTACGGCCCCTGTAATATGACTGTCTCTGTTGGCTCCATGGCATATGCAAAATGCCTCATATGATTAACACAGTTACAAATAAGACCAACAACATAAAGGTAATGTGTCAAACTATGAGGCGCAGTTTTACTATTTATTTCCTATTTTATTATATCAGTGATTCATTTATTGATATCACAAATTCAATTCTGAGATATAAAAAAAATCCGATGTATGTTTAGATATCACTAAATCGAATTATTTATATAAAAGTTTGATTATTGTTATCGCAAATTCTATTTTTTATATCACTAAATTAATTTTAGATATTAAAAATTCGAAATGTATTATGGATATAAACAATCGAATTTGTGATTTCAATATTCACTTCTTGGTTCATACAAAAATATCAATTCACCTTTAAAGTCATACCAGAGTAAATAATTAAGTTACTTATCAACAATATTGTCTTGTCGCGCTTCTCGCGCATAAAGTACGTTGCATATATTGTATTGGCGAAAGTGAATTATCACAAATAGATTTAAAGAATTTATGTTGTTTAATTAGGCTTGATATGACACTCTGATCATAAGTTACATTACCCACACCCCTTGTCTGCAATCTAAAAATCGAATTTGGGATATCAACAAATGATTTTATCATATCTAAAATTCGAACTAATGATACCAATAATAATTTTATATCTAATAATCGAAGTTGTGATATCAATAATTCATTTTGTGATATCATTAAATGAATTGTTGATCTAATAAAATCAGGAAGAAATAGTTAAACGGTGCCTCATAGTAAAACACATATACAAAAACTGAATTGTCACAGACAATTTTAGACAAAATTTGAAATGCATTAATTTTCTATGCAGTTTCTGTACCCATAAACTCCCATGTGCCCACGTATGTAAAGGACCAATTTACACGTACTTTTTACAGAACTATTACAAATAGACCACGACGGCATGGTTACCGTGGAATGAAATATATTATGTCCAATAAAAAAATGCGTAGTGCCGCTTCTGGTGAACAATCAGGAGAAAACAAACCTTGTCAATGAAAATGTAAATGATTTGATTTGATTTCGGCTATTCTTCGCGAGATTAACGCAGAATATCGTGTTTCGCTTCATTTTGCAATCCATGTTTTACATCTATGCATTATTATTGTTTACATCCTGTTTTGGATGACAACCGGTGACAAGACACTGACAAGACTATCATTCACATCTGGTCACCGATGCTATGACGGGAACTTCTAAACTAAAGGACCCTCGAACATGTCGGATATTTTTCTCCTCCCCTTTTGGAGGAATGGAGGAGGAGCGCGAGGAGCTAACGCGGAAATACTTCCCCCAGATTCACCACCTGTGCAACTCGCGGGGAATTCAATTTGTGGCTGTGGACATGAGATGGGGAATCACGTCGGAGGCGGCTGAGAACGCCCAGACTGTCAGCATTTGCCTCAGAGAGCTAGATCGATGTGATATTTTTGTCGGATTCTACGGACAGGTATGCGTTATTAATTTTGGCAGTTATATCGGGCACAAGCAGCGATGTTATCGCGCTGTTACTAATGTAGTCTGGTAGGCCTAGATGAAAGCAAGTTTCAATACCAACTTGCATTTGAGGCCGCACAGTGTTTTATTGCTGATTTTATACTTTTAAGATATGTGAATCTATAAACAACTGAATGCCAATTGTATTACCGTATTGAATAAAATTTGTTTTTAAATTTATCCTTGGAATCTCAATGACCATGTGGAGGAAAAATATGTTTTTCTGTAAGTAGCACCAAATGAGGTATCCCTTCCTGTACAGACTTTACATTATCTACTCATGTTTTACTTCATCTGCATGAATGATGTAGCACAATGGTAACACATTTGTACAATGTTGTACAACTGATTTATTACATATTCATTGCAGTAAGCATGAGTAATTGTATCAGAGATAAGTGGGATAGAATACTCAGATCAAATGACAAACCAATGAAGCATCGTCTGCTAGGCTAAGAATATCAACTGTAATAAATAGCTGCATTAAACTTTATTTATTGTTGAAATTGATAAAAATCAATTATATATGCATTCATGTATTCCTGTTTTCAAACAATATGCAAAATATCTCATGGAAAAAATAGGTCCATTCACATGAAATGATAGGTTGATGAAAAGTGTATAGACTAGTTTCTGAACAACTAGTCATACCGCAACAGGGTCTCTACTGACTATGTGTGTAGGGAAGAGTGTTGTTTGTTTTTGTTGGTCTCTAAAGTGATTGAGCACAGATCAAAGTTAATCCGATTGATTTCCTTGATTTATAGATACTGTTTTCCTGTGAACTTTAATCCTTTACATTAACCTTAATGGGACAAGATATTTTGGCAACATGAGCCATAATCTTCATCAGAATATATGTAACCTCCCATATGTTAGACGGTCAGTTGTTAGACAGCTTCAAACAACAACATGGATGCACAGCTAAATACCAACCTGTTACCTTAGATAGGTTATGGAACAAGGCAGGTAAAAAGGCCCCCATCTTCTCGAGGCAAGGGCCTGTTATTTTAGAAACACTGGGACTGTTAAATTGGTCTTATAAGACAGGTAGCAATTTTCAAATTTTAAAAAAATTCTTTATGTTAAAATATAAATGATGATAATATTATTCTTTTTGTTTTAGCGTTATGGTTGGCATGGGATTGACAATAAAAACATCCAAAGGAACATTGACAATGCAGTGGGCCGCTATCCATGGCTGGAGGACTTCCGAGACAGGAGTGTGACAGAGCTAGAGTTTGTACATGGACATCTCAACAATCCAGGAGCTCTGCCAGCATGCATCTGTTTCAGAGACAAGGTAGGGAAGCTTATTATCATTAAGGGGACAACAATTAAAATTTCTGAGGTGAGGAGGAGGGGGTCAGAGGTGTCACTGTGAAATATGCTTAGAGTCAGCACCTTAATTAGAACATGAATTAGCAAATATCACACATTAATAATTTGATAAGAGTAAAATTGTCCATATTGCAATTAACTGTATTGAACTTCGGAAAACATGATATGAAAGGAATGTCAAAGTATGCAAGAAGTTACAAAACCTTCATGTGTTATCAGAGCTATGATGAAGAGAGGGCATCAATCCTAGAAACCTCTGGTGATGACAAAGGAGCCAAGCGGTATCAGAGTGAGGGGGATGAGGCATCAAGGAGACTAGCATCTCTGAGGGACAGGATACATGACACCAGAGACAAGGTAATAGACATAATATACAGTGTTAAACATGACAAGGGACAAGGTAATGGATGTGGTATTAGCTGAGTTTTACATCACCAGGGACAAGGTAATGGACATGGTACAAACTGTGTTATACAACATCAGGGACAAGGTCATGGACATGGTATAAACTGTTATATAACTTCCGGGACAATGGACATGGTATAGGCTGTGTTCCACAACATCAGGGATAAGATAGACACAATTTTTATGGATAACAACTTCTTTAATACTGTAAAAGGCGACGTTTCGGTATAGATCCTTATACCGTTGTCAAGCAAGACTGAATGAGGGACATAGTGCATAATATATATAGCAAGTGGAGGATTAACAGTAGAGGATTAACAGTAAATTGTGTCTATCTTGTCATCCGTCAACTTCTAAGTAATGCCTATCAAACAATCAGGGACAAGGTCATGGACATGGTATAAACTGTTATATAACTTCCGAGACAAGGTGATGGATATGGTATAAACTGTGTTATGCAACATCAGGGACAAGGTGATGGACATGGTATAAACTGTTCTATAACATTATTGACAAGGTTGATGGCATTAAAAGGCATATCGGATTGTAATGCAAGGGCAATAACTTTTGTTTACATCATTTGCTGATGGAAATATTTTAGATAAGAGGGTGAAAGTTATGCTGGTAGAATAAATTCATTGTTAATCGGTCCCTCTAGGTATATGGTGTGATGTACCCATGTGCAGGCCTATGTACCCAAAGCCTATTGACTTAGGTACATAGACTCACACACAGATTACATCACACCATCTGTGACCGGTCTTGAGACCAGTCGACAGCTAATAATGTTTTCTTTGTACAAAAATACTTTCACCTTTACACGAGACATTTATTTGTGGAGACACTTCTTTGAATATTAAGATTTGAAAATAAGTTGTTTATTATACCATATGTCATTTGATGTTTAACATGACCACTGTCTTAACTAGGCAGTTGTCTGATACTTATTTCTATGTCATGCTCATTGGTGTTGACAGACATTGGCTGTGCACATGGACTATCTCAACCCTAAAGAAGTAAGTACAGCTGGAATTTTCTCATATTGAATAGTGGCATGTTGCTCATTTTGTCTACTGACTTATTGCCAGTATTGTCTGCTGACACATTGCTTGTATTGTCTCCCGACACATTGCTTGTATTGTCTGCTGAGACATCGCTTGTAGTGTCTGCTGAGACATTGCTTGTATTGTCTACTGACACATTGCTAGTATTGTCTACTGACACATTGCTAGTATTGTCGACTGACACATTGCTTGTTTTGTCTGCTGACACATTGCTTGTATTGTGTGCTGATGCATTGCTTGTATTGTCTGCTTGTCCCTGTTCCTGCAGGGAGCGAAGCACATGTTCACAGCTATCTGGGAGCACCTGAACAACGTGATGCTCACCCGAGATGGGGACGAGGCAGAGTCTGAGAGGCTCCTGGAGCTGGCTGATCATCATGCCTTCATGGCGTCCAGACAGGCTCTGTACATCGGTGGCGACCACTACTTCCAACAACTTAACACAGTTCTGTCCTCAGGTGAACAAGCCAGTTTGGAAGTATCACAAACTTTAGGGATACATTTTGAAAACATGACCTAAGTTGCAATTCTTTATCAACATGATCATGATCATTCGTAGTTTTGACATTTTATTCCTTTTAGCATGTTTTGCTACAACCATGATGAAGTATCTATTCTACCTTATTCTGACTCATACTCATTGCTTTAGCGTACCAGTACAAGTATAAATGATATTTTTACTCTAAGAAATTATTGTTTTTAACTTATCCTGCATTACTCCTAATTGCAAATACTGCTTTCTTTTGACAGAAAAATGAAGCTGTGTGAGGTCCAGGTAAAAAAGAAGTTCCAATTTGTTGTAAGGCAGACCCCATCACACAGTACTCATGTGACCATGGAAATGAGGATATCACCGATCTCCACATTACTGCTTGTCACAAGGATGAATAGTTGTGTTTAATAACCTGCTCCAGCTATCTGTGTTCATCCTTGTGGTTGTTTTTTTTTTCATGATTTATTTGTGATTATCTCCTCCTTCTGGTTGATGTCTTCATGTTTTACAATATATTTTTGCATCAATATTTTGCACATGTTTGTGGCATATTGTCACAGTGATGTTACTTGTGCTTTGTTGTTCCAACTGTTATTCACTTTCATGGCTTTGTAATTGTTTAATATTACCTTCTATCAACCATTAATGGGTATTAAAGTTGTTTTATTGTTTTCACTGCCGTTATGTTGGTTTAAAACATTGAATTATTCTCTCTCTTGTTGGGAACATGTGGCTTAAATTGTGGATTTATGCTTGCTTGTTGTTCTGATTGTCGTGGCAAGAAGTCGCTAATGGATCCTCACCCCTTGCATTTAGACTGCACTAAGTTGTGCTCAGTGAAGAGAAAGTGTTCTTTTTGCTCCCCCTTATCCCCGCCAAGTTTCAACAAGTACCAATAGGTGTTCTGAAAGCATCATACCAAGATCAAGATTCCACTGTACCAGAGACTCCTGCAATGACGCCTCGACGTACCACCTTGGTTGGGAGCTGATCATGTCTTCCACGTCTTCCCAGGTGCCGATCCACATCCAGTTGGCTGCACCTTCCCAGGCTCCTATGATCTCTCCAAGGACCCTGACAGCCCCAGCGCATCCTGCAATGCTAGCGCCTGCACCAATGGGTCTCCTCCCTCCAGTGCCTGTGTCTGCTGCTCAAATGGGTTTTGGTTATCAACCTGCGCCTCCTGGATTATCAGCGCCTGGTTTCCTGAAGATACCTCCTCAGGCCCGGCCTTCACTGTTCATGGACTCCACCAGGATGCATGCTATTTATGCAATCAATGCTTCAGCAGTCCTGGGTGCCTGAGATCTATTTTCAAATTGTGTCTAAACTTCAGTCAGAGCCTGTGCCTTGGGCGCCTTCTACGTCTCAAGCGGCTCCTGCACCTCCAACATCTCCTGAGGTCCCTATGCCTCCTGCTCCTGTAGTGCCTTCGCCACCTGCCGTATTTCCGCATTACCACATTGAGACTTCTCATGACCAGAATCAATGTCAATGGTTCCCTGATGAGTCTCGACCTGCAGGATGTGTACCTGCATGTCCCTATCCATCCTAGTGACTGCCGATTCCTCAGGTTCCAATGCAATGGTGTCCACCACCAATGGGCAGTCCTCCCAGTTGGCATTTCAGTGGCCACGTGGCATGTATCCCTCCTATCTCCACCTGTGGATCATTCAGTTTGAATCATACATACATGATTGTCTACTGAATCATCTGGATTCGGCAACCTTGCTTCTTCATCGTGATTTTACCAGGCGCCTCCTCCATCAGCTGAGATGGATAGTCAACAAGGTAAAGTCAGACCTCACCCCACTGTACTTACTTCAGTTCATAGGAGCCCTGTTTCAGACCTCTTATCAGTAGCTCGGGACAGGTGGCTCAAGATACTGCTTCATCAGAGCCTTCATGGATGGATGCTTTTGGTGATCCGACTTGCTCTTTGCAAGTCACTACCTGCAGGACGTGGCCATGGAGGACGTTGAAGGCATACACAGTTTTGGCCCTCTGGTCGTCGCCCAGCAGGTCGCCAATCCCAGATGCCACTAACATCTCCAGTTGTCCAGAGACAGCCTTTCCCGACTCTCGCAGGGTTCACACACCAGACAGTGGGGCTTTATGCTACAAGCATTAACTTGGTAAGTCAGCTTTTAGATCTTAACGAATGCTGTTTTCTGTTTCCTTTTACCGGGATATCCGCTCATTCTTCCTTGGACATGACTGGTCCTTTGATTGCCGTTCCTCGCTAGAGCTGTGCTGGACGAATATTTCCTGATGGGTCACATCTGAAGCTATGCCCACCTCTGTACTGTCCGATTCAGATGCATTAAGGAGTAATGCAGGATAAGCTTAAACATTTGGGTAAAATCTAAATATTTTTTGCATTTATATGCTTATCCTACATTACTATATATCAGGACCTATGTTGTACCGGGGTGATGTGTGAATGGGTCTGCCTTACAACAGATTGGAACTTCTGTTTCAATTGGACCTAACAGAGCCCTGTTTCTCTGTCAAAGAAAGCAATAAATGTATTAAGGAGTAATGAAGGATAAGGATACAAATGTAACATATATTTAGATTTTTACTAATAGTTTTCCTTATCCTGACTCATACTAATTCCTTATCTCTCTCTATTTCAGAAAGGTAGTGGAACTTCCTGAAATGTGTTACCGGAGAACATAAAAACAGCTCACTCACATAAACCATTCGTCTGCTCATGTGCACCAGAACAGAAACATGTGACCAAGCCCGTATAATCGTCACTCTCTCAATTTCACAGCACTTGAGTGTTTGGGGAAAATTTCCGAGATATGTAATCCGAGCCATCCTATCAAAATTAACCCTTTGTCATAAATATTTTTGCTTGGATTACATTCGTCCTTTGTTCTGGTCCTTGTTTGCAGTACAGAGGAAGAAGATTTACTGTTAACGGAGGGAATTATCTCATTCTGCATCATCTTCTTGAGAGACGACTTCAATGAATGACTCAACACAGCATACCCCGTCAATGTCACAGAGATGTCACAGCTCCAAACCCTAACCCCTTGTTCCTTTTACAGGAAGAGGATGTGATCGAGTCTACCTTTGAAGAGGAGTCACCCCCAATTGGAAGATCATTCTTCTATCTGTGAGGATTATGAACTTCTAGCCTGGATCACTGATAGACACCCCATTAATTCACTGTCCAGAGACTCTTCACCTTCTGATACTTACTGTATCAAAGGGGAAGACAGTGTCACTTTGAATATTCCACCAATGAAACCTGTCTCACAAGTAGCGAAGAAACGTGATACCTCCTTCACCAAGGCCACTATAACTCGAGGACACCAGGTTTATCCTCAAAAAGTTCAATCTCCATGGCATGACACTCTTCCTCCGGGCCCCAGAAGTAGAGAAGGACTACACTCTTTTGTAAGACACTAAGATATTACAGAGTGGAAGACAAGAAGTTAGCACAATTTGATACGACTACTAGACGTTCCTTCTTCGGCCTAACAATGTCACATTCTATCAACAAGCGATGTTAAACGAGCTCAAGAATCCAATCAAGGACGTGGTGCAAGACTCAAAAGGCTGGATGTTGATCAAATCAACCCAGACGATGAACTCTATGTATAAACCATAATGCAGAGGATGTAGTTTTAAAGCAGCCCAATAACAAGTGAGGAGGAAAGTCTTCTGCCTTTCGTAGGCCACAAGACAAGGGGCCCCAAGCCTGGGATCTGAATGTGGCACTTAACCACCTAACCAGTAATGCCTATGAACCTCTACAACAAGTTGACTTTGAATATATAACCCAGAAGACACTATTTCTACTTGCCCTAGCCATTTCAGGCAGAATGTCAGAGGAACATGCAATTGATTTCTCATGTACAAGACTTGACAGCGGCGAACATGCATCTGCTCATCTGTCTGAGATTTCATCACCACGAATCAGCTACCAGGTCAACCTGACAGATAATTCCATATCCCTCTGCTCTCATCCATCCTGGGATCAGATCACTGTCGAAGATTTGTCACTATGCAGAGTTTGGGCATCACAGAGGACATGTTTCAGAAGACAAAGTCTAAGAAAACTGTTCATTCCATTATTACGTTATCCAGGAATAGTGCAGTAGAAGTCTCCAGAACAATCATCTTCTTCTGGATGAGAGCAGTTAAAGCCTACAAGACAGCAGGGCTGGATCCACCATCAGCATCCAGTCAGCACGAAGTGAGAGCCTTATCAATCCTAGCACTTAACAGAACTGCTCCATCCCAGTAATTATGGAAAGTTGTTTCTGGAGATTGGACACAGTCTTCGCTAATCACTGTCTCAGAGACTTCTCCACATACGATGTTGCTGAAATTCATCAATATGTACTGTTAGTAGTTGCACAACAACTGACAGTGCCTACTAGAAGATAGACCGTTCTACTAGTTCTCACCCATTATCACGCAGACGTCCTGATGTCAGGTTACTGTCCATTAAACAATGGGCAAGAGTCTATGTCCCCTGTTTTACTTCATAATTCAGAGCATGAGTGAAAACGAGTTTTATGTCCTCTTTAAACTTTGATTGTTTAAAGAGTAGGTAGTGGTACCCTGCATGGATTTAAAGAAAATTAAGAAGACTATCACATTCCCAAGGGGTTAATTGAACAGATCTTGTTCTGATTTATGCACACATGTGGAACCCACCACCTTCTGAGGGATTCAAGAAATTATTATGAGTCAGAATAAGATAAAATATGTATTTGAGTATACCAGCTTGGTCACACATTTCTGATGCGCATGCACAGGCCAGGTGTTCGTTATGGTGAGCTGTTTTTCTGTTCTCCGGGAACACAGTGTAGAAAGTTATCACTACCTTTTGGAAAAATGAGAGGGATTAGTATGAAGAGATTAGTAGCAATTAGTATGAATCAGGATTTAAATTATATTTGACTCCAAAAATAAATGTTGTGAGGTTCAGTTTGTATTGATAAGCACTTAATAAACTTTGATGAATCAGTTGACAGCATACATTAATATCATAGTCATGTGTCAACCTTCAGCTTTAAAGGCATTTTATGTTGAATACAAACATGATCTTATGGAATGGAATATATTTGTGGAAAGTAGTATGTTTCATGTTCTGCTTACAGATATAACAGAGAAGGTTGTCCTGGTGGCAGAGGCAGGGCAGGGGAAGTCATCGCTTCTGGCCAACTGGGTCTCTCAGGCCCAGGACTCAGATCCAACAGCAATTATAGCCTACCACTTCATCGGCTCCAGTAAAGATAGTAGCAGTAAGTCCCAGTGAATTCTGTCTTCAGGGCATAATGTAATAACACTACTCACATCAGAGGGCCATGTACTGTGCTAACTCTTCCTGGATTCTGACATCAGAGGTCCGTGTACTGCAGTTACTCTTCCTGAATTCTGACATCAGATGTCCATGTTCCGCAGTAACTCTTCCTGAATTCTGACATCAGATGTCCATGTTCTGCAGTAACTCTTCCTGAATTCTGACATCAGATGTCCATGTACTGCAGTAACTCTTCCTGAATTCTGACATCAGATGTCCATGTTCTGCAGTAACTCTTCCTGAATTCTGACATCAGATGTCCATGTTCTGCAGTATCTGTTCCTGAATCTGACATCAGAGGTCTGTGTACTGCAGTAACTCTTCCTGAAATCTGACATCAGAGGTCCATGTACTGCAGTAACTCTTCCTGAATTCTGACATCAGACGTCCATGTACTGCAGTAACTCTTCCGGAATTCTGACATCAGACGTCCATGTACTGCAGCAACTCTTCCGGAATTCTGACATTATAGGTCCATGTACTGTACGAACTCTTCCTTAAATCTGACATTATAGGTCCATTTACTACAGTTACTTTTCCTGAATTCTGACATCAGAGGTCCATGTACTGCAGTAACATTTCCTGAATTGTCACACAAGAGGTCCATTCAATAACTCTTCGTGAATTCTGACATCAGATCCATGTTATAACTCTTCCTGAATTCTGACTTAGAACTTGTTGATAGAACCAGTTGTGAATTGAGATGATTACAAAACTATTTGTGTCAACTTGACCCTTTACTTTCACAGCAAAGACAAACATCTTGAAACGTTTGACAACAGAAATCACAGAGGCTCTACCAGAAAAGAAACAGGAATCCTCAGAATCAAAGACCGACGATACAACAAAGAGTACAGACAGTGAGGGAAAAAAACCTGCCGTAGAAGACACGGGGAAGAACAAGGGTCAAGGAGATCAAGGTGAAGTAACCCTGGAAGACACAGATCAGGATTCAAAGGGCAGAGTTGAAAGTTCAAAAGAGAAAGAGGATGGTTCTAAGGACAAGGCTGATACAAATAACAATTCGGAGGACAACAAGAAGAAAAGTGAGAAGTCGAAGGATGTTCGTGAAATGATGACTCTGTTGATGGGGGAACTAGATAGGGCAAGGACAGAGGGAAGGGTGGTTGTCATAGTGATTGATGGACTAGACAAGATAGAAGAGACTTTTGGGAAGATTGCTAAGGTATGTTGCAAAGGTCTCATAGCATAAACTTGTCTTTCAGTGTTTTTTCAGTATATTCTAGTTATAACATCCACTAAGTGTATTTCTATTTTCTGTACAAATTGTAATGGAAGAAACTAAAAAAAGAGATGTCATAAGTTGTTTTCTTGCACAATAATCATTGCAGATTTATTTATCTAAATTTCAGCAATGGCAGCCTCAACAATTTTTCGGAATTAATGAATGAAAATCAACAATGTAACACTAAGCATTATCGTTTCCTCTGTACTTTGGAATGTCTCATATTTTCATTCAAATATTAGGATGGTTTGGCTGCAGATTATGGACTGACTATCAATGTCAGCAAATTCTGTTTTTCCAATTCTGTTGTCAAAAACAAAGTTGCCAGTATTTGAATACACATATAGCTATGAACTATCCTTATCTACACCAACTGCTTATCTGAAGAGGTCTTAAGCTTGGCCATATACTAATTGTTTGATATTTTGTGTCCATAAAAGACAAGATGCTGTTATCAGCAAAATTAACTGCCTCCTGCTTTGTTTTAAGGATAATATATGATGAAAGCAATTTGCAAGTGATCTAAATGATGAGGACAGAACCTCACGATTTTTTAATTGGAATTGTTTGTATCATACTTTGTTTTCTAAGTCCATGGCTAAGTTATTGATAGTCAGATTGATAACAATATTTCATATAGCTGACATTTTCTTTCAGTAGTCATGAAAGATTAAATGTAGGAAATATGAAAAGCTTGCAGAAACTTTAAAAACGAAACTTATGTAAACTTTATAAGAAATGTTTGATGAGTTACCATGGTTACAGCCTATGTAATTATCTCTCTGCAGCCTGTGTCCTGGTTACCAGACAAAATTCCAGATAATGTGAAGATTGTGGTGTCAGTGTTGGACACTGAGCCAGGCATTATAGAGGAGCTTGTGACTGCAAGGAAATACCGGAAGATAACCCTAGGGGGCCTACAGCTGGAAGACCGGACGCAGTTATGTGAGGTGAGTTTCTCTAGTCTGTCTGTTCTGTGTACTGAGAACTCAGCAGGATTGTAGAAGTCAAGTTTTGTCTATTCAATGTAAACAGGGAACTCTGAAGGAGAGGGGGGTAGGCATTGTCTAGTTTGTCAGTGTACAGAGAACCCTGAAAGGAGGTGGGGTGGGTGGGTAGGCATTGTGTAGTAGTTTGTCTGTCAGTGTACAGAGAACCCTGAAGGAGGGGGTGGGGATTGGGGGTGGGGGTAGGCATTGTGTAGTTTGTCTGTCAGTGTACAACAGAGAACCCTGAAGGAGGGGGCAGGGATTGGGGGTGGGGGTAGGCATTGTGTAGTTTGTCTGTCAGTGTACAGAAAACCCTGAAAGGGTGTGTGGGGTGGGTAGGCATTGTGTAGTTTGTCTGTCAGTGTACAGAGAACCCTGAAGGAGGGGGTGGGGATTGGGGGTGGGGGTAGGCATTGTGTAGTTTGTCTGTCAGTGTACAACAGAGAACCCTGAAGGAGGGGGCAGGGATTGGGGGTGGGGGTAGGCATTGTGTAGTTTGTCTGTCAGTGTACAGAAAACCCTGAAAGGGTGTGTGGGGTGGGTAGGCATTGTGTAGTTTGTCTGTCAGTGTACAGCGAACCCTGAAAGGGATGGGGGTTGGGGGGGTGGGGGGGTGGGATAGGCATTGTGTAGTTTGTCTGTCGGTGTACAGAGAACCCTGAAGGAGAGTGGGGAGGAATTGTTTTACTCTCTCTGTTCTGTGTACAGAAAACACTGAAGGAGAGTGGAAAAGAGTTGTCCAAGCAACAGCTGCAGAGGATTGTTGACAAGGATCAGACTGAAAACGCCCTCTTCCTGAAGATTATTATAGCTGTAAGTAATTTGTGCCAAAATTAGTTGTGTTGCGAAACAAAATTTTGCTAAACATCTGTAAATGCACTACTGAGTCACCAGATATTCTGGTTTGTTTACAGGCTGCCATGGCTTTGCAGGAGTACTGCTGTGCTGCACCATGCAACAAACAAACCTTACTCTTTGCGCGAATACCTGGTGCTGTCACTGATTTTCACAATCCATTCATATTATTTTCACCAGTTTTTCTTCTTGTGCCCAATGCAATCTATTTTGGCAGATAATCGAGACTGGTTGTCTCAGGCAATGACGTTTTATATTTGCTATAACCTGTGCTATCAGCATTTATTTCTGTGTCATCATTTTATGAACTGGATGAAAACAAGTAAAGCTACTTACCTACCTTCATACCCACCCATCCACCAACTACATGCCTCAACATCTAAAGATTTGTATCAGAAATCAAATGACATCTGCACTTAACAGTCGTTGTGACACCATGATCAATATTTTAGAGGTCACCTTTTTGTCACCTTTGTTGCCTATTCTCTTTGACTTGCAGGAACTGTCTGTGTTTGGGTCGTTTCGGAAACTGGATGAAAAGATAGATGACCTTTTGACATCTAACAGGTAAAAATTGTGTGCAGCGATTTAGTAGGAGTTATGAAAAGAGAAATGTTTTAATGAAGTGGAGATGTATACAAATACAGAGTATCTGCATTGATTTGTAGTCCATGTCAGTCAATATTAACCAGGTTAATTTCATATGTGAAAAATGATTCTTTTACAGCATTCGTGATCTTTGTGTGAAAGTCCTGGAGAGACTGGAGTCTGATTACAACACAGCAGAACAGCCAGATCTTGTACAGGAGGTGGGTAGCAACCATATAGATAACAAGGCACATGTACATTAGATAGCTATTAGCAATGTTGTTCATTGAGTGGCTAACAACAAGATGTAAATTTGGTGGATGAGAACAAGAAATTGCGTAACATCTGGAAACCAGTATTGAACAACACAGACTGTGACGCAGTAGGCCTAAATGTGAAGTTGCGAAAGGTGGACAAATATGAATTTGTACAGTTAGGATGGACCTAATTGTTCAACTGTTTGTTGTAGGTACTGAAGTTACTTCAGGTGTCTCATGAAGGTCTGACTGAAACGGAACTGAAGGAGATACTGGATCTCTCTCCCCATGTGTGGTCACCGTTGTACTTTGCCCTGGAGCAGTATGTGGTTGTCCAGTCAGGACTGATCAGGTCACTGTTTGCCTCCTATCTCATCAACTCTACTGTCTTGGAATGTTTGTTATTTGTTAGCTGAGAGTATTGAATTTCTTTTAATAATTATGTAAATATACTTAATATATTTCATTCGAGATAAAAACAAATATTAATACAAAATGTGTCAGTTTGACCTGTTGAAGACAGCAACTGAGAAACGGTTGCCACTTTCACCACATAATCTGATATTTGAATTTACGTCTTATAAACTTAACTACATAAACTGACGTTCTTGGATGATTTGACCAGGTTATTTTGTTACTTTGCACTAATGAGAGACATGTATGAATCTTTAGCCAGATTTAGATTTTACATAAGGTATATTAATGAGAAATTATGTCTTCACCTAAAATAATTGTGATGGCTGCCAGAAATTTACAATAGGAACTGTGTGGCTATTCTGGAAAACTGAGACTTTGAGCTGTGTCCCTGCTTGTCAACATGGTGTAAGCTGATATATGGTCTAATTGTTGTTCAGTTGCTGAAATATATGTGTAAGTAAGTGCAGGAACAGTTACTGTGTTTGTGTAAAACATGAAAGATTTTGTCCTTATGTACTTTCAGTTTTGCTTTCTCTGAGCTTGGTAAAGCTGTGGCGGAGAGATACTTGAACTTGACAGAAGACAGGTAGGAAATGTGGGGATTCCAGGTCAGGATAGATCTCTAGTACATCATGTTTGTCTCCCTATGGGGATTCTGCATCAGAATCGATCCCCAGTATCTCATGCTTGTAACCCTGTGTGCATTCGGGGTTTAAAATCATTCCGTCAGGGTTTAAGATCAATCTGTCATGCTTATTATCACACTTTGCCATTCTGGGTCAGAATAGGTACAGGATACTCATGTTTGTCCCCCTTCTCAGAAGGACCCAACTTTTCAGCATGTTCCCAAAATGGAATTAAAGAAATTCCAGTTCATGTTAATATGGTTATGACTTATACATATGTAACTTGGGGGCGGTCGGGTAGCCTGGTGGTTAAAGCATTAGCTCGTCATGCTGAAGACCCGGGTTCGATTCCCGACATGGGTACAATGTGTGAAGCCCATTTCTGGTGTACCCCGCCGTGATATTGCTGGAATATTGCTAAAAGCGGCGTAAAATCAAACTCACTCACTATAACTAAATGGTATGGCTTTGTAGAGTTAACTTGTATATCACTGATAAAAGGACCATAAAGAAGAAGAGGCCTGATACTTAGTTTTATATTATGCAATGTCAAAATATGTCCGAATGGAGTATATTTTGAAGAAAAAAAAGAACCTTAAATGAATCCCAATGTTTGAATAAAATAATCATTTTTGTCCCAGTGTACCTGCCAAGGGCGCTTACTTTAGAATCCTTGATAATTTCTTCTTTTCAGATCAGCTAGTGCAAAATGTCTCATCAGCTACTTTGATAAAAAGAGAAAGGTAAGCTGTACCACCAAGAATAAATATCTGTGAATGTTTCCAAATCATTACCCCATGTGATTATAATTTCACATTGTGCTAAACTTAATAGAAATAGAGGCTGTTTGTGTCAGGACGGTAATATTTGATTAGTTTATGTCTTTAGTGAATCATGCAATTATTATCAATATTTTAACAGGCATTTGACATATCTCCTACACCTGCAAAGTCATTGTTGAGGCGACCTGCTATGGAGTTGTCATGGTTACAGAAGCAGATCGATGATAAGGATGGTCTGACTACAACGCTCAGCGATCTGCTAATGTTTCATTTCCTGGTCGGGTATGTTCTGAAATAAAGTATTATGAAATAAATATGTCAAATGTCATGTATGTGGTCAATGTATATATGTATCCATTACTATTCAATATAGATAGCTACGAATACATGA
This sequence comes from Haliotis cracherodii, assembly GCF_022045235.1. Lineage (NCBI taxonomy): Eukaryota > Metazoa > Mollusca > Gastropoda > Lepetellida > Haliotidae > Haliotis > Haliotis cracherodii. Next base: position 30,976,362 of record NW_027266308.1, read on the forward strand.
TAAATCGCTACGAATAATGATGAACAAAGCATGGTTTATTTCCCGTTAAAACACTGTTCTAACATTTTCTGGAGATTCAAACATGCTCTCACAACCATGATGACATTGTAAATTGAACAACATTATTTTTTAGAGGGAAGGGTCTAGCAACTTGTTCCCAATAGATGTAGCTGTGAAATGTTGACAAATGCAATGGCCAAACGATCGCATCCAAGGGTGGGAGAGATATGACAAAATGTTTTGGGAGAAAAGGTACAGATAATCAATGTGAAAATTGTTAAAATATTCAGGAAATGCCAAACTTAACCCCCCAGTTCATAAAATGGCTTGTCCAACATTGCCTAGGTCACATTGTTTTGAGGGAGTCATCATTATTCATATAGGGGTCAATATTTTTAACACTTGTACAATATATTAACATCCTTAAAGAGACAGAACATAATTATGATATCTCATAAGAAAAATACGACTTGTGGTGATTGTGTATCATACAGTATCGTCGTTTATTTCTTTATTAGAATGCTAGTCTTCTGCTTTGGGTTTCAGGAAGAATGAATATGAGCTGTTTGAGTTGTGGAAGTCAACTGGTCACACGTTTACAGACATTGCTGACATGTATGTGAAGTCGTTTGACAAGGCCCTGGTGGAAGTTTACTGCCTGGAGAAAGACAGCCTCATTGAACCCAAAGATCGGTCAAAAACACCTGGGCAAAGAGTAAGTCACACTGATCCTGCAGCCTGAAGTACAAGCTACACATATACTTTCTTCTGTTTCATGGGTTGGCTGTCAATGTTGTATTGTGGTAATGTATGAATCTTGCTTGGTATTAGTGCTGGACTGTTGCTTGGTTTCATTGCTTGACTATTGCTTGACTGTTGCTTGGTGTCAGTACTTGATTGGTGCTTTTTGTCAGTGCTTGATTGTTGCTTGATGTCAGTGCATGACTGTTGCTTGGTGTCAGTGCTTGACTGTTGCTTCGTGTCAATGCTTGACTGTTGCTTGATGTCAGTGCTTGACTGTTGCTTGATGTCAGTGCTTGACTGTTGCTTGATGTCAGTGCTTGACTGTTGCTTGAAGTCAGTGCTTGACTGTTGCTTGATGTCAGTGCTTGACTGTTGCTTGATGTCAGTGCTTGACTGTTACTTGATGTCAGTGCTTGACTGTTGCTTAGTGTCAGTGCTTGACTGTTGCTAGGTGTCAGTGCTTGACTGTTGCTTGATGTCAGTGCTTGACTGTTTCTTGATGTCAGTGCTTGACTTTTTCTTGATGTCAGTACTTGACTGTTGCTTGGTGTCATTGTTTGACTGTTGCTTGACTGTTGCTTGGTGTCAGTGCTTGACTGTTGCTTGATGTCAGTGCTTGATTGTTTTGTTTGATGTCAGTGTTTGACTGTTGCTTGGTGTCAGTGTTTGACTGTTGCTTGATGTCAGTGCTTGATTGTTGCTTGGTGTCAGTGCTTGACTGTTGCTTGGTGTCAGTGCTTAACTGTTGCTTGAAGTCAGTGCTTGACTGTTGCTTTATATCAGTGCTTGGCTGTTTTTTGGTTGTCAGTGCTTGACTGTTGCTAGATGTCAGTGCTTGACTGTTCCTAGATGTCAGTGCTTGACTGGGTGTCAGTGCTGGACTATTTATGGGTGTCACTGCTTGACTGTTGTTTGGTGTCAGTGTTGACTGTTTTTGGGTGTCAGTGCTTGACTGTTGCTAGGTGTCAGTGCTTGACTATTTGTGGTAGTCATTGCTTGACTGTTGCTTGGTGTCAGTGTTTACTGTTTGTGGGTGTCAGTATTTGACTATTTACTGACTATTGCTTGGTGTCAGTCCTGGATTGTTGCTTGGTGTCAGTGCTTGACTGTTGCTTGGTGTCAGTGCTTGACTGTTGCTTGGTGTCAGTGCTTGACTGTTGCTTGATGTCAGTGCTTGATTGCTGCTTGGTGTCAGTGCTTGACTGTTGCTTGATGTCAGTGCTTGACTGTTGCAGGGTGTTTTTTCTTGTAAGTGCTTTTGGCATCAGGTGTTGAACTGTATTGTGTCCATTGTTTCAGCTGCTGTTCCTGTTGGAAAATGTGAGGTTCTTCATGGACATGGCAAGTTGCATTGAAGGAAGTATCAGGACCCTGAAGCGCATTACACAGTTATTGGTAAGACTGCAAAACTGGTGTCTGATGGGTTGGGCTGTATGCTGCAGCAGAATCTGGGATGGATGAAGGGCTGTGTTAGATGGTGTCTGGGAATGAGGGGCTGTGTTATAGATGGTGTCTGATGGGCTGGGCTGTATGCTGCAGGATAATCTGGGTGGATGAAGGACTGTGTTGGATGGTGTCTGATGGGCTGGGCTGTATGCTGCAGGAGAATCTGGGTGGATGAAGGACTGTGTTGGATGGTGTCTGATGGGCTGGGCTGTATTCTGCAGGAGAATCTGGGTGAATGAAGGGCTGTGAAAGATGGTGTCTGATGGGCCGGGCTGTATGCTTCAAGAGAATCTTGGTGGATGAAGGACTGTGAAAGATGGTGTCTGATGGGCTGGGCTGTATTCTGCAGGAGAATCTGGGTGAATGAAGGGCTGTGAAAGATGGTTTCTGATGGGCTGGGCTGTATGCTGCAGATGAATCTGGGATGGATGAAGGGCTGTGAAAGATGGTTTCTGATGGGCTGGGCTGTATGCTGCAGGAGAATCTGGGATGGATGAAGGACTGTGAAAGATGGTTTCTGATGGGCTGGGCTGTATGCTGCAGGAGAATCTGGGATGGATGAAGGACTGTGAAAGATGGTTTCTGATGGGCTGGGCTGTATGCTGCAGGAGAATCTGGGATGAATGAAGGGCTTTGTAAGATAGTGTCTGATGGGCTGGGCTGTATTCTGCAGGAGAATCTGGAGGGAAAGTGGAAGGAGGAGTCTCAGCGCCTGGAGCTTCTGGCAGAGCACCAGTACTACCTGGCCTGCAGCGACTGCGACAGTGGCAACTACAAAAGGGGAGAGGAGTTGCACAAGAAGGTGATGAAGTACTGGAGGACGTAAGTGCAGCAACCCTTTAGCATATTGTTTGGGTCTCAGGGTGCATCGCTTAGGTACAGATCCCTGTTTATGATTCTTGGTCTGTTAGCACCATACCCATGCTTGGCTTTGTCTTGTAAACTTTTGACTTTACTCCCACAAAATGATGACAAACCCTTTATATTTGACCCCATTTTTGAATTGATCCTGTGGAGATCTTGTTTGGACTTGCTTGTCGTAAGATGAGACTAAAGTGATAGGGTGGTCAGGTATGCTGACTTGGTTGATGCATGTCATCGTATCTCAATTGCATATATCGATGCACAGGATGTCAACCACTGAATTGGTCCAGACTGCATTAATTACACACTGCCGTCATATAACTGAAATATAACTGAGTGCTGCGTTAAACAACAAACAAATTATACAACTGAATTTCAGCTCACCAATATTGCCCTCTTATACTTTGTACTGTTAGCTATCAACATGGAGGTGAGGTGAGGTGAAATATGGTTTAGTGTCACATTCAAGAGTATTGCACTTATAAAGCGACTGACATGTGTTTGATAGAGGCCTGATTTATATACTGACTGTGAATCACTGGATGAATAAACCTCCTACCTTCCACTCTCCAGGCTGATGCTCTATCCACTATAGCATGGAGGTGTTCATCAACACATGGAATATTAGATACCTACAAGACAAGAAGTGTTCCAAAGAAACATTAACTTCAGTGAAATGCTTATTGAGATTACATTTAGTTGAGACCAGAATAAAGACAAAGAAATTCTGAGAATTACATCTATTACATTTCTGCCATAAATCCTGTATTTTGGCTTCAGTCACACTAACTAAACTTTTCATCAGTCCTCTTCACTGTCAATTACACACAACTAGTTGTTGCCAAGTAGCATCATAACCACCCAAGCTATGACATATGCAAGGCGGCAATCTCACTTTTTTTCCTGTGTGTGCTAGAGCCAACCCTTTGTAATAGTAGTAATGATCTAGGACATGGTAGTAAGTCACATTAATCTAAGATTATTCTAATAGTTTTCTATAATAACTGACAATAAGTAGATATTAGTAAGCTGCTTCTGGAGTGACGATCGCGCGCACGTAAGTATAACTGGTGCTTTGTGGGGTCAAAATGGAGTCTACCTTTACCCCCGGGTGCAAAAAGTGTGGTCGTTTCATGATCTTGGGAGATCCTCATAATGACTTCACGAAGTGCAGAGGCACTTGCACTTGCATTGAAAAATGAAATGTGAGAAGTGCGCCAACACATTTAAAAAAAACATCATCAAGATAGCCGATTCTGACCAAGGCTAAGAGGCACGAGGCTGCCAAGCAGAAGGTGGAGGTCATCACAGCAGAGAAATCGGCTTCCACCCGTTTCTCCCTCTCCAGTTGATCAACCATCTCCTGCACTCTCCATGAGTCTAATTTATCAACTCTTCAAAGAACAGCAGGAGATGATAAAGAACATGTTTGAGGCTAAGCTCTCAACCCTGGATGAAGAAATAGAGAGAATAAAGGAGATAGCTCCTGCAAAGAAGAATTCCCAGGTTACGAGACCACATAGGGATGCCATCTGTCAAATCAACACTCACAGCCGTAGGGCCTTCTCCAGTCGACCAGCCATCTGAGCCGTACGGCCGGGTATAAGCCAGCAGGCTTTTCCCTACCATGAGACAATACCGTACAGGCGTCGCACGGTATCCATGGACCAGCCATCCATGGCAAACCAAGCCAGCCAGCCAGCCGACCAGCCAGCCGACTATTAAGACACTGATGGTAGCAGCGGCTTACCTTATGAACTGGCGGCTCCCAAGCAGCTACATGAGATCGTCCAGCCAACCGTTCAACTGACCGGTCTGCCGACCGAGAAGATAACTAACATATGGCTACCGGTAGACACGGACCATTGCAAGCCGCATGGAGTTTAATCACACCTGATCATGGACACAGGAGGATGACAAACCCCATGTTGTAGACACGGAGGACTACTATGATTATCCACTCCCCATGGGAACTTCCCACGGTCACTCGGAAGTGGAAACAGAGTGCTTTGAAGATCAGGTTGACAACTCAACCCAGTAGGATTACACGTAGGGTTACACATTCGTAGAACTAACAGAATTATACCATCTTATGCCTGTACTCTTACCTCCTGTGACAGAGATGCCGGAATATGGGATATGTCATGCTTTTACATTGTCTCGTCAGACATTTGTCAGACATTACCCTGGCCTAGCTACGCAGGCAAGGTAGTAGACCAGATGTCCGATAGTCTAAACAAGCTCAAACATGATGAACGACTACCCTTACCTCCATTAAAGCGAAAGATATATATACGAGGCTCGGCTTCCAGAATTCCAAAGTTTGGATGAGGACAAGATGGTAGGCAACCCAACACAAGTATCACATTACCTCCTTCGCGGATTAAGGATCTGACATCGGTTTCCAGAATGGACATTGGTGGTCATGGGCGGATACAGAGGGGGGATGTGGGGGTGCGCACCCCCCCTTTTTATTAAAAAAAAAATCTTTGTTTCTATATAAATTACCACCAAAGACGAATAAATAGATCTTAACTGTGCACCCCCCCTTTTAAAAAAAGCTGTTTCCGCCCATGGTGCTTATATCAACCACCAGAATCAGACACATCATTCCACCATTACAGTCATCTTATGAAGCATAACCGGAGACACGCCCATGACTATGAGGACTGATCAAGACTTATTCTCCACCCAATTCTGGATGTCTTCACAACTATTATGGCTACAGCGTCAACAACTTTATTCCAAGATCTGCTCCAAAGCTGTCTCTAACCAAACCAAGAGGTTGATAATGTCATAACCCATATCAGCTCCCACGAAATTCAACGGGAAATTGGGACACGTGATAGACGAAGTCAGACAAGATACTACGGAACGATTCCAACCTAGCTGCCAAAGCCCATTGATCTTCCAATCCCCAGAAACGTCCCTGGGACCAGAAATCTTCATCATCTAAAACTCAGCTACATCAGAACATGATATTCTTGATCCAACTTATGACCTACCTAGGCTTCCTAGTCAATCCCACCAAGTCCAAAACCACTACAGTTCAAGACATCATATACATCGGAGCAAGATTCCAACTAAACAGGGGATATCTAACTAGAGGATTGATTCGACAAGACATCAAGATGATTCAATCACTTTCTAGTCAACCCGGCAAGTCTCTGAGGTGGTGGATGTCTCTTCTAGGCAACTTAACAACTCAACAGGATATGACCTTCAGAGGAAGGCTGATGCTACGTCCTCTACATACATGGATCAACTCTATGCGATCCTACAGCTTAGAGTTACCTCCTAGATTAGTACGAGACCTGCATTGGTGGACAGAGAGCATGTGATGAGAGTCATCCCTCTGACTACTCCGACACCTGAACACCATCTATTCACAGACGCATCAGATTCGGGATGGGGAGCCCATATGGACGATCTCATGGTACAGGGATCTTGGAACGGCAGAGAGAAGAACCTTCATATCAATCACAGGGAAATGAAGGCCATCTATTACGCCATCCTGGCATGGAAGATACATCTTTCCCAATTGTCCATCCTCATAGACACGGACAACACCACAGTAGTGGCCTACATCCAGATACAGGTAGGAACCAGATCCAGCTCCCTGATGACAGAGACTACACGATTGTTTGCCCTGGCAGACTCCTTCAATTGCCGGATGAAAGCGAGACATATACCCGGGAAACTGAACATCCTTGCCGTCACCCTTCCCTGCCAGGGGAGAGTAGTGGCAACAGAATGGACACTACATCCCCAGATGTTCGCTTGGATAACCAAGTTATGGAACACACCACACCTGGATCTATTTGCCGTCTGTCAGAACAACCTACTTCCGGTTTTTGTCAGCCCAGTTCCCGACCCAAGAGCTCACCAGATCGACGCACCATAGATGGATTGGACGGGTCTATTTGCTTACGCATTCCTGCCTTAGGACCAACAGTAGATCACCCAGACAGACTCTTTTGTCCCATCAGAGCTCTCAAGTTCTATCTCACGGCTACAGACCCACATAGACACCATCGAAGGAGACTCTTCTTATCTTGTAAGACCAATTCCAACAAGGACATCACCAAGGCTACATTAGCGGGCTGGCTAAAAGCTATCGTTGCATCAAGTTATACACAAGCTCAGAATTCCACGCCTTGTCTCGGATCCTGCTTAGCTCATGAAATCAGAGCCCTAGCCACGAGTCTCGCTTCATGGACATCAGTCTCAGTAGAACAAGTAGTTTCTAGCTGTCAGTGGGCCTCACAAAAAACCTTCAACAGTTTTTACCTGCGTGACGTGCAGCTGGACCCAAGAGGGCATATATGGTCTTAGTCTTATTGTCGTGGCGCAAACTATCATCCAGGACGGGGAGCGAGGATCCGACACCAGCTGCATCGGAGGGTGAGTACACCCTTGATTATCCTGTCTATTAGGTGTAGGATGGATTAGGAGCACCTTGAGTATCAACTGCCTCCAGTGACCGGAAGTGACGTCATCACCAGAAGTGAGATCATAACCTTAAGTGACATCATCACCAGAAGTGATGTCAGTATCAGAAATAGCAGAACAAGGTCCATCTGATCAGGAAATGACATCTTTGGGTAGAACAAACCTTGAGAGACGTCATTACCCAGTAAAAGGGAAGTGACAAACCAGAAGTGGCGTCACAACCGGAATTGACGTCAGCACCGGAAGTGACGTCGGCACCGGTATTAGTGTCACAAATCCTAATTTAACAAGAAATGACATCATTAAGTAGAAATAGATTAGAAATGACATCATTATTATGATCAAGATCAGCAAATAAAATAGTAATTCTAGTGAAGGTATCACATATTGGACTGATTCTTGATACATTTCTGATTTTCAACTCTTCAGGGGGAATTTCAGAGGAAATTATCTCCAGTTAGGATTAGAAACAGTAAATAATGGTTTCCAGAAGAGGATTACTGTCAATTACACAGGGAGTTACTAGAGGCAGATCCCTATGGGTCATTCTGGTATATTCTGGCATAGATGTAATAGATGTAGAGATTTCGTAAGAATTATCGAACAATAGTTATCATTATTAATAATTCTAAGAATACTACCTCCATTACATCCAAAGTACTCCCACCCACCTCCCCAATTCATCTACCTCTAGGAGTTAGATGTGGGGGGAAACTGAGATTGTCGCCACTGCATATGTCATAGCTTGGGTGGTTACAATGCTACTTGGCAACAACTAGTTGTGTGTAATTGACAGTGAAGAGGATGTCTGTTGAAAATCTGAAAAGTTTAGTTAGTGTGACTGAAACCAAAATACAGGATTTATGGCAGAGATGTAATAGAGGTAGTATTCTTAGAATTATTAACAATGATAGCTATTGTTCGAAATTTGATGTAAACAAACTATAATGATGCACACAGCGTTACACATGTTGATGTGTGAGGTAGCGGCCTCCTGATATCTGTAGCTCACTCAAATCAGTCAACAAATTTAGATGTCTGTAGTCTAGTCAAGATATTCATCACTTATCAAAATGTCTGGTTTTCTGTGTTTTAAGCTGAACTAGGGATACTTTTTGTCATGTCCGTTATTCTATGTTTAAATGTGTTTGGCATATCAGTAGCCTGCCTCATTAACTCAATTGCTCACTATTTATATAATTACTTATTTGAGCGATATTAAAACAGAAAATGTAAATTCCAACATGTCATACTTGGTACCCTGTAAAAAAAATGTAATTCCAATACATTTATTGTCCGGGAAAAAGTTATGAAATTGTGATCCATATAACATGTATAATACAAATGTCACTGCTCAAAGACAGACTTGAAGCTTCCTGTAAATGGGGAAAGCTCCTTTTCCAGCATAGGAGAAATGTTGGGGCTGTTGGTGAGGAGTCAAGTATCACTTTACAGAGCTTTGGAATTGTGAACAAAACATGTGAAATTGCGGACATGTGTCAATGCAGGATCCAGATTAATGAGGTTTAAGTACTTGAAAATACTTTGAATGAAGTTAGTTAAACTGTTCTTTTTTTCAGGGGCGTACAGAGTGGTGAGATTGATAAAAAGCTTGGCGAGGAGAGAATGGCATGGTGTTATAACGGACTTGGTCTCACCCACTATTATCAGAAGCAGTATATTGAGGTAATAGAGGCCTTCTTTAAAAAAATGAATTTATAGGAATTTTACTGAGATATTTTCAAGTTCAAATTGTTTAATCTTTGTTTTCTTTAACTTTTGTATAAATTGAAATATGTAACATTTTTAAAACTTATTCTATCTCACACAACGCATTTCATCCTTCTTCGATTCTGGTGAGGAAATGATCCTAAAACAGGACTCTGGAGCGGCATTATTATGGAATCAGGACAGATTGACCTAATGCGAGCCTTTGGTGCGCTTTACATGTTGTTTGCATGACTGTTAGGATGTGCTGCTGCAGCCATGGCAAAGAGGAGTTTGATGATATATGCTTTTGTCGCCCTCCGTGTGATAGCGTGAAGCAGGGGACATAGTATTCCTGACCAATTGTCTGTACATACGAACAAAAGTGTTGACGTGATATCTCAAGAACCAATAGGTAACTTTCATTCATAATTGGCATCAAAGTGTATATGGAGGATGTCCACATGCCAGTCGATTTGGGTGACATTGGTGACATTGGTGACATTGGTACATTTCATGTAGACCATGTTAATGAAGAATTGCAAGCTGGAAGAGGAAATCCTCCGTACCTGAAGGAAGCAACTTAGTCAAATTATCCTGGTGTCCTGGTTTCTTGCATGGGCAGTTACTGGGCAGTTACTGGGCAGTTACTGTGCAGTTACTGTTCACAAGTCACAAGGCCTTACATACAGTTCAATGGTTTGTGTTTTGACAACAGAAAAACACTAACCAAGATGAGGAAATACACCGATATGTCTCCCTTCTCATTCATTCCTTCACAAGGCATCTGATCACGGAGTAGCAATGCTACTTAAGAGAGATCTGAGTTACACACATCTTCATTGGCCAACATCTCTAGAGCTGATGGCAGTTATGGTTACACATTCAGAGACATCTGTATTGGTTGTTATCGTATACTGACCTCAAGGCCCACTTAGGAACTTTCTGCGTTTTTTGGATGAAGCTATATCTTCACTTCCAACAGGAATGGGAAAAACAGTTCTGACAGGAAACTTTTACATGAATAATCATGCACAACTCTGTCAGTTGGTGAACAGATTTGACTTTCATCTTATGCAAGGCAGTCAAAGATCTACATACATCAAGGGTTGAGAACTTGAACAGACACAACCAGTCTCTGTCTTCTTCACTGACCACTTCCTGGTGTTGGTGAAGATGTAGCAGGTTTGTAAACTCATGAAGCATAACATTACTTACTTGACTTGCAGAAAAAATTGATTTTTTAGGTTTTGAATTGAAATCTTTTTTTATGAAGGTATTCTATATTGTCCATCACATGAAATCACAACTTCCTGTTTTAGATTTTTATTGATATCATGGAGAAATATTGTGTGACTACTTTACTTAAATTTAAGGAAATTATGTATGTTATCGTTTTGTGGCGGCAGGGGCACATTGTCACACTGTTACAATGACTGCGCATGGAACCGTTCACACCAACGCACCTCATTTTTGTCTTCCTAGGCCTGCGATGAGACTTTATTGCAAAGAGACGACTCCCTGGACAGGCAGACCTGTTATTTACCATCCCTCAGCTCTCCTTGATTTTAGTCCAAGACAATCTAGAAGATCTATCTCTCTCCTTAGTGAGAACTTCAAGCAGCCGAACATATATAACGCTCCCCTTGTCGACAGATGTGACTAATGAAGTATCCCAGATCAGTGTTCTTTTGGCTGTGATCAGTCATCTTACAAGCCTACACATTTGTGGGCTTACCACCACCAGTGGCCTTCAACCTGCATGAGGCAGTGGCATCAACCATGGCACTACAAAGCAACTGTACATTATTGGCGGTAATGGAAGGTTGCTTGGGGAAGTCCAACACAGTTTTTACCTGAATGACATCTCCACCTCAGACGTACAGGACCTACACCAGTTTGGACCATTTGTACTGGCTCAACAACTGACAACAGCCCATCAGCTCAGATGAAGATGGATCCATCCAGCAGGATTCTGTTTCATATCATCTACCTAACAAAACAAATACTTGAGTCCTTCAGACGTGTTTGTTGGTTTCTAACAGTTGGGGTTCCCAGACTTGGTGTCTTCAACACCGAAGTTGTCACAATGCGCCTCCGTTTTGACGGTGTACCAAACGTATGTCAGCCGAATGTATGCACGAGGAGAGTCATACCAAAAGACGTTAAAAGATGGTACTTGTTATACTGCCTGGTGCTCCGCATTAAGGGGTTAAACAAGGACTGGTTGGCTCGGAGTGAGTATTCTGTGTCTGAGTAGGGTACCTCAGTGGGCCAGCACTGTAAAATAGGCATTAGTCTAGGCTAGTACAAGCAGACACACACATACATGCACATCGTTGTGTAAGTGCAATAATGTTGAACATGATGTTAAACCTCATTTCACCTCACCTCATGTACATCTCACGGTTGAGAACTTTTACAGGCTTGGGTATCTGCACCCAACCCTCCAACCCTGAGATAAAGACATAGTGTGAGATAGGATAGGTTTCAAAAATTTGAAAATTTTATAATGAATTGTATGTTTATACATGTAATACTAATCCTGTCTCACACGGATAACACCCACCCAACCATCCCTGCATCACAGTTACACCAGCCAGTACGCTCTACGAAAGGGAATGAATAAGCTGGGGACACCACATGATCAGACAGCACCAGATGCATGCGTTTGGAAGTCCATTGGTGGTGATGGTAACCATGGTTATGTTTTCTTTGTTTGTTTGTTTGTTGTTTAACAACGCACTCAACAATATTCCAGCTATATGACGGGAGTCTGTAAGTAATTGAGTCTGGACCGGACAAATCCAGTGATTGACAACATGAGCATCCATCCACGTAATTGGGATCAATGACATCCATCAACCAAGTCAGCGAGCCGGACCACCCGATCCCGTTAGTCGCTCTTACGACAAGCATAGTCACCTTTTACGGCAAGCATGGGTTGCTGAAGATCTATTCTATCGTGGATCATAACAGGCCACCATGGTTATGTTGGGATATGTCTGGGTGAGGTGTTTTGTTAAGCTTGAAACATGTTTTGGGATCATTTCCTCACCAGGATTGAAGAAGGTAGGTGAATAGTGTGAGATAGGATAAATATGCATTTTCTCATAAACTTTTCAATATTCAGGTGTCATGTGTGTGTATTTTTATATCAAATGATTCTGTTATATTCAGGGAGAAATGATGTTCAGGGACTCTCTTGCCATTCATGAGAAGCACAAGAATATCTGTAGTGCTGCAGATTGCTGGACAAATATTGGTCTGATCAAACTTGGTTTGAAGAAACCAAAAGAGGCTATCAAGATCTTTGAGGAAGCTTTAAGAGTAATTAAAATTAACGATAATTGATTTATTATTTTTTTAATAGATTTTTACCTGGTGCTCACAAAAAGATGTTAAACTTTGGCATGGTATATCAGTGGGCTAGCACTACCCGACATAAGATGGTACAGTCAGGACAGAAACCAGAAACTTATCTCCCCTATGGGAATTCCAGGACAGAATACACTCTTAGCACCCAATGCTTGTCTCCAGGACAGAATATGCCCCCAGCACCTAATGCTTGTCTCCCCTATGGGAATTCCAGGACAGAATATGCCCCCAGCACCTAATGGAACAACCTACAATATTCCTGCCTGCAGACTAAATAAATTAATATGGACCAGAATATCCAGTGATTTCTATAAGTAATGATTTGCAAATGATGACATGCAAGCCCTAATGTCTGACCTGTCCCATTAAGTTGCCTTTTAGGACGGCCAATGTGAACTATACTAATACCCTCAAGGCTTTCCTGTAGTAAACAAGGTAACTGTTTTATCTCCAGCTGTATGAGGAACACTATTTTGACTCCGTACCTCACAGCATTGGGAACGTGTACACCAACCTGGCCCTGGCATACAGACGGGACAACCAACTGGATCAGGCGGAGGAATTCTACCAAAAGTAAGTCTTTGATAGGCACTTATATAATGACATGACACCAATAGGCTGGGCTCCTCTATCCTGCGTGATAGAGGAAATTGAAATTAAAACAAGATATGTTAATCGGATGAAATGCTCATGGAACTGGATGTACTGATTGACTGCAGAAAGCTAAATTCTTGTAAGTGACCCCAATGCAGCAATTGCTGCCCTGCAACAACGGTTGCCAAGCAACCCATGTTGCTTACCAATGCAGCGAGGAAATACAGCCAAGAAATTGATACCTGGTCAGGGTAGACTTGTCAAAGCGTACAGATGCTTGAGTCTGACCCTGTGGTCGTAATGTTAAGTGTACTTTAATTGAAGCCACTGGACACAGATTGTGGCCAGGTATGGCAGAAATAGAAACCACAATACCTTGGGACAGCCTGTCCTCTTTCACCAGACAGATATATGTACCAGGTGAGTGATCGGAACCGGCCAGATGTCTCCCAGGTTCTGTGATGCACTGAAAGCTTGGAACGCTAAAGTTCCTGCCTAGTCAGTCGCCCACATGTTTGCTGCCATGGATTGCCATCAAAGCCTCTCTGGCTCAATTGTTATCTCTGGGATGGGATGGTGTGTGAGTTACAGTTCAGTGACATAATTCTGGGTGCTGTTGAAGACCGTTTTTTCCTGTCAGCAAAGGCTGTGCCCCACAGACAATTGACATACACTGTCAGAAACAACTTCTGTAGGGTCATGTCACGAGTTGAGCCATCCTTCATCCACTCACGAGGGCAGAGACCATTTGCCCAGTTAAAGTATGCCCTGAACACTATGGTGCTGGCCGCATCTGTGAATAGCTTCAGATATGTATCGTCGGCCCAGTTTTGATTCTGAAAAACTGACATTGTTAAAACCCACCAGGAACCCTAGCCAAACCTCTAGGTCCTCCTGAACACCCTATATGATGTCTATGGCAAGACAATGTACCCATGGGTATGGCCTGTATAGCAGTACCCTGCTAGGGACGCATTCACACGTGCAACTCGCAGTAAACACAAAGTTCGAGGATTTATTCAGATGCATGTCAAATACGGGAGCCATCGCACATCACACAACAAATATAGTTACTCAAATACACATCGTAGACTCCGTGAACACCATGGTTCCTCTTCATTTACATCGAACATCGCAGTTTTCCCCAATTCTCAACCGTATTGCCGATCACCTTTCCAAAGCAGAGGATTCCAAAGCTAGTACCAGCTCATCACGTCCTAAAGACAATCCTGTCAAGCCTTTAATTTCTGTCACAGACGAAACCCTCTCAGACAGCTTCCTTACAGACGATTTGTTGACTCATGACCTGTCTACCACACCAAACAAGAAGATACGCTGGTCGATACGCAGATACGCTGCACTCAGTCTGTCTGACCAACCGGGGTCCCGCTCTCGTTATACCAGCGACTGATTGCGCCAGTCCATTTAAAATCCCGCTCTTGGATTCATCTCTCTCTACTCCCCCGGGGGCTGGAGATATAACTTCATCACAGCTCGTTTGAGATCGTCACACTTCGGTGCAACGTTCACCCTGCAAGACGACATATCGGCACTCCCGCTCCCACAATTGGTGGTCTCGCTCACAGGATCGGCATTTTCGATCGAGTTACCATGCTCGCTCCTCGGCTGATATCGAATGCTCGCACCATGATTGTCATCATTCACGTTCCCGATCATCTTCAACTGACCACCCGTCGGACAGTTCTCTCTACGGCAGAGATCGGTCATCCATTGTTGAATATCACCATAGTGGCTATCCTCATGTGACCTTTTCGGCGGTTGATGCCTACGCGGCACATCACAAGGTGCCTACCCAATCTACCATGACTCTTATTACTGTGTCCCGGATACCCTTACTCATTCACATTTTCAATAATTTATCTGAAACTGCTAGGGCTACATTATGCTGAACTTACAATGTTATAAATGTTGCTTGAATAATACTTATTTGTGATTAGTCTCTGATTTGATGCGATCAGTAAAGATCAAGCAAGGCAGATTCGTGTCTGTTACATTGCTGGTCCTTGTGCCACAACCTTTTCACCATGACTGTCATAAGTCTATGTTTAAGTTTGAAAATTATGTTACAGGTCACTTGAACTGAAGATTAACGCTGTTGGCAGTGAACACCCTATAATTGCAACTGCGTACATGAACCTAGGCACTCTGTATATGTTCAGGAAGAATTACCTCAAAGTTCAGCAGTTTACAGAGAAAGCTCTTCACATATACAAGGTGAGATTATCCTGATTGTTCCCCAGGGATAAAAAAAAAATGGGTGACAAAAGTTGTCCCAAATATATAGCTATTTATGAAAAATGCAAATCCAGTTTTTTAAGAAATTTGCCTTTTAAGTAAAGTAATATACCTTATCCTGACTCATACTAATTTGCTTATCTCTGCTTATTCCGGAAAGGTAGTGGAATCATCCTGTGTTCCCAGTGAACAGAAAACATCTCATCCAAGCAAACCTCTCTTACGTGCAGGCACACTGGAAGCTCGTGACCAACCCGTCTGACTCATCACTCTCTTATTTTCATACCAGCTTGCTGGTGACGAAATGTTTTTCTCTGTGTTCATAATCCAAACAATCCTATCAAAATTGCCCATTTTCATAAAAAGGTTTGGATTACCTTTTTCTAACATCATTTCATGATATTCATCAACTATTTTTTTTTTTTGCGAGATATGTTTACCTTTTGACTATTTGAAATCTGAAAACAGATGTCTGATCCCTGACCCCTCTGTTCTACTTACATTATGCACCACTGTACTGCAGAACAGAAATGCAAAATTCTGCACACCACTAGATGATGCTGAATACTTGAAAGATGAAATTTAGATTGAGCTTACTTCATTGTCTCAGTGCAGACTTTCTCCCTTGGCTGTAGGAGGGGCGGTCGGGTAGCCTAGTGGTTAAAGCGTTCGCTCGTCACGCCGAAGACCCGCGTTCGATTCCCGACATGGGTACAATGTGTGAAGCCCATTTCTGGTGTCCCCCGCCGTGATATTGCTGGAATATTGCTAAAAGCAGCGTAAAACCAAACTCACTCACTCATTGGCTGTAGGAGTGTTAACTCCTAACTGAAGAGCATTTCAAAGTCTAAGAAGAAATCTCCAGCTTCATCTGACTCTGGCAAAAATCTTTGAGCTCTAGCGAAAAAGAAAAAGTCTTCCTCCATGAAGGGGTCCTCCTCCTCTGCGAAAGAAGACACTTGCGAGCAACCCTCCATATCTGTGCAGCATCTGACTTTCGTCAAACCGCCTACCTTTTCACAGGCGTACCCTTGCAAGTATTTTGTCTTTGTTTGTATGTTGTCTTACGTTTGTCGTAATAATTGTTTCAGAAACCCACGCTGTGGGATAAACATATTATAACATACATAATTGGGCAGGGACGCATTGTGATTTTACACTGCTTCATTGCAGATAATTTTACACTGCTTCATTGCTCAAAGTGCCGACATAATATGTCGATGTGGGACCCCTACCCCCTGTGCCTTAATTGTGCCTCAATTCCTCCAGGGTCATAGGTGTAAAGACTGTCTCCCATTTTCCCCACAGCTTTCAGACAGTACCTCCATGTGTCCAGCAAACAGAGAACACAACAGGCCAGGAAACATTGGGGCAAGATGTCGGACCATTCCGAGAATTCGGCCACTACCAGATTGGCCATCTCGGACGATTACCCCCCGACCTCAACTACTATCTTGATGTCGGGACCCACGGTCTCAGTCTCTTCCCAGAGCACCCTGACGACCACTACTGCGTCTATTTTTATGGTGGCGGCCACCACCATGATGGCTCTTCCAGACGCACCTTGACCTCCTCTCTCTACCCAGGGACTGGTGGAAGTGCTTGCAGTCGCACATGACTCCAGCTCTCCACCTACCACGCTCTCTGCGCCAATGGCAAGTCTTCCTTGGCCTACTATCCTCAGCGCAGGACTTGACCTACAGAGGAAGGTTCCAACTGCGCCCAGTTCAGATGTTCCTGGTTCGCTACATCAGATGGCAGGACCCCTCTATATCCATCGCCCTCCTGGATCACCTCAAGCAGCGTCTCCCGTGGTGGACGGTGGAATCGAATGTCTTAGGCGTCGTCTCCTTCACAGGGCTTACGACCTCTCTACGCCTATTCATAGACGCCTCCCTGCAGGGATGGGGAGCACACCTATAGGGACAGGCTGCCTCGGGGCTGTGGTCCACCGATCAGCACCTATGGCATGTCAACAGTCTCAAAATGGAGGCGCTTATCTCAGCCATCGCTCATTGGGAGCAGGCCTTTGGACATGCCTGACTCTCCATCTCGTCAGACAAGATATCCATCGTCAGGTGCCTACAGAACAAGGGAGCCACTCACTAGACCTGAATCCTTCAACAGACGTTCCGATTCTTTTACTTGGTGGATCATCTGGTTATCCAGTTCCAGGTCCAACACATTCTGGGCTGCCGAAATATCCTAGCTGATGCTCTATTTCGGCCAGGCAAAGTCGCCCCTGCAGAGTGGAAGCTCCACCCAGACGCCTTTGCTCTTGCTTGTTGAGACCACGGTCTCCCCAACATATTCCTATTCACCACTAGCCATAACTACCAGATACCTACCTACATATTGCCGATTCCGGATCCCCTGGCTTGGGCAGTCGATGCATTCAACGTTCCCTGGGAAGGACTAAGAGCGTATGCTTTTCCGCCACCTGTACTCGCTCTGAGCCTTGAGCACACTGAGCCGTGCATCTTGGACTGTGCTGGCACTTCTTTGCCAAGAATCAACTCCCAGGACACCCAGATAGATTGTTCCTCATCCCTCTCCTATCTTTGATTGTGGGCACGGAAGATGAACAAGAGCTCCGTCTATATATTAGAGTGCTCCGTTGCTACATCAAATGATCCAAGGAATGCTGTAGACAACAACGACGCCTCTTCATACCGGTATCTGCGACCTCACGAGCAGAAGACAGAAGCAACACAATCGCCCTCTGGTTACAAGCCATCATTCTCCAGGCCTACGAGGCCGTGGGACTGGACCCCCCAAGCTCCAACAACCCGCATGAGACCCGGATGGTCACCTCCACCATGGCACTACACAGCAACTGCGCTCTATGTGCCATCATGGAGAGGTGTTTCAGGCTATCAAACACTATCGTCGCCAGTCACCATATGTGAGATGTCGCATTGGAGGATGTGCAAGGCACGCACAGCTTGGTCCGTTAGTAGTGGCCCAACAGGTCACCCCTACTACACCTCACTGACCTCGCCTCCAGTCCAGGGCCAGCCTTTTGACCTCCCGGCATAATGCCCTGGACTAGAAGGCTCATGCCCCACATGCATGCGGCTCGGTACTCCAGTCTAAAACTTTAACTTGAGAGGGTTATTGTCGATGGCTGAGTAGTACCAGTACACAACGCATACCTGACTCTTCCCATCCATAAAATGGTCATAGATGCCGACCATACAGCCGAGGATGGGCTGAGGGAAATGGAGGTTCCCTTACATAGTGGTCACTTGAAACCGACCACACAACTTGGCTGAGGGAACAGAGTCTGGAAAAAAGATGAAAGTCCTCATCTGAAGGTATGCCCTCCACCAATTACGTCGGATAAAAATGTCTAATCAACACAATTCACAACCCTTTTCTCCGGCATTCTGAAAGCAAAGGACAAGTGCTCCACCAGCTATCAAGGAGGTAAGACCACAGCCTTTCGATGACCTCAGGACAGACCACGTGATCAGTCCAGCCGAGGCCGAGGATCCAGAAGAAACTTGTGCCTACTGCTGAAGGAGAGCTGTTGAATGACTGGGACCTTCAACCGCCAGCCGTTCAAGTACAGCAATCACCTGTAGGTGGAAGATGGGGCAGATATTGGAGAAATTGGGACATCCTGGATGACCAGTTGGTATCAAACATTCTCAGAAAGGCTACAGTCCAGTTGCATGCAAGAGACTTCTTCTCTCTCAATCCGATTATGTGGCAAGCATCAATCCCCATTCATCCAGCCTCCAGGATATTTCCTATGAAAGGTCATCATTACAAATAGAAAGTCCTGCCCTTTGGTGTTTCTATGGCCCTATGGTAGTTTACACGTTACCAAACCAGCTGTGGTCTTTCAAGGGGATCCATTGCGCCTTCTATTTGGATGACAGGATTCAGGTTCATCAACAAGCAGAGCTACTCAGACTTCAACTGAATGTCACTCTGAAACTATGAACACAGTAAGAATGGTTAGTCAATTATCAGATGTCTGACCTCCAACCATCCCAAGATCTCAAGTTTTGGGGAATCAGGTTTCTGACAGGGCAGAAGTTCCAGAAGATTGTTGGATCAAAATCCAAAGTTATATTCCAGCAGCAATTCACAAACAGATATCAGTCAATCGGTGGCAAGTGTTCTACTCACTTTCGCCAAGCTCTAACAGTATGGGGCAGACTCCACTTGCATCCCATACAAGGTTTGACATTTCAGCTGTATGAGTTGACAGACAGTCTGAATCTAAAAATCAAAGCAAAACACATCGCAGGAGCATCAATGTCTTTCCAAACGTGCTGTCCATTCCCAAGGGTGGCCATTCGAGCAAAAAATACAAGGACAAAAAGTATGTAACAATAGTAAAATGTTACGAATAAAGTATTAAATGTAACAAATAAGGGTCAAAATACAAAACAAACAGATGCCGTTAAAAAAAATATGAAGCTGAAATAAAGGTCAAAAGTATGCAGTATGATAGTCAAATGTTACAAAAAGACATCATATGAAAAGAAAGAACAATATGCGCACGAAAGGACACTAAACTGCTAAAGGACGTTGAAATTAAAGAATGCCAGATGGCGCTGCAATTTGTAAAACATTCCAAGTTTACTCGTCTCGTTCTGTTATGTATATGATAACTGCATGCCGAGGTACACAGTGTTATTTCTCGTGCACCCACCGTCTGATGTCACTTTGTATAATGTATAAAGTACACATGGTGTATATCAATGTTGCATTTATGCATTGTCACAGGGAAAGGTCCTTTTTGCTTGGCGCAACACGAGGGTGTCATGATGCCGAGTTATGTTTCAGATACACATTTTCATAACATCTGTGAAATGGACATTGTGCGAGAATTGTGCTCTGTGTCATTTCTGGTAAGCAGTGTACAATAATAAGTGGCGACATTTGCTGGGGTTTTTTACGCATTACAAAATCTCAGACAACACTTGGCAGTGTCTCTTTTTCAAATCCGTTTCATATTTGCAGTTAAATTTACACCACACCACAGACAGGAAAGTGAACATTTTACATCTCTGCATAATTTTTTAGTCTGAGGTTGACACAGTGCCACATGGGCACAACTCTCGCACAACATTCACTTTTCAGATGTCATGAAAATGACATATTATACATTGTGTACCTCAGCATGCAGTTATCATATACGGGTACACAGCAGAACAAGCCGATGAAACTCAGAACGTTTTGCAAATTGGTGTTCTTTATTGTCAACGACCTGTAGTAGTTTAAAATGTCGTGGGCACTAACGTTCTTTGGTACACATTGTTCTTTCTTTTCATATGACATCATTTTGTAACATTTGACTATTATATTTTGACCTTTATTAGTAACATTTAATACTTTATTCG
The DNA here is from genome assembly GCF_022045235.1 of Haliotis cracherodii. Classification (NCBI taxonomy): domain Eukaryota; kingdom Metazoa; phylum Mollusca; class Gastropoda; order Lepetellida; family Haliotidae; genus Haliotis; species Haliotis cracherodii. Next base: position 30,997,163 of record NW_027266308.1, read on the forward strand.
TAACATTTAACTATTATTGCATACTTTTGTCCTTTATTTCAACTTTGTATATTTTGACCGAATGGCTGCAACGATAAGTACCGTCGCTAACATAATGATGCTACATCCAGAAGCATTCCAACTGGTTATAAGGGAAGGAGATTGCTCATTTGCAACCAGGTTCAACAAACAACAAACCTCGTCTCCCCAGTACCAGACCCTCAGGCTTAGTCCAACAATGTGCTGGCATTATCATTCTATATCAGTATAGAAGATCATTCATACAACTAACCTTCAACCGCTCTTGTTAACGCCTTACTGGCCGGTGGGGGCGTGGTTTCCAAAACTTTCTAGCAATAGCAGGAAAACCAACTCCAAACTGACCAAATCTGCTTTGTCATCCACACTCAAAGCAAGTTCACCCAAGACCGAATATTTACAAACTTCACGTATGGAGCATATTACGAACAACCTCACAAGACGAGGCTTCCCTGCCAGGGCAGCTAAGTCAGTCTCCCCAGCTCTTCGTAGCTCCACAAGGAACTTGTATGATGACAAGTGGAAGAGCTTTGACCAATTCGTAAATACAAAAGGGTTCACAGCAGCAAAAGCTACTTCATCCCAGGTGGCAAATGTCTTCATCATCTTCCGTCATCTACACAACATAAGAAATCTCAAGGGTTCAACCTTAGGAACCAATTTGGAGGCAATCAGCTCCGTCTTAACTATGACTAACATAGAAAACCCCAAACAGATTCCCGAATTGGTAGCCCAACTTGAGGATCAATAGACAACGTTTAGAGCCCCAGCTTGCAATTTTAATGAATAGTGCTGCAACATATTATCAGTGGTGTTTACGAACCACTAGAAGAAGCTGACTTTGAACACCTGACACAAAAGATTTTGTTTCTCCTGGCATCAGCTACTAGCAGCCCAAATGTCAAAAATTCATGCGCTCAACTTCAGCTGTACCAGGTTTGACAGCAGTGAACACGCATCGGCCCGTCTCAGTTTCATATGGAACTTCATTGCGAAGAACAAATTACAGTAAACTACGGTTATAACAAACTCAAAGGGACTACTATTTTCGGTTCGTTATAACCGTAGTTCGTTATAAGCAAATATACAGCATAACTACAGCAAATAGTTGGGTTTAAAAAGTAAGTTCGGTATATCCGTCAGTTCGTTATAAGCGTGTTCGTTATAGCCGTAGTTTACCGTACCTGGACAACCAGACAGACAATTTCATGTGAGTCAGGATAATTTTAAGTATGATTTTTTTCTGATAAAAATCTCATTAATACTTAACCTGACTCATACGCTGAAGCACCCACCAAGCTGTCCCTGCACACTCAGATGATATGATGAGTCAGATGGGTTGGTCACGTGGTTCTGTTGCACCTGAGCGTGAGAGGGGTAGGATGCTTTCTGTTCACTGGGAACACAGCACAGGATGTTTCCACTACCTTTTGGGAATAAGAAAAGATAGGCAAATTCGTGTGAGTCAGGATAGGTATAAATGACATTTTTATCAGAAAAAATTCATTTTTCAGTTTAGGCATTCCAATTCTTTCACACCTTATTTCCATCCAGTAATGAGGTCAACATTTAAAGGTGTAATCAACAAAGCAAATAAAAAATCCATAGACAAGCTACATATTTGTAACTTATTGATAACAGAAAGTTTTATATAAGATGAGATAGAAAGAATAAAAACTGGAATTGATTAAAGGGATTAAAATAGAATGCCTAAGGATGAATATTAGGCTGCAGCATGTTGCTTGGTCTGTGTCTTATAGTTTTTTCCACCAATGACCAACATCACTTTGGTCTTTCCTTCCACATTAAGCTGATATTGTGATATGACTGAAATACTGTTTAAAATGGCATGTAGACCAGTTCAGTAGTCTAGTTCAGTAGCCTAGTGGTTAAAGCATTAACTCGTCAAGCTGAAGCACAGGTTCGATTCCTCACATGGTTACTATGCGTGAAGCCCATTCTGGTGGCCCCTGCTGCTGTATTGCTGGAGTATTGCTAAAAGGGACATAAAAACATACCCACTCACTCAAAGTGCCATTAAATCCAACTCACTTGTTATTTAGATTAACCAGTTGCATGGGGATCATCGGTCTTACTGGCAATGTAAGGAAAACATGGCAAACTGCCTACTGAAACAGAACAAGATCGAGGAAGCTGAACCATACTTCTGGGATGTCTGTAAGTTGCTTGTGATTGTTGTCAGGACAATAATAAATCATTTCGATATCCACAATTATGCAAATGGGGAGCGGTCAGGTAGCCTAGTGGTTAAAGCGTTTGCTCATCACGCCGAAGAGCCAGGTTCGAATCCCGACATGGGTACAATATGTGAAGCCCATTTTCTGGTGTCCCCCGCCATGATATTGCTGGAATATTGCTAAAAGCGGCGTAAAACCATACTCACTCACTCAATAATGCAAATGGACATGGTTCTTATCCCCTGCCACAAAGTGGAGTGGGGGATATAGGAACTTAGTTCGTACTTCTGTCTGCTTCTCAATGGGGACAAAAAAATCAAAAACAATTTCAGTTAGACAAATCACATTTAATCAAGTTTTCTCATGACATAAATCCACACTGCTGCCTATCTCTTTGTAGGGCTTTATTTTTTATAGTTAAAATTAACTTCTATATTATTCACTACTGTGTGAACAAAATAATTCTTATGTGCCCCGTGGCAGGGGATAGTGATAATGTTCTTTCTTGTTCAAGGATGTTTCCTCATCTGTATATACGTTTTCTATGATAATTATGTTTAAAATCTTAATCATTTAATCTAACTGTTCAAATGAAGAAAACAAAGGCCCTTAATATCAATACTGCACTGAATTCCTGCAATTTGACAAACCTCACACATAAAAATCCTTAGATTTTCAACAGATGTCCTCTTCACTGACAGCCATTCCAACCAGTTGTTAGGCAAACAGTACCACGTGCAAAAGCATTTCTGGATGTATGACACTTAGGTAGATTTTTGTAAACATATTTTGGGAAGCATGGACTCAAACCCACCGTCACCCTGCCATTCGTCCTTCATCATTCTGCATGAAACGTTGTCTTCAAACAAACCTAGGACGGCAAGATCATCGCGGAAGGCGTCTGCTAAGTCCTCAACCAAGAAGCATTTATTTTATAAGGCCTTGATGATGCATGCCCTGGCAGGAAGGGTACGGCAGTACTCGCATGGTGTTGGGGTTGATGACCACAATGTTCCCGTTTACCTGTAATTACTGGGTTTTTTTACCGGTACAATTAGGTTTGAACTGGTAATTCATGTGCCTGCCAGTCCCTGTGCACTGGCAAAAAGTGGATGTGCTTAGTGCATGTACACTGCATTGCACATCGTGTTGTCCTGGCGTTGCAGGAGGCAGCTAAACTATCAAAGTGCATATCAGTATGACAGATCAAAAGAACTTTCTAAAGTTTTGGACGACACAGAATTCTCGAGTGTCAAACAGCCCTGTACTGTAAGGGGGTTGTCACTGATTCGAGCTGTTACTTCTACAAGATTGAATTGTCAGCTGTAGTCATTGAAATTGAGGAAGAGGCAGCATAGCGTAACAACACAGTCGCGGTGAATCTCGCAAAATGTTTTATTGAAAACATTTTAATTTGTTGTGACTACGTACATGTTTTCTGATGTTCTGCCATACATGTAAAAACTTGTCACCATCTTTCAAAAGGACAGCCTGAACATAGCTATGATACAGCCTATGGTGGAGTCAACCATTAGATGCCTACAAACTTTATTGAATGAAACTGGAAAACACAAAAAACATTTGAATGAGAATGTAGTTGATGGCGAGTTTCGTGGTGTCAAGTTGACATACGCAGATCCGAGGTCTGTCATCGCCTTTCAAGCCAAACGAGTGGATCAAGTCAAGGCATTCATTCATTACACAATTGTTTTCCTGCTGAAAGTCTTATTGTCCTGCAGTCACTGGACATCGTTCTGAATCACTTAAGGTACCTACAATCACTTCAAGACCTCACCGTGCACGGAGAAGAATCCCTTGACATACTTCTGAATCACTTCAGCCCAGTCATTGGTCCAGACAATAATGACGTCACAGCACATCTACCGGTTCTCGATCGAGATTGCAAGAGAGACTTCCAGCAATTCAAGCAAGCTGCAGCTGGCCTGGCACTGTTATGTTTGCGAACACATGCCAGGTCCTGATAAATGAATATGCTGACATATTCCCCGATTTTGCACTACTGGCTACCATTGCGATCACAATTCTGGAAAGCAGCGTACCTGCAGAGCGCAGGTTCAGCGTTCAAAACCGAATCCACACAGCCAGTCATAATAGACTGAGTCAAAGGAGGTTGAATAACCTAATGATGCTGCATATGCATGCTGTTGGTGATGAAATGAACTATGCACGAGCAAGAGGAATATTCCATACAAAAAAAAGAGAAAATTGTGACTGCATGTACATTGCATAGAACAAATAAATTTTTGAGGGAATTAAACCCTAAACAATGTCAGTTATTGTTTGCAAATAATGCTTCAGAATGGTCAACATATACTCACACGCAAAAGAAATGCAAGTGGTTTTAAGCAAATAGGTAACAAACACGGAACCATAAATTGATACGAATTTTAGCATGTAGTGAAGCCTGATGGTGTTATCAATATTTTTGGTTGCATTTTGGAAGCCCCAAGTAAAAACGCAACATTAAAAATGAATCACGAAAACGCACCATTTCAATGAATATGTGGGTATCATGCACCCATTTCTCACGAAATCGAAAATGCAGGAACTGTCACGAACTGTAGTAGGTATAAAACTGTGGCTGATTCTTGGACCTACCACTCCTTGGTCAACAATGCCACGCCTAACTCAAATTCAGAGAAACCTGGCTATCGGACGTTTGAAAGCTGGAGAGTCTGTCCAAGATGTTACCCGTCTTTTCAACGTTAACATAACCACAATTTACCGCTCCTGCATCGATACAATGCTACACAGACCACAGATGACCTTCCTCGGAGCGGTCATCCTAGGGTCACCACACCTTGACAAGATCGGCAGATAACCCGCCGACACATAATCGACACATTAGCCGGGACACTGTGATCTGATGTCTCCGTTCCAACAACATCAGATGTCGCTGACCAGCACGTCGTCCTGTTCTCCAACAAGCACGACTTCAGTGGGCACATGGTCATCGCAATTGGCATCGTTGTGGAAAGGGATCCATGGGATGGACCTAGCGTCATGATATGGGCAGGGATTGGACTTAATGCGAGACTTGGACGCATGCGCTTTCTGAATGTTGGTCAAGGTCGGCATCACTGCTCAATGGTATATCGACCAAGTGATCAGACCCCAAATTGTTCCATTTTTTGCACAACATCAACAACACATTTTCCAGCAGGACAACGCTCATCCCCATGTTGCCAGAGCTACCATAGCCTTTCTGCAACAACACAACATCTACCGTGTTCTACCGTGGCCAGCCCTCAGACCTGATCTGAACCCCATCGAACACTTGTGGGATGAGGTTCAAAGGCGTCTGCACAATGTGCGCCCAGTCCCTACAACTGCCGATGAACTACGCACAGCTGCTCTGGATGTGTGCAGGAGGATCCCTAGGGCCTTCACAAATCTTTTGATCCACTCAATGTACAGGAGATGTGTGGCAGTGATCAGTGCTAATGGTGGTCACACCAGGTATTGACTGACATTTTGGGTATTGACCCGAAACTGTGTAAGCCCTTAACATTTGAAAAAAACAATGATGTCATCTGCCTTTTAATCTATTAAACTGTCTTCAGTCTAATTTTTATCAATCTTGCCCTATTAGTATTTCTTGTCTTTACTGTTGAAAATAAGTAACATGTATACTGCATACTCGACTTGCATTTCTTTTGCATGTGAGTATATTATCCCTTTAATAAGCCATCACTCATTAAACAATTAAATAAGATAAGTGACAACGTCCTGGCCCTTTAATTTGTGAGCAGCTCACCCATGCTTGCAGCTTTCCCTAAAGCATTTAACATCCAAGACCTGCATCACTTTGATCTCTCCATAAGCTGAAACACGCTTTATAGCGGCACACACTCACTTATAATCAGATCATAATTAAGCCTAGTTTATGACTGTATTTGCTCAGCACCACCTCGTATGTTTTTGTAAATATGTTGCTTTGTTTCTTCAGTTGATGTCCAAATAAGGCTAGGCTTCCTGGCTGACTGTTTACCATATGTTCACCACACAATATCTGAACACTACATCAACAGCGACCAGTTTGACAAGGCTGACCGTATCCTGACTGCTTTGTCGCATTGTAAGGAGAGAAGAAGAGCTAAAACCTTTCTCTTGCTGGACATACTTGACCAGAAGCATCCAAGGTCAGACGTAAACCCCCGTCCAAGGGAGGAAACTCTGGAATATGGAATGGAATTGTGAGTTATATTAATGATTTTCAAGATATATGTATTTCTATCTAAGTAAACTCAAGACACTTTGTGTATGATCAAAGTGCTACTGTATGCTACAAGTAGAAAAGCTAGCAGTGATATTGATAAGGTTTATGGGACCTGGAGGTCTTTTACTTGTGAAGGAGGATAATTGTAACCTTAGGAGTCGGTACTATACGCTTCTACCTTTGGTCACTTGTACTTATCAACCACTTCTTGGTTCCTGGGATGATGTCGTTCTCAAAATCACAAGTAGGCTTGTTTGCTCAATTCCTTTTATTTATGATGTAAGTTATCATAAATATGCACACACAGTCCTCAGACACAGCCTATCAGCTGGGTATAAGCCAGTAGGCTTCACCCTACCATGGGACAATACCGTCCACGGCAACCAACCCATCCAGCGACACCAGCCAGACACCGCACGGTGGTCACATGGACCCCATGGGCCAGCCTTCCATGGCAACCCACCCGACTGATAAGCTGTCCAGCCAGCCATCCATTATCATACTGTGTAGCACGGACTTCATGGGCCAGCCATCCACGGCTACCGAGCTGACCGAACACGGCTTACCATATGACCTTCATCAACCAAAGGCTCCCAATCCAGCTGCACAGACTACACATGAATACTAAGCCAGCTGAGAGGACAGCCACCGCATGGCTACCATTACCCACTGACCACAAGCCACACGGAGACATATTACACCGGAATCATGGTCATCGGAGGATGACAAAACTTACGGGGTAGATGCGGAGTGCTACGATTATCCACTCCACATGGGAGACACCCAAGGCCACTCAGAGGCAGAGTCAGAGGGTTTTTAGGATCAAGCTGATAACTCACCTCAACAAGATTTCACCGTAGGCTATACATTCATGGAACTAATCGATGAACTTTATCATCTTATGCCTATGCTTAAGCCGCATGTGACCACCCCAGAGTTCACCACCCCAGATGCCTGAATACAAGGGTATTATCATGCTCCTACATCGTCTCAACATATTCATCCGACATTACCTTGGCCCAGTTAAGCTGGCAAGTGGTTGTTGATCAGTTGACTGATAACATTCACAGGCTCAAGCATGATGAATGTCTGCCTTTGCCACCTATGAAATGGAAGTTATATAGGACGCACATGGCTACACTTCAGGAATTCCCAAGTATGGATGAAGACTTCTACAAGTTGGTACGTAACCCCGACATGAAGGTTACGTTATCGGCATCACGGTTCAAGGATTTGACATCTGTCTCCAGATACTCTATGGATATCGGAGCTTATATAAATTGGTTTGTCGCCAGAATCGGACACATCATCCCACCTTTACAACCGTCCTATGAAGGAGTTGCACCGGAAACACCCATGACTATTAGGACCGATCAAGTCGGACTCATCCATAGCCTCCTAGACTCGATTGTCAGGATGCAGGAACGACCTTTCATCCAACCAATCAGAGCGTCGCTTACCAGATTACGAAAGTGACACACTGAATGTGTTTTCTAATCATGCAACCTCAAAATATTTAACAGAGGGTATTCCGAACGAAAGTTACAGGTATTATGATAATATCCATACAATATAGGCCATCTATAAGCCATTCCAGAATGTTCTTTTAATCAGTTTTATAAATTTTAATCGAGAATACGTCAAAATATGTTTCGAAGCGTAGTCGCCAGTTTGAAACTAGTGTCGTAAAGCTTGAGAAAGCTGCCTTCTGATTGGCTAATGTTGATTTATTGTCAGTCATTTCATTGATCGGTCAAAGTTCACGAAAGGTCGTTCTGACATGAACCGTAATAGGATGTCCTCAGATCTTTGTTCAGCTGTAGCGAAAACTAAGATCTGATTTAAATGAGACTGCATTTCGCCAACCATATTACAATGGGGATATAATAGCCATGGAAGATCGGGAGGTAGACGTGACGCAAGTTCTGACTTCCTTACCACCCCCTCTGACGTTATAGATCCTTTCGACCTGGTTATGTCTATGGAATGCGATTTACGCCTACCGTCTTTCAACATAATGCCGGCTATCGTCTTTCAACATAATGCCGCCTCTGGTCCCAGTGGGAGGGCATCTACTGTCATACACCGAAAACTGGAAACATGTTACACCTGACCACTGGATTCCAGATGTCGTGGCTCACGGATACAAGCTACACTTCAGAAAACATCCGACCATGAACACACACGCCGTGGGCCGAAAATTTCTCCTGGTCGGAGCCAAGTTAGCGGCTGCAGACTCGGCCGTCAGGAAACTACTAAAGAAGCGAGCCATTGGGGAACTGAAAGAAACCAACAACACCAAGGGTTTTTACTCTCCGGTTTTCTGAGTCCCCAAGAAAAATACAACTGAGATGAGGATGATAATGGACCTAAAGACCCTCAACAAGAGATATCTGGTACCTCCGCCAAAATTCCAGATGGAGTCCAGACGGAAATTATGGTCGACGTTGAAGAAAGTGGACTGGCTTATCAGACTAGACCTAACAGATGCCTATCTTCACGTCCCGCTACTCCCTTCATCTCGGAAGTATCTACGCTTAGCCATCAATGGCCGACACTACGAATTCCAAGTCCTACCATGCAGGGATATCAATAGCCCCTTGGCTATTCACCAGGATTACAGCGCCAGTCATCAAGTTTGCTCACCTCCAGCTAGTTCGAATCCATGGCTATCTGGATGACTTCCTAGCGGCAGACAAAGGTAATGATATTCTTGGTCCAACTTACGACCAACCTAGGATTCCTAGTCAATCCATCCAAGTCAGATATTACTCCGGTTCAAGACATTATATACATCAGAGCAAGATTCCAGCTAGACAGGGGATATCTATGCGCACCGGAGGATCGATTCGACAAGACTATAAAGATGATTCAATCACTTTCAAGTCAACCCAGCAAGTCGCTGAGGTGGTGGATGTCTCTTATGGGTCAGACATGGGTCAATACTATCTCACGGCCTAGAGTTCCAGACTCAGTTACCTCCAAGATTACTACGAGACCTCCATTGGTGGAATCACAGACAACATGTGATGAGTGGCATCCCGCTGACTTATCCAACGCCAGAACACCATATATTCACAGACGCATCAGATTCAGGATGGGGAGCCCATATGGACGATCTCACAGTACAGGGATTGTGGAACAAAGAGGAGAAAAACCTTCATATCAATTGCAGGGAAATGAAGGCCATATATCAAGCCATCCTGGAATGGAAGATACATCTTCATCTATCAACCGTTCTCATAGCCACGGACAACACCACAGTAGTGGCCTATATTCAGAAGCATGGAGGAACCAGATCCAGATCCCTTATGATGGAGTTTACATGATTGTTTGCCTTGTCAGACTCCTTATTGGATAGATGGATTGGATTGCCTATTCATTCCCACCGTGGTCTCTCCTAGACAAAGTCATCCACAAGGTGGAGGAGACGGATTGTGTAATAATACTGATAGTTCCAATATGGCCCAGCAAGGCGTGGTTCCCCAGACTACTGAAGCTACTAATGGAGGAACCTATACAGATCTGCCCTCAAGTCCAGCATTTTTCACGAAAATCTGCCAAGGCTACATCCAACCGCCTGGAAATTATCACACAGAAGATGCAGACATCTGGATACTCTGAACTTCCCTCAGAAGCTGTGGCAAGATTGTGCCCTTTTATATGACAACAGATGGGACAATGTGTAATAGAGGTAGTATTCTTAGAATTTTTAACAATGATAAACTATTGTTCAATTTTTGTGAAGGTTTGCACATATATCATGCACCTATTCTCTATGTGCCTTATATATCCTCCACATATATCACCCATCTATCCTCTTTGTGCTTGACACTCACATATCTTCAGTGTGCTTCACATATCCTCCACATATATCACTCACCTTTCCTCAATGTGCTGCACATATCCTCCACATATATCACTCACCTATCCTCAATGTGCTGCACATATCCTCAAGATATATCACTCACCTATCCTCAATGTGCTTGACATATCCTCCACATATATCACTCACCTTTCCTCTATGTGCTGCACATATCCTCAAGATATATCACTCACCTATCAATGTGCTTCACATATCCTCCACATATATCAGTCACCTGTCCTCAATCTGCTTGACATATCCTCAAGATATATCACTCACCTATCCTCAATGTGCTTCACATGTCCTTCACATATATCACTCACCTATCCTCAATGTGCTTGACATATCCTCCACATATATCACTCACCTATCCTCAATGTGCTTCACATGTCCTCCACATATATCACTCACCTGTCCTACATGTGCTTGACATATCCTCCACATATATCACTCACCTTTCCTCTATGTGCTGCACATATCCTCAAGATATATCACTCACCTATCCTCAATGTGCTTGACATATCCTCCACATATATCACTCACCTTTCCTCTATGTGCTGCACATATCCTCAAGATATATCAGTCACCTGTCCTCAATCTGCTTGACATATCCTCAAGATATATCACTCACCTATCCTCAATGTGCTTCACATGTCCTCCACATATATCACTCACCTGTCCCCAATGTGCTTTACATATCCTCCACATATATCACTCACCTTTCCGCTATGTGCTGCACATATCCTCAAGATATATCACTCACCTATCCTCAATGTGCTTCACATGTCCTCCACATATATCACTCACCTGTCCTCAATGTGCTTGACATATCCTCAAGATATATCACTCACCTATCCTCAATGTGCTTGACATGTCCTCCACATATATCACTCACCTGTCCTACATGTGCTGAACATATCCTTTAGCTATATCACTCACCTTTCTCTATGTGCTTGACATATCCTCAAGATATATCACTCACCTATCCTCAATGTGCTTCACATATCCTCAAGATATATCACTCACCTTTCCTCTATGTGCTTCACATATCCTCCACATATATCACTCACCTGTCCTACATGTGCTGCACATATCCTCCACATATATCACTCACCTGTCCTACATGTGCTGCACATATCATCCATATGTCACTCACCTCTCCTCTAAGTGCTTCACATATCCTCCCTATATCGATGTTGTGTCTGCAGGTTCCCCAGGAACGAAGACCTGTTTGAGCAGCAAGTGAGGGTGCACCATGTTGCCCGGGGGGACCTGGAGGGGTTGGAGGAGTTCCTCACTGCCAGGGGTGCTGAAGCAGAGATATATGAACAGGTGGTGGACTGGTGTGAGGAGGAGGGCAAGCCTGGTATTGCTGCAGAAGTCATAGACAGGGCACTCCACAAGTTCCCAGACAACCAGGTAAACCACAGCTAGCTCCTCATCACTGGGCAATTACTATTTTCAGACTGAGAATCTTCTTTGCCTTCTCCATTTGGTAGTATTTATTGAGATCATTCTCAGGAGTGGAGAGGGCATGGGTGGCCAAGTCATCTGAGGTTCCACAATTCACTGGAGTTGTGTCCCTTTGGCATGACAGATTTCTATGACAGTAGATGCAAATTCCGGATTCGGCCTCATCATGATTCTTGGTTTGTCTGCAGAATATCTGGGTTTCACCAGAGTGATAAACTGTGCTACATATCTATGACCTGCATCACTTCCAATTTTCCTTCCAGCTGACTCACCATGATATAACTGAAAGAACTTTCTGTTTTGCACCCGCTTACACCCAGGTGTAGAGCATGATTTGATTCTTGGGAAGGTTTTTTTGGTAGCGCCAGAGACCATATAGAGGGACGGCCCTCTAGCCTTTGCACGAAACCATCAGTGCTATGGCTTGTTCTGTGCAGACTGTCCGGAAGCGACCAGATGCTCACTGCAGTCATTGTTGTCGCCTTTTTTTCCATGCAAAAGATTTCACAATACATATGTACACTCATGTATTTCTTAACATTGTCAACATTACAACCGAGATTTGTTGGTGCCCTAAAGCATGTGGTTGTCATTGTATTTGATGACTGTGATCACGCTTTGTCTTTGTCTGAGAGAGCAAAATGGCGCAAGTGTAAAATCGGCAAAAGTGCAGATTGTGATTTTTAATAACAACCACTAATTCGCAATGAAAGTCCTTGGTTACCAAGGTGTATAAAAAGGAGATATGTTTAAAATTAGTTTAGTGCCATTAACAAATTTAGGGCAGTTGCAAAATTTCTGATTTTGACTCTAGAAATGCGACTAAATCTGTATTTTTTCCGAAATAATTACACCACAACTCTTAATTTTCGCATGCTTTCAGACGAATGTGTTCCTAGTATCAGTCCTGAAATAAATATTGTTACATTCATCACGATTTCCCCTTTTGCTTGGTACCAAAGTTATTTAGGTACAATCGGTAGTTATTTTTGTATGATTTATTGGCGCAAACCCATATTTTACGTCATATATTTTAAATTAAATTACCATATAGCAGACGACATAGGATGCATTTTGTCTGTGATTATCGTCCAAATATATCTTTTGAAACATTCTACAAAGTGTGTTAATTTTGTATGATATTAGAATTATTTTTGTAAGATCAGTATTTTTTTTACCATTGTTTTCGCCATTTTTTCGTAAGGTTGACATAGCTATTAACTTTGTTTCAGTTAGGCTTCTATTATGTATTGCGCTGAAGAAAACTACATATTTTGACAATTATTTATATTTGTTATATTCTGTAGATTTTGTCTTTATTAATCATGACTACATTTAATCTGTTTTTTATTATATGCCATGTAAATATTAATTATGAGCTATATGATCTGGGCCTAAACACAATCGTTTATATTTGTTATCTTCTGTTATTTTCTGCAGCTCCGGCAAACCCCATTATCACTGCTAGCCCCAAACTGGCATTAACCAATAACATTTGATTACCTGCGTTTAATGTATATTTTTTATTCATTGGACCTATTTGCATTATAAAATAGTAGTGAATTTACATGAAATAAAGTCATGGCGTCATTTTTTTCTGGCTAATAGTAAAGCATTTACACCAGCCAGTGACCATGCATTTTTGCAAGTAAATCTAGCCTGGATTTATTATAAGATATGAAGATAATCTGGAGATATGTTTTCTGGACATCGGGAATATGGTGATCTGTTACAAGTGTCTTGCTTGCGTCTGGATGAGTTCTATATTTACACTTCCTGAGTTCCTGTGCAATTTACCGGATCATATTTTTTTGTGGCATTTGTAGTAGATTTGGTATGTTTGTTTATTTATAATAGTTATATAATTGAAGCATAAAATGAGATATATTTACTGATTTTTAAAACAAATATCGGATTGGCTTTTTCTTCACACGCCCTCGAAAACCTACGCTCGTAGACAGCCGTCATATTTTCATTTTCTATTGTTTTCTTTGAGTGAAACGTTTTGGGAGGTATTACCGACGGCTTGGTAGCGGTAACATCACTGTCATTCTATTCAGACCACGAGTCTTCCGAAACCAACCCCTGGTCGTAGAGTGGGAATTCTTCAAGTGGTATATCTAGGTACAAGACGAAATCGTCCCAGTGAATGAAGTCGTCCAAAGCTGTGGCGAATGTAAATTGAAATAAATGTAGTTGAAGACACACATTTTCGGCAAATAATATGCAGCCAACTGACATGTGCTAATGAGAGATATGATAAAAAATCTTTGTAATCCGCTAAGAGACGTCCTTTTATTTGATTGTCGCTGGTCATGGTCGAAGAAATCTTGGCTGGGGAATTAACTCTAGCCCCGGATATTATGTGATATTGTTTACTTGGTTACCAGAATGGTCAGTTGTGAATGTCTGCGCATCTATTGCGCATCTGCAGCGGTAAAGGGAGGCTAACAGCAGAGTGTCAGGGTGTATCAGTTACATGCCAGACCGTAGCGATGATGGTTTATGATAAACTGTTGGGGAGGGCTGTCCCTCTATTATATGGTCTCTGGTAGCCAGAATCATTTTTGTGTAGAAACAACTATCAACAATGAAGATATACTCAGTAGTTTGGGGATATTTTCTCCTCCTGAAAGCATTCTAGAAAGTATTGTTTTGTGTCGTTTAAATCAAATGAGATATTCTAAAGCAATAAAGCCAGTTTTCTGACTTTGCCCAGATTTGACAGTTGGCTGCAATGATTGTTTTCCACTTATAACACATTGAATAAATAAAGGACTGCACATTATTTCACACATAAAATTTCAGTGTTTTGGTTATTAGAATACCGGGTACTGTTTTAAAATATTGGAGATTGTGATCTAGTGACCATATTACATTTTGAGTTGAGATACCCAGAAGTTGACCTGGAGCCCTTACAGCATGATACAACATGATACAACATGATACAACTAGTGATAAAATCCAGCAAGAATATGAGCTATATGAATGGCTGTGCTACAAAACTGTGTCCTTGTTCCCAGATGCTGATAGGAAAGTCCGTGTCTGTGTGGTGCAGTGTCAAGCAGTTCGAGAAAGCCTTGCCCTTGGTGCAACAACTGGATAGTGAAGGTGTCCACAGTGATGAAGTTCGATTAAACTGTGCCCGGACTTTGCATCAATGCAGTGAGAATGAGGCAGCCTATCAATGGCTGAAAAAGCTGCTGACCAGTATTGGTTCCTTATCTGATGAAATGAAACAAGAGGTAAGCAACAGATACCCCTAATGTTCAGCAGGCTAAAGCGTACAAAATCAGTTTCAATTACATGAGGGGGATAGTTAACAGATAATCAACATTCTGCATGCTGACTTAAAGCAACTTTAAGCTGACATGTCTTGATTTCATTTAAATGTTGTGCAAGGGGGTATTCTACCATGACATTATAGAATTGTGTTCTCTGATTGGTCTGCCAATGGGGCTGAAAGATTAGACCATGATTTTTGTATTGTTTTTTATCTCATAACTAAACTCAACTCACTCATGGGGGGACCCGTGAAGATCCGGGGTAGAATAGGTCTTCAGCAACCCATGCTTCCCTTAAAAGGCGACTATGCTTGTCGTAAGAGGTGACTCGCAGGATCGGGTGGTCAGGCTCGCTGACTTGGTTGATGCATGTCATCAATCCCAATTGCGTGGATCAATGCTCATGAGATTAATCACTGGATTGTCTGGTCCAGACTCAATTATTTACAGACTGCCGTCGTATAGCTTGAATATTGCCGAGTGCAGTGTTAAAACAACAAACCAACCAACCAACCAACCAACCACTCATTGGGCTTGTACAGATCATTTAGTTTTAACCTTGAAAATATACTACCAACAAAATATATGGGAACTAATGATTTGAATGTAGTTATTGTTATGCCTGAGATTCACATATGGCAGAAAACATTGGCAACATAGTGGCAAATGGTATGCTAGGGCAACAATTCTTGACCATGATGAGTATAGGGGCAGTAATGTCATGGTGTGGGGATATATCACACCTGACAGGCGAACTGATTTGGTTATTGTGAAAGGCCATTTGACTGGCCAGCCATATGTTGACGAAATGTTGACATCCTGTCGTTCAATTCGCTAGAATTTAGCAGCAGGAATTTTGATCTGCAATTGGACATTGGACTGGCCCTCTGACATGTCCTCATTAGAGAATATGTGGGATGTTCTCAGGCAGAGGGTTATGCCGGAGACTCAACACCCCACAACATGACCCAGCTTGAGGTAGCTCTTGAGGCAAAATGGTGAGCAATAGCAAGGCAGTAGAGTTATATCAACAGTATGCCATCAAGGTGTCATGCATGTATTGTACAACGTGGTGGACACACCAGATACTCATCTACACGCCCAAAATATATTTTACTGACATTTGTCATCATTTCACCTCCACTAATGTTTCATCAGTTTCCCTATTGTTTGTTGGTAGTATACAAGCTGTTGAAGGTAACATGATGGTCTAGCACCCTATGGTGCCTCATTTCACATATGAGTTGACTTAACTGGGGATTGGGTGGTCAGGCTGTGCGACTTGGCTGATGGTGTGTCACCCTACCCATTGGCATGTGCCATTGGTCATGCTATTAACCACTGGTTTGCCTTGAACAGGGTCAATAATATACAGACTGGTTTCGATAACACTGGAATACTATACAAAAACCAAGATCACAAATTGTATTAGTTTACAGATTATGTTACTGCAGCTAGTGATAACAGTGACACATTTGTGCATCTAGTTTATCCTGAAGTCAAGTATGACCAGTGTCTCCCTCACACCATGTTTGTTTGTTTCAGGTGGAAGCACTTAAGGAGAAGATGGATGCTGAAGCAAAGCTATAGTGAATAAACAGATGTTTGGATGAGGGCCACCAAAACACTCTTGTGATACAGTGGCCATGTCTGTACCACTGTTGTATTAGCGCTTCTGTGGTATGATAAGTACCTTTATGTACATCAATCTCCTGCACTTTCAAATCACCCTCTCACACAAGTTTCCAAATCATACATACATACATACATACAGACATACATACATACATACATACATACATACATACATACATACAGACATACAGACAGACAGACAGACAGACACATTCATAAGAAATATATGTAATTTGTCAGACCTCTCTACAATCTGAACATTTTTCTTTGCAATAACATAATTCCATCCAACATCCTACCTTGATTACATTAGCCATTAATTACCACACTATAGAATCGTTTACATTTCAACAGAAGTCCTCTTCACTTCGAGTGAGTGAGTGAGTGAGTGAGTGAGTTGGGTTTAACGCCGCTTTTAACAGTATTCCAGTTATATTGCGGCGTGTCAGCTTAATGTGGAGGAAAGCCCGAAGTGATGCAGGTCTGAGACGTTTACCACTTCGGTGAAACCCACGAGCACGGGTATGGTACTGAGAAACCTAGAAACATAATCGAGGAGAACTGGGATTCAAACCCACAATCATAGGTTTCTGGCGTGCCCAAGGGACGCAACTCTGCACAGCGAATCGCGGCTCCTTAGACAACTGGGCCACCCACGCCCCACCACTTCGAACTATCTCTGAACTAGACTTGGATACTGCCAAAACAGTGAAAATTGTTTTTTCCCCAGTCACCCACATCCCATGAGGGGCAACATTTTCCATCTCAGATTGTCCATTTCCTGATTTGGTCAAGTTAATGACTGCATGGTGAAGTCACCACTGAAAGAGTTCATCCTCGATGTCATTGCTTCCATGCTTATTTTCTTGTTCTGAATATACATAGTTTTATGGTTGTGCTATTGGCAGCTGGTCCAGTCCTCTTAAGAGATACATGTAACTTGTTTCCACCTCATATATTTCTTTTTCTGTACTGCGCTGCCATGAATAAAGTACAGATCCGACAGTTGTACCAGAGTAACCTTGGCGTAGTGTTTTGTCTTTACCATGTCTGAATCTCTCAACTGCCTGTGATCTCCATCTCCACTGTGATCATTTTATCTATCTATTAATGAAATGAAACATTGGGTTTCCTTGTTACTGTTGAAACATACTCATAATATGTGTATTTTATTTTATGTCACCTTGTTTTATTAATGTGACACGTTATATGTGGACTATTCTGGTTACTCAGCTGGGCCTTGCTCCACATGCTCTTAGCATAAGGACTGTCGCAAGTCTGTGTTCTACCAATGTGATAATGCCAAGACTAGGGCTGGGATGATACACAATCTGTGAGATCCGATAGGTATCACGATGCCTTACTCATGATGGTGCATAAGCCGTCTTTTTCATAGACAGGATGGCCAAATACCTGGCACACTGACGATTTACAGTTGGCAGTGTCAAGTATGGCACAACAAATGAAAATATTTAGGTTTTCACTATTAACAAGCACTACTGATTAGTGTATAGTGGAACAGTTATTAAAGCAAACATTTAAGGTAAGAATCAATATTTTGTACATGGTGTGCGACTGTGATCAATACTTGCAATGAGAAGCAAAAAATCGGGATCCACCAATGCATTTGTGTATCATCCCACTACTAGCAAAGACCTCTCTGTGGGACAATGCCTTGGAAGTCATCTTTTAGCATATTTGGTATTCAAGGTGAGAAAGCCACTTAGTATTCATCATAAAGTGTTTACATCTTTATATGTTTTGTATCAAACTTTGTACTTTACTTTCCAATATTGTTGTGCTGATGTAGAGAAATTTATATTCATGTTTGAATATTCTTCAACAAAGGTTTTAGTATATGTTTTTGTGATAAATACATCACCTAGGTCTGAAGCCTTAACTTCAACAAGTTTGAAGCTGGTTGCAAGATGGGGAATTCATCTAAATCTCACCTCCATCATTGGTTCACTATGAGTACAAAATAGTATGTGACATCACCCAGAAAAACAGTATCATTTGATGCAAAAATGGTATACATGAATATTCTATCCATTGCTTCTATTGTTTTGTGGATGTTTGCATATTTATAGCCACATCTCAGAAAAATGTTGTACTTGTCCAACCTGTGAAAATATTCATATGTTTTCATGTTCTATGTTTATATGTACATATTGCAGTTTCTAG
Source organism: Haliotis cracherodii (assembly GCF_022045235.1). NCBI lineage: Eukaryota > Metazoa > Mollusca > Gastropoda > Lepetellida > Haliotidae > Haliotis > Haliotis cracherodii. Next base: position 31,016,060 of record NW_027266308.1, read on the forward strand.
TGTGCAATTTTCTGTGATCTCTTTTTTAAAATTCTCTTTGCACATATTACTCTGTTTAGCTGTTTTTTTATCAAACTACCAGCTAGAATAGTCTCTATTTCAAAAATAAATTTTAAAAATAATATGAAAAATATCGGGTACAATTATACTGTCATCCCTGGTGTGTTCTGAATGCATTCAGAACTTCTGAAAACATTTTGGAATTGTTTGGAAATATTATTTCAAATAGTCGATTTGATTGATTGTTTAATTTATTCTAAGACATTAATAAATATTTATAAAAAAATGGAGATGACGTTTATGTTTGTACTCAGGTTTTTACAATATTACTTACATTGCATTTTGATTTGTATATTTTTTATCATAACTATTTTTATAAGAATTTTATACATTAGTGTAATACTATTGCATGCTGGACCAGAACTCTTTACAAAACGGACATGCAGGCCTGTTGAAGACGTAGGAGCAGCTGAAAATAATTGCTTGTGTCTTGTGACAAGCCCGGTTTTCAGTTTATTATCTTTATAGATTGAGTAGAATAAAATATTATCATTTCATAGATGAAATAGCTCCTGTTCATCCAATTTGTAAAACTTCTTATAAAAGATTAGGTTTGTTTCCAGAATTTCAATGAAACTATTTTAGTAGAATTCTTATTTCACTTGATAAATGTTATTTGTCTTAACACTTTTTTACAAAGTTATTTATTCCATTAAGATGTTATTTGGATATCTTTGTCTGGAATAAAGTATTCTCCACATCACATTACTGTTTCCTTTGCAATAAACATAACAATGAAAATGCTAAACCATCCCATGACTCTATTGTGGTTCTACTTTAAGTTTTTTCAATTGTGTGAGTGAGTGAATGTGAGATCAGGAATAGGCATCCCAGTGACATCCCAGCTGTGATCCACACCATCGCAGTACAAGGACACGCAACCAGTTGAGTCATGGGAATAGGCAAACCAGTGACTGAAAACATGTGCAGCGATCCAGACCATCGAGGTACGAGGACACGCAACCAGTCGAGTCACATGACCAAACAGCAATCCACACCATCAAGGTACGAGGACACGCAATCAGTCGAGTTACATGACCAGGCAGCTATCCACACCATCGAGGTACGAGGACACGCAATCAGTCAAGTCACATGACCAGACAGCGATCCAGACCATCAAGGTACGAGGACAAGCAATCAGTCGAGTTACATGACCAGACAGTGATCCACACCATCAAGATACGAAGACATGCAATCAGTCAAGTCACATGACCAGACAGTGATCCACACATCAATGTACAAGGACATGCAATCAATCAAGTCACATGACCAGACAGCAATCCACACCATCACGGTACAAGTACAAGCAATCAGTCGAGTCACGTGACCAGACAGTGATCCACACCATCAAGATACGAAGACATGCAATCAGTCAAGTCACATGACCAGACAGTGATCCACACATCAATGTACAAGGACACGCAATCAATCAAGTCACATGACCAGACAGCAATCCACACCATCACGGTACAAGTACAAGCAATCAGTCGAGTCACGTGACCAGACAGCGATCCACACCATCACGGTACAAGTACAAGCAATCAGTCGAGTTACATGACCAGGCAGTGATCCACATCATCGAGGTACGAGGACATGCAATCAGTCGAGTCACATGACCAGACAGAGATCCACACTATCAAGATACGAAGACATGCAATCAGTCAAGTCACATGACCAGGCAGTGATCCACACCATCGAGGTACAAAGACATGCAATCAGTCAAGTCACATGACCAGGCAGTGATCCACACCATCGAGGTACAAAGACACGCAATCAGTCGAGTCACATGACCAGGCAGCGATCCACACCATCGAGGTACGAGGACACGCAATCAGTCCAGTTACATGATCAGAGAGTGATCCACACCATCAAGGTACGAGGACACGCAATCAGTCAAGTAACATGACCAGGCAGTGATCCACACCATCGAGGTACAAAGACACGCAATCAGTCGAGTCACATGACCAGGCAGCGATCCACACCATCGAGGTACGAGGACACGCAATCAGTCCAGTTACATGATCAGAGAGTGATCCACACCATCAAGGTACGAGGACACGCAATCAGTCAAGTCACATGACCAGACAGTGATCCACACCATTGAGGTACGAGGACACGCAATCAGTCAAGTCATATGACCAGGCAGCGATCCACACCATCGCGGTTCAAGTACCGGTACATGCAATCGGTCGAGTCATATGACCAGGCAGTGATCCACACCATCGAGGTACAAAGACACGCAATCAGTCAAGTCACATGACCAGACAGTGATCCACACCATTGAATGTAACCATGGTCCCCACAGGAAATGCCATTCCAACATGTCATTTTGAAATATGTGACATTCTCTGTTGATCAACATAATGGATAATACAAAAGTTTCATCTTCTGGTCAAGGGGACTTTGTGGAAACTCTGGCCACAAGTCGGTGAATCTAAGAGTAAGATTCATCACACAAATGTCTGGATCTCACAATTTCAATCTCATGAATATTTTCATTTACTCTGACTTGATGCCATGTTCTGTTTAAACAAAATAAATGTATGAAATCTATGTAATGATGAGCTGTTAGAAATATTCCCCTGGAATATAACAACTTGGGTATCTTCAGCAGATACTTGATCAAAATAAATCATAACCATCTCTCTGCTGTATATGACATTACATTTTTATTTACAAAACGTATGTACAGATTGCACAATTCTCAAGATCTTAAGGAATCCTTCACTCTTAAGTATTTTTCTTGATCCTGCAAAGAAAAATTTCAGTGTTATTCTTAACATATTCATCAAAGCCCTCAAAATACCATGTTATCTCAATAATGATTTATTTATTATTTATAAAACAAAATTTATGTTCAGATTAAGCTTAGTACTATACTGAAAAGTGTCTTTTTTACCCCTCGCAACTAGATTCAAATGCCAAAGTTTACAAAACTATTACCAATAGTAAGAAGTAGTACCAGTGGCATTGTGGCAGGAACACATCAAGAATAGAACCATTAGTGACTCTCTATGCCTCACTCTGCACTCCATCTCCTTTGATAAATGTCCCTAAGCCAATCATCCATTATATACTTCTTACATAAAACTAAGCAACAGATTTTATTTTGATGATAACTTATCTATGCAAGTTGCAACTCACAGATGCTACAACAGCACTCTGAAATGTATTCCCCCAAATACCCCAACATGTTTATTGTGTAATGAATTACCTTTTTGGAGACCGATGATTTGACATTGTTGAATGCTGACTCGAAATGTTGGGCTGTGACACTGACTGTAGCAGGGCGGTCAGAGGCTGGCAGTTTGATGATGTCTTTGAGTGCCGTCACTGATGCCTCCCTAACCAGCGCGGCCAGATCAGCTCCTCTGTTGAAGTAAGCATGTGATAGGAGATGGATTTAAAGGGGAACCCAGAGGTCTGAATAGTGTTCATTTTGTGCCTTGTTCTAGATCTTGTAATTAAAATACCAGGGTGAAAATGAGATATTATTTCTGTGTAATTTCGGTCGTCATTAACTGCTAAATCGTGATGAGTTTGAGAGACTTAAATCAAAATTGCTGAGAGTGCCAATCTTTCCAAACCTATGGCTTGGAGGTGGACCAACTGATCCATAAACATGCAAGCAGAGAAAAAGAAAACATCTCAGTGTTATTTTAATGATAGTTGATGTCAAACTGTGTCAGTTGTTCAATAAAAATACATGACATAACTACATGGATGGATGTTGTGTTAGGCCAGTCCGCAATATTTCAGATATATCACGGTGGACTATAATGGAGTGATTGACCCTCCAGGTCATACACTGTGACCACCTGACCTGTATAAGTCTACTACCGGGGTACAAGAGATCTACTTTGTGACTCGATATCCCCACAGGGGTAAGACACAATTTCCTGCTTGGAGGGAAGTGGGCTGACTTACGTGAATCCCTCAGATCTAGGATCAATGGACACTGTGGCAAGACTGACATCTGGTGCCAGTTGTGGCTTGGTCCCATTCTGAAATACAGACATGGTTTTAACTCTGTAATACAGGTTAGACTTGCACATTTAACAGCCACTAGGAACATGACACTTTTGGACCCTACATTTAGCAAATATTTAGTACTGGTACATGACGGCAAAATGTGAAATATCTCAAGTCATTCTCAGTCACTTTGACATCAATATTCCATTACTGAAATGTTGTTATAAACTTCTTTGCAAAACTGCAAGCTTGCAACATGACAGAATGTGTGACTCTCCTCTTAACAAACAGTGACACAGTTAAATGTCTGATAAACAAAATTAACTACTTCAGTGACCAACCCCATAAAAATATGTTGTCAAGCAAATCCTTCATTCACAATGATTTATGAATTAGATTTGGTGATTAGAGATGTTCTTTATTGATTTTCAGGGTAAATTAAAATACTTACCATACATAGAGCTGTCAGTACCCCAGAAAATTTGTTAATGTATGATAGAAAACTTGCAGACCTGTTAACCCCTCTAACTAAACTAAGGAACTTTGTTCGAACATTGAACTTTGAAACCCATTCATTTACAAACACATAAATATCTGAATCTTTCTTGTGCTGTAGTGTCAAACATGTTCCACCATACTGACATTCAGCTACCTTGGTGATGGTATTGAGGATATCCAGCCTGTCTTCCTGTGATGGGAGACCCACATACAACAGCTTATCCAGTCTACCGGGGCGCAGGATGGCAGGGTCGATTATGTCTGAAAATGATCATGAATACCAGTAATGCACAATATAGGAAGGCTAAAGATTAAGCTTGCTGCGTTTACAAAATGCACTGAGAGTTCTCAATTTCATTTCCTCAAAAAGTATAACAATAATACCAAATAATTTTCATCGTCGTTGAGAAATTTGAAACATAAACAGGAAACGTATCTTCTGTTAATATGTTGCCAACTCAAAAAGCAGGATTGACCGTGTTGTTGGATTAATAATTCACTTGGATTGATGGTTTTGTTGGATGTAACAATTCACTTGGTTTGATGGTGTGTGTTGTCGGATATAATGATTCACTTGGTTTGATGGTTTTGTCTGATGTAATGATTCACTTGGTTTGATGGTGTCGCATGTAACTATTCACTTGGTTTGATGGTGTTGTCTGATGTAATGATTCACTTGGTTTGCTGGTTTTGTCTGATGTAACGATTCACTTGGTTTGATGGTTTTGTCTGATGTAATGATTCACTTGGTTTGATGGTGTCGCATGTAACTATTCACTTGGTTTGATGGTGTTGTCTGATGTAATGATTCACTTGGTTTGCTGGTTTTGTCTGATGTAACGATTCACTTGGTTTGATGGTTTTGTCTGATGTAATGATTCACTTGGTTTGATGGTTTTGTCTGATGTAATGATTCACTTGGTTTGATGGTGTGTGTTGTCGGATGTAACGATTCACTTGGTTTGATGGTTTTGTCTGATGTAACGATTCACTTGGTTTGATGGTATGTGTTGTCTGATGTAATGATTCACTTGGTTTGATGGTTTTGTCTGATGTAATAATTCACTTGGTTTGATGGTGTGTGTTGTCGGATGTAACGATTTATTTGGTTTGATGGTTTTTTCCGATGAAACGATTCACTTGGTTTGATGGTATGTGTTGTCTGATGTAATGATTCACTTGGTTTGAAGGTGTTGTCGGATGTTACAATTCACTTCAGTTTGGATGCATCATGGCACATGATGCCAAATTGTCAGTAATATAATATGGTTATGTGAGATCGAACCCCCGACCTTTCGCTGTCAGGGTAGATGCTCTACCATTAGACCATGGAGGCGGTCTTCGTACTGAGAAGGAGTGAAGGGTTACCTGGTCTGTTTGTGGCAGCCATGATGAAGACTTGTTTGCGAGATTCCAGCCCGTCCATCTCCGTCAACATCTGATTGACAACCCGCACGCTGGAACCTCCCTGTAGGACAAAGCAGGATACAGTTTACAGGTAAAAGGTATAATAACAGCAATAAATATACAACTACTGAATGACAAAATGTTTCGTCATATCAATGGTCGACATTTAAAGGACTGTACCGTCTTGTGTGTTCGTGGTAGAAAAACATGACATAACCCCCAGGTCTTAACGCATGAGATCATAGATGATGGAATGTTTGCTATAACTGAATATAAGATTGCTACATGATAAATCATGAAGAATATGGTGTGGTTAATTTCACGACAAAAAATTGTTCTATCATGACATCTTTTCTGGAGACTTGAACGTATGCTCACAACAAAATGATCACGATATGGCTGAAATATTGCCGATGTGACGTTAAATATTAACTCACAACGTGATGATGTCGTAAATTAGATATAATGTTTTCGAGGGTAGTGAGTTGTTACCCTTATATGTAGCTGGGCAACGTAGTGTGTGAGATATTGCAATCTATATTGAGAGTTGGTTGGTTGGTTGTTTTATGCCGCACTCTGCAATATTCCAGTTATATGACGGCGGACTGTAAATAATCGTGTCTGAACCAGACAATCCAGTGATTGACATCATGCACATCGATCCACGCAATTGGGATTCGATGACATGCTTCAACCAAGTCGGCGAGCCTGAACACACAATCCCTCTTACAAGCACAGTCGCCTTTTACAACAAGCATGGATTGCTGAAGACCTATTCTACCCCGGACCTTCATGGGTCCTATATTGAGGAAAAGTACTAAATTGAGAGAAAAGGTACAGGTATTCACCTTAAGAACTGTGAGAATATTCAGGAAATGGCAAACATAACCCCCAGTTCCTAAATTGGACTTGTCCAACATTGCCGAGATCGAATTGTATTCTAGGAGTAATCATTAACTAAATAAGGGTAAATATTTTTAAAGCTTGTAAATATGATTAACATCCTAAGGGAGGTTGTAAATAATGTTGATATCTCATATAAGAAATAAAGGAATCATGGTTGTTGTTTATCATACAATAAAACTGCAGGGAAAATAGGCATTTAGGATCAATCATTCAAATGGGTATGACTCTTATTCATAACAGTATTTAAGTAATGGTGAAATCATAACTATTTGAGAGAAGGTAAATGAAAAAGTTTAATTAATGACGATAAATCTAGTGTAATTCATTTTTCAAAATAATCTGGTATTACATTCAAATGAAACAAAACATGGAAAAACATGACAAGGTACACAAGCTGGTCATTCTTCCGCTGACTGTACCTCTCCTGAGCCTGACCGCTTGGGACAGAGAGCATCCAGCTCATCAAAGAAGATGACACATGGGGAGGAGTTACGTGCCCTTTGGAAGACCTGCCTCACAGCTCTCTCACTCTCACCGACATACTGGAACAGCAACACGATGGTATCTGAGAGTTTCTCTTGTTAAGCAGCTCTCTCACTCTCACTCTTGATGACACACTGGAATAGTTAGTTTGTTCCCATCATTTCACCTTAGTTTAGGTTTCTGGTATAATTAGATCTTACTTATTATATATATGTCTAGAATGATGAACAAAACTCATTATGATTCCCTAAACTAATTATACTTAAACTCATTTTAACAGCAACCAGTAATCATGGAAACAGTTATAAGATTCATTAATGATTGCATCTTCAAATGTTCTTAGATTCAAGAACACTGACAGAGTGTGGCCTGACAGAATAATATGATGTTTGTTTGTTTGTTTATTTGTTGTTTAACGCCGCACTCAGAAATATTCAAGCTATATGACGGCGGTCTGTAAATAATTGAGGCTGGACCAGACAATCCAGTGATTGACATAATGAGCATCGAACAACGCAATTGGGACCGATGACATGCATCAACCAAGTCAGCGAGCCTGACCACCCGATCCCGTGTGTGGCCTTTTACGACAAGCATAGTCGCCTTTTACGGCAAGCATGGGTTGCTGAAGACCTATTCTACCCCGGATCTTCACGGGTGAATAATATGAAGTTTGTAAACTACAACGTGAGAGAGTAAATACTGTCCGTCTCATAACCAGGTCATATCAGTCCAAATTGACAAGACATGGCCTATCTACTGGAGAACATCCTTTATCACCATTTGCATAACTCACCATGTTAAGCAACTCGGGTCCCTTGACTGAAATAAAGTTGATTCCAGATTCGTTCGCTATTGCCTTGAAAATAAATAAGTTTATCATGAATATTAATACCTCTCATATGTGGTGTAGAATGAATTCAACGTAGCCTACTGTAGCTGATAAGTTTTTAACATAATCTTACAAAGTGGTGTATTTTCGGCCTCTGAGAATAGCATTTCAGTCCCATATTGATTGTTACGACAGCTAACAATATACACATTGACATCTCCCCCTGTACAGGTCCCCATGCTTCCACATGGAAATCATATTTCAGGTTAATGTTTGAAATGTGTTCTGCACAAGCCATTACCAGTAATTTGTTATGCCAAGTCAAACCTACTCTTCCGCTATTTTACATACACCAGTCCTTCACTATCATCAGTCACTGACATCAGATTTTAATAATTAGTGACTTTCCTAGTTGTTCGTCTTGGCATCTTGAGGAGATGGATCACTGTTCATGCTGTGAACCACTGGTTTGTCTAGCTCAAATTATATTGATTTATGAGATTTAATCGTCTAATCCCTCCATTCCGTCCACACCCACTCACCTACCCACTACTGACATCAGATTTTAATAATTAGTGACCTTCCTAGTTGTTCGTCTTGGCATCTTGAGGAGATGGATCACTGTTCATGATGTGAACCACTGGTTTGTCTGGCTCAAATTATATTGATTTGTGAGATTTAATCGTCTAATCCCTCCATTCCGTCCACACCCACTCACCTACCCACTCACTGCCCGCTTACCTTGGCCAGAAGTGTCTTGCCACACCCTGGGGGTCCTGCAAGCAGTATCCCTGGGGGGTTGGTTAACCCTAGTGACTGGAACTCTACCTGGTGTTGCACTGGCGCCTGGAGACAAAGGGTTAAAAATATGTAAGATGTTAGTCACTGACCAAAAACAACCCACAATATGTAAGATGTAAGTCACTCACAATAAACAAAGTGATAGAGTTAAGTCAGGCTTGGTGACTGATTTTGTGTCATTGTGACCCAATGATGTGGACTGTTGATCCTGTTTTCAGTCACTTGGCTGCCTGGTCCAAACTCATTATTTACAGGCTGCAGAGACAAATGCAATATTGCGTTAAACAACTTTCACTCACTCACTAACCTATCAATCAATACACTATGATACAGAACCGACCGTACAAGTATAGCGAGTTGCAGTTCTTCCCTCACTGAGTGGAGAGCTCCAATGTCGGACCATGTCACGTCAGGAATGGTGGCGAAGCCTTCACGCTTGGCTGATGGCTGCACATGTTTTAACGCCTCCTGTTGAATTGAATGAGGGAAAGGTCAGCAAAATATGATACAGTCCTAAGAACAACCCCACCAGAATAACCCCCATAAACCTAATGACCAGCCCCTTAGCAAGTGAAGCTACAACATCCACCCTTACACTGATGGAGGAAATACAAAGAGCATTAGGCTAGTTTCTTAATTTTCTTTTCAACAGCTTAATTCTGTTTTAATAGTATACAGAGAATATATTAAAGAACGTATGGCATGACAGCATGTGATATTATTATTGTACTTGTTGTATAATGTATAACATTCAGAATTGTAATAACATAATATTTTATTAGTGCTTCAATAGTACTTGACAATAACAAATCAAATTTAAATAAAATTGTTTGCTATGGTTACAAAATAATACATTAATAAACAATGAGTAGGATTGTTTTCTTAAAAAATCATATATGAAGTGATTCTTGATCAAACAGAGTATGTTCACAAAATAATTCCATGTTTTGTGAAATAAATATTGAGATGTCAGTGACAACCTTTAAAAAGGTCTCAACTAACAATTTGCTATTGATTACATATCTCCATGTGACTATACTGCAGAATGTAAATACCTCAAAGTCCTCCATCTTAATGAAAAGATCCTGTAACTGCTGTTCCGACAATGGAGGGTGATCCCGTAACCATGACAACACTAAATATATTACATAAACACATGTAAAAGATAAAAGATCAATATTACAAGACAGTTAATTATATTTCTTTTATTTATTTCTAATAAGATAACAATCATGCCAATCCTTATGTCTATGTTACAAGGCAATTCAATATCTCCAGCAGATGAAAGATGTTTTCGTTTCGTCTGATCCAAAGTTACACAAATGCAGAGTACATGTTTAAGAACAGAAGGGAAGTAACTCTTTGACTTGTCTTTTAAAGAAACACTCTGAGCAACAAGTTTCTTTAATAACATATGTTTTACAGGTCTGGCAGTCAGACATGCCAACCCTATATTCTTGAAACAGAAATCTGTAAAGTAAGTCATGGACATAAAAAGGACTGATGACTATATGCTCACCTGATGCGAGTTCTGGAGATATGTGTCTCCTGTTGTCAGGGCAGTCTTCTACACTGTCTACGATGTCTGGTTGGCAGGATGTTGAGGCAGACGTAACTTTCTCCCTCTGCAGTTCCTGAAACACCCTGAAACACGACACTGGGAGTCACACACCTGTCTTCAGAGAAGATGTTTCATTTCACTTCCTTCATTTGTCTACATGTTAGCTGTCAAAATTACAACTGGTTGAGTCTACAACTACAGAAAGGAGTAAAAAGAGAACTGCCTGTAAAAAAATATTAGAAGACTTAATAGGGACATACTGAATGTCCAGATGGGGATAATTCAGAGGGGATGATTGTAGGGCTGGGACAAGTCCAAATTTACTGCCTGGGTACCCAACCTCCTATTACCTGACATTACCTGGGTACCCACTGTAGGTCTCAGGAGAGATCTCAAAATGTCTGATTGGGAACTTTTTTAGCATAGCTCTGGCAAAACATATTTAGATACATGTATTAAACAATCTGGTCATGCATACACTGAAGTTGACTTAAGTTATATCTTTATTCAACCATATAGAAGGAATGGGTGCATTTTCAGAAAGAGAAGTGAACATTAATGACTTGTAATGTAACCATAGAGTTCCAGATAATTTTAGTCATTAGACAATATATCACTTGACTAACCATGGGTCCGGGTAGTCCTGTGGGTACCCGGGTCCTAGTCAGTACCCACCCGACCCGGGTACCCGAATTACCTGTCCCAGACCTAGATGATTGGATATGCATGGCTGAAACAGCAGGTGTTTGTGGTGAGACACTGTTACTTCTCTCCCACAACGACTACAGAAGTTTACTTTAATGCAGGAGTCTGAACAATACTACTCAACTCCTGATAGGGATACTATTCTAGCTCACACTCTTACGAAAGCTAGGAGACAACAAACAACATATAGACAACTTTACCGTATATCGCCATCTAGAAAGCGACCCCACGTATAAGACGACCCTTCTATACGGGCCTCCAAAATCAATGGTAATTTATATACCCCGTCTATAAAGCGAATCGAAATGAAGCACATCACCAGCGCATACACAATCCCTACATTTGCAATAAAAACATGTTTGTCATCTGCAGAAAAAAATTACATTGTTTCCCTTCAGCAAATTCTGGAAAACGAACAGATAACAATTAAACTTGGTCAATACAAAAACTATTATTTTTTGTCTATCATGAAATGACTCTAAAGTTGTTTCAGGTCCAGCCCAAATCTCATCCTATTGATATGCCAACATCTCCAAACAACCTGTCAGAATTATCGACCATCTGGACACTCAGAATATCCCTAGCAAATGTTGAGCAGAATATGAATCCCACTGCACAGAATCCTACACCTACTTGTTGACAGCAATCATGGCCGCCTCCCTGGCCAAGGCCATTAGATCTGCTCCAACAAAACCTGGGCTGTTGTGAGCCAGATGCTGGAAGTCAAAATCTGCTGAAAGACGAAGGCCACGACACAGCACCTGCAGGATCCTGAAACATGGCAACCCTATAAACACATTGTACACAGAGCTTACTTCATAAGATTGTATGTTTGTTCACTTGCCGTTAAACACTGCAGTCAGCAATATTACAGCAATATGATGGCGGCCTGTATATAATCGAGACCAGATAATCCAGTGATTCATGTTATGAGCAATGATCCATACTGTCAGGGCACGTTGACATGCCATCACCAAAGTCATCGAGTCTAACCACCCGATACACTAAGTCCCCCCTTACAACCAGCATAGGTTGCAAGATACCAATTCTAACCCCAAATCTTCAAAGGGTTATTAAATAAGAGCATTTTGTCAAAGGAATGGGAAATTTCAAATGTTGGATGGGTTATTAAACTTAACTGATGTATTCCCTGAGTCTATCTATCATATACAAAGTCCCTTGTGATTATAATACAAACAATAACTGGAAAATCTGGTTAGCAATAGTCAGAGCTATAGATAAGCTTTGGGTTATTTGGGTATTTTACCCAGGGGTTTGACTTTGATTGGGTATCCACAACTTTTAGAGGGTATTCAAATTCTTTTTTACACACCTGTTTCTTGACATGTGGGTATTTTAACTTGAAAACCTGTTTCGTAACAATCCCTGTAAATCATTTAGAACTATATGAATAGTAGTAACTCCTTCTGTGTCTGCATGCTGCTCCCTCTCCAGAAAGCCGTTTTTGTTTGCATAACCTAGCATTGTAATTTAGGCATTATTTTATCTATCACCAATCAGCGACTGTTTAAGATACATGTACATTGACTAGGCACAATGTGCTTTTCAGTTGGCATCTATCAGTATGTTTGTCGCACAAGCTTTTTCGAATGAAACAATCTGTATGTTAATTTCGATATCTGTTGATACACAATCATTTTATCTAACAGTTGTAGTACACACATTAATTTTATTTTCAATAGAGTATTTATATTTTTTCTTGCGTATTTGATACGCTAGGATTTGATTTATCTGTGTATTTCAGTTTATTGCATATTGCATATATGCATATAATGCAGATTTTAATAAGCAGCTTATCTCAAGCTCTGAATAGTATTTCTTAATACATCTAAATAGTTCACACACATTTGGAAGACCTTGACCTTCAATCTCCGTCAAATACATGAAGAACTTTTTTCCAGGTTCAATGTCACATTTAATGATAACATACCAACAGAGCACCAATTACCTTATTCTTGCATTTTCATCAGGGATCCCAAGTGAGATTTCTCTATCAAACCTGCCGGCTCGTCTGAGAGCAGGGTCGAGAGAGTCAGGTCTGTTGGTTGCTCCTATCACTAACACAGGGGCAGTCTTTGTGTTCAGATCTGTGATAAAACGACAGTTAAACCAGTAACAAAACTAACAAAAACAGTTTCCTTCAATAATATTTACACAACTCAAAGTCAGGACCATCTGTTCTGCATAGTTCCACACTTTCCAAAACCTCTGACTGCCAAACAAAGTTTGAACTGTGCAAGCAATTGTTAGATCAGAATGTGGGCCAGATGACACAAAGATGATGTCTTGAGTCAAAGTTTGTTTATTCGGTTATATATTTTATAACAAGACATGTATGTGTGTACACACCAGCAGTCTCAACCAGACTAACATCTAACCGTCATCCCCCCAGCAACCTACCTCCCTTACGTCATATATACCATCACATTTACCAGTCATATGTTACCATGGTGACATCCAGTGCGATCACTCGCTGGGCACCGCCATCCTAAATGGAGTCTCGCGAGATCTCATGATATTTATGAACTAACTTTTAACATTTAACACAATCATATCCCTCTGTATGGAATACCTGCAGCAGGGGTCAATAGGTATGGAGAGTTGTCACCTTACAGCACGATGAAGAAAAATGTCACACTTTACAAATATTCGGGATGATGTAGTACAGAACAGTGATTGGTTTGCAGCAGTAAAAACGTTCTACATCTCAACAGACCTATATAATGTGTACAGGAAAATCTTGCTAACCATATACTGGTTATATGCATATCGTAATCTCTGGGCACTCCGGGTCTGGCCATAGGATTGACCCCTGTGTCTCAGACTGGGTTTGATCAGGAACTCTACTAACCATCCATACAAGCCAGCAGCTGAGCTACGATCCTCCTCTCCATGTCTTTTGAAGCTGTCTCTCTCTTTGGGGTGATGGCATCAATTTCATCTATGAACACTACACAGGGGGCACAACCCTGGAACAAGATCACAGCCAATCACTGATTACAGCCTGGAACAAGATCACAGCCAATCACAGATTACAGCCTGGAACAAGATCACAGCCAATCACGGATTACAGCCTGGAACAAGATCACAGCCAATCACAGATTACAGCCTGGAACAAGATCACAGCCAATCACGGATTACAGCCTGGAACAAGATCACAGCCAATCACGGATTACAGCCTGGAACAAGATCACAGACAACCACAGATAACAGCCTGGAACAAGATCACAGACAATCACAGATTACAGCCTGGAACAAGATCACAGCCAATCACAGATTACAGCCTGGAACAAGATCACAGCCAATCACAGATTACAGCCTGGAACAAGATCACAGCCAATCACGGATTACAGCCTGGAACAAGATCACAGCCGATCACAGATTACAGCCTGGAACAAGATCACAGCCAATCACAGATTACAGCCTGGAACAAGATCGCAGCCAATCACGGATTACAGCCTGGAACAAGATCACAGCCAATCACGGATTACAGCCTGGAACAAGATCACAGACAATCACAGATTACAGCCTGGAACAAGATCACAGCCAATCACGGATTACAGCCTGGAACAAGATCACAGCCAATCACGGATTACAGCCTGGAACAAGATCACAGCCAATCACAGATTACAGCCTGGAACAAGATCACAGCCAATCACAGATTACAGCCTGGAACAAGATCGCAGCCAATCACAGATTACAGCCTGGAACAAGATCACAGCCAATCACGGATTACAGCCTGGAACAAGATCACAGACAATCACAGATTACAGCCTGGAACAAGATCACAGCCAATCACGGATTAAAGCCTGGAACAAGATCACAGTCAATCACAGATTACAGTTTGGAACAAGATCACAGCCAATCACAGATTACAGCCTGGAACAAGATCACAGTCAATCACAGATTACAGCCTGGAACAAGATCACAGCCAATCACGGATTACAGCCTGGAACAAGCTCACAGTCAATCACAGATTACAGTCTGGAACAAGATCACAGCCAATCACGGATTACAGCCTGGAACAAGATCATAGCCAATCACAGATTACAGCCTGGAACAAGATCACAGCCAATCACGGATTACAGCCTGGAACAAGATCACAGCAAATCACAGATTCCAAAAACTAAGGCCAGGGAAGTTAAGAAACAAATAGATCAGAATAGGAGACACTGTAATCTGATTTATGACAAAAGATGTTTGCTTGTTTGTTTGTTGTTTAACGCCGTACTCAGCAATTTTCAAGCTATATGATGGCGGTCTGTAAATAATAGAGTCTGGACCAGACAATCCAGTGACTGACATCATGAGCATCGATCCCCGCGATTTGGACCGATGACTTGCATCAACTAAGTCAGCAAGCCCGACCATCTAATCCATTTAGTCACCTCTTACAACAAGCATAGTCGCCTTTACGGCAAGCATTGGTTGGTGAAGACTTTTTCTAACCCGGATATTCACGGGTACTATTATGACATGAGAAACCATATCAGTATCAACTATACACATAACATAAACTACCCCGATCTGTACTTACAACAGCCTTATCAAACAAGTCACGGATCTGCTCCTCAGACTCTCCAGATACTCCTGACACAATCTCCGTTGCAGCAATCTTGATGAAGGGCATCTCCAGCTCCTGAAAGCAGACAGTGAAATTTGAGGGCTTCTGGTATAGCATTTACTATCTGAGGCCTCACTAAACCCAGTGGGGATTCCCCAGGTACAGATGCTTGTAAGAGGTGACATAATGGATCCGGTGGTCTGGCTTGGGGACTTGGTTGATTGTGTCATCAGAAACCTACGATGTGGATGTCGCTTGCAATATCAATCACTGGATACTTACCGGCTGCCATCATACAGCCATAACTGAAAATCCTAAATTTTCCATCAATATGATTATGGTTATGGCCTCACTTAGCAATATGACGGCAGTCTGTAAATAATTGAGTCTGGACCAGACAATCCATTGATTAATATTATAACCATTGATCCAAGCAGTTGGGATCGATGACATGTATCTACCAAATCAGCGAGTCTGACGACCTGATCCCATTAGTCACCTCTTACGACAAGCATAATCGCCTTTTACAGCAAACATGGGTTTCTGAAGACCTATGGCAAGGATTCTATGACACACTTTAGACACAGGTCCTACATCTGTTGGGATGCCATGACACACAGACAGACACATGT
Source organism: Haliotis cracherodii (assembly GCF_022045235.1). Lineage (NCBI taxonomy): Eukaryota > Metazoa > Mollusca > Gastropoda > Lepetellida > Haliotidae > Haliotis > Haliotis cracherodii. Next base: position 31,032,502 of record NW_027266308.1, read on the forward strand.
CATATTATCTGTAAGGATGGGGGCTTTATAATGCTAAACATAGAACAGTTGTGTTTGTTGATTGTTGTTGACAGTTGGCAATGAGGATGATGTTGGTACTAATAATACTTCTTTCTGCTGTCCAAATATGTTATCATCATGTGATGTTAACTTATTGATGTTTTACCATGTTTACAATATACTAATTGAAAGAATTTTTCACCTGGGTATTGGTCTACTAACAACATATCTTAAAAACTGGTAGCTCAACCTCAAACTATTGAAATGAAAACAGAAAGCAATACATCTGAAGCTGTTGGTCATACATGTAACAACAATTAACTAAAAACTATAACAATTTCAACTTCTATGTGGACCTACCCCAGCAATAGCATGAGCGAGGAGTGTTTTCCCACACCCTGGGGGCCCGTGCAGCAGGAATCCTCGTGGTGGGGTGACCCCCAGCTGTTGGTACACCTCGGGGTGCTTCATGTGCACCAGCAACTTGCATATGTCCTGCAGACAGGGAGATCAATATATACTGAGCAAAAGTAGTGAGGGGTCATAAATATTTTAAAACTATATCCTTAAAAATAACCAAGATCCTTAACCTTAATGTACATTATAGACATGTACACAAGTAAATCCAGACAAGCCAGTCCGTACTTCAAATGTATTAAAGGCTACAAGGGTTTGTATAAATATTTCATCATTATGTTTCAAACCATCCTCTCCAAAAAATACTCTATTCCCTCATGTTTCTGCAATACAGTGAGAGAACACGACTTAACTCCTGACAGAAATCTTGCGGCTATTCATGGCGATCCTTAATACACCTATAGAAACAAATCATTTCATCATAGTTTGTCCAGAGCCAGACCAACAAATTATTCTCCAAGATGTTGGTCTTCATTCACTCTTGTCAGTGTCCCATTCCAAGGTTCAATACCTCCAGTATTATGTCATAGATAGATACTTAAGTTTCACTTTGACAAAGCAAAGCACAGCTGACATGAACCACCTTGTCCGGCACTGGCCACTGTCTTTGTCACAATGTACAACATCATTATGTAGAGCTGGTAAAGATTTGCCTACTTAGCATAACGAGTGGACCGACAGATGTAGATCCACACCCGGGGAAGCCCTACCTGCAGTGTAGCATCATTCCCTCCTACATCGCTAAATGTAACACTTGATGTCTGCACCGCAGGCCCTGAAACAGTTCACTTTAAAGCTGCTTGAACAAATATGTCATGACGCGTAGGTTTAATGTATGAGAACAGTCCAAAGATCATACATCATTTACACAATATCAAAATGAAATAGAGACTGTTCTAGTCAAATGTTCACCTTTTTTCTTTTCCTCCCGTTTATCTCCCACCTTTCTGACTTTCTTCTTCCCACTCTTTGTCACCTCCTCTTTCTGGAGCTGAAATGTACAAACGGGCAAAGACAATCCTTACTTGATGAAAGCACCACAAACGCAGTCCAAGCAAGCATTCAAGTTTTTTGTTAATGATTTCTGTTGAAATTTGGATGGCTAGTATTCAATATCAGGTTAGGTAAATGATGTTATCAGTATGGCAAAGTAATACAGTGTCTTGTGCGAGTTATGAGGTATCAAGCTTTCAGCTTATCATGGAAGTAACTTAGTGTCTGAACAGATGCCTCACAAAACAAAATTAACATTGTCAATGAATGATACTGGGAAGATGAAAAAGGGATGTTTTATTTGCTATTTTACTTGAAATATAAGCACCACAGCAAAAAAACTCAAATTCTTTTGCAGTTTTGTGTCTGATTATTTCAAACATGGTGCCTACAGGGAACATAACCAGACCACTGGCCCCACAAACCTACCTTCTGAGAGGTTGGTGTCTGCAACATTGACTTGCTTGTGTCAGTGAAGCTGACATCTTGGACTTCATTATGCACACTGACGTCATCATTGACATCACCAGCATCATCAACATCATCCTTTGTAGTTTTGGGCATCCCTCTGTCGATATACCAGCCTCCAACCTTGGGAGATGCTACAGGTGTTTTTTTCCCACTCTTCATATCAACAGGCAGAGGGCTGCTTTCCTTGTTTTCCCGCGACTTTTCTCCAGGTTTTGAGTGCAGTGGTGAACTCTTGTAGAAGTCAGACATCAGTGAATTCATTGCATTGGAGTCCTACAATTAACCACAGTAGTGATTGGGGTTATAAATGATACGGATGATTATCACGATAATGTCATTCAGGCAGGAAAGTAAGTGGCTTGAGAGTGTTTTTGGACATTTCTTGCCTGAAAATTATATTTACCATATTCGCCTTAATAAGCACCCCATGACCAACTTCTAGACCAGTTGGTAGGTAATCTTTACAAGAGCCCCCTTAGACCGAACATTTACATGACAGTCCATATTGCTTGTGTACATTACAAATTTCTTATAGAAAACAGCAACACATTTTATTTTCATCGACTTAAGAGCTAATTAAGTTTGTTCACTATTATTGGATCTCTGAAAACAATTTAACTTGTTGTGTATGGGTCTTAATAATCACACACTACATCCTTTGTCAGTTGCGTTAAGGAATATATATATTAGACGAAGGTCTAACTTTGAAATAATTCCAGGCATCAAACGCTCAAAAACATCCACCTTTTAACCTTTTTCCAGTGTCTTTAAACTTTAAATGTCATGATGGTGGTGGTGGGATAATCTCCCATTAAAAATCCATTAGTGGGAATATAGACTGGCATGTAACACAACTAACTGGAAAGGGAGAGTCTGCTGCAACACTGATGCCTACTCACTGAAAGTGGAAAAGATTTGCATACCTCAAATTTTGTATAGTCTGGATTATCTGATGAGAAACTGTTGCTGTCCGAATCTGAATCATCTGAACTGTAACAATGAAAAACCCAAACAGAGAATAATTTAAAAGCATGTTTATTTGCAAGATCTTTGTAAACAAACTACCCACTATATATCATGAAGTTCCAAATCTGGATATCTACCATGACTGGCCAAGAGAAACCAATGAGAAACAAAAGTGTGTCTCTGTTACCCTCATCTGATCAAATACAGCATGTAGGCCTGGTAGCTCATCAGCATTTTTTAAACTGATCTTTTGAAAACTAATACACTTCAGTGACCTAAAAACATATTTTTTTTCCAATAAAGCTCTGAAACATTAGTCAAACACATCCAATCATTGATCAATATGAATTAAAAAAAACAAGCCCCATATGGAATCAGCAATGTGGCCTACAAGTTTATTGTCAGATATCTACAAGAAAAGTAATAGCTTCAAGTGGGTTCAAAAAGAGTAGGAAAATTGTCTTTTATAATAGTTTGATGAAAAGGGATAACGAAGGGCCATACATATCAGTTTTAAATCCCAAAATACACAGATCCGGATAACCTGTGCAAAAACATAAAATATGGAAAAATATTCACCATTACCCAATAATTATTAGCTGTTTGAGTCCAACTTACACAAACATGCATGAATTGTTTTTCAGATCAACATCATAATAACATTGTGCATTATCACCCAATGTGGCCATTTCAGCCTGAGTACCTGTATTTCCTTACAGATCTGTACTTGCCACTTACTGAGTGAGTGCAGCCATCACATGCATGAACTCTACTGCAGTGAATGATACACAACAACGCCATGTGTTGATTATTGTAACTTACACATATATATGACTACACGTGAGTTCATACAAAATATGACACGCTTGGCACCCGAGGAGCAGCAAATTAAACACATTCAAATTAGTAGACACCTGAAACAGCATTTAAAGCTGAAATATGTTTAACAAATACCTACTCATTGGTTAAAAATACACAACAGACTGGACCAAAGGGAGCAAAAACATATTAAGGCAACAGATAGCTACCCCCAAAGAGAATAAAGACTTGTGTGTAAATATTCAATGGATTAAAAACAATTATCTGGAGTACTGAACACCAAAGTGATTGCTCCACTAATCTATCTAATATCTAATATCACATATAAATATATTCAAAACAGGCTTGAAGTTGTTGTTATGACAGGTGAGGTGGAGTGAGGTGAAATAGGGTTTAACGTCGCGTCCAAGATTATTGCACTTATATAGCGACGTGCATGTACGTGTGTGTGTTTGTGTGGCTGCTTGTACTAGTCCTGACTGATGCCGATTTATAGTGCTAGCTCACTGAGATACCAAGCCGCAGTTTAACATGAATACCCCACTCAGACACAGTGTACTGACTCCGAGCCGACCAGTCCTTGTTTTAACCCCTTAATGCCGAGTGCCAGACAGGGTAACAACAAGTACCATCTTTTAACATCTTTTGGTATGACGCGGTCGGGGATTGTACCCCGGACCTTCCGCTCTCCGGGCGGACGCTCTACCACTAGACCACGGAGGCGGTCTGTTATGACAGGAATACTATTCACACTTGAGTTAAAAAGTAACAAACAATATAGCAAGATCAATTAATATTACTTGTTTTACATAGAGATTTTCCAAACTTTTGAAAAACTATATAAAAAAACATGATTAAAATATAATTACTTCGAATAACTTTTTTGTATTTTGATTGTGTAAACTTGTTTTATATCTTTTTTGGAAATTGAACAAAATCATCCCAGCAAAATTTGTCACTTTCATTTGCACCTACCTTGTAAACAAGAATTGTATTGGTTGAACTACATGTATGTGCCATGATAAAGTAAAGTGTACTTGAAACAGAGCTAATTCAAGGAAGTTCTGTTTACTCCAAACCATTGTGAGAAAATGTAGTTGAAACCCCAGCATCTCTTATCATGATAATCACAAACATAAATTACCTTTCTGAATCAGTTTTCTTCTTTTTCATTTTCTTCATATGATTTTCCTCTGCCAGATTAAAGCTGTCCCCCTCCTCTGCTGCAAGCTGCTGACATGCTACTGAATAGGCTGAAATGACAGATATACAGAAACTGATTGCAGAAACATTTTTATGCAAGTAGGTTCTTTTAGAATACAATAATCCTTATCAAATTAATGTATTTTATTGATGACAGGTTGGAGTTAGCTTCTAACGAGGGAATCAATTTTGGAATCATTGATTGATGAAAATCCAATTATATATATATTTGTTGGAATAAATTTATATAGAATAACAAAGCTAAGGCTAAAAAAAATAAAAGTCTTGGTTCTCAGGCACTGTCCACATAATCATAAAGTTCACCGTATGTTTCTTTTTATATTTCCACTTTAAAAAAACAAAAAAAAATCCAACAGTAGTCAAATACAGTTTTCCAGTACTTTACTCGCCAAGGAATACATTTATGTCGGGAGGCCTTTTCCCAGGTTGATTGTACACAATTGTTTGTTTGATTACATACTAGTTTGAACAACCCCACCAAAACAAAATGAAAAAGACACCGCAAAAAAACATTGCCTGACAACCAATTCTTTTATTTTTTTTAGCCTAAGCATAAAGCTTTAAAACAAAACTCTCATAACAGACATGTTTTACCAATGCTTACTGTTATTGCAAATCTGTAAGTAGATGTGTCTTCGGGTTGCGGACAATAGTAAGAAATATTTAGAAGTTTGCACAGTTTGTTCACTGCTATTTACTTAAGTTACACTCAGTATTCTCTTGATGCAACACTTGTCTTTTCCTTTTTATGACTGGTCATTAATCCACAATGTATTCTTTTCTAAACCAATCAGTGTGAAAATGTAAACCAACTCGCAGCACTGTTATCCACATATTTGCCAGCATTGTACAGTATCTGACAACACATACCTTTTTCAACCATTTTGTGAAAAGCATTCTTTTTCTTTCGGGAGTATTCACTGAAAAATAAAAAATACTCTCTTCAAAATGCTGTCAAACATGTCATCTGTGGACTAGATTACTCACATCATACAGAGTAGCCTGCACACATATCATGGTGGATGTGATTGTTAATTAATCTTCTTTGTAAAGAGATACTACATTTATACATATTCATAAACTCAACTAGTGTCTAAAAATTAACAGCAGGATAAATATAATTTCTCCAAACCTAGACCAGGTCTCATTGTTCAATGCTCCTTTGCATAATGCAGAGGAGTCGCAGAAGAGCGGACTCTGTAAACTCAGCCTTTTCTGTAAAGAGGAATTTGTCTACTCTATAGATATCAAAATATCATATTACGGGATTTAAACATGGTAGAGACATATTCTTTGACTATGTGTGATCTATTGCTGGAGTGTGTGAGTTGTGATTAATGTCGTTTTTAACAGTATTCCAGTTAAATTAAGGTTTGTCAGCTTAATGTTGGAGGAAAGCCAGAAGTGATGCAAGTCTCAGACTTTACTACTTTGGTGAAATCCATGAGCATGGTTATACATAGCATAGAAACAGAATCAGGGTGAACAGAGATTTGAACCCACAATAATAGGTTTCTGATTTTCCCAAGGGACAACTCTGCACAGTGAACTGCAGCCCATTAGATGACTGGGCCACCCCTGCCCCAAACTATTGCAGGAAACAAATGTATATAGTAGTTGATTACCTTGCTGGAATCCTGTACAAACAGACCTTTAAGCATGTAAATATAATTTGATATCATGTAAAATGATAACTCAGAGTATCTTTTCACATGCAGTAGGCTATATAATATAGAGTTCTCAATACAAGCTGGAAGAAATACAAATACACTTGAAAATCTGCTCTTCTACCTGTTACAGTGTTTAATGAAATTGATCCTAAATAGTCAAATTATTGCTATTTACCCATACTGTCGCTGCAAATCTTCAGATATCGATGAAATACTGAGATGTTTTCTGTTGCTGTTAGCTTTCATATACTGAAATCATAAACACAAAAAACAAACTAATCAAACGAAATTACTAAAGGTGGTTTTAGCTGAGCTGTACCTCAGCATAACACCACTGAGTAGAAACAGCACCGATTGGTGTATTAAAGAGCCAGTATGTCAACCGGTCTTAAGTACTATTTGTAAACAATAGCCGATAACCCTGAGCTTACTCTGCTCCAGTGACCATATCGCGGGTGTAGTCTTATACCGTGACCAAACTTTTCTCGTTTGACAAAACACCTATACACATACATAACTGTTTAAGTTCAAAGAACAGGTTAAGCGAATTGCACAATATGACTGGCTTCTAATCTAATCAAGCTGGTAATTATAGTATTTTGTAACTCATTGGTAAGAAAAACACACAAGTTTTTAACTCGTTTTACGTCTAAAAAAAATTACCGAAGGCAGTTTAATATGCACAGCTCTTGCGTTGTCGACTTTGCTGTGCGGAGCTCTATTGTTTTGGTGTGAATCGGGTAATTATTTCATGGATGATTTAAAACCACACAGAACTTGTAGATGTTGTACCAAGTAATAAATGGCTGAATATAGTTACAAATATCTTTCTTACTGGTAATAGAAACTCTACTGGTACATCAATATCTGATTGAGTGGTAGTGAAATTATTTAATGGTTAAAAATAACATATTACTTATTTCATAGGCATTTAGAAGTTGGAGTACTAAGTAAAGATAAGAACTTATGGATGAACAACTTCTTTATTACAATTAAGAGCGACGTTTTGGTGTAGGTTCTAACACCGTTATCAAGCAAATGATATACAAAGTGTGGTTGGCAAGTATATATATACAGGTAGGAGGCAATGTTTATACATTAGAGTAGATATTGTTATACTGGAGTAGAGAAGCCTGTTGTGTATACAAGGGTAGTGATGAGAATCATCGGTGAAGTCGGTGACATAAACAAAGGATGCAGACAGTAATATAAACAACGGTATCATACATTACATATTGTTTAGGCCTACAATTGTTTAGGTCTGTAGTATAGGATGTGACCTGCGCTACACTCCCACCTGTTTTATTCTTGGGGTAAGCTTTGGATCACTTATGTATGATCCACTTTGGTGAGGGCTCTTGTGACCTGGGTTAGGTTTTAAATCTTGATGTTTTCTTTTCATGACGTTCAGAGTCTGTGGTTTCTGGTCCACACTCACTGATGGCAATAAATGTCATTCACCCACGTGCGGAGTTATCGAAAAATATTGAGGAGTTATGTCCCTTTGGTTACGGGGTCCAATAAAGGTTGCGAATTATCAAGTGAATGTGTAATATTGTCTTCTGAGCAAATTGAGCAATTATTTGTAGCTATACTATGATGGTCCACTATTGCGTATACATAAGCATAACGTTTTGTTAAAGTATCGTCTATACTGAAAGAGTGGACCTAAAGATTAGTTTGGAATATCCTGGTTAAGATGGACTAACAAATAGACTGTCCCAGATTATTATAGTTTTTCCGCTTCCGGTATTTTTTGTTGACAGTCATGGATGCTATTTTTCACGAGAAGGTGTGTATTGTCGAGTGTAATTTTGTGTGAAGTTATAATTCTATTTTTCATGGCTTGGTATATTCTAGTTATTGGAAGTCCATTGAATGTTTACTGGATGTTTTCAAACACAGTTTAAATGACATCCGGAACTGGCATGTGTCATGATATTTTAATAGTTTGTGTTTACTTTTAAGCAAGGTAAGCCTAAATTGATTGAACATTATAAAGTACTAAAAGCCTGCCTAACGACATTTGAGCTTCCGGCCCAGTAAACAGGGACTGAATGTACGAAACTAAAACGCTAATGTCCAAAAGGCATGATCATAATGAATCATGATGGCACTGAATACTTTGAACATGACAAAGGAAATTTCTTTCTTTTTGTCAAATATCGTGTTCATTGAATGTAAGGTAGTTGTGTTGAAGCCAAGCAATTATAAGAGTAGATTTGCAACCAATTTCGTGTCTGGGCAACAGTTGCAGCATATGTGTAAGTGCCAATTGCCTCAGGCTGCCGCTATTGCTTCGCTATGCTCAAAGATGTCTCATGCCTTTTAGATTCCTGCAGGTTTAGGTCAGTTACCCCCATGTCTATCCCTTACCCGCATCCACTTTCCGATCAAGGATCGTTTCAATCTTAGGTACATCTTTCCATTCAAAACATCCCTTCACCATCCTTAGGGTTGTGTACCACTTGCCAATGTAACATTACGTTACTATTCTTAGCGGAGGACACTCCTTTACAATCCCTAGGGTTAGTTCTGAATTTGGGTATGGGTTTGCTATCTCTTTGAACGAATTAATCCAATGTAATTTGAGGAAAATGGCTACTGTGCTTAGAGGTAAACACTCGAATGCAGTTCACTTGGTAAATGTGCAATTAAATTTTTTTATAGCACCCATGTTCCCTCAATAAAGTCTTGGCTAATTAGAATAACTCATTAGCTTAGCTTCAAGCTTGCAAAGCGTGTGAAACAAGACATTGTCTCTTTGTAGTTTGGGTCATCATGTAGCTAGATTGATCTGCATGAAAAATGTCTTCAAAGGTTTCAGCACACAAGTAAAGTTGACTCACTCAAATTTGCTATGACTTCCAATTTACTCAAGCCTAGTTCCTCATATTTTTTTTATCTTATTTAAAACTTCTAATTAACTGTGTAACTGGTAGTGATACTATGACTGATACTCAGATAATATGCATTAATTCATGTTTCACTGGAACTATAGGGGCAATGTACCCCCAGTATTGATAATATATTTATTAAGCTAATCACTTACTTGAATAGGGATCTAGCATCTGCACTGAAACAATGCATACATGGTATGTGAGATCGTAATAAGTTTGTAAGTTTGTATTCCATTAAAACGTTAGTGGATGTTTGCCAGGGGTTGATTTTGGGTACAGGTGCTGTTTTCATGACATATGTTCACCATCATGTGTTCTCAGTGGAGACACAGGTTAGAAACCATTATGATAACAGAAAAGGTCCCCAGTACCCTGATTACTTATTGCAGGGAATGAAATTTATGCTCACCTGTAGGCCCGAGGCTAGCAAAAATTACCTTGGGCTAATAAAATTATAATTGTACTAGTCCTTAGGGCCTGTAAGTTCTTTGACATATGCTGTAAGTTATATATCGTCCTCTCGATTCCCCCTGTCAAATTGCAGCACTTGACATTTGGCACAACTTTTCGAATCTTTAAGATTGAAAGTCTTCTTATTTGCAAGGCTAGCAGATAAAAAGTCCCACTAGCCAGGTGAGCTTGTTTGTTTTTAGTGTTAATTTCCATCACCACATTGTGAGATACAACCTGACTGCATTATTTATGTTTTCAGTCATTGGTTTGTCAGATCAAGACTCCATAGTTTCCATGCCACAGTGATTATGATTATATGGATGTAAAAATACTGATAGCAGTCTCATGTTTACTTATAACATGTATCTGGTGTGTCATTGTATGATATCATTAACATGATAATTCTATAATAGAAAACGCTGTTTGAGAATGAAATTTGGTTTTTTTTACCTTCCAGCAAGAGGGATCACTATGTGCACAGCATTGTCTCAATGGCCTGCTACAGGGCCAATACTTTTCCCCTGTCGATCTGGCCCAGATAGCTCAGAGCCTTGATGAGAAGGAGAGGAGCTTCATGGCGGAGGGAGGACTGCACTCAGTGGAGTACCAGCAGTTCCTCGAGGTAGACACATCTTACTCTTAAGTTTTGTGATACCCTTGGCCATGTTGGGGCAGTTTACTTATTTTCTGCATCCTAACTATTGTTTGTGTGAACTGGAAGTGCACTTGTGCATCACGATAACCAGCATGACACTTTTCATCATGTTCACATTATACACTCTGCCTACAACACTGTGAATGGACAACAGTGTCCAAGGCTGATCAAACCTGTGGTGCTGACCAAAACACCAAGTCTTCATGTTTGTGGCGTGGCGTCTCAGTGGGCTAGCACGATAAAACAGGCAATACTCTAGACTAGTACAAACAGATGAACGCAAACACACACATATGCATGCACATTACTATACAAGTGCAATAATCATGAATGGGATGTTAAACCCTGTATTTTTTACTTATCCTGCATTACTCCTTAATGCTTATTACTGCTCTCATAGAAAAGAGCTATGTGAAGATATTTGCTTGAAGAAGCTGTTCCAACTAGCTATCACACAGCTCCCATGTGACCAGGGGAAGTGATGTCACAGATCAGCATGTTACTCTTGTCACTTGCTGAGTGAAGACCTGTTTTTGATCTGTAGCATAAACTTGTTCAAACCCTCACGTTTTTGCTTCATGTGTTGATGTTCTTTGTGCCTGTGTTGTGCATATGGTTTGTATCTTTGTAATTCTATGTTATTAACATGTGCATGTGTTTGACACCTGCTGGCGTTTTCTAAAAAAAGAAAACATCGGTAATCCAAGTTGTCCTGTTGTTTCAAGTAGCCATCTTGGATATTTTACGTGGACACGTGGTTATAAACTGGCTTACATGCTATATTCTTCTTGTCTGGTACCACATCATTGCCGTACCTTTGCAAATATACTGTTTTGTCAGTGTATGTTGTCTTACGTTTTTTGTAATATTTGTTTCATAAACCCACATAGTGTGAAAACAAATCGGGCGGGGATGCATTGTGATTTTTCACTGCTTCATTGCAGATAACATGCCATCCTGTTCCAAGAGCCGGCGTAATAAGTCGGCATGGGATCCCCACCCTTTGTTCCTTAATTGTATATCTCCATGCCTCCAGGCTTCTCCATGAAAAGAAAGTCTCTCGCTTTCCCCCACAGCTTTCCGGCAATACATCAGTGTGTCCTAAAAGTGGAGATCGCAGCAGGCAAGGAAATTCCAACGTAAGATGTCCGTCACTTCCGAGACTTTGCCTACTAAGAGGGCTGCTTCGTCGGCTACCTCGGAAAAACTCGCCAGCCTCCACTGTTGCCATGATGTCGGACCCCTCGGTCTCAGTCTCTTCCCAGAGGACCCTGATGACCACCACCACATCTATCTTCACGGCGGTGACCACCACCATGACGCTCCGCGTGGAACTCTCCTTCCAGATGCTTTTCAGTCCACCGGACAGACGCCCTTGTTCTATGGCTTCCAACAGGCGCCCCCACCTACATCCCACTCGCCTAAGATGGACACCTCTCTCCTCCAGTACTTGCGGGCCATGCAACAGACGCCAACACCTTCTGACTCAGCCTCGACCCCAGCGCCTATACATGCATCTCTCAAAGCGCATGAAGATGGTGCCTAACCATTAGCCCGTACCACCTCCAGCGCCTCTTACTGTATCGCCTCTCTGAGGCAAGCCTTGTCGGACACCTATACAGACGCCCTCTCTGCTACCGGTCGTCAATCTATCGTCTACCTCCCATTACTCCTTGGACTCTGCTTTGCCCAGTACATCCTCTTGTTGGAGTGACAGTCGCTCATCTCGCCGGACTCACCAATCTAGGAGCCACTCTCCTCCTTAGACGCTCCAGCAGATACCACTCTTCGGAGGGTGACTTTGTCCCATGCTATGATGACACTCCCACTGACGGCAAGTCCCATCTTGGGCTAGACCAGGTAGCAGACTAGTTGGAGGACAGACATGAGGCAGTCGCTCCGTCCCCTGGAATAGAGATCAATTTAAGATCAGACCCTACATCACTCCCACCGGATCCTTTGATCAAGGATATGATCTCGGCCCTTGACTCCATCCTATAGAGCTCCGGGCAACAGACGGAGCGATTTTCCGATCCACCCTCTCTCCAGGTTGCAATGATGGAGTGTCTCAATTGTCTGAGGATCTCCATTGTATGACCAGTTCCAACCGTCCCAACTCAGTACAAGTTTCCGACAACAACCTAGCTTATGTGGAGACAGAGATTCCTTGCTCTCTCAAGACACTCTCACTTCGTCGACCTCCAGAGCCGTTCTCCAGGAACTGTCGGAGGATTATCCACACCGGATAGACCACCTTACCACCATCTTACCACCATCTTATCCTACCTTCAACGGCAGGTCGAGCATATGCGTTTCCATATGCGAGCCCCTCTGATAGAACTCACTACCACGCGGCGCCAAGGCAACCTTGCTCTGCCTGATTGGGACCCAGAATTCAAGAGGGACCTGCTTCGTCAACCCTGGTCTACTTCTGACCTTTATAATGGACAGGTCTCCCCCCTGAGTTTCAGCCTTCATCCGGGACGACACTACCCTCAAGGCCCTGGCTATGGTATCACAGCCGGCCTCCTACCAGCCATGAAGCAACACTCTCCAGCCCCAGGGCAGAGCTCCGCCTTAATTTTTGGGGGTAGAGGCAGAGGCAAAGGAAAGTCCTCGGGCTCGTACTAATCCTGCCACGACCACTCCAAGGGCGGTGGTGGTGACCGCAATGACTCTAAGTGAATCACCAGACACACACGACTGTGACCTCCACCCCAGTCTTAGCACCAGGCTTCTACTCACCCATCTTCCTTGTCCCGTAGAACGACTCGGACAGACACAGGATGATACAAAACCTCAACGCTTTCAACCTGGCGCGCCCACGTTAATTCATGATGACCACAATCAGGCTTCTGCGATCACCGATCCAGGCACACAATGTGCTTCATCAGCCGGGACCTCGAGGACCATATTTCCATGTCCCAATCCATGTCTGGTCCATCTACAAAGAGCACTGAACGCTAAAGGTTACTTGGCCAGAGCAGCGAAGGCCATCACGATGGCTCATCACCCAACCACCGGAAGTCTATATGACGACAAGTGGCTACCCCTCAAGAGCTTTTGCAGGGAAAAACAACAAGACCCCACCCGTTGCAGAGCTGCCTCCCCACGATTCCTTCCGATGTTCCGGACTCCAGAGTAATGTGAGGATCTGTGACGTCACTTCCCCTGGTCACATGGGAGCCGTGTGATAGGGTTGGCCTCTCAGCTAGTTGGAACAGCAAAGATCTTCACACAGCTTTTTTCTCTGTCAAGAACAAATAGTAATGCAATTATGAGTAATGCAGGATAAGTAAACAAATGTAAAAAATATCTAGGAACTTACTAGTTCACCTAACCTCACAGTGAGCCTGCATCGTTTAACTTAGATCCTTGTTAAACGATGTCAAACAGAATCTGATGTTCTTTTGTCCATTTTTCATCCTAATGAAAAAACATTAAGTTTCTCAATGCTCATATACATGATTTCAAATTGCAAATGTTTTATTTCCATCAATGTTTGAATGTTCTTTTCATTCATTATTATGCATTTTGTACATTGAATAATTATGATGGATATACCCTGTTCAGTGAAATATTTTTGACAATTCCAGCAACCATCAACCAATTTTGATGACAGTGGTTTCTTCTCTATCCAAGTAATCCAAGAGGCCTTACGTGTATGGGGACTCGACTTGGTGCCCTATAACAGCCAAGATGGCATCGCAATACAAGCTCGCAGAGAGCCAATGTGAGCATGAACAGGAAACATACAAACATACATAGCCGAAAAAGCTGTTCCTTTGTTTCAAACAGTATGTATAAACTAAATGTATAGTTGCTTAGATTCCAAAGTATTGGTTTCAGCAAGATATCCTGTGTAATGTTAAGAAGTGTTAAAGCCAGACGTAGAAACTAACATTAATGATAACATATAGCAAAACACTTAAAAGTTTCAAATTTCTACTAGTCCTTATGATACCTTAACTATTGGGCAGTTTGTCAAGGACTACAGTACTAGTGCCAGTTTCTAACGCTGGTTCAGCAATATGCATACAGTTGACTCCGCCTAACAGTCAGATGAAGTAAAATGTGAATAACAAAGAAATCCATCCATTGAAATTAAGGTACTTCCCTCATGTTATGAAAAAATACCATTTCATTAATCTGGACCTATGTTAATGATGGTTACTTCACTGAAAACTGTTCAGATTAATGGATTCACTGGGATGCTAAACTGACTGAATATGTGATGTAGAATGTGCAGATGATAAGAGTTTCCATGACTAATGTTTGCTCAATGATTTGTTTGTTTGTTTGTTGTTCAATGCCGCACGCAGCAATATTCCAGCTATAGGATGGTGATCTGTTAATAATCGAGTCTGGACCAGACAATCCAGTGATTGACATCATGAGCATCGATCCCTGCAATTGGGACCGAAAACCTTTTCATAGAATAACAGTCAAACTACAATTTGTTCTCACTGAAATGTGTGTCAGTAGGTTTTACTGTAATGAGGTATTTTTTATCCAATGTACTGTTGTATTATTTTCAGCCATGAAGAAGCCTACATATGTAACTTCAAGCAACACTGGTTCAGTGTCCGGAAACTGGGTCACCAGTGGTTCAATCTCAACTCCCTCCTCACAGGGCCAGAGCTCATTTCAGACACATACCTCTCACTCTTTCTTACACAGCTGCAGCAAGAGGGTGGGTAGCATTTTATTTAGTTAAAATGTGTTAATCTGAGCCTTAAAGCAAATCTAGTGGATATAGCGTCTGATCTGAGAGCGGAATGTCGGTGGTTCAATACCCAGCTGCATCATACCAAAAGACATAAAAAAAGATGGTACTTGTTGTCTCCCTGCCTGGTGCTGGGCATTAAGGGGATAAAACAAAGACTGGTTGGCTTGGTGTTAGTAGACTGTGTGATTAGGGTGTTCAAGTTAAAGACAAATGTGGCATGGTATCTCAGTGGGTTAGCACTGAAAAACCGGCATAAGTCAGGACTGGTACAAGAATCCACATGCACGTCACTATATAAGTTGATGTATTCTTGAACGCGACGTTAAACCCCATTTCATCTCGTCTCACCTTCAGTAAAACATCCTTGATACTCGGGTTGCACATGTGGCCCAGTCGTCAGAGGCACCATGATTCGCTGTTCTTCATGTGTGCAAAAAACAAAGCTCTGATGGGTTTCGAATCCCAGGTTCACCCTGATTATGTTTCTAGGTTTTCCAGGACCATACAAGTGTTCATGGGTTTCACCAAAGTGATTAATGTCTAAAACCTGCATCAGTTTGGGCTTTCTTAAACATTATAACAGCTGGTTGATCACATGTCCTGTACATACAATATATACGGATGAGGAATTTGCAAAAGACTAACTGACATTTAAGCATGTTAAGTACGGTTCTAATTCCATTTGACCTAATACTCTATGTTTTGAAATGTTAAACATGACATATAGGAAAAATAATTTAAGAGAATGAAAAACTGAAAAGTTGAACTTATTAAATGAAACATTGCATAAGAAGGTTTTATTTGTTTGAACACTTTTATTATTGATCCAAATTGAATTTATGTACTATCACCTATTAAATATCATTCACCAACAATTGGTGCTCCATTATTTTCCTTTATTAACCAATGGTTGTCCATTTGTCTAAGGCACCACAATTTGCTGTACAGAGTTGCATCCCTTGCGCAAACCAGAAACCTTTACCTCGTGGGTTCAAATCCTGGTTCATCCAGATTATGTTTCTAGGTTTGTCAGCACCATACCTATTCTCATGGGTTTCACCAAAGTGGTAAACATTGAAGACCTGAATCACTTTGGGCTTTCCTCGCAAATTTCGGCTGACATGCTCTGATATAACTGGAATATTGTTCAAAGCATTGTTTACAGAACTCACTCACTCTTATAATAACATGATTTATAATTATGTCAGTGGTTTTATTTGCTTTTTTCTTCAGGCTATGCTATATACATCATAGTAGGCAAACTACCAAACAGCGAGGCAGATCAGCTCTTAAAAATGATCCCTGCAGTTCAGCCAATCAAACCTACCCTTATAAACGAGGCAGCTGAAACCTCTGACCAATCAGGGGATGGGGACATGGAACTGCAGCGTGCCATTGAGGAGAGTCGCAGACTAGTCGAGAATGATGACACGATGTTACAACAGGCTTTAAAGATGAGCATGCAGGGTATTGGAATAGTTCTGAATTTATTTTTAAAATGCTGTCCTCCATTATTTTATGAGGGGCAAAGTACTAAGTAGACTAATCATGGTTATGACTCAGGTTTAAACCCCTTTATGTTATAGTTAAAACATTCCTTGGTTTGGGTTGAAAATGTAAAACCTTGAGCTTGTGAAAACCCTTGTACTTTTAAACCGTCATAACGAAAGAAATACCAGAAAGAATAAGAAAACATTGGGATACCTTTTAGTGATATAATACTGTACACAAGGTGTAAAACGAATTTGATGACAGCGGGCAAGAGAAAGATTGTGTGCAGCATGCAGACAACTGAAGTCATAACATGTAAGCTTGAACACACTTTCACACCAGCCAAGGTGGTTCAGTGGGAAAACAGTCGGTTACAATGCAAAACATGATATGCGAGGTTGCAGGTTCGAAAAGGTGAAAAACATTGCGACTTTTAGCCTGTCAAAAATCAACATTAGATGTATATTAAAAGGCTGTTTGTACAATACAAATGTAAAATCTCAAAGCAGGTCTCACTTGAAAGAAGTACCTCATGAGATGATGAGATAGCAAGATACCTACTATACTATAGGTAAATGAGGCATTAGGTTTGTGATAATTCCCCTGCAGTGATACTAATATTTGCTGGACTAATGCTAAAATCATGTAAAACCATGCTCACTCACTCATTTATTTGAACCCTGTGGATTAAAAATAGCCTGGCACAAGTTTTATTCTTTTGACGCTGTCATGCATTAGCTGGAAAATAGTAAACTGTGGCACAAAGCATCCCCCACTCTATCAACCACTGACCCCCCAGTCTCTTGTAGACATTGTCTTTGTGAGTAGGAAGCAGGGGAGGCCAATAGTTCGATTTCCTGCAAGATTTATTTCTCATGGCAAATTGTGTAATAAGACATTAATTGTTTCATCAGGTTATATAGTGGATGATGAGGTGAGTGTGGGCCCGAGACTGTTGAGTGAACAGCCTGGCACAAGCACAGCAGGTGCCCCCACTCCCACTCAGGAAGAGTTGAGGCAGAAGAGGTTGGCATTTCTCAGCAAGGTTGATAATACTCCGTCCACACCGAACCAAACAGAAACTACACCAGCTAGCGAGGGTGAGTCATCTATCCATCAAGGGAATACACCTAGTGTGTCCTGGCAATATAATGCTAATGTAGAAGCAAATTATTTAGGATTTTTCACACACCCAAGAGGGTTTGAAATATGAAGTATGCTAGTCTGAGACTAAAATTTTGGAAGGACTTGTGGCAATCACTTTTACCCTTTTGGTAAACAAAATGGCAATTCTGTAGCAGATCATTTGTGAAGATTTGTGAATATGAAATTAATTTCTAGCCCTGTCTAAGGGATATGTTTAACATGTCTTTTGAGTTGATGGTCAGACTGTGACCTGGCTGTGTGGCATGGATTGTTGCTCTATCAACCACTGCTTTTCCTTGCCTAAACTTCATTTACACACTGCTGTGACATTGCTGGAATATTCATGACAATGGCTTCCACACTCAAACTACTGACATGTGTAACTCTATATATGCCCATGTTCCTAAGGACTTGGAGTTAATGAAGATAATGGTATATCTGGTTGCACATGGTCCTGTGCACTGCACACAGGTCACAAATCAGGTGAAGTTAAACAACATTGGTCACAGGGAGTAGTTGCATGCAAGTCCACATTTAGCAGCTGGGCTGCCAGACAGGTTCTAGGGTATCGGTCCTGCTCAACACTGAAACACATGTAGGACATGTGGTGTTCTTCGGCAAGTGACTTTGTGAGTGGATACCCAGTAGGATGAGATTACCATTTCCAAATCCACTCTGTGTTTCAGATGATCTGAGTGAAGAAGCCATGTTGAAGAGAGCGGTGGAGATGTCGATGCAGCAGGGGGAGCAGGCATGATGACGGCTGTTTATAGTGTCAACCGTGTTTCTTAAGTAGAATGCATCTGTGATAGATGGCATACCAGCATTGGTGCCATCAGCTGTTTGTAGACTGACATGGCATCTATAGAGAGACACTGACGATGGTGACCGTCTCTACTGACCACATAATGCAACTCAACACTTCAGGGATGAATTACTTGATAATTCTCAAGCTAAACCGAGTTACTATTGTAAAAACTGCTGTGTTAGAAACTTGTAAGTGATATGCAACACCTTAATATGAGGTCACTGATAATCAAAATCCAAAATAGAATTGTGTAACATGTTTAAGTTCCAAATTACATGGTAATGTGCGGCATTGATAAACAAGATTAGGTAATAACAGAAAGTGTTAAATGTGTTAAAATGTATGAGCCCTGGTCAAATTATAACCAGCACCCAAGTCTGAGAGTGACATTTCCCAGAGATCATATGAACTACAGCAAATCCATATATATATCCTTGGAGCAACAGATACCAGTTTGTAATACAAGTATGGCTTTTGAGGGTATTATCAAAACGTACAGTACACTACACCATTCATAACTTTACAGACCCTTAAAAATCCAGCAATGGACCCTTTAAATTACTTATTGGGGAGTATTGGGGAGTATTGGGGAGTAATAAGTACTTACTTTTGTAAGTCAAGGTAAAACCCTGTTATCACACGGAGACTCTTATTAAGTAGGTTAATAGTTCTTTTTATGTGTAGGATAAAATCGTGACATTTAAAAAATCCTGAGGGCAAGTGTTTTGTCTTACTTATAAACTGAAAGAAAAATCTGAGACAACATTTATCAACAATTTGATGTTTCAAACATACTTTTGATGAATGAACCTTAGGAAACGTGCATAAAATATAGCTTGCTGGCCTACATGTACTTGAAAAAGAGATTCTTAAGAGCATTGAGATTTATAAGTGTCTCTGTCACCTTGTGGTTCACTCACAGCTACAGATACAAAGGTTGCAGGTTCAGTACACGGAAATATAAAGTCAGCAGTATTCAGTGAGTAAAATCAGGGCATTTTGTATATAAAGTCCCTGGTATTGCACAATATTGTTACTAATTCCTCATATTTAACTAAATATGAGCAGCGAGTCTAGGGCAAAAGATGGTCGGCGGTTGTTTAGTCCTGGACTATCTATTGTAAACGAAAAAGCCAGCATTTCAAGCTCTGCAAAACAAAGAGTACAATCCCAGATTGGTTGTGAAAGGGATATAGAGGCTATTTGACTAATATTCACATGATCTTAATCTCATTGAGTGGTCAGCCAAACAAGTTATTTCACAAGATTAACCAAATATTCTGTTAAATATCCTACATCACCAGAAAACATTAATATTCCTAAGTAAATTATCCCCAACTCACAGCCATGTGACCGTCGGTCCTATCATCCCATTGACGTAATGGTGATGTTGTTGATCAACTTGACTTAATGTTTTAACAAGTGTTATTTGCAATTATTTTACTAATGTTGGCATTTCACTGTCATATTTAGAGTGTAATCTTTTTGCTGCAAGGTAAAGAGAGCTCTGTTTGTATTCATAAAAGTTTTGTTTTGTTGATGTATGAAAAGTGTAATTGGACTAGTGTTTCAATTGTACATAGTAATGTTTTTCAACAACAGAAATCTATTTTAGAATAATTTTATATGCGTTCACCAGATATTTTCCACCAAGCAGTTTATATTGTGTGATTATTAGTATAGGTGTGCAGTGTTCAAAATAAAGGGGAGTCCTGGGTCCTTGAGGTATTCCAATACTTGATTCTAGAGCCCCCTAAAGTTTAATGTAAGGGTTATAACACGGACCCTTGCTTTGCATGCTTAATTTTGAACACTGCAAATTACGTGTAGTAGTCATGTGTTCAGTATGTCAACTCTGTGATTTATCATTCACAGTTTCAGAGATGACTTTGGTCCTAAACTGCCTTGGTGTTTTCATTATAGTGTTCCTGAAAGTTAGACCCACTTTATACAAACCTTTATATTCTTTATCCTTCAACAGCAAGGAACTTTTTGGAGCATTCAGTTGTCTCAGTACTATTTTTTCAGATCATTTCATATGAGAAGTTTCATTTCAAAACTGGGGGCTATTTTTGGTTGTGAAGTTAGATTTGTGTTATTCTTATGGAGTGGATTATTTCTACTGATAACTGGACTAGGACAATGGTTTGGTCTTGAATTTGTGTTCAGGAGGGACACATTTTCATATGTCCTTTATCTTGAATTATTTGTATTCATACATTTACCACAAGAGTTTCAAATATGAAGACTTTTTAGTTACTTGGTTTACAGATTATTTCTGAACTAACTGATAAAAGCATAGTGGTAGAGTGAATTAAAAACAAATTAAATAAAGAAAAGTGCTGCTTTGGGGTCTTCTTGTCTCCAAATCAATACTGAGGTTCTTTTTTCTAAAATTTGTTAAAATGGGAAGAAAAGAATAATATTCTTGAACTTTCCAGTTGGTTCAATATTTGAGAAAACTTAGTGAGCTGACATGACAATCAACATGGGTCAACTGGAATGGTAAACATTCTGTCACAAAAGGGATATAATTTATTTAATAATATTCATTGATTCTATTTGTTTTCTACATTATTTATGATTTTGAAATGTGTATCCTGTGACATCCAATGTCATATTTTCAGAATTTCCCCTCGAATGGAATAACTGGAAAACCTCAACTTTTGTTACTTTCATAAACTATGCATATTTCATGTGTAAATTTGTAAGTAAATGTAATCATACTTAGCTCAATAAAAACAAAGAATTCTGACTGCATTGACCATGTTGGCTTTATTGTCTGTAGATGAATGCATCCATCATATTTGTATGACATATTCAACTGCTCGAACCTAAACCAACACACTGTACAAGGCACCCACATGTTGATATATACATTATATGCCTGATACATGTGACATACAGCTGACAAGGGAAGTCTTTGGAGCCACTGCAGTGATATAAACCTATTGCCTGTTGAACGTGGTCAGCTGTCCACAACTAGGAAAAGGTTGAAAGAGTAATAGATTAAGTAGTCTTGTTCCAGTCTTGCTCATGCCTCCCAGTTGTAATTAACTCAGAACTGGTACTTTAAACATACATTCCAATCTGATCATGCCGACAGTCATAACCCAAATAGTATGTCTCGCCTTTGAAATATAATATCATCGATACACACTCGACATTCATGAAAAATATGATTACAATCAGCACACCATCCATGCAACTTTGTAGTCTTAATGTCCAGTGTTGCTGTGTATCACTCAGGACTGCCAGTACTATTTCCCAGTCACGCTCTTCTGACTGCTCTCTTCATCCACAGGACGGTGAAGCTGTAGCAGAAATAACGTGATACAACACATGACTCAGACCCCAAGTTTCATCTTTTCCTATTAACAAGGATGGAGCAAGAAGCTTACTTTTTTTCTAGGGAACTAATATGAAATTAAGGTACCTACAAGTTGCTAAGTTCATGTTAAGCCAGTGAATATGAACAGATATCTATCTTGGATTCTTAACTATTCTTTGGTCTAAAATGTAGATTTTTTCTCTCTCACTTTCTTCAAATCAAAGATACTTTGCATTCCACATAATGATTCACTACTAACTTTTAATTTTGGTCCTGTTATTAGTTAAATACAAGTCAACCTTGCTAGGCGTTAACATTACATTAAATTACAGATTAGTTACTGAGTTGGGACAATATTAATTCTAAACTGGAAACTTGTACTGCCATTTGCAGCAGACATGGGCACAAATTTCCCACTTTGAGAACACCTAGATAACTCCATGACGACTCCCAACCAGTTAACAAATGTCCATTTCTCATGGACCTCGATATGGAAGTCATATTTCATTAGGATAGTTTCTGTGTGACAACTATAAGAGTCAATCATTTTCCAAGGCAATAGTATTTCTCTGGCAGCCAGGACCATCCTTCGGTCCAATCACTGACAATAAATGGGCTTTGTTATTTGGCATTTTAACTCCCTCACATGAACACTGAAAAAAAAGGGACAAAATTTGAAAAAGATTCTGATACCTCAGTTAATCACCATTTCAGTTTTTAAAAATGATATACAATAAAACAGTCTACTCCCACAAAATCTTTAAAACATGTTCCCAAAGAACAAAGTATTTTAAGAGTTCTTTAGCCTTACAATGTTTACTGTGACACATTTAAGAGTGATTGCATTGATGATTCCTCAATTCTCCCTGTGTACATTATATGCTTACTGCTTTCGCTATGTCGGCCCACTGCATTGCTTGAGCAAAGCGGTCATCAGCACTTGGCAGCTTGTCTAAGTTCCAATATGTCATCTTCTGGAACCGGTGTGTGATGTTGAGGTCTCGGTCCTCATCTTCTGTCACTGGCTTCCTGTTCTCCTTCACCACAATACCTGAAACACCACCATTTCTCTATGTACAACTTTACATGTTGTGTGAGTCATTTAGTTACGTCTCCTGCAAAACAAAGAGGTATAATGATCAACCACTTTTTTTGGCGATACAATATTGAGACCAAACAAAATGTATATGTGTCACATGATACACTAAACATGCTAAAAGAGTCGTATTCCATCAACAATCAGATTTACTTTCACTTGGTACTGATGACCTCAGTATGATAATCATATAATCAGTGTTCATAAATAAGGGGGTCTTGGATTCCTTGAGGCCCTTTAGATTGTTTGTTTGTTGTTTAATGCCGCACTCAGCAATATTCCAGCTATATGACGGCAGTCTGTAAATAATCGAGTCTGGACTAGGCAATCCAGTGATTGACATCATGAGATAATGACATGCATAAAAAAAAGTCAGTGAGCCTGACCACACGATCCCGTTAGTTGCCTCTTACGACAAGCATAGTCATCTTTTACGGCAAGCATGGGTTGCTGGAGACCTATTCTACCCCGAATCTTCACAGGTATTCTGTCTATGAAAAAGATGGCTCACGCACAACAGATAAGAGCACATGCAAGTATCATGTAATGTATCGGATCGTGAGCAAGGTATTATGATATGTATTGGATTGCACAGTTGGTGTATCGTCCACAAACAAACTTTTTCTTCAATTTGAAAACATAATAAAAACATGACTAAAGCCAGTTTTATCTGCACAGAGCTCTATCCTTTTGGTTTGAGAATTGAATCGTGCATGTGACATCAGACAAAATTATTTCATGCATGATCTATAAAACCCATAAAACCGTTGACATACTTGAAGCCACATACTGTCCCTTAAAACCAGCTCATCCACTGTAACTAATCAATGTATGCAATCACCATTATCAACAATACCTGTATATCCGCTTGGTAAAGTGACCTCCTGTCCATTTAATGGTCTACCTCGAAAGGATGCTGTCAGGGCTGGAAACATAAGTATAAGTATGATAAGGCTTGGATGGCTAACTCTGGTCAGGTGGGTCCTGAGTAGGACCCGGACCAGTGGTTAGTTATGTGATACTGAAACGTCGCTCTTAATTGTCGCTCTTAATTAAAAGAAGTTGCTCATCCATAAATTCTTATCCTTACATGTGATAGTGTTTAATGACATTAACAATAAAACTTCATGGTTACACTACAAGTATAGCTCATGTGTATCTAAATAGTTTTTGCCAGGACTTGGGTAAAACAATTCCCATATGGACATCTTGTACCCAACCATAGCGGGTGCAGGGGTTGGGCCAGGTAAAAGGGTATCGGGTACCCAGGTAGTAAATTTGGATTATTCCCAGCACTAAAGTATGATAATGATGAATATCGATATCCAAATATCACCATGGTCACTGGACACCAAATATTTTTGCTAAGTGTAATTACTGACTAGGCATAATTCTTGATTTGATTTCATTCAACAACGCCCACAAGATGCTCACCTGTAGTATACTTGAGGTATGAAACATGTTTCTGTATAGGTTACTGATCTAGTTACGAATTGCCGTATTTGGTTATCAGTTGCTCCTGTACACACTGTCTGAGTTGGGGCTGGCTACATATCATGGAGATTGATAATCGTTAACTAAATATCAATCAATATTATTGATAAATAAATGAGATGTATCTTTGGGCAAATACGAAAAAAAAATCCTAAAGAAATTTACATATTTCACTCCACTGGTGACACATTTATTCAGGGATTACTTAGATCTAGTGGACATTTATATGATATTACAAAAACAGTTACTTTCGTTCAATATTACTGACAATAACATATCTGTTTTGGTAAATCCAAACTTTATTTGATCACAATAGTATAGATCTATGTAAGATATTATCGATGACACAATTTAATTTTCATATCGATAATCGTTAATATTTCTTTCCATAGATGATAATTCCGATTATCGATCTTTTTTGCCAGCTCTACTGTGAGTGTCCCTGAATCATTACTGGTTCAATCATTGTATGACTATGAGCCACACTGAGCTGTCTGGACTATGACCACTAACCTTCTTGTTCTTCCCTAATTGACGTCTTAAAGTATGAAGATACATTTGCACTTCCATCATGTTCAATGTTAAATGGCATCAAATGACACGATTCTTCCACAACCCCTGGAACGGATGATGTGTTCAAGTAGACAGACATGTTCCCGCGATATATTTTAAATGACCTTCACCTTTGAAGACCGGAATGGAAATCCCGACCAATGAAATGTGTTTTTACAATTACGGTCTTCTTCCGGTGTTCCTCCAGTTTGTTGACATATTTACCACGTGTCTGTGTTTTTGCTAAAAATGAGACGGTACAGATATGGCGATCCGTCAAAAGTTAGCCGAATACACTGGAAAAGCGCATTGTATTTCCTTGCAGCTTGGAACGTGTTAGGCATTGTCGTATATAAAGTGTACAAGTCGAAAAAGAAAGATGAAACGCCAGAATGGGATAACCTGACAAGTAGTAAGTAGAGAGAGAGATTGTAAGTTTCAATGTGGAAACATATTTAGTAATAATGCATGGTCATGAATGAAAAACGTATTGAAAAGTGTTTGCTATTATTAGTCTATTTCTATCAGTCTTTATGTCAAATGAAATGACTAATAATGTAAATAATTAAAAAAAATATTATACTTTTATTTATGCTATGTCAGTTTGGCTGTATTCATAATGGACTATCATGGTGACCATACAGTTAATCTGTCATTAAATATTGTCCTTACAGCTCAAAAGTACATGCAGTTGGTCACTGTTGGAGGAAATAAGCCTATAGAAAAGGTACAAATGTCCGGTCTGACACCTGTGCGGACAGAAGAATTTAAGAAAGAGTGATTATAAAGGTAAGATGGCACAGTCTCAAACAAGTTGTGAAGATCCAGGTTAGATTAGGTCTCAGCAACCCATACTTGTCCTAAGGGGCGACTATGCTTGTCGTAAGAGGCAACTAAAGGGATCGGGGTCAGACTCACCGACTTGGTTGATGCATGTCATCATATCCCAATGACAAAGATCAATGTTCATGATGTCAATCACTGGATTGTCTGCTCCATACCCGATCTACAACATAAAGCTGGAATATTGCTGTGTGCGGTGTTAAACATGTTAAACAACAAACAAACAACAGTCTCAAACCCAACCTTTCACCCCTCCAAGAAGATGTGAATCTTCCAGTGGTCTAAACTTCTGCAAATTGATGTATTGGTTGCTGGTTAGAAGGATTTAAAACTATGTGCCCTTTAGTGGAAAGACATCTGTATATCCTTATTTGATGTTATAATGTTAACTGTCCAGAGCATGATACAGCATAAACACAATGCTTTTTATGCCGTGTTTAGCAATATTCCAGCATTATCACAGCTGGGGACACCAGAAATGGGCTTCACGCATTGTATCCATGTCGGGAATCAAACCCAGGTGTTCAACATTGTGAGCGAACACTTAACCACAAGGCTACCCAACCGCCCCTGCTTACATGATACCATCTATCTTCTAGATAAAAATACTCCTATTATCAATCATTCTGTTTTCGGAATATGCATTATGTATGACTGCATGATTTATAAATGTTTAATCTTTACACAGATATTAATATTATGGATGATGATGGACAAGAGAAGGCTTCATCAAAAGTACCCTTGGAGTTTGATCCTGTTTTAAACTAAGAAGTTTATATCAGTGTATATTGATGTGAATATGATCACGCTTAATTTTAAGATATTTTCAATGTTTTTTTCAGGTGATTTGTGTGATTCATGTAATTGTGATCCTCTGAAGGGTGCCAGATTAATCACCATGGACACTGGAAAATTTATGTGTAGTTGTCATAAATACCAACAGAATCTGATAAGATGTGTTTGTGTGGCCTCATTCGCGTATAAATGTCAACACACATGAGAAATCCCAACAGTCAAGAAGAGTATTATTTTGAAAGATGTTAAATAAGTGTCTAGGGCAAAGTACACCTACTTATAACATTTCTCAAAAACTGAGATCAAATATGTTGGTGCCATATATCCACCAGTTTGCACAGACATAGCTGTAAATGAAGTACAATTGGTTCCTCACTATGAACTGATTTTTATATTAATGACTTATTTATATGTCATTCTGAGAGTTTTCTTTAGCGACATTGTAAGATTGTTTTGAGTGAATGTGTTTGTGTAAATAAATGAGAGTGTTGCCCTATTGTATTTCTACGTGTGTCCAACATGTTTAACACTCCGTGCTTTTGCAGCTTTATTTTAAAGGGCTGCTTGGTGTTTGGATTTTACATCCACTATTATCTTCAGATACGTCGCAGAGCCTGACCAAGCCTACCATTTAGTCTGGGTAGTGAGGACCTAGTCCCACCTTGGTCCCAACAGGGTCTTGCTTGTGAGATATATGAACCATATCTCAGTTGATGGAAAACAATTCCACATTATTTCCTCACGACATGGGATGGTGGGGTTGTCTAGTGATACATGCATTCCCTCCACATGATGCCAAAGGCCCTGGTTCTCGTGCCCTTGGGTACAATGTTTGGAGCCTATTTCTGTTGTCCCCTGCCCTGATATTGCTGGAATATTGCTTCAAGCGACATAAAACACTTACTCACTCCTGTAGGACAGCTACATCCCTGGGTAGTATTGACAAAATAACATGGCAGTGTTCATTGAAGGTTCTTGTCAGCTTACATTATGTCTTGGGGGTCGATCCCTAGTAAACTTTTAAACAGGACCCCGGACATTTCAAGGTCCATGGTGCCAAAAATTTGCATCCAGTTCAAATACAACTTCACAAAACAAGTGTAAGAATTCTTAGATTTTCCTAGTGAGAGCCGAGTAGTACATGAATTCTTACACAAGTTTGATAAAATCAGTATGACACACATGCGAGGGTACTAATTTCTTTATTACCCATTATTTTTAATCCTCTTGAGCTCCCCTATAGAAACAAACACTGATCATGAACTCTGTCTTAGAAAAATGTCGTCAACAATGTTCAGGTATAATGTTTCTAGTGTGACATCATTCAAACAATATGTCACTATAAGATTTGAATGACGTCAGCAATGCCATCCAGATGATGTAAACAATACTTTGGTGCAGGTGAGGTGATATTTGCACACATGATTTTTATGACATTAATTATTTCTACCTGTAGCTTTATGGGTAATTAATCAACGTATGATTTGATATGCATGAAGTATTATGTATTTAACTGCCTCTTTTTCGTGATTTTTACCCAAAGATGTCTGACCTTTACTTGCACATACCGTCACAAATTTAATTCAGTCCTTAAAAATTTCCTTCGCCATAATAAAAAAGATACATTTCTGAGATTGGTAGCCCCTGAAAGTATCTAAAACCACTGTTTTACAAAGGTGTGTGTAGAAGATCCCAATAATGATGTTTCTGATAGTTTTGCCGCCTCGAACAACAAGCCCAGGTTACCTGGCACCTATTCTAACCTAATCACCATATGGATGTCATTTTATGTTCGTATGTTGCAAGCATTCCAAAATGATGGCTGTCTTTTACAAACAAATTTGAAACAAGAAACACATATTTGCATCTTTATTCCTCTGTACAAATACGAGATGTCTAGGAGGTGATGATGAAATTGACATCACGGGTGTCGTAGATCTTGCTGTGTGGGTCGCCGCTGCCGCACTTGCCGTAACATACATCTGAGAAAGAATGTATTTGATAAGTCTGGTGGATAACTAAATACTAATTAGAAATGAGACCCCAAAGTTCTAACAATAGTAACTATAGAGTCACCATCATCAGACTGGCTAAGTTGTAGTCAGTCAGGGTGAGACGGGTCATCAAAAACACTTTGCTAACATAAATATTTTTATGTATATTAGTCAAGCCATTAACATTATCCAAGAGAAAATGAGTCGATTTTGATTCTAATTATTTCCTGCTACGGACAATAAATGCTCCCTTGAGATGTGTCCCTCTTTAAATTAAGAACAGAAGTATTATCTAACCTTGGCAGGGTTTAAGGAAGGAAATCTGCCTATGTTACGTAATGTTTACGTACAATTGGAGTGGTCCCAAGTGGTACCTAATGTATTCAAGCTTTTTCTTCCTTTACTGACACATGGTTTGATCTAAAAGCAAACACCAACTAAGACCATATTTCTTGCATATGTGGCTCTATCTCCGCATTAATACTTACCAATACTGAGTTTGTAGTGTCCAGGTGACCATTTTCGACAGGGTCCCTTCTTGGGGTCACAGTGGGGGTCGGGCTTGGCCATGAGGATGAAGCTGTTGGAGTAGGTGCCTGGCGGTGACCTCTGGATGAAGAAACTGTCACCTGTAATGTTACATCATGTGTCGTTTAAACAACAGGTGTTGTATAGAAATGCCGGGTTCTGTTCAATACATGTAAACAACAGGTGAAGCTTAATTCTTGTGTACAGCACATGATATTGCTGGAATATGAGGGCTGGTCAAAAAGTTCTAAGCCTGACTAACTTTCAAATATGGGCCATAATAAAGTGAACTAGTCAATGTAGTACATTGTTTGAGTAGTTCATGGCAAGTGTATTTGGTCTGTTGAGGCCGTTTGTATATTAGTCGCAGCCAGTTGAATGTGATGTGGGTCTAAATGGACACAGAAATGGAAAAGAATGAGTACCATCATGTTTTTGACTTTAGAGAAAAGTACTCCCCAAGAAATTTATGACCGCATGTCACAAGTGTATTGGGATAAGTGCCCTAGCTATACCTCTGTTAAACGTTGGGCAGCTATGTTTAAGGCTGGGAGAACAAGCTTTGATGATGACCTTAGGTCTGAACGTCCGTCAACTTCCATCAATGAAGATTAAGATAAAGGAGATAAAAAGATGTTTACTGTCAGATAGATGTATTACCATTGCTGAACTTCAGGAACACCCACGGTCTAAGCCATGGATCATTGACATTATTATTCATGAACATTTACAGATGAATAAGATATCTGCTTGATAGGTGCCAAAGTTTCTAAAAGAAGTAAAATTGCCAGAGAAAAGTTAGAGCTTATTGAGGAGGATTCCGTCAAATTCAAAAAGAAAAAGAGATTAGTAACGGGAAATGAATAATGGGTCTACCATTATGATCCCGAGTCAAAACGTCAATCCATGGAATGGCACCATTCCACTTCTCTGACCATGCTGACACCAAAGAAATTCATGTCTTCAAGATCATTGAAGAAAGTTGTGGCCACTGTATTTGGGGATGCAAAGGGTGTGATGCTTGTTGATTACTGAGAAAGTCAAAAGACAATTACCATGCCTACTATCGCCCAAGAGATTCTATAAAAGAAAACCAGTGAGGAATGCTGACTGCTGGAATTCTACTACTTCGTGACAATGCCCCTTTTCACCCCTGTCGACATGCAAAGGCTGCTGTGCAACAATGTGAGTTTGAAGAGCCTCCTCACCATACTCACCAGACCTGGCACCAAGTGATTTCCACCTGTTTCCTTATCTGAAAAAACCCACAATGACCTCAAAGCTGCCGTAAATGGGTTTTTAAGGGTGGCTTCAGAAAACTTCTTCCTGACTGTAATTGAAAAGCTTGACTATCAATATGAGAAGTGTATTGAAAAGCAGTGAGGTTATGTTGAAAAATGAAATTAAAAACACTTCCACAATTGTTTGTTATGTTTGTTAGGCTTAGAACTTTTTGACCAGCCCTAGTACTGCTAAATTAGGCATAAAACCAAACCGACTCACATCTCTGTTATGATTAATGTGCAGACACTATGCAATGTGTTGTCCATGTGTCCTGACATTTTCCGAGGACAGTTGATTCATGGTGACTTACCAATGGGAAGTCCACTGGGTGGCTGAACAACAACAGCTACTTCTCCAGCTCCAGTCCCGTTGTCGGAGGTGTAGGAGTAGCTAACTGTTCTCTTGCCTGAACCATATTGAAGAAACAAATCAGTATTCATGAATAATCAAACAAAAACTGCTTTTGGGAGGACTTGATTTTGACTGGTCTATGTAACTTAACCCTATTTAGCCTCCTTCAAGGAACCAGATCCGAAACCAGGAGATAAAAAAACAGCTTTAAGGCAAAGCATGACAGTTGATTCTACACAAAACCAAACTGCTAAGTTTCAGACAATTCAGTTTCTTTGATTTCAATTATTTTGTCTGGCGACATCATCTCCAATGCTGAGCATTATGTTTAGTGCAAAACAGAGGCTGCTTGTGCATCTTCATTTTCATTCAAGGTCCTGCTTTGTTTAGGTGATTTTTAAGAAATATTTGAGCCCTGTCAACAACATCTACAAAACCTTTCAGCTGAATCCAATAATCTACAGAAAAGCCAAATGTTGTCTCCAATGACGGAAATCCATTTACAATCAAACGAAGTATAAGTGGTCAGATGTATTCTAAGATATCTTTAAATGATAGGGGTGGTCAGGTTCCCTGACTTGGTTGATGCATGTCATCATATCCCAATTGCGTGGATGTCAATTGCTGGATCGTCTGGTGCAGACTTGATTATTTACAGACAGACGTCATATAGCCAGAATATTGCTGAGTGCGGCGTTAAACAACAAACAAACAAAATTCAATAATTCCATATTTAAATATGGACGTTTATGGAGGCAACTGATGACATGTTACTGCCTTTTGGTCAGGACAAGCTTGTGACAAAGCACTTCTTTCAATATATATACTCACCGCCTAAAGAAACATGAACTATAAACATATAGAGAAGTATGTATGCTAAGAAGAGATGTTTCCATAGTGTACCAATTAATGACAAAACTAACAATCAGTCAATATCACGTGCAGCATATCGTGATAAGAATAAAGACACTCTGTGGTAACCCGACAAACTTTACAGCCTAATCCTAAACAAGACAAATGGTGCATCTCGAGTCATGGATCCTTGAATGAGCATCAGTTCACTCGAAATACCAGTATGTTGTGCATCGAACCAATCTAATATCTCTGGAATATGAGTAAGTCTTCATATATTAGCCAAAGTGTAGGGTATTCATTTCTTTTGGTGGTAAGTACACAAACCATCGGAAGGTTATCATTTATAGAACAAGCATCCTCGAGATTTAACTACAAAAGTTCAGGGCAAAACTATACTTTATTACACTACACATGGGGGTAGAGCAAACCTTATTTCTTAAACAAGTTCTGGACATTCACTGAAGCCAGCGCAGTTACCAATCACAACATACATTAGCATTTAATCAATCACACAAGATCATATACGGAAGGTTTATCTCCTATAGGTATTTTTGACTCCAACTGAAAAGTAATACACATGAGTCGGTCCCTCCAGAGACTAATGTATCCCTGACAAATGGCGTACATACCTTGAGGTCCAATGGATGGGGTGACGGAGAGCTTTCCGATTTGGGCATCACCACCGTCAAAGATTTGGCACATGGTGAGCAGTTCACAGAAGTAGAATGAATCTAAGTTAGCCCTGCAGAAGAAATAAGAGTTTCTGTTTCAGTCCCTGTCATTCAAAAGGACCTAAGTCTAGGACAATCAAACTTCCATGCTTTTATACAGGCTTAGGACTGTTGTGACAGTAAGGTCGCTGTCATGACAATGCTGAAACTTACGGCTTGAGTCTCAAGTTATTCAATCTAATATCAAACTTTAATGCAGAAAACACATTTTTTGGAAAATAATCTTTAACAGTGATGTGTATGAGATTTCATGAGCCATTAAATACAGAGTTAAATTACAGTTACATGAGGTATGTCCTTTCTGCATGTTTAGAAATAGCTTTTCTGTTGTGGAAATGGAAAAATAGACATCCCAAAGGAGTGAGCGTGTTGGGCTTAACACCGCCTTGAACAGAATTCCAGTTATATCATGGTGTATCAGCCTAATGTAGGAGGAAAGCCTGAAGTGATGCATGTCTCAGATGTTTACCACTTTGGTGAAACCCAAGGGCACAGCAATTGCGCTGGCAAATCCAGAAACATAATCGAGGTGAACCAGGATTCAAACCCACAATCAGATATTTCTGACAAGCGAAAAGGGACGCAACTCTGCACAGCGAATTGCGGCACCATACATGACTCAGCTACCTATGTCCCCACATCGCAAAGGACCACATGGTAGTTGGTAGTGGTTTTTATGGTCAAAGGGAGGTAATTGTGTTTGTACAAGAGTTTACTCCCTTGCCTTTAAGTCAACACAGTGTTTCACTTAAAAATGTGTGCCCTCCATCAAAGGGAGCTAATCGGGCAGGACATCTCAAAATTTATGTCCCTTGTTTCAAAGGGAGGTAAGTTTGTTTAGCAAACGGTAAACCGGATTACTTCCCTTTCACCACCAACATCACAGCTTCACAAATCCAGTGATTCTTATCGATGTAACAGGCAGGTAAAAAATAAACCGAGTGAACCCGAATAAAGCTGAAATCCTCCGTGTGCGGCCCATGAAACCACACTCGTGACCGTCAATCAATCATGTATTCTCCTAAATTACAAAACACAGATTAGTGCATGAAAACGTTGACTGAGTTGTCTCCCTTCGACCTTTGACATAACAAGCCCCTTCCCAGGAAGTGACACTTTCGTTACTCTTCGAATATAATCGTTGCCACTAAACTGGTTCAGTTACGTGAATTAGAACTCAGCGTGCGTGTATGAATATCTCTTCCTTTATGCGAATCTTTGTGTAACAAAATTGGATTTGGTATGGAAAAACCCCATTGCAAATGACCAAGGGGCAGTCGGTAGTGGTTGTTTATGGTCAAAGGGAGGTAATCGTGTTTGTACAAGAGTTAACTCCCTTGTCTTTAACCTCCAAGCTCCTCACATCGATAGTACGTTCCCGGAGCTCTCTATACAATCGCTGCCACCAGTCAAAACTCCCCACTGTGAATAGGTGGCCACAACCATGCTTGGAGTTGAACTCGCAACTGAATGATCGTTGTGTTTACAAACAAGTGTCGACTGTCGTGCGCCGAATACACTTATCGCTGCTAAATTACTTTCTTCGTTTGTCAGTTTGAATTTCTGTTTCATTAAAACTATCGTGTTATTGATATAGTAAGAATGTAAGCAAGAGGTTGGTTGATTTTCCGTTAGTCTGCAATCTCGAACCAATCTGATTATCAAAACAACAAAGTAAATTCGTCTGGAAAACATGGTCAGTCGTAAACCTTTTCAAATTGAAATATGATGGCATTCCCAAAGACATAAACAAAAGTATAAACGTTACTACATATGGGGTTGGAGGGCAAATTTCAAGATTCTTGTAATGGCCGCGCCCACACTGGTGGCAGCGATGTTACCGAGAGTGTAACGAAGGTGTCACGCGCTGGGAAGGAGCTTGTTTAACCTCAATAAAAGGGAGCTAATCGGCTAGAACATTCTCAGGAGTTATGCCCCTTTGTTTCAAAGGGAGGTAAGTTTGTTTAGCAAAGGATTAAAAGTTACCTCCCTTTGACCACCAACATAAGGCTCCACAACGCCAATGATTCTTATCGATGTAGTAGGCAGGTAACGGAATAAACCGAGTAAACTCGAATAAAAACGAAATTGTCCTTGCGCGGCCCATGAAACCACACCCGTGACCGTCAATCAATCATGTATTCTCCTAAATTACAAAACAGATTAGTGCATGAAACCGTTGATTATCCCTTTTTGACCTTGCATGACAAGGCCAATCCCAGCAAGTGACACTTTCGTTAATCTTCGATATCACTGTTGTCACTAAACTGGTTCAGTTACGTGAATTATAACTCAGCGTGCATATTTGAATATTCTTCTCCCTTTATGCTAATCTTTTTGTTACAAAAAATGGATTTGGTATTGAAAAAAACCCATTTCAAATGACCAAGTGGTAGTGGTTTTATTTACGGTCAAAGGGAGGTAATCGTGTTTGTACAAGAGTTAACTCCCTTGTCTTTAACTCTGCACAGTGTCTCACTTAAAACTTCACACACGGCGTGTGCCCTCAATTAAAGGGAGATAATCGCGTGGAACAAATCAAGCGTTATGTCCCTTGTCTCAAAGGGAGGTAAGTTTGTTTCGCAAACGGTAAACAGAATTAAAGTTTCCACTCAGGGTACACTTCGCTTACTACCTAAGTCTGAAATAAGAGGATGAAACCGATGATTGAGTTGTCTCCCTTTGACCGTTAACCGTTCAAATTCCTTCCCAGCGAGTGACATCTTCGTCATTGCTACCACTGAAGGCTGAAGAGGCAAATTTGTCGTCTGGTGTAGTGCATAAATCTATCCGAGATAGAACTCAGTATACAGAAATCTATCCTACCACGCAGTGCTAACAAATTGCGATTCCAAGTCAAACAGGGTTGGAAGCTCTGAGGTCGCTGTCTCGGACCGGGACATTTTACAACGAGCTATGGAAGGGTTTAGAAATGTAGCTTTAATTGTATGACTGTAGAAATATCCCTACACAAAAACTATTAACCCCTTACATTAGAAATTAAACATTCGTGTTTTGTTTTAAAAATAAGAAAGTTGTGTTTTTCCATGGAAGGCCGGTGAGGGAGGAGAGACGGTGTCCTGATGATGTATCAGTTGTAAACCTGATTTAGCACACATCGTACTCAGCTCCGTTGTGTAATCATGCCGTCATACAACCACACTTTTCTGTCCACCCACACACTCATACTGTGTAGCTTGGTTTCACTCACTTCACAAAGAGCTTAATAAACGCCTGGATACCGGCAAAGTTACAGAGGCGTCCACACATGGCCGCCTGACTCTTGTCACTCAGAGCTGCACACAGTTCCGTACAGGAACCAACGACCCCAGAGTCTGCAACAAACAAGTTGCATGTATGAATCCTAAACTTAACCATGATTATTTTATCCTCAAGATTCTTCAATCTTCACGTGAGAGACAATATGGGTCCACAGATGTGAACTTTGAAACAAGTATAATTGTACCTAGACGCCCTTACTGAGAATGACGTTGAGAAGGTCGGCACCAGCTTTTCTAGTGAACTGGACGCACGTCTTGCACTTGACGGCTGTTCCCGTGAGCTGATCTTCGGATTCGGCGAAGGCTGGCAGACACTGGACTCCCGTCAGGGCCGCCAGAAATACTGTGACACCCTACAACATGGTAAGAACCCCTTACAGAATCTCAAGACATCGGGTAAAGAGGAAGCACGAGTCTGAACGGATTTTCATCACTGGTTTTCAGTGATCTATTCCTATTATTTTCACCAATTCTCGCCCAAAGTAATCTCTTTCGGCAGATAATCAAGACTGATCATTCTTTGGCGTTGACGTTGTTATGTATTTTATGTATTTATGTTCACTTTGAGAACACTTTAAACGTTTACACCATTTCGTTTTGCTGTAGACCCGTGAAGATCTTGGGTAGAATAGGTCTTCGGCAACCGATGCTTGCTGTAAAAGGCGACTATGCTTGTCGTAAGAGGCGACTAAAGGGATCGGGTGGTCAGGCTCGCTGATTTGGTTCATGCATGTCATCGATTCCAATTTTGTGGATCGATGCTCATGATATTAATCACTGAATTGATTGGTCCAGACTCGATTACTTACGGACCACCGTCTTATAGCTGGGTTACTGCTGAGTGCGGCGTAAAAGAAAAAAACCAAACATAATCATAAGAAATATCTAAGAATCCCTTGCACGATTCTGACAACATCATAAGTATGTGTTTATGAATTCCTATAAAAAAGTGACGATGCCAAGAGATCGCGAAACAGTGAGCGTATCCTGCATCATAGGTGACATCCGTCATAAATACATGTAAAGGCAAGTCAAGTGCCCACCGGAACAAACACGGGAACACATTGTACAAGGCAAAATAGGAAAATGTATCTGGAAACGCCCTCCATATATACCCTAAACTTTACCCATGAATTCATATAATTATACCATTAAGCTACAGAACTGGCATTATCTTTATTAGACATTAATAGCCAGTGACATTCAGAAACGTCTTCTCCACTTTTTTCACCCCGTCAGTATGAAGTGTTTCAGAGCCATATTATTAACTTAGCCGTAGTCTGAGATGTCCCAGGTCGACAGTATGACGCTGAAGTCCCCTATGAGACACGAGTCATTGCAGACATCTGTCAAATCACACAGCGGAATGAGGACGACATAGAGCACTATCACAATGAATATATTCTTTATCTTGAACTAATTATTCGGACTCTAGAGTCGAGAAGGGAGAATGAGCACATTTGATTGAAATTAATCTATTGTGTTGAATAATATGCATATCGTCTATAGAGTTTATATTTGTTTTTAAATGCAGGTAATCTTGTAACCTATTATTAAAAATTAATCTTATATTCTAAACCCCTTTTCTTTTGTGTCTGAGTAACTATCACCGCGTATAATTTATTATTATTTATAACAAAATATCGTTATTGAAATTACCTTGATGTTCATTGTACGTATACCCCAGCCAGATCTACAGCAAGGAACAGGCACGTGCCAAAGATGTTCCTTTATAAAGCCTGATGTACGGAAGCCCAGTAGGGACATTTATTTAACACATAAACGATGCATAATAAAACACTGCAGGGAGAATAAACCACGAGGGGCGTAGGTGAGCGTATCCTGCATCATCGGTGACATCCATCATAAACACATGCAAAAGCAAGTCCTGTGCCCAGCGGAACAAAAGCGGGAACACATAGTACAAAGCAACATATAGAATCGCAACTGTTTTATTTAAGGAATAAACGACGAGTGGATGTTGTGTATCGTTTAATAAAACACTGCGGGGAGAATAAACCATGAGGGGCGGAGGTGAGTGTATCCTGCATAATCGGTGGCATCCGTCATAAACACATGCAAAGGCAAGTCCAGTGACCACCGTAACAAAAGCGGGAACACAGTACAAAGCAAAATATAGAATTGCAACTGTGTTATTTAAGGAATAAACGACGAGTGGAAGTTGTTTATCGTACAGTAAAACACTTCACCCCTCGTGGTTTATTCTCCCGGCAGTGTTTTATTGTACGACAAACAACGACCACAAGTAATTTGTTTTCTTATATGAGATATCAACATTACATAAGTCTCTTTAAGGATCTTAGTAAAACTTACTCGCTTTAAAAATATTTACCCGTATTAAATATAATCCGACCGCGACAATGTCGGACAAGTCCATTTTATGAACAGGGGTTAAAATGAGTCTTTCCCGCATATTTTCGCAATTTTCACGTCGATGATCTCTACCTTTTATCATCCAAAACTGACTCCCACAGGAGATATCGCTTGGATTAAATCAAGCGATCGCTGCAATGAAATAACATCACAATGCATTGCAGACCATTGTGACATCACGGGTTACCATGACGTCACAATCAAATGACATCACTAATGGCTCTGCAACTGAAGCTGTTAGCAGTAATTTTTACACTGAAATCACTGCTAATTACTGTCCACAAATTGAAAAAGTTTGAAGAATGATGTTGGATGATAAATAAAATCTGACCCTCGTGTCTTTTGATATCAAATATATCAACACTCGTTGATAAAAGTGGCAATAATCCTCGGCAAGCCTCGGAATTTTTCCACTTTTATCAACTCGTTTTGATATATTTGATATCAAAAGATACTCGGGTGAGATTCTCTGTTTCTCACAATACCGATTGTCATATAATCCC
Organism: Haliotis cracherodii; assembly: GCF_022045235.1. Lineage (NCBI taxonomy): Eukaryota > Metazoa > Mollusca > Gastropoda > Lepetellida > Haliotidae > Haliotis > Haliotis cracherodii. The sequence continues at coordinate 31,071,276 of NW_027266308.1, forward strand.
ACTTTTGGAAGCGATCGTTTGGCCATTGTTTTATCTACTTTGCCCAGCTTCATCTATTGGTCCACAACTCACAAAACAATTCTCTCTGAAAAATAACGTCGTTCAATTTATGACGTCATCGAGTTGCGAGCGCATATTTGAATAAAAAATGATGTCATGATAGGACAGTGTTTTATCGTGAAATAAACCTCGCTGCGTTTCTTCATTGTTCTTTGCCACTTATCGCGTTGGTATCTTATAACATACTAATACAGTATTGTTCCCCTGAATGGACATTAAAGCAAACCAACATCCGTCTATGCCTCCGCATGTATATCCCCCTGACCATTTGTCTCGTGATCCATATAATTATTTGTTTAACTAGTTTAATCCATTAGTTAGACATTTATATGAAGTTGTATTAACTCATAACTGGTGTCGTCTTCTAAATGTGTTAATATGTTTAGGTGTTCCTGTGACTACATGTCGACTTGTCTTTCTGTCCTATCATTTTTATCTGCGGGTCTTTACAGTAACAATTACATGAAGTCTATAGTAACTGACCTGATGTATGCCTTTATCATATTTATGCCTATTGCAGCAAACCGAACCCTCGTTTCGTAGCTCACCTGCTCAGTCACTACTGCGATATTTGTGTCTCCCGAAAGAGTATATAACTTTTAAAACTTAAATATAAACTAATTTATCAGGGAAAAGGGAATTAAATAATGTCCATATTGAGCAATTATTAAACGAGGCTTTGAACGTTTATTTTGTCTTTTGAATGTCTTTTAGAGGTTTGTGGTACTACACAGATTCTATATAGCGATGTCAACCTTTTCTTGATGTATGGCTTGACGTGTCGGGTCGGCTCTTTCTCCCTTCTACTGCTTTCTGTGCCAGACGTCATGTTGAACTTCGAACCTAATACACTAGCATAGAGTTTCAGTACCCAATAACAACCGCGTTATATCTGACAACACACTCTTCGTATATATCTTATTGTATGCTGGATGCACCACATCTGCATCACCCACTAAGGGACACAAAGCAGGGATGTTATCTAGAACTACAGAGGTATATACTATGTAATGTCAGTTTTCGCTTTGATCATAATTGCGGGGATTGACCATGCCCATGACGTTAATCACTGGATTATCTGGTCCAGACTCAATTATTTACAGACCGCCGTCATATAGCTAGAACATTACTGAGCGTGGCGTTAAACAACGAATGAACAAACAAACATAACCGACCTGACGTATAGACATGTTATTGTTATAGGATGTGCACGTATGTGTACGCTGTTGATGATACGTGTTGGAAGCATACAAAACAGTACGTAAAGGTATCACAACACTATAACCAAATCATTTGGTGATGCGTATTCAACAAATTATAACAACGAACAAACACATAATGTCTTTCGAATTATTTCCATTTATTTAATATGTTGTTGTATGAGTAAATGCAACCCTTTTTAAGAAAATATGTATACACACTTCTATTGATGAGTGCGGCGTTTAACAATATTCACTCACATTCCACCATGATCTATTTTGCACATCGCCTCTGAGCGGTGACGTAAGGTGATTAACGTGTGTGCGTGTACCAGTCCTGAATAATGCCGATTTTTATACTGCGAACCCACAGAGATACCATGCCGCAGTTTTAATATGAATACCCCTCTCAGACAGAATCAAGCCGACCAGACCTTGATTTAGCCCCTTAATGCCGAGCGCCAGGCACGGTATCCATCTATTAACGTCTATTGGTATGATGCGGCCGGGGATCGAACCCACGACCTTTCGCTCTCCGGACAGACGCTCTGGCACTAGACCACGGAGGCGGTCGCCATTAGCTATATATATATGATCTCATAAATGACAGCACAAGCTTTTATTACCAGTGATGACACCAGGTGTTCCCGAAAAGGACAAGCATGTCCTGCTTTACCGGTAAGAAATGCTTACAGAAATATAATTCAATAATCAAACATGGCCACCAAAGTAGTAATATGGAAAATGTACTAGTATGTATTTATCTTGACGCAGAAGGTTCGAATGTGAACGTGCATTACGAATGTGTTACATCTGCGTTTCATGCGGACAGCCTCCTTGGTGTAATGTATAGAGCGTCTGCCCGGAGAAAGGAAGGTCCGTGGTTCGATCCCCGCCCGTGCCATACCAAATACGTTAAAGGTTTGTACTTGTCACCCTGCCTGGTGCCGGTATTAAAAGGGATACAACAAGGAGGTCGTCTCGGAGTCAGTATACTATGTCTGAGTGAGGTATCCATGTTGAACTGGGTTAGCACTTTAAAGCCGGAAATAGTCCGGACTAGTACAAGCAGACACACACACACACATTTCGTGCTTGCTCGTGGCTATATAAGTGCAATCACCTTGAACGCGACGTAAAACCCCATTTCACCTCACCTCATCTCATCTTCATGGTTTCGCCAAAATAGCCATTTTGAAAAAGTAATTTTGGTCCACCATTTAGCTAATGTTCATGCATCAATGTATATATACAATGTGTATACTAAATACTTTTCTACTAGCGATGGTATAAGAGATGTGTACAATAAGCTTTGCGCGTTTAGTTTACCTTTGCATGAGTTTGTTTAAACTCAGTTTAACTTCAATTTTGTCTGAATGTTGCAAATTGGCAGAGATCCAGAGGAATCATCAGAACATAATGGCTCTTGTACAACATATACATTAAGACGAAAGACACATTTTCTCATCTATTCCACCATACACCCGTACTTGTCTAGGCAGTGATGACGAACGTGGTGTTTCGCATGTCGTAGATCTTGCTGTGTGGGAAGTTGCTTCCACACCTGCCATTGCAGATACCTGGAATGGTGGTATGATGATGAAGCTGATAGATCAACTGTTATTTAGGATTAGATACTGTTTAAAATCGAGTCTTAGACAAAACATCCGTAACAATGTTAGCAACGCAATGGCGAGATGTTTATAATACTGGTGTCAACGCCGTCCACGTCTCAAAGATGAAAATGGCATGATATTAAATGACATTACGGTCACAGAATCGACTATATATAAAATCAGACTATATATATAAATATCAAGTCACACTTTTTGTTTGTGTTAGTATGTTTTACGCCGCCGAAAATGACAAAAAATGAGTTAGTGAATAGGATATTACGCCGCTTTTAGCAATATTCCATCAATATCACGGGATTTGGAACCAGAAATAGGCTTCACACATTGTACCCATGTGGATAATCGAACTCGGCCCTTCTGTGTGACGAGTGTGACTATACTAGGTTACATAACCGACCCCTTGTAGTTTGTGAACAGATGGCCTGTCTGACTCTATACTAAAAGCACCAGTTAAACTAAGGTCAAACAACAGCTAACCCCATATCAGGTGCATATATGAGAGTTATCGAATAGGTAATCGAACCGAATCGAACAGAAGACTACCATGAGCAATTATGGCTAAGGTCATGCAACAGTTAACGGCATATAATGTACATATATGAGAGTTATGGTGTCCGAGACACTCACCCACAAATAGTGTGTAGTTTCCAGGAACCCACTTTTCACAGGCTTCCTTGTTAGGGTTACAGTGGGGGCGGGGGATAGTCGTGAGGGTGACGCTGTTGGGGTAGGTGCCAGGCGGAGACTTCTGGATGAGGACACTATCGTCTGTGAAAGAAGATGTCTGGTGAGATTTGAACAGTATTTCAGTTTTTCGTGCATCTAAACGTGGAAAAATACCCTAAGTGATGCTGTTTGCTAACGAAACATCACCGACTCCTGGCATAGTAAAAGGACGCAACTCTTTATGCGGCGCATTGGACTACCATTGGTTAACTTTTCTGCCAATGAAGATTTAACGTGATGTTTAGCGCCGCAGTCAGCAGAATTAAAGAAATAAATGAAGTGAATGATTCGCTGTTTCATTAAAGAACTGCGTCTATCTCACTGTTTTTTTAAGAATAGATTACGCTTATAAAAGTATATGTCAATACGTGATCTTTGAGGACTTACCAATGCGATATCCATCAATTGTCTCAACAAGAAGAACAGCTTCTCCGGTTCCTGTTCCCTTCTTGGAGGTGTAAGAATAGCTTATAGTTCTCGTGCCTGTAATACGTCGATAAACTAAATCGGTACGACTGGTTTTACCTTCAACAAACTTGCCAGGATAGGGCACCGAACAAAGCGGAGTAATCTTCACTTTCAGGCAGCACATAGGCACTCCTTTGGGGATCTGCATACACTGCGTCCTCAATCATGGTGTATACAACCCCCCCAAGTATTGGCGATGGCATCTGCATTGGTTATCAACTGTATTCATTCGTAACTGAATAAGTTTCGCCTTCTCGGTTCTAAATGGTTTTATGAATGTTTTTTTTATCACGTCAGACCCATCTACTCATACGTCAATGTAATTTAAAGACATCGGCTCCCACAGCTTACTTGACAGAAAACGAGTTCCAGCACTTGGAACCATCGACAACAACAGGGCATTGGTGACTGCCAATTAGAACAATTTGAACTAAACTAAAGTACCTATATATGCATTCCCTTAATCAAACCAAGTATGATGTGAACATGAAACATTAGTTTGAGTAAGTTAAGGGACGTTGTCTTCATTAGGTGGGTTGATCCACCTAATTTTAAAGCCAGTTTACCTTCTCAATCACAAAATATTTAGGCTTATATTCTTGGATAATTATACTGAAAGGCGTGTCTACTAATAAGTTTAATACACAAACACTGATGCACTACATGTAGACAAAGCTTTTCTCTACAGAAGACAGGAAGTCAGTGCTTTCAGTGGACGAACCGAATTAGGCTCTGACAAATGGCGGACATACCTTGAGGCCCTACTGGTGGGTCCACTGACAGCTCTGTGATTTCAGCGTCACCGTTGTCAAATCCGGGGCATAAGGTCATAAGCTCACAAAAGTAGAAGGGGTTTGCGTCCGCCCTGCAGAGTAAAAAATAATCATAGCTCTAGAGTATTCCTACAATGAACACAGGAGATGGTTCAAGCACGTGTAACATTTATATGCCTGTAAAACAAGTTTCACAGTTTGTCTGTGAATTTGTTAAAGCCGAATATTCCAGGTAAATGTCGCTGGCTTGTAAACAATCGAGTCTGGTCCAGACAAACCATGATTAGTAGTTTGAGCATCATACCTCGCCGTCGAGTTACGTTGCCACTCAATCAACAAATTCACCAAACCCGACCTTCCGATCCATTAAGTTGCCTCGTACGATCAGCATAGGCTACCTGGGAGACTCATATTCTTACCCGGAATCCCAAAGAGAGGTAGAGGAAATAAGAGCGTATTGATTTTGAAGGGATCGAATGTCTTAATGTTTAGTCGCACCCAGTTCTAGTACAGTGGCTGATTCAAGAATTTCAATGTTAATATTGCTTTAGGTTGGAAATTTATGGAACGAAAACATGCATATTTAAGAAACACGTGTGGAAAGACATCAACACTGTATTGTCATTTGACGAATCAAACCAATTTACCTTTTCACTCTTTTCTTTAACGACCTACCTTTTACCGGGTTATGTGGTTTAACTCACTTCTGAAAGTATTTAGCAAATTCAACTAGACCAACAGATTCGCAGAGACGATCACACATTGGACTCAGACTCTTGTCATGGAGCACTGCACACAGCTTCTCACACGAGCCATGAGTACCTGTATCTGCAAGAAATGAAGCAGATTCTACGCTGGATATGATAATATCATATGTTAAACAGCTGTTCAGCCAACATTATGTTATCACACAACTAAAACACTTGAATCATATTGGTCAAATTTATGTCCGATGCAATTCCCTATTTTGACGTGTACCATATAATCATGATCCCGTGTTTTTCGGGTGAACATATGACTTGCCTTTGCATGTGATCGTGATGGGTGCCACAGTGATTCATTAACACATGCTTATGGTTTAGTCGGAATCGTACAATGGACTCTGCTTTTAGTAGATATTTCTTATGATTTTTGCTGCTTCTTTGAACATTGACTTTAGGTGTACGTGATGCACAGAGCCCAACCATATACAAACTGTAGTCTACAAACGTTTCGGATCTCCATCTCTGTTTAGTTTCAAATTAGGTAAATGTGGCATTCCTCGGGGAATAAGGTTGGATGTACCCTCTGTGCAGCCGTGTACGATGCTGTCTACATCAGACGGTATTCCCCGAGGACAAGCTTATTATATGGCAGATGCCTACACATGGTATTCATTGAACCCTTACTGAGAATGATGCCAAGGAGATCATTGCCGAATTTTCTAGAGTACTGTATACATGTCTCGCAGTGTACGCCTGTGCCGTTGGCTTCACTTCCGGTGTGCTGGATGTCCTGTGTCTGGGCGTGATGGAAGAAGCTTGGCAGACATTGGACTCCGACCAGAACCCCCAGGAATACTGTTACACCCTACAACAAGAACCATTCCCCTATCACCATGACACACTGGGTATCACACAGAAGTGAACCAATGACATAAGTGACAGTCGTTTGAGTTTCACCTTCTTTTATACTGAGATGTAATAAGTCACAATGAGTCTTGGGATACATTTTCTTTGTGTGATTTTGATAACCATTTATTTATCTTGATCATATAACCTTTGCAATCAGACGATTAAAGTCGGGAATATCTTTCAGTTACAGCTGCAAAACAGTAATTTCTTTTATTGAACCTATGAGTCTCAATATTGTTTTCCGAAAAACACCTTGCAGCAATGTAATTTTAGTGGCAGACAAAACATTTTACCACTGTCTGAAGCATAATTTCTTTTTCAAATATTTTCGGGGACAATTTGTGTTTTTCGATAAAATCCCAGTTGTTCCCTGATAAGTGTTCTCAGACGTAGTTCTGTGGCATAACATTTACGTTGATAGTGTGTCCACGCTGCAAATGAAAACTGGACATGATTGACTTCTGTGTACGTAAAACAACATCAATCCTGCATTCGCTATTAGCCCACTTTGGCTTTTTCGACATGACTGGCAGCAAGTAACAGATCATGTCATTCGTCTTTTTCAAAAGCTGTATTACAACAACGATGTATGAATATATCGGTACAATAATTAGCATTTTGGTTGTAATGTTTCGCACAATCTTGAGTTTTATCTCAGCTGTCTAAAGTCGAGTATTCTGACGTCGAGGTCGGCTATGAGGTTATTCTGGGAAACTCAAAACACGGCTTATCTCTGGTATATTGCGGACCACAGAGGAGAATGAGGACATGGACATTCAACTTTATACTTTCATCAAAAGATATTTATCTAACAAATAAGGATCACACAATACTTATCTAGATCTTCAAAAGTAAAAATAAAAAGAAGACAAAAAACACTTTTTGAATGCAATTATAATAATGTGTCAAACTATATGGTATTATATTTATAATTCATCTTGTGAATTTTTCTACCTTCGTCTGACTGCAACAGTGTGATTACTGAACCATTACCATCAACCTTGGCATCTGTTGTAATTACGTAAGATTTGATTTGACATGAGAAAACGAAGAAGGAATCCAATGCGTGAATTACCTTGACGTTCATTGCAAGTAATATCCCCAGCCGGGCTTACAACAAGGAAGGGGTGCATTGCAAAGATGTTCCTTTATAAAGCTTGGTGTATGGAAGCCCGGTAGGGACGTTTATATCTGGCTCTCCTGAGTGGGAATTCACAGAAGTTACGTCAATAACGATTTCATTTTGCAGTTAGTGTTCTTCCCTCTGATAATGTTTCTTGGTTGTCAGCTCCATACCCATGGTCATGAGAAAACGTCTTGTATATGTAAGTAGCAGCCCAAGTATATATATGCCTTTTACGAATATTTTTATTTGTGAAAAGAAACTCATTTTCTGCAGTGACAACAATACAATGTGAAGCACATTACATAGATTTTACTACTTCCTGTCTTTGTTTATACGCATAATATACATAATATTGCAGACGTTTTAATAACTCAACCTGAGTTGTACACAATAATTTTTTGAATTTATATATAGTTGGAAACTTCCAACACAATTCTGGCAAATATACTTTTCGCAGCTCAGTATAGTATTTACAGATCAATACGAAATGATATTCATCTTCAACAGACATATTGCAAACAGGACACATACGTAAACATGATTCAATAGATTGCCATCTACCCTCCTTCTGTCGTAAAGGTAAAACGTTACATCTTAATTTAATAAAAACACTGCGTACATTGTAAATGCTCAAATATCTTTCAGGTTCAAACAGTGTTTTATATTCTTTATACACCATATATCGGGTACTACTGTTGAGTGTTGACATCCAGTTTTGACGAAATTCATCTACAAGACACGTTTAAAGCACCCCAATGAAAGCTATGTTGTCCCCAACAGGCTGGTTTAACCATACAAATCCCAAACCATGCGAAAATAAAATGTTACGAACAGATGCTACCCAAGTATTACGACCAATGTTGTCGAAATACATCAACATGTTATAATGTATAAATATATATAGCCAGACCGAATACGTCCAAACAGTGAACTACTACACCTACATATGTATGGTAAGGCGCTGTAGCCAGGGGTTTTACTACTTTAGAATATACTGAAGTCGTTTTTGAATCAGCAAAATGGAAGAAAATATATATTATATATACAAATATGTGTTTTTTGTTTTGTAAACCTAAAACTTTATCTTTCTTCAGTATCATGTGCAGCAAATGCTTCATGTTTCCCAGTTTATATGACCAATGGATAACCTCGCCTCTAATCAAATATCTTCAGTAGTAGCTTCGTAATCGTCAGTGGATAATCTCCATGTTATAACACATACGCAATACGTTGCTTTTAACCTTTCATGTTACGACCTTTGAATGGTACTCAGAAGTCAGCGGCTTACCTGAAAGGTTCAATATGGATGTGAACTGAATTTATACCCTTCATCACTTTGAGCTGTCATTAAATATTAACTGTGATAATGTAACTGACAAACAACTCAATAGCGAAAACCCTCTTTCTGCACAAGGCTTCGTTGCCAAATAATTCTTTTATAAATATCCGATGATCTGAAAATGTTCCAGAAGCTTCATATTTGTAGATCGATGTTTGTTATTAAACGCCACACTCAGCAATATTCCAGATATGTGCCGGTGGCATGTACATAATAGAGTCTGTACCAGATAAACCGGTGACTGATATGAGCAACGCCCGATGACATTTGGGTGCGATGACACGCAATCAACCAGGTCTCCGAGCCTCACCACCTGTTTCATAGGTACTCAACACCTCATTGCTTGTCTTAAAGGTCGACTGTATTGGATTATCAGAGTCTCTGATTTGTCTTCTTGTCCTGTTGACTATTTACACGCCACCGTAATGTAGCTGGAGTATTGCTGACTGCAACGTTAAACAACAACCTGTTGTACTTGTGTGTTTTCTTTCCCAATAGGGGCTACGGGTGGCCCGGTCGTCTGAGGCGCCGCGATTCGCTGTGCAGAGTTGCGTCCCTTGGGAACGCCAGAAACCTATGATTGTGGGTTCGAATCCCGGTTCGCCCGGCCCCCGATTATGTTTCTAGGTTTGTCAGCACTATACCCGTGCTTGTGGGTTTCACCGAAGTGGTAAAAATCTGAGACCTGCATCAGTCCGGGGTTTCCTCCCACATTAAGCTGACACGCCGTGATATAACTGAAATACTGTTAAAAGCGGCGTTAAACCCAACTCACTCACTCACTCTTTCCCAATAGGCCGCCATCCAGCACAATTCAGTACCTGACGCCAGTCTTGGTTCGGTACTGTCTTCTATCACACAAGGCCGTGATACGTACGTCTGCCTATAGAGGAAGGGGTTGTGGTAGCATAGAATGCAACTTTCACATGCATCTCAAACATACAACAAAAAGCAAGTTGCACTTCCGGTTTTCCACATACATTCACATATCCTATTCAATTCTTCCAAACTCCAGTCAACTTTTCACTCCGAATGTGAGGGAATAAGGGAATGGTCACCAAAAATATAACAGTCTGTCGGGGAAAGTCATAAAAGATAATGCACATATATTAATTTGGTGAAGGCAATGTAAAAATGGCCATTTTATAATAAAGATAATGTTGCGAATGGTGTGTTTAAAGCAAGCAAAAAAGAACCCTAGAAAGTTGGGATTTAAACTCGCTAAGGAGGCAAGAGACAATGGAAGATTTGCAGTAATTTTGATGTTGGTGGTGGTGCTGGTAGTGGTATAGCTTAGACCAGGAAAAAGGTCTATTTGCATCAAATGAGGTTTTGTGTAACTGATGGACAGGGTCTGTGCATATGTCTTCCAATAGAACCAACATCCCAGAATTGTTGCCATTTTATGGAGAACGATTTCGCAAGAGCATACTAAGTATTCGAAATCTCTTTGGCAAGGCCTGAAGTTTTTATAAACCTCCTCCTTCATCAATCCTAAACGCCCAAGATAATATGTTATTTCATTACCCTGCCAACGGACATGAGCTGTAACCCATACAATGTCACATGAGATACATTTAGTTTTCAAAATTGTGTATGATTTCAAAATTTCGTAAACAATATCATTCCTGGGCCCATTAACCCCAGATAATCTTAATAGCTGTCAGTGAATCAGTAAAAATGAGTGCTTCGTGACCATATTTATCCACCCATGACAATGCTTGTTCTGATGCAAAAACCGGTGTGTAAGCATGGCGACTGAACACGCCGGAGATAGTACATTTCAGGGATCCAGAAAGCTTCAGCTGTACGAACCATTGCAAAATACTTGGAGGCGTCAGTATAAATGTGTGTAAAGTCTACATAGTGTTCTCATATAACATCCTCAGAAATTGATCTCAGTATATTTTGACTCGTAGACTTCTTAACAACATTGAGTATATAAGCAAGTCCTGTCTTAAGGAAAAGCCAAGGAGCAGCTTTAGAAGGTGTGGGTTCATCTGCTGGATTCAAGTGACCAACTCCATGTTGTGCTGCCAATTTCTGAATGTTCAAGCCAAACGGAATCTTGCCATGTCTAACATTCATAATCGACACACTCATTAAACTAATATCAGTAACTGAATGATAGCTGCTCATACCCTTCATCTTCAGAAAATATTTAAGTGATATCTGTTGACTTCGAAGGAGCAGGGCATGTAGGAACACTCAACCCGAAGAGCTAAGACTGGAGTTCCAGTGCAAATTCTGAGGCCACTGACTGAATGCGATCACGCCTGATCAGGTGGCGTTTAGAAGCAGACATGGAGACTTGGCAGCCATAGTCAAGTCTTGATAGAATACGTACTTTACATGGCAATAACTTTGTAGATTTATCAGCTACCCATTGTGTTTTGGACACACACTTGATTAGATTCATAACAATGTTACAACGGCTACAAAGATGGGAAATATGTCTTCACCATGAACGTCTCTGATCAAAATATACTCATACGATGTTCCCCCAACCTTTGAAGGAATCTTACGACGAGTGATCAGCATTGCTACTTTGAGTGGGATATTTAGAATCCCCATTTTGAACACCAGGCATTAATTTTGTCTAAACATGAGCGACCTTTTCGAAACCCTGATTGAATTCTGGATAATATTCATTTTTCTCAAGATAATAAGTCAAGCGGTTGTTAACTTTCTTTCCATAATTTTACATAAATTAGAGGTAAGGGAAATTGGCTTATACGATGCTGGTAGTGAGGGGTCTTCACCTGGCATTGGTACAATTTTTATGTTGGTTTATGGTATGAGTTGCCTCCTTTGTTTGAAAAAGTTAAAGTACAAGATTGAAATCTCGGAGAGCAGAAACAAGTGTATGCTGTATTTATATTGGATTGCAGCTAATACTACGTCATCATACTTCGATGAATAAAGCTGACTTCAAAATTAAACTATCTCATATCAGAGATATACAATTTAGGGTTCGAAATGTATGCATAAATGTGTGCCGATCGCACGGTTCAGTTAAAACGAACTCCCTGTGTCCCACTGCAGTGACCGGTTTCTAAGATTTGTTTGATTGTTTGTTTGTTGTTTAACGCCGCACTCAGCAATATTCCAGCTTTATTACGGCGGTCTGTAAATAATCGAATCAGGACCAGACAATCCGGTGATTGACATCAGTTGCCTCTTACGACAAGCATGGGTTGCTGAAGACCTATTCTAACCCGGATCTTCACGGGTCGGTCTCTAAGAAGAATACTTTCCATGCATACAGGTTGCAATTGAACCATGTACACAACCAAGTAGGAAATATCTCTTCGGCATTCTCTTCTCTGTTGATGTCAATGGACACGAAACTGGCTGTCAACTGAAACTCCGTCATAATATGAGATCTAAAACGATGTTCAGTGGCAGAAATCCCAGTCACCTGCGACAGTAGGTATCTCCAAGATTCCTATCTTGGCTGTGGAACATAAGAAGGCCTGTACACAAGAAGAAATCCAAAAATCCCCTGTTATCGAAGGGGCCGGTATGTAGTTTTCTCATTATATATGTTTTACGCCAAATGCGTGTCTGTAAACTTTGTAAACAAGTATAATTTTGAAGAATGTTTTAGTGACATCACAATGGCCTCTCACCAAAGTAAAGTAACTCATCCAGTCAAATCCTTCAATGGGGATCGAAACAGTAGTAGCATGGGTGAAATACACACTCTCTCAGGTGTCGAAACGGTTATACACTTTGGGGAAGGAGTTGTGACAATAACATCAAATGTCAGGGTTGTCGGTTCAAGGATAAATATCAAGATGGGAGTTACATTTTCCATATTTATTCCAACTAAATCCTTACAACACAATATATCTATGCAGTGATGCGGAAAGAGATGGAGCGTCTGTCGTAGATCTTGCTGTGGGGATGGTCGCTGCCGCATTCGCCATTGCAGATATCTAAAGGGAAAATATATCTTGATCAGTCTGATGAATATATGTTATCAAGAGATAAATTAACATTATGAGTTTTCAGTTTTGCGGATATTATTAGTAATATGCTATGCCCTGAATTTTCATTTTGATCCCGTTTCCGGAACAAGCTAGCCTGGTTAGCAAAATGTGGGGAAAAACAACTAAATGGAAAATGTTCTGATAAGTATTGATCAAACTTAATACTTACTTAATGTGGCACCAAATTCGCGAAGTTGTATTGCGAAGTTTGCAGATTGCAGCCCTCGCATTCATTTTACTATCGGATAAGACATTAGCTTAACAAATTGTACACCCATGTGGAGAATCGAACCCGGGCCTTCAGTGTGACAAGCGTACGAGTTAACCAGTAGACTACCCCACATCAGTAATTAGGCTTATCAAAATCCGAAAAGTAAATCATGCTGTTGTTTTCGAAGAGTTCGCTATTGTGGCAGGTGTAGAGAGACAGGTACCAGACCCCGTGTAGTTAATTGCACGTTGCACCCACCAACACGTAGGGTGTAGTTTCCTGGTAGCCACTGTTCGCACGGTCCCTGGGATGGGTCACAGTTTGGGTCAGGCTCAGCCTTCAGGGTCATACGGGTGGGGTAGGTGCCTGCTGGAGACTTCTGGTTCAGGAAACTATCCTCTGCGGAGAAAGATGAACAGGTAAGTTTTTTACTGTAGGATATACAGTGATACCAAGATTACTCGACGTCGGGGTGACCATCGTAAATGTAACGAGCTATGGTCAGTTCGATAGCCATACCACGGCTAAATATTCTGCCTCAAACTTAAAGTTTTATTGTCAAGTTAATGCAACTACTCTGTAAAATCACCTAATTATAACGTATTTGTACCGACAAGGTGTAGTCATGACTCCATTGTTAGTAATGATCGAGTTATTCATTGTTATTCATAGTTCAAGACAAGAGGTGTGCCAAAACTTGGCTAGAATAAAGATCAGTATTTAACAGGGGTTTACATCATCTTTAAGGTCGAGTTAAAGGTTTCTGGCGTCTCTTTACATTAACTTATAAAGTATTATATTGGCCAGTAGTCATAGTTATGACCTGCGTCGTCAGTAGTGTAATCTTGTTAGTTTCTTGTTCACTCCACGCCACACAGTATTCCAGATATAACGCGGGTCTGTAATTAATAGATACTAGTAATATGACCAACGATGCCACCCAATCCATAAAGTTGCCTCGAGCGATGAGCAGAGGCTCCTAGGGTTCTATTCTAACCCGGACTGCTGGTAACTCACCAATTGGAAGCCCATCAAGTGTCTCTACAAGAACAACGATCTCTCCAGTTCCGGTTCCGTTCTTGGACGTGTAAGAAAAGTTGATTGTTTTCTGACCTGAAGCAAATTGAATAAAAAATCAGTATCAAGCATCACCTCCGCACAGGAACAGTATTACTTAATTTTGATTCAGCTGTAACATAGTACGGACAAATGTTTTAATAACTTCGAAACTGCTTTCTCCAATAAATGCAAGAAGAAAAGTAGTGTAATGGTGTTGTGGGCAACTTCATGGACAACGAATACATTATTTGTTTTGGTGAGGTAGAACACTTTCTTATTTATTTTGTTGTATAAATTTTGCATTTATATTAAAATATGTATAATTTATATGTCACTCGAGTGAGATAACACTTAATGTCGCAACTATTGTCAGTGGTTTTCACAGTACGATCATTGAAATCAGTAAGAAAATACACAATAAACAGAACATTTGTCTTTTCTTGTCAGATGACATGTTTGTCTATTCTCGTGACCTAACGAAGTTGATCATTTCACTCTTGATTGAGCCACTCATAAATATCAACTATTTCACTCGCTGAAATAAACATGTTATTTGACAAAAGAATACAAATATCCTCTCTTTATCTGCGACAGTTGCCGTCCTACCTTGGGGTCCTGATGCTGGGACGATTGCAAGTTCCGTAATTTTGGCATCCCCATCATCAAAAATAGGGCATACGTTAAGAAGTTCACAGAAATAGATTGGGTCAAGGTCAGCCCTGTGGAAGAAAACAGTTGTCTCATAACGAACTCTGTGGAGAGATTAGGCACCTTTTTTTTTCTTTAATGCTAACTTATATTTTTCAAAGCAACTGTGCCTTTTTTCATTAGAAGTAAAATATATTTTATTTAACTATGTGTTGTGTAACATGCGTAAATCTCGAACAAGGTCAATAGCAATGAACGTACATTACCAGAACGAACATGCAGCTGTAGTAATTTTAGTTAAATTGAACTTCTTCGAGTGGTACACACTGCTAAATATAAACACGTGCAGCCACCTTACTGCTGATCCTCACACGGATTGTAACCGCTTGATAAAAACCAATGATTTATCGCAAGGAAAATGGAAATGGATGGAAATGTTTTGTCAGTACTGTACGTAATATTCCTTATCGCTTGACTGGCTTGATTTCACTTTATAAGTATTAGCTAACATGTAGATATATTCGTTGGTTAATAATTGCGATATTTCATGATGCTATTTCATGTGGCGAGGACTATACTACACTGCTATATTTAACCTGTATTGCCTTCGACCCATTCACCTATACATGTTTACTCACTTCTGAATGAGTTTCACAAACTCGTCAATACCAGCAATGTCACAGAGAAGATCACAGACGACCGCCAGGGCCTGACTTCCGGTCTTCTGACCAAGAGCTGCGCACAGTTTTTCACAGGATCCAACAACCCCAAGATCTGCAGGAAACAACATACACGTGAGTCAACCTGACTAGGTTGTCTGTTCTCCATGTAATCCCTGCAGTGATAACTTTCTTACATTCTTGCTTCAGATGTCAAGGTATGTATTTCAAGACATATAATGTGCACAACTATATGAAAAGAGTTTGAATCAAATATCTCCCTGAAACCACTACTGGGTGTCATACACTTTAAAATACAGATCAGGTATGTACAGTCGAAGCCCGTTATCTCGAATGTGCCGATATCTCGTACCTATTCTCCGGTCCCAACCGTTTCACTATATGAAAATTTTCAGTTTATCACGAATTCGAGATAAAAATACATACTGCAATCTGGAACCTTAGACTCGGTCCCAACTGTGACTTTACTATAGAATTGCACTGCATGCATGTTGATATATGTTGCAGTTGCACAAGTATGTTGGTGAGTTAACGCCCTTTGAGACCCGTGTAGATCCGGATTAGAGCAGGTCTTCAGCAACCCATGCGACTAAAGGGATCGGGTGGTCAGACTCACTGACTTGGTTGATGCATGTAATCGTATCCCAATTGCCTGGATCGATGCTCATGATATCAATTACTGGATTGTCTGGTCCAGACTTGAATATTTACAAACTGCCGTCATATACTAGTAGCTGGAATAGTGCGGCGTTAAACAACAAACTAACTAACAAACGCCCTTTGACCAGTAATTCAGAAGCACCTCCCTGGGGGAGGGAAGGCCAAAATACTACGTCATACACCAACGACAGTCAGCAATGTTCAAGCTATGTTACGATGGCCTGTACGTAGGTTTGTGCCAGACAAACCAGTGGTTGAAATGACCAACGATGACGGTGGCATCACATTGTGACCACCCAATCCTCATTAGGCGGCTCATATGAAAAATACGTGGTACTGGGGAATTATTCTGACATGGTAACCTCACGAGACTTGCATTAAGTACGCATTAAGTATTGGCATAGCAGAACATTCCCTGTCACAAGCCCCACAGAGGACACTTACTGAGAATGATGTTGAGGAGTTGATCAATGGCTTCTCCAGTGAACTGGACACAGGTTGGACAAAGGTCGAGGGCTACACCTCCGAAGGGCGCGACTTGTTTTGTCATGGTGACGTGGTGTGTCTTCTTGGAATGACGGGGATGTTGTGAGAAGCTAGGGAGGCACTGTGCCCCCACCATGGCCGCCAAAAATATTGCAACACCCTAAAAAGGAAGATAAAATACCTGTATCACACAATCTAAAAACATCGCCAGGCAAAGGAAGAGCGAGTATGTGAGTATTGGCATAATTGACCGGGCAAACCAGTGACTGGACGCATGTATAAGCAGCAGTCAACACCGTCGGGTTCACGATGTAACGCAGTAAGTCAAGTGACCAGACATACCTATTTTAACCGGCTGTTACGACAGACATAAGGTACTGGGGACCTGTTGTGACCCGGAATCCCCACAGGGAGACATGCATGGGGTACTGGGGACCTGTTGAGTCCCGGGATCCCCACGGGGAGACATGCATGAGGTACTGGGGACCTGTTGAGACCCGAAATCCCCACAGGGAGACATGCATGGGGTAGTGGGGACCTGTTGTGACCCGGAATCCCCACAGGGAGACATGCATGAGGTACTGGGGACCTGTTGAGACCCGGAATCCCCACAGGGAGACATGCATGGGGTACTGGGGACCTGTTGTGACCCGGAATCCCCACAGGGAGACATGCATGGGGTACTGGGGACCTGTTGTGACCCGGAATCCCCACAGGGAGACAAGCATGGGGACCTGTTGTGACCCGGAATCCCGACAGGGAGACATGCATGGGGTACTGGGAACCTGTTGAGACCCGTGATCCCCACAGGGAGACATGCATGGGGTACTGGGGACCTGTTGTGACCCGGAATCCCCACAGGGAGACAAGCATGGGGTAGTGGGGACCTGTTGAGTCCCGGGATCCCCCCAGGGAGACATGCATGGGGTACTGGGGACCTGTTGTGACCCGGAATCCCCACAGGGAGACATGCATGGGGTACTGGGGACCTGTTGAGACCCGGGATATATATATATCCATACACGCACGCACGCGCGCACGCACACACACACACGTGTGTGTGTGTGTGTATATATATATATATATATATATATATATATATATATATATATATATATATATATATATATATATATATATATACATACATGTATGTATCTTCAGAGCCATGAACTCAGAGCTCATTGCGTTTTCTCTTTTTAAACCTAACAGTAAGGCATATTACATTATAGGCGCCTGAAAATGGGGTATTGGATCAAGATTTTTGACTCAAACATAATTGTATATCATATGGGTTATCTTAGCTCAAAGCCTGTGACCGTGTTTCCAATTTTCAAGTCGAGTTAAGAGGCTTTATCCGTTTCGTGCGTGCTTCTATGATATATTTGGGCACTGACTGTGACCCACACAAAAACATTACTTTTGGTCAGGAACATTTGTGAATCTGTTTGAGCAATTATAAGTTTACTCGTTGATTCAATCGTAATTAGCCCAGGTGAGCTACTGAGCCTTAGTTCTGTCTTAACCGGATATCGCACTTTGCTAGTGACACTTCATATTTCGTCTTCATCATTGTGTTTGTTAATGCTCTTGATTTACAAAAATCACTCTGTAGTAAGTATGTGGCTCCACAGAAAAAAGTGTAATGTTTCAAGCGTGGGTTATATCTTAGTCACGAAATTGTTTATGAAGTTATTCTAGGACACGACCTATTTCAGACACCTGGCAGATCACAGGGCGAGGAAAATATTCTCATCAGAAACTGTCTAAAACCAAAGAATCCTTTGACCTTCACAGGGAATACGTTTAGAACGCCGTGCATCTATGTATTGTGCTATTCGTGATAATATTTGCTTTGTTTGTCATAATTAACTCACAATGTTGTATTAGTGTTTTATGAAGCAAGGTATTCCCTTGTCTTTGAGATTATCATAGTTAACCTGTGGAGGCATTAATTTCAAGAAATATCAATCTCATTAAAATCAGACCTAAGTTCTCGCTCCCGCGAAACAAAGATCTTTGTTTAGTGATAGCGAGAACTAAAATCTGATTTTAATGAGATTGAAGAAATATCATTATCAATCAAATTTGACAGGTCTGGTTTTTTGCTTGATTGTCCGGAGCTGCATTGCATCCACTGTAGTTTAAGTATTTAAATGGCAATTATGCCCCCATCGCAGTGGTCATGCGTAAAGGGACAATGAGAGATTTTCCCTTTCATCTTGCAATGTTCTCGATAAATGGTTTCTGAGAACCATCAGACCCACGTGTGTCAATCCAGCATTCACCCCATCTGGTTCGTCAAAGTGATCTCCTGTCGCTAGTACATATATCATTCGTGACCACTCTTGACATTTCGTGTCCAACTCCTGACTTAGTTATCAGTTCCGTGATAGGTCAATCAGGCATAACGAAGACGGTTGTCATGCAATGGCACATTAATAGGAAATTGCACCAGACATAATTGCTATCACTGATACGTCAAATGTGAAAACGTCCTCCACATGTCTACCATTATTTTTAAAAAGCTTTACTAAGGCCTGAACGCTGTAACCCCCATCAAACAACTTATGAGCAAGAGTCGTATTGTTCCCTTTAAAATCTTAGTAGAAAGGGCATGCTCGATTGAACCTCAAAAGGGAATTATAGAAACCAAAGTCTTGAGCTACTGGAATATTTCTAAACATGTGTGGCTGATAGGTACAACACATATCCCATGACAAATAACACGTAAGGTTATTAGGGAGGGTTAATGTAACCACAGTACGCCAGCTGATTGGTTGTCGTGTGACATATGACCTTTGTACCTATTTAACAATCAATATAATTATTACATGTTCTGAATCAAGTTCATCGGTTTGGATTTAGTGATTGAATTGGGCTTTACACCAATTTTACCTTTAGTCAAGCCATATAATGGCACAAAGAATATGTTATCACATATTGCACCAAACACGGGAATCGAATGAGCAAGCGCTTTGGCCAATTAGGCTACACATACGAAATATACCATTATCTTGAGAACAATCCTTACCTATGTCCAATTAACATATATTATTTTTAGAAAAATACTGACACCTGTTCGTTCTTCACCTTAGTTGAAACAGACAATGCCCTGTGCATTTCTCCACTTCATGTACATATGCCTTTGCACTTTTGTAAAGAGAAGTATGTTAAGTCAAAGCAGTGTGTGGAATGTTTTAGGAATATTGATCATTTCAAACTAACAAATGTATTATAAAACATAAACGCGTAAATAACTATTACAAATTGACATATGATAAATTTGACTATTATATAAAAGGCATTGTCTATTCAAAGTACAAATAAACATTGTCACTTTCTACAAGTGCATATTGTACTATTAAAGAAACATAGAAATCGTTAGTGTGAATTACCTTGATATTCATTGTATGTATATCCCAGACAGATCCACAGCAAGGAAGAGACGCTTAGCGGAGTTATTCCTTTATAAAGCCTGATGTATGGAAGTCTTGTTGGGACATAACTATCTCGATCTAATGAATGGAAATTTACAATGATTTCCCCATCTGAAAATCCAACCAAACTGATATCTGTATACACAGACTGCATCTCCCCTGCCTTGGTGTATTATCTTTCTGTCGTTTTGTCATGTGTCAATTCCGGTCATTTAACACGTACATGTTTGTCAACTCTCGTTGTTTTACACCTTGCGGAACATTCACATTTTCGCCTTGGTATATTTTTTGTGAGAGTTCCTGACAAACAGGGTCTCACCTTTCTTCAAAGTCGTCAGAGTCAAGTTTTGCTATATTCTTTAAAGCGGCCGACAAAAAGGTTCATGTCAGAAGCCCTTTATAAGCTTCTTTCATAACCACCCTAACATAATGCGCAAATAATAATGATGATAAGAAGGTTCAGTTGTTTTCAGTGCATGCATCATTATCAGCACGACTCTTTCGCCGCTGAAGATGATGTTCTAAAGGCAATATGATCTCCATAACCGCTCGATGGATTGTTTGCGCTGAACCTTTTTCTTATTGTTTCTTATCATAAGGGGGATCACATTTCTTCAGGGCGTCAAAATAAATGGGTTTTTTTTTCTTTAACTTGAAGTAAAATAAAATTATGAAAGATCTTCTCATAAGATCAAACCCCGGAGACCTTTCAAGATGCTCTAGGAAGCTGACCATAAGTAAATGGACATGGTGGCTTGGCTCGGCTACTTGGCTGATTGCTTGACATCGTGTCCCGACGGCGTGGGACGGTGCTCTTAATACGCACCACGGGTTTGTCTGATTCAGACTCGACTATCTGCAGGCCGGTGTATAACAACACTATTGAAGACGATGTAGAAATACTAGTTCTGCCGTGTATGTAGGGATCCCATACCAGGGTATTACAATGCCCAGTTGAAGGCCTAAACTATTTACTTGTGCTGGGTGAATTGCTGCGCCATAGGGGCTAAGTTTATTACGTTTTATTTCATGCATTGAAATCTGAACTATCAAGAAGGATGTCAAAGCATTCCTCTTAAAAGTTTTCGGTGAAAGTACAAAGATGTATTTTCCTTCTGATATATGGATCGTCTCTGTTTTATTACTATGCTGAAACCTGGTTAAAAAATGGAAGGGGAGATTACAAAATATACTGTTTTGAATATTTTATTCCACAAATGTGAAAATTTAAGTGGGCGGATTCAATGAAATCCAATCTAATTCAGGACGGTATACCGTAGAGTGAATCTTGCTGAATCGTTTCTATTTAGGGTCCTTAAAATCATTTAGAACTCACGTTTGCCTTAATGGGATTAGCTCATGACCATAATTTCCAGATAATCCGTATTGTGATTTGTCACATATGTGTCTCCATACTATCTCCATTGCTCAGTCTACTCAAAGTTCAGGTGCCCTTAAAAGATAATCTCCTTTATCTTTCGCCACAAACCTAACATGTACTAGTATATACATTCACCAACACTGTTAATGACTAACCAGCATTAGTCCACTTCATGGTTAACGGCATGTCCATTAATGATAGTTTAGGGTATAAAGCTGATGTTTGAATACTTACCGCCTATAAGAACGGAATGAAACTATCATCGCAACAACCTCTCAGTAACAACGCGACATGGTGTAACTCAATCATGTTCGCAATAATGCACAGGACAAGCGTGCCTTGAGAGTCTCGCGTATTCTTTCAACATTGAGTGGTTCTCTTTTTCTAAACATGAGTCATTCTGTGTCTGTATTGTAACATACTATAGCTAAACAAATCAAACCGGGTTATATACGGTACCTGTGACTGTAGATAAAAACGACGTTTTTTGCATTTATCAAAGCAATGTCAAAGGCACCAGCCAATATATTCAAAATTAATCTTTTGAATGAAGCGATTCTACATAACGATAATAGTATTCAAAATTACTTAAGTTGAATAAATGCGGTGCATACTAGCGTCGATGACAAGTACTCCCGATTGGTATCTGGAAAATTGCTCAAGCAGTTTCTGTCAGAAAGTACAATGTATAACTTTCACTCTTTTCGCTTGAGTGGTGTACCTTACGCTGGAGTGACTGCAGCTTTGGTGAATAACGTCTTTATTCTGCTACAGATAGTGTTAATCCTGTGAATCAGTGGCTACATAAGTAAAATTCTGTTTAACGCTGCAGTTATTACAGCTTTATCAAAGCAGTCTGTTAAACCAAACCAGTGAAATGAAGAATGAGCTACGACCAACGCCATCTGACCACTAAGAAACAATCAGCCAATCACAGAACCTCACCGTCCGATCACTCTTTAAAGTCCCCTCTTACGACAAGCCATATACTTTTATCCCTAAGCTGTCTTTCAATTATCTATCGGTTTATTGTTTATTGGTAACTTAAGTATTAACCTGTTAATCTTATTTCTGGTAAATAAGACCACCATTTTTTTAAAAGAAGCCGTACGCATTTATTCATATGTAGCTTTTGATCTTTTATTGCTCATATTATACCTTAATGCACAGTGATATCGTCGTCGTATGTTAATTCATATCATGTTGCATTTCATGTTTACTTGGGTGGCACGGGTGGCCCAGTCGTCTAAGGCCCCGCCGTGATTCGCAGTGCAGAGTTGCGTCCCTTGGGCACGCAGGAAACCTATGATTGTGGGTTCGAATTCCGGTTCGCCCGGGCCCCGATTATGTTTCTTGGTTTGTCAGCACCATACCCGTGCTTGTGGGTTTCACCGAAGTGGTAAACGTCTGAGACCTGCATCACTTCGGGCTTTCCTCCCACATTAAGCTGACACGCCGCGATATAACTGGAATACTGTTAAAAGCGGAGTTAAACCCAACTCACTCACTCATGTTAACCTGTATTTGTGTCTGTATGTATGTGGCATGTATCTATGACTTTTCCTTAAATGTGTTCAAATCGGGTAACAAAGTATTATCTTGTCACTTCATAGGACTCGTAGTTCTTTTGAAGGTAAAGGATGACAAGGTGACAGTTGTTTCTGTTCCTGTTCAGTTATGAACACACTACATCACATCAGTTACACCCAATATGTCTTGACGACAACTGCTGTACCTGCTTCTACTTTTCTGATATGAAACACCCCCTGCCAATAGGAGACAAATCATAATGTCCTTCTTTGATTTTCTGTCGCAATCTTAAATTTGTTTTACTGATTTCAGACAAATGTACCGGGGAATATGGTTGTATCGGTCTGGTGTCACTCGCCATGCACAAACAATAAGAAAGTGTCTCCAAATTATGGCGTTAATACCAGAATTAGTATTTTTTTACTTCTTTGAGAGGCATTTAGAAGTTGGAGTACTAAGGATAAGATATTAGGATGAACACGTTCTTTATTGCAATTAGGAGCAACGTTTCGGTAGAATCCTGCTTGAGAACCTACACCGAAACGTCGCTCCTAATTAAAATAAAGAAGTTGTTCATCTTACCCTTACATAAATTAGTATTATTCTAAAACTCTTTTCATTATAACCGCGCCCTGGATAAAACATTAACTCGTTGACATCTACATAGAAATAAAACCGTTATCAAAGTGTGTCATAGTAAATATGCCTCATGCTGACACATATCTGGAAAACGGATAGTATATCGTGATAAGTAACACCTGACACTAAATACGGGTCATGGTTCGAACCTGTTCAAGGTCACATTTGCCTCCTTTGTTCGGTTATCTTCTCATGAGACAATGTGTTAGCACAGCGGGGAGCGCGCCCCGTGACAGGAGAAACTGGGGCCTTGTTTGAACATCATAGAGTATGTCTTGAATCTGGCACAGGGGTGGGGAAATTTGCTAATGTATGTACTAGTGTCTGCACAATACATGTATAATCCGGACCCCCTGGACCTAATCTGGAACGTCTATGCACGTCGCTATATAGTGCAATAATCTTGAACTCGACGTCCAGTGGAAAAGGATTCTTCCGTTGCACGTGCTACACTTACTATCCCCGTGGTCACTGTTCATCAGAGGCAAGTCAATCCGATTGATATGTGGGTATCATACAAGCAGGCAGTACCAAAACAATAAGTGTACACGACCTTCTAATATATATGTTGAGATGTAATCACTCATATCAAGGTATTTGTCATGTATGTGCTCATACTTGTGTAAATCTGGCATTAAAAATTACAAATAAGCGTAGCTGTGTATATTTATAATTTCTACTGCGCTGTGAACTTCCATCTAGATGTTTATATTTGCATATGTGATATTGCATATGTGATATGTGATATATACATGAACTCACGCACGCACGCACACATACCATGGTAGCAACACGCGGATCAAGAAGGAGGGAGTTTTTTTCACCTTTCTGCAGAATATTAATCATCATCATAACGTATATAATAAAGCTGAATAATCCACCCGTCATCTAAATAAAGCACACATTAAGAGATAAAATTAAGTTGAAATTTCGCCTTTTAATTAAAAAACTCAACATTAAAAATTACATAATTCAGAATATGAATAATATCAGCATAGTGATGCCCAAATGTAGATATGACAAATGTTTCGATCTGTTTTAATTCGTTGTCATATAAATATTATTTACGTCTGTTTTCTGTTGTCTGTTATTTACAGTTTCAAACATTTCAGATACATTTTCCGGTTCACTATCTTACTAAGAGAAGGAAACAGAGAGACGAAATTCATATTTATATATGAAAAGTTACTTCGTTGCCCTAAAGAAAACTACTCTGTGTCAAGGAGACAATGATTAAAACGGTATAAATACAGTGAATGAGGTAATTGCTGTTCATTTACATATTATTTTTCGTGTATCTAAAACCGCAAATTAATGGGAAAGACATTATCATAATATACAATTTTTCCGTTATTCAAAATAAACACATATTAATGTCTTTATTGTTCATGGATTTGTGTGATGTCGTTAACAATATACATGTTTTTCCAGTTGGATTTACCTTGAAAAAATATTAAAGTAAAAATATTACGTTCCATTGCCGGGAATCGAACCCGGGCCGCCTGGGTGAAAGCCAGGAATCCTAACCACTAGACCACAATGGATCGCTGAAGAAATTAGAGCATAATACTGTATCTATGACTTTGCCGTGCGCGGTAGCGATCAATAAAGCTAAGATGACTCATCCGTGACAACACTCGACTCGCCAGTATAAAGGGAGGTAACCCAAAGCGGACGTAAACGTCCGTGAGCGAAAACCGTGTTGACATACTTGACCCAAAACGAGTCCAGGTTCGACCCACACAAAGCTCAGGTGTCGCGGCTTGAAATCGCGAATATTTCTATTGTGATCATCTATTTTGCATATCGAAAAGTAGAACTTTCAAGTGAAAAGCTTCTAGATTCCAACGACTGGCTCAGGTTATTCAGGTTTTTTCATCGCGCTCACATTTCCTGTGAATACCTTGTCGTGGGCGTGAATAACTGTAGGCCCAACTGATATAAACGTTTTCTAACATTCAGTCACCTGATCACACTCTAGTAGTAATGCCAATGTCTAAAACAACACACAACGAGCTTTGTTTTTGGACATCTAATTCATTTCGAAATCATATAAACATACACGTTTGTGGATATGAGCTTAATAAACAGAACACACTTGTGTAAATTATCAAATGTGACATTTCTTGTATAAATATGACATCGTTACATTATCAGATTAATATATATCTCAAGATTAAATTAATAAAGTTTCAAACAATACAAAACACCACAATTATATACATGTTGAAATCGATTAATCTACCATTTCGGAAGAGTTGCATATATATATGTTTGACAATTTAGTTAGGTTTTTCAACAAGTTAGGCCAAATCATATATTTAAAGAATAAACTATATATTTAACTTTTTGAATTTCAGAAAATAAATTAAATATTGAATATAAACATTGATTAAATGAAATTTAAATATAGTTTCTAAATACAAAAGAAATTTTATGAAAATATATATGCAGTGTATTAAGAAGACGGAAAACAGATTAAACTTATTTCGTTACAGCATCAGCTATCTATGAGTAGTACAATTCGATGGCAAATGTTCCAGCAGAGACTGTTCTCTGTTCCCGTGTCCAAACTTCACAGCATAAATGCAGGAGGTCGGTTTGCGGGGTCACATTGGAGGGCTGCCTTCATACTGTCACCCAGACTAGAAGTGATGGCACTGACGTCTACAAACTCCGGCAACTCCACCACGGTTTCAGCATGCTCCACGACGGTAAACTCAACACACTCGCCGATAAAGAGGTCTTCCCCTGTCAGCAGATAGTAGATTATACATCCGAGAGACCACACGTCAGCCTTGATGGCAGAATACAGGCAGCCATTGCTGAGAACCTCGGGTGCCATGTAGGCATAGGTTCCTGCAGTGCTCGTAATATACACCTCCTTTCCGCAGAATCCCTGGACGTTCTTGGCGCAGCCGAAATCCGCGAGAATCGCTTTGTTTCCTTCTAGAAGTACGTTGGCAGGTTTCAAGTCTCTGTGCGCGATCAGTTTGTCGTGGAGAAAGCCAACTGCCGACTGGATGTCTAGAAATAGGCTCATGATGTACTCAGAATCTCTGTGTCTGAAATGAAGCGGAACAATATAAATCAATATGAAGGTGTGAGTGAGGGAGTTTAACGCAGCTTTGAACAGGGATGCGATTTGAGAACGGGTGGCCCAGTCGTCTAAGGCGCCGCGATTCGCTGTGCAGGGTTGCGTCCCTTGGGCACGCAGGAAACCTATGATTGTGGGTTCGAATCCCGGTTCGCCCCGATTATGTTTCTAGGTTAGTCAGCACCATACCCGTGCTCGTGGGTTTCACCGAAGTGGTAAACGTCTGAGACCTGCATCACTTCGGGCTTTCCTCCCACATTAAGCTGACACGCCGTGATATAACTGGAATACTGTTAAAAGCGACGTTAAACTAAACTCACTCACTACAATTTGAGTTGATAGATGTGGTAGGACAGTCCGAAGTGATGCAGGACTTGGTCGTTTACCACACTGGTGAAACCCACAAGCATGGCATGATGCTGATATACGATATCAAGGAACGTTTAAAAATATCTGTTATATGACTGTCATTATTTTTAAACTTTGACATCGTATGGATAGTGCACTTTGTTAAACGAGACAAAGACTATATCAGTTTTTTTTATATTAATCAAACGAACTGGAGTCTGCCAACAAATACACTCACCCAATAGCTACATCTTTGAGACTACCGGAGGCCAGGTTCATGATGATGATTATCTCGGACTCGAGATGGAAGCAGTCCAACAGACGGACAATGTTAGGGCAGTCTTGAAGTGACTTGAGTATATCCACTTCTGTCAAAGCATTGTCCACATCACCTTCATGCCGCACCCTTTTAACCGCCACGATGTCTAGTGAGTCCAGCTTCATCGCTTTGTACACCGAGCCGAAGGTCCCCCTCCCAACTCGAGACAGGATCTCGTACATGTCCGTGAAGTCTTCCTCCATCAACAATCCCTGTTTCGTCTCTTTGGCTGGTTCTCCCGACGCCAGAGTTGGATCTGACTGAACTCTGGATGGCACATGGGGCCAGATCCTTCCTAGAGAGTCCTTATTCAAAGCTGATCTGTTGGCATGATGTTTAATTGAACGAGATCTATTAGAATCGATGCCCCGTGTAGAACTGGCTGTTGGAACCCTGGAGCTGATCTCTAAGAAAGGATCCGAGAATCCACCTCTGTGACAGGATGACTTCAAGCCGGTAGTGGAGGACCTACTGCTGGTGTCACTTGTCCATCTGATAGAGCCTTGTGTGGTGACAGGAGGGATAACCTCCCATCGCACAACTTGCTTTGGTTTGCGTCGAAACCAACTGTAACCTGGAATTATTGAATTTGAATGATTCAACGTTCAGTACAAATCGTTTAATATCGAAACCATTTTTCAAATCATCAGTTGAATAAGTTACTTTATAAAAGTATAAGTTGGGATTTATGTAGTTATGAGGAGTTATGAGGTATTTGGAATCTTGTCAATCAGAAAGGACCAGGTTGGATTAGGGCGCTATTAAGCCCACTGAAAATCTTAAATATTAAAGTTTCCTTAAACTTTGAAATATTGGTATTACAAATATCAGACATGTCCCAATAGCTAAAATCACGAACAAGCATTATCGGATATGTTCGGGGCGAATTTTGGCAAATAAATGACTGCTCAAACCAATATGGTGCATCTATGATAATGTTTCTAAATATGAAGCTGGAAATATTTCTATCTTCTTACCTTTCCAAGCAACGTACGCTCCAGCGAGGAGTGATGAAGGCGTAATCCAGAACTCAATCATCTCGTAGAATTGTTGGTTTCACCCGTCAACTAAAAATAAACAGAGTATATATGAACTGTTGTCAGTTACTAAACGTATTAAGCTAAATCAGTGCGTAAATAAGCACACGGATATGCTGCCAGAAGGAGCATCAATGAGTGTTTGTGTACATGTCGTACTTACTGACCACAGGCTAAGCTGTTCAACATGATACCTTGTCGCTAAACACAGAGAATGGGATGACGTCATAGACAAACGTGATCTCGTCGTTTCTATGACGTGAGCGAGAGCGTGTTGTTGTCGCAGGGTGATTGTGTAAGGGGCGCGTCCTGTTTGTGTCCACTGGGCGTGGGTTTGAATGCGATATTCGTCTCCATTGGGTCAGGCTCTGTGGCTTAGCTTTTATTATTGTACCCATATTTCATTGGGTGAGTGAGTTTGGTTTTACGCCGCTTTTAGCAATATTCCAGCAATATCACGGCGGGGGACACCAGAAATGGGCACACATTGTACCCATGTCGGGAATCGAACCCGGGTCTTCGGCGTGACGAGCGAACGCTTTAACCACTAGGCTACCCGACCGTCCCTATTTCATTGGGAAAATGGAGTTATTAATGATAAATATATATGAGTGCCGCTTACGGTGCTGTTGTTATACGTTAAAACGGTCATGTATTTTGATTGTATCCAAATGTCGACTGATTTAACGCGTATAAATACTAAGTTATTTGAAATTGAAATCCATTCATATAAATGTAGTACAATAGATTATTCATGTTAATGTATATATGTGCTTGTTATAACGGACGGACAAATCTTTGTTGAAAATATGTACATTAGAAATCAATTTGGATCGCAGACCTTCTAGTTTTTTCTTGAAAAAAACCTAAGCCATTTTGTCTAATTTTCTTATACAGTTTATCAGGTTTGTATGTTTGTTTGTTGTTTTACGCCGCACTCAGCAATATTCCAGGTATATGACGGTGGTCTGTAAATAATCGAGTCTGGACTAGACAATCCAGTGATTGACATCATGACCATAGATCCACGCAATTGGGATACGATGACATGCATCAACCAAGTCGGAAGTGCAAGACTTGCGAGTGTAAGAACGCGAAAAGTTGTCAGCCATTGGAAAGTGTCTGATGGTTTCAAACCAATATTTAAAAGTTTTCCATGTGGCCAAAATTATTTCAACTTCCTATCACATGACGTATGTACACTTCAACAATTCAATACTGCCGTCGCAAACATATATCTTGCAACATACACATGTACACATAATGTGAGGTGAGGTGAAATTGGGGTTTAACGTCGCGTTCAAGATTATTGCAGTACTGTAGGTTAATGTCATTTTATTTCTCATGGGCTAAATGTTTTTAATAAGTAAAGTTTTTTAAATTTTTGTGATCACCAGATGTAACTAAGTCCATGTTTGTCGAAATTACTGATGAAATATGTTACAGTGTTAGATCCGTCTTTAGAAATTCAAGTTTCATGATACTCATTCGTAGAATAGCTGTCGATCTCGAGTATAGTCATGGCAATAACTGACTGTGTCGCCCAAACACAAAGACATATGAAAGTGAAGCATGAAACCTCGAGTTTGGCGAAAAGCACTTTGATAATGATGCAAGTAAGGGTATATAAGTGGCCAAATTATTTGCATGCAGACACATGTATGTCATACGGGCCCATTGGACGTCACCTTGGCTATGACTTGGCTTGCCATCAGCAGATGCATAAGAAAACACCGAAGACACCTGAAGTAAAGGACCGTCCATAACCAGGGCTACCCCGAAAGACAATTGTACAGGAAGGCAGGACTCCAGCAGGTCTTGTGAGGCGACAACCCTTTGCCACTGGTAAAGCTCTGAAAGAACAATGGCCTCCCAACAGGCATCTGGCCACCAGAACTGCCCGAAAGCGGCTAAAATAACTTGGGTTGAAGTCACGAAGTGTCATCAGACGTCTCTTGTTAACTGCTCATCATCAGATACTTTGATTGGCTTGGTGTATAGCTCGACGTCATTGGAATATATGAACGTGGCGACGGATCAATTGGTCTGATGAAAGCGATTGGTCTTGATGTACGTCACAGGTGCGTATACTCCCAGGGTCATTGTACCAACTGTCCCTTATGGTGGAGGCTCCGTCATGGTGTGGGGAGCAACAACTCATGACTGTAAACTGGACATGGTAAACGTACGAGACAATCTCAACGGCGATCGTTACATCAAGGACATCCTCAAGATTCTACTACACCAAATCAGAACCAGTTTGGACAGTATTCGTAGGAGCCTTCAGTGCAGATCGAGAGATATCTGCAGGCTGTGATTGGAGGATATTCTGTAAGATTTTTATGTCTTTTAAATGTACATCCATCCAGTTATTAAAACTAACCATGTTTGTCTATATTTAGTCAACATGATGATTTATGTTGAATGTGACCACAGTCATTTTCAAGTAGGTGACATTTGGTGCGAAACTAGGGGTGGTGTGTTTAGCTTCCTGTACTCGGAAAAGGAGCTGGCTAAGCTAGTCATTTTTTTATGTTTTTATTGCTGCTCTCAGGCCAAACTGTATATAGACGTACAGGTAATAGCTGTTGAATGCTTAGTTATTTAAAAAAATATATAACGTTACTATAGAAGTCTATGGGAAAACATTTGGTTGTGTGTAACCTCAATCCACATTTTGACAACCAGGCACTTCCATGTCGACCTGTGTTTATGGTAGACAACGCTACATCTCATCGTTCTCGTGCTTTGACTGCATTTCTGCAAGGACACGCCATTGACACTTTGCCTTGGTCCGCTATGAGCCCCTGATGAATCCATTGGAACATGTTTGGGACATTCTTGGACGTCGGCTGCAGGCAGTGGATCCACCAGTGCAGAATGTGGCAGCTTTAGAGGCTGCATTGTATCAGGAGTGGAAGCAGTTACTTCTTGATCGTTTCAGATGACGCAATGGAGGACTAGGGAGAAGGGTGGAATCTGTCATCCAGGCACAGGGCGGTAACACTCGTTAGTGTTTCAGGATTCTGATTATGTTTGTAAGATAACGATGAACGCTTTTGGACAGTAATGGTCGTTCATACCTGATCATGGAACTTCCCAGATTCATAGTTTTCGTGGTTATCAATTTTGCTCAGTTACATTACTATCGCAACTGTGTTATTGAGGCAATGAAAATATTGAACATTTGTATCATTCTCTGTGTTTTCAGTAGTCAATAGTCTCGTCTTACACAAGACATTTAATTCTCCACCATAGCTCAGGCTTGACGTGAATGATGCCTTATTAAAAAAAACACAAAAAAAACAGGGTGGTGCCTAATTAATTTGTAGGTGTATATGTAATCTATGTATGTTTACACTTTTCAAATAGGTGGTCATTAAACAATCACTTATATAAAAGGAAAGATAATTTAGATGATTTCCCTGAGAATATTTTGCCCCAAAACATATCATTCTCGTTTTAACTATGTTTGATAGATGGAATCTTTCATAGCGAAGATATTGTCAAATCGTCATACTTCGCATCCGTAGAGAAGATCTGGTAAAACCATACTTTCAGAAAACCGCAATTGACATTTTAGTGATAAATTTAATGTCCGTCCTTGGTAAAAAACATAGAACATAGCTATTAACTTAAACCCCCAATGTGTACAATAGCAATGAAATGAGCCCAACAGCTGTTGTAGATCATGAGCATTTGTGGCTCATGACATTGCATCATATTCATGCAATAATACAAATATTGTGATAATATTTTCGATTCGATGATAGAATTCGTCTGGTTTCAATTAGACATCTGTACACGAATCGTGTGCCGCTTCGAGATTATTATAAAATATTGCAAACAGGAAAGGCGACAACTCCTTGTCTAATACCAGATTTACATGGAAAAAAAGAGTTCTTATTGGTTAAATTGTCATTGCGGGAAACACATGATTTGATATTCTGGTACATGGCCTGTTTTGTTTGTTTGTTTTTTGTGTGTGTTTTGTTATAACAAGAAAAAGAAAATTGCTTGGTTAGAAAACCGAAAGTATTTAAATATTTTCGTCATTTCACGGCCAAAAACTAGTTTTACCAGTGGCCTTCTATTGTTGGTAAAAGAACACGGGCATTGTTAGTCTTACCTTCAACGAAGAAACGAGCGGAGGCTAAAATGTAGAGTCTCCAAAAGCACCAAAGTAATGTATAAAGTGTTGAAAAGTGACCGTGTGGGCTGAAATACGTCTTTTTTCCTTCCTGTCTGTAGAGACAATGATGTGACGTCATAGATATGTCTATACGAAGGATGTGACGTCATAGACAGATCTCCACGACAGCATTGATATGCTGGTTCTGGGATTTCTCTGCGTGGCGTCAACTAGTGACACGAAGAGACGGAACGCAGCTTACAACATTGCGGTCACAAACGGACAAAATAAAATACACACAGAAAGAAATACTTTATTATAAATTGGGATCTGTTGGCTACAATGTGTGACTGTTAAGAACTGTCGTCATATCTGGACGGCGTTTGATAATCTGTTAATAATAAGTTTACAAATATTGCTTTTCAAGTCATCACCGTGTATTTCGAAGACATTTTCAAATTGTAACTGCTCGTAAATTATTTATTTGCTAGTATTTTGTTTCCGAGATAGAAACAATATTTATAAACACATTTGTATTCACCTATATTTCTTTAAAAAAAACATATTGACGTTATGACTACTGTGAATATTGTGTATTGTCAGTGCTGACTGCCCATTGTCTCCTTTGTAATGGTGAAGTTCATGCTTTTCCGGTCATACACCTTGCTGTGGGGATGCTCACTGAAACACTCGCCATTACACACAGCTGCAACAGAAGAAACACGGAGCTTTACTGCATCAAGATAATTTAAAGTTAAGAGATTCTAAACAACGGATTTACTTTTATATCAATGCAATTTGTAAATAGGTTTTAACAAATAAATACTCTCTGTAATCTTTATCAAGCATCCTCATACATACATTCCACACTGATTACATATCCCCAGTGAACCACCGATTAAAGGTAGCAATTGACGGCTCACCCCTAGCGCTGCTTGATGTCTAAAGAAGGCTTACATCATCAGTTTTAACGTCGCCTGGGTTTTTTATCATCGTTTTGCAAGATTAATTAATTGTGTTTTTGTGTTGTTTGTTGTTTAACGCCGCACTCAACAATATTCCACCTTTTTGAGGGTGGTCAGTAAATAATATAGTCAGACTATACAAACCGGTGATTGACATCATGAGCATCGATCCACGCAATTGGGATACGATGATATGCATCAAGCAAGTCGGCGAGTCTGACCACCCGATCCCGTTAGTCGCCTCTTACGACAACATAGTCGCTTTTTAGGGCAAGGGGCATTCCAATGTGGCGTAGTAAGGTCACGCGTTACTTTAGGTCTGCCAGCCTTCCTTCTACGGTGTATACTTACACACTGTGAGTGTATAGTTGCCGTGTTTCCAGGTCTCACACTTCTGTTGCTGGGGGTGGCAGTCGGGGGACTTCTCAGCCGAAAGCTTCAAGGCTGTGGGGTAGAACCCCGGGGGTTGCTTCTGTATCAGCAAACTGCTCGCTACATACACAGATGTGATAATAATAGTATTATAGGACCAAGAGGGAGTGGATCTATCCTTTTTTTAAACACAACCCACATTAAAACCTGACAATATAAAGTACACGCCAAAAAAACCCATTTACTATGCACTTGTTTTCGAAATTGGGCTCCGATTCACAAAGCGATCTTTCCCCTACGACTGTCGTATCTTCCATGCTTTAACATGAGACTCACTGTCGTCGTTTTGCTACGTCGCTTTGTCGAAAGGTACACTGGTCCAGAGGTGCTCTGTGTCTGCAGTTTTAAGGGAGGTAAAAGGTAGCACAGTTGCGTCCCTAAACCGTATCAGGACTTGATTATAGTGGGTTCGAATCTAAGATTCACCCTCTGTATATTTCTTGGTTTGTCGGCCCCATACCCATGGTCGTGGGTTTCACCAAAATATAGTTAACGCCCAGGGCCCCGTTCATCAAAGCGATCTTAGCACTAAGGTGATCGTAAGCCCCATAGTTTAACATAGGGTTTCGATCATCGTAGCGCTAAGATCGCTTTGAGGAACGGGGCCCAGAGCTGCGTCCCTTTCTGCTTTCCTATCACATAATGCTTACATTTAACAGGTTGACAAATTAAAATTGGTCTTCATCATGATTAGAAAATAGCACTGGTCAATTAGCATTGGTAGCATTTTCTGAAGGTTTGTTGTGTATGAATGTATGCAACTAATCCGGGCTCAGATGGACCAGGGAAACTCACACACGGGGAACTTATCCACAGTCGTGATGTTGATGTTGATTTGTCCTGTGCCGGTGCCGTTCGTTGAATTGTACGTGAAGCTTATAGTGCGATCACCTGTTCATAAAACAGTAAGTTAAATGTCCCGATTAAAAACGCATGATTGTTACCTAATATATTGGCCCTTAGGTGTTATACATTTCACTTTATTTCGAAGGACAATGATGAAAAACGTTGTCGTTGTAATTCAATAGTGACGAATCTCGGCCATTTTGATATCCAAAATGACCGACAACATGTCTGATGAAATCCATGGCATCACTGGATGTTGAACTTAGAGGTCTAGATGAGCACAAAAAATCCTACGCCAAAACGTCTGTTGCTGTATAATAGACGAAATGAGTATGGGCGAAGAGGGACAGAGGTACCTGGGGGTCCTTTCAGTGGAAGGATGTTAAGCTCTGTCAAGGTCGCATCTCCCTGGTCGAAGATTGGACACATTTTCGTCAATTCGCAGAAGTAAATGGGATCTAAGTCAGCCCTGTTAAGGGATGCAAATATGTCAGATGCAAGCAAGGATTAATGAAAATTGAATTTATGGTTCTGAATATTTTGATCATTATCATCCATCAGTCTAACTACTTCTTGGAATGAACTCATCTGTTCAGCGTGATTGATGACATATATATTGATAGAAAAGTGTAACAGTATAGGCATTATAATTATCTGATGAAACGATTTACCGGGCTTACAAGAAACTCGAATGCTCACATCTTAGATGTGATATAAGAAAGTGTATGTCATACACGAGGTTCCATTTTGACGTAAATATATCATATATTTCTTAGTAGTATACTAACTTTGTGATAAACTTGACGAAGTCGTCAATGCCGACGACGTCACACAGGATGTTACACACGGCGCCTATAGCCTGGCTTCCTGTCTTTTGCTCAACGATAGAGCAGAGAACCCCACAAGAGTCCAGAATACCAATATCTGAAGCATAAAGGGAAGAAACCCGATATTTAGCAGGGTAAGTTCATATACGGACTGAAAGAGACTAAAGTCATTTGTTAGATGTTCTTATCGCAAATACCAATTGTAAAATGGTCTGCGTAACGACCAAAAAGGTGCTTCTTAGGGTCTTGGGTTTGGATTTCAGATGTATCACTCCTGAACACAAAAGTGGAAATAACTCGTTGTGGCTACGTCAGTTTGATTTAACGCCTTCTATCAGTCAGTTATTTCACGTCGTATCAGTTAAATGGATGGGAAGCCCAAAGCGACACCGGCAGTTATCACTCCGTTGAAAGCTAAGTGTACAGACACGGGTGTAGTTATTTTGTCCTTTGAATACATGCACAGAGGTATGTAATCTTGGCTATTACAATACTATACATCAGGGCAAATAAGAAACTGACCGTGAATGTGTTTTTTGGTATTACACGGCGGGGATCGAACCCCCGACCTTCCGTCCTCCGGGCGGACGCTCTATCCCCTAGACCACAGAGGCGGTCGGGAAATATCTATAAATAATCTATATACACATTTGATAGACTTACTGAGAAGGATATCCATCATGATATCAATGGTTTCCTCCGTGAAGCTGACGCATGTCGGGCAAAGGTCAAGGTCAACCTTCTCTTGAGGTTGAGGCATCTTCAGAACAGTCATCCTGGTCTTCTTCAGTTTCTGCTGCTTGTGGGCGGTCAGGGTCGACACCCGCAGCCCAGAAGCGGCCAACACCACACAACTTAACAATACCAGTACCTGTATACAAACATGCACACATTGATAGTTCCGAGTTGTAAAATATATAAATGTGTCAAGATGGATGGATTACATGCTTGCATGGTCGACATGAGTGAGTGAGTTGGGTTGGTTTAACGCCGTTTTGAACAGTTTATTTCATGCATCATTGAGGGGTGCACTCCATGTAGTTTGACATAAGGGATACAATGATGGAAAGCACTTGTTATTTTCATAATTATGTACAATGCATAATGCAATTAACTGTAGAAATAATAAACAATGATACACCCACCTTCATCTTCATTAACGCTATGGGATGCTGTGGCCTTTGATACAGCTATTCTGGAGATAAAAACATGGAGGCTGAATGTTGTTGTCGAGACGTCCAAAGTCTGACAGTATCACTGATAGTACTTATAACTAATCAACTTGTTGTCTTTTCTGCATTTGTAAACAGAAGGCTTATCTATATAGCGTATCTCAGTTTGCATAGTGAGAGGTAAAATTAATGAATAAGTCATTAAACTTCTTGTTTCTCCATGTTTCGTCCTGTCTAATACCGTGATATTTTTACATGAGTACATTAAGGGATCACTTGATCTGAATTAATATCAATATGTATAAGACTATGTATCTGTATTAATCACGCAGATGGTAATAATAAGAGGGTTGTTAAAACTCTATGTGAAGCACTTGTGTAAAAGTAAGTTTCAAACTCTCAAAGGCAGACATTTTTGTTTGGCGTGAGATAACTGACTTCACTCTAGATGGTGACGTCACACTCTAATATTAAATACATTGACACAATGTACATACTGTTCACGACCAGGTTCCTTCCATAAATGAGTGAGTATGGTTTTACGCCGCTTTTAGCAATATTCCAGCAATATCACGGCGGGGGACACCAGAAATGGGCTTCACTTATTGTACCCATGTCGGGAATCGAACCCGGGCATTCGGCGTGACGAGCGAACGCTTTAACCACTAGGCTATCCGACCGCCCTTCCTTCCATAAAGGAGTTTGGTTATTCGCATCACGGGAAATACAAAACATCTGACACTGGCATTGTAAAATTGGTGTGGTACACACATTACTTTAAACCTATCTTTATCATTCATCTAAAATATCTATAGAATAAGCCTCTGTTGTATACACACACACTACTTGTAACAATCTATGCATTTGTCGGTGATGGAAACTGCTTGACAATAGAAAATAACACCCATTTATGGTGGCTAAAAATGAAACAAACAAGAAATGGTTGTTCAGTGTTATTATAGTTTCAGCATTTAGGCGATCGTTTTCAGTCTAGTAACGTGTAGATAACTTTTATAATTTGTATGTCAAACTTAATTTTCAAGTTTTTACTTGGTTTATTTATGACAAGGCCTGTCATTTATCAGCACCAGAGTTACATGTAAATAAGCAGGTAACATTTTGTATGGCATATTACGTTCAAATGGTATAAAATCAAATTAGTCTATTATTACTATCAAATCAAATCCGGGAAAAAATGGTTTTTTTGAAGCTAGGAGCCCTGAACGCTCACGTTAGTGCATCACATGACCGGCGTACGAATCACATGACCATTGATCACCAAGGTGCTCCTATTTGCATAAACTTGTTTTGCAATGGCGGCGAAATGTTGATACTCGGAAACTCATAGCGCACCGTGATTTACTGGCCACAAAAAACAACAAATCTGGAGTTGTGCAAAAATGGCAGCATCGGGGCCATATAGATTAGACTTGGAACAACAAAAGAGGAATGTTTTCGTGACACAATTAAATGACAGGTGAGAGGAAGCGATCAATGTTTGATGAAGCTACACTGTTGTAATTAAGGTCACTTTGTTCTACATGGAGGATCTATCGACAGGTCCATGCAAGCGTGACGATAGTGATATTACCTGTGATTTAGATTGTACTCGGGGGGATTTTGTCGTGTACATTATTTATTCTATTGATAAAACTTTCCTATTGCCGTGTGTTTAAGAAGCGAGGATAAAAACACTCTTCTAAACGTTGATTATTCTGAAATCACACTTCAGCTCTTTTTATTTCTGTCTGTTCCTTAATTATGTTTCATATAATTAATAAAATCCGTTTCTATTTAGATTATTAAGTCTTTTAAATTACACGCTCAACAGTTATTGATTATTTGTTTGTCTCTCAATTCTATAAGCATATATCATGATATATGTGGAGACAGAAATATTCTTTAATGGTATTGTGAGTGGCACACTTTAACTTAAAACAAGTTTAAAGGGAAATACAAACTTAATACATGTATACACATTCATAGAACACCTT
Organism: Haliotis cracherodii; assembly: GCF_022045235.1. Lineage (NCBI taxonomy): Eukaryota > Metazoa > Mollusca > Gastropoda > Lepetellida > Haliotidae > Haliotis > Haliotis cracherodii. The sequence continues at coordinate 31,110,112 of NW_027266308.1, forward strand.
ATTCACTATCAGCTCTTGCCTTTTGTTTCTCGACAAAGAAACATGTTTGCTGCAAATTTAACTCTTTGACTCAAATGTTTTTGTTTATAAATGTTCCTGTGCTGGGTTTCTGTTTGATAGATCATGCCACATGTTAAGCTGTTTTCTAAAAATAAAGAGTATGGAGAATTCAATTAACTCGTACATTGAATCAGGTCAAAACTATTGTTGTAATATTTTCAAAGAAATGTTGACATGTTGATGTTCTCATTCTATTTCCATACTGAATGCTCCTAAAATGTGATTTTATGAAAACACTGTATATGAACTGGTAAAGTTTTCTGCATTATGGATATTGAACAAGGTAGAGATAAAAGGCTAAATTGATTATCTGTATGTGTGTATCCATATTACTTTCAGAGATGATGAAGATGAGATTTCTGCATTCCCTGTGGTCAAGGAATCCGGGGACAAACTTATCGAGACTGGTATCAACACTTTGCAGAAAACCCTTCTCCTCAAGAAAGATGTGGAGGTAGAGAAGGTCCAGGCCGACCTTGAAGAGAAGCGGTATGAGTTCAAGAAACGGATGGAAGCCTGCTCACAGAGACAGATACATGTCCAGAAAAAACAACAACAGGTTAGTATACTATTGTATTATGTAGAATTATGTAAGTTTTTTATTTTGTATCATATCAGTTCAAAATTGAATGAAAATTTTATAAAAATTAGAGCAATTTACAATGTATATTAAATGTTTTTTTCACCCTGTATCTTTAGGAGTGTTCAAAATAAAGCAATAAAGAAGGCCAAGTTTAGAGATTTAAGGGGCCCCTAGATTCAAATACTTTTGACCCCCTCAAAGAGCAAGTAAAGTAAAAAAAAATTATTGCCATTTTGTTGTGAATTAATTTTCCTAGATGCATTTAGTTAATTTCCAAGAGAGAAAAAATAATAATATTTGTAGAAAGCATTTAAGTGTCCAAGTTCAAGTGCTGAAATCACGCACTCCGTAATCAGCTTCCAAAAAAAATCTATTTGGGTGTGTGACCTAAAACTACAAGCACAGCGGTGACAGCTGTTTTCATTAACTGATATGTGCACGGTGTTTATCTATTTGTGATTTTTAGACATTATACATTTACTGTTTCGGCTATTTCTGTTAATCCTACAATAATAAGAGCATAGTTGAATGTGTGAAACGACCTTTGATCTTGACATTGTGAATAATCAAAATAACAATTAACAATTGGTAACTAGCATTTTATTACTAACATCCTGTTTGGGTAATAAACCAACAGCTGCCCACAGTCCTAGTCCACATTAAATCCCCAGAGAAAACAAATGAAGGCATCTTCAATGTTGTTACTAAGGCAACATAACTTATGGGCATGGTAATGAAATGGATGAGCAGACAGAGGCAGAAGCAGGCAGACTGGGCATCAGCCCGATCATCATGATCGTGATACTGCACAGCGCAACAAACATCGGGAACCCGTTTTAACCCCAGCAAGTGGAATCCCCGCAGTGGCGGAATGTTTTGTTTGGGGGACGATTTCACCTTTCGTTTTTAATTGTCTCTTCTACATTATTTCTGTTAGTCAAATTTAATTAATTTTGGTCAAGCATATTTTATTAAGTATGCCCTTAAGTATTAAAATCTGCAAAGTTGCTGTGTTGACTTTACTTCCCCTTTAAGTTACAAAACTGTTTAGGGAAATGTGAATCTTTATAATTTATTGGAGACTGAAAATCCATGGTTAATGAAAAAGATATAATATGACCATAGTAAAGTATCCCCTACTAGACAATACAGTTATCTTCAGTAAGGAAATGACTATTTGCATTTCATGTGTTGCTAATAAATAGCTGTGTGACTCTTTCATTTGATCGTTTTGTTCAGATGAAAGACAGAGTTTCTAAATTTGAAAAGTTTATCCAAGAAAATGAAGCCAAAAGAAGAAGAGCATTACAAAAATATCAGCAGGAAGTCCGGTTACGAATACAGAAGACGTCAGAATTTGACCTGCTTCTAAAGCAGTTGGAAGACCTGAAAGCAAGGTTTGTGCACTGGTTTACATTCAGTCAGCTAGTAACTGTTATCCAGGAGGATGGATCTTGTCTAGTGACTCACTAAGAGACTGAGACAACCTTCATGGTCTAGGGGTAGAGTGTCCGCCTGGAGAGTGGAGGATCCAGGGTTCAATCTCCAAACACGTTATACCAAAAGACGTTAAAAGATGGTACTTGTTGTTACCCTGTCTGGTGGCTAAAAGGGGCTAAAACAAAGACCGGTCGGCTCAGAGTCAGTATACTCCGCCTGAGTGGGGTATTCATGTTTAACCATGGCATGGAATCTCAGTGGGATAGCACTATGATAGCACCACACACACACACACACACAGAGGTTCATGCATGTTGCTGTATAAGTGCAATAATCTTGGATGCGACGTCAAACCCCATCTCACCTCACCAGGATACTAACATTTTGCTCAAGTGCATCATCAAGTTTAAGGCTGTGCCTTAAGTGTTTAAGTGTGCCTGCACTCAAAACTTTTGAATGGACAGTGACAGACATATTATGATAGATTGTTTTCACACTTAGGTTACACATTTTGCATTTTTTGGTTTACGTTTCTTTGCAAACTTTTCAGATAGTGTTGGTTGAAATAAAAATAAGACATTTTCTTTGTGGACCAGTATTGTTTTTTTGTCATTTTGCATGTAAAGTAGTTTTAGTTGGTTAGTTTAGTAGGACCAAATGCTGTTTATAATGCAGGATAGTTACTGTTATTTACAGAACCATAACTTACATCTGAGAAGGTTTTCGTTCTTTAGGAGAGGTTATACTGGCCCTTACAACAATGCATTTAATCAATTATTATATAAATAACAACTTACTTTAATTTGTATGCTTTTTGTATTTGTATACTATTTACTTTTCTATCAAAGACGGATAAGTCGGACAATAAAATAAATTTAAACTAGTTTGTGTTCATTTTCCGATCAATGAAGCCCATTTCTGGTGTCCCTTGTCGTGACATTGAGGGAATATTGCTAAAAGACAATACTCACTCACTCATTTTCTGATTGTGGCTTTTGTCTGGTCGAATCCTTAAGTCAAAATATAACCAAAGTGTTGCTTAATGTTGCCTGCAGAATGTAGTTTTAAGGTACCCAACCATGTAGCTAGTTAAGTGGTTTACATATGACAGGAAAGTGAGGCCTTGACAGTACTTTTGCTGTTTAATTGCAGACACCGATTCTTGAAGGAACAGTTAGTCCAGTACAAGAAGTATGAAGAGTACCTGTTGAGAGTTATCGATGCCATGCCAGAGGGTGAGCAAATGTTGTTTAATGCTGTAGTCAGCAATACCATCGTACATGAAAGTGGCTTGGATGAGTCAGCCAGTGGCTGATAGCATGACCATCAATCCATGCTGGCAGTTTACAGTAACATACAATCAGCCTGGGCCACAACTAAGGATCGTTTCAGAGGATTGCTTTGTGGAACAGGCCCCTGTCCACATCGTAACTACCGATTCCCATGTTTGTTGACCCTAACGACTATCATGGGGATTGTGGGGCCTGTTCTGACCCAAAAAGGTAACTTTGAGGCAGAGATGGGAGGAGACAAAGTCATATTGATCATTTTTAGTTAATGTAGCAATAAAACATAAACCCACCGTGATAGTCCTGGACATATAGTCATGGTGATGAGTCAGCATCAAGTCTTACAATAGTGGATTGGTTCTGGGAATGTTGTATTTTATCACGCAAATGTGTTTTGGGATGGTAAATATCCTATATTTGGAATAAACCTTGTATTTAGTGAACCTAATGTAACCTCTTCATCATGTGATGTCATTCTTAAATTCTATCGTCGAAAAAAGTATTCTTATCTCTTAAAAGCAATATCTAAACATTTTTCTTGAATGTGTGCATTAATATATTAGGTCAGAAGATCAAGTGATTAGTCAGTTGGTCAGTCAATGTCGTTCCAAGTGAAAGTTGTTTTAGACAGTGGCATAACTACCATATCGGCCAAAAGACAATTGTCTACACATAATTTTCAATGTCAGTGATCGCCTTTTGCAGCAATCCATTGGTCCGCCATCTAGAGTAATTGCCATTTGCATCCTTTCTCATGTCTTCCTGTTCTTTAAACATCTAGATGCCAATCATAGACATTGTGATTTTGAAGTTAACAGGAATGACAGGAATCATATGACAGGTAGTGTTGATGACCAACTTTGTTACAGGTGTAGTGAGGTTCTAATGTAGATACTGTTACCAAGCAAGTGATCTTGCTTGATATTATATATTAAAATGACAGTGTTAGGATCTAAGTTTCAATTGTAGATGCATTTACCACTCACCGGTGTAAGGTGTAGTATTTTGAGCCTATTCCGCAGGTGCCAGAAAGGCTTTTATCAAGATTGTTTTGAAGAATGGGTATACCAGTTTGCACTAGTGTATCAAGGCTTCTATATATAGGTCACTTTGTAAACAGCATATTGTAGGCTGTGATGTATACAATAATATGAGGAGAGTTGAGTTTGTGGTTGTTTGTAGATTATCTGCCTTCGTCGGAGGACAAGCTGAAGGGGCTGATGATGAGGCACCGGACGCTGAGCGAGTCAAACAAGGACCTGGTCAACAATCTGGTGGCCATGGAGGACGAGGTGGGTGTACACAGGGCAGGGGGCAGAGGGTGGGAGTCGTACATAGGGTGGGTGGGTGTACAAATGGTGGGTGGTGAGTGGGCAGTTGGGTGTACACAGGGTGGAAGGAGGGTTGGCATACCATGGTGGAAGGTGGGGCACAGGGATGGGTGGTGCAGGTGGGTGGCATACTATCTTGGTGAATCGGGTGTACAAGGGGTGGATAATCGTGGAAGGGGACTACCCCTGAAGCAGTGTAACCATGGTAACCAGTATGTGGTATGTCCCCAGCTGGAGCATCTGAAGCTGAAGCTGGACGAGATGTCCCAGGACCACAACAAGCAGAAGGTGTCCATCAACTCCCAGCTGGCCCGGCTCCAGGAGAACCAGGAGACCAAGACCGACTCCAACCAGGAGAAGGAGCTCAACTTCGCCCTCACCAAGGGGGACCTCAGGAAGAGGGTGGGTAGTCTCTTATATAAACACAGACAATATCTAACACATTCCAAGCAAATCTGTGATAGGGCAAGTCTAGATTTCTTCAGGTCTGTAAATGATTACCACTAACCCAAACTATTTCATTTCAGAGAACAGAGTATGGTGTAATTCTCATGGCCATCGATAACATATATGAAAAATGTCGAAAAGTCATAGAACTCCCAGCAGAGAAAATGGAATTAGACGACAAACTACACAGAATCAAAGTGAGTAAAACATGCCAATCAACAACTGTCAATCATTAACTTATTTCAGGTGAGGTGTAGTGACATAGAAATGCCTCATAAGAATATTGTGTTCTGTGACTAACGACATTTTAGTCATTGTGGCATTACAGGGAGGATGTCACATTTCACCAAATTTGTTGGTTAATGCAATACTCTGCAATATTCCAGCTATATGACAGTGGTCTGAATATAATAAATTCTGAACCAGAAAAAACAGTGATTGATATGATGAGAAATGTCTCACGTCACTGGGGTACGATGACATGCCATCATGCCACCTAGTTTGACCATCCGATTGATCAAGTCAACTCTTGCGACAGGCATAGGTTGCTGTGGGACCAATTCCTCCCTGGAATCCCCACGTGGTACTACGCCAAGTGTGAAGACGCTCTGTCAATCTGGAGAGATAATACATATTTACTCTTAATTTGTAAGTGTTCTAAATATTTTAACACACAATGGATGATGTTATATTGACATACCCAATGGGGCTCTGGGTAAAACAAGTCCCAGGCACTTGTATTGAAAGGCGACTTAATTGGATTGGGTGGGCAGACATGGATACATGGTTGACTGCATGTCATCACACTCCAATGACATGGGATCTGGCCAAGAATGGATTAAATACAAGTTGTCGCGATGTAACTGGAGTATTGCTGCCACTGTGCTAGAAAAGCTACCCAAGTTCGCCAACTAAAATATGCGTTGACCACACTAAAATACAAACAACAAAGACATAGTTACTCTACAATACTTTAATAGCACTTTTAAACACTACATCCAAACTACTGCATTGATTATGATCATATCTTAGCTACTTTATGGCGCAGCCTGAAGGAAAAACTAGGAACTCCTCTGTTGTCTGAAACCTCGCATGAGGACATCATCATAAATTAATAGTCACACTTATTGGCGCAAAGTCTACAAATAGATATACCCTGTTGCATCAATATAAACATGTTTATCTTCTTTGTCCGCAGGATCACCTCAATGACCGACAAGACGTAGCTCGCATGGCTCATCCTGACAGTTCTTTTGTTGGAAGCCAAGCAGTCGAGTCTCACAAGGAGTCCAGGAAGGGGAAGAAGCGAGTCACATTAGTCATCAATGAAGTCTCCTAACTGCCAACATGTGGCCTACAGTGTTATTCCAGTACCCTGTGTATTCTGCCTAGAGTGTGAGCATCCCTGCAGCAGTGTGGACCAGTGTGCTAAGACGTGTGTATCCTGAAAAGAGAGTGTACTATGTTTTTGGTTTGCAAGAAGTCTTAGCTATGACTGGTAATATATTACCCATTGCCATATTAACAACGAAAATGAAGAAAAATGTTACAACGCTTCAGTGTAACATAGTCAAAGTCAACCTATATTTGTCTTTAATTAGTGACGTGATGAAGAGTCCGTGGGGTAGCCTAGCGGTTAAAGCGCTTGCTTGTCACGCTGAAGGCCTGGGTTCGATTCCCCACATGGGTACAATGTGAAGTCCATTTCTGGTGTCCTCTGCCGTGATATTGCTGGAGTATTGCTAAAAGCGGCATAAAACCATACTCACTCACTCACTCACTAGTGACATGAACAAATGATGATGAAATATCTTAGTGCAGCAGTCGTGTCATATTGATCCTAACAAGGTCATTACTTTGAGATTACATGCATGGGTTTTCACAAGATTGTGACAAAACGTAAAGTTATGATGGTTTGTTAGGCCAGTATTAAGACCTGCCAAGACTGGTTGGTTTCCTCCGTCTTGAATTTAATAGAAAGATGTCATCAATTTATGATATAGGTTTTTCATGACTAATTTGAGGCTCCATCCCTGAATGGTCCAGCATATATGATATCAGTGCCATGTTATCTAAGTTGTGTTTACATTCAGAGATAAGTCTTTCAGAAAGAAGCACTCTGTCCTGGAGCAGAGTTATTTTCCCATTGTGACATATAGGGTAGGCATTTGTAAATACCATATCATTGTTGTGTACATATATCTAGTTAAATTGTAGTCTGTTTGTAGTGATGATCTGTGTTATTGACAATTTATGTCAAAGTCATTTACATGACATATATTTATATGAATGTATCTAGCATGATGAATATTTTCTACATTTATTGATGACTTAATATTAAACATCTTTATTCCCAAATGTCATTCAAATTCAACATTTCTGATTCTTTTTCCTGGCTGACAATTTCTGTAGGCATGTAGAAATTAATTCATAATGGTGGATATCAGATTCCAAACAAATGGCATTAACAATTGAACACTAGCTCATGTAGTGCTTATGGTAATACCAGAAGTATGGTTCACAGTCTGATTAGAAAATGGGATTAGAATTAAAACTTAATTAATTATCATTATATCATTTTAAAAAAGCTAACATGGTTATACATATGGTATTCAAAATAACAGATTTCTAAAAAAAATACCTGGTAGTGCTTAATCTTAATTGGCATTTTGATTGTCACCAGTTATCACTAACAACTTACACATCAGTAACGTGGAATATTCAAGATATTACTTTATGAAGGCCAACCTATTTGGGTCACAGACTTATTTCAAAGGAACCCTGCAGTTGGATAAGGAAAAATAAGTACCCAAAATGTTTTTACCAAGAGTTAAAGCAAACAAACACATCCAAAGTTCCTTCAGAAACAGTCAGTTTATCCCTTTCTTCTATGTCCAACCTTTGCAATATCAAATATACAGTACAACATGGTACAATACATGACGTACCCCCTGCTTAAATAATAACAAATATTTATGCTGAAATCCTGTTTGTCTGTAACCCCTGCTTACCAACATGACCAAACCAAACTATTTGGAATGTCTGTATATATAATTTAAGGTTATCACAGCATGATCATGATTTCTGGATAATTCAACTTGGACAGTTACCGTCTGAAGAAACAGGGTTTCACTCTATCATGTCTATATGATCAGCTAAATCAAAGCCAAGTATTTTCCGTTTATTCTCTGCACTTTTATAAAATTAGGATCTGTGATCGAAGTAATTACAAAAGTTGGCCTAATTTTGTCTTACTTGTAGTATTGCTGTATTTTCTATTCAAAGTACAGTGTAATGTGAATTGTTATGAAGGACTTCCACATCACTAGTGACCTTACCCATTCCTCCATTGTAGCATCTTCCACCCAAAGCCTATGACCGTAAGTGCTTTACAGTCTCAACCCCAGTTCTGTGATTGTGTAGAAGTCTTCCTGCTTGACAGCATCAGGTTTAAGTGAGATATCTGTAGGTGTTTTTATAGATATTGTTATAGGATTGCAGCCATTACCATGAATCTTATTTCATATCAAAACACTAAATGGTTTATAGTCGAAGGACATTTAGCTCACCTAAATTGTTGTTGTCATCATCAGGTTTTAAAAAAATGCTTTTTTATGACTGTAGACAAAATTGATTTGTGAAATATAAGCCTATTTCAGGGACATATCAGGTCAAAATGACATTTTCAAAATGGCTGCAAGACGGTCATGTTTGAAGTCAGAATTCTAGGAGCAATTAATGGATGCAATTGCATTGATCATACAAAATTTATTTTCATAGACTATGTGATTTTTAACATAATGCTGAAAATGTAAATGTTTAGGACAGACTTCAGTTAAGGTGAGCTAAACATTTGTCGACAGTTCTTATTTATACTTGATGCCCCATACTTGCCCCCCTTGATGTCAGCATTGCACAGTTTCTTGAGCATAACCCATCATTATTTGTGATGATTTAATCCTTGTTCTTCCCTTGTATTAGACTGGATTGAGTCTTCAATGTGGAATAAAAACATTGTGAGCAATATCTGTAATTATGTATACATTCAATTAATTATATCCTTTGTAATTATTTTCAGGGATTTAGAAACTATTACTGGTATTTGTAAAATCTATTGTTATTATGATTAGACAATGAGATATATCTCATAAACCCGTCTATACTTGTTTGTACAGTAACCTACTTAGATTGGGTCTCTATTCTAATATCAAAAAGTGTAACAAAACAAGGAAACAAACAGATGCCATGAGGATTAGAGGTTAATGCATTCAGAACTCACTTGTGGCGGTGGGGTAGCTGTCACACCGAAGGCCTGGGCTCTATCCCCAACACGGGTACAATGTGTGAAGCCCATTTATGATGATATTGCTGGAGTATTGAAAAAAAAAAGTCAAAACACTCACCCTGAACTCACTTAATGCCAATAACTAAAATTTACCTCAGATTTTGTTTTAAACAATCTCATTTAAATCAGATCTTAGTATTCACTACCGCTAAGTTTATTTCAGGTGGTTAGACACAGTGACTTGGTTGATTGCATGTCGACTGACTCTGACCCATAGGATAACATGTTCATAACACTGATCACTGGTCTGTTTGGTCCACACCTTAGTATTTACAGGCTGCTGTGATATGCCGGAGTATTAACGACTGCCTATTTAGCAACAAACAAAATACACTCAGCAGCAAAAGTTCCTGGGACACTGGAACTGCCAATTTAACAACAAACAAAATATACTCAGCAAAAAAGTTCCTGTGACACCCGGTTGCATACAAGAAAAAACTTTCTGTGTTTAAATTGGATACGAAAATATGAAAACATGTAGCACAAACGCAACCTCAGCAGAAAAATATGATCTGATGGCAAAAAGTGTCTTTCATGTAGGAACCATGCAATTGATGATGTAAACCAGGGTATTAAAGCATGTGTGTTGTAGGGATTAGAGTGTCATTCAAGATTGTTGGATTCGAACCTCCCATCTGCAAAATCGGTTCCAGCCTGCAACAATCATTGCGAGAACCATCCCTGGCCTTTGTCAATTATCGGCACAGATTGTACATCGCCATCGTAGACGTTACGGGATTGTTGTGAGGAGACCAGCCAGACACCCAATTCTGATCAACAATCACCGCTGATTGCGTCTGCAGTTATGTAGAAAGTGAGTGCGTTGACGGCAAATGAGTGGATACCAACGAGTCTCATTTTCACAGCAATGGCCGAATATGAGGACACTGACGTCATAGTGAACTGAGTTGTGGAGGAGGCCCAACCCAATGTTGCCTGGACAAGCACTTGGACAGAACAACATGAATGTGATCCCATGGCCTGCTGGCTCTCCAGATCTTTCTCTAATCGAACACATGTGGGATGAAATGGACCGCGGTCTCCGACGTTTACCACATGCTCCGACTACAGTACAGGAACTGAGAAACAGGCTGGTGGCGATATGGGATGCCATAACACAAAACTATGTTAGATGTTTGATCCGATCAGTGCGAAGCAAATGCATTGTATGCATCCAAGAAAGAGGGACATGCGCTTCAGACGTGTGAATTGACAATTCTGTCCTTACATCTTTCTCTTGTCATAACATCATTTCTGTGATAGACATGTGTCATTAAATGTGCAAACTGGTTTTACTGGTCCATTGTCTGAAAATATGAATTCTTTCAGATGTATGCGTCTGCTTCGATCAGGTTCTTGTTTCATATCATGTCACAGGAACTTCTATTGCAGAGTATACAAACAGGGCCAATTTCTAGTTGTGTAATCAGATTGCGACAGTGAGGTTGAATGTATATCAATGCTGTGAGAATTACTTGTGTCATATCAAGTCGTAACATTGCCCTAACTGTATCTATGATGACATTCAAGCTTGCCATGTTCAGTTCATCAGCAGGAGAGAGCATACAATATTGTTCTAGACTGAACTAACCATAAACATCATAAGAACATATTCTAATTATTCACCCATTAACATTGGATGCTAAAGTTATAAAAATACTTTACTTTCTACCATGTAATAATTTATCAAGGATTTCAAACTGTGAGTAAAATAAATTAAATGTTCCTACCAACTATTCTTATCAAAATTGGTAGTATTTGAACAACAACCTTTAATCATTTCAGCTGTTCACATGACTGTAGTTGAGATCATGTGCATGTCATCTCCCACCATGTGGTCAGCTAGGTGAGGTCAGGCCGTGGGACACAACGCCTGTTTGCCGTTACCTGACCGTCTAATTCTGGAGTGTAATACACACAGATAACCTAAAAAATTGTACTGAGTAAGCACCACCCCTTGTTTTATCAGGCAGAGGTTATACAGGTCAAACAGAAATCAATGTCAGGGAGGTGATTAGACTGGACCAGTCTCCATTTTATTATAACAAAATGTAAATAAATTCCCCTCATGACCTTTAATAACATGTAATAACAAGGCTATCAAATTGATAATTTGCATTACGAACACACCATGGATGAGGAGGAAATGTATCTTGGATTGTTTTTTATTACTTTTTAAAATTTATCTTGAAAACAGGGAAAACATTAATACCACCATAAATGCAACAAAAATCAAAGTAAATTCTGAAGTGAATTTTGGCACCTTAGATGGCTGGAAAACCTTGTGTTCTGTGAATCTTCGACAGAAAGTTTCCTTTACATCAGCAAAATGCCCATTTGGAACAATGAATACTCAAACAGACAACATCAACAGTGTTAACAACAAAATCTCTTTATTCTGAACCAAGATATTTGTGGCAAAGATCTACAAATTACAAACATCTCTATACAAATAACACAGTAATAGGGTCAAGCTTTTCCACCTAACAGCCCTGATAGAGAATAACTAATGATACTTGCCTCGAAATGTAGGTAACAGTGATAACCACACTGGCACATTATATGTTCCCAGTACATGTCCTACAGTAAAATACCATCAGGGTACTGAATGGTTTCATTGTAGCACCATATATTGTCTACCTGGTCAATCTCTTATACAATCAAGTCTTTGAAAGGCATTTAGAAGAGATACACATAAGGAGGAGAATTTATGGATGTCAACTTCTTTATTATGAGGAACACAACGTTGTGTTCCTCATAATAAAGAAGTTGACATCCATAAATTCTCCTTATCTTATATAATGTACCAGATCTTAATAACGAATTGCTAGTCATAGAATGTCTTGGGCTTGATGAAATCAATTTGTAAAGTTAATACTACAAAATTAGAATTAATAATTTTCTTGCTATGACTTATGTTAAGGAAGGATATTTCAAATCACTAAAAATATTATTTATTTCTGTCTCTTGAGACCTCATGAATCATTTTACACCAACCACTAAATAATCTTATCTCAGAAGAACCAGATAACTAGTGTATTCTTCCATGGAGTTTATTCGACAGAGCAATCTTACATTACGACTGTCATACCATCATACTTTAACAAAGACAAAGGCGTTTCGACTGCTGTGTAGAACGAGCCCTGTTCGTAAAGTAACAAGGAAAACAGTATTTTCATAGATCTCAAAAATTTAACAACTGGTAAATTTGGGAAATAAATTCTCAAACCAACTCACTAACTCCTCCCAGAATGTGGTAGGTCTGTACACATGTCAGGTGACTACAGGGCATGTAACCATGGTGACAGAACATCCGGTACCTCATCTTAACTGGAATGGTAAGTACCTACAGCGATGGCAACGTGGGTGTTGACAGATGACATGGTGGCACCACACACTACAGCACAAGTCAGGGATGAATACAGTCATCACGTGCATGGCCAGTCTAAAAACTGTAAAGTGGTTGATGGTTTGGGTGAAAAATGTAAAACATAGTGCATGGTTATTTTGAATCTGGGTTGTATTTCCAGTCATTGTACAGAACAGATGTGTTACATGCTGCTGAGTGAGTGTGTTTGTGAGTATAATTTAACACTGCTATTAGCAATACAAATCAATCTTACAGCAGAGAGACTGACACTGAGAATAGGCTTCACACATGTAAGATTTGAACACAGGACGTTGGCATGATGTACGCTTTAACAATTTGACTACTAACTACCCAAAATTCGTAAGGAGGGACATCTTCTTGGGGCAAGAGAGTTAACTGACTTTAAAAGCCCAGTTTCCACCCTTGCCGAACTGGGCTGGAATTCCTGGGCTCGTTCGTAGCGCCACCAGTGGTTATTATGAGTTATGTCCCTTCTGACCTCTCATATAAGGACCAATCCGATTCCATCACTTGCATTTGTTTCAAACAAAATGGCGGTGCCCAGTCAAGACGATAGGATCGATAATCAAGATCTATATTGTAATAAAACAGGTCTTACATAGCGAAGTGCATCAAATCACGCGAGCACCTTGATTGAAAACATGAAAAGGTTTGGAAAATATCTGTTGACAACGAGTTGGCGGTGCACATACTTTGGAAATCCTGCAATCGACCTAAATCTTCACGACAATTTACGACCCGATTTCGATTTCGTTGCGAGATTTGGATTGGACTATGCACAGACTCGTTAGTCCAGCCAAACTGTAACTCCATAATACCAGCCTTGTTCGGCAAGGGAGGAAACTGGACTTTTAAAGTCAGTTAACACCTTTGCCTCGGGAAGATGAAGGAGGGAAGGAGGTACTTCACAGTCAATATTCTTGTACAATGTCCCTAGGAGGAGGTGGCTTTAAGTGGTGCATTTGTGCCTAATCCCTTTGTCTTTTTGGGCAATAAAATATTTTGAAAACAAGTGAGCTAGATAAATATCACTTTCTGCCACATTAGTAATTTTACAGCTATTCTTGGTTTTTTTTCAGAAATTCATATCATCTGCACTATTTCCAAAAACAATAAATGCCTGACCCACACAACTATAAATAACTTGTTATCTTATCATGAGTACTAGATAAAGGACAATACACAAGATTTAACTCAAACATGGTCATGTTCAACAAGCTGCTGATTGACCAATCACGGCCACTAACAACAACACAATAATTGACCATTAGACCAAACCAATTTAATTACTTGTTACAGACCCGCCTGGCACTGAAAGCTGAGTAAAAAAGAAAAAGAGAGTTAAATTTTGTGACATAAAATAATCATGTCTGTTTATCTTTTGTATCATATTGTACAATCATCTCTCATCTCATTGTACACAAGATACATATGGTAATATGCACAAGGAGCATGTTTGTTCCCTCCTGCCTTGAGGTATTTGGGATGAAAGGATCTGTAAACAAACAATTAAAATTGTTGGGCCTTATTATGATTATAAATAAGGTATAAAAGGGAATGCCTCACATTGGAGGAGCACCTACAACACACCACAAGCATTCAATGCACTGAAAACGCTAACATGATTCTATTTGGCAAATTATTTGTGATGTCAATGTATCCTATCCTAATACACCAAAGATGAAAAGGATTGCCACAGGTTAAGGAACCCATGACTGCTATTCTATCAGTGTAGCTAAAATAATTTCATGTTGATGTACAGTACACATTCTATCTTTCTTTGATGCAATGTCTAGTTTGGTAAAAAGATCACTTTCTGTTACGGATGCACGCCAATGCACACCACCGTGGTTACAAAGGAAATGCTACTTTTCTATTCAGAACATAATAAAACACAATAACCTGAATTTCCGTACAAGTATTCGCTTAGGAAAGAAATTACATTTTGGCTACACTATAGAAATAAACCTAGGTAAACTGCAGAAAATAATTTGATAATATTATTTTTTTCTACACTGAATAGCATAGAAATAGCGCCATGTTGAAATGTGTACATACTAAAAAGCACCAGATTTTCTTAAGCTTAACTTCTACAAAATCTCTAATGTTCATAAACAAGTTTCAAAACCTTGTGACATTTAAGACATCTGTATAGGGTGAAAGTCAAGTTTACCCTCACAAAAACTTATCAAACACTTATCAAAAAGGAAAAACCTCTTAGAAAATCACATGTACATTCAACATATATGTGGAATCATTGCACAGGACTGTAAACTGTTATAGAGAAAAACCTTAAAAACATCCATGGTGATTTATCAAAGATCCCATTCAGTCCCTGTGAAACAAGGTTCATAGACACCAAGTTGTGACCACAATACAACCGGCCCATCAAACATCACTCTCTACCGCACGTTCAACAAGAATACAAAAGACACAATTGCACTGCTAGGTAACAGTCACACGACACCCAAACATGTTAAACACTGTCACTAGTGTGGGTGGATACATATTGGAAGGTGAAAAAATATGATACAATTCTCATCTGTAGTATAAAACTTAGTTCTGCCCGCAGAACGACCAAATCTTCAAACAGCTTCAAAGACCGCTGTCACACGAAGATATGCTTATGATATTTACAGACAGTACAAAAATTTAGATTTGACATCATGTACAAACTGGCATTGTATTGTTATTTCACTAAAATTCTTGATAAACTTGTCATAAATCATACATTTCTAAGGCCAAAACATGTTGTAAATATGAATTTGTAATCATCCTACATTGTTTCAATAGTTTTATTAAAGGAATAAAATCAATAATTTATATTTTTCCTACTTTCAGGATATTGATGAAGATACTCTGTAAAAAAAAGAAATATGTTTACATGTTTTTTCAGAAAAAGGTATATTTGTTGACTGAAGCCCAGTATGAACTTGTGTTGTATTTCAAAGACTGAAACACACAGCATAGTCATCTCCATACTACATATGTTACATCTACTCTCCTGATGAACCAGCCACTAGGAGACATAATGTACACGACACATCACCTTGTTGGCAGCCTTCCTTCACAGAGGAATATTCTCTTGACCCCTAGGACCTTACATCAGGGCAATTACAGAACAAAACAAATATCACCTCAGTAAGTCAGAACATTATCCAGAAGTTTGACGAAATAAACCTTCTGTTTTTCATTGTTAGAATATAACCACAATATCTTCAATGTACACACAAACATGCTGGAAGCCTATCTGACAGTTTCATCAAGTACTGTGGAATGGAAACCCCAGCTTTACATCAGACTGGCAAGGACAGCCATACTGTTTCCTCCATAATTATAACATAGTACTTATATCAATGTTCCTAAATGCAGTACAGAATCTTTTCTTAAACACCCCATATATATAAAGACTGATGAAAGGTCCTGTGTTGTGGGAACCTGAAATTTGTAGAGATGTCCTACGGGAAGTAAACTAAAAAGTTGTTATTTTCGAAATCCTGAAAAACATTGACAAATGTTAGGAGACAAAACCAAAGGTAAGAGAAGTTATGGTAATATACCACTTTGGAGAAACATTGTTCCAGTGTTTAGTTACTAGTTACTTGTCAACTTGTCAGATTGACTGATTTCAAATAACGATGGATGTTTAATAGAACATTGTAATACCAACAAACATTACTCAGGAACTCAAAGGATGGATGTCTACAGGTGGAAGATATTTTGATTGTACACCAAACACAATAGTCCCATCTCATTATATCCTTCTCTAGAGAAATGAGTCATGTTTTCATGTGAGGGCTGGCCAAACACTCGAAACAGTCATGAGAATTTGATCTCATGCAATCCTATTCACATTATTCTTTCTAAGCGAGGACAACACTTTGTCAGTTTTACCAGAATCTGGCCAGATCAAACCGAATGCAAATGAAAACATCATGTACGAAATTAGATGAAGGAAAACCTGAGGTGGGAGGCTATGGCAATCCTGAGTTCATTATGCTCTCCTTCAATGTAATTCCACTGAAGGATGACAACAGAATCACACTGCAGTTATTTCTATGCTTACTACTTATTTCCACATTAAATAGACATACTCATAAACGGCATACTGTACTAGCTTTCTCATCTTCCCGGGGCAAGGGAGTTAACTGACTATAAAAGTCCAGTTTCCACCCTTGCCGAACTAGGTTGGAATTCCTGGGCTAGACCGCCGCCACCAGTGGTTATTACGAGTTCTGTTGGACCTATGGACCAATCAGTTTCCACCTCTCTTATCACTTGCATTTGTTTCAACCTTGATTAAAACATGAAAAGACTTGGAAAATATCTGTTGACAATGAGTTGGCGGTGCACATGTTTCGCAAATCCTGCAATTGACAGAAATCTGCATTTTACAAACCGGATTTCGATTTCGGTGCACGATATCGATTGGACTATGCATAGACTCGTGAGCCCAGCCAAAATGTAACTCCATAACACCAGCCTACTTCGGCAAGGGTGGAAACCGGACTTTTATAGTCAGTTAACACCCTTGCCTCGGAAAGATGTAGCTTTCTGTACATAGTGACACACCCATGTTGAAAAAAAAAACAAAAAAACCAGAGTCGATTATCATATGACATGTTTGGTTCCATTGCAACAGTTAGTTTGATTACCCTTTCACTTGTTTCCTCTGCTTGTCTGCCTTAGTACCTGCAACCACCTGGAGGAACAAATAATGTTCTTGTACCAACTCTTAAGCAGGTACAGTGGTATTTAATAGACATTTATCAAAATGAGATCAATGTCATGTGTCCCTATCTGCAAAAGGTATGTGGACACATGGTGGAAGCAAACATATGCACACTATGGTTTTTAACTTTTTTCCAGGTGTTTTAACAGTCAGAAAAAAATGCATGACACTGTTCATCACAGGAACCTTTAATAGGAGACTATACTGCATTTAATGTGTACCATTCCATTGATCTTACATGCTTCCTAATGCATCAATGCGTGCCTAAAGGGTCTATCAAATGCATTATAAAAATTGATAAGGAACTTTAATCCGTGTTACATACAGGTATTATTAGTTAATGCATTAGTAACCTAATGAAAAAATAATATTGGATCATCAATAATTGTACATAATTATCATAGTATTCATATGTGTTATTTTCACGTTTTACAGTTTGTAAAAAAGTATCATAAATAGAAAAAACTGTTACAATATACTGAAAAGATACTCACTAAATACATGTGAGAATGCCCCTAAAAACAAACCTTTACTAGTTTGATTGTAATTAAAATAATTTAAAAAATAACTTGAGACCAAGAATATGACTTTCATCAAAAGACCTCATGCTATTTAGTACCTTTTGATATTTGTGTTCTCCTTATGTGTAAAATGGTCACATAGCCTTCTGTTATGAATGTAAAGATTGGGTGTAACTTAGTCTGTTTGAAACAGCTCAAGTTGTTGACAACAAACTTACAGCAAGGACTACTGGTACACCATGGCATCATCACACACAAAACCAACAGGACTCTTTAATAGACTAATTCAAGCACTCTTGCTGCAAAAGTTATTTTACTGTTATGTTAAATTTTGGTGTTCTTTTCCTACTCAGCATTACTATTGCATTCATCTTCTCCAAACTATATCTCCCTGAACCATGATGTGTGCAAAATATTTTACTACACAAATGCATCCTTTCTCAATACAAGTACCGGTATGTAAAAATTGGGTCCTATATGGTCACTGCATGACAGACCTATACCAATAATAACTGTTGTAACCTTGTTATTTTCACACCATTAAATTTGATTTGCAAGTCCTGAATTTGTCAACACGAGCATGAAATAATTAATCTGAGGTGATCAGAATATACCCCCAATGCTTGTAGTAATATACCCCCAATGCATCTAATAAATACTGTTGTATGACTGAGATTTTCTTGTTCGTTGTCTATGAAATGAGACGCATTCATCTACTGCATCTCCTTTGAATGCTGATATTTATTCCTAATTGTCATAATAGGATAACTACTCTTTTTTTTTAAATAAGAAACTTGATTCAAAATTCTAGATCAGAGGCATCTTCCTGAGGCAAGAGTGTCCACTAGCCTATATAAGAGCCTAACTTCTACCCATGTCATTTCGAGCCTACTTTTCTTGGCTTGATCATGGCACCACACTGTGTAGAACATGAGTTGTCTCCCTTGTGATGAAAACATAATATCCAATCAGATCACTGTTCTTATTTCGAATGACATCACAAAGATGACTACCATAGCAGACAACCTGGTTGATCGGATAACAAAAAGATCTGAGATTTCATCCCTGACAGGCGAACAAAATGATTGATTACCCAGTAAAGATACTTATTACAGCTTCATTTCACTCTTACAATAACAGACGCATACCCCCATACATACTAGTGAGACTACACAGTGCCAAGAAACACTGCACATCTCAGCAACATAAATCGCTCAGCGGGGCATCATCTAAAAATAGCATTGCGTCACTGCGATAAATAATGAGTCCTTTGAGTTAAAAAACAATGAAGTTTTCACTCAAAGTACTTAGGAGAGTTGTTTGAAAACTTTGAAACACTATGAAAATATTTATCTTAGCTTACTTTTTGGAATAATTTCAGAGACAAATTTGACAGGTGATGGCTCTTGCTATAGCAGTGACCATGTTTTCAAAACAAAGATGATGTTTTTGCAAACATTATCTGACTGGACTATCAATATGTGCATTAGTCCACTCATATTTTAGCACAGAAAAGTAGGGTGGAAACTAGGCTTTGTTATAGGCCAGTGGAAACTTTTACCTCAGGAAGATGGACTAGGGGTTGATAAGCACCATGTGTTCTTGTAATTTGTCAAATGTGGGCAGTATGGGAGAAATGGATTGCAGTATTGTTTGAACCAATGTACGACATTGCTGGTAAACTGTTTTAGACAACTTCTTTGATAGGCATTTAGAAGTTAAAGTACAAAGTAAGGATAAGAATTTATGGATGAACAACTTCTTTCGAACAATTAAGAGCCATGTTTCGGTGTAGGTTCTAACACCGTTATCAAGCAAGTGAATCGTCGGTCTTAATTGTATTAAAGAAGTTGTTCATCCATAAATTTTTATCCTTACTGTTTTAGATAGTTTGAAAACTATGTCACACAGAGTTGAAAAACTATGTTTTTATATTCATTAGATTTACAGACATGATTGTCCTGTAAGAAATGCAAGAAAATTAAACTTGCACTAAAATAATGCGTGTGGGTATTGATAATTCCCATTGTATCCATGCAAAAGCAAAATACAGAAAACAATTCTGTGACCTTTACCATGTCTCCAACAGACAGAATGAAAATATGAATGAAAAAAAGAGCTGATGTCTAATTACATACATTATTGGTGGAAAAGTATGTAGCCAAAGATCCTGTAGCTCACCTATCTCAGTTGCATGACAAACTTGATAGTGTCCGTGTATACCAGTATTTGCTCACAAACTCTCCTCACCAAACACAATGATGGATAAGATGGTATAAATCCAGTTTGGTTAGATTCAATTGATATTCTAGGACCTTTTGGACCATCATATATTAATCATCAGATTATCATCCCCATCGTTTGAAAAACCTCCTGCCTCACCTCATTTTTCTTGTGATTTGGCTGTATTAGACTTGGTTTCAGGTACACATGTGCCACAATTGACCAAGTTAAAACATGTTTGTTTGATTTAGCTGGCTCCATGGTGGTGTATTACATTTCATATTACAATTTCATGAATCAAATACTGCTTGGAATATTAACACAAATTTTCTGTTTGGGTAATTACAATAAATGTGGAAAAGTACCAGAACACTGTGCCACCATGCAAGAGTCTGAGCACTTTGGGCAGATGATGAATGTATAAAATGAATACTGATTTTCAAGGTGTGGTCATATAAATTAACCAGCCCCATACATTGGTATGATTAAACCAGACAATGAATAAGATGACATGGAGCTTGCAAGTGAAAACCCCACTCTCCACATTCTCTTAATAAGTATGGCTTAATGATGAGGCTCCCATCACATGAAACTTATAACATCTTTTAATATAATTCTCTCTGTCTCCGTCACGACTCCAATCAAGAGGTCACATGAGGTGAACCAACCAATTATCGGGAGACTTCTAAATTCTCATTACAAGTTATTGAACCATTCCAGGCAGCATATTTAACTTCTGTAGAAAACAAACATGAACTGACAATTCAGAATGGTGAACATGAATGACCAAGCTATTTTGGGGATATTTCATAACCTGTTGTTTCAGTAATTTCTTTCCACCAACAACATAAGAATTTCTTTCAGCTCAGGAATAATTTCTCCAAAGCCAACCATTAGTAAAATTGTCAACAAAGTGCTGTCTAAGCTGCCAGTTTAATAAGATGAGATGAATTATTTAAGAAAGCTGACATCTGATAAGCTTATACACCACATTTCCCTCATTTCAATTGGATCATCAAAGTTCATTCAAGGACTACCTATTGCGACTTCCTATAGAGGTTTCACCAGATCTTGACGGAGAGAGATACAGATGTATTGTTTGACAGGCATTTCTTAGAAGTTGACGAATGACAAAGTATATAGAAAAGATACCATGTGGACTATTAATCCATGTCTTACCACAGAAGAATAAGTACATGCAACAGATATGTCAACCCTGTTTTTATTCTTTTAACACATAAAATATTTCCTGACTTCTAACTTTTTCAAACAAATGGCCATTTTCATTGCGACAATTGTGCCTGTTAGACATTGTAGGCAAGAATGTATGCATGTAAATACAAAAATGAGTCATTAGAAAACGCAAGAATACAGAGAAAGGTTATATACTGCTTTTAGCAATTTTCAAGCCAACAAGGATTAGCTTCAGACATTTAACCCGAGGTCTTTGGTATGACAAGAAAACGCAAACCCACTAAGCTACCAATAACCCTATACAGGAAACAAACAAGGACATCACATCCAACCCAGTTTCCTACCTCATGCTGAGTTTACAGCAAATGAATAAATGAGTGAGTGAATAAGTGACTGAGTGAGTGTATGTCAGTGAGTTTGTGTCCGTGAGTGAGTGAGTGAGTGAGTGAAAGACAACCATAACTTAAACAAGATTACACAACATCATAACCACAAACTAGCGTAAGATGCATATAGCGGAGACTTTCTCAGAGTACTGTCTCTACTCCCAACACTTGAGTATTTCCAATGAAAATGGCCATAAGCGTTAAGCTCTCAGTATTACCGTTCTATGTGCAAATGAGGGTATCAGTATTTAACTGATAATTATGTCATATTAATTATGTGTAAATGAATAAGCATAGCATACAGTAGTCACCTACAAATATATGTATCATCAGTTTAACCTAAATTTTGTATCACATATTTTTCCCACACATTTCTATAATCATTTTTATCAAGTAATATTGTTACCTTGCAACATACACACTGTATCAACTAAATCTAAATAAATATTAAACTTCTATGAAAAATGTATTAGCAGCACAACTATGATAACCATTACAGTGTTTAAATCTTTATAATCATTTTCTTAAAAAGGTGCCAAATAATGTGACATTATCAACATCTGAAATGCCATGTCGTCATTATTGAAATGAACTTGTCATTTTAACTTAAAATTAGACCAATAAATTAACTTCAGGCTAACACTAGACTTTAGTTTCAATGTTCTGTGTGAGCATTCTTAATTGCTGCTGTTGCTGTTGTTCTTGTTGACGTTCCTGCTGTTCTCGCTGTCGTTCCTCCTTCCTCCGTTCCAGCTCTCGATACAGGGCACCCCGATATGCTTCATATGTCATAACTATTTTCTTCAGGTCTTCCTTACACAGTCGGACAAGCAGAGCATCATAGTATTCCAGTTCTGGGAGGCGGAACAACTCCCACTGTGAATACAAAGCAGCATTTTTAACACATTCATGGCATGGTTTTACATCTTGTAAAATACAATAATAATCACAACACAACAATAATAGTCCACTTACCAACCTGATTGCTAACCTAATAAATCCATACGCAATGTATGCTTGAAGCACTGCATTATTATCATCCCAGTCAATAGATCAGTGTGCACTCAATTTTTTATTCTAAGCTCCCTGGGGAGTATACAGTCACACTGCCATTTCATCCTACCGGATGCTGGTAAACAGAAGCTTATTTCAAATAAAGTCTGCTAAACTCGGTCACACATCCAAGGACTGCTCACACCTACGTTGCTTAACTTCACCTTCCCTACTTCATGGGTAAAGAACAAAATGGTTTCACCAATGGTTCTATTTCTCCCTGAAGAATACCACTGTACCACTTGCCCCACATGTGTTAGAGGGACACCCTTGATCCTCACTGAACAGCTTATGTTCATATATCTAAGTCTATAACCCATGACCCTGTAACCATTAAATGTAAGCATATGTATTTACAATATGGTTCCATATGACAAGTGCAAGAATAAAGAGACTCTGGCTTTCAAACCCATGAACATCAAATTCTGGCAGCACCAAGGGGCACAAATGTCAATCATTTCCACTCTTACACGGATGAGCTACCAGTGGTAAGTGATATCACTCTTCAACAATAGCAAATGCAGGTCATTCCTGCCAGAGTAATTCACATGTCATTATAAAGGTAAAACCGTAATCTGCCTCTATAATAACATAGATAAAAGACTATCATTCTTACCCTCAGTTTGTGATCATGATCTGGGGGAGCTTTAGAATACACCATTAGAAAGTGGGGAATTTCTGAAATAAAAGATATCAAGTAAAGGACAAGTACAGCAACAACAGAACACACATACTCAACATGTGTAGTAAAACTGTGTTTGTTTTATCACACTCAGCAATATTCTAGATATATGACGGCTGCCTGTAGTTAATCAAGTTTGGACAACACAATCCAATCATAGATATTGTGAGCAACGATCCACATTGTTGGGCTACAAAGACACATAATAACCAAATCACCAAGCCTTGACCACCCAAACTCTCGCCAGACAAAGATCTAAGGACATCCCATTAGGGGTCACGTCGAACGACCGTTCATCCAACCAATCAGAGCATCGCTTACCAGATTATGAAAGTGACAGTCGGAATATGATTTCTAATCATGCAACCTCAAAAACTTTAACTCTGAACGATAGTTACGGGTTTAACCTTCTTTTGTCCAGGTTTCAAATTTGTAATTGAGAATTTGTCAAAATGTTTTGAAGTGTAGTCACCAGTTTGAAATTAGTGCCGTAAAGCACGAGAAAGCTGCCCTCTGATTGGTCATTCCATTGGTCGGTCAAAGATCATGCAAGGTCGGTCTGACGTGACCCGTAATGGGACGTCCTCAGATCTTTGTTTAGCGGTAGTGAGAACTAAGATCTGATTTTAATGAGATTGACCTATTGTAACTCAGAATCCTCACAGTGGGAATATAATTAAAAGAGAGAACATTGCACCTCTTATACTTATCATTTCATGCCTATACTGGTATGCATATCTACCAACTACCACTTGATATTCCCACACAAGAAATACATTTTAACCTGGGGCATGTAGGAGTTGAGCTTGCAATACAGATTTACTAGATGTACAATGGCTTATTTGTGGCTGGTGAAAGCTCTCAAATTTGGTAAAAACAAACAGCTACTTACCTGTATGAAGATAGGGGTTAGCAGGTACAAGGACGTTGGTTTGTCGCGGTGGGCGGTACTCTATGTGCAGGGGTATCTGTGGCTGGCGGCCATAGCTCAACATCAAGCCATGCTGCGGGACTAGTGTAGTACATGGATGCTGAACTTGAGCAGTCTTTGACACATGGCTGAAACAACACTACAGATTGCAGTTACCATGGTAACATCAAATGGGTGTATGTAATTTAGTAAATGATAACCCGATATTGTATTTCAACCAATACACTTTATACAACAATGCGGCTCATGCTGGATGTAAATCAAGAGCTACACAGACACCTTGGCCGAGGGTTTGAGTGGAAAGTAAAAATTACTGTTTGCACTGTTCACTACATATAAAATCGGATATGCTTTTTGTGGTATTTGGTGGCTCTCTAAGGCAGACATAGACTTGTACCAGTACTTTGTCAGAATGAAAAATAACCATTGAAAGAACAATGGTCAAAGATAGTTTGTTTGTTCTCACATACATGACATATAAACAATTACAGAATTCAACTGACTTGACATAGAAGATGCCATATTCTTTGGATTCTATTCTTTCCCATCCCGAGGGGAGGTTCTCCTTCTCCAGTGGGTGGCTCCAGTGGGTGGTCTGTGTGTTGTGGTCAATGTAAAACTTGCGCCCCCTCACTGTCCAGTCTTCTGACCAGCCGACCGGCAGGGGCATCTCTTCTGAACCATATCCAGCTGAAGACATTCAAGTATTTACAGACTTTTTCAGAAGTGTGACTCATCCTCAATCAAACAATTAAAAAATGGAAAATTTTGTTTTTACCTCCGATAGTTTAAGAATGTAACTGTCTTTGATGATTGTCACTCAACATGACATTGAACATATTCTAATTTTGAAAGGTAGTAACTGGAACTTAACTACCATGAACAAAGTTCATTGCCATGGTTACCATTATGTGACTACATGATACTGTTTCATTGAAGGGATGATATAAGTCTGAGAACAACCCCCAAAATGGAAATCTTGTTTCCAGTTTTGTCTAAGCCATGTTCAACAAACCCAACTTCATGCTATGACCTGCATGCTTTAACATCCACTTGATGAGGTAGGAAAGCCAGAAGTGATGCAGGTCTTTGATGTTTACCACTTTGATGAACCCCACATGCATGGGCATGGTGCTGACAAACGTAGACATATAATCAGGCTAAACTGGGATTTGAACCCAAGGTCTTAGGTTTCTGGCACACCTAAGGGATGCAACTCTGCATGACTTACGTTGCCTTACACAACTGGGACACCTTTGTTACCTGGCAAAAAGACTTTATGTAGTAGGATTTGTGAGGATATGCAACTATATAATGTAGAGGCAACCTTTTCCTCAGACACTGACAAGGACCTAAGCATGTTATACATAACCTGAACGCTGACCTTGACCTTTGACTAATCTTGACCAAAACCTTTTAAAAGAGGCCTGCATCCTAGAGGAGGTACATACAAAGTTTAATGATAAATGCATAAATACCATTTGAAAAAGGTTGACCAAAAACTATCTTATGACCTTGACCTTTGACATTTTCATGACAAGTGCCAAAAAAATACCCCAAGGCTATTTGGAAGAAGTTAAAAAAAAGAATAATCTCTAATGGCAATAATATTTTGTGTAGAAAATATTTTTAAAAACCCACCAGCAGCAGCAATCAAATTCCAACAAAACGTTAAAACAGTCCCAATTCACTACAGAGACTGATTATATGCATAATTGCTTTCACTTTTGTTTCTTTCTCAAAATAATGATTGTTTAGTGCTTAGGTCACCAACTTCGGGTACCTAAGGATACCACTTCTAATCCACTTACTAAGCACATGGCTCACCCACATAGAGCATAACAGAAATACCCCAGTCAACAAATCATTGTGCTTTAACATTTCATTTAAACTGCTCCCTATTTGTCTGAATAATAACCTGATCTTCAGTGTATTCCTATTTTTCATGACTAGCTGTTCTCAATCCATTTAAAACTGCAGGACTCACTTGATGATGATGTTGTGGAATGAACTTCTTGTGTGGTGACGTGTTCCACATGGGAGTACATGCTGGTTGGGACAGGTTGCTGGTTGGCAGGGTTCTGCTGAGCGTAGTGGTTGCGGATCTCCTGGTGGTACTGCTGGATCTGGTAGTTGTCATCATACTGTAGGTTGAAGTACTCACCACTGTTGTTGTAGTTGCTGAAGCCGTAGTGTGCTGCAGCTGTAGTCACAGGTTCCTGGTTATCATCTGACAAAACAGAGTTGGAAGCTTTACTAATGGACACGACTTTGTGACTGGACAAATGGACGGAGGTTAGTGACTTAAGTTTGTTTAGCTGTAGTGTTATGATTTTACTTATCTTGTCGACTTAATCCCATGTTTATCTTAATAAAACTTTAAGTCTATTCTTTTCCAGTTCTTTGTCATATACCTTGGAATCTGGATAAATTGAACTGAAGCATTCCTACAACATGTACAAAACTTGTTATCCATTCTATTTCTAAAAAAAGCGTATGTTTCAACTTTGAAGACCAATCAGATCTCATCATTGACATGGAGGTATGATAAATGGTTTTATGCATCCCTCAGTAGTTTATCTATTTCAGGATAGCATGTAGGATGAGTGAGTGGTCTTTGGAATTTATCTAGACCTGCTCAGTGGCCAATATTGGGCCTTAATGCTGCAGCAAATGTCAGTAAACATACATAAATTTGAACTTGAAGTTGTTAATATTGTCATAACTAAAACCATGGCTTTGTAGAGGTGACTTGTATTTCACAAATAACAGGGCCAATAAAGAAGAGGCTCTAACCAGTGTACCCAACATGTTGACTGCAATGTTAAAATACAATATAAAAATACCTTTGAATATAAGAAAATGAGAACATAAAAAATCATTATTTTAAACAAAATGACAATATCTTCCCATTTTTCCTGCCAAAGGCAACTACTTTAGCATGTTCAGAATCCTAGATAAATCCCTGACCCTTAGCAATATTCCAGCCACATACCAGCAAGGCACACCAATTGGACAGACCGATGAATTGCCGCTAAAGGCAATTAAAAACAACTGCTGTTTTACGTATATGTTGCTTCGCCACTGTATAAGAAACAGATTTCAGTTGGAACTATATTGGCTACTGTCACTGTCCGACTGACACATCACTTACCCTGTGACGTAATAAATATTAATGCGCCCATTCCAGGAAAACAATATTTCGGTAACGTTTGTGAGAGAGGGAAAGCGATTTTAAAGCACAGAATTAAAGAGTGACATTATATGATAAAGAGGTTATCATGCTTGTGTGTTTGGGGATGGTAAATATCCTGTATTAGGAATAAACACTATGTATTTTGCTCGCCAAGGCTCGCTAAATACAATGTTTATTCCTAATGCAGGATATTTAGCATCCCCAAACACACTCGCGTGATAACCTCTATTTATTAACAGATATCTTGATGGTCAATGATTAATATGTTTATCATAACCACTTCACATTGTTTATTTCACATTCTCACAAAGAGCGGTCACTGCATTCCCTGCATATACTGCATCAATATTGCTTCCCTGGTTCATCCTGTATTGTCACAACAGGCTGTCCAACCTCTACAGGGTCAAGCACCACTTAGCATGCTTACACTAGGGGAATGTAATGAATCTATGCATCGCGTCAATGGCTACTTGAGACATCCTTAAATATCCCAACACACTTCCTATAACCACATTACTATGTCCTCGATCATCAAGTGAGTGAGTGAGTGAGTGAGTGAGAGAGAGTACGGTTTTACGCCGCTTTTAGCAATATTTCAGCAATATCACGGCGGGGGACACCGGAAATGGGCTTCACACATTGTACACATGTCGGGAATCGAACCCGGGTCGTCGGCGTGACGAGCGAACGCTTTAACCATCAGGCTACCCGACCGCCCCCATCAAGTGAGTGAGTGAGTGAGTTGGGTTTAATGCCATTTTGTATATTATATGTCACACAGTGAATGCTTTATGTGGGAGAAAAAAACTTAAATAACTTGGGATGTGGACATTTTCCACTTT
Organism: Haliotis cracherodii; assembly: GCF_022045235.1. Classification (NCBI taxonomy): domain Eukaryota; kingdom Metazoa; phylum Mollusca; class Gastropoda; order Lepetellida; family Haliotidae; genus Haliotis; species Haliotis cracherodii. The sequence continues at coordinate 31,138,758 of NW_027266308.1, forward strand.
GGTGAAACCCCTAATCAAGCATATGGTGCTGACACACCAAAGATCATCAGGGATTTGAACCATCAAATAGAATCCTTGCACAGCTAAGGGACATAACTCACACAAAAATTTGGGAAGCCTTTGACCAAATGGAAACTCATGCACCTGATACTGAAGTGATTATAGTAAAACCGAGTCGAACAGTCATCACAAATATGTGTCAAAATGTCTCATTGTTACTAGCATGACATTCCCAAACTTGAAGCTATCATTTTTAGAACATTTCAACGTTAGCATATAGACTTCACTTACTGTGCCTACTAGACAGAAAACAATGTGACTCGACTCAGTAACTGAAGTTGCAGTCTGTTCAGGTGACATTAATAAACAGGTACTGCCAACCTACCTTCTCGAATCATCCCATGAGAATTAGGGTTTCGGTCCTCCACTTGATGGGTAGGAAATGTCTGCTGTATATTTTGTAACTGCTGATTTTGTAAATTTTGATAGTGACCACTCTGAGGTATTGAGATGGGTCCTCCTGTGTTTGACAAGGCAGTGGTAGCACTGGACATAGCACCCACTGGATATGCATACGCCACATTAACGCCACGCGACTGAGGCGTGGTTTCAGTTCTTGAAGGAGCAGGGGAGGCAATACGTATATTCTGAATCCCTTGACTGAGCTGAGACATTTGTCCTTGTGAGCTTGGTGCCTGTTGTTGCTGGTAGTGCTGGTACATCTGTCTGTCCATCTGCACCGGGGCACTGGTGGAGACCAGGGCATACTGGGCAGGCTGACCAGCAAGCCGGGACTGTGGAGACGCCATGGTGTTGGGGATGACATTGCCACTAACTTGATGAGGAATGTAGGATGCAGGGGACCTGGCCGTCCGCCGCTGGAAGTTTGTGCCCTGTCGAACAGGTGTGTGATAATCTGAAAAGTACAAAAATCATGAAAAGCAATAAATATATAGCAAACAGCAAGAAGTATATATCTTAGGTAAATAATCAATCAGGGTAAATCATGAGTGAGGAAACGAATATTGGGAATATTGAGTAGTTGGGAATAAAGCATGGGAATTAAGAATAATCTATTTTAGGTCTACCATTGGGTCAATACCAGTTGGAAGTTAATCATGAATATTAATCAAATCTATTCTTGGGAATTAACAATAATCTATCTTAGGTCAATCATTAGGCCAATACCAGTTTGGAATTCATTATGGGAATCAGAATAATCTATTCCAGGTCTATGATATCATTAGGCCAATACCAGTTGAGAATAAAGCATGGGAATCAGAATAATCTACCTCATGTCTACCATTAGGCCAATAGTAATTTACAATTAATCATGGGAATTAAGAATAATCTATGTTAGGCCAATCATTAGGCCAATAACAGTTTGGAATTTTATCATGGGAATTAAGAGTGATCAATATCATGTCTATGATTAGGCCAATAGTAACTTGGAATTAATCATGGGAATTAACAATAATCTATCTCAGGTCTATGATTATGATTAGCCTGATACCAGTTGGTCAATATAGCATGGAAATCAGAATAATCTTACTAAGTACTAACCTACTTTAAAATGTATTAGGTCCATACTTAATCAGTGATGAGGTTGTGACCTATATGTCGAGTATGACCTGAATGTTAAGACTAAAAGTACTGGCTAGTGTTACCAAGCAAAAAAGTAATTTAGTGTGTCTGTTTTACAAAATTGTGTTTCTTTTCCAAACTTCTCGGACTCATAAATGTATAAACTTTTAGTATGGTTTGAAAATGTGTTTGCTCAAAACTGAAATAAAACTTTTCCCTAAATATTAGTGAAATGACTGTTTCAGATATTGTATTTTATGTGCTTCTATCCATAAATGTCTCCTCTTGCATATATTGTATTTTGACACACAACAATATTTAACTTATATTGTTGTGATGGCCTGGTTAAACAATACACCATTTGTTAGGAGTGATCTTGATATAGGAAAGGCGCATCGTGCCTAGTTGTCAGTCAACTGTTGAATGTAAAACCAAATCCATTTCATGAGGTTTCACATGTTAATTATCACCATGGTCACTGTCAAATCTATATTTATGTGTTGAAAACAATGTACATCTACCTCTATTGTACCATGACAACAACAATAATAAATTGGGTTTATTTGATGGTGGAGTAGTGAGGCCATAACAAATATATAACCACGTTGGAATGAAAATTCTAAGCCAACTTAGCAAGAATCTTTGTAATAACGTGATGTTTTAGGTACTGGCGTGGTGATAAAAACATTGACCGACTTCAAATTTCCATGTTTGATGCAATCAGTAGATCTTAAATCAGACAGTTGTAAAAAAAGTTTTGATGTTAAATTGGTGTGATAATGTGTGTGTAAACATGGTAAATAGCGAGTGAGTTTGGTTTAACTTAATGTGGGAGGAAAGCCCGAAGTGATGCAGGTCTCAGATGTTTACCACTTTGGTGACGCGCACGAGCATGGGTATTGTGCTGACAACCCTAGAAACATAATTGAGGCGAACAAGGACTCGAACCCATAATCATTGGTTTCTGGCATGCTCAAGGGATGCAAGTCTGCACAGCATATTGTGGCACCTTAGACGACTGGGACACCCATATCCCACATGGTAAAAAGGTGTACACTGCTATATGCTTGGTATGATGATAAAGAAGAATGTGGCGCTCACCTGTCTAGTTTGCATTGTGTATGTTATGCATTTCAGCTGCTCTTTTTTTCAAAAGAAAAATAGAAAATATTCATGTGTACCTGAACATGCTGAATAGTTTCTCTATCTCAAATATTATTGATACAGGTGTAGAAATAACTTAGGAAATATGTTTTTGCTATGCTGAAATGACATAGAAAACTATGGGAATCATAGTGATGTAGCTGTCAAATCTGCTGTTTTAATCAGAGGCATGTCATTCTGTTTAGAACGACTTCCCACTGCAAATAACAGATCATTAATCGGCCAATATATTTCATGTGTGGTGTGATGAGTATTCCAGGATTAAATCATTCATGTGGAAAGACACAATACCTAGTTAAATGCAAGAGTGAGAACAGTAGCTTGATTAGCTAATCAACAGTCATTGTTAATTGGCTGTGAAGTCTGTGTAGATAGATACCCAGACAGGTTTGTCAAGGTGTGTACAGACATGTCCAGTTGAACATAGGTTGTCATGTACACGTGTACAGGAGGTGTAGTTAAATGGGTGGACTATGCTATATGACGGAAACTAAGGATGCACAAATATGTCACTTTCTACTTTTGAATCAGCATAAGTACCATATGTTTGAATGGTATGTAACAGTGGGAAGCTTTAGATATACCCGAATACAAAAAAACCCTGATTTTATTTAGTTCTCCCCTGCTTTAAGTACCATGAGTAGGTCAATTGTCAATGTCAGCATGTACTTTGCTTACTCTAAAATCAGTCTACATAAATTTCTGCTTTAACCATTTTAACCCACAGATATATTGACAAAATCTTTACTGAATTATCATACTCTTATTGTAATGAGTATAGGCAAACCTAGTGTTAACTGCAAAACTGTTTCAGAAAGCATTTACGTTCCAGGTGAATAATACCAATGTCATATTGAGTTTTCCTTCAGCCTATGAAATCAACAAAACTTGGAGCAGAAGGTCTTCACAACAGCTGGACAATATGGCTAATTACAGTCACATTCATTCTCCTAATTGATAAGTGACCATGGATACAAAAGCATTTTGCATCATCGTTATACTGAATGCTTCATTGGCATTGTTAGTTACAGGTAATTAAGTCAAGAAAGGTTAGATTAATGACCTTTAAGACATGTTGCGTCATGTCCCACTGTTCACACATGCTTTCTCGTGATTAATTATTGTTTTTTTTTTATCCTTTTGACCAGGAACTGAGTGCTAACATGTTATTTGGGATAAATTTTGAACATGATGAAACTATAGTTTTATGCTTAATGTCTAAAACTATAGACAGTTATTTCAGTAGCATCTGCTGATCATAGGGGAAAGTGAATATTGTCTCAAGCCAGGGTTAACAATAGTACAGCAATGTCCTACTTTCTAACAGTAAACACCCCATTTTTGTCAGATCTTATACCAAATCTGACATACAAGGTATTCAGCCACAGGATTCCACATAGTGTTGGGATTTGAAGGCCATACCAAATATCATTAACAAAAGTATACTAAAAATAATGCTTACTTCGTAGAATAGGCGGAGTGTCCCGTTTCACATATCTGCCTGCTATACCCTCATTCAAGCCAGAGTCTTTTTTCTTTGATAACACTCTTCGTTTGTCCATGCTTATATATTATTCAAATCTAACAATAATTAAATAAATGGAATGCATTAACCTTTGTGGTTCTTAAATTTGATTTCCCAGGCATAAGTCAAATGAAAACACAACATGAAAGAAATCACATATGGGCATCACAATATGCTTCATCAGGCATACTAAAATGTCACTGTCATCCCTTAGGTAGCTGACGGAATAACATAGGCATCCTAAAATGAAATACACAAAGCGAGTGATGAAAAAAACACATCAGTGAAAACGAGCCAGAGGTCGCAGACTTTTGAGTAGTCTATTCCATTAATTAATCATAGATCGTGTGATTCTATGGGCACACATCTCCATTGATTTTCGACAAATAGTATCCTTCATTCTGTTGCAGATGTAGCTATTAATTGCAAACGAAGCACAAAATATTTGACCAGATTCAGGCACATAAGATTGTAAACACTGGAGGAGAAACCGGAAATACCGAAACGCCGCTGTCTAAAAACGTCAGAGTTTTGGCTGTCAGTAGCCGGATATGACGTACAACGCAATGTTTGACTGTTTACCGTAGCAACTTCGCATTTGATCAACTTGAGCTAGCGTTTGGTTTGGCGAAGGCATTTAGCAACGAGGACAGTATCCCTGACAACAACAGGGTAGGCAGCACATTACCCCGGGGAAAGGTTAGTTTCCTCGCAAGAAGGCACAATGTCCTCCACACCGAAAGATTCGAAGTCACAGAGTCCTGTCAACATGGAGCTGAATCTAAACCCAAAGGAACAAGAATTTCTCAAAGCAAAATCTTATCTACTTACAGCGAGCACAAACACAGGAGTAAATGTGTAAGTTGGAACACTTTATAATTATTACGATTATGGGTTGTACTTACAAAGTGTGCATTCAATATGTATAGCTACATGTTTCTATGGCCTCACCGAACGCTATTTTTGTTATTTAGGACAACAAAATGTTTTCATAATTCATTTAGGGCATAATGTTCTCAATTTGTTTTCGTGTATTTTTTGGTTTATTGCGAGCTACCAATACATGTTTCGTTACTGTTAGATTTCATGTGATGTTTCCATGTTGATGATACTTAAAAGTATTATGAGGTTGTATGATTCCTAACTAATTATGAGGTTGTCAGTGTTTTAAAAACTGTTGCTAATGCTATAGGCCTATATCATAAGGTAGGTACTACCGATAAAGCCAAAAATCCATACATGCCCTCAGTTTATAATTTTTGTAATTCGCATATGGACCCACATTTGTATCATGTTTAATTGTTACAAGGCCCATTACAAGGTTTGGTCCACCACTTTTAGGGTATGTACAGATTACAGATCTGTTTAGGTCATAAATTCAAACTGGAAAGTGATAAGTTTCAAGATTTGTTTTGGTTATATCAAGAATCAGACACTTTCTCACATGAATCTATTTCATGTCCATCTTATCTGTGCCTGTAGACAAATGGTAGACTAACTTATATAGTTTCTATACAGCTGATTTCAGAGCAAAACTAAAAATTTACATGGAACAGTTGGTTGGTAGTGGTTTGGAAATAATATGTTGAAAAATAGTGTTTTTAAGGATTTATCATCGCTAAAACGTTGGTGTGGGAAAAGATGGATAGCTTATGAAACTACTGTAGATTACATGGTCATAGTAGATCAAACACTGAATAGCTAGTCTAGCAATTGATTTCAGCAAGCACTACATGCCAAAATTATGAAATGTATAATAATTTGTAGCCTATATGATTTTTTTAGTCTTTGCACTACACATAATGTGTATATGGATTTGCATGTATAGTAGTTTCTCCCATAAAAGAGTAACAAGTGAATACTTGACAAGATTTGTTATTAAATGTGTCATCAATTTGTGTACCTTTATACATCACTCTTTTCTAAAAACATGACAGATGTGTACAAAAACATTTAGGGTGCCAACCAACATCATAGAATAAGATAATAGTAATTATTCCACAATAATAGTCAATCGGATAATAATCAAGGCTTAATAAAGTTTTCTTTCTTAAATGTAAGTCATTAATTTGGTATCAGCTCATATTTGATGTGATGGTGTTCATCACCCTGTACAAAAGTAAAGTACCAAAACAATATTATCAAAGCAAATAGGTAAAATATCTATAGGATATTGATATTGTCTATGTTTGACTGACCCAGGTTTGATTACCCTGCCTTAATATTGCTGGAATACTGCTAAAAGTGGCATAAAACCATATTCACTCTCTCTAGTAAATAAAAAAGGTTTCAGTGGTTGAATCACATAATTAATTTTCTCATTCAAAAGATGAGACTTGTAAATGGTGTAAAAAGTGGACAAATTTCATTATAGATTATTTTTTCTTTAACATATCACATCCTAACAGGATTGCATCATTTTGCAATACTTTCAAACTATAGTCTATTTGTTTCCAATGCAAAGATCAGTATTGTTGTACATAGTGTCTTTAAGACATGTGACCTACGGCAGAGATCATCCTCATAAGAAGTTGTGGTACTGTATGCTAAAGGTGCTCCCTTGTTGGGAAATGAACCATACAATAGTTGTTTTCTGAATTTTCCCAGCATATGACATCATCCTTTGATAAAGATCATAGTTCATTCCAAATCACTTCTGAATGATTACATGCTTTGTGTCAGAAGTTTGTCACACATGTCAAAAACAAACTTCACACATTCACATACACTCTGTGTCCTTATATATAATTTTGTTTCCATGTTGCAGGTATGATCACTTGTCAAGGGTGCTGACAAAGGTACTCGATGAAAGGCCTGACAATGTAGCAGATGTTTTTGAAGCTATTAGCAAAGATGTAAAAAGATCAAAATTCACATCGGATGCTGATACAGTCCTTGACAAAGTAGACAGAACAACAGAAGTGTCACTTGCACAAGTTCAGAGGAGACTCTTCACAGTAAGTAGTGTGTCTACAGAGACTTGATAATCCTTGAAGAGAAAAAGAAAAATATTGGAGGTGATGCATCCACAAAATAGGTTATCTGTTTTTAGCAATTATGATTCATACAACAAAATAATATGTAACAAATATGTTTTTAACTTTTCAGAAAGGTGAAGGTGAAGATGAAGACATCCAGCAAGATGAGGAAGTGGAGACTCCCTTGCCCAACCTCATGGAGCTATGCTTCTACTTTGAGCAAGCTGGGATCGGACTCAACAGAGAAGAAATGATCCGCATCTGGTTGGCTCTTAAGAGTCTGGTGGACAACCATCCTCTACAGCATGTCAGATTTTGGGGCAAGATCTTCGGTCGGGAACAGAATTACTACGTTGCTGAGGTTGAGTACAGGGAAGGGGATGAGGAAGAAGAGGAGGAGGAAGAAGTAAGTCTGAGATTCCAGTGATAGATCAGTTGGAATATTGCAAAACAAATGAATATCAGTTCCTGAATAGAAGTTACCAGTCTTTAGATGCTTATGGTTAAACTCTCCTAATCTAATCTCAAATATTGTGTTAGAGAATAACTGGAATGTTTTATTTTCCATGTGTGCCAGTAGTATTTTCTTTTAGTTTGTATACCGCCCAAGAGAGTTGTCGGATTTTCTATACAGTGAACTGTGAATCACTATTACCTAATGGGTGAATAAGAAAATCAGCCTAAAAGATTGTCACATTGACCCTTCTAATGTTCTACATTCTCCAACCCTTCAAAGATTTACTAGACATGGACTTGCAAGCTATTTTGTTTATATATTAAAGTATTATTTATATCCAAAAGCATAAGGAAAACTCTTATGTTGTTAATAAAATTTGATATATGAACATACATGTTTCAGACTTTAGAGGAAACATGTTGGTTAGATTATAAGTTATGAAAGGATTTAGTTCATCAATACCAAGTTGTTGCTTCGATCTCTAATCCCCCTTTTTTTGTCTCTCAGGAGGAGCAGAATGAGGAAGATGCTACAGAGAAGGATGATGCTGATGAAGGAGAGGAAGGTAAACATAACACTTTCTTTAGATTAGGAAATAAATTGTTGGTGTTTAGCAATCTTACGAAGATGGTATAAAGGTCATTTAATAGTTTTCTAAACTACAAGCTAAATGTTACTTTTGCTTGGCTTATTTCAGAGGAGACAGAGGAAGATGACCTCCCTAAACCAGAGTTCAAACCCCCACCAGTAGCACCCAGAGAAGAGAACAGAACAGGAGCCAATAAGAAGACATACTTCGTCTGCAATGATCGTAAGTTCATATTTTTCTAAGTTTTCTCTTCTTCCATTTTTCATTAAAACATACTAATATACCTTCTCAGGTTATGTATGGGCACACTTTGCCCAAAGTGGACATGGCATTACAACTAGTGTAATCCTTGTATGGGGAATTATGATAACATAGGGCTTCAGTCATTTTTTCTGTAAGTTGGACCAACAATCTGGGGTAGATATATCAAACTATAGTACATAGACCTTGTAATCCATTCATGATTTGTACTTTGTGATAAGATATAATTTTGACTGTTCAATGATCACTCTGTGTTTAGCTGGCAAAGTGTGGATGAAGCTCCCTGCTGTGACACCCGCACAGATCACTGCAGGCAGGAAGATCAAGAAGTTCTTCACAGGAAGATTGGATGCACAGGTGAGTATCAAACAATAAGTCTAGAGGTTTGATGAGAAGCCCATCGTTTATCTCAGTCTGGATATATAAGTTAGTATATTCAAAGTATTCAGGCCTGTTATACTCTAACAGTAAGACATGCATCTTTTCTCCTAGGTTGTGAGCTATCCACCTTTTCCTGGTAATGAGGCCAACTACCTGAGAGCCCAGATTGCCAGGATCTCAGCTGGGACACACATCTCACCCCTCGGCTTCTACCAGTTTGATGAAGATGAGGAAGAGGAGGAGGAAGGAGAGGGTGAGGGAAACTGTCAGTAGTCATTACAGTTTACTCTGCATGTAATAAAGGGAGCTTGAAAGCATGAGGGTGACAGCACAGACTGGTTATTTGTATATTAGTGCACAATGATAATCAGTTAACTCTTTACATAATTGGTTAATCTTAACAATAATTGAAATGTTTTTGTCACACAAATGTATGTTTTGTAATGGTAATGGTAACAAAATCAGAGGAAATAACTCTGTTGATCTTCGTTATTCAACATGTTTCAGTTCTATTAAATTTACACTAAGTGTTGTCAATGTGAAGCCTGTACTCAGACCCTTATTATTTCTGTACAGCCCGTGACCACTTTGTTGAGAATGTGGACTTCGAGGGCATTCCTGTCCGTGAGCTGATCGATGCCAATTTGTCCAACTGGGTGCATCACGTTCAACACATTCTGCCACAGGTACTTGCATATAGTTAACTCTCACATTAACAAAGTGCATGTTGTTTTCCAAAAGGAGGATTTTGTTATCAGCTTTTATTTGTTGTGTTCATGCTATAGTTTGTGCTGATGTGTGTGTTCTGTGTAGGGTCGGTGCACATGGTGGAACCCAGTCCAGAAGTCGGAGGATGACTTTGAGGATGAAGATGAGGAGGAGGAGCGCGAGGAGCCAGATGAGCCAGAACCTGAGGTTGGACCTCCACTCCTGACCCCTCTTGCCGAGGACGAAGAGATTGCCAGCATGTCCCCCTGGACCCCTCGTCTGTCCTCCAACCTCATCCCCCAGTACTCCATCTCCGTCATGCACTCAAACCTATGGCCTGGAGCTCATGCATTTGCCTTTGAGAAGTGAGCATTATTATCTTAAGTTACTAGCTGCTAATTATATAACTTGATACACTTGGTGGTAATGTAACACTGTTTGTTATAATCTTTTACAGCAATTATATCATTGGTATAATTTTAACATCACTATTTATCCCTTCATTTTAATATCATTAACAACTAAATTATTACATCTCCATTTAATGCACACTCTTCTTGTATTGGTGAGATATATTTTCATATATATAAAAATTAATATATAATATGACCAATTACATAGAAATAATTTTTCAAATCAGTCAATGATATCTCCTACATTTTTTTTCCAGGAAATTTGAGAATGTGTACATAGGACATGGCCACAAGTATGCCCAAGATAACTACAGTCCCCCTCCCCCACCGGCAGTCCAGGAGGAGTTCCCTAGCGGTCCTGAGATCACAGAGGCTGAGGACCCCACCCCAGAGGAGGAAGCAGCACTGAGGGCAGCCCAGCAGGAAGCTGCGGAGGCAGCAGAGGAGATGGAAGAAGCAGAGGAGGATGAGGAGGAAGATGATTAGACTTTTGCTAGGGCAGGGTTAACACGGCTACTTGGAGAAAGTGATTTCATGGGTTTAATACATATAAAGATAATTCAACAAGCACTATTCTCTTATGGGGTAGGTTCATTTTATACAAATGATAATGTTCACTTTAATTTAGGACTCTCTGATTTCTACATTGTTTGGAAACTTTAGATGTAAATACTGTTTAAGTGGCTGATGTTTTTAACACTGTTGATATTTAAACTTGTGCATTTTTAAATGCAGGTGTTCATTAGGACAAAACTTTCAAGATTATGAAATTAAACATCATGTCTAGAACCTTGAAATATTTGACTCTTAGTATTGAACTGTATTGACCTCTGATCACATATCAGTATTGGCATTCCTGTTGTTATTATCCCCCTTAAGGCATGTCAATGAACCCAGCAGGGAATGTTTGTTTGAAACATTCCTTTCATCTCATCCTGGTTCACCCCTCCTCAATGTGATATTTCTTCCAAAGACATTGCCTTCTGTACAGTATTTATTTTACCTGTTTGTATTAAAGTGAACTTCTACATACTTTTCTATCCCCAGTGTTAAGTGCCAGCATTCACATGTTTTCATTGTAATTTGTTCTCTCCTCTTGAGCACATGTGGATGTTTATTCTTCATGTTGTCTTTGTACATACTGAATTCGCAATATTTCCTCATTTGTGCATTAAAAGTTCAAATGAAATTGCATTATCGTCTGTAGATGACTTTTTAAAAGTGATTTGTATAATGTTAGTGGAAAATATATATTTATGCCAAATAAATTGTGTCAATATAATAGTGTTTTTTTATTTATCACTATTGAAAGCCGAACACAAGACAGGTGACACTGTGTTAGTGCAGATGCTGACAACCAGCATAAAATGTATCAAGCAATAAATGCAAGTTGCCCTATACTTGAAATTTGTGAAGATGTGAGATTTTGAATATCAGTCTGCAGCTTTAGCCATTCGTCTGAAGCCTGAGTCCAGTAAAATTCTTTTCAGTCTGGTTAGGAAAGCTAATAAAACCCCATATGACAACACTACAGGTACTGATGACGCTATTATACAGAGACAAGTTAGGGCTAGTGGATTCATGATGGCCAAGAGACAAGTCGGGGCTTATAAACTCAAAAGGTTTTGACACATGCTGCATTACCATGATATAGTTGTATATGGGGGTAATGGCAGTTGAATTGAATAAAAGCATATACTTTTGTAACTAGGCCTGCTTAATATGTGATCTAACTTATGCAAAATCAGTTTGAAATATTTCATATTTATTTGAGATAGTTCAGGTCTACTGAAGAAGATTGTAAAGGTTACAAATGAACTTTTGAACATAATGGAGAAATAGAGAATCTCACAGAAGTGTCTTTTGATATGAAATATATCAATACGAGTTGATAAAAGTGAGTTTTTCTATTTTTATGTACTAGTGTTGATGTATTTGATCTCAAAAGACACGAGGGTGAGATTTTATTTATCATCCAACATCTTCTTCCAACTTTTTCAGTTTGTAGACTTTAATAAGCAGTGTCTTCAGTGTAAAAAGTACTGCTAACAGCTTCAGTAGCAGAGACATTAGTGATGTCATTTGATTGTGATGTCATGGTAACCAATGATGTCACAATGGTCTGCAAAGCATTGTGATGCAATTTCATTGCAGCGATATCTACAATGTAGATATCACTTGATCTCATTATACTATATCTCCTGTGGGAGCCTGTATGAGTTTGTTTCACAAGGGCGAGTTCACAGCTGAGACCACTCTGCATGGAACTACACTGTACTTATCGTTATAACGTTTGTGTTGTGAGCAATCTCCAGCACAAACAGAGTCTTCTTGCTTGTGGGGTATGCTTTCAGATGGGACTAATCAAGCGACTAGACACTGTGCGGTGTGCACCTATGCATTTGCGATAACGTCCATGCCAGAAATATTTCAGCACAAGATGACAGAGGTTATGAAGGGCCAAGAAGGGAGCGAGGCTATTATGGATGACATTTTGATATGGAGTCACTCAGATGAAGAGCATGACTTAAGACCGAAGCAAGTGTTCGAGCAAGTGAGGACATATGGGCTCAAGTTGAACAAGTCAAAGTGTGAAATCAGGAAGAAGTCTCTTACATGTTTCGGACACGAGGAGTGAGAGATGGGTAGAGAAAAGATCAGGGCAATCGCAGATCTCAGGGCACCAAGTTACATTACGGAACTGCACTGTACAAATCAGCTACATATACTTGGGTCGGTCTCTGCAGAATCTGTCTGTCGTCAACCATGAACAACTTGTTAAAGTCTCATGTGGCTTGGATATAGGCACAGGGGCTTGTAACACACAAAATAGCAGCTACCAAATGTATGGTCACACCCAGTGTCAGTATATATCTTGTAGCTGGTTTGTTTTTTTGCAGTCCTTGTGGACACAGGGACCCAAGTCGCTAGAGTCAAGGAAATTCTGGTATCGCAGCATGTCCTTTAATTCTACGATGTCAAGAAGCCTACCATGGTAAGCGCGGATGCTAGTGGCTATGGACTTGCAACATTGATGCAACAACACGGAGAAAAACTCCCACCAGTGGCATACGCTGTGCGTACGTTAATTTCTGCTGAGAAAGGGTATGTACAAAAAGAAAAGGCCACGGTATGGGCCAGTGAAAACTTCTTAAGGTATCTGGTTGGAATAGATTATTTTCGTCTAATGACAGACCACAAGCCATTAGTGCCACTCGTTAACAAGCAGGATCTCGACAAGGCTCCTTTGTGGATTACATGTCTCCTAATGAGACTGATGAGATTCAGCGCTATAGCTGAGCATGTCAGTGTGAAGGAGATAGTCTGCTATCAAGAAGCCTGAATCATTCTGTTAATGAAGCAGTCGTTGAGTTGGAAAGTTGGAAAGCCTTCGATGATACAGTATTGGAGAATCGTCCTATGTCAGACAAGAAATTGCAGGAGATTCAACAAGCTACAGAAAGCTTCAACTGGTGATGAGGATGCCGTGTGATGTATGGCCGTCACGCTTCAATAGTGTACTACCAGCAGCTAGAGATGACTCTGATATTGTGCTGTCTTTCTGTGTCTAGGAAAATGCTGACGTTCGGAGAACGACTGGTCATTCCAGAATCCTTGAGAGCAGAGTTGAACGTCAAGATTCATGAGAGGCATCAAGGGTGTAGTAAGTGCCGTGAACGATCGGCCACCTGTGTTTGGTCGCCCAAACATTAACAGGAACAAACAGGAGAAAATAGAATCATGTTCATTCTGTCAGGGACACTGGCCTTCACAGAAAAAAAGAACCCTCGAGAACGTCAGGTCTACCAGAAAGACCATGGCAAGGAGTAGCTGCAGATTTATTTGAATCTGAGGGGCGACATTATCTCTGGTTGTTGGGCGACTTTCGATGTTTTGAGGTAGCACCCCTCACTAGTGCAACTAAAGTTGATGTCATCGAGAAGATATGGGGTGTATTTGCCAATTGGGCTACACCGGAGTAACCACTGACAGACAACGGACCGCAAGTCTCAGCAAGTCAAATTCACTACGTCAGGTGGTATTCAGGACACTACATCATCACCTCACCTGCCTCAGTCGGACAGAATGGTAAAGATGGCTGTGAAAATTGCCCAAAAGAGGATCACCTAGCTCTGCTAATCTGTAGAAGTACTGCGGTACTGTCTACAGGACAAAGTTCAGCTGAGCTTATTACGGGACGCAAACTGTGAGGGTCCATACCCATTCTGGAGCACACATTAACTCCAAAGTGGACCGATGCCTCAAGAGTGAAAACCATCGACAGACTAAGAAAGCAGTCCATTTAAGATATTAATTTCAATATTTGAGCTTAAGCCAGGTGATGAAGCCCGGCTCAAGTTAGTTCGAGCGACGGGTCTGAAGACTCCTGGGGTCATTAAGACCCATGCAGGTACGCCTGGGTCATTTATGGTGAAACGCCGACTTAAGTGGTGAGGCGTAACCGGAGACCTATCCAGACGTGCCTTTTGATAGTGTGAACATGAATGAGAGCAACCTCTTACAGTTACAGATTTTGAATCTTGGATGAACTTAGATGTCAACAAGTGATGTACTCCAGCGTGCAACCCCAGTGAAACAGAACTAGCCCAGCCATCTGGAGAAGACAACCATCAGAGGACGTGTTGTGCGAGTACCAGCCCGTTACAGAGACTAGAGTTGTGAACTTTACTGTTTCTAATAAAATTCTGATTCAGAGCCAAAATATAAACATATTGTCCAATATAATATAATATACATGCATATGCATTACTTCTACAATATGTGTGTGTGATCACATGTAGATGATTTATCAAGTTATACAAAACATGATAATAATCTGTAAACACATTATCGTATATCGACTATATATGTCAACTGTTAGGGGAAAGTGTTGAAAAAGCTTAAAGTGTTTTTTCAAAAGATTCACTTTTGCTAGTGTGCACCTACCACAGGTCAAGCAGAAGTATGTTTCACCGATATACTATCATCGTTATCCATCAAGACAGAAGCTTACAAATCTGATAATAGAAATAGAAAAGTTCATTTTCATTGAAGGAAAGTTAACGATATAAATGGAAATTCCACTGATATTCCAATTGATGTACATTCACGATATGATTATAGTATTGTACATTTTCATCAGGGTAGAATATTGTGGATTTGTAGCTTGATGTCCATTTATTGTATACTCCTAGTGATATCCATTAGTGTCATCAAGAGAGTTTCTAAAGGCGATTCAACTGAAAGTTTCATGATTAATGCAAAGTGACTTAAACGAATTCATGATTAATGTACATTTAAAATTTCTATACCACACACCATTGGCAATGTGTGTAAGATTACTCTCTGGGCCACGTGGCTTCCAACACTGAAACAACACTCTGTATATGTCACTTGTTTAACATGGTCTTCAGATATTTTGAGTGTCTATTTGCTAATGGCTACTTTGATGAGGAAGATGGATCACAAATTACCTTTGTTCATGTCAGGAACAACCACTATGGTATTTTAAGAACCATTACTATTCTTCGTAATTAGGTCAAATTGGTAATTCAGCAGTGAAAACATGCAAGTAACATGATGCATTCATATGTCTGTAATATAGTTCATGGGACGATATGAAGCTCACATAAAATCATACAAAAGTAACTCACTTTTTCAACAAACTTCCTGACATCAAATCTAATTATACACATAAGACGCCTATACCTGATCGTTACTTGGACCCTATGTAATTGTAGAACATTTGTAATTATATGTGCGGAAAGGCTAAAACTCTGATCATATGGAGTTACTCCCCTTGGACTAAAGTACTTCCACGCACACACCAGCTGTTAAGTGAGTGAGGAGGATTTGAAGCCGTTTGTAGCGGCTATATTGAGTTAGTGGGGTGTTGGACTGTATTCAAATAAATTCACAGCAGAGATAAACTAGAACAGGCTTCAGATTCGTATTTTTGGCATACAAAGCGAACATTTAAAACTCTATGCTGCCCTGTAAATAAAGAGAACCTTGATTATTAATGATAATTTTGATGTTCTAATTTTTATGACAACCAAGAATACAGTGCTGGATTCAAGGTTGTCTCTGCCTCAATTGTTTTAGTCAAAAGTAAAGTCCTAATAATGTGTTAATTGGTTTTGTGTAAAGTCAGCATACAAATACATTGAAAACGAAGTCATTTCGAACAAAAGTTGCTGCTATGTCTGCAGTGTCTCATTTATGTAAGAAACAACACGGATGTGGATACAGTATCTACCAGGGTATAACATTTTGTTTACCGTACCAAGATTGTCCTAAAATTGGGAATTTTGTTTTGCTAATGGTAAGTGAGTAAGGTTTGAATTGCAGCGAATACAATAAACTAGACTTTACAGTATGTACAAACATGGGGTATTTTAATGCCACTTCAGTTATAAGGCGTACATAAACTAGACATCACACTTGGGGTAAGTTAATGCCACTTGGCCTCACAATACGTACAAACTTTGGGTATTTTAATGCCACTACATCATACATAGTATAATACCTTGGCTATACAATATGTACAAACGTGTGGTATTATAATGCCACTTCAGATATACAGAGTACATAAACTAGGCTTCACAATATGTACAAACGTGTGGTATGTAAATGCCACTTCATTATACAGAGTACATAAACTAGGCTTCACAATATGTACAAACGTGTGGTATGTAAATGCCACTTCATTATACAGAGTACATAAACTAGACTTCACAATATGTACAAACGTGTGGTATTTTAATGCCACTTCAGATATACAGAGTAAATAAACTAGACTTCACAATATGTACAAACGTGTGGTATTTTAGTGCCATTTCAGATATACAGAATACATAAACTAGGCTTCACAGTATCTACACAAAGGGTATTTTGATGCCACTTCTGCTAAACAGTGACATGTTGTACAGTGATGCAAGGGGTAGTCATGCACTGCTTTGATGAAACTGCCATAATCATAATCAGGCTGAATCTGGGACCCTTTTCCAGTGTATCAAGGCTAAGCAACACAATTCTGTACAACGCTGTGCCTGTGGACCACTGTGACCTATAACTCTTAAAACAATGACATCCTTGGTACACACAGAACAATGACATCATGTGTACACACAACAAAACAGTGACATCATGCTTACACACAAAACAGTGACATCATATATAAACACACAAGCAGTGACAAAAATATCATGTACCTACAAAACTATCGTCATGTATACACAAAAAACGGTGACATCGTGTGTACACACAAAACAATGGCATCATGTGTACACACAAAACAGTGTCATCATGTGTACACACAAAACAGTGTCATCATGTGTACACACAAAACAGGGACATCATGTGTACACACAAAACAGTGGCATCATGTGTACACACGAAACCGTGGCATCATCTGTTCACACAAAACGCTGGCATCACCTGTATACATAAAACGGTGACATCATATGTACACACAAAACAGTGCATCTGAACATACAAAACAGTGGCAACATGTGTACACACAAAACAGTGACATCATTTTTACACACAAAACAGTGACATCATGTGTACACACAAAACAGTGGCATATGTATACACGAAACAGAGGCATCTGAATACACGAAACAGTGGCATCATCTGTGCACCCAAAACAGTGACACCATGTGTACACCCAAAACAGTGGCATCATGTGTACACCAAAAACAGAGGCATCATAAGTACACACAAAACATCATGATTGTGTTCACATAAAACACTGCTAGTGTTTGTTTTCAAAACCCTGGACAACCCAGGTGAACATGGTTGACCAAAGAATGACCAAAGTTATCTTGTGTTGACTATTGTTAGCACATGTTATCTGACTTGCATCAAACTTCAGTTGACCAGAGTTGCTCATACCTACTGAACCCGTGGGATGCAGTACTCTGGTGATGTCATTGTTAAAGCTAATTAATTAGTTTTAATTGATTCGATCATGGAAATTAGATCTTGCACGTTCACTGATGTTGAAACAAAACACTAAAATTACAGTCTCTATGGCAATGTGGCTGCATGGAATGACTGAGTTGCTTAGTAGTTAAAAACAGCACACAGGAAACAATTACCTTTGCATATATCTACATTAAAAGAAAATGTAATCTCTTGAATATTTCTGCTACATGTGATCATGCTTGTACGGTGAATCAGTCTACACCCTGATAATCGTGCCGGAAGTGTGACCTAAACAAACAAATCTCCACCAGGAATTAATGTAGAACAATTAACTTTCTCTATGGCGTGTAAACAACATGTTATATGTTTATTGAAAGTAGCTACATTGCATATTGTTCTTGTTGTATATGGACACAATGCACCAACACAACTCACTATCACGCAGCAAAGGAGAAGGTGATATTTATTTGTGTAGAAGTGAATATTATCCCTGCACATCCAGTCCAATGCAACTTGCAGATTCTGCTGTCAGATTCATACCCCAACAATATGTCTGGCAACAATATGCGTGTGTGTATGTTAACCTAACAATAATGCCTTTCTCCATATAAAGTTACATCACTGCATACAGTATATTGCACCATCACAGGGAACCTGTTCGAGGGTCACCATGGAAACAGTGCAATACAAAAGATGATTGTTTTATATAAGTGGTTACAATATTGACTTCATTCAGATGAAAGCAACATGAAAGGTTTAAGTAAGTGTGTATTAAATCAAACTTCTTTGATTTATAGATGATGGGCTTCATATCATCCAGAAATGTATCATTCCCATCATCTTGTCATGAAGTGCAGATATATTAAAGCACTATTTTATTGATTAAGTCTTGAAAATTAGAATTGTTTTGAAGCTTTGTTTTCTGATCACACAATTTCTAATGTTTGAGCAGTGAGTTCAAGCCCTCGCATCAAGGACTAGTGAAGGTTTGTTTGTACCAGAAGAGTGAATGAGCTAATGATGTTGAGTGTCATCTTACACAATTTAGGTTTCATGCATCTCTCTGAGTTTGTGCGGAGTTCTTTTGGCTTCTGTATTATGATGGTTTCTAAGGTAGCCTAGCGGATAAAGCAGTCACTCGTGTGAGTTTGTGTGGAGTTCTTTTGGCTTCTGTATAATAAAGGTTGCTGCGGTGTACTCACGTATACAGCTGTCACTTGTGTGAATTTGTGTGGAGTTCTTTTGGCTTCTGTATAATAAAGGTTCCTGAGGTAGCCTAGCGGATACAGCTGTCACTTGTGTGAGTTTGTGTGGAGTTCTTTTGGCTTCTGTATAATAAAGGTTGCTGCGGTAGCCTAGGGGATACAGCTGTCACTTGTGTGAGTTTGTGGGGAGTTCTTTTGGCTTCTGTATAATAAAGGTTGCTGCGGTGTACTCATGTATACAGCTGTCACTTGTGTGAATTTGTGTGGAGTTCTTTTGGCTTCTGTATAATAAAGGTTCCTGAGGTAGCCTAGCGGATACAGCTGTCACTTGTGTGAGTTTGTGTGGAGTTCTTTTGGCTTCTGTATAATAAAGGTTGCCGCGGTAACCTAGCGGATACAGCTGTCACTTGTGTGAGTTTGTGTGGAGTTCTTTTGGCTTATGTATAATACAGGTTGCTGCGGTAGCTTAGCGGATACAGCTGTCACTTGTGTGAGTTTGTGTGGAGTTCTTTTGGCTTCTGTATAATAAAGGTTCCTTGGATAGCCTAGTGGATACAGCAGTCACTCGTGTAAGTTTGTGTGGAGTTCTTTTTGCTTCTGTATAATGAAGGTTGCTGAGGTAGCCTAGCGTATACAGCAGTCACTTGTGTGAGTTTGTGTGGAGTTCTTTTTGCTTCTGTATAATGAAGGTTGCTGAGGTAGCCTAGCGTATACAGCAGTCACTTGTGTGAGTTTGTGTGGAGTTCTTTTGGCTTCTGTATAATAAAGGTTGCTGCTGTAGCCTAGCGTATGCAGCAGTCACTTGTGTGAGTTTGTGTGGAGTTCTTTTGGCTTCTGTATAATAAAGGTTGCTGCTGTAGCCTAGCGTATGCAGCAGTCACTTGTGTGAGTTTGTGTGGAGTTCTTTTGGCTTCTGTATAATAAAGGTTGCTGCTGTAGCCTAGCGTATGCAGCAGTCACTTGTGTGAGTTTGTGTGGAGTTCTTTTGGCTTCTGTATAATAAAGGTTGCTGCTGTAGCCTAGCGTATGCAGCAGTCACTTGTGTGAGTTTGTGTGGAGTTCTTTTGGCTTCTGTATAATAAAGGTTGCTGAGGTAGCCTAGCGGATACAGCACTCACTTGTGTGAGTTCTTTTCTGTTCATTTGGTCCCCAGCAACCTATTGTACAAGTCAACTGTATGGATCAGGGAGGTCAGGATCGGCGATTTGGTTGATTGCATGTCACTGACTGTTTGTGTGTGCTAATAATATCAATCACAGGATTGCCTGGTCAAGACTTGTGTAGTGATAGGCAGCATGTGGCTTGAATATTGCTGAATGTTGGCATTTACCAACAAACAATCAAATGTGCAACAGCAGACATCTTTGACCAGTAATTGGCAGTCATAATCGTGATATTTGATATAAAGATTTCACTGATTGTTGAAGGTGACCTGTCTTTGGTAAGGTACATCACATACCAAATTTGACTTAAATCCAACATTATTGTCCATGGCCTGTCCAGCAGACATCTAGGACCGGCTAACAACACAGGACCAGAGATAACAGAATGTCAGTTTGGATTACTGAAAGTTTATTCATTGCACAAATGATGCATGGTAAACAAAATGTCTTTGGTTCTAGAGACCTACAGTAAGCCATAAATAATGAGACAATATGGATTCACGAACAATCTACGCTAAGCTAGAAACATGTACAATAAATACAATGTGGTTGATTCTCAGGACATAAAATATGAACAGCAAAACCCCAAGGTTGGTAGGAAATGAACTGTGAAATATACAGGGGGCAAGTTCTAATTCCTATAATTCAAAATCATCACAAACCAAGACAGCCATCTTGGTTCTATTTTTTTTTAATAGACATCCAACACACAGCTCTATGGCACATAGAGAAAGAATTGAAACTGACAAATATTTGATGCTATACATTTTTACATGACCTATATCAGAACCAGAATCGGTAAACAGGAGCCAGACATCTTTGTTGATTAATATACACAATAAACTCAAGCTAGTGGAACTGTTCCACTGTGGCACCTATGCTGTTTGTGTTCAAAAAGGAGATATTTACATTTAGCAATGGCAATGTACAAATTTAACACAAAATTCAACTGGCTTACAATTAAACTATGTACAAATCAAAATCCAAAGACATCAAATTGGATCCCTTTGTTAATGAATCAAAATTCAACTGTTCATATAATCAACAGATAAATATTTAATCAAAAACATATGCAAGAGAAGGATTACAGAGCTTCTGTTGATAAACAGTAAAATTCAGATTTCTGTATTGTAAATCAGATCTCTCATTATACAAAGCTAAACATAAAAAGATGTTTGAATAAGACTTCAAAATTTTAATGTTTTACCACTTTTTTTAAAATAAACTGAAATTAGAGATAAACTCTAGCCATGATAAAACAAATCTAAGTTTACAAAAAAAAAGAGAAAAAAAGTTTGTTATATAAAGTTCAATAAATAAAAATCTCTATAAAAGTTTAAAAAAAACATTCTCAAAGAGCATTTTGATTATTATCAATGTAAATAGATTAATAGCCATTTCATAATTAGGACGAAATGTTTTCAATAAAACACAAGAGTCAATGCAAGTAAAAACCTGAGTTTCTTCAAGCTAACAAATTCTGCAAGAGAACACAGAGAAGCTCAGAGAACACAAAGTATACACATCCCACCTACTTTCTGAGCAGGCAGTCTGCTTACCTAACAATCATCTCAACATGACCTCTCCAAGAACACGGCATAGTTCTGGTATTTCTATAATGGTCAACACTCGTTAAGAACCATCCTTGAACATACAGGATAGCATTCTCTCTTCCAAAATATGCCCAAGAAAGTGTTTAACTGTTGTAACTGTTCAACCAAAACTTACTGTAGATCACTTTGTGAAATAGGGAGCCTGGCTTTGCTGGACTGATGTGTTTGGGTGTTCTGTTGCCAAAATATGCACCTATTCAACTTGACAATAGAATCGCTTATAAAGGGTGCAGTTTCTGTAACAGTATTTGATACATGAATTATTGTCAGTCATATCATGAACTGTTTTACTGACAACTATCTCTGTTTTTCAAGGATGGTTACAAACTTAAGCACTATAGTTCACAAACATCATCACTGCTAGGTTATGTAGATTCAAACAGAACAGACTGATTTCTATCATCATGAAAACATTGTGTAAACGTTACACCCACAACCAAATGAAAGTGACATGGATGATTATGATGACATACAGCACGAGTATTCATGGTCACATGACTAGCATCAAGTGAGACAAACTATCTACCCTGCTAACAGGACTGTGTACACAACATTTGGTGAAGAGACAATCCCCTTAAAGACCATATTTGATGTATTAAACATCCTATTTCAATAAATTTGATATAAAAAAAATCTTAATGATCTTAACAGGCACTGATTTCCTTCTGGTTATATTTTTAATGTGTATCAAAATTTATTTGGTGAAAGTAATCAGAAGCTTAACCTAGTTGAATTGAGGTAATTAAACAATTAAAACAAGTACCTAACCTTTAAACTGTTGCGTGTGCCTTAGGCACTTAAAACATTACATACAACACCTAAGATGTAACAAAACATATTATTATGTCCCCTGGTGCTTAATACATCAAATAGTGTACACAAGATGCTATAGCATATGATACTTTCCTCACAACTACTGTAATCATGTCATGTCATGTCAACCACAAGCAGGGTAGATTCAATACACACAGGTTCATCTCATCTAACAGTATGTATTGCAATGTAAATAAAATTACAGCATGTTGTAAAGTCGTATTTATAAAATATAAAATGCTCATAAAATCATGATATATGCCACACAATGTACACAAACAAAGGCACTCCCACACTTCAAGTCTGGGATCTGATCTACTCTGGTTACACACAAAATCCACTATTGTCAAAACGCTTTGAATAAAAGCAAATTGGTTATAACCTTGCGTTTTGTATTGGTCACGGCACCATATTCTGGCACCAGATGTATGATCTTGGTCATGTTGTGTTATCTTAATGTTTGTTAATAATGTTATCGTAAAGCCTTCATGATGGTGAGTAGCAATGACTGCTCAAAGAAACATGATTCCGTTCTTGTCAAAGAGTGACTGAGTGAATGATGGTGAGTACCAAAGACTGCTCAAAGATACATGAATATGTTCTTGTCAAAGACTGAGTGAGTGAATTGAGTTTAAAGCTGCTTTTAACAGTATTCCAGCTATGTCATGGCATGTCAGTTTGAGTATAGCGCTGACAAACCCAGACACATAATGGGGTGAACTGGGATTCAAACCCACAGTCATATGTTTCCAGCGGGCGTAAGGGATGCAACTCTGCACAGCAATATGCAGCCCCTTAGATGACTGGGTCACCTGTGCCCCCTCATGTAAAAGAATCACAGATTATGAGTTTCATATGATCACAAGACATGTCAGATGAACACAATGTCATAGTTGTGCTGTGAACATAAATGCCAATCTAAAACAAAGTAAATAATTGCCTGATTAAGATTTCATTGTTTATGTGTTGTTTAACACTGCGCATAGCAATAATCCAGCTATGTTAATTGAGTCCCGACCAGACAATCTAGTATTTGACATAATGAGCATCAATCTACGCAGATCATATATGATGACATGCATCAACAGAGTCACCAAGCCTGACCACGATAAAGATTTGAATAAATAAAGATAATCATCATCATTAAGAAGAACCTCTTATAAACAAACGTTCTACCTAATCAAACCTGTTGTAATTGAAAACCATACACAGTTATACAAATTTTTAAAATGTTTCTCCTGACACGTTTTCTTAGCAATCTTGTAACGAATTGTTTCCTTGAATTATCTGGAAAATGTTCATAAAGTTCCCTGTGTTCTTTGGGCTGGAGATTTTTAGAACGGTCTGACATCATGCCACTTAAGGTGGTCAGTTATTACATAGGGACTAGCTGGAGTAACAATATAAGGCCTCAATCTGCCTTAGTTATACAACAGACCACTGTTGGTGCACAGGCGTGTTATTGTACTGATATACACATACTGTCAAGGTCGCAAACAAAGGGAGATAACTATGAGATTATTTCATCTGACACTGTTCCTACTTAGAGTATAGAACTTTGCTGAGATTGTGAAAGATGTCACATAGACTGAAGTTGTGTTGAGAACATGAGCTTGGTTGTAAATGGAAAGGAATATCTTAAAATACAAAAAAATGAATATAAAAAAAAAGAAGAAGAAAATCAATGTCGATACAACCGTCTGAGGTAGGTGTTTTATGGTCAAACCTGTGCAAATGTCAAACATAATTTTATGTCTCTATAATGTATATGGTATATATATCAATGTAGAGTACATGCTACTTGCTGTAATCCATCCACAGACCGTCACGCACAAAAGCTTCCCAAACGTATTGTCTCAAATTAACAATTTGCCAATATTTCTCATAAATACATGGCAACTCTAGGCATTTAACAAAACACACAAAGGCAAATGCATTTAGCTGAAACCTGTCATTATCATCTTACTTTTTTGTTAGTACCGGTGCTTGTTTGGCATTGTCTCCAGGGAAACATTATCAAGTCCAGTATATGACAGAGATAGTGTTGAGCAAATAGTACTCCAACTGATGTATTCTTTCCCGATGAGCATGTGGATGACTAAATGTTATATGTATAAAATATGAGTGATGCACAAACTCTGGCATTTGTGGAGCATGCTATGTTGAAATGATGTCTCGAAAACAGTACCTGATAAAATATCAATGAAATGTTCTAAAAAAATACAGCACTGGTATAAAACATTTAAAAAACTTTTTGACCAAATATTCACTCATTCTGGCATACAAGTGCGCTTAGAGATGTACATTTCTCTTTGCCACACAATGAGATGAGTCTGTGCGGTACTTTACAATTCTATCAACATTGTTTAAGTATATTAATAAATATATATGTATATATACTCTATGTTATACCATACCTAAACATCTGACATGTAGTATCCTAAATATCATGACGAACATTTAAGAGTATTACACGGTCATACGATATGTTATGCTGACTCATTTGTCATGTTAATTAAATACTAATGTGGAAACAATGGGAATATAGCTGAAGACGACTGATGGATGAGGCGTCACAGACACAGTATGACGTGTATATTACTTGTAGAACCATCTTAACTAAAGACCTGGGTCAGACAATATGGGCAAAGCTAGCAAGGCTTCATCCTCATATGACTCTCTACACTGGAAGGCCCAGAACAGACAGTGCTGAAGAAAGCTAGCATGGACTTATCCTTGTATAACTCTCTACACCGGAAGCCCTGGATCAGATCTTGTTGGGAAAATATCCTTCTGTAATGCTATACACGAGAAGGCCCAGATCAGAACAAACTCGACAAAGCTAGCATGGACTTATCCTTGTGTACCTGAGCCTTCAGCATCCTGAGAGAACACCTTAAACAGTAGGCTACCCAACTATACCTTCCCATCTTACTGGGAAAAGCTAGCATGGTCTCATTATTATGTCACTGTCTGTATTCGACCTAACAAGGCAAAGCTTGGAAATAACCTTCCTAGAACCAAGTATTTTCTGTATCCAGTCATAAAACTAATTGATGCATAGTAACCTTCAGAAATGTTTTCAAGGAATTATTCTGGTAGTTATTGACTGCATTTGTAGGTGTTTCAGTGTATTGTGATGGAAACATCCCCCTGTATTGCTATGGCTGGTATTACATGATGTAGCGGTACTTTGTACTTGGATGGACTTGGATGTACTATACATCACTAGCAATACATCATAAAGGATGATGCTACCTTCTATTAAAGCATCTGCAACATCAACTTTCATAAAATATTTTGATATTTTTTTCTCATAAATTAGGATCTTAAATAAGATAGTACAGGTGAACCAATTTGATTTTCTGATTTTGTCTATGAACAAACCACACTGGCATTACAGTCTTATGTCAGCCTGTGAGCCAATCAGAATGGATGACTAAACATGGAGCCAGTAGGAAGGACCATTACATCTCACTCTTCATCACTGGCACTTCCTTCACTTTCTACAGGTGGCTCGATACCGGTGCGCAGTGTGACCTGGACATTGCGGTTGATGCTGACAGCAGGGAAGAAGACACCGTGGAGGTCGGTGAAGGCTATTGGTCCATGAGGTTCATCATCGATGAAGTAACTGAGGGTGTGGTTGTTGAGATCCAGTATACAGCCAATCACTGAGCTGCATTTGATGCCCCCGTCAGTGCGGTTGGTGTGTTCATCTCGGTGGATGAACCAGCTTCTCTGGTAGTCAATGTACATACTCCAGGCCTTGTCATCCTTGCCTGCAACACAAAGGCAACAATAAACTCAAGTCCCTATACACCAACTATACAACGGATACAACAACCAAGTAAAACCCTTCACAGTTTGTGTAGCTCCATCAGAATGATGTAGGGCATAGATTCAGTAAAAAATTTAATAGGCCTTCTCCTTATGACAAATAACACATCATGTATATATAATTTCTCTAACTTCAGGGCTACATAAAAAATGTAAATGTTTCTTGGGTAAACTTTTCTTAAAGTAAGGAGAACGTTTAAATTATTCTTATTGAAAACAAAAGTTATGTGAGAGGAATACTTTATTTTTTCTGCCATCAAGAATACTAACAAACAGAACTGGGCACATGCTCCTCTTTAATATGATGTCAGTTGTCAAACATGTCATTTTTACAGATAACAGAGAATGCTTCATATGATACACAAACATTGAAAAATAATAATTTTTTATTGCCAAAAAAACATGACACGCATGCTTTAAAGTAATGCGTCAATACCTGAGAAACATTTCACACCTTAGCTAAACATGACAGTGAATGTTGTGTCAAGTGGAAAAATCAATATTCCAGCTACATCATGGAGACCTGTGTATAATCAACATCCTATGCCAGGCAAACAAGTGATTGATAGCATAAGCAAAGGGCCCATCTCCGCAAGGAACCTGATAGTCTAGCATGTCCAACTCTGTATTATAGTCTCGTGTCTGACCACCATCAACAAAGATTCCCCATCTGTAACACCCCATCCTATCATGTTAACATCCTGAATTATTCATGAAGCAATGCGAAGACAACAGAACATAAACCAAATGTTATGTCTCCTTCCAAGTGTCCACTCGAGTATACAAATGGTCATTGTGAAGGTTAGTGAAACTGTTGCACAATGCTGTAGCTATTCATATCACAGCAGCCAATAAATAATCAATTCTTATCAGACAAACCAGTCTACATGAAAGAATGATGGCATGATGGGGTATGATGGCACACAATCAGAAAAGTCCTGATACCCCTTTTAAGTTGGCTCGTACGACAAGCAGGGCCCCCATGGGAACTCTGTGATAGAAAAGGTCCCTAGCAATCTATGCAGGTTATAACAGTAGGCCAAATGGATTCGATGGTCAGACTCAATGACTTGGTTGATATTGTCTGGAGCCACTGGATTGTCTGGTCTAGATTTGATTATTTAACGGCCGCTGTCATTTGGCTTAAAAATATTACTGAGTGAGGTGTTAAACAACACTTACGACAGGCATGAGTAACTTCAGACCAATTCTAACATGGACTCACAAGTCTCAGTCATGAAGGTATACGCTTTATACAAACACGTTATCATCATGATTAATTGTGATTGAGAACAACACAACTGCACCAAAAGGCACAGACTAAACTAAATTGCATGTCTTCAATGTCTGGACTGTGTGTCAACACAAGACGCAGAAGGTACAAATCAGACGTAGACTAAACACAGAGCAAGTACGTTCAGTCTGACTCCATGACAGTAACTCAAAGAGTTTATGGCAGCTGTTGAGTACACCATGCACATAGAAGACAGAAACTGTCTCATCTGGAGCCATATTTTCCATTTGTTACTCAACCTGAGAGCGTTCTTATGATGATCAGGTACATATTTAATCACCATGACATATAAGGGAATCTACATGTCTGAAGATCGAGGAAATGGTTGAGTCTAGATTGCCTTCTACCAGCCATCCGTTCATTACCATGCTCCACTAGCTAGCTGTAAATCTATCAGTATAACTCAAAATAATGCCATTTTTGACAGGCACAAAGTGAAAAGATGACTAATCATTATGCACTCAGTAGTCGTAAATTGTGACATTTTCAAAATTACATTGTTAACATTTGTAAAATCCTTCAATCTCGTAATTCAACTAACATGCTCGTAACCTCCTATTACACAACATTTTCAGGAATCGGTAATATTCCCCCAAGAAATTAATTACTCTGTGGTAGTAACAATTTCTTCATATGAATTATGTATTCAAACATCATTAAATGCCATGATGGATTTTATTTTACTTTTTTTTACAACCAAAAATAATCTCCCAAGAAGATTGTGTTCACGGCATTCATGGTGTCAGGATGGTCTTCCTGAGCTCAACTGGCAGCACATTAAGACTAATGGTGATTATTGGGGCAGAGGCAAGAGACCAATGTCTACTTTTTTTAACAATTTTCGAAAAGAAATTACATTTTTATCTCTTATGTGTACAGCCACAAATTATTTCTTTTTGTCACTGGTGGGAAGGGATATTCAGATTGTGTCTTCACGCCTCTTCCTTCCACAATATATGTGTCTGCCAAAGAAATTTATCTCCTCCGCAGGAGTGTCACAGAGGGACAATAAAAGGGGCAACATGGCACCTCCTGATTGTCTTTTATGGAATGGCTTTCTAAACATTATTTATTGCTAGACTGTATTGGCAGACATTTTGAATGAGCCGAACATAGATCAAGCTATGGCAGTTGTCAGTTTACATATCAAGACCTCTGAACAAACACTGTTAGCATTTGTAGCTTTTCAAGAAGAAGTGTGTTTATCTTGGTTTTTATTTCATAAAAAAATGAAATACCAAAAAGTTGACATTGCTCTAGATTTTAGGGGTTTTCCTTCTTTTGAGCTAAAGTGTTTTGAATGACCTGTCTCCTATTTTTGGTGAGGTAATCTTACCCTTGGTTCATCATGAAATCACCATAACAACCCCAAATTTCTTTTTCAGAAACAAAGGATAGTGAGAATCCAAAGAACTACTGATTCATATT
Organism: Haliotis cracherodii; assembly: GCF_022045235.1. Taxonomy (NCBI): domain Eukaryota; kingdom Metazoa; phylum Mollusca; class Gastropoda; order Lepetellida; family Haliotidae; genus Haliotis; species Haliotis cracherodii. Next base: position 31,168,106 of record NW_027266308.1, read on the forward strand.
GGGGCTCTATACACTTTCTCCTGCGATGAGGAAAATATATTTTGTATTTACCCGAAATTACTTGGCTACGTGCTTATCCTGCAAAATTAATCTATATTTCTTTGATAATCCATAAATTCACAATAATCATTATTTTCTAACATAAACAACCTAGCTATACATCACCCTAAATCATGTAAACTGCTCCTGCATTTCCTACATCCCTAACCCTCACAGATGAATAGTTTACAAATGAAGTAATTCATTGCTCATTATGACAATAAATACAGGTTATTTGGATCCAAACTCTAGCATTTTTCGGGAATAATTCGCAGTTAATATCGAGTTACCAGCAGATGTGCAATCAAAATAAAACAATATCGTTAAGGATCAAATATACAGAAAAACAAATATGGCTCTCTTCCCTACAGCAGCAAAGGCAATGTTGCGGCAGATAGGTACTGAACCACCAACATCGATAACGAGGCTATGCATGTTTTTGAAAACCAAGTTGCAAAAATATTGTTTCAAGTGCAAAAAGAGTGTGTCTGACACCTGGTATATGCTCAGCTGTCTGATTGACAGGTTGCTGATTAACCTATTAGGGGATGTGTAGCAAATATTTATGTGTGGTATGATTGGACTCTAAATGTCATAGGTGTATGGCAGATATTACAGTGTAACGTGGGCTGCACATTGTTGCACACAGGTAAGTGGTGCCATCAGATATAACACTGTAAAGATGGCATTATGTACACATGTCATTGAGATTTGGGAGTATGATACAGCATGGGAGCCTTATATACTCATAAATAGAAAGTTATAGCCAAAATTAAATTTAGTAATAGATGTGTTACATCTGGTCTAGATTCCAAATGAAACATCTCACTTGGCATAATAGTGCACTTGACAAACTAATTAATACTATTTATTGCAAACTTTTCTACTGCAGTATGAATAAATTTGAAAAAATCACATTACAATGGTTGCATGTGTACCTCCAAGACACCCAAAGATATACCATTGGATCACCTGTGTCCTGCACAGATTCAGGCGGTACTTTGTATTGAATACCAGTAGTGTTGCTGATGTGAAGTAGGTCTATGACGAGTGGAGTGGTAGACCCACAGCAGCAGCAGCAGCAGCATCTTCCTAACCCCATCACCATCAGTCACCACCTTATGATGGTATCGTATCCGTTTCATAATTTGATCCGAGACAAGAATGAGGTGGTACTACCAAGTGTTAGAGCAGCCCAAGGCAACAATTATGCTACCTCCCTGTCAGAAGAGTTCTACCGACACACATCTCAAGAATGTAGAGAGTGTCTGAGGCCATTGGTAGCAATGTCAGTATGGCTCTGGTGGTCGGTGAAAACAACAAAACTCGACAGCAGTACTTTGTATTTATAGGTTCAGAATGCTCCTGATGCTTGTGAAGGCTTGCGCGTCTGTGTTTATTTCTGTATCAGGTCATCAATGATGGGATCATTACTACATATATATCTATCACTTTAATTAAGACCTGCTACTATTTTCCTATAAACTAAGGTCAGACCTAGACATAGAGGTGGAATTCCTAACCAAGATACATCTCTTTCAGTTGGATCTTGTCTTCTTATCAGGTGATTTATGCTGAAGTCTTTGTACCCAGGTACAGTAGGAATTGTTCTGGTCAATAAACACAGATTTGTACATCAGATGTCTGGCTGAACTGAAGGGGCTTCAAGGAGAACAAACAATCATCTGAGGCCAACCATTTGGCACTGGGTAACTCTTTGTTTCGTTACTTGGTGTAATATCTAGATGTCTGAATGGCCAGTTGCCATCTTGTTAAAAATAATAAAATAGATCTGTCTGTATGGCCTTTATGACATAATAATGTTTGATTTAACAGCAATTACTCACCATGTCACTGTTACAGTTTGCACTTGAAATATCAGTATTTTCTGGTGGCCTATTAGGCAGATCTTCCACAGGCACACAAAAATATTTAAAAAAAATTATTGCTTATAATGATAATTTAATTGCATGTACCAACATTGGTAGGTAGGGGATTTCTTGGGGATTATCAGACTATTCAGCTAGCAAAATCCTGTACATCCAATGCAATGACACTTCATCATAATCCTTTCAATAATGATAATGTCTTTTCCTTGGGCAGTTTCATTCACATTTCTTCAACTTCAATCTGGAATATTCAGTATTTGCTTTTCCTATTCTCTCGAATAAGTTCGGCTTTGAATAGCAGTTCTATAAGGTTTTAGATATGATTCTTTATGAAGATGAATCAGAAGTTACCCAAAGAGGGGCGATGTCCTCAAATACACCCCGGGGTAAGGGTCAGTTTCAGAGACTTGAGGTGTCTCCCTTTGAGGGGTTGAGAAGTAGAGAATAAACAAACAGCTTCTTTAAAACTGTTATTTGGTTATCCACAACTTTCTACAAAGGATGACATCAATATTAGTTCAATAGCCAAAAGGGATACTAGTAATCACATGATGATAAAGTCATAACAGAATATTCAATATTGATGGATGGCCAGAGATCAACACCTCTTTGGTACAAAGGTGCAACCCTCCCATATCTGAAACATCTATCATAGCTTAGATCCACCGTCTCCAATTTACAAAGCGTCAGCGGCCTGCTGGGAGCCTTATCCCAAGATCCTATGCATATCAGCACAGATATGGCCAACCTGACAAAACAGTGGAGACTCTTCATGTCACATATGCGGCTATTTAAAAGGTACATGAAGTTTATGTAGGTGGCAGCACAGACATGTAAGATGATCGGTAGAGATATTTGTTACTGGAACAGCTGGACCAGATGGACACCTTGGCTAGAATAAGGCTGTTGTCATCCAGGGAGACGGTTGTTAAACAGACATAGTATACAAGGCTAGGAAGGAGGCTGCTGTCACTCCAGGAGACTGTTGTCAAACATGTCTGTGCCCAAACCTTTTGATTCTACTAGCCCCAACATGGCTCTAAGCATCATTTCAGCATATCCTGCCTGAGCTCACCAGACTTGTTGGCTTGAAACTAGTGGCAAAAGTTACAGACTGTCGTGTACATAGGCTATGAGATTATCGCCAAACAGATATAGTAAACATATGCATGACTTGCAATACATGTGACAATACCCCTGCACTATATATTAGGGTTTGAGCAAGTTTTGAATATGCAATAGCCAACAATATTTCACTATTTTGATTTTTGTTTAAAAGTGGAATTCAGTTGTGACACATTTTGCTCTTACATGATACTAGTGATCTGTAAACCATCAGGCAACATTTGATAATGACCTTTAATCAAATTCTTGATCTCAACCTTATTTGATTGGTGAAACTACAATAACATCAAAAGTCTCATACTAAGTAATACAAAAAGACTTCCAATCTTTTGCATCCTACATGGACATTATGAACTAAAAATGACTAAAACCACAGATCAAACTACAATATATTAAAAAAAATCCTATTTTCAACCTGGTTCCTCTCCATGACCCATGTATGTGTGAACAGAAGTACCTCTCAACATTGTGGTGGGGAGTACACCTTTTCTACTGCAGGTATAGAGCTGTTAATTCCTATCACACTCCACTTCAAACCTATGATGTTCCCCCAGCTATACCAGAGGAGATACAGCCTTCTTTCATGTCCTGCCCTGCCTAGTTAGAAAAACATGTTGACTCTTCAAAAAGCTGACTACAGCTAAGATGTAAGGTGCCTATCCCTTGCTAATGAGACACACAGACAAGCAGAGATAGTCTACAAGTCCAATGCTCCTGTCATCTTCTTCCTTGCAACATCAGCTAAGGAATTAAATATTTCTTTACGATATTTTTTATCTTCCTTGATATATAATTTATCATATGTCCCATTGCCTCTGACTTACATATGTATTAGAAACACATGAAACACATAATTGTATCAATATATATATTTATTTTTAATTGGCATTTTAGAAGCAGAAGTATCAATGAAGACACAGCTGACATAAGTCAATGCAGTCTTCTTCAAGGAACGCTATGGAGAAAACGATTTGTCAACATTTTGTGGGTTTTTGTATACTTTAACATTCAAATCCAAATAAAACACAAACAACAGTTTATCTTAAGTTGGCTAAAACCTATTGCCAACAATTATCCCATAAACCATGAATTTCTTTTAAAAGGCAAACAAATTCATCATTTTAATCATGACGGTCACTCAATCCCTAATCATTGTCAAAGTGTTTGGAAAAATAAACATTGTCATAACTTCTGACTAAAAATATACATAATTAACATAACATCTTCATTTTCAAAACGTTATTATCTATTTGAAGGCAAACATTTGCAATAATTAAGAGGAAATATGTGTAAAACAACAAACAAAAAGGTGTGGAAGTTTTTTTCTGAATGGATGTGGCCATCTGAACACAGGGAGATGATCTGGAAGACACATCATGGCCTCTCTCCTCGTGTCTCTACCAGAACAGAAATTACATCTAATGAGGAGTTTCTGGCCATTTCTGTTAAGTGTTGTGGAGAGATTGATGTATCATGTTAAAATAGTTTGCATTTTTTTTCAACTTTTTCTTCTCTCATCTCTTGAAGAAATCCCATGTTGGGTATCCATTACTGCATTGTGAGTACATGCTACATTATCCTACATGCTCGCCCCCCCAAAAGATAAAATAGTTTTATGTTATCAGTACACTTTGAAATTCTATCGTATGGTAATCAAGATTTCTGTGTAATTCAAACTTTCTAACACAAATTCCAGTATGTCTCAAACAAAATGTCTTCCATTTAGAAAATAGAACCAACTGCAAGATTATACAACTACAAAGAAAAATCACAACAACACAGAGCTGTCATAAACCTAGAATATTGCAGAGTGCAGCATAAAACAAACAAACAATCAGAAAAAATAAATTGTCGCCGGAAAAATAACATTTTGCATTCCATAAAGTTAAGGATACAAGATCTTGAAAATATCCTCTAAATTATATGGAAATGTTAAAACCATAAACAGGAGAGGTTATATCTTTATTGTAAACTTAAAAAACTTGCTAACGTGGTACGTAACTACTAATTAGTCTTCATGCAGTTCATGCTACCTGAAACATCATGCAAAAGTCAAGTACTTCTACATATTTGAGCAGAACAAATGGAACTTTTTGCTCCACTGATGCTTCAAGAAAACGCCATGCAGATGGTTCTTTTCAAGCTTTGGTATTTTCCCTTTCCTCCCTGTGTTCTGATCCTGCTTGAAACCTTTCCATGATTGCGTTACCAAACTCTAAGGTGAGAGGACATGCAAAATGTCTTAATTATAGCCAGACCTGTCTCGAATGAATTACTTCCCATCCCAGGTGAGTTATCTCCCCTGCTGTGACTATGTTTTCAAAAAGTGTAAGTCAGTTTTATTGATCTCAATTTGTAAATAATTACACACAGGCCCAGGTGTTATCATACATGTTAATGTAAAGGTTAAGGCAAGTCTGTAAGAGCATTCAGATACACAAGACTGGATTTCTGTTTCAACATACTTAACATCATGGCATAGTTTTTACAACCAAGCTTAACATTACAGCATATATATTACCTTGAATTACTCATACTGCACAAAAGCTAAAAGGTTGCAACCTTAATTACTGATCCCTATGTTAACATCATAATGTTATCACATAAATTGAAGTAAGCTCACATATTCACTGAACTTGAAAATGATATTCAGTAAGAAAACTAATTATATTGGTTGACATCTAAATTGGATTTGAATAATTGAAAATGCTTCTGGAGATGTGTATTGTGTATTGCGTTACTTCTGAAGCATTCACATGGAGAAGATATTTGAGAAAGAGGTATTACCAAGTTAAGAAGGGATGTAGTATGATTAGCTTGAGCTATCATGAATTTGGGCAAAGAGACCAAATTTTCATCCCCCAGGCATCATATTGATGTTATCGTGGACTGTACTTGTATCCTGATAATACAGTCTATCAGAGAGGATGGGGCCTGTATCATACAGCCACAAGAGGTTCCACCAAGTCTATCAGAAGGGATGGGGCCTATATCATACAGCTACAAGAGGTTCCACCAAGTCTATCAGAGGGGACGGGGCCTGTATCATACAGCTACAAGAGGTTCCACCAAGTCTATCAGAGGGTATGGGGCCTATATCATTCAGCTACAAGAGGTTCCACCAAGTCTATCAGAGGGTATGGGGCCTGTATCATACAGCTACAAGAGGTTCCACCAAGTCTACCAGAAGGGATGGGGCCTATATCATACAGCTACAAGAGGTTCCACCAAGTCTATCAGAGGGTATGGGGCCTGTATCATACAGCTACGAGAGGTTCCACCAAGTCTATCAGAAGGCATGGGGCCTATATCATACAGCTACAAGAGGTTCCACCAAGTCTATCAGAGGGTATGGGGCCTGTAGCTACAAGAAGTCTTGTAGAGTCAGCGGAGCCTGTATTCACATCCATGGTACATGTGCTTCACATTCAGTGAGAGGGTCAACAACCCAATATAAACATGTGACTTCATGTATTAAAGTGGGAGGGCAAGATATCATCGTGTTGCCCTTCTGGAGTGTTTTCCCCAGCAAATAGTTCCACATGGCTTCATGTTTTCATAGTCTACAATCAACAATGTTTGTTTAAACTAGATTGCTGGAATGCCTAATAAAAGTTTCAAGTATGAGCACTTAAACCTTTTTGTTAACAATTAACATCTAGAAAAATGCTAAATTTTACATTGATGTCTGGTGGATCTTTTAAATCATTTCCTAATGACTGGGATTGTGAAGCAAGATGAAACAGAACATAACTTCTTGTACACTCCACATTAGAAGCTGAAATCCATATCAATCTGTTTCTCTCTCGAGATGATAAAAAAATGACCATTTGTTTATAAATTTGAACATTATTTAGGGACTGGTAAATTATTACAGGTAGGGGTGCCATAAAAATGACCAGTTAAGTATGGGCACAATGAACCTACTCAAGCAACCATTTGATGTACATGTAATGGCAAAACAGACATTTTCTGTATCTGATCTTTATAACAACAAGATTAGAAAATATTTTAAAATTATAAGTGAAAATACAGCAACTGGCAAACAGTACACTATATACAAAGAACTTTTTGCAGGAAGTTGAAAGGAAATAATTGACCAATTATCACTGACGAAGCTTGTAATCTATGTAAACATTGAATATTACCCACTCATACTGGCACCATCATTATATAATATGTTTTCCCTGTGTAATACAGCCCAGTATGCCAGATAACTCTGTATAATGTAACTGTATCTCTCCCCAATGATCAGGATAAGCCTTGGATGTTTCCACTAATGCAAGATGGCAGAGAAAATAGGCTTACTCAGGCCATCCACCAAGCAAAGACCACATTTCAATTCATCTTCAAAGAAACTAATATGGCTTAATTCAAAATTCCCTGAAAATTAAATGGTTTAACATCTGTCAATTCATAATTTGAACATCAAAGTTTTACGATAACCTCTGCAGTTGCATGTAATCACCATACACGTGAACCGATTTGGGTATTCATATTGTGCAGATTAATCTCAAATGATGACATAATTGAAGCATCTTTTTTACTAAAAAGCAGAAAATCTCCCACTTTTTCATCTGACATTTTTAAGTAATATCTGTTCTGAGCTCCAATTTTTTGCCACGTCAAAGCTTAGGATTAATTTGCTATCATGTTCTGACCGATGAATTGCAAATTAGGAAATTTAATTACCTTTATCTAACCTCATTCTCATATTTGAATTTTAAGTACATTCTCTGCCAGATCTGTTTATTATTATTGGAAAAACTACAGGCAGGTCTGTCCTACACATTTGAACATGGATCTGTAATAGAAAAAATAATGTTGACAACTCTCATTCTACAACAGGAAGTGCACCTGATGCACCTCAGAAAACATAGTTTAACCGTATCTGAATTTCTTCTACATGATTTGTTATGCTTTACTCTTCAGAAGAATTTTCAATCTATCATTCTGTAAATAAATGAACAGGTTTTTGCTCTGAGGCTATGGAAAATATTCATATAACTCTGTTGCATCACACATTTGTCTGGAGCCATCTGGCTGGGATTATGACTGACTGACGGAACTGAAGTCGTTTTGAAAGTAATATGGAATCAGGAGGGAAGAGGTGGAGTCGAGGAGTACAAGCACCCCATGTGTAGAGCCGACAGGATGGCATCGCATGGTCGGAAACCAACGATGATTTTCCAGGTGTAATGTACAGAAGTTCCTGCACCTCCCAGTCTTTTACATGCACATATAGTTCTCGTAAAAATACAGACAAATTGTAAAATTGATTAAATTTGTATCAGGTACATAAATGTTTGTCGTGCTTATTTATCGGATAAACTTCAACCTCTTAAAGTCTTGTCAAGGTTGGAGAGATGGAAGTGACTTAAAATGTTCATGAGCAAAAAAATAGCTTCCAGTATGCACTTAACTAGTTCCTGGGCAATACATCTCCTTTCAAGTGGGCTTGTGACAGACCTCGAGGCGATAATTGAGTTAATTTTACATTCCCAGCAGCAGAAGGCTATAGGATAACCCTGAACCTTTTTGTAATTGGATTTCAAAATTTGGGAAAAGTCAACTCAGCAAGGTCATTACGAAACCAGCAAGATGAAAGTTGCTGTTATCTGTTTCCAATCTAAGTCATTACATAAAAAATCTGGAACTAAAAACTTAATGATAAAACCTTGATATCTTTAAAATGAAATAAAATAATTTGAAAGTATTTGTAAAAAATACTCGATTCATCTGATTTTACCATTAGCTTTTTGTTCCGACACAACTTCAACTATAAATAAACCATTTCATCTTTGAAGCAACAAAAATGGATCCAATCTGACAACTAATTATGTGCATGTTCCTGTTGTTCTTTAGGAATATTTCACCTTCAATCATTCACGACAGTGATAGAATACAAGAAATGATAAAAATCCAAAAACAACATCCACCTTTTTACAAGTTGCAGCAAAACCAACAAATTGGCGCCATACTTTCTTCCACAAGACTCGGCACGATTATGATCATAAAATGTGTGGGTGCCCCTGTAAATCTCCCACATGGCCATGTTACGACACACACCTACAAATCTTGCTCTTCCCGTCATGGCCTGTCAAGCTGCACATGCACACACCAGGAGATGCACAACCATGCTTGTTGCTGTGAAATTAAGTCATGATATTCCAACACAAGGTACAGAGTAGGATCATAGGATAGTCATCTGTCTGTCGTACATAAAATGGCCATATGTTGTATGTCTTTTTATATGAAAGTCTATTTTTTCCATACTAAATCAAAACAAACAGTTCTGAACATTCTAGTAGTATGTCTGTTCATTAGATCATCATAACAAAAACACCATTTCGCTTTTTATCTTTTGTAGCCAATTCAATATTTGATTGTTTTACATATATGCATGACTTTCTTGCCAATAAACATCCAGTTTCTTTGAAAAAGTAGTCTTTCTAATTAGTTTGCGACTGAAATGATTTCAACAAACCCATCAGCCGCCTTACCTACATTATTGCTTTAAAATACAGGTTAGCCCACCACCTCATAAACTGTGACAGTGTGTGTTCCAACTTTACATGCTTTCAATTATAAGACATCCTGTGAACCTGATTATATATCATGTGCACGTAAAACATTACATGTAATGACTATGTAGTGGCCTAAATACTGGATAAACTTATCTGTCTGTCTGTACGCTTGTGAGCCTCAACAACCACCTTAAAGAACTATATGTTCCTTCAACCAAACATCATCTATCACATCAATAGTGCTAACCAACTTGTAAGCCACTGAGAGTGTTGCCTTCCTCCTTCTGTGTGGCCCACCTTCCTCCTCAAGTAAGATAAGGTCTATCATATTCAACTCATCATCCCCATCCCTTACACACCCAGACCACCACACGTCTTACAGAGGTCAATTCTCTTCTCATTCTTTATCCGCCTAAACATGAATATTAAGACCCATACTCTCAGCCTTTCGTTGAAATTCATCTATACTACCTCTGATTCCATCCCAGACTCAACCTGCCTCCATTTGTAATATCATCCCAGATCAGACGTGTGTCCATCTGATCCATCTGTAGCTTCCTTCCCATGATCCGACCTTGATCCATCTGGACCTCCCATCTCAGACCAGACCTTGATCCATCTGTACCTCCCATCCCAGACCAGACCTTGATCCATCTGTACCTCCCATCCCAGACCAGACCTTGATCCACCTGTACCTCCCATCCCAGAACCGACCTTGATCCATTTGTACCTCCCATTCCAGACCCGAACTTGATCCATCTGTACCTCCCATCCCAGACCCGACCTTGATCCACCTGTATCTCTCTTCCTAGACCAGACCTTGATCCACCTGTATCTCTCTTCCTAGACCCCACCATGATCCATCTGTACCTCTCATTTCAGACCAGACCTTGATCCATCTGTACCTCCCTTCCTAGACCAGACCTTGATCCATCAGTACCTCGCATCCCAGACCAGACACAATCCACTTGTACCTCCCTTCCTTGACCCGACCTTGATCCATCTGTACCTCCCATCCCAGACCATACCAGACCTTGATCCATCTGTACCTCCAATTCCATCCCATGTCATACCAGACCTGCCTCCATCTTGATCCATCAGAACCTCCCTTCCCATCCCATACAAGACCAGCCTCCATACTGATGCCTATACCTCCCTCCCATCCCAACCTGCCTCCGTCCTCAGCCTTATGTATCATCATGGGTCAAAATGCCTCCCCACCAATCCCACTTCCTCCCCATGTTCCAGGACATTACCCTTCAACCAAGCATTATGTAAACTAGTTGTGTACCAATTACCCTGGCACAATGTAACAGCATGTATCAGACAGACAGTAAACACATCCGTGCTTCCACTCTTCATGCATCCATACTACCAGCATGCATATCTTTGTGTGATGCACCACTGCAAGTCTTCAGCCTTAAACAACTGGCACCTATATGCTGTCATTGCTGCATAGTTCACAAATGTACATTTCAAAATGGAAAAAAAACCCAGAAAAAACAGATCTGTTGCAAATGTAGAATGACACATTAAGAGAATTTCATATTCTGGAAGATATGTCATTTGTAAGTTTGTTTGAAACATGGAAGCGACGTGTGTGAAAAGAATTGTATCAAAATCTATTTGAAATGTGTTTTGACAAATATGGTGTCTTAATAATAGTCTGACAGGAAACAGGACACTCACAGAGCTCCAGATGGAGAAAGCAATAAACTCCTGATGCTTTGTTCTCTGGTGTGTAATGTCTGAATAAAGTGACTGGAGACATTGTTACACAAAGTTAGCTGTGTTTGATCTGACAGCCACACTTACATGTCACACAGAAACCAAAAAGTATGTTCAGTCAGAATGGAGAGACTTGTGAATTAAAAAAAAGCGATTTTATTGCATCACAAATACATGATGTCTGTCACGTGTAAGTTTGGGCATCAACATCACTTGAACAATTTTTCCAAAGCATCATTTTGTGTCACCTGAAGTTTGGGGGACATCCTAAAAATGACACAGGTCATGGATGCTTCCCATTTGTTGAAATATTATGAGCACGTCTATCATGCTGACAGATAAAGGACCATAACTGGGACTAATCTGGGATTCAAACCCACAACAATGAGGGGTATGGTGCTGACAGACCATGGACCATTACTGGGGCTAGTCTGGGAGGAAGTTTACTGAAAGACATAGCACAGAAACGGTATAAACTTCAAGGTCTATTCCAATGAATTGTACTCACCAAGCATAAGTCCCTTATCAACATCGAACCTGGCGATGCCAATGGAGGGGTCGGTGTGGCTGTCATAGCGGTCAATGGTCACCTCCCAGTAGTGGATGCCCTTGGAGAAGCCAACTGTGCCTAGTGCCACCCGGTGGTCAAAGCTGTTGCAGGTGATACTGAGGTTGTTGTTGGTGAACATAATGTCCTGGTGAGTCGTTGTGTTGTCAAACGTGAACCAGGCCACTGAAACAGAATAATGATAAAGAAATAGCAGAGTGAGTGAGTGAAATGGGTTTCATGCTGCTTTTAGCAATATTTCAGTATCCCCGAAAGTGACAAGAAAAATGCTTTAACCACTATACCACCCCACTGTCCTGGTACACAGCAGAGGGAAAGGGAGTGGGTGAATGTTGTTTTACACCAAAGTGTTTTAAACCAACTATAAACTTGCAGGCTGTAAAGGATTGTCTGGGGATCACACTGCGACCTTCCAATATCTCCGGGATAAGGCTCTGTCCACTAGGCCATGGAGGCAGTCAAACTTTCCATAACGTATGATAAATAGACAGCAGAGATTAAGTTGGAATAACAGTTGCAAGATATCTCCATGTCAATTTCTACATCAGTGCACTGTATATTCAGATGCATTCTTACAACCAACTATCCTTCATAACCTTCATAGATATGAAAAAAGATGTTTCAAGTCTTCACTGGTCTTAAACAGTTTCTTTTTGTGTTGCACAGATACACTCCCATTCTTCAATGATTATTTGAAACATAAGTGCCTCAGCATAAACAATAACGGCAAGACACTGTAGCCAGTTTCTGTCAACAAGCATTGCTCTTCGCCTCACTTCAACAAGCTGCGCTCTCTATTCAATTTCCAGTGAAAGGAAAAGGTTACATAAAATCCATGATTGATATGCCTTGAGCATGTATATGGCACACTTTGTGAGTTATATTCTTATGTTTCTTGCACTTACATACTTTTTATGGCACATGACTAATTCAATCATATTCATTTCAAGCAGAAAGAAACCTTTTTTAAAATAAGAACAATTATGACTCTTTCATGCGGGGTTCAAATTCATTGTTGTCAGATGATAAGTGAAAGTTTTGTAGACGTAATAGCTTAAAATACATGTGACATAATACTTGCATCAAAAACATCTGATGAAATTTCATAGAGTAGATCAAAGATGTTTGTTTTTTCGTAATATGGTAAATAAATCAATAAGTTTTTAGGATAAAAAATCCAAATTGTCTTTCAAACAATGTTGAAAAATCATTTAGAATTGAAACATCTCACTCGCATTCTCTTTTATTTACATCACAACATTTATTGTTTGGGAAACATATGGCTTTCCTGATGACTATATAAAACAGACACCAGTCTCCTACTGGGTCCACCATAAAGAAAACATTTCTTTCAAACACTGTTGTTGACATCAAGAAAGCTTACAGAATTCAAATCTACACTCCCAGCTAGACAGATTGAATCTTCAATCATAAACTGAGAATTAATTCCAAGGAATTATTTAGCCCAGTGAGCATATCTACAAAGACTGCCCAAGCATGTATCAACGAACTCAGTCTTCCTCGTATCTAAACTATAACCGGTTATGTGGAAGATAGTTTGGTGAACTGGAAGTGGTTGCCAGGTGAATAACATTACAAGGATCTACACTCCTAGGAGTCATTTGGAAATTCTTATTTTACAATCCTGTTTATCAATAAAAAGTAGTTAATGCTTATATCAAATAACCCTACTTAAATACAAAGTTTTAAAGATTCTCTCATGTCCTATACGATATAGCCTGCCTTAAAAACACTGGTGGAAGAATGCTTCATGATGACCATAAAATGGAAATAATTTGTTAAATCAAATAGAGCAGCAGCATGGAACCAGCCATTAAAAAGTCTACAGTAAAAGAATCATGACTACCCTAGGTTCATAATGTTAATATTAGATTGATACCCCAGTGCAATTCGCAGAAACTGTCCCCATCTAGAAGGATCTTGTTTTGAACTGTCAGCAGGTCAGCAACTTGTGGAAAGTGGATATTCCAGAGTTCCTCACCCATTGCACACTAGTCCGTATCATGTAATTATAAACACACAAATCGTGTGCCTACCCAGTGAAGAGGAACAAAGTTTGCATCACAAACATATTGTATTCCCTTGAAAAATCTACAATCTGGTAAAAAATTACTAGTTTTCTAATGGAGCATAAACAGGACAGAGCTATGCATGGGAGAGAGCTAAGGTTATTTGATTTTCATATACTTTTTGCAATTTTCAAAAAAGTATTGAGTTCTTGCAGGGGCAGCCAACAAGAGCCAGCAATGCAACTGCATAGCAAGAGTTAATTCCTGATTTCATAGTCTGCCTCCATAGGCATTGTTTTCATTTCCTCCATGCCTCTCAAACAGGTCAATACACAGACCCCTAAGGTGGCATCGCAAAACAAAAGCTTGCAAAAAATTTAACTCGATCAATGCAGCAACACAAACATGGCATAAAAAGTATTGAACCTTCAAAGTGTGGAGACTATGTAGATAAGCTTGGGTACAATGGTCTTACTGAGACACTCCGCAAGAGACATGGTGGTATATATGGCTTTATAGCAGCCAGAAAAACAATAAAAACTTTATATGAGCTTCCCTGCCTAGAAAGATGGGGTGGGCTAACTGTGAGGGGTAATATAGCCTAATTCACACCAGATGAAGTTTCCTGGGGAGGTGTAATATTGGCTTATATTGCCTGGGGTTGTATATTGATGAGGTCATACAAGATACAACTAGCTAGGACCACCGTGTTCACTCCCATTCCCTGTCAACAATACAACCAACGCACACTTTTGAAGACCCATGAATGAAATGAAAAAATTGTTCCCGACTTTTCTCAAGTATTGAAAAACCCCACAAGAATAAAATTTTCAACCAGTTAAAAAAGTCTTTTATTTCACAACTTCCAATAAATCATATCATGTTCCAAGTTTCTTAAACAATCACTATATCATATAACAATTACAATTTTCTCTCCTTTAAATGAATTATTTGCTTGAATTCATAATCTCTTCATCTGGGCTTGGAGTGTGTACGCGTGAATTTTGTACCTGATCCGTGTGAATATCGTTCACACGCCTTGAAGTTTAAATCTTTTTGTTCAACAGATAAATAAAAAATGTGATGAAAATGTATGATCATGGTCTATGATGTCTCCAAGACCACAGATAACATTTTACTAATGATTTATGGGCCCCAAATAGCATCTAACCCCAATCAAATTACATTTATCAGTATTGATAATCTAAGTTTAACATATCTAGAGAACATCAGTTTTTTTAAACAAAAATATTTCTCTTCTACAAAGGTGTTAAAAGTTCGAAAAAGTACCTTATCACAATTTTTTTACAGGAGTGTTAAATCAAGATCAAGATAGCAAGCTAAAAGGAGATTTATCAAATGTCGCGTAAGTTTCTACAACTGTCAAGATGCCAAAAAATAATAGCATCACTGCATTTGATCCCTTGTGTATCAACCATCGCTCCACAAACACAAGGCTAAATGTTATCAATGGTTAAGGAACTTTAAGATTAATAATATGTTTTTCAAGTCTTTTGGCATATTTTTCCTACTGGCCTCTCAGAAGATGACAGTTAAAAATTTGAAACCTAGTCCACATATAGCTGAAATAATTTACACTTAACTCTGAAGATGTAAGTCCAATGTTTTTTGTTGATATATGGTAAAGAGTAAAAGGCAGCTACCATGAGAATTCCTTAGAGCATGTTTAAAGCAAATTCTTATGTGCTAATATTTAAAACGAAGGGATGTAAAAGTAACTTAAAAATGCCACACTTTGAAGACTAATGACACTATGATATGAAATATGCTCGAGATATTTCAGTTTCACTAACTTCTTTAACTACAACCCTAACAAGCTTGTTTTTTTCTCTTTCTGAATGGTTACAAGAACATTTATGTTGTTTGTTTCACTCTTATCCCAGAGACTAAAATGAGCTTTCTTATGTTCATTGGCTCAGGATCATTAAACATCAGTAGAAAAATGAATGCATTTACAAACTTCAAATGCGTGATGAGCAAAAGCAGCAGGCTGCCTCACTGTTAGAGAGTAGGGGTTTATGGGAAACCTAATGAAAGTTGTCTCCCTTTTTATTGTTTGCACAAGCACAGTAATAAATGTTAATGAAGAAACATAAGGACGGGAGTTGATGCATTTGGAGCAGGCCGGAATATTGCTAACATGGAAAGCAGTTGTTAGGGTACTCAAACATTACTGGCGGAACAGGATATGTCATATTGGAAGGAAAACTGAACTCTTGAAGAATATTTATTAATGGGAGTGTCAGAATAATGGCAAAGGGACAATACTGAATAATGAATTTATTTGGCCATCACTAAACTGACATGTTCAGAGACACATAAACAAGGGGTAATTACGCCTTCCTCGTAGACCTGTAACAGAAGCAGGGGCTGATTGCTGTGTGCGACTGCCTCTTCCAATACACTTGTGTTGTAAATCCTTGTAATGTCGATTATTATTCTTAATCAAGCAAAACATATGGTCTTTGTTGTGGTATCTCACATCAGTTCCGCTACTGAGTTATGTTTAAACATGTAAAACCATGAATTTCCTGTATTTATTGCTTTGAAACTGCATGTTTGAATGTCGTAAAATACAATAATCAATTTTATTGTCATTAAATTGATTCCCTTCAACTGCAATGTGTTGGTTATGAAACAGTGAGTGAGTGAGTAAGTTGGGTTTAATTCCTCTTTAAACAGTATCTTAGTCACATCACAATGCGGAGAAGTGACGAAGGTGTACATCTTTGTTGACACCAGCAACCAAATAGTCCCGACAGACAGCTGATCGTAATTCACATACTAAAACACTGAATTACAATAAATGTACAGCAAATATCGCTTTGTGGAATTTAGGGGCCCTGGATCACACTAGGGATATGTCTTGGATGTGAACACACATTGAGTGAGCTCTTGCATCACTTGGCTTGAAAGGAAGAACCAACAGCCAGTTGATGGGACCAATATATGCGTCAGAGAAAACAAAAACAGAACCTCCATGTGTCACTGATCAAGCTGCTTTATCCAAAATGGCAAACTTTCAGACACACCATCTTTTAAGAAATGTTCAAGATAATTATAAAAAAGTCAATAAATACTAAAACTGAAAACTGAAATACGTGCATATCACCTATGATCTTATCCCCAGTATCTTCACAGTTTCTAAAAGTCATCAATTTCACGATAAGCTGACACAATAAAACATTCCTTATCCGTGCCCAGCAGCAGATAATAAGGATACTATCGCAAATAGAAAAATTCCATGGAGAATATCTTCACAAAAGGCAAAAGATGTGGATGGTCAGGTCACTTTATACTAAATAGCTTGATAAAAACAAATAACCACTTAAACTTGTCCCCAGGGGACTACATACAATTCAGGCTTGCTAACTCTCCTTCAATGAGAACCTTAAAACAGAATCACTCAGATGAAAGCACAAGGCATTATGCGCTCAGCAGGGATGCTGCTAGGGGCTTTGTTTGTCTTAATTGTTGCTGCCCCCTGTAAACATCCCCCACCTTAATTCTTCCTCCGTATGCATGGTCAGTTAATGGAATAAAGGATTTCATTAATATAAAGAAAATATAAAGTGTCTTGTAACACTTTGTCTAGTTCACACTATACAAATTACAAGTCACAATTTTGGCCATCATTCTAAGACAGTTTTCATGTATATTTATCATACTAACACTGTTATCAAGCTAGTCAAGTTGAATATCCATAGAACCCCCTTGTTCACCAGACCAACTTCTAAATGCCACTTACAGAGGAAAACAAAGACATATGAATTAATTACTTTTATGCCACACAATAAAGACTTCAGTGGATTAAATCAAATCCGGTTTCATTTCCATGTTAAAACCTTATAATAATTGACAATGTATTGAGTGGCAAAGTCCTTCCTGCATTTCAAATAAAAATCCTGTTTGGTAACTATGAGCCTCGAAACACTAAACAAGTCAGTTGGGGACTACAACAGAAGCAGTGTGGAAGATTGATAGCAACTGTCTCCATTCAAGACTAGTGTGTATGAAGACCTATTGTCCAGAAACAATGTCCCATTAGACGCTGACGCCCGAAGGCGCTAACTGTCCATGTTATGCCGTTACCAGCTCAAAACTAAATAAGATGTAATTGTGATGGCGACTTGATGTCTCCGGATACTAGGAGTGGAACACTTATGGAAATTGCGTCTTCCCGACAGTGTCATTACACACAGTTTGTCTTAGATCATCATCTAGTCTTAAGACCATGATGGTTTCATTGGACTTTGTCAGTACCAATTCTCTGGTGCTAAAATTTCATTTCAGTAAATTAAATTGTCTCATTAATGTCATCAAGAAACGAAACAGTTCCAAGATATCACACAGCGACTGGAATGGTTCATTATTCTGTGTTTATAAATGTATCAATACTTCATTTCCTTTTTTGTATTATCTTGATATTTTATTCCACATGTATGAAAACAAGAAATTATTTCTTTCATATAAAGAGACTTTTAGAATGTAAAGATTAAGGCATTCTGTTTTCTCATGTAATAACAGAAAGACATTTGAACACATACAGACATTCCATTTGGTTCAACTTTCCAACATTTAAATAAATATCTAAAATTAGTATAATACTTAAGGTCAATATTAATGTTCCTTTGTTCACAGAAATTCATATTTGGAAAGAAATATTAGGACAATTTTCCCCAACGATCAGGCACTGATTTAATTGTATGACCCAACTGAACTTGTAAAAGTGAACCATTATCAACAATTATCTAGAAACATGTTTGTCACAAAGTGAACGCTTGTCTCATAATTTACAGAAAGCTTCTCAACATGGAGCAGAAATCTATCATCTCATGCATAATAATTCCATTTGCTACCCTATTGTTCATGCAAAGTGCTCATCGCACCACTGACGAAACCTAACGCTTGAAAAGTTTTTCAATTCCACTACAATTAAAAGATCAGAAGTCATTCTCTTTCAACTAATAATAGTTTTAACAAAAATTCCCAGGTTTAAAAATAGACATTTCACTGCCCCCTCCAAATAATTTCAGCCATCTTATCCCAAGATTTCACTTAGTGATCATGAATTAAAAATGGTCTTTTGTCCAGCAGTAAGCACTTAACAGATGCTTGCACAGTTAGAAACTCTTCTATCTTGAGCAGACACATTTTTCAAGACAAAATGAAATGTCTCACTGGGCGGACTCCTAGTGTCAGGTCAGACGTCAATTCTCAATAAATTTTGAAAAAAAAAGCTTTTAATGAAACATCAGAACATCTGTATGAGGTCTGATTGCTTTCATTATCCAATCAGCACATGGTGGCAGCGAAGATCGTAAGCTGTTTGACACGACAACGTCCGGGCCAACAATTCACAGGTACTGCGACTCGGAGATGTTGATGATAAATGACATCATTCAAATTAGCCACAACTTGTAGAAATCAAAGTCCAAGTCTCCAGACACACTGTCAGTACAACCTGTCATTGTGGCTTCTCCTGTTACACAATCACATCCTTTAAAAATCGCAATTTATTTTCTCTAGATTTCAAATGAAAGAACAGATGAACGAAGTGAGTCTGATGAAAGATATTCGACATTCTCCTGAGTACGGTTTCAGCAATATTCCAGCAATATCATGACCAGGGACACTAGAAATGGGCTTCCAACATTACACCCATGTGGGAATCAAACTTCTTTGACATGAAGAGTGAATGCATTAACCACTGGGCCGCCCCACCACACTTCTACATTCTTAATAGAACAAACAGAAGAATGGGGCAGAAGAGATCCCAAGCAACGCATGCTTGCTTAGCAGACGACTATAATGAGGATTGGGTGGTCACTTTATTTACTTGGCTGTGTGTATTAAAATGTACCAAGAAGATGTTGAATGTTGCTCATGCCGTCAATCTTTGGCAGTTGTAGACCAGACTTAATAATTTACAGGCCACCTTGACATAGCTGGAATATCACTGGCTGGAGTAACACACTCAACCAATGGAAATAACTAAGTGCAATATCATTTTCTTCACATTTGCATTGTTATGACTTCAACTATAATATTATGTCTCATGATGTGTTTAAATCAAATGTGTAGGCACAAATTAATAATAGTTAGTGACATTCCTGAGATGGATGTGTTCCTATGCAGATCATGACAGGCTGATAAATCACCTGTCGTCCAATAAGCGAAGTCTCAAAGCACATTTATATACACATCTATCATTCATGTATGTCCCTTCACTTACTGAAGTATCGAGGATGGCGGCAACAAAATGCCTGAAGGTCAAGCATATATATGTCCCTCGAAGTACTGAGGTGAATTTATCAATTGTGTATGTGCCTTTTAACTTCAGTAATTATCAGAGTGACAAGAAAAAGTGTGACTCATCAAGTATCAAGGTGAATCCATTATTCGTGTATGTGCCTTTTAACTGCACCAGATATCACTAAAGGTGACCAGAAGTGGTGCGACTCATGAGTGATAACAGTGTCCTATACTGATCAGTGCATCTATCATTCCTCTAAGTCACTTCATCTGCTGAAGACTCAACCATGACAACCAAAGTGTGACCGTCAAATGTAAATGGTGTCACTAAGAACATAATGGAAGGAATCCCCTTTCACCAGGGAGCGTGGTGACATTGTCTTATGGCATCATCTGTAGTTGGCTCCATGATGGCTAGAGAGGAGGAGCAGACAGATTCCCCCAAGAAGCAGACGTCAAACTTTGATTACAATTCAAGAAGCTCGATCTGTCTGGAGTGAGTGAAACATGGACAACAAGGATAAACAATGGATTATTACAATCTAATATACCTTGTCCTGCAGATTAGGCACAGCCAAAAGATAATTCACTGATTAGATTTTGTGCGTCTGCTTCATGTTTCTGGGCAGTCATTGTAGGCTAAGTGACAGGGATAAATATGGGATCAACTCCAACAAACACATTTGTTTGATGGCTGATTGGTCAAAGGGTCGAAATGATGGGATAATTTTGTTTTCCGTTGTCCCTTGCCGACTCTCTTTGATGCCACCGAAGCTTCAAATTACATGACACTATGGAGTATGTCACATAGATTGCAAGGGTAGATAACTCCATTAATTGACAATACATCACCCCTGCTAATGCTGTCTACTAAATTGATCAAGTCCCCACAAGGGGTCGTAAACAATACTAATAGGCCAAACTCGATTAAGGCTGCAATTTAGGTGTGAGTGTTTCCATGTCCCAAGATCAATAGATCTTATCTACCTACTAGCTATAGTACCTACTGGATCAGCTGTGATACTTTACAGTGAGCACTTACTTAAACGTGAATCATGAGCCATAAAATGGGCCAGCTACACATTTCCAGTCTTAGCAAGTGATCCATACTCCTGTGTAATGAGGCTCTTTTTCTGCCTCTTTACTTTCTACTTGGCCTTTAACACCCAAGGGTCAGAGACTATACTATATTGAGTTGCTTCCCTTAGGTAAGTCAGGATCAGCTGATTGTTGCTTGGAATCTCAGGTTCGACCCAAATAAGAACCTTCTTCTGCCGGCATCATACATATACTAGTGTGTTTCACTGAAATGGTAACCTGTATCACCTTAGGCTTTCTTCAAACATGAAACCTATCTGTCGTGATATAACTGGATGTTGAAACCCAACACACTCCCTTCAACAAATAACCAAAAAATGTGCCTTTTGTCATAAGTTGAAATATGCATACTCTTGAGGGTTTCTTTCTCCAGTTTTTCATGTAATCAGTCATGAGTGTCATGAGCTCGGCTACAGTAATCTAGAAACCATCTATATGCTGTCATTATCTAATCCATAATGTTTCAAGTCAAACATGAATACTTTATGGTATACATATGAGTTTGATCTACTTGTTTAACTAGCCATAAACTCAAGATACTGACTAATCCTTCCATTCATGTTCAGGTTATAAACAATGATGTAACTGTCTCATAGAGCTAATCACTAAGTGTAATTCATCGCAAATGGTGAAAGTTCAAAGTGTTTGGTGGTATAAGATACTGAGTCATAATGGTAGACTAACATCTAGTCTCTGAAATGAACATATCGTACAGAAAAAAACCAGTTGTTCAGTTATCTTAATAAAAATATAATAAAAGGGAGCCTAGTGACTCTCTTCATTTACAGACACTGATACTGTAGTAATCTAGACTTGCCAAACATTATAGACTTGCATGGGCTGTATTTGATCTATATAAGACAGACTATCATAATGGCAGAAACAAGGAAATGTGATGATGTGAGTTGGCAGGTTAGTGAGTGAGTGAGAGTGAAATTTGGTTTTATTTTTTTAACAGTGTTCTAGTTGTATAACAGAATGGCAACTATTAGAGAAGGAAACTTAGTGACACAGGGCATAGATGTTAAGACTTTAGGGACAGACCAAGGCCCACTTGCACAAATCGAACTTAGTGTTAAGACTATCATAAGCCTATGTTTAAGTATGGGCGTTATGATCATCTTAGCGCTAAGATCGCTTTGTGCAAGTGGGACCAAGGATCATAATGGCGATATCACTGCTTGGCAACAAAATGATGCAACTCAACACAAAGGGCCACCTGGGTCCCTGGCAAGACTGGCAGACAAAATTGGCAATGCATAACATATTATAGGTGACATGTATGGCTTTGAACATAGCAGAGAAGAGGGGATATATAGGGGAAAACCTGGATTACTTGACTTTGGCCAGTGGAGAAGAGCATCTGGAGGTGATCCAAAGGAAGGGAGATATCACCTGGCTTTTGGCTACAGGGAAAATAATAGAGGGGGAACTGAAACACGCTGAGAATAGGATGGCTGTAAATGCTGACAGCTATAATGTGGAACATTTCAATATTGTCTCCCAGTTCCATATAAACACCTGCTTTCTGTACTGCAGTGATGGCAGGCCTAGAACTGTCCAAACTCATAGACTTTAACATGGATTTATGACAGTCATAGTGCTAAGATCACTTTGGAAAGCATGGGTCTGAATAAGTGGTTAGACACCTTGGTATTGCCTGACAAAGCTCATCTAGTCATGACCCATCACTGATCACAGTTATAAAGTGAATAATATTATTGATGAGAAACATTACATACAGATTGCTCTTAATGTTTTTTGGGGGGCTTTTATCAAATTCTTTGGCAACAAGCTATCATTTCTTTTGGTTGTTCTTACAAACATAAACTGTTATATTTTTAGTTTTTGGTAGATTGTTTGTTAATATGTGTGATAAGCTTTCTATATTCTCCTTAAGAGCTTCTCAACTGAGTTTGAAGATAAAAGAACAAGATGATATAAAATCACAGAAATGATTGCATATATTTCTGTTTGAAAATGATCCTTCTTATCAGAGTAAATGTTTAAAACAAAAATCAAAGAAAATCGTCTAACCTTCTGAAATCCAAACCAAGATTGTAGGAGCCACACACACCAGTGTAAATATTTCTTTCTTATCTGCCACTCAAATGATGCAGGTATAAGTATTGTTTAACAGTATATATCCTCTTTTTTATCATTGAGTGCATAACAGCAATCAATTCTTGTTTGAATTTGTATAATATCACACAGCGGCGGTTGGATTCAGGAAACTATTTAAATGATCCATATCATTTTCTTGAAATAGTAGGCAAGCAGTTATCGTTGTAACCTAGGTACTTAACATTTCTATCATCATTATACACATAACCCTCATGCCGGCATGGCAACACTGCTAAAACTCAGGTCTAATGCTCTAATTTTTTTGTCTAAAGATTTGCCCTTTTGAAGTCTTAGGAATTTCTATTTTTAAGCCTCTAAAAAGTTATCAACTCATTTTTTAAATAATCTGAGTTACCGATAATATGTATTGCATTGTTTGTGTATATATGTTAATTCTTTAGTTCTTAATAGTTTTGTCAGTTTAAAACACAAAACACTCATAACAAAGTTGCACTTTTTGAACTGGTAACTGGTAATTTTAAAGTTTTCGACAGCATTTCTCGCCTGTTCTCTGAATTTCTCTGAAAATACTTCAGTAGCTTATACTGACATTTTTCTCTTCTACATCCCAGCCAACCCCAGGGCATTCAGGAGGATCAGACATATCGTGCTTATTTCCGTGCTGATTGCGCATGTTTTATCACAAGCCTAAAAGCCTCCAGCTGCCAGTGTGGGTGCAGTGATTGAGTCCCCAGGAATACATGCATTTGTCATTTCCTTCAATTACATCTTAAATCAGAGATAATCGAACAGAAAGGACAAAAACATTAACCATTTGAATGATAAAAATTCAAATTTTGGAAAAGGTCTTCAAGCTAACAGGAGGTCAAAATTCAACATTTCAGTAACCCAATTGTATCAGTTTTCCATAGTTGTATCATGAAGATTTTTAAACAAATACTTAAATAAAGGTTAACAACTCTTCCAGTAGTTAGCAAGGCAGAATGGAGGACATACAATATCCCTAGCTTGGAGATGGTCCTGTTTGATGTAGTTTCACCAGGGAATACATAGAGTTAATGGGCATGAACTTACAATTTCAATTCCATCAGTTCGACTGAACCATGTTCAACCTATCAGCATGCATTTACAAAAGGTATCATTCAGAACTCACAAAAAAGCTCAAGGGACGTTGCGTAACAAGCAACTAGCCAATGCTGTAACTGTTGTGTTTAATGACTTTAAACGTCTATGGCTGATCAAGGCCAAGATTGTCCCACGAGGAAAAAAATCTCTGTAAATGACAATCAGTTCTTTCGGGAAATTGCTCAAAGCATAATCAAATCTTCTAAATCATTTGTTCCAATAAACAAAATCCTCATGTTTTCATCAGGATGACATAGCATTGTCATTTGTATCTTGGCAGTTCAATATTCCTTTTGTTCCTCTCGCCTATGTTAGATGATCAATAACATGGTGCTATTTCCGTTGAGTGGGAACAGAAAAGAAATATATTTAACTATTCTTAGGTAGGTATTTCCAGAACTAAGATTGTTTGTGGTGAGTGGGTTTTATTCTGCTTTCAGCAAAATCATGGGGGACACCAAAAATCAGCTTCACACATTGTACTCATGTGGAGAATCAACCAAGGCTTCTGCAGTCGGAGCAAACACCTTAACCACTAGGCTTTCCCACTGCTCCAGTGAAGAGATTGTAACAGGTATCAGAGCTAGTACTGGATTATGGGACAAGGTATTCCGTGAACCTACCCTCAGCTGTCTGTAGTGATACCAGCTCGCTGTATGGACTTTCCCCAGCATGGTTGTGGGCCTTCACCCGGGCATTGTAAATACTGTGAAAATGTAGTCCGTCCACGGTGCAAATCATCTCCCGCCCCACATACACCACCTGCAACAAAGAAATACTTATTAAACATACACTTGATAAAATGCTACTGTAGAGAAGTTATAAGGTGGACCTTTTAAGTAATAAAAGTACTGAGAAGGTGCACTTTCTCCACCTATATCAATTTCTGCATCCTTGTTTGGAAAATAGTCCAAATTTATTTGTTGGAGCTAATATGAACTCACAAAGGTTTTAGAATGTTCGAATTCACAATGAAAGATGGTAAGGAGGTTCTGTAGCTCACCTGCCATATTCATATTTTCTACCAGCATTTGGACCACCTAAAATTTACAATTACTGGTTCTGAGTCTTGTTCCACAAAGTGATCTTAGCACAAAGACTGTTGTAAGTCAGTGTCAATGTATGGGAGATACCATTATCTTAGCGGTGAGACTGTGAGACAGAATATTGATCAAATTTTTCTGGCATCTTGTCAGTCTTGTGGTCTTGTGGTCGAACCTCATGTATCAAACACTGATGATGTTTAAGTTTAACATGGATACCAAAGTCAGACACAGTATATGGAATCCAAGCGGACCAGTGCTTGTCTTACTCCCTTAGTCCCCAGCCCTAGACAGGGTAACAACAAGTACCATCTTTTAACACCTTTAGGTTTGATGCGATTGTGGATCGGACTGCCTAGCTTCTGCTCTCTGAGCATACACTCCACTAGGCTATAAAACACATCTTTCCATGATCAGGTACCCTAATTTCTTGGCTCTTCTATATTATATATCCAAACAATGTAATTGTTGAGGCTGTGCTGCTGCTCTTGTAATCAAAGCATTCACCTGGTAATTTACATCCATAACCTGCAGCAGCAGCATCCATTCCCACATTATTTTTTTGCAGACCCAGCACAATAAACAGAACAATTAAACTCTGACTATACCAGAACATCTCCAATCAGGTAGCGCATCAAACAGGAGTTAAGCTATTCTTGGTGTAATCAGACACATGTGCATGGTTGTCTTTGTCCAAGTCAAATTAAATGTTAATTCAGATTTTTGACACCCTGCACAGACTATCTCCTCTTACTGTTGTACACTTCCTGTATATTAAAACAAAGAGAGATAATGCCATATTAACAATGTTTCAGTGTTATCACAACGTCTCAAGTAACTTCTCAAAACCAAAGCATGTCTGCGTTGCTTTGCTTATCTCCCTTTGCATTTCCTGGATCTTTAACAATGGATGACTCAAACGGTACATTCTTCCTCCCTTGATTCTACATTCTCCTCACTGCATATCATCTGAGATTAATGTGTCTGAGAAATTATTCGTTTGCTTATTAGTGATAAGATGTTTCCGGTTTCATGAATGCTAAATGTGAAGAGGACAATGAGAACATAACTCAATATCCATAAATGTCAAAGATGCATCATTTCAAAACTTGTCAGTATAGGTATATAACTGAAAGAGCCATCTTGAAATATTCAACATTTAAATTTGGTTGGGAAACTGGAGACAGAAATGTTAGATCAGCCATCAACAAACATCAATGAAGCTTCATGATTAGTCCACAGGCTATAAAAGAACTTGTATCAGTGACAAGTATCTACATTCATGGAGTTGAGTTTTACAAATTGTAAGAGACTGATATAGCATGACAGACTAACTTCAAACAATTAATAACATTTGTGTAAAAAAGCACCTTCAAAATCACCAAAAGCATCAAAGCGTCCATGTAAAAATGAAAGTGTTTGTAAGATGAGTATTTATGCAGACAGATGCATCTCACTTTCCAGGGCAGTGGCACCGGTTCTCATCTAAAAAGTCTGAAGAAAGTTGATTCTGAAAATACCTGGCAGGTAACCTGTAACTAATATTAGAAATGTCAGTTTACAAATTAATGTCTGTCAAACTGAATCATAGATTTCATCTGGATATGATTCATACTCTCTTTTATTCAGCTTGGAACTCTTCAACTGCCATAAACTTAGCCAAGCAACAAGAATCTAAAACTATAAAATTAGAAGTATATATCCTGAAAGGTTAATGACATTCATCACATCCAAAAGTAACACTTCACAGCTTTCAAATTTCACCTAAGCATCATGGCCAAGCTATAAGTAAGAATGTTGGTTGTGTTGTGAGGATGACAGTGTCTGAGGGGTTCACTGACTGACTGACTGACTGATTATTTTTTTATGCCGCTGTTAACAATATTGCAGCAACATCATGGTGGGGGACACCAGAAATGGGCTTCATACTTTGTACCCATGTGGGGAATCGAACCCGGGTCTTTGTTGTGACAAGCGAACACTTAAACCACTAGGCTACCCCACCGCCCATTTTGTAATGAGCGCGTACCCACAATTCATACAGAATGCTCACCATAACTTTTCAATAGCACATTTTTGTACAGAATAATAACTTTTTCCAAGGCATGTTCACAAAGAATGGTCATGATTATTTCAGGAATGGCATGTTCTATTCAATGGAGGTATAGACGTAGAAACCAGAGTGTTCAATATATTAAACCAGGTAAATTTATGCACAGTGGGGACACTTCCTCAATCGCAAAACAAATTAATGTCAGTTCTTACAAATAAATAAGTCAACATTAGTAACTTCAGACCGCCTATTTAATCATTAACACAAAAAACTTAGAAATCAGTGACATCATTCAGCACAACAATGCAAAACAAGCAACACCCACACTAATATCAGCCAATCAGGAAACCGTAGCCCACTAGTGGGCTTAACCTATTTGTTTTAGGTTTATGGGATCATTGACACTTAAAAATTGTTTCTTAAGCCTATCAAATACCATGGAATCACTTGCAATTTATGTAATACACGCCTCAACTTTACACAAAAAAAGTTTGTACAAAATGGTTGCCATAACTTGTTCCATGTCAGCTACAGATTAGTCCTCCCATATAGCTTATTCAATAGCATATATTCCTACAGACTGGTCCCAATAGCTGATTCAATAGCACATATTCCTACAGACTGGTCCTACTGTTACAATAGTATATATTCCTACAGACTGGTCCCAATAGCTTATTCAATATCATATATTCCTACAGACTGGTCCCAATAGCTTATTCAATATCATATATTCCTACAGACTGGTCCTACTGTTACAATATCAAATATTCCTACAGACTGGTCCTACAGTTTCAATAGCATATATTCCAACAGAATGGTCCCACAAGCTGTTTCAGTATCATATATTCCTACAGAAAGATACCCAAAAAGGTCTTAATAATATGGTAAAAAAGTTCATAAAGAATGATATCTTTTTCAATGCACATTCCTACAGAACTGTCAGTGTAACATTTAATTCCAACTGCATGTTCGCATAGATTGGTCATCACAACTTTCTAATGGAATGGACCGAGCTAGAATCTGACATAAAAAACAGAAACACCAGAACAATATGTTTACCAAATCATTATCAACCTGGCAATCAATATACCATGCAAGCTTTTGTCATCCCAGTGTGATATCCAGAGTTTAAATAGGGATTTAACAAAACAACCTCTGCAAATTGGATAGAGAGAAAAGAGTAATTACAACCTATTGACCTCCACCTGCTCATTCCCACCATCAGAACTCTTGGGGTCGTGACCATCTACTCTGATCAATCGAAATTACACTCTTTAAAACTTGTGTTTTAATCACCTGTACATTGAGTGTGTTTGTATTAACGAAGGCTGAAATATGGTGCCATGATGCCCCATTTCTTGCCTGGACTGATGACACTTGCACTGGATGACCCTAATTGGTGCCAGATCTGACTAAGGGTCTTAAATACACTGAGTGACCCTCTAAATTCTTAACAATTTAATTTCAAGGTCTGTTTTTCTCAGCAATGTCAGACTCGATTAGATTTGACAGTGTCAAAGAAAAGATTTCAACCATCATTACAGCATTAATGTTTCACATTGTTTAGTTGTAGAAATAGTTTGTCAAGTCTATAGACTTGCAATTATTTGCATATAAATAAAGATTATGGTAAGTGATCTCTCTTTTGGGTAGAAATTGATTGACAAATTGTTGTTTTAGTGTCACTATCAACAACAGTGTAAAACAATTTCTAATAAAAATATACTTTAATGACTGCTTGGCAGCTAAACCCCACCTTGAAATAACATCTGATGACCACAAACAATACTTTAATAATGGACAATGAAATAAATTCAAATGGACGGCAAAAATCAATGAAAATAATTCTGGAAAAACAGGGTGGAATTGTTAAGCCATGAACAATGGAAAAAATCCCCACAAAGTTCTTTGTTTTCCGGATTTGCCCAAAAAATTACTTCTTTGAACAATATTCCTCAACTGGAAGAAATTCTACATTGAGACTCAGACCTAATATTCTCTGAACTTGTTAAGTCGCTTGTCTTTGTCCACGACCCGAGACAATATGCAAATTAAAGTGGACTGACAAGACCACGCACTCAGACTACAGTTTTGTCCCATCAATGCCACTTCGGCACCTGATTGAGAGTTATTCGCTCATTCAAAATTTTAATTATTCACATGATTATTGGATAAAGCCTGATGACAAGTTTAATGTAGAATTTTTAAATCATAATTTGCCTGTGTCAGCTGTCATAACTCATCCTTTTGATTAAGAAGAAATATTGAGATTACAATCTGATCTGATGCACACACAAAAATAGATAAAAGAATTTTATCTGAATGTTATGATAACGCCAACAACTGACATCCCGAAATGTCAAACTGATAAAACTGAAACTAGGATAATAATTTGAAATTAAAATGAACTGCTTGTACAATGTTTTCATATAACTACCTCCATGTGTTTTCATTCAACCAAATGTACGTATATGGAGTTGAATCACCCATGCAAACAACATTCCTTAATTTGGAGTTGGACCTAATGTTAAATCAAACGTAACAGTGCACATAAAATGGATAGAGTAGGATCCCATGTCTTCCACTATATTGTCTTTTCCTTGTTATAAACAAAAAGGGGTGCTACCCATTTCATCATAAAATTAAAAGGTCACAGGGCCCTTAATAAATTCCTTTTAATGAGTCGTTTTTGGTATCAATTAGATTCTTTGTCCCTCATGGCTGAGCAAGGCCTGTCAATTATAAAACCCTTGGTGCTCTGAAACTTAATTCTAATTTATGCACTATGTGATAGCCTGTCACTTATACAATGAATGATGCAAAACGTTGTCCCAAAGAGTTCTTTAGTAACACCAGAGATAAAGAGTTATAGATTACTGAAACATAACAGACAGTACATGGTAGTGGACCTCACCTTCACTGAGGTACTCTATGTATATCATGAAACAAAAGATGACAGCCACATAAAGTTATCCATCTACTTACATCTGGTCATATAAATACTGAGACGGAGGAAGCAGAGA
Organism: Haliotis cracherodii; assembly: GCF_022045235.1. NCBI lineage: Eukaryota > Metazoa > Mollusca > Gastropoda > Lepetellida > Haliotidae > Haliotis > Haliotis cracherodii. The sequence continues at coordinate 31,198,715 of NW_027266308.1, forward strand.
CAAAACCTCAGGCGGTGTACAATGGAGTGAGTGAGTGGATATATTTTGTAATACAATCTGCACTATTCAAGCCATGGCATCCTATCAAAAATGATGCATAAGCTTGAAGACTTTGAGAGTAAACTTGTACACGCAGGATATGTTTTCAAATAATTCATATTTAAACCAACTTTTCAAGCAAACCTGGATCAATAAATGATTATGTGAAATTCTTTTATAAGTTCTATAAGACATTCTATGTGTAATTTTTTTGAATGATATTAAATAATACTTGGCAAATGTGGTTAACATAGCAGTAACACAACACTCCTTCCATCATCTTCCTTATCAAACAGTGACAAATTCTAGCTTAACTTTTTCAAGAGCAAAAAAACATCAGATCATTCAGTCTAAAATGTCCAAATTTATGACAACTTCTCAGAGATAGCATCAGCATAATGGGGAAAGGTAAGGAAATCTGTGCCTGGAGATGGACCACCAGTGATTTCTTATCACATGTGTGATAGTACTGACTTTAGCAGTCACAAAAGTCTGCCTTGTGCCACTGTAAGGAGGCTCCGGTCAACTCCATCACAGCACTCAACCTAAACGCACCCATACTTCTTATCCTCAGCGGCCTGACATTTATTCCTCTGTCTATTGCTGAAGGTGCACAGAAAGATATGATGCAATATATTTTGAAGAAAAAAAATGTTACAAGGTTCGGAAAAGCTATTTCTTGGTATGGATCATTTCATTTAATCTTTATTTTTTAAGAGTATGAAATTTTATTGTAAGCTTGTATATTTTATGTTGTTTCAGTATAGTAGGTGCCCATTAATGAAATTCAAATAACATACATAAAATATAGAGTTTTATCTTATTTCTTGGTAATATTCTTCATATATTCTTCATAATAAATCAACATCATTCCGAATGTTGAAACATACTTTTTTCTGTGTCTTCATCAATGTCTCTTTACCCTTGAGGGAGCTAAAGATGACTTTATCAGCGAATAAAAACTCAAATCAATCAATTTCCAAATCAAGCATTCAAGATTTGCCAACTTTTTATGCAACTGAATTGGAATAAATGTTCTTTGGACCCATTTATTAAGGATAATTTTTTTATATGCATTAAAGAAGTTCAAAATTTTTGAATCAAGTGAAAATGTAGTGAAATAGAAATTGCAGGGAGTTTTGTCTTATGCAGTTTGGTACCCTTGAGATTAGATTACAAGGAATATCAGTAATGGAAACTCAGTTTCAACCCAGTGACCAAGCAGTCAAAATGAAGAAAGTTGCTTTGAAAGTGGACCCTTGTTGATACAATGTATTTGGGATAATGCACTGGTTTTGATATCTTAGCCTTATTGAATGCATTTCTGAGTGAACAACTGCTTTGGTCAATATAACATTGAGGAAAATGTTGAACTGAAAATCTCGTTCAGTGTGGTGGCCATTTTGGTACACTGTTTGTAACAAGAATGACAGAATCAGGGACTACAGTAATGTCGCTTTGTCAGCCAGGGGTGATGAATGGTTCCTTGCTGCATGGACTGTGACTGCAGACAACATCTTCTCCACGTGTCATCGTCAGTCACATCTTAAACAGGCTGCTGTACGAACTCCTTCTTTAGATGGTCTCTAGCAAACAGGGCACACCACAAAGAACATTATCTACAAAATTCAGTTATATTATTTATGCTCAATTCATTAGAACTTATGCTTCACTATGAAGGGATTACGTGTTTAGTTTCTCCTGTAGAATTCTTTACTGTACTTGATGAATTGTGTTTTTGTCTAGTTGTTTTAACTGTTATGAAAATGAATACCCCTGTAGATTTAATTGTTTGTCTGAAAATTCTAAAACATTTGTGACATGAAAAAAATTAACCCACTCTAAATTTCATTCAAATTAAGTCAAAGGATGTAATTCATTTAGAATAAATGAAACTAACACCTTTGTCTTTTCTCAAGTTTTGTGCCAGAAAAACATGGCAAGCAACATTCAGGGGCTAAAACTCAGTGATCAGCATCATTTGCCAAGACAGCATTCATGCGCTTAAAAGGACAACTTTTTCAAGATTTAATTTACTTTTTTTAACTGAGAAATGCTTGAAGGAGTTTACAAGCTCTTATGCCAGCTCCAACCACTCATCATAACATTTGATGGCATACAACCCCGCACTGTTGCATTATGGGATGCACCTGATACTAAAACAGCTTCCATTTAAAAACAGCTTTAACAATTATCATACAAGTTTTGAGTCATGACATTAATTCGCATCCTGCACAAAGATCCATCATTTCAGAAAACAACTTTTTTTAATGTCAGAGATCAGAGAATGGGCAGATTTATCAGTTTCATGGATTTCTCTAAGGGACGTTTGTCATTTTTTATCACAACAACAGATATGATCGGGATGTAAACGCAGGAGATAGCTGTAATCCATGAGGTGCACTTTCCCCACCACCATGTTGAAAGAGGCACAAACGCCGGTTATTGGTATCGAAGGATTACACAACACTGATTGATAGGGGTGTCCCAGCAGCCTCCAGTATCTGTGTCTGCCGTGGTAATCCCCCGACACCGACGGGGTCGTACACAGCACATGTCTCGCTAAAGACAAGTCACATGATCACTTCAAGCAATTGTTCTTTTTCTCATCCCGATTGTTGTTTCACATTTATCATTCTTTCTTCATTACCTCTTTTTGATTAATTTGTTGGAATTTGCATTAATAATCTCACAAATTAACAATGGGAGCTGGTAATTATTTTACATGGTACTTTCTATATATTGACTTCAGTGTGGTGGTGGGAAATATTTGTCTTTGTTTTTGCTGGGATATGATGCAGAAATATTTACATGAATATACAGAGTGAGTGATATTGCGGCTGATTCAGGTACATGGCAATATTCTAGAAATACCACAGCAACCTCCTGAATTCAGACCAGGTGCAGGCAACCTCATTCTAACTCACCTTATGACATAGTAGAGTGGTATCCAAACATAGTTACATAGCATAAATCAGAGTATTCTGATATTTACCAAGGCATGACAATCTCATGGCACAGCCAAGTGACAATCTCATGGCACAGCCACGTGACAATCTCATGGCACAGCCAAGTGACAATCTCATGGCACAGCCAAGTGACAATCTCATGGCACAGCCAAGTGACAGTCTCAAGGCACAGCCAAGTGACAATCTCATGGCACAGCCAAGTGACAATCTCATGGCACATCCAAGTGACAATCTCATGGCACAGCCAGGTGACAATCTCATGGCAAAGCTCTGTGACAATCTCATGACCCAGCTAAATGTCCTGATTACTCGTTTCTCTATATTTGTTCCTGCAGCCATCAGCTATTCAAGATAATCAACGTACTGCACAAACAAACACCTGCACAGAGGCAGTCACTTCCTCAGCCATAGCCAGCGACCAGGGATCTAACTTCTTAAAAAAATGTGTTAATTTGAAGAAATACAATTAAGTCTGCAGGCAGGAACAGCCCCTATATAATGAAGGAGAATGATTACATTAGGTCATGTGGTGGGCTGTGTAGACAAAGTGGTTGGAGGACGATAATGAGAAGAGTCACCAATGATTAGAGTGGGAGGGGATTGTGATGGAGGATAGTGGGGGGAGGATTGTAATGGAGGATAGTGGGGGGAGGATTGTGATGGAGGATAGTGTGGGGGAGGATTGTGGATGAAGTGGATAGAGGGTTTATTGTAGGAAACGTCACCATCAGAATGGAAGGTGATTGGGTGATTGTCATGAAGGATTGTGATGGAGTATTGAGGGGGAGGATTGTGGATGAAGTGGATAGAGGGTTACTGTAGAAAACGTCACCATCAGGACAGGAGGTGATTGGGTGATTGTTGTGGAGGATTGTGATGGAGGATTGTGGATGAAGTGAAACAGAAGGTTTACTGTAGGAAAAGTAGCCATCAGAGAGGGGGGTGATTGGGTAATTGTGATAAGCGGAGCGTGGCTGGAAGGTTTACAGTTGGAAAAGCCACCATCAGAGTGGGAGGTGATTGGGTAATTGTGATAAGCGTGGCGTGGCTGGAAGGTTTACAGTAGGAAAAGCCACCATCAGAGTAGGTGTTAATTGTGAGTGGGTGAAGTTGTGTCCATCACATTGTCAGTAGTGTGAAAGGTTAATTGTACTTCAACATAAACATTGATTTCTGACTCTATGAAAACATGTATTTTGCCTTTTTATGATATTTAGTGTATAACAATTAGCACAAGGCAATCAAGGCACTGCATTTGCCAGAGCTGTGATGCCTGCACTCTACCACCCTGAATAGCTGAGTACAAGATCAACAGTTTCTATAGGCAAACACTTTTTTTCTGTGACACATTAATTGAGATGGCTCTACCACCATCAAAGATGAATCCTGGAAGTGTGAGTTGGTATAGTACCACTTGCTGTTTCTTCATCAATTATTTATAGTCCACCAATGACCCCAGAAGGGGGTCTGTTCATCTCACACTTGTAGGACATCCACTCATTGACATCAACATCGTGTTTTGCATATCCATAATTAGGGACATTTCTCCTCACCTTCCTGCCCTTAACTGGGATAAATATTTTAGTAGTGTTTTCACAGAAGTCGGTGATTCATTCATGCTGGTAATGTCATTACAGAACTACAGTTATTTGTACAGATCCATAGGTCTTCTGTATGCTCTTTCAATATTTCCATTCACACAGCATTGCTATGATTGTTTTTGCAATATGTTGAATATTTGAACCTCCATTCCTTGAATATCTTACGATTATTAAAAATACCAGATTAAACATCACAAAGTACTGTTCCTCCATTCATCTTTCAATAGACTTGTTACTAACTCCATAATCTCTTTACTGTGAGGGATGGTGGCTTAGACTAGTGGTGGAAGCAATTGCTCACCATGCTGAAGGCCCATGTTCAGTTCTCTACATGGGTACAGAGTGTGAAGCCCATTTCTGGTGCCCCTCATGTTAATGTTAACTGGAATATTGCTAAAAGTGGCATAAAAGCCGACTCACTTACTCCTTTACAGCGTGACACAAAGTATTACCAAAGGGACAGAACAATCTGGATCCTACCATGGCACTTGAGCATCACCACCACATCTTTACAATAATAAAGTTTTACTTTATCTACTTCTACAGCAGATGTAGGCACAATATAGGCCAGCTATCCACCATACCTCACACAACACAGGCCAGCTATCCACTCTACCTTATACAATATAGGCCAGCTATCCGTCCTACCTCACACAACACAGGCCCGCTATCCGCCCTACCTTACACGATATAGGCCAGCTATCCGCCCTACCTCACACAACATAGGCCAGCTACCCAGTCTACCTTATACAATATAGGCCAAATATCCACCATACCTCATACAACACAGGCCAGCTATACACTCTACCTTATACAATATAGGCCGGCTATCCGCCCTACCTCACACAACACAGGCCAGCTATCCACTCTACCTTATACAACATAGGCCAGCTACACACTCTACCTTATACAATATAGGCCCGCTATCCGCCCTACCTCACACAACACAGGAAGGTGTTTTCCTTTCTATAAAACTATGTCCTGCTACTGTTTGTTGTATAGGAGTCTCTGTGAAGACTACTGCTATCATGTCCTGCTACTGATCTAGAGTTCATCCAGTCATGCTCACGTTTTTATCAAAACTTCCAAACATCCCAAAATTGTATTAATGGTTCAGCTACTTATTGATTTCCAACCTTAAATTATATTATCTGGCACAAAACCTGAATTTTCACACATAATTACGTACACTTTTAGAAGATTAGATTTCCCATTTGTTTCCTCTTACAAGTAAGTTCCCTGAAGATCTACAAATAAAGATTTCTATATGCCAAAGCTATCGACACAAAACAAAATCTATTCATGATGAACATCACATGTTGACATGTCTAAAGAGAAAGCACAGAAGTGAGTGTGTGAGTGAGTGAGTGTTGTAAAATGAGGTGACTCTTAGACAAGAGATTTTTTTACATTTTTTTCAATTTACCCAGCAATAATTAGGTTCCTGGTAGGCTGAGGTTGTAATGTGAATGATACAATATAAGTACCAAACAGGCAACATGGGCTGCATAATCCCCATGGAGCTGAGAATGCAAAAATCCTTTGACAAAGCTAGTGCTATGTCTGAGTGAAATCTGGTGCAATGACCAGGGTAGATATATGTCTGTGTGGCATCTGGTGCTATATAAGTGTATTATTAATAATTATTGTGGGCATCGTTCCCTTATGTAGCATAATATTTAAGATTACAAACGTCTTGTTTGTTTCAGCCTTTGATCCCATTTAAGCAGACCACAATGACTGCGTGTATGATACTTCAGTTGAGTTCAACAGCATTAACTCAATTAACATAGCAACATGAGACTAGGAATCATCATAACAATACAAAAGCACCATATCCAAAAGAATCCTCATACTTTCACTTAACTGCTATAAAGATATGAAACTATGAAACTCACCCGAAAATCTCCACCATTTCCGTCATCTAATTCTAGAGTATAGGCCTCTACGACACTGCTTGGATACGGTTGCCAAGCGATGGTGACACTGTTGTTCTCTGCACTGCATTCTTCTGGGATGATGAAAGGCTGACCTGGTGCTGTGGGAGAGACAGCAGTAGAACATATCATCATCTGACATCATAGGATGAAAATGTTGGCCATTAATCCCAAATAATTCTTATTGCATCAATCTATTGTTCTAACCATGTATTATTTCCCATGAACAATTTCATCCAAATAGCTGGAACCCACTACCAACATAAGATATTCCATTGCAACTGCCATTCTCCAAGTGATTTGTTCCCCAAGTGCATCCAGTTTTGTACCACATGTGGAACTGGAACTGCACATACAACTGCCTGTTTCATTTGACACAGGTGTAGTTGGTTGTGTTTGTGCATTGGCTTCTTGTCAAGGATGAATTATTTATGTCCAAGAAAGACCTCAAAAGTGGGTATTCATGAAAATAGAGCACTCCAGCACTTTGTGCCCTTGTGTATTATTTTTCATGAATACACACTTTTTTGTTCTTTCTTCATGATTTAAATTGCAGCACTGGGAGCATGCAAACAAATTTTACTGTCAATGCCAAGTTTCTTAAATCAATCGCTAAATTTAGTTTCAAACAAGGAAAATCCGATCCATACTTAATAAACGACTTCCCACATTATTTATGTTTTCTTTGCTGCTTGTACAGTGGTCACAATGGGATGTGCATGTTTGGAGCCCAAAAGCATGACAAAGTCTCCAGGATTCACAAATGGAAAGACCCCTTGGTAATCCCTGGTTGTAGAACATCAAACGTGGCTATTTGAACATCATAACAATTTAATTCTAAAACAAATGGCAAACCATCTTGATTTTACAAAACTGCACAAGCCCCACTTCTTAAATACATATTCCATTTCTGTTATGGTTTTTATTATGCTATATAACTCGTTAATCATATTCATAGCCTACCCACATGTGTGCAATTATTATTCATAAGCTTTACAAACTAAGACCATGTGAACATCAACATGTTACATTAGCATCTACTGCAGAGAAAATCAAAACCAAACTTAACATAAATTTTCAATTATTTCAACAGATTTTTAAACACCTACATAATGGCTTAGTAAGCATGTGTTAACAGGAAGTAATTTGCCTGATTGACTGCAAGTGTTGTGCTAAACAGTTCTACACTTGACCTTCAAATACAGGCATGGAACCTATACTCTCAACATTGATACAGGCCACATGGCTCCTGCTTGGATTAAACCTGATCATGAAATATCAGATATACCCCCTGCACTTTGTGATCCCACAGAATTTACTTGTGAAAATTTAAGGCTGCAAGATCTGTTTTGAATCTGAGACCACCTGTGGGCATAATGTCTGCATCACTTTGTAACAGTTGCCCTATCATATGACTTTGTTGATGAGGTTAAAACGGTTTAACCAACTCCAGACAGGGAAACATACAAATCGCTTTTAAACTATCTGGAGAGTAACTAATCTTAGATTTGATGTCAAACCTGAAACAGTTTCAATATTTCATAGAAATAATTGCTTTTTCAGATATGACTTGTTTCACTTTCATTATCATTTGATCACTTGTTTGAGCCTGGTTTCAACACTTTGATCATTAATGGTTGATACATGGCTGGAGCTGTCATCCATCAGGAACAATGCTAAAACCAAGCTAAACAGCCTTGATAGTAAAAGTATTTGAATTTATGTTGATGTTGGTCAATATTTGACCATCTCTTCAGATCAGTTGAAGCTATTTCTGACAGATGAGAAAAAGTGGTTGTTACTGAAGAAGAATAGATTTAACTGTCAAGTGTTTCACAATTGTTTCGAAATTAAATGTCACAAGGTTTTAAAGAATTGTATCAAAACATGTTTTGATGACTGTACGTCTAGTCTTGTGACCTTCCAGAAAGGATCACCGTCTCCAAACCTGTCATGTTGACATTTCCAGTAAACTATTTGATCTATGTCATGCAGACATGACAAAACCTATGTCCTTCCTTCCTATGTCCTCATAGCAAGATCTCAACTTTGCATTGTCTCTAATTGGGGGGAGATAGGATCTCACGTTCGAATGTTCGATTGTGTTTGACTTGCTCAAGCTATGTTATCGATCTCCTATACAACTGGTACAGCTGCCCTGTGGCTATACCACTCTGATACACTGCTCTGCCTATAGCTGTACACTTCTACATCCAAGAGGCATGAAAGCCAATTCCATAACAGTTGCTGCATTCAATGACATACTACTCATAATTGGCAATTATTTGAATTTTATCCATATCTTTAACAAGATTATCTCAGTATAATAGCTATCCTGTTGTCCAGGGCAAAGGGATGTCCTTGTAGGTGGATGGGACTTCGTTACTGCCTGGTGTTCAGGCTGATGAAGAAGTGGGCCCTGAATGAGGATAACCTGTATTGTACATGTAATAATGTAACGGTGGAATCTTGGAACATCACTGTCAGCAGGGCATATTTTTTGTTGTAAAAATGTCTTCATTAGACCTGGCCAGAAGTATATAGTTTAGACACTGAGGGTTTCACTTCCTATCTCGAGGTGGTTCAGCAAAAGATGTTGTTACCAAGATGCTCAGAGCGCAAGGACATTTTAAAATAACATTCATATCTACAGGATCATTATTAGACACTAAGCCATCACATTTGTAAACTACAATGGCATCACTAACAGATGGGAGTTTTCAGAGTGAGTGAGTGAGTGAGTGAGTGAGTGAGTGAGTTGGGTTTAATGCTACTTTGAATAATATTTCAGTATTATCATATTGTGTTAGATAATAAGGGAGGAAAACCTAAAGCAATACTGATATTAGAAGTTTACCACTTCATAAAAGTACTGGGACATTGGAGTAGCCTAGTGGATAAAGGTCTGGGTTCGTTTCCCCACATGGGTACACTGGATGAAGCCCATTACTGGGTACCCTGCCGTGATACTGCTGGAAAATTGCTAAAAGCAGCATAAAACCACTCACTCACTCGCTAACTCATCTCACTAACACACTGAAGTTGAAGCTAGTTGATGACTAAATACTCTCATAAAATTTCACTACAAATATGCGCCTCATCAACCAGAAAATCAAAATTGGATAAAATTACTTGTCAATCAATCAGCTATATCTACATTAGCTATATAGAATTCTACCATTAAATAAATATGCTAACTTGATATGAACATTTCAGTGTGTTAGTTTTAGCATCGTTTCAGACATAGGTCCAATCCTAATACTAAATTCATCTATATTTACAAACCTAACAGATCGATCAACCCGCAGAGCAGAATATTCAATTGCATTAGTCAAATCCCCAGCTAGTCAAAGCTCAGAGTTGACAGAGTGTCACTGATTTTCCAAACAAATTTCTCCACATTCAATTTCTGTCATTTCTTCTTTTCCTTTTCTCAAACAATATTGACCTTGCTTAGATTTGGCCAGTAACTTAGGCACTCTTCCCCTGGTAGAATAAGTCAATAGTGTTTAAAAGCAATTTCTATGTTATTTCCTCAGCTGACAAGTCCAGATTGGTGGTGGTGTTGAGGCTGGGTGAAAGCTGTTTTAAATGCAACATTGCTCTATACCCTTCAGCCAACATTACCACAGCTTGTGGCAGTTAGGAATCATTTTTTCCTTACTTCAGAGCAGCTGAATGAGTTTGACATTTGTGGTGATTCTTAGGTGAGATACATTTAAAACTAGTATCAGTTTTACCATTCAAAGGAACAACTTTTCTTCTCATTACGAGAAATGGATCTGATTTTATACCTTAATTCCATCTTTTCAGTCATTTTGCACCGTATCATTTATGTTCATCTAGTTTGTGTTTCAGAGAGAGAGATTTTTATATTCTCGAGAGAATTCTTTGAGAACCGCTTGTCTTGCCTTTCATTTTGAACACTGAATATAAATGAGAAACTTACAGACATCGGCTCTCAGAAATGTTATCACATGAAACAAGTGCAAAATGACGAACACTTTAATACAGATTTCCTTAATAACATGACATCCAATTACCCATTTGAGTGGTGACAAGAGACATTTCAAGAGATGCACTTGAAACAAGTTTGTGCTTTAAAACATCATCATTTTGGTTTTCCAACCAAAACTAATTGGTAGATCAGGCTCGGTGACTTGGTTGATTGCATGTCATTGTACCCCGATGGCATAGAGCATTACATACAATATTGGTCACCGGATTGTCTGGTCAAGAATTGCGTATTTACAGCCCACTGTCATATCGCTGGAATATTGCTGATTGTGGCATTGAACAAGAAAAACAACAACACTTATTAATATGATTTTTCACTTGATGCCAATGAGGAGGCTGACCAAGGGTAAATATTGGGATTCGAAAGCATGTTTATTGGATCCTGGCAGCTAAGGTACATAACTCTGCACAACTTGGTGCAGCACCTTGATTACTGCACCATCCAAGCACCAATCTTCAAAAAGACTTATAAAATGCCAAAGGGATAGTATCAGTTTATGGATTGGGCCTTAATTCACAAAGCAATATACAATTGTCGAGCTTACATATGAAAGTCTTATGACTAAGACCTCATTGAGGAACAAGGCACAGAATATTCAATGCAATATCAGATCTTAGTTCAGAATAGAGATCTGAACTCTGTGAGGTTATAAGCAGAACTGAAGATGCTAATTAATTTCACTTGGAAGCAGGAGGAAATAAATATTTACGTTGAAGAAATTGCCTATCAAAACAAACTCGATTATCACAGAGTTAGGTTATTTCTTCTCAAACGTAGCATATCATGACTCACAATAATTTATGGAAATATTCATAGATATTATGATTCCAGATGACAATTTCAAAGTAACATTCATCCACTAATCTCCCAATGTTAAATGCCTGGTCTTTGATCTGTAGAATGGAATGGACATGCTGATCACAAGTTTGTGTCAACATTTACTGAAACATAAAACAAATTCACTTTAACTGGAAATACAAAGCTTCCTATCGGTATGCTTCACAAATTTCTATCAATCAATAAATTGGAAATTTCTTCAGGATGAGGTGTTTCTGAAGTGTTATCTGGGCCGCAAACAAACATTTCCTGCTGATTGCGTATTGTCATTATATCCACCATGTTCGTTCTAAAGCTCAGCCGGAAGCCAATCCAGTAAATTTTTTAATCCTCACATGAAAAAATACTTTCAGTTGGGTTGTGTACTTTCTGTGGGTTATACTGCAATCTAATTTCCTAACAGACAAAGAAAAAAACAAAGCTATATTTTATTACACTGGCGCATGTAAAGAAGCTGTTGGTCTTATGTGCTGTTCAACAGGGACTAGTCCTATCATTGTGTGTGCTTAAGCTGCAACACTCAATACAACATGCTTAATAGCTTGTGAGTTTGTGAGATTTCGTTTCATCTGATTTTTTAATATATTTTGCATTTTGAAAATGCACTTTGGGTGATCACTTAACAAAAAACATCATTTATTCATATTAAACATAGGAAAAAGCAAAATATCTGTCTAATTTTTTTTTAATAACACTTTACATTTTTATCTATTAATCAAATCTGTAGCAAATAGTGATAGGCAAAAATAAGCATGTAGATAGCAACTGACGGATTAATTGACGAAGAGATGAACCTAGATACAAACATTTTACTTAGATACTTATCTTTTCGAAAAAAGCAATTCTCCATCAAACAACTGTCCTACTTTTTTCTAAATGTTCCCTTATTTCTTTCCTTCAGCATATACATCTTACCCGTCTTGGTCATATTAACAAAATAATAGACTATCTGCCTAAGAAATTTAGATTTATCTGCAATACTGTTTACGGTAATGAGGTTTGACGGGCCTTATATCAAATCCTATATAACAAAAATGAGGTATAGATTACATGCTTAGTTCTTGTCGACCCGAGATATTCTTGATATTCAAGCTATTATCTGATCCCCTGTCATCAATAGTATAAACTGCTTGACCTATCACTTGTTCATTGACAGAGATTGGAACAGTCGGCTCTCTTGGAGACTTATGTATCCTGGCATTGCAGCAGGTTCCCTCCAAGGAAAGTAGAGATTCTTCTGTCAAGTAGGAGAGAAAAACGCAGGCCTGAGATCGACAAGTACCCCTCTCGTGTTTTATTGAGTATTGATCTTGCCTATCTGATTCGTCAAACACGATGGTCATGTCGCAGCCTCTGATAGCATCGATCCATCCATTTCACCAGACTTGGTCCATCGATGTCGTGTCAACACCTTTCATCCTACACAAGAACATGTCTATATCCAATTGCTCTCCACTAAATTCTTATCGCTTCAAGCATTTCTTGCATCAAACCCTTTTTAGTGAATTTCAAAAGCTGTATAATGATAGATCTTCAATCTAATAGAATAATGATTTACTATTAGAGCGTGTAGCATCGTTGCCTGTGGAAATTAGGTTTTACAAGAGGTCTGACTGGAACTAGATCCCCCATTTTCTTTTTCTCAACTACATGAACTTTTTCCACCAAGACACCAAAGTTTTGAGAAGTACAAAGTTAAATGGCAATAATGTTGAACTGTTATTGAATACTTATAATTTGATCTTTACGATAATTTGAGAGTTTCTTATAGACTACTTCCTTATCACAGAAAAATATCCTATATTCCATATTACATTGAAACCATGGTAAATCAAACTGTGACACCAGGTGTTCATGAAGAAATGTTGAATGATGGAAAAGAATCATCATTAACATGCAATTGATAAATCTCTATTGCAGCAACTGACCAATATGTTAGACAAAGCTGTCATGTCCAGACACAAAGGTCAGTACATATTGGAGCAGAGAAACTGCACAGACAGAAACTGCTTCTGTCTAATGACCTCTTTGTCTGACGCACCAACAGCACCTACAATGAACCAGAGGGTGTAGAATTCTCTGACAATTTATGTGATCTGTAAGCCTAGGATAATGACTGGATGCAATCTTCCTTATCAACCACAGTAGTTTATATTTCAGTGTATGATCTAACACAATCCAAGACTTGCTGCTTTTTTTTGACAAAGCAATGAATTAGTTGGAGAGGTAACCTAGCAACATGGTTCTGTCTCTCACTTGATTTGATAACCATTGGAGAGAAATATAGATTCACGTCATGGTGTTTTTTATTACATGACATTTTTATCATCACTTAACTGAAATGGTTCAAACTTGTTTCCAGATCTTGGGGAAACACATAATCAATTCATTTAAACAACATGAAATACAAGAAGTATTTCAAAAAAGGATATAGTACTTTTAAGAATATAAGACTTACTTTCAACAAAGAAGTACTCTAAAAGCAGTCACTGATACAAAACATTTTCAAATAATGCAAACAACTAATTCTGTGTAATGTCCTGTGAAATTATTTCTTGCGTTAGCATTTTCGGACAAGGAGAGTGCTTCGTGCACCATCTATCTATGCAATCATGTGAGTTTATTTTTAGCTGGAGAAAAAACCTAATTCCTATCAAGCGATGACCAGGCATGCTTGTTTTTACTATGCAACACAGGAAGTTAGTGGCGGTAATGGTTTAGTAGGCATCAATCTTACTCAAGCCAACTCACAGGCTAAAGTCTATATCAGAATATCATGCATGGACCCTGTGCTGTATTATCAGTAGACTAACATATAGTCTCTGAAATGAAAATATTAAATAGGTTCTTTATTCTCAGGGAGCTGAAGAAATACAGACTTGTCAAAGTAATGTAGACTACGTTTTCGGACATGTTTGTTTCAAGGTCTGTACAAGAGACTACATAAAAATGTTCAATATGAAGATCATGTTGATGATATTGTTTGTTAGTTGTTTAACGCCACATTCAATGATATTCCAGCTAAATGACAACAACCTGTAAATAATCTAGTTTAGACCAGATAAATCAGTGATTGATATCATGAGCAACATTCAGGGCTGTTATGGTCACCACTTGATCACCCATATCACAAGCATAGGTCGCTGGGGACCTATCCTAACCCAGAATCCCCATTGGGTTTGAGGTCATTGTCAAACTAAAATGTTGCTAAACTATCAAATCCTGAAGCAAATGGTATTTTACATCTGACGCTTCCTTCATATCCCATGTGATAATAAATGTTGAACTCTTTTCATCAGATAAATTTGTATATAATGGGACACCTGAAAGTAACTTGGGTAGAGTAATATTTGTTTACCTATCTACATACGAGTTCCAGGAGTGACTGAATGACTTGAGTTTAACACTGTACTCATCTCCCTCTCAGCTCTATCTGTCTATACTCATCTTCCTCTCAACTCTATTTGCCTATACTCATCCCCTGCTCAGCTCTATTCGCCTATACTCATCTCCTTCTCAGCTCTATCTTCCTATACTCATCCCATTCTCAGCTGTATCAGCCTATACTTCATCCCATTCTCAGCTCTATCTTCCTATACTCATCCTATTCTCAGCTGTATCAGCCTATACTTCATCCCCTTCTCAGCTCTATCTTCCTATACTCATCCCCTTCTCAGCTGTATCAGCCTATACTTATCCCATTCTCAGCTGTATCAGCCTATACTTCATCCCCTTCTCAGCTGTATCAGCCGATATTCATTCTCCCTGTCTCAGCTGTATCTTCCTATACTCATCCAATTCTCAGCTGTATCAGCCTACACTTCATCCCCTTCTCAGCTGTATCAGCCGATATACATTCTCCCTGTCTCATCTGTAGCAGCCTATACTCATCCCATCCTCAGTTCTAGCTCTTGAAATCATGACAATTTGGGGTTCCTCACCTGGTGTCATCACTGATTTTCAGGGATCCATTCCTATAATTTCAGTTATATAGCTCTTCATGCCAATTGGAATCTGTTTCGGCAGATAATCAAGATTGGTTATTTTATTGCATTGACAGTTTATACTAACACTGAAGGGTTCCCTTTCAAAATATGATTTATATAACCCGATACAAAACTCTCATATATTGATGAGGGGTATTCTAGGATTTGAACCTAAAACCTTTTGATCCTGGCACATATAAGGGACACAACTCAGCACTGTGAACTGCAGCACCCAAGACGACTGGGCCACATATGCTCCAACAGACAAAAGCCTGCATTGAAAGTAGGCAGTGTTTCTCTCTGCCAGTGATATACGTGATTTCTGAAATGGTGTATACCCTAAAAATAAATGGGAATGCACCAACCTGAGCCAATTTACTGGGCTTTGAAAAAGGGCAGATACATGTTCAAATTGGGGATGCCATAGTCCCCAAGAAAGGATGCTTAACTAGATTTCATGTAAATCAATTTTCATGATCCCCTCAAGCAAGAAATCATTGCGAAGAAGGGATCGTTAAAGTTCACAGTTCATCCAATGCTGAACAGGTACAATATCAGCCTGTCAAGAATGGACCACTTCACTCATGCAAACAACTTCACAACACCTTCATCGATGCTGTGAATGGAAATACTCGCGAACATTTTCGGGGTGTTATTGATTGTGTCTACATGGCATAAATATTTTTTCATGAAAGGTTTAATTTCACTTTTGAACTATATATTAGTGTATATAAACGCATAGTCATCTCCATTGAAGAATTTTAAGAAATAACTAATCTTTCAAGAAACTTGCTATGTCGTCACAGCGTAATCTAGAAAGAAACTGCAGGAATGAATGAAGAGACTTGAATCAATACCCGCCTTGGCAGAGACTCCCCACAATGATAGTCTTAGCCTACATCTTGAAAACTACAGATGGTAACCAATGACCTGTACTTTTAAACTAGGTGATATTGATGGCAAATGTAATGTTTGGATTGATAAGGTTGTACTTTCCCTAGCTATGTGATGAAACCTCACCTTCAGGACAATCTTGTTTGCAACATTTAGTTATATAGGAAGCAACATTATTCTGTAACAATGATTATCTAATCTGGGAAACATCTTGATTATGTCTCTGGAAAAAATACCACCCACTAAAGAGGTTTCACTGTCAGTATGCAGTATGAGAAAATCTAAACATTGATACATATTTTTAATCAAAGCTTCCAGTGAGATCATTGGGATCATTAGACTATGAATTTATCATCTAGACTTCCATTCCAGCGCCAAAATATACCGAACAGCCATCAGGACACTTGAAAATGCTTTGATATTTCTTTTGAACAACTACAAAATCTCTGCAATAGAACTGTTTTTATACATCATGAATATATTATTAACTTAAACCTACAAACTGTGAACAGAGACTTTACTTCATGGAAAACTTCAAACAAAATTTGTCTCCTTTTTGCAAGAAAGTTAACCTAAAATAATGACATTGCCAAATCTGATCTAACTAGATACATTTTGGAATGATATATGTGCCAGCATCACTTCCGCATAAATAAAATTCTTTATAACACACATCTGGACTTCAAATCCCCTACAACATTTTATAGATGAGAGGACAGTATTCTCAAAAGTGGCTGAAAGTCATTAATGGACACCACCAATCTATTGCATTCTGGTCCATGTACGATTAAAGGTTTACCAGGAGACTCCTGTCCATCTATTGATCATATCTCCTGGCTCTATATGTTAGCTCTGCCTCTCTATTAGCCTATTGGAATAATGACTGCAACTGAAGACCTTATCTGTACAGCGTCTTCACAGCGCTGCAGCATGGACTATGTACACACCATCGATTAATAAATCCCCTTTACAGTGGCGAGTTTAGGGGCGTTATCTATGAGGAAAGTTATCTCCTAGCTGTCTAATGTCATTTACGAAGTATTGGGTAAAATACAAGATTGGACATAGAGGGAGCTTTCGGAGAAGTTATGATGAAGAATGTGACAAGAAGCTTGGTAGGATTTAACGGAGGAAAATAGAATCTTCACAAAAGAGAGTTAACTTGCCCTGTAAGCTAGGGAGCTATACACCCTGAAAAAGAAAGATGATGGAAGCTAGCTTTAGTTACCATCATTAATATTTGTCCATGTAAATTATATTGCATGGTGATGTCATGCATTTAATTCCAGTTCATAATCACATCATGATGACGGTCTAATACTATTTACAATAAAAAGCTAGGGAAGCAAACCCTTTACGCCTTATGGTTTCAGCTGTTTCATCCAACAGTTCTGAATCAAGATTACTTACGCCACTGACACAAACACAGCTGGACAAAAAGTTATTGTGTGACATCCCACTGCATATGAGGTCATATCACCCTTCATCCTGTTTGAGCAAATAAGATACTTATTTCAATCCTTTATCACTTGATTTAGACTGAAACCATTTTGTTTTTCTGATATTTCAGTTTTATTTTAACTGATTTACCAAATAAAGAAATTCGGGAATTAATCATTGTCTTACTAGATCTTGTTCATGATGAAAAATGTGCCATTACTATTCTGTCCCCAGCTTCACTACTGCTGCGCCAGTGACGCACATAACTCCATCGGTGTGCTACCATGTACAGGCCTTAATTTGAGAGCAAGGTACTTTGCGTAATGTGTAGTTTTTTTCCAAGCTTGATGCAAGGGCTGTAATTTTGGTTCTTCTCCTGACAGTGATTGAAATGAGTATAAGATGACCTGTTGTTAGTTTGCCTCAGAGTACTCTACAGAGTTCTCTATGTACAGACCTGTCTGAATGACCTGGCAACAGGACCACCTCTCACAAAGTGAGCTGAGCACTATGACTGCTGCTCCCATGCTTTAACATAGAGTGAAGATAGCTTGTGCTAATATTTTAGATAGATGCCGAGGTCAAATTCAGATATTCTGTTGTCTTATCCTAATTCTCCATCAGCCATTCTTAATCACACAATATCGTAACCATTCATCAACCAGGCCATACCTTCTTCAACAATTGTGTTTTTACAACCACTATGGAAATCAGGGAGAGCAAAGTTAGATTTCTAGGGCCAGATCAATGTACTTTTCTGTCATACAAATAAACCTACCTCAAATTTTGCAAAAGTGAAACAATGTTAAAGAATTTAAAGTGAGCCGACATTACCGTTATTATAACATTTTCCTGTTCTTCTTTGTACATTGACCTCCCCTCCCAAAAAACTGCAAAACATTAAATGTAATTGGTCTGGCTTTAATACCTGTGTCCATGAGAAAAATGTTTCTTTTTGAGAAAAACACAAGTTGTGTTTTCATAATTCATAATTCGATATATATTTGAAAGAGTATGAAATGTCCTCATCTTGAAATATCCTGAAATCATGCTCAAAACATCAAATCCTCCAATACTTATCAAGCTACAATAATCACAATACAGACGTAATTAATTCAACAACAGGAATTATTTCATACTTGAGAGTTCTTCGCTACTTGACATACATTATCAGTGTACGTTTTACACATAGAGATGTTTACGTAAACACAGTATAAACACACAGTCTTTTTGTTAATCAAGATTTTTCTCAATGCACATTCTCCCTCCAGTGCTGATGGCTTTATTTAGACACGATACATTCCAGATATGACTTGCTGCCAGCACTCATGTTTATATTGCCAGGCCTTCTCTTTTTTTAAACAGTTGTAAGTGCATGTGCTCATAGATAATATCTAATTAAGAGATTTTTCAGCAAACTGTCAAAGTAGATTGCATGGTGACGATCGATCAAAGCAACATGTTGCTGAGATATGTCACAAGGAAGAAGTGCACTGTAAACTGGAAATAGCGTAAACTAAAATACGTCAAAACGTCATACATTATTGCAAAGTGTACAAAGTAAAAAAACGTAACCATGCAAAAAGTCAAAACAAAAATCATCAAAGCTTAACAATCATGAGCATTCAAAACTTGTCCACAAAAACGCAATTAATGATGGAACGGAATAAAAAAAATGATAAAATATGTACAAAGATTCTGATTGGTTAATAACTGACTAAAGCAGGGTTGTGTAACACCTCGTGCTGTCATGACAAGTACAAAAGCGGGATTCATCTATATCAATACAAGCTGATGGGGATTGCAAGATGCTGCAATCTCAAGACAACAAGACATACTCACCTATAATACCATCTGTTTGATGAACATACAGAACATAGCATTAGAAACAGAAAACATTGTTTCCCCATATACTAACAATCATTTAATAGCTGTGCTGTCAGAACATATGTTTTGCATACTGTTTCTTGCACAATGCAAATGTCGGAAGGTTTATGTTATTTGTTTTTGTCAAACAATCATTTATAGCTGTGCAGTTTTGAGAACACAGGTTTTGTATATTGTTCATTGCACAATGCATATGTTTGTTGTACTGTGCGGATTATTTCTGAATGTCATGTACAAAATGTAGAACAGATAAGTCGAAATAATTAGAACCAAATAAAAACACATTTCTAATGCTACATGGATATGACAAAATCAAATGTATATATATTATATACAGAGAGTTTGATATGACCACCATTAAAAACATCAAATTCTAAAGTCAATTCAATAGCTCATTGGAAGAGAATGAAAACCTTGGCAAATCTAAAATGCTTTCTTGAGTCAGGGCTAGCAGTAATTATGAACTGACCCTAAATCAGATTGGAAGCCATCAATCTTCCCAACTTGGTGTATCATTTCTATGTTCATAGATTAATGATCAAAAATGGGTAAAACACAACATTATTGCAGAATTACAAAAAAAAGTCTTTTTTTTTTATATATGTACAAAACAAAAATACAATTCAGTGTCTAAAATTATTCCTTAAAAATTACTTATGCCCTCAACAGCTCTTATTTTCATCCTGGAATGTTATCGTTGGCAGCTGTTCATGAACAAAAATAATAAGACTGACCTAGCTCAAATACAAATTAACCCACAACCTGCTTGTTTTAAAAACACACCAACAATACAGCCGACTACAGTGTAATCGACCTACAAATGAGCGCTCCAGAAAACATCACAAGATTAAAGCAATATTCTTGAAGGTGAAATAGTTGTATTTCAAAGTACACCAACTTCCAATTTCTTCAGAAATGGTAAAACACGAGGAATGTAAATTACATCTACACATCCATCAATGCTTGTATGTGAAACAGTTTCCAAGTACCCATGAACAAGTCTTGCACGTCATCACAGGATATTCACTGAAGACCCATATCAGTCTGTCTACAATAAACCAAGACGAAGAATGAACCAAACCAGTTTTATGACACCAAAGTAAACATGGGTTGTGCAGATAGCTTCTAGAGCAGCCATTTAGTTGGAATAAAGGAGAAAGGATGCTTGTGGTTTACATTATAAAGGTAAGGAGAATGTTGCAAGGTATTTCTGAACCCAGTGCAGATGGTAGATGTTCATCAAATACCATCTCCCACAGCACTCGCTCAATGTGCAGATAAATCTGCAACTGTATATAACCAGTTGTTAGGAACTTTTTAAGGTTAGCTGCAGCAGGTATATAAAATAACCATCATGTCAGTTGATGTAAATATTCCCATAAACATTAAAATATGTTTCAAGTTATTTCAAAATGACTTTTTTCCATATCTAAAAATGTAACTTTCTTTAAACATTGACACCTAAAAATACATGGACTGAAATTATTTTGGTGATCTTTTGAACTCTTGATTATCGGAGCATGGAAAGTTTTCAGTGATGATAACTCATCATCATGAAATTTATCAAAGAACGAAGTTGTCCTGAGATGTTATTTCAAGAAGGGCGGAAATGGAAGTAGCCGAAGTGTGTCAGGAATCAGGGACTGTGTCCGAGCTGTTCCACAGACTTGTCTACGTGTAATATAACCATATATCTACAGATTGTCCTGTAAACTAATTCAAAACATGAAAATAACATATCAGAACTGAATTAAATACTTGCTTAGTATGTCTTATGAACCTTATAACCTCTCTCTAGTGATTAAGATAAGAAAGACAAGATTCGCAATCTTTTGAAGCTACTATGCAACATTATCTGTATGCTTAAGGGAGACTTTTTAACGAACCAATCACTATTTTCGGAAAACATTGAATGGATCAGCACCGCTGATAAAGATAATAAATTAGAACAAGGGTCTAGGTGCTGACAGGGAGTAGGAATACAAGATGCCTGATGATTTTTACACTAGGGTGTTTAGAGCAAAATACCGATACTGTCATTCCTTAGAGAATACGACCAGGGAGAAATTGTTTTTGCAAGGGTATGCGAGATCAGAAATCCGATGGTGACAGTCCCTATGGATAGAATAGAAGTTGATGATTTTTGCATGTGATGGTACATGGGAGTGCTGGTTCTGGAAATACAAGCAGCATTCAGAATACAAAATACTTTGATATATTATTTTGTTCAATAATGTGATCTGTTAAATATAATAGTTATAAATACTTAAAATTAATGTGTCATTACATTATTCCTATGACCCAAACATGGAAAAGTACATTTTTTTTACAGACAATGATATTCTCACACTGCACCAGAGTGTCCTATGAGTCTCATGTGCAAAAATAAAATAGTAATGCCTTTTGGGTTCTTTGGGGTTTTATAAGATGTAAAGTACATGCAAGGAAACCAGAAATTTATTACATAGTATAAAAACCAGTTTAGCACATCAAGGAATAAACAAACTCGGACATAGAAGTTCACTTAAACAAAATTACTTTCTTCTTCATATATCTTATTATGAATTTGATATGTGTATGCTGTTACAATAATCTGCACAGAACTTCACTGTGATGGTCATGAAATGTATGGAATTTTAAAAAATCTTCAATGAGGTTTAAAAACCATCAACCCAGCCCAAATTGTATTTGGTCCCCTGCTGGAACATTATCATGTCATGAGAAATAAGTGTTAATGCATTACTGCTGCTCTTGTCGATTCATAGTGGTAAACAAGTTTAACCTTTTTAAACAAACAATATTTGTTAAGTGCTTTTAAGGTATTTGAAAGCTAGATTACACTAAATGAAAAGAAAACATTAAAAGTTTATGTGTCACTTCTGTAATTTCATGGCTCTCTTTTTCCAAATTTCATCAACGTTTTTGGTACTGCCGACAGTTTATGGGCATCTCTGATACAGACTGGTGACATGCGTGAGCAAATTGTAATCACCGTCCTCATGATGACAGACAATGAGATGATGCATCATCATTACGCAACTGTTGTGATTGTAAAGAAACATCGTATAATATCAATGATCTACAATACCAGACTTTGATATCTTTGACATATGCTCTTCAGACATGATCTTCATAATGTAAAAGAGATGACTGTCGAAAGAAATCTTGATAAAGTTTGACAAACTGTTAAAATGAGAAGAGTGATTTTATCGTGGCTTTTCTACAAATGAAAGATGACAGATGCAAAGTTGAGAAAACTATTCTTAAATTTCCAATTTACACTCCATATAGTGATTAGAGTGAGGGCATGCGATGTCACTAACTGTCAAGCCACCGCTTATCCTATCCTCGATCAATGCAAAAAGGCCACCAAGGGCACCAAAAAAGTTGTCTTCAAAGAAATGAAAACATCGAACAATTTTTCTGAGCTTCATTGACAGAGATACAGAAACTACTCCTTCCATTAGCAGGGACATTGTAAAGGATGTCCAAAAGTATTGCCATTTCCACAATCTGCACTTGGAGTGTGTATGTCACGTTTCTTAGAACACTGAGACTCAAAGAAACAAAATTGCAATTTTGGTGATATGCAGACTTATCGCAAATGTTTTTGAAGATTTCTGTTTTAGAATTTAACTGATGACAATCTGGATTGTTGCTAAAAACAGTTCATTCCTAAAGATCCCCTGAAACATGTTCAGGAGAATGCTTGACCCCAGTATCAAACGTTTCAGGGACACAAAGTACCCTGAAAATGAACAGCCATCAAAAGAAGGCAAACACCCTGCAATCTTCCTTACTGAAACTATCATCAAATGTTTTAAATTGCCAAAAGTCAATTTCTTGAACCTGCACTTCAAACACATAGCAGTCAATTACCAATAGACAATGTTGTGAAACATTTTAATTAAACAGGTCATCCCCCAGAATAAACACAATTTCAAAGAGTAACTGCTGAGAAAGATTTTAATTGAAAAAAGCTTAACAGACGACATTGATATGCATACATTATGCATGGGTTTGTCAAGCTGTCCATCAGTGCCAAGGGGGACAGGATGGCATGGTGAGGGGCAACTGACCGAATAAAATGCAGATTTAGGGAGGGGGATGGCTGACAGACTCTTTATCCTGTAACTCCATATTCCGCCCCATTAGCAGGCCCATAGCATCGGTGACACTCCATTATAGCTGCCAGTCAGCCATGACAGGGCGCAACCACTGTCACTGTCCAACTGCACAGTTGCGGAATTTCTTGGGAACATACTGCAGATATGCGAAAGCCATTCATTATGCCGTGAACACTCAACCTGCCATACTGAACTTGTCAATCGAGGAGATTATGAATTCAGGTTAACATTTGTGAATTAAACATTTGATTCCTGATTGTCGTTTCATGGCAGCAGTTTTGAGGCCATTCGTTGACTTTTATAATAGAAACACACTGTGACAGGAATGTCAAAATGGCTCGGGGAATATGATTATGAAGAAACTCAGCTCCAGGGAGGGTCCAAAAGAGGAGCTGATGGTGGTTGTGGGTGGTTCCAAAATGACAGACATGACCACAGTGATTTTCCTCAAACACTCTTCTGATTAAGTATTTGGTGTAGGAAGTAACAGAATTCTGATAATTTGCATAATATTTAGTTCGCATGACATGTGTATGTTTTGCTGTTGATGTTTTTTTCTCATCTTTCACCAAGAGTGACACATTTACAATTGTAATGTCTGCAGATGATTTGGTTTGTCTTGATCAAGCATCCTCCTGTGTTATGAAACAGATGGGGACAACATAATAGCAGCTGGATTTAAATATTTGTATTCTAAGACTGCTTCACTTACAGCAATAGGTCGTCCACCCATTGACAGTGCAGTGACTGAACTGCAGATTAATTTATAGAACAGGCAATAACTCCAGGAATATTTTCATGTGAACTGGAGGTATTTCAGGTGACACTCCTGAGGTCATCATTTGTGGTCAAACATGATCTCCAATGTCTTGTACTTGATTATGGCACACCATTGAGTCGCTTTTCTTCAACCATTGAAACAGTGGAGTATATCTGGTTCTATTTATACAACCACTGGGGTTTCCTGGCAGAACAGATCCCAAATGTCCTACGCTTGTCAAAAAAGATTGAACATTGAAGTTTGTCACGTTCCATATATCCATAACAACTGGGGTCTCCTGGCAGAATAAGACCCTCAATAGATCATTGCCCACACCGTCAATCACAGATCAGTCTGGCCATGACTCCAATATATACAATCTGCTGGGATATTGTTTGAATATTGCTGATAACCTTTACCAACTCACTCAGATTCCTGATCATTTTTTACAACAATATTTGCTTGAAAGTGTATCAGTTTCCATGGATACACCAATACCGTATTTGACCAAAAATATATCACATCACCAGGTGACATTTTGAAGATCAACAGTTCTTTGGCCCTGTCTCACAAAGTGATCACAGCATTGGAAAGACAGCATGAGAGTGAAGTCAAAATCTAATTCTGATATCAGTCTTAGAGTTACAATCACTTTAAGAAATAGGGACATGAATCCATTGAGGTTTACATGAAGGTGGACAGAGAACAGCACCAGATCCATCTGACAGGCAGGACAGGAGGGCACAACAGAAGCCACCACTTGGCTGACATTTTCCCCATGGTCATAGGATCAGGTGGTGGCCAGATACCTCAACTTGACATTCTCCTCACAAAGTTGCATGATGAGGTGGTAGGCAAATACTTTGACTTGTGAGCAGCCATTAGATGTCAATTTGTCATGCTTCTCTTCCTGTAACAAGTCACACGACTTTTGATCCCAACTTGAGTGATGTAACAGACTCCGGTGAAAAGAATCGAGTGTTTGACATCCAGCAATTTGAGTCCTGCTCCAAGTGGTGTTGTCAAATTCCTTTCAGTTCTTGGTTACAACAATTGCCGAGGGGCTAGTCACTGATACATGTGAAACATGCACTAAACCATGAGATGGCGACTTTTAGTTGCAAAAACTATCTTTGATGTTTGCAGAAAAATTTAAATTAAACTTGTTGATATTGGGGGGAGGGGGGGGGGGTATTTGACAGAGTTAAAATACATAGTTTAGTAATACATGTAATTATCAAAAGGTCGAGTTCAGTATTCTAGACTTTCAAAAGAACATCAGGAGATTTAGTAATTTAGTAAGTAAATAAACAGTTCAACCGGAAAAGGGTTTTATCACATGAAACAGTTTTTGCTATTATCATTCAATGTTTCATTAATTGAACTGATAGAGCATCTTTAAACTTTCTCAGACAAGACCTTCTAAAATCTCCAGCAAGGTTGAGCTGAAAAACTGGCAAAATGGCAACTGCTATTATTAATCACTGCTATGCATGTTTCAAACCCCATCATATGACATGCCACTTGTCCCCTTTGTGCAGTACTGTTTGTGACCCACTCATCCACCATTGTTAATGCAATCAGATAATCCTCCACCACAGGCCAGTCCAGGCAAATATTGCTCCAATGGTATTTTCTCTGATGGAATGATGTCCCTGGTCCTCAAAAACAACAAACTGCCCTATCAGCCAACCATTTCTCACATCTGTCAGAAAAGTGTGACAGAAAGAGTGGATCTTGTTAATCTGCACATCAAACATGGGCTGAAGACCTCTGTAAATCATGCAATCTTGAAGACTGAATGGCTCACTTTGACCTCATGGCCCAATCTGGATGGCCATTGATGGAACTCCAATATGGCTGCTCAGTCATTCATAGCACAGGTTGGAACAAAATTAGAATTAGAGAGTTACAACTGGGATGATTTGATAATGCCAGTCCCTTTCTGTGTAGTGGTGGCCTTCAAACAAAGAAATGAGAACCATTGGTCCTGTGGGAGAACAAATATGTTTAATTCCTGATGACATGGTTTTGTACTTCTGAGACAATGATCGCAAAACTAGTCCCTGCTTTTGTTTTTGTTAACATGACATGACCTTCTAGATGATTGACATGATTATACTTGTAATCAGCCTTTCTCCATAAAATCAGAATCCACTTCAAAATTAATCTGAATCAGACATTTTGAAAGATGACAGTCACAAGAAAATTGGAAAAAGAATGATTTAACTCCATCACATAGTTACATACCCAACAACATTAAACGGAAATCACTATCTGCAAGATACTTGAAACAACTTGAAGCTTTCAAACTTAGCTACATATTAAGTGTATTTACATTCTTATTTCATTTTGACACTGTACGGCCAAAGTAGAATATTGAAATTGTGTTTGTAAAGTAATCGGATGTCAACTTCCTAAGAATGTACACTGATATCTATCAAATTCAGATAATTAAGAAAACCCAATAAATTAGATCTGTCATTAGTCAAGTCAAAGATATTTATTACATTTAAGACCTCCGGTCCTGACACATAGTGGTTATGTATTAGTACAGAGTTTTACATATTTGGATAAATCTTAATTTGTAACAGTTTGTTTCCAAGAGAAATAGCTTGTTTGACATATACAACCAGTTTTAATATGACACCATAATCTTTTATCCTTCACATAATGAACAACAGCTTTCCCTTTCCGGAGTTGCCTATAACAACCATTATCAAGAACTAACAGCTCCCATCAATCTTTCATCCCCCAAAACAATGATAAATGAACAAGGGAATTGTATTGGAATAAATTATTACATGACTTGTGTCAATAATTACAATGATATGCATCAATGATTGCGCGTGTGCACATGTAGATATTCATATTACGTTGATATATAACATTTTGTTTATTGATGGAGGACACATGTCTCACTCCCTCCCTAAATGTCCACCTAGAGAATTAATTAATTCCAAATCAAGTAATGAATAAGGTAACCAGCCTGTAGCGCTATTGTAGAGCTAAGGTGATCGTAGCTCCCATACATACTTTAATAACATAGACTGATGGCAGTCACAGTGCTATGATTGCTCTATGAAACGGGGCCCAGGGATCTTGAAAATGTTACAAAATAGACTCTTGAATGATAACTCTATAAGTCTATACATATGTGCTCATTGCAGTCAGAACAATCATATCCTAGGTACTGCCTATTGTTTTCCTATGCCATGTTTTCCTATTCACCATTATTCTTTTCTGATAATTGAGCTACATCCAGAACAATGTACTTGAGCTCAGTCCCTTCTCTCCAACCAAACCCCTTGTTCATTCTTCATTGTTATATGGTCAAACTGTCACATTAAAACAGCATAAATAACATGTAACTGCCTGTCTCCCTCTCCAATGACCACAGCACATGACCACATAGGGACATTAAAACCCTGTTCTCTAAACACCTCTTAACCACAAATGACCACCATGTTCCTGGAAATGATCCTTTCAATGACCAGTCCCCCAGGACCATCAATTCAAAGTATGTAACTTGTAATGTCTCCCTGAGGTCTACTTTTGCATATCTAACCAATCAAATTGAACGTTCTGCTTGACTTGATGAGCCATGACCAATCAAATTAAGCTCAACCTCTTTCCACCAATCAGACTTCATCATTCAAATGCCCCCTAGCTGTGAGAGTGTTAAATCAGTTTATGACCATGTGCTGCTTACATGACAACTAACTTAAACTGTATAAGCCTCTTCAGACAGATTTTATTGGCTAATCTAATGTAAGGGCTTGTTTCCCTTAACACGCTATGTCAACTGACCAACACCAACTGATCCCAAGCCCTTGAGACAAGCTTCACATCAACACTTGACAAAAATATTTAGACTTCATAAACACTATCAATAAAAGCTCATAAAACTTGAAAAGCTGACATAACGATGACTATTCACTGGTAATGAAAGCTTGTGTATCTCACTCATGTAAATGTCAAAAGGCATAAATGACTCTTACTGGCAACGCTTTAAGTTCTATAACACTGAATACACAGCTGTAATGTTGGTTTAAAGTAGAAAGAAAAGGTGCATTAATCTTTTATGATACAAAATAACTGATACTTATGTTCCAACAACTCATTATCCACAGGGAACTGCATCTTAGATGAAACTGAGAATATGACCCTCCAAGACATGAACACACAAACTGCTAAATCTAAAGAAACCTATGATTATATTCCCCACACCTGAACTGTTCAATCTCATCTACCAATTTGATCCGCCATCTTAACTCTACCTTATCACAACCGAGCCAATCAGAATTTCCTTTTTCGCCAGGCAAACAGGTGCTATACTTGAGATAACTACAGATTAATGGACACCAAATGATTTCCAAGATAATTACAATAGATCTGCACTCCCCGGGGAGCCATGACAATGACACTTCCTGTTTGCCTTTTCCCTTCATGCTGCATAGATGGACATGATGATAAGCCAAAAAAACCTCTGCATGTATGTGGATATTCTACAAGTGTTTTATTGCACACTTAGTAGTTGTTGGGATAGCAGTATTACAAATCAAGATTACCATAAATAATAGTTCCAAGAAGACAATCAACAATGATAATTTATCAGACTGGGTCTGACAGAGTACGTGCCATTAACTTTGATGCAGAATTACACAGGACCAATGCAACATGATCTAGAAATGGTTATGCATTTGTCTAGTTTTTGCCCATTTACACAAAATTGATACAGAATCCATTTTCATCAATAGTGATGTGGAGAATAGCATAGCTGTCTGATGACAATTCATCATGGTTATTATCTGTTTATTAGTTGTCAGACAAGCAGATGCTGTAAAACCTGCAGTATAAGGAAACAAAATTGTGGAACATAATAGGAAGTTTCAAGTAGGAAGACCAAATATAATAGATACAAGCACCAGGGGGCTTACGTAACAACGAATGAAGATTAAATGGTTTTCAAGGTGAAAGTAAATGCTCAATTTACAACTTCCACAGCTATTACAACCCTGCTTGTGAGAGGAAATGAGAATGGGGATGACTATAGTCTGTTCCAGTGTGATTGGGGGCAGAACCTTTCAATCCCTAGTCACTCTTGTTAGAAGACAAACGCTACTTCCATCTACATGCTAGAAGAAACATGGGCATTATTTGTATCCTACAACTATAAATATGCAAAATGACACATTTCTATGAATATGATTAAACATATATTGTTGGCATAAATACAAGGAAACCTTGTAAACTTGTGGGTATGACTGAATGTGGGTTGTTTTGGCTGCAGTTAGATTTCACTGTGCTGATAATGCTATACCATATGAGCCAAAATGACTAAATGTGTCCGCGTTTCCTGATCTTTTACACTACATTTTACTCATTGTGTAAGGATGGATTGAGTTAAGTTTACTACACCGGATATGTGACTAGACTTGTTGCTAAAGTTAAGGAACTGTTATAGGGAAAATACTTGATTCTGCTGAGACCGCAATGTTTCTTTGCCTTAACAATCCATCAGTGAAAGTATTTTGAGGTAATTAAGTCTCACTGAGTATGACAACTTGCAACAACTCTCACGAAGCTTTCCCACCATTCTTCAACCACGGCATCTGATATTCAGTATATTGGCACAAATTTCTGCTGACTTGAAACTCTAAGGGGAGACAACTGTTGGCTCACCTTTCATCTGGAAGAAGTTGAGGGTCTGGACGGCATGTAAAGCAGGTGTGTTGTCTAACGTCAGCTCGAACTCCGGCGACACCCTCGGAGCAAGTTCCATCTCCTTGTTAAAGTTGGTGTCAGCAGCAGCTACTCGGTCTATCAGTCCATTTGATACCTGAAACCATTGAAGACATTGTGAATGGCTTTAGTGTGATATAGTAAGTAAGTATAACACAGTTCTAGCTAGAGATCCCGACCAGGAGATATCACCTTGCATACTTTGAAATGCACTTCCACCTTCATTGGAAAGGCTCTCCTGAACAGCCAGGGCAATTTATCACTGTTGAAGGGTTACTTTCATACCCTCAACTGTTATCATAAGAAGAAACTGTCATCTAGTACACAACACAGTAGGGATTGAGCAGCAAAGGTCCTTTGTACCTCTTGTTTGTTGCTCAAGCTGACTAAGTAATGATTGTGACATTGTGTCACATGACTAAATGTGTGTCAGTCTGACTGATCAAGACCTGTTTATTTACAGTCTGCTATAATCTTGATGGATTATTTCTGACATTGGTGTAGTGAAATAATTAATTCACTCTAGTCTGGTTTTATATAACTTTTCACATATCTCAGCAATATAACTGTCAGAACACCAGAAATAGGGGGTAATGTAATCCTTCAATATGACAGGAGAATGCTTAAACACCAGGCTACCCTACCACCTTTTTGTCCTTACAAATACCACTGTAGGTTACCTCATAGTTCGTAATAATGTACACACTAAATTTAGATTTTTGATATTCCTTCCAAGGAGGCATGTATACTCACCAACAGATTGTAAACCTTTTGTAATATTTGTTTACACAAAGAAATGTGCATTCCTCTTTAGGATGAAGAACAAACAAGAAAACAGTCACAGAAAATAAGAATTAAACAATTCAAGATGTAGTAATGTGTAATTCTCTTTAGAATCTGACAAGGCAGGCTGATTTTCTCTGCTAAAGCCATTTCAATGACAAGGATTGGGGTGGAGGGTGGGGGATTCACTGGCTGCACTTAATGAGACTGTATGTGTTCCCTCAACACGCCATAGAGACACTGCGTGTATTGTCCACATGGTGTGTGAAACCACTTAACTATCAACACTTCACTTTTGTCTCATCACAGCCAACAAAGTGACGACAAAAACTGTGGGAAAAAGCATGCAGAAAAGATGCACTTTCAGTACTTCAACACAAATTATCTCCCTTTGAATCTACATTGATTGATATGAAGTGGCATCACTGGCGGAGGGGTGTAGAGGGTACATGCCCTTTTTCAGACACCTTACGTGTCAACATGTCCCATGTGTTTTGTTCTCTTTGAAACGTGGTAGAGTGAGTCGCCCCTCTGGGCTTTCACAGATCTCAGGCAGCACAGGCATTGTTTCCGAGATCACGGAGTAATCTGTGATTATATCAATCACACTGTGCCATGTGTGTTAGCTGTGTGAGACACTGTAACAATGGTCGATACCAACCTGTAGGACACCAAAGTTATCTCAGCATGGTTGATACACAGTGTCAATGCATTCACACTGCATGTCTTGTAGTTTTAAAGATGAAGAAGGAAATATGATCCCAGCGTGGTTGCATATTGTTTGGGTGAATGTGGACATTGTATATGTTGTTTTTAGACTTATTAGAACATATTAACAATGACTACTAGCATAACACCATCATCTAACAACTACTTACTTGGAGTATATGCTTACTCCTTCATCAGGTGAAATCATTTCACTTGATGAAGGAGTAAGCAAATACATGTACTCCAAAACATTGTGTAATATAGAAGTTGACATCCATATATTCTCTTCCTTATGTGTATCACTTCTAAAACCCTTTCAAAGACCTAGATATAACACTGTCATCCTAGCAATTACTATTTGTAAAACAATGCTATGGTAACAACTACTATGATAATAATACTGTCCTCCTAAAAACTACTTCTAGCTACAGCACTGTCATCGTTACGACTATTCAGATTATGTTGTTCAGCAATTCATCTTCAATTTCCACTGAGATATACTCCCTTCAAGGTATTAGAAGACAGGCCTTGCAATAAAATCTGACACAAGGTCCCTAGGGCGCATGTATTGCCTGAATTCTCAACTTTCTTGACACAAGGTGATTGGAGAAAATACATTAATATTCTAAACAGGGCTTTCTGTATGCTTACTTATGCTGATCCATCTTTCCTAAAATAGATCTGATATATATTTTCTTAAATGAGAAAGAAGTCTCCCAGGGGAGAAAAAAGGAAAGTTATGTGCAAATGGACCAACTAATTGATTGCAAATTCCTATATAAGTAGTAACAACAGATCCTCGTGCAAGGTAGAATAAACAAAACAGGATCAACTTCCCCTAGAGCAGCCGTTTCCACATCTAGCTTCTAATTTACAGCTATGGATATAATGAAGAGCTCAGGCAGCAAGAAATAGAAAGTTAGTTTGGTGTATAATTTCTGTTATTTAGCAACACAAAATGAGACAATGGTGGAGCTTGTTAATTTGAGTCTATCTCCTCAATTACCTCCAGGGATAGCTGCAAGAATGTGCATGCAGCATAAAGCATTTTAAATAATATAAGTATCATAAAAATAACTCATCATAAAAGATCAGGGTTTCACCAGACACAAAATACTGCATCCCTTAGATGCATCTTTCTATGAATGGATGCAAAAAGGTTTAGATTACATGTTATTACATAAAACTGTTATTTCTATTCTTGGTTGGAGGGGGGGGGGGGGGGGGGGGGGGGGGCAATCGCTGTGCAGAGTTGCGTTCCTTGGGCATGCCAGAAACCCATGATTGTGGGTTTAAATCCCAGTTCACCCAAATATGTTTCTAGGTTTGTCAGCACCATACCCGTTCTCGAGGGCTTCACCAAAGTGGTAAACATCTGAGACCTGCATCATGTGATCACTTCAGGCTTTCCTCCCACATTAAGCTGAAACACCATGATATAACTGGAATAATGTTAATACTGGTGTTAAACCCAACTGACTCTTTACTATTTCTATTCTGGTAAGAAATACACTCAGCTTAAGAGTATCACTGGTTGGTTTTCTTCAAAATAACATTGAAATCCCCATCTGTAACAGGCTAAAAGCTTCTGAGGATTGATATGACATCAGCAAATTTCTTGGAAATCAAATTAAGTGTGTCACATGTTACAAGACTGGGACCCCATGTTCCTACCTTGGACCCCCGAAATCATAACTGAGAGTCTTCTTTTTTTGAAAATAGATAAGACCCAGGTAAATCCCTAAAAGTCTTTCACTATATATACAACTGAAGTAATGCAATTCAAGATGGTAAAGAGCACGTCATGATGTCTGTGAAAGACATAACATTGACTGGCAATACTCTCCAGTTTCATCTTGAATACCTTGATACTGTTGTATTGAACCTTGTACAGATGTGTGGTCTGTATGTCGACAAATACGACAAAGCCTTTTCTTGTCATCACATCAACAGAAACAATAAAAACTCAAAAGAAATAAGCAAATGAGTTTTCCACCTCTGAGTTCTATTCCTCAAGCAGTGCAGACCAATCTAGCAGTACACAGTACTGTTATGACAGTCACGCCACAACACAGCTCAGCCTGATCGCAAGTCAATACCAACTCAGAAAAATTAACTCACATGTTTGAAAAAGCAACTAAGAGTGAACACAATGCACAAGTTGTGCACCAAGCAACTGTTTAACTCACAACTTAAACCCTCTCCCGTGAATGTTCTGTTTTTTACTTGCGTCATGTTACGTTATTCAGTGTTGTTCCGTGGCAAGGTATATGCACAAGAAGGCTCTGCTCACAGATGCACCTCTCTGGCAGAACATGATACCATGTCATTATATCCATCAGTCACTTACACACACAACTCCTTCCAACTCCACCACAACTATTTACAAACAAGCAACCTTTTTAAATGTATATATATATTTGAACACAGCTTTCACATATTTCAGCACCAAAGATGTCTGCATCTTATTCTCACTCTGAAAACTGTCTGCATGAAACATTTTTATTGGTAAAAAATCTACATGCTTTTTTTGACAATATTGCTTGAATTGTACAAAGAAAACAAGATTGTTTGTGTGTTTATTGTTATGTTTAAGTTCACAACACATGAACAAGACATGCAACTACATGCCTTTGTATGATATATGTCTGAGAAAATAATAATCTACAGTTCTCTTATTCATTTTGCATGTGATATGTCCTTCATAAACAAATATATATAAAAATAACATTAATTAATAATTTTGGGTATCAATCAAGAAATTACTGTTTCCAATACTTTTACATACAGACACAAGAAAACATTTCCTGCAAAATGTTTTTTATTGCATCATCATGTGATATTTTGATATTTCCAGTAATCAATGGTTGTTTCATGTGTGAAGCAATATATTGAACAATATAATGAATGTTAATCCTAGGGACAATACCTAAGTAGATGTTCATCAGACAAAATGAATCATGATTAACAGACATGGATTTTACAAGTTGACACTGCAACAGATAGCAAACCCCAGTGGACCAAATTTACAACATGCTGTTGTCCGAGAATGCACTGAAAACACTCAAGAATTAGTTCTGGCCAATCAAGCAGATAAATGCATAACGTGCATTCAACAATTTAACACGCTAGAGATGAAAGCACCACGCTAAGGTACAAATCACACACACATATATGTTAGATGGTGCAGAACATCGTAAAGATAAAAAGCCCAGCCACTAAAAACATAGCTAGTGGTCAGGAAGACGCCACATACTGTCATGTGATACCAGAGGATCAGTAAAAAATATCAGCCGTTGAGTTAACTGCTGTTTAAATTCAACTTAAAATTATCAGTCAGATTTTCAGTGATAAGCAACACCAAGAGTGTTTGACTGACTATAAGGTCACTCTCAATCCTTGTGATGCAACCAACTTCTTCACGTCATGGAGATATTATTATTCTTTCCTCAACTATGACATAAAAAAGTTGCTATTTCTGGGGAGCTTGAAAACTGGTAACTTTCAGATTTTCAGTGATAAGCAATACCAAGAGTGTTTGACTGAATACAAGGTAACTCTCGATCCTTGTGATGCAACCAACTTCTTCAAGTCATGGAGATATTATTATTCTTTCCTCAACTATGACATAAGAAAGTTGCTATTTCCGGGGAACTTGAAAACTTGTAACTTTGTTATGATGTACTCAATCTGATTGTAAGCCATAAATGACACTTGATGCTTTCCTTACTTTTAACCTTTCAAAACAAAATGCTGTTGAACTGTATTACAATAAATATGGAAATCTTGCCATCCATATTGAAAGAATTAAGTTTTGACTTAACACAATACATCCACATAATCAATCATTCTGGAAGAGATACAGGGCATGGTCTCAACTTACATCTCTTGTCCATCAACATTGTGTACAAAACTCAATAATGTATTTACTTCATAGGGAATTCAATTCAAGGCATACATTATTTCTTTTGAGAAGAAACTATGTTTTGATTACATTACCTACACAAGCAAGCAAAAATACAATAAAAAATGGAAATTTCCCCCTTCCTGGCCATGGCCAAATTGTGTTACCACATCATAGGAGGCATTATTTCTTCATCAGATGTATATATAGTTCCAGGCCATGTTGCCACAGCGTCTCTAGACACATCATCTCAGCATCATGTTGGGTCGGAAGAGATTTCCCTTTCAGCATCTTACTCCATGGAATTCTTGCAAGAACAGTAAAAGCATTTAACAATTTCTTTTTTTATAACCCATTTTTTTTCCAAAGTTGGAAATCCCATCAGATATGTTCAAAGGCAAGAAAACACTGCTCTCTTTGATGTCCTTCTATTAAAACAGTTCCTGTCAAATGTTTGGTCCAAATTGTGTAAAGCCATGTTGAAACTCATACAAAGGCATAATTGTCATTGATAGTAATGCTTTCCATATATCACTTGTTAAATTGTACAAATGGGACACTCAGCACGTTTCAGTATTTCATAATGATAATTGCATTGTTAAAACCTTTTTCAGTTTTTCGGGAAAGGCGACATGGATGTTTTAACAAGGTCTTATGCCATGTTCAGCAATTTGAAACACTTAAAACAGTGCCTGCAAGGTTGTAATGAGATCCAGTGCATCCAAACCAAGGGAGGCAGTGTCAGTGTAGCAGGGCGTGGAGTCATCCCATAGATGGCATCCTTACCTTGTCAGTGTAGCAGGGTGTGGAGTCATCCCACAGATGACACCTTTACCTTGTCAGTGTAGGAGGGTATGGAATCATCCCATAGATGACATCCTTACCTTGTCAATGTAGCAAAGCATTGAGCCATCTCACAGATGACATCCTTACTTTGTCATTGTCACAGGGCATGGTGTTATTACCATGTCAACCTGCTGCCAAGTTAAACTATTAGCCTAGAATCCAATCTTGGATCAGAATGTCTGTGGGTTGCATCCCATCAAAGGACTCAAACATTTACATGACCACTAATATGGTGGCCCGGGGTCTGTTAAAAGGGAAAGTATGTAGCTAGAGTAAAGTCATCCGTGTATGGCCATCCTTATCTTGGACAAGGCATAAATCACTGTTTCATTCCAAGCACAGGACTTGGGAATTATTTATCAACATCTTTTTCTTTGTATTTATACATGGAAGCTGTCTATTGCAACTGGACCTGACACTGACGTATCTATAACAACCATGCTTGTTATTCCTCCCCTCAATCACAAAAGAGTTCCAAATGAGTGACACAACATTCATTACTCCTGCAAGCTGATGCCTCAAACAAGGGAAGAACAAGCCGGTATTTTCATCACTTTCACAATAAAACCAGACCTTCAAGGTTTGTATGTTTACCTATACATATGAGCCGACAAAATATTTCAGGAACTCTCTAATACAGCAAGCTTATTCTTGCTTGGGGGATAGGCCTCTGCTGTAGCTGCTGAATGTTGTAGTTGGAGTGGTATGCTGGCTCTCCTCTTCATGGCAGTGATATATGGCAAAGGTGAAATATAGTCAGGGCAAAGGATGTCATCAAAAGTAATATCTGTTACAAGCATGGGTCCTTACAGTGTTTGACCTAGCTGTGTCATCATCCCCGGACCATGTCGACAGTTGCTCATGCCATCAGCCACTGGTTTCTCTTTACCTAATCTCATTACTCACCGGCTGTCATCACACAACAACAAATTGCGGCCTGCTGGTTTAAACGGGAATGTTTGACTGACTTTCATTCAGAGGTGAATCCAGGGGTGTGGGTGTGTTTGTTTTTATTTACTGCTAAGACAATAATATCAATGTTTGAGACATCTAGAACTATACTTGATATGGCCAATTATTACTTGCCCGTGAAGAGATCACCCGTTTAATAAACATACAGCTTTATTACACATTGTGTAATACCAAAACGCGTGCTTATGTACTCTCGGAACACGTTTCACGAACAAATATTGAAAGCTCTCAACATCCCTTGGCGTATTCAACGACATTGCGTGTGGAGATGATAGATCACTGGGAGGAGCTTATGGACACTCGATGACCCCAGCAACCTTGTTGCTAGGCTGACGTCACATTGCTTTGACTCGCCGATGGATCTTGCAACAAAATTCAACAAATTACGTCATCGGGTATTGTGACGTCATTGTAAACTTTGAGCTGCAAGGCCCCGTTCCACAAGGCGATCGTACTCTAGCGCAACGAGAGTCTTTAGTCTAAGTTAAATTATGTGAGTTGTGATAGCCTTAGCACTACGATAATTTTGTGGGACGAACGCCTGAATTCTAAAGGTGGACCATTGTATGATATTAAATTCATACGTTTCAACTTTTGACGTGTTTGAAGTATTATTCTGTTAAACTCAATTGGATTATGCCATGGATCGTGTAGGTGTCGGCCTATTTACACTCAACAGTATAATCCTAAAAACATTATAAATGACAAGTAATAAATAAAATACTAAACTCGCTCTCGTGTAAAACCAATTTTATGAAACTCGTGAATAGTTGTGGTATCTGACTCGCTTTCGCTCGTCAGATACCAGAACTATTCACTCGTTTCATAAAATTGGTATTACACGGGAGCTCGTTTAGTATTCTATATATATGTTCCATAAATTAACATGACTAAATTACACTTTTGTCATGGCTGTCAAATGACGGACAAGCAGGCCATGACATACATTCATTTTAGTCAGTTGAACATGAAATATGTAGACTTGACACTCAATACTGGTCTTATTTTCCATTTTTTAACTGCACCCACTTTATTTAAGAAGAAACTGCAACAAAGAAACAAACATGCCCAAAGATATCACACTAACAGGACTGTTACATTGACATATTAACAACTTTCAGGATCTATCAGCCAATACAGATATGTAATCAGGAATATATCATTCTTACGTTATGTTTATTTTTGCTCCATAATTCACAAAAAAAGCTAAATGCAACAAGCTCATATCTCGGAGGCGGTGATATAAACGATTCCATCTTCCACAAATTACTTGAGTGCAGTTGCCATGAACAAAATGATTCATTTTACCACATGTATGTTTACAGGATGAAAACACAGATTTGAATCTTGTTAGTAAACACTGTCATAAGAAATTGAAATAAACGACAGATGATGCAGAGGCTATGCTGAGGAGTATGTGTGTGGTATAATTTATCCACCTTCAAAGCCAAAGAGTGTGCCCCTACATTCAACTCCAACATTCGTATCATTGACTTCACAAGAACCAAAACTATCTATCATAAATTTGCAAACATTTACGTTTTTTTCCTTCCAATTAGCAGAGGTTGAAAGACAAGGTTGGGACACACCACACATCCTTTTTTATATTTCCCCTCAAAGTATGACAAGTCAACCACCTCAACCAGCAATTTCTTTCAATTAATGTGCGGTTTGTGATAAGCTCCGTAAAGTATAGGATCGCAATAAGGGCCTACATTCAACATGGATTCTTGCTGCAGTAATGAAATAATAGTGAACTGGAACAACCAGTGCTGCTGCACTAGATTATTCCCTCCTGCCACCTGCCAAATTTGCCAAATACAGAAATGGATTTCTTTTAATGGTAGGGAACTGGCCTTTTCATGTTGGGACAACAAATTTGCTGGTTACTTCATTATGGAATTGGGTCAAGAGTTTTGGCAGTTCTAGATTTGGTAATCCATTTTGCCAGCAACAGAATTTCAATGTTTTGTAATAATATAGTTAGTGGTCTTTGAAGATTGTGAATGAAAAGCAACCTCGTGGACCCCCAGTAGCTTAGTTTGATCTCACACCCTGTTGACTAGGATTGAGCACAAGTCACCTAATACGTCTTACAAAAATAACACCCAATGTATGAAGCATTTGTGAAAACATTTAAACATTTCCCCCCTCAAAACATGGCATGACATTTATTAATTTTACCTGAAAAAATGTTTTCCTTACTTTGATAAGACTTTATGTACAATTAAAAGGAAGATCCTTCTCTGATATCAGCATAATATTACATTTTAAAAGGTTTTCCTACGGCAGAAAACATGTATTAGAAATAAATAACACATGGTTAATCGGGTTGTGACATTCAACAATTTGGTAAGTCAGGTACTCTGAACCAAAGTGCAGCAGTCTCAATCAGGAAAGATTCCAGGAACGTCACAGTGGGGAACACCTAAAACCGCACTAACCAAATCTATCCATGTTAGGAATAAAACCCTGCAGGGTCTGAACAAGTGAGCGCTTTACCCACTAGCCTACCCTACTACCCTATGGTGAAGCATATACTACAAGTGATTTAAATGTTGAAGCATATGTCATATGAGTGATTGAGTCTGTGAGTGTTGCCTTTATGCCACTTTTAACAGTATGACACTTATGTCACTGATTGTTAGCTCAATGTGAGAGGAAAACCCGAAGCAATGCAGGCCTAGATGTTAAGCAGGGTTCACCTCTAATTGCCTGAAAAATTTCCACGTCTTTTCCAGTGATTATTCCAGTTTTCCATGATATTATATAGATATGAATCACAATAAAAAACAAACTCTGGGAGGTGTTAACTCACAACAACATGAAAAACGGCCAGTGGTTGAGGTTTATGTATTTTTGTCACAGAAAAAAACATGACTGGTATTAAGTTGATATATCTGCATGACTTTTCCAAGACCTTATGGCAATTTCCTATTGACTAAACTATTCCAGGCATTGGAAACCCAAACTAAAATTCCATGACTTTTCCATGGTTCCATAACCCATAACCCTCATAAACCCTCTTTAAGAATTTGGTGAAACCCAAGATTCATTATCGGGGAAAAACTGGGATTCAAACCCATAATCATTCTGGCATGGCTTAGGAATAGTGAACTGTGTTACCTTAGACGAATATGCCATCCATTATCTCCATACAGAATACCACAGTATCAGTATCTATTATGAATACCAAGAATCCACACATCTGAATTACCTGAGGATAATACGATCAATATATCAACAACAATCCATAGTCGTAGTTTATTTAAAGACATCCATGTTTACATATCTGTTTCCTGTGCTGACAACATAATGCAGACTTATCACATCATCTAAGCATATTTACAAAGCAATTCTGTCGTTCAATGAAGCATCTAGGTTCTTGTATCAAA
The DNA here is from genome assembly GCF_022045235.1 of Haliotis cracherodii. Lineage (NCBI taxonomy): Eukaryota > Metazoa > Mollusca > Gastropoda > Lepetellida > Haliotidae > Haliotis > Haliotis cracherodii. The sequence continues at coordinate 31,239,563 of NW_027266308.1, forward strand.
CACTGTCATTGAGCTAACTTACATACTGTACACAGCTATCAATCATTTTAGCAACATACAGGATATGTTCCACATTTTGACAGGGCAGCTTCTGCCAAATGAAAGAACTACATATCATCGCAACATCAAACAGATACTTTCACCTTATTCATTGATTGAATAATGACAGATATATGCCATAAATAAACTGTTTTCGTTTAATGTAAAAGACATAAGCCATTTGAGGTGGATTTGTTCATGGTGTGAACCATGAACAAATCTTACCTTAACATCTTACCGAATCAGGAGAGAGTTGTTATGACTCTGAATATATAACTGACAACATCTTATCTGTTTTCATAACACTGTACTGGGTAAACTCAAGTGATCCAAATATTTAAAACCTATTTCTGATATCAAAGCAAACTGGTGACTATCTTTACAAAGAGATGAAAGTAGGTGACGATCTGAATGGCAAATTGTTAATGCAGGGACCAGTAGTTGGTTTGATTGTATTCAAAATATTTGGCGTCCAGTTTGATAGGAGATAGTATTAGTTCCAGGCCATGGGCTACTGTTCACGCATGGTGCAAATACTAGGCTCCTCACACTTGAAAACACTGTTAGGAGTTTAGCATATGGTGGATTCTGGGAAGGAAAGCTGGAAGGAGAAAATAAGGAAGACAAATTCATTCAAGATAGGGCACTTGAACTGGGAGGCTGCAAAAAATGTAATGGTTTAGAAACTTTGACTGAAATATAGAGCAAAATCCCTTTTTTTTCACATTACATGGCCAGTGGAATCCTAAAAGTGATTTGCCTGTGTAAAGGATCTCATTAAGGTTGGGATCACACACAGAAAGTGGTGGATGTGGCAACAAAATGAATTGCCCAAATACTCAAACTGCCCAAGAATATTGCAACTGTGGGAAAAATTCAGATTTTTAAAATCGAAACAGAAGTGGAAAAAATATATCACTGCATCGCAAGGCAATGAAATACAGAACAAACTGTTGCACTAAAAAAATGACTTTAATCTTTTCCCTAAAGGAAAAGTTCTTGAATAGATATTTGGAAACATCAACATGTAACTAAAACAGCTGTTCCTCTGAAAAGGCACTATTTAAGGTACTGACTTGTTACATCACTGCTACAGGTGTCGATAGAGACAAGCCCAAGATACTTCCGTCCTTTATCCTAAATATCCCCTTACCTTCAGTGTCACTGTAGACAGCCCAAGCGTATTCTTCTGTTACTCTCAATCTTTGTTAATGAAAATAATTTTATCAGTTCCACAAGAACTGGGCTGAAACCAAAGGCCTCTGGGGTAAAAAGACTTTCTATTTTGAACCAATTTAATCACCTAGATCTCCAAATACAATTACTGTCTTATAGATAAAGCCACTTTAACTTGAATTTGTCTTCATCCCAAAACCATGAAACTCAATATGATAGTGGAGTATTACCTAAAGCACAATTGATATAATACCACTAAGTGGTTTTTGCTAGGTAATTTAACATACAAATTGACTAGGCCTTTCCTATAAAGAATTTGACATTGAATGACTGAAGATTACAGGAGCAGTATCCTTCCTAAGCAAGCTAAGATCAATATTGTTTCAAGATAAGAGGATGTGGTAAGGAAGAGCTCCTGAAAGTTTAATCAGCTTTCATCAACATTCTTCAACAAGGAAATGATTCTTTACCAGAATTTCCTTTTAGTATTTTCCGATTCATATATCATAAAAAGGTCTACTTGAGATGACAAGCATGCCAGGGTTGTGTTTTTTGCATGATGTTAAGACAAGCACAAAGAATATGATTTAATTCAACATATCACATAGAATATTGACCCCTTATGTACATGTCTCTCCATTGTCACAGCATGAGAGTCTTTACACGATAAGGTGATTGCTTAACACAATAATATCAAAATTTATTTGCTGATTAACAGACATTGACTATGTCTTCCATCAAATGCATTATGAGTTACATGTGTCAGGATTTTACATTCTGAATGGTACACAAGACTATAGGGCGTGTACACAAATGTTCAGCTCTTAAAATCATGTGTACCTGCAGAATTTATACACAAGTTACTACATTAGAATTATTTTGGTGAAATATTTGAGTGTGACAATTACATCTATCTTGTGACTGCCATCGGACTCACAGTATGATAACTTGAACTGGAACAGGATGAATTGTTACATGACAAGCAAGTGACGTCACATCATACACTGTGATGTCATGATGTCCAGACATGCCAGAGAGATCGACTTGTATTGGGTTTGGACAAGACACTGACTGACCAATCATCTCAATCAGCTGACTAGCTCAATTCTTTAACAAGTAACAACAAAACACATTTACAATTTTTTTATAGTCTGTCAGATTCAAAACAGAAAAATGTTGGTGACTTTCTACTCCATGACAACACAGTTTTCCTACTTCCACAAACTGAAGCCAACTTACACAGCTTAATGACAGACAGACTGGTGTGTCCGCCGTCTGGAATACTTCCACATGTGCCAGACAGACAATGCTCAAATGCTACTCATTACTTGAAGAGGTGGGGCTGAAAGTAAATCATTCAACCCTCTTGAATGTAAAACATCCAACACTTTTTCCATCATACATAAAACAAAGCTTCCTAATTCTTAACTTCAAACAACAGTTTACCCTTGGAATCATAGGACTTAAAGCTACGTTTAGAGATTTGGAAACTTCCCAGTATCTTGAAGAATGAGTGAGGTTTCATGTCTTGGAATATTCTGACAAGAGCATGATGGAGACACCAAAACTAGGCTTCTATTCTGGGAATAGAACCCAGGTCTTTTACACAACCAGCAATTCCTTTAACCATCTCTCACCCCTGACCATATTTGATAAGTGTCAAAAATAAAGAATCTTTATAATTGTTTGCATACTTATATTACAAACCCTACTGATTATTAGCAACAATTATCTATGAAATGTTCAAAACACAACTTTTCCAGAAATAGAAGTTACAGAATTGTTGCATACCAGAAATACTCTTGTAGACTGATCAGTAGTTGATAAACTTTCACATCTACAACTATTTATTTAATAGGCTGACACTAGCATCATTGTACCTGGGCCCTACACCTTCCCATCTTCTGATAGGTTTTAATAATAAAAGATTAAGAGGCAGCCATTCTCAAGGAGATACACCCCAAAACATTAAGATGAAGTAGGCAAGTTTAAATGAAAGACTTTCATTATCTGTTTGAAGTAGGATAAATTAGCCCCGTGAAATACTTATACTTTCTCCCTGAAATCCAGCAATTCAAGCCAAATAGACACAAGACCGTTCCGAAGCTTGTTGTCATATATGCCACCCAAAAAGAGCCCCATAGCATCATCTATATCCAGATTGTGATTACAGACTATGGATGTAAATGTAGAAACAACTGTTTGCTTATGTCAGGCATGGTGATTAGCTTCATACGAATCTATAGTTAACAGAACAATCATTTCACTAGATCTAGGCTCTGAGGTCTTTATAGAAGGAAATGCATCTCAAATATCAATTAATCAGCTCTCTATATACAGATTTAGCGCTAGCGGTTTTACCACCATATCAAGTGTCTACTGGTAGAAACAGATGATAATGACTGCTTGAAGAGACATTATTTTTGTACAGGCTCCCTCGTTGTGACAGCTGCTGTAAGGGTGGCCCAGTGGCCTCATAAGCTGTAACCAGCTGTACAGAGTTGTGCCCCTTTGCTTTTGGGTTTGAAACTAAGAATGTCCCTGGTAATGATATTTAATCTGTCAGTACCATACCTCTCACTGAATTAGTCTTCAGAAATCCATGCTTGTAGCGGCATTGGGTGATCGGACTCACTGACTTGGTTGATGCATGTCATCGTATCCAAATTGTGTAGATCGATGCTCATGATGAGAAATCAGTGGATTGTTTGGTCCCCTCAAATTAGTGACAGATTGCCGTCATGCAGCTGGAATATTGCTGAGTTCAGCATGCATCAGTTTGGGCTTTTCTGACAAGCTGTGATATAACTAAAGTATGTTCAAAGCTGTGTTATAACAAAACTCCTTCCCTCATCTGTGCTGTGCCCTAACATTTGTTACAGTAACATACAAGTAAGCTGCTCACACAACAAATTATGGTTAATGTGAATTGGGATGGGTTTTTTTAATCAACTGTTTTAACATTGAAACCTGATGCTTCATTTATAGATCAAATATCCTAAATATTCAAGCTTGTCTCTCTTCCTTTAAAGTCTATTCAAGCCACGCCATATTCTCATGTTCCATCAGGACCTCTTCTAGAACAGTTGTCTAAACACTAAACAAATTTTAGAACACCTCTGAGCTCACAAAAACATTCATTGGACACAGCATATCAAAGATGAAACCAAATTATACAGACCTAAAAAAGACGGCGACTATTTATGCTTCACCAGTAATGATTGCCTGTGCCCTGAATTATTCCCTCCAACTGTGGTAGGGCCTGTACAATCGTAATAACAACCCTCACTACAAAAATAAACTTTCTCTACATCGTTTACATGGACAAAGAATTGATTTTAAAACTAGTATTAAAGAAAAATACAATTTGCACATTTGGTGTGTATGTGTCACACGCAGAATCAGCCTGCTCTAAAGCACTGTGAAAAGGCCAGCCCAAACATGCCCGCTTGTAAGCAATTCACATAATTTCAGTCTGCAAGTAATTAAGGGGACGCCCAAAGCTCATACATAAGAAAGATACATTATAAATTGCTCCTAGACTGTAGAACAATTTTCTTCATTAAACCGTTGGTGAGATAAGGCTTACAGTACAAGGGATGTTCGATGAGGTACCATGGGTGGCATCCCCTAAACAACCTGGCCCATAGCAACCTCTGGAATAGTTTCTCCAACACTGTTGCCAGACTTAATTGCTTGGTTTCTTTCAACTTACTTTTTATTCCACTTTGTTACGATATCGAAAACAGATTCAAACAAATGCCTATTTTGAGTGGAGATATTCATTCCAGACTTCACTTAGTTCAAACATTGCAATCAGCCGCAGACAGAGACATATGTCATATAAAAACAATATCTAATCAAGGCTTTAGCCTGCATAAGGCACTAGTGATGATATTTTCTAAACTCATATTCATGTGTGGAGCTGGTGGCGACCTGGAATAAACTTCGAATTATCTGGTGTTTGAAACAACCAAGAAAGTGAATTCCTAAAAACCAAGCATCAAGTAATGAGAGATTATCATATGTTATCTAGTCTTGGTTTCATACTATGTTTAATAGATAATAGATAATAATAGATTCACCAACACAATCTTAATTCATACTGTGTTTGAATCATCAGGGGAATTTTATCACTTAAATGAGATAACGGGGAATTTTCCTCATCCAGTTCGACAGATCTGAGTATTTGTGATGACAAATATAGAAGGAACACGCACGGTCTGGAAAGTGAGTTCGAGACAACCGGGAAAATGGTTCATACTCGCAAACTTACATAATTGTAGTGATAAGGTAATCATAACTCACATTCTTACATAATTGTAGCTAAGGTAATCATAACTTGCATACTTACATAATTGAAGCTAAGGTAATCATAACTCGCATACTTACATAATTGTAGCTAAGGTAATCATAACTCGCATACTTACATAATTGTAGCTAAGGTAATCATAACTCTCATACTTACATAATTGTGGCTAAGGTAATCATAACTCGCATACTTACATAATTGTAGTGATAAGGTAATCATAACTTGCATACTTACATAATTGTAGCTAAGGTAATCATAACTCGCATACTTACATAATTGTAGCTAAGGTAATCATTACTCGCATACTTACATAATCGTAGTGCTAAGCTAATCATAACTTGCATACTTACATAATTGTAGTGCTAAGGTAATCATAACTCGCATACTTACATAATCGTAGTGCTAAGGCAATCATAACTCACATACTTACATAATCATAGTGCTAAGGTAATCATAACTCGCATACTTACATAATTGTAGTGCTAAGGTAATCATAACTCGCATACTTACATAATTGTAGCATTAATGTAATCATAACCTGCATACTTTTAATATCAGACTTATGTTGTCGTAGCGCTAAGACAGCTTTGTAAAACAGGACACTGATTTATATAACTGAATATTCTCAAAAAATATTTATTCACCAAAAAAGATCTAAATGCCAAAAGATTCTTCTAAGTCAAAGTGCAAAGTCTTCAAATTATCAGCAACTAACAATATCGATTTTATCAAGATAATTTCATGCTTTACACTGAAAATTTTACTTGAATTCTACGAGTCAATGTGGAAGTATAAAGGTCAGAGTTGCATGAAACAAAGCTAGGCAAGAGTGGACATTCTACACTAGACAATTATCAGAAAGGTCAGTGTGGATGTAAATATCTATCATTATTCACGAACTGTCTTTGATCCTGACAGTATGTATCCTCTGAACTATTGAAACCAAATTGATAATGCATAAAAGCATACAAGAGTTCAACCTCTCATCTTGTAATTGTATTTGCTTTGTAATATGATCAAGCTGTATGTGCAGCCTACACCTAAATGTCTATGTTAACCACATGAAAAAAAAGTTAAACATACAGTGACAGGTACATAGAAACAGATACTGACTTTATTAACAGTCTAAATTTAATTTAGTATATAATTTATAGAAACAAAATCTTGTCATAAATATTGTCGTGATGGATTGGCGTTGAAAAGAGAAATCTGATTTAACATAAATATCTGATGTGGAATGGGGTGAATATGGATTTGATAGGTTCTAGGGTGATCAAAACAGGGAAATTTCCATTAAATATGTAACATATATTTCTGTATAGATTTGTTATGAACATTGATTTTCAAATCAGAATATCATGGTATATCACAGCACCATGCAGTGTTTTCAGGAGTGAGTGAATGAGTGAGTGAGTCCTTACACAGCTTTTAGCAATATTTCAGCAAAATCATGACAGGGGACACCTGAAATACTTTAACCATTAGGCTACCCCAAGTTCAGAAAGGAGTCTTAGCATCCAGGCACACTGATTGGGTACAAAGACATTCAATCTCAGCTGAAACTTGTCAGTTGTAAGCCTTGTCAGCCCTGCCAGCAATGCACAATTTAAGGAACTTTATACTTGCACCAGGTGTATGTTGTCATGAAAACCAAGTTTCACTAAACAAAACCATGTTGCACCCTCCCATAAATGTATCGAATTTGAAACACAGGCCAATCTGCTGCCATTGTCACTTAAATGAACAAAGCTATGATGTAAAATGTAATAGAAACATGTGTACATAATCTTGAAGTACACAAGTTTGACGATGTCAAGCCCAAGAAAGTATGACAAATTACACATAATACATGGACTAGTGATGTTGCATGGTAAATACACCTTACAGATATTAGTTTGTTCAAAGATCGTTTTCGGGGGGGAATAGTAAGTGTTCGTCAGACACAAATTTGAGGTCTTCTTACACGCACTTGGTACATGTAGACATGAATATTACGTTGCATTTTTCAATAATGGGTTGCACTGGTGCATGTTTTATATAACTAAATCAAGCCCTGGCCGGTTATGCTTCCGATTACTTTCCATTCACAGCAGCTATTGTGTCTCTTTCAAGTCATATCTTACAACAAAAATGAATTTTGCTCCTGAATCCCCTTGGTGATCAAAGATGATGGAATCTTATGTACCTTCGTAATCTAAACTACTGAATGTTGATGAACTAATAACATGACTAAAGCAGAAAAGAATGCCATCACCACATAATTGATTTAAGTATAATCAAAATGTGTTATAAATGAACAAACAGGAAGTTAATGTACACCAGTGATTCATGGGAATAAACTGCTTGTCACACAAGTATTTCTCAGTTTACATCTTCAAAGTGAATACTTGAGTTAAATGAACAAGTCTTCTTGAGTTCAAAGTGCAATGTAGATATCAATCCCATCTTGTGCTTCAAACTGCTTCTCTTAACTTCATAGATATTCTGTACCTCTAAATATTTAGACAAGCCACATGCATCAGTCACCACGGAGGTTAATTACCTCAAATGATTACAGCCGATTGGCTTTGGCTCGCACCTTTGGTCAAAAGGGTGAAGTGGTCAGATGGATTGTTTACTCAACTGACCATTGCCTTCACACTGATTGGTCAACACAGCAATTGATGAAGCATGGTTGAGATGCTATCTTCCTGACAATCTATAATTATCTACATCAATGTACTATGTCAGACATGTGTAGGTTAAGTGCTTCTTCAAAATAAAATTATTTATTTATTTGGGTAACTGTCTGGAAAAAAAACTCCTATGCACTAAGGCTGAATTGCATGCTGTTCTTCTTTAAATTACCTATCCCCAAAGGTTCAAAGCCAGAGTTTATATGTGTGGTCCCTGTTTGTATGTGTTAGAAGAGGAAGGATGCTAGCTGCCTGGCTACAGACAGTTCAAAGGAAGTGATGGAGACAAGCACTTCTCAACGTCCATAATATGGAATAGAACATTTTTTTCGTCCTGGATTCTGTTTATTCATACTGAGTTTCACAGACATGAGAGCCTGTCAAAATACCCTGTTGAAGATGAACAGTCAATGTAGATAGTAGACCTGAAAAACTGACAGATCGCTTGTATCAAGTTGCCACAATTTCTCAAAATATGCTAAAGTTTTCAAGGTAAATATTCCGTTGCACAGCAAATTATACAACACTTACACACCACTGATGAACTATAAGATCAACATGTTATTTGTAGAGCAGTTAATTTTTTTACCTTTTTTTCGCATTCAAGGTTTATGTTTGAATGGGTTAAGCCATGGTCTTCCGGTCAGAGGGATACCAATCATCGTAGAAAAAACAACGCAAGATAAACATATTTTTATTGCAAATATAAGGTTTGTGTGCGCACTTGTGATGTGCTTCATTCCAGGTCACTTTATACATGGAGTATAGGATTTGGGGTTGATTTCGAAGGCGTGTACAAGGGGGTTGTCTTATATGTGGGGTCGCTTTATACACAGCAATATATGGTACCTGTTGAGGGAATTACAGATATGTCTGTTTGTTGATATATGCCAGTCAGTCATACTCCAGCTGTATCATGGCAGACCAAAAATGATTCATGGCCCATCAAACCAGTAGTTGATATCATGACCATCATGCTATGTCATCACAATTAGCCAGCTCTATGACCAGCATGGTACACTGCGGTCTATTTGGACCTCTTCAGACCTAGGATCCCCAAAGAGCAGATACAGATGACATCATCTGACATGCGGGGAGGTCGGGTAGCCTAGTGGTTAAAGCATTCACTCGTCACGCCGAAGGCCTGGGTTCGATTCCCGACATGGGTACAATGTGTGGAGCCCATTTCTGGTGTCCCCCGCCATGATATTGCTGGAATATTGCTAAAAGCGGCGTTAAATCAAACTCACTCATCGAACATGCAAGATAAGAACAGGTGTGTAAATGTCTATCATGGATTGTGAAGAGATTGAATTACTTCAGAAGTATAGGTAAGAAACAAGCAATATTCCAGCTATATGACAGCAGTCTCTAAATATTCACGTCTGGACCAGAAAATCTGGTAATTTACATCAAGAGCATCGATCCACATAATTGGGAAACGATGATATACATCAACCAAGTCAGCGAGCCTGACCACCCAATCCTGTTAATCGCCTCTTACAACAAGCATAGTCGCCTTTTACAGCAGGCATGGGTTGCTTAAAAACCTAATTCTCCACCCGGACCTTCATGGGAATGAATATTATCAAGACAACCTGAAAACAACTCAAGATGGACCACAAAACCAAACAACCAAACAACCAAACAACCAAACAACCAAACAACCAAACAAATCAGACAATAAGCCAGGTCACTCAATACCTTCGACTAGCATTCTGCCTCATGATCTGATTGTGGTTGGGCGTTTTAGAGAGGAAGAGTGCAAGTGAAGAAAGTTCTGAGAACAGGTAAATGGCAGCACTGACAGGAGTGAAGACAGGCTTGACATGGATATCAACTTCCATTATTATTTCAGTACAATGTTTCATACTACTGATACTAGTGCCTGGGTTGCTTGCTTGATAAAGGTCCTTGTATCTGTATAGAAATGCGGCATTGAAATAATGAGTTGATATTCGTAAGTCAGTCCTGTCCGTGTGTTTTATAGTGCTAACCAACTGACATGCCGTGCTGCCATTTGACATTAATATACCCCACTCAAACACAGTATACCAACTCCAAGGCAACCATTGTAATAACATCCCCTTAATACCAAGCATCTGGCATGGTAACAACAAGTACCATTTTTAAACGTCTTTTGATACGACGCTTTGGATATCAAACCATTGACTTCCCCTCTCTGGCCGAATGCTCTATCCATTACACCATGGAGGCAGACTGGATTAGGTAGAGGAGGGGTAGTTTCTCTTTGGGCTGACACTAGTTATATTGGTGTTAAAATCCTGGTTTGTTCCATGCTGAGATGAAAGAACACAGATACTTGCAGCTGGTCAGGGCAGCCCAACCCTTCACACTCCTCTAGTGCCTTGGTGCTTCAACTCCTCGGGACAAAATCAATTGATGGGAAAAACAACACGATTGACAGATGTTTCATTTCTCTCCATCTTCAGTAATCAGTGGAACAGGAGATGCAAATGTCAAGGAGATTAACTAATTTATGGGGACCAAGAACTAGGTGTTTATTAAACACATGTTTCTTATACTAGCTTTTACACAATTCAAAACTGCTAACATTAATGAGAAAGTTCATTATCCAATTGTTTCCACAATAAAGATGATTTAAAAACTAATATATACCGTATAGGATAAACTAACATATAGTCCCGAAATAAAGTTATATAAAAATCATGCTATATTGAAACTATGGGTGTCCATGAACCCTCAAGTCTCCAGAGCTGAAACAGGGATGAGTATAGGCTGCTAGACCTGAGAAGGGGTTGAGAATGAAATGGGGGCGATTGTTATTTTAAATATTTGCTTTGGGTCTGGAAGGTGAGACTACTCATAGTGACGCCAGCTGAATTAAGATATGGTACAGATGAACATTTTTCCAAATCATATTTGGGATTTTATGAAGCAGGTTTGTCTTTTTCTCTTCACAGGTCTATAACGGAAGATGAACTCAGTGAAGAGTTTTGACTTTTGACGTGTGCACCATCACTTGTTGAGCTACTAATAGCACAAGTAGTTAGATCAAAGGATGAGGGATGCCTTCACAATCCCCAGCGGCAAGTTCCAAATGGGGACCAGCAAGATGGCAACCACTGCCTCAACCAACATTATTTAATAACCATCTGTTTCACTTACAGTATCTTCAGGGAAATCATCCGCAACCATGTTTTCATCAGGAGTGATCCAAACAACAGCTTCAGCAGCGATGGACAACGTTAGAAATGAATACTGCAGCAGTGAACATGAACCTCAACAGCAGCTCATTGGGCTGATAAAAGACAGAAACACCTGACTGCTGGTAGGTTCTTGATCAGAACTCAAGTGAAAAGCTAACATAGCTGTTTCATCTTGACTTCCCATGAAGACATGAGACCGACTGCCAAACATCATCCATGGGCTGTGACTTGCAGACAACCATTTCAAGTACAGAGTTGTTCATCCTCAAGGGAAACATAGGCACCTTCAGGCATTTCTAGTAGATAATGAAAAAAACATATCTATTTTATCTTCTTCAACATAAAAAACCTGATTCAGGCTGTCACAGATATAAAGTACAGAGTATCTTATTCATATAAATGAGTGTCTTTCCTTAAATCAGGAACTTATGTTCATTACATTTCTGCCCTGAAGCATCTAATGAAATATAGATACAGTGTGCTTTTAATAGAGACCTGAGGATGAGATATCTGTTTCTAAATAACCAAATCTGATTACATTTTCAATGATTTTTTCTTATACTTTTTACCATTTCATATAGAACAGATAAACCCAAAAGAATCCAATCAATTATGCTGTCACTATCATCATATATCAAAATACAAATAATACATTTTTTATCTAAGCAATTGATTTTTTTCTTACCCAAAAAATCAAACATGCTTTACAATCTCTTTGATTAGCTTTCCAAAATAGATTAAGAGAGAGTTGCCACGAAATGAGATGACGCAACAGAGATGCTTTGGTCTTAATCCCTTAATCATTCTTAGATCAGTCCAAACAAATTTTCTGTCTAAGCAAACATGATCATTAAGTTGTGCATGGATGGCACTGACAAATGATCATTTTTTTTTAAAGAAAATTCTCCTAGTTTCATCTTGGATAGAGAGTAATGAATCTGGCGCCATGTTTGATCTATGTTTTGTGATTATGATCAGGTCCGTACTCCATGACTGGCATATAAGTGATATAATGGCCGCCATGCGACAGACACATTTTCAATGGAATCTGGAGTGCCAGAATGAAAAACTGATCTCCAATCCCTCCTTTCTTCCCGTAAGACGATTTGAGCAACTTTATCATGCAGATTTAGTTTAAATGCGTCTTAAGTATCTGCTAAAGACCCAGTCTCACACAAGATATGGCTACAAAATGGAAAGAACAATTCTAATCTTAAAAATTTCATGCTTGAGATGAAAATTGCCATTTTTACAATGTGTGACAGACATGCTGGCTCATGTGGCGTCAGACATTATCATACACTAAATATCATGTCACACAAGCTTGTGTCTCAAATACAGTCAGACACAAGCTATGAGTCAATGTCTTTTTCACTTATTGATTCCACATCAATTCATTAATAATGTTTAACCAGACTGAAATTTAGCCATGAAGAAGAAACATGACCAAGGATGACAATTCCACACCTGGGTACAAAACTGGTACATTTTAAAATTAACTTCTCCTTGACTGCGATCTTTCACAGAATGACTTGATCTGTTCTGGATAGGTTTGGGATCATCTAATGTGGCTGGATTGCAATGAGGGTTAGTTTTATACAGTAACATAAAGTTTCTGAGATAATTCTTTCTCACATGCTCAACTCATCTTCAGGCATAAGCACCATGATCAGACTTGTCAAATCTCCAACATATTGTGCTCCCTACTCCAATAAGCAACCACCATGTTTTGAGAACAAAATTTCAAATGTCCCTTATGAAGAATATGAAGAAATCGTCTTCCTATGTGTAGTTTTGATTGATTTTTACATTGTAATGAGATTCAGAAGTTTACTGTAGTTAAGACAGAGTGGAACAGGTAGTCTCTAATAAACTTGGAAACCTTCAATGGCCATACATTGTCCGCAGTAAACACATTATTTACATCAGTGATTTAGACACGGACTGAATAATCAATTACCACAATGAATGACCACTAGGGAAACTATTCATGGAGAACAAAATAACCAGCAAGTTATTTGGCAGGAATTGGGAACAGCAACAGATTCCATCTTGGCACCAGGGGAGCTGTATTAAATACCAACATCCTCCTCCAGCATGGAGGAAGTGGGAGAGATTTGCCAGCTTTCATATGCCACCCTTCCGGATATCGGACTCATCCCACCCAGCTCATTAGCTGCACCCCTAATAACTGTCATGGTTCACGCCAGGGTTTGTTTACCACATAACCATGGCGTTTTCCAAACCGGCCAGCTGGACATAGCCCATGTCATACAGCATGGGAGGGATTCAACAAGGGGTCTACTTCAGTAGGGTTGTTGGGAAGCCTGCTTCATACAAACACAACATCGTACTTGTAACATTTAATGAAAACCATTTCCTACCTTTTACTCTCTAAGAAAAAGTTGTAAGACATGTTTTGGAAATATTTTTCACACAGCTACATAAAGAATAATGGGTGACCATTTCATTCAGGTAAAAAATGTAGTATACAATTTATTTAAAATTTACTTTTTCCTTTATTCTACAAAAGAAATATATTTTTTATCACAAACTGCATAAGTGAAATCATGATACAGAAGAAAACATGTTTACTTTTCTCATAGTTTACCTATTGCTCATGCATTAGCTGCTGCTGAATTTGTCTTTTAGAAAGTTCAAGACGGTCAAATCTTTATTGACATAATCTGGTTAGTTGGTTATAACAAAGTAATGCCCTACAAGTGATAATAAATGTTTTTGTTCACAAGGAAAATAAACTTTGAACAAAAGGAAGTAAATCTGAAAGTTTTACCCAGAATAAATCACATAATAATCGTTATAATCATAAACAAAGTGACCCTCATCTAGATCCTCCTCACAAGGTGCAGATGGCCAAAGGCAGATTGACTGACATCTTCACCCCATTGTGAAATAAGACTGGCCAACATACAGATCCCCACAGCTGTCAAAACCTCCACTATACTTTATGATAGTCTTATGTGCTTCCCCCAAGTCATTGGCAACAGCACAGTTTTCTCACGATTTCCTCCCATCCCTCAAGGAGGTGTTAATGAAATCACATGGTCCAGTCCCTATCAGCAAATTGACGATGTTCCTTACTTTACAGCTTAATGCTTGTAGAAGAACAATTCAGCTGTGAAGAATTAGGATTTATAGTTCTATATAATCTGTCTACAAGATTGTAAAACTTGTGTAATTCCAAATTGACTAAACTTGATAAGCTCATATTGAGCATTAGTTTCCTGATGACGGAGTACACAAAGATAACATATCATAACCATACATCTCATAACATGGTGATAACACTTCAAACTGTCTACATTTACTGGCTAAATGTCTACGTTTATATGAGCAATCATCCAAGGTTAGGCCTTCACATCCAACATTAGACAGTAAAATTGTATGGCATCTGAAATAAATGGCACTTTTTAAAACAAATATTTTTCTTGGCAATGTTACATAAGGTATTTATGCCCATGATATTTGCTATTTGGATCTTTCTTTATCTCATTAAACTGTTCAAGATCTTCGCAGTAACATTTAAAACTGCTCAGTTTATTTTGTAATCCAAACACTTGTTCTTAATTGAGGAAAATTTGATTTGCCATGAGACCACCTCACCAATCATATTGAAAACTCCAGCTACCATATCCATAGCCAAAACACTCAAAGCTAAAACAAATACCACTTGATAAACTCCTCTATTAGAATATTTGCTTATCAAGTAGCAACCCCAAGTAAAAGTCAGGGCATTCCTGTACACATTAAAACCAAGAGAACCACTGCTATATACACAGGGCAGTATCTCAAGTGTCCATCAATACAAGACCATGCCATTCGTGCTACTGGTCAACATTGAGAAGAGCTCTCTCATTCCACCATGTCCACTACTCTCCCGGTCATTAATTACTGGACAGACACTGACCTATCAATCACAGTAAAAAAATATTGGATATAGATCGCCATGCTGGAGCATATCAGCATGTGAAGATTGGCTTCCGAGCATGACAATAACAAGAAATATGATTTTCTCTGATTGGAAAGGAGAGAAATCCAAGATGGGCAGATGGACTGTGTATGACAAATAATTGAAATGTTAAATATGCTGTCAGTTTCTAGGCACAGTTATAGAGTGGACTGTAATAAGTCAACACTTGTATTGGGTGGAATAATCAAATCTGCCATTGTTATTGTTAGCTGTGAGATTCTGCAAGTCAGCCATGTTTGTTTGCCTCCTCTGTCTCGATGTACGTGACATGGATACAATGATTTAAATCTTCGTTTAGATTTGATAATAGGAATTTAGAGACATTGAGAACTTTACGATGACATAAAAAGAAATTATTTTATTTTGGGCTTTAGAGTTCGGGAAAATCTATTGTTTTCCCATCTGTCTGCCTGCTCATGTTTTTACAGAAAAAGTCAGCTGAGATGACATAGGGCAGAAATTTGAGTCAGTCCGGGAGATATCATTTCAACCAATTGGCTTGATTCTGTTCCATTCTTCAGTGTTCAGGACATACGACCAAGTAGAGTTATGTTGACCTCTCAACATGATATATCATGACGATGTTGTAGTCCATTTTTTAGTGAGGCAGCTCATGTGACTGTGTCAATATGGTTCTTATCAATCATCAAGTTTTAACCATCTACTGTGATTGACATCTAAAGGAGTCCATGAACTCTCTTTGTTTATTGTTTCAGCCTCTAAATTCAAAACAACTAATTTTTATTTAACCTGAATGAAATTTGGACTTACAGATTGCATGTGAAATCCCACTTCAAAGGGCAAGTCAAGAATTCCTTTTAAAAACAGGAAAGACTTGCTGGTGAAAATCCCATTTTATAGAAGCAATCTAACCATTATCACATCAACTCACCAAACTGACATCCTAAACAAGCTCTGGATGAGAAAACACACCTTCCTATCACAGCGCTACAACATGAGTGAAAGTTTTTGTTAATTACAACTTTGCTGAAATTGCACGGGGCAATGGCTTGTCTACACCAATATCATCCATTTACAAGTGTATATCCCAGAAGACAGGTATTAGAACTAGGGGAGCTAAATCTGTTAGGAATCAAACTCATCTTTCATGAACTGGCTAGGTGGGTAAATTGCCTGCCCCTTGTAACAGAAGAATTTAAATAATCGATTCCCCCATCTTCTGTATTTGTGCATGGCAACTGTTTGTATTCTGACCAAATAGCTTCCTGCCTTTAGACAATTCATCGTACGAGAGAGCACGTAGCAAAACAGTGTGGCTCTCTCTAGAGAGCTGTGTTTGCCGAGAGAGACTAACAGTAGCAAACATGCAAAATTGAAACGGAAATGTCACTAGTTTGCAAAAATAAATTCTGGGTGATTTCAATAGTTTGAGTTTGCCATTAACAACTAATAAACATAAATAACTGTGTGCCTACATACAGGTTTGATATTGCTGCTGATGCTGATGATATTGGCGATGAGTTGTATTACTTCGAAAGACAGTATTATTATATTCACATGATGAAGATACAGTTGTATTTCTTCCAGAACTCTCTCCCTACACATCACAGATTCCCTTGATCAATGGTCTGTTGGTGCCATATACCAACAAGGGTTTTTATCAAAAACGGTAAACTTCTACAATTTGTATAACTTTCCCCACACAAATAAGCTGTATGCTTATGCCACGACATAATAATGTTAACTCACTCACTCTCACTCTGAGTGTCTGTTACTTATACCGCATCAGCAGGTTTGCAGCTGTTTAAGGTGCCTCCATAATCTCCATGTGTTCTTGCTTGTTATGCTTGTGGCCCCTCCAGCACAGATCTCACCTCTACCAGTTTATCAAATTTTGAATGGTATTTGTTCATTTACTGCCAAATAGTTGGGTAGATAAGTCACAACATGCTACCTGTCCATCAAGCAATCACCGAGATGGACAGTGGGTGTCTGCTGGCTGATTGGCTGGTAAATACCGTCATTGATAGCTTAAAATTGAATGTTGTGACTTCCTATTTACAGAGAGGTTGTTGATGTTAATCTTGGTGTGTACACACAGGAGAAAGTGCTCTCCTTATTACCTGTCAAGCGCAATTAGCATTTTCTCTTATGAGCTTTACTTTGGATTGATGGAAATAGGTTTTCGAGATATATCAACAACAAAGTAAAATATAAAAACGCAATAACAATGTTCCAGCTAAATGCAAAAAGAACAATGACACATTCTAATTTTTAAAATTTTCTTTTTGAAATCAACTTAATTTTGAAAAGGGAATAAAATGCAAATGAGTTCTAGAATGGTCGAAAATTAGTCATAACTTTCTAATACATTTCCAGTCTACTGCATTTCATTGCAAGTTATTGTATTGAATTTTCATGTAATGAATATTCTAATCCACTTTTCAAATTTTAACGAGTTTTATCAACCCATTAGCGTTATTGTTACAGAGAGTGACCATATGTACTGTGTCCTTGATTGGCTGTGATGGTTTCAAATTCCAACAAAACCATAATCTTTTTACCCATCAGGAGAAATCCTATTGTGGGCCCTCCATGTGTTCTGTAATGAGGTTGAATGAGTGAATGTTCTTTTCAGCAATACTACAGCTACATGCCGGCATCATGTAAATAATCAAGGCATGCAAACCAGTGCTTGACAGCATGAGCACCAATCCACACCAGCTGGAGACACAGTATCCGATAGGTCACATATTTTAACTATTCAATCCACATAGGGTGCTTCGGACCTATTCTACCACGACATCTCCATGGGGACTTTGTCATGACTGCACTGATGCGGTTTTGCATAATATGTGAACATATTAATAATAGAATGAAAACCTTCAAGGAGTCTTGATCATATCAATTATTCAGTCTAGTCAGATAAACATCGATAACACCCTTATTTACTCTTAACCGAGTGGAAAGATGTTACAGATTAGTTTTCATGAAGACATCAAATCAGGCAAGACTTTTCTTAATTACTAGCTTAAGAATTCAGCTGAATCTACGCAAATGAAAATTTGTAGAAAGACCAAACCTGAAAAGTGCTATTCATTTCATTAAGCTGCATATTAACCACAAACAGTTTTTAAGAACTAAACAAATAATCTGAACTCCATTTTATTTTATTTTCCTACCTACCTGTGCATGACCACCATTTGATCCCTGGCTGCGTCATACCAAGAGACATTAAAAGATGGTACTTGTTGTTACCTTGTCTGGCGCTCTGCATAGAGGGCTAAAACAAGGACTGGTCGGCTCGGAGTCTGTATACTGTGTATTCATGTTAAACTGCAGCATGGTATCTCAGTGGGCAAGCACTATAAATCGGCATCAGTCCAGTCAAGTACAAGCAGCCACAAACACACACACACGTGCATGCACATCGCTTATATAAGAGCAATAATCTTGGACGCGACGTTAAACCCCATTTCACCTCACCTCCAATCTGGGCACTCACAGTGGGTTCTACCAGTAGAGTAGGACATGCTCTCAGTTTTGACCTGGTGTCATTTTAATATATTGAAGCTGATAATATTTCCAGTTGTGTATTTTCTTATTGTGACAGCTAAGAATATGAAATCCCCAAGGTCTGAACATTTTCAATATTGCTGTTTGTTATGTTCATATGACTGTTTACAACAGCATAATTGTCCTTACTGTTTGTATGTTGACATGATTGTTTACAATGTATCATGTCATCACAGTCCCCTGTGTGACATAATTAAGGCAGCAATCAGACAGGGTTGAGCTGTGTAACATGAACAAATGCTTGTCAATGTCGAAATCTCGGCACAATATTGACTCAGCCTGGCTTATTTACTGTGTCCAATTGCTGCATTAACCAGGCTCTCTCATGTTTCTCTACATAGCTGAGACAAAATCACTCATGAAACAGTCCATGCTTTCAAAAACACATTTGGGCATTACATTGAGGATGGGAAGGTTTAGGTTTTCCAGTTTATAGAGACTATACATGTATTAACCAATGAACATTGGCTTGTCTTCAAGTCTTCTGGTGATTAGAAGCCTTGGGGATTATCTGTCAATCTTATCCCGTGGTTGCTGAAGATCTTTGGTCAGTCTAAAGAAGAAGTGACCCCCTTATTGTCTTAAAACAACAATCATTAGCTGGGGTAAAATGCGGTCAGTGTTATCACCTAGGAAGCTTGGATCTATACTGGATACACAATCTGTTTACTGGATACCATATCTGGGTGGACAACAAACATTGAATGTGCAAGTCATAAAATAGCAATTTCCACGGCTAAAACTGTTGACTTTCAAGTTTTCCAAACATTTTAAAATAAAACGATATTTTCCTAGGAATACTATCCACAGAAGAAAATACTCCATCATCAGATTTGTTTCAGTTTTTTTCCAAGGTGTTAAACATACAAATATTTTTCTTTCAAAAAGGTTTTCATAAGAATGTGGAAGCTGAAATTCTAGAATTCATTCTGAACGTTTTGTAACACAATAACACAAATAAACCCAGACCTGAGTAAGCTCTCAAATCATAATGGAGCAATTGTGCTGATGAAGAGAAGCAGTCTTGGGCCATATGCATGCACATGTATTATGCAGCTGACAAAACGACAATCAGCAAAGCTGTTCACATGTTCGTCTTGCTGCCTCATGTGAGTTCCAGAACAGGGTGGATCGGGTACAAGCAGAGCTACAGTGTCCATCCTGGCTGTCATTGTACCCGACAGTGTGGACTCCAGAACAGAGTTGATCGGGGACAAGCAGAGCTACAGTGTCCATCCTGGCGGTCATTGTACCTGACAGTGTGGACTCCAGAACAGAGTTGATCGGGGACAAGCAGAGCTACAGTGTCCATCCTGGCGGTCATTGTACCCGACAGTGTGGACTCCAGAACAGAGTTGATCTGGGACAAGCAGAGCTAGAGTGTCCATCCTGGCGGTCATTGTACCCGACAGTGTGGACTCCAGAACAGAGTTGATCGGGGACAAGCAGAGCTACAGTGTTCATCCTGGCGGTCATTGTACCTGACAGTGTGGATTCCAGAACCGGGTGGACTGGGTATAAGCAGAGCTAGAGTGTCCATCCTAAGTGTCATTGTACCTGATTGTTGCTTGGGTTGTCAACCGCTGATAAGCCTGATCAAGACTATTCATCATAATGTTGTGTGAAGCCACATTCACTCACTCTCACATTTCAACAATATGTACGACACGAAACTGGTTTTATGTGAGCTAAAAATAGCATATTTTAAAAACCCATCATAAACTAACACGATCACACATTCAATAGCTTCATATATTCTGAGGAACTGATACCTTATGTGTTCTTATCAAAACCACACATTTACTTCTGAAAGAATTTCAAAGTGAAAAGCCTGTGATCCTGTTTACCACGCGATTGTGTCAACATACAGACCTAGCATGGACATTTAACATGTAAATCTCCACATTTCCTGCTTAATTGGGATCAATAGGGATCAATTAACCAACCAACACAACACCTAGACCTTAATCCATGCTCAAAATGACTTCCGCAATCAAATATTTAGTTATAGGCAGCACACATTATTGTGTGAGAGAATGCAAGATTGTGTGTAGGTCCGACTCTGTAATGAGCAGCTAACGTCCGAGGTGGGACACGAGGGAATACTGCAGTTTCCCATTTCACTCATGACAATGCTTTAGTGTACATTACCTTTCTTACATATAAAGATCTGAAATAAAATATTTAATACTGCTAGCGTGCTCCTTCAATTACTCCATGTACTGCTTGAGGCTCTTGTCCAGTAACACCTCGTCTCATGATCACATGGACAACATCTCTAATGAGGTAATTATTAATACAAGTATGAGCATATTTCATAGGATACACAACAAGCAATAAGTCATGTCATATGTAACATTTGACTTAGAAGATAGAGAACTCACGGCAGTACATTCTTATGAAAATTCTGCAGCCAAAACCAATGAAAAGTTTTTATTTTATATACAAGACTTTACAGATCCAGTTCTTCCACTCTTTTATACAATTTATTGCTGTGTTCTCATGAAGGTCCTAATACCATTATCAAGAGGTGCTTTGCTTTTTTCAATGTTAATTAATCTAACTGAGGTCTCATGTTCAACCACATTTTAACAGTTTCCAGGGAAATAGGACATGATTTGTCATGCTGAAACTACAGTTACAGACTGGTGCCTCGTTCCACAGCCATAACTCAAGGTAGCTGGAGGATTCTCACCAAACTCTCATCCATTAAAGTTTATAATGGTAACTAATGGATCAGAAAATTTAATATTTAGTGACCAAATGATTATAATTCAGAACACCTACTGCGTAAAAGCTGGTCAAATCAAATTATGACTTCCTGGAGTGGCAGTAAATAGTAATATACAACATGGTCACATGTATCCATAGCTGGCGAGCAATGGCCTCTCTACCTGTGATAAAGCACCCAGCGCAGTAAATCCCCATGCACAGTGTGGTCTCTGATGAACACGCCCAAGTCCTCCCAGCCATAGCTTCATTACAGTATTGCCTGGTCGGTAGTTTGCTTGGCTGAACATACAGCAATGTTATGCATCACTTTGTGCATTATAATATTAGTAGAAAATCTAATTAAGTGTAAATCTATAGTGAAGAAACATTGAGCTGTATTTTGATACTGGTTTGATCACCTTTGTCTGATTATGACTCATTCTACACACAAAGATAGGAATTATGTGTCATACTTTTTTTATTATTGGAAAATGTTTACTTCTTTAATCCAATCATTCACTTACAGTCCATTTCATACATGTCAGGCACACTATTGTTTATGGTCACCTAAAATTCTTGGAAAATTGTGAAATAATTGCTTTGGTTTGAAACTCAATTATCCAGTTTTAACATTAAAACATTTTGGAAATGTAGCGAAAAAGGAAAATACATTTTGGAATCGGTCTAAAAAGTGGATAATTTTAAAACTTAATTTTCCGTACCAAAATCAAAATCCTTGGAAAATGTGATGAAAAACAAGGCAATACATATTGGAATCTGTTCAATATGAGACACAAATTTTGTTAGAATGTAAAGTGAAAGATAATTTTTTTACATATCATTAATTAACAAAATCACTGTTTAACATTTGTTTGACATTTTCAAAAAAGCCCCATCAGATGACAGTAATAACACAAAAAGCCAAAGTTCTGAACATAACATCAAAAGACAGTAATACACGATGCTTTCTATCAATCTATTCAACAAAATCTTTCCCTACAAAAACATTTAGCCTTTTAAAAGGATTTTCATGATCACCTTATAAAAACAAACGACAGAAAAAGCATCACTAATTGCTGTGCATGTACAGTTTTTAGAAATTAGCAAAAACTCCATATCAATTAGCAAGTGGCATTTTCAAAGTGATTGTTATTTTTATTTATCAAACCAGATTTTCTCCTACTTTGAATGTTTTTACATTTCAGGAAGAGATAACACAGGTCCCATCTCTGCCAGTCAACACAGTGCAGATGTCCAAAATAGAAAGTCATCTGAAGTTTCATTGTGTTTATTCTATCCCCTGTTTTTGTAATGCTATACACTTAATGTGTCTTCATGAGTACAGTATTAAATCAAATAATTGTGACTAAATTTAAGCATTTGATTTATTTTTCAACTTAAATACATACACAATTGACAAGAATTTTGTCTCACACCGATGATACACTACAATCAATATTAAGATTACGACCTCTATTATGATTAAAAACTATCTAGTAAGTCACAAAGTCTAATGTAGTCTGCCTATAAACCAAAATGACCGTAAAAGTCTTTAAAAAATATTCATTTTATGGGTTTTTAATAACTTTACGGTACTCTGTAGCTGTTCATCTCTCTACATCAATAATGCCTCTTGCACTCACTTCAAAGTTTGTTATTGGAAGTAAAATCCAAATAAATGGTTATATCTACTGACAATATGAATGTGTTTTGACCTTTCCTGATGTCTTTCATATGCTACGGTACTGCCAGTCAACTAAAGAAAACCTTCAAAAACGTGTCAAACACTCGGCCATGTTTTGGTTGGCTGGTGAGTAATCTGACAAGAAAGCTGACTTCTTCCCTGAAGAGTGACCTTAGAAAGGAAACATGGAAAAGGCATTTTCTATGCCTGCATTCAGCTAGACATAACATAACTCATCAAACGTCATTCATAAACATTGGTTATCGACATTTGTAAACACTGGTAATTGGCAAGTTATGAGAACAAACTTGATGGACGTTGAGATGAATGTACATAATGGCTTTGGTCTTGATACATTTTGCACACAAAAAACCCTGATTGCTGTGAGATTCATCCAGGTCTCTGAAAAACATCAACAATACCATTTTGAACTTTCTGAAAAACAATATTTGTGAAATCTTTGGGAACAGGCTCTGGTTATATTGTTTGTATGATAAAATTATGAGAAAAGAAAATGATTTCCTAGGTGAATATATGAGATGACGGTCGACCATTGTGGAAGGTGATGATATGGCTGCATCAATTCCATCTTTCATCTTTCTGACTCATGACATCTGAGAACATCAGAAGGCTGTGCTCCCAGAATATGTTCAATGGTATTTAGAGACAGTATGGAAATAAAAAATACCGTACATAACTTTCTAACCTTTTTCACTCTTAATCATACTTCACAACATGTGGTTTAATTGTTCATCAGATTTATTTCCCAAGTAATAACATGGGGCAAATGTTGAAATTACTGAGTTTTTCTTTTCGTTTCAAACATTTGATATGTTCTTTTCTAGGTGAAAACTAATGGTAATGCATGATAATATGATGTAATGTTAATTAAAAACATGTGTGACTTGAATATACACACAACCAATCAGGGTAGAGAACACCAGTCTAGGATACCTGGCATTCTCCTGACTTCTCACCTGATGCTGAAATTCATTTTCTCGTAGTGGAAATACATGATATTTGCAGGCGTCTGTATCATACAGCTGTATAACCCCAAGACAAAGGCTGCTGCACCCTGTATAAACACTGCTGGTTGAGTTTCAATAGCAATTGTTCATAATGTGAATGGGTTGTCCATAGCACACGTCAGTCTCACAAGTTGATAGGGGAGTAGCATTCAGAAAGGACAGGAGCCGATGTGGTAAATAGAAGACATCGCCTGATTCTCAGGAAAATGCAAAAAAAGGTTCTCTATAGAAAGCCACTTTCCATGACAAATCTTGATACATGAAACTCAAAAGAGTCTGCCACCTTCCCCTTAACCCAATAAAATGTCTGTTTATCGAATAAAATGATGCTTTGGTTTCGACTGGAAATGTTGTACATGCCAAAGATTCAACAAATGGGTTGTGGTTACAATGAGATCAGCAAGGAGGGTTTTTAGAAAGAGACCAACACTTTCCAGTCGGAAATCAAAGCATCATAGCTGTTTCCATAGAAATAGCCAGCATTATATAGGCGAAGGAAAATGTAATGATTGTGCTCAATCAAGTGGAAAGAATCTGAGACCAAAATATGAGTTTACGACCATGATTCTTCTCTCCTATACATGAAGAAGTGTGATTGAAGAAGCAGGAAATGGCCCATGAGCTTGATTGCATCCAAGTTTACAACTTACAAAATGCAGCTATGGATATACATCTCAATGTTACACTCTTGTAACCTATGTCTATCGTACAAATGGCTCTTTAACTTAAGAGCCGACAAGGTGCTCTTCCAGGAAAGGAATGTGTCAGAGATTGAACATAAAACACAATTATTTGTGATTCAATGCTGAAGATTGATGGCTTTCAGTTGCTTTTCGCAGGCAGCAGTGTCAGACTAGATAGAATTTTATTCATTTATGTAGCTAGCAAGTACATGTGTGGATAATACGGGGAAACATTCTAATTTTTAAATACAAATCATGATTCAATCTGAATTGCATACTTGGGTGTAATGAAGTATGAGGATTCACATCATGTTGTGAGTCATCGGAAATCAGTCTATCCCATGTCTAACAAGTATCAATAAAGTGGTCTGACCTTACATACCCATTGGAATACTCATCGCTAGTCAGAACAGAAACTGAAAATGCTTGTTGCTGGCTATGCATAAGAAATTAATCCATTGGAGGCACAAATGATTTTGTCTGTCCCAAAGAATTTTCAGTTATAGATGTAGTGGTAAGAGAATCTATTTCATCATAACTTTAGCAATAAATATCTGAGGGATGTGGGGATACTGGTTAGAAGGTTAAGGTCCCCAGCAACCGACACTGATCATTGGAGGTGACTTAATGGGTAAGGTGGTCAGGCTCAGTAATTTCATTGACTGGATGACATGGATAGTTGCTCATTATATCAATCATAGTACTGTCTGGACTCGGTTATCTGCAGGCTGCCATCATATAGCAGTAATACTGCTGAGCGCAGGGTCAAACAACAAACAAACAAAACCTACACTACGTTTTAGAGAATTTACATACTATGTTTCCTGGAACACGCTGACCTTCTGTTACACTGTTTTCCTATCATAAAACAAGCACCTGCCTTTATCCTGGTAATATCCTCCCCGCTTGGAGGTAAGAATGGCATTTTAATGATAAAACAATTGATGTAGACAACCTACAGGAATAGCAAATGCTTGTACTGCAGGAATACCATCTAAATCAACACTTGCAGTCAGAAGGTTTCCTATCTACAGTTCAGCACCCAGTATCCACCTACGCCTTTTACCCTGGACCCCCTTTGGATCTGACTGTTGATCAAGACAAGCATCTCAATCTTAAAACCCCTATCAACAGTTCAACCTCTTCAATCCACCTGCCTGGGGACCCATAAGAGATCTGACTGTTGATCAAGACAAGCATTTCAATATACAAAGTCTTTCACAGTTTAACCTGCAGTATCCACCTACCTGTAGAAAGGACGATGGGTTGCTCTCCTTGAGGACCTCTATACAGAACTGCAGCAGTCCAGTGGTCCTCTGTAGCAGTGAGGTGCAGTGAGACACCTGCTCCTTGAGAGTCTTCACCTTGTTGTCCTTCTCCACCTGCACACTCTCCAGCAGCTCCACCTTCCTCTTCTTGATGGCCTCGATCAGAGCATCACACTGTGCCACCACTGTCGCTTCAAACTCATTAGAGTTGCCCTGAAACAAAGATATACACATTGAATACTTTGCGAGTTGGGGTAAAGGCCACTTTAAACAGTCATATCAGCTTAATATGGGGGAAATTTTGAAGTGATTCTCACTTGAAAGCTTAACATTTGGTGAAGCCCTTGAGCATGGGAATGGTGTTAACAAACCAAAAATCTTAATCTGGGTAAATTGGGATTCAAACCATCTATCATTCATCAGATTCGATTCTGGTGAATCCAGGGGACACAACTCTGCATGTGGAATTGGGGTACCTTAAGAAGACTGGGCCACCTGTGTTCCCAATACAAAATATCATGACATATATATATCCTGTACATATGCCAAGTGATCAACTGACAATATGTTAAAATCTTTTCATGTAGACAATATTCAACAACCAATTTGAATAGTAGTGTATCTTCTTCTTAGAAAATGTTTGTCCAAGATAAACTTCTGATTTAGTTCTGAGAAAGGTTGATAGTGAAAACCTTTTCGGTTGAATGCAGCAGAATAGTCAATGAGAAGTGGGAAATGCTATCAGGAAAGATTCAGTTTATCAAACCAAACTTTCTGTTGATCTGGTCTGGAAAATAAATCAGTTTCTTGTTTCTGACTGTTTGAAAAGAGTACAGACAATCAGTATTTTTCAGCACACCAACTGACGTCACAGTGATTTGATAATGCAGTTTGTTTGCTCTGCTCAAAACAACTGTCTGATACCAACAGAGTCTGTGATCCCCTCATATCTCCCTTCCTCACCACCAGGGATGAGTGTGATACAGACTTCTAACACTACGCCTGTCTCTGCGTCTGCTCACAGTTAGACAGTTATAGAACCAAACTCAATAAGATGATGGGTTCTGTCACAAGAGGTTCTCATTTAAAAAGGCATCTCTTTGTCTCCTATCCAGAGAACATACCAACATCAACTGTTGATCCTAATAATTGCACAGTGACACAGAAAACGTCACAGAATTGATGCCAAGTAGTATGTAGGACATGACTGTGATCACAATGAAGCAGTGACCTTGTAGTCTAGTGAGTCGTAGCTGAACGCAAAAAGAGCATCAGAGTCCTCATCAATGTCTCACAAAATGAGGCAACGATGGTGGAGCTGATCAGAATCAGTGCATGACTGAGTGAATGTTATTTTAGGCCACACAATTTGATATAACTGCAATATCACAGAGGCATGCAAACATTCTGAACGAGCCAAACCAGTGATAAATACAGCAGGTCACCCATGTTTATTACCCAGGTAACATTTCAGTTAAGACAAGCATGGGAAGCATACATTCTGCCATTGAATCTCCATGCGGAGACAACACTGGGTACTGTGTCACACTGACATTTGCAGACACATAATTTATATGTTCCAGCCTCAGTTTCATCAATATTTAACTTCCTAAACAATCATCTTATATCTCGAAATTTCCATTCATTTCCCAAAGCTTTCAAAGCCATTTTGTAAATTGCAAAATTTCTGATTATATGATTCATGTTCATTCCTGCTGTGGTGATGTTTACTGTCGACAAACAGCATGTTTTCGAGGAAGATTTTAATTTCAAACAAAAACAAACATTATCAAATCAAAGAGCAAATAATGTGTTTGTTAATGGGCTAATTCTACACAATTAAATCTGCATTTTCATCACATGCAGTGTCAACATGATCATTTTTCTGTTATCAAAATGTATCAATCAAATTAACAGGATGTTTGTTTAATGAAACAGAAACACCAAGACAATAAATCATAACATCAAATCCATTTACATTTTGTAATGTTGAAGTTTTAATACAGAAACAAAACTATCTCCATCAAAACTTGTCCATCTATTGTAATACCCTGGAATCAAACTCCCATCAATCCTGAAGTTGATAATTAGGTCTTTAAGTGTTTATAATTAGCTTTGGCAGGAATGATAAAAACGTTTTTTTTAAAAATGCCATAAAACCCCAATAAACTTTTCTAATTGAGAGCTACATAAAGAATTAAAGGTATCAGTTACCTAATATGAATTATTTAACCCAAGGAAATGGCCTGGGATAAAGAACTTGACGACATAAATCTTCATTGTACTCGCTACATTTCACTCTTCTGTCAGTATTATTGTTACCTCGGAGCTTTCCCATCACACTACAGTACGTAGGATTAATACTGGGGTAGGGTGGGGGGCTCAATAATTAAAGAAATACATGGACTTTAGAGAGAGCTTCGACAATCGGCCACTATGTGTGACGCCTCTTTGTCTGGTATGAGCACGATCACTTAATGGCACGCCATTAATGTTTAACCACATTCTAATCATTGCACGGCATCCTATCTGATTTGGCCATGTTTCCAGTATGACCCCTGTTACCAGAATGAAAAGGCTAATTTCTCAGATTATCAAAAAGACAGCCGATTTATGATTTGAATGGAAAGGTGGCTAGATTGACGGACTGCTGGACTGTTGATCTGTCATTTATGTTCGAAAAATGATGGATGTTTTGACCAGTGAGGTCAATAAAACATCTCTAACCATTTTAGCTTAATACAATGTCCGCACAGAAAAATGTTATTCTTTTAGCTTAACGTAAATAGCGAACTTTGATATTACATTTAGGAAACTGATTAGTTGAAACATCAATGCATCAGTGGTAAAATGTCATTTTAAATAATAAAGTCATTTGACATTAACATATAATATTTGAAATCATAAACACTTCCTTTCATGATGAAATATTATATTATCCAAAATTCTTTTGAAAACCAACTTTAAGTGTTTGATATATGAATCAGAAAAAGTTATACAAAGCTAAATTAATGATATTCCTTCACTTTATCTCCGAACAAGCATCACATGCTTGCAATACACGTGCTTGCATCAAATTTCAGATACAATCTTTGATAACAAACGTTTGTGCTTCCTGTTTCTTTTGTTGACATCATTTAAACAAGATACATTTACAGTGTTAAACACTTATCAACTGCTACATCAGCATGACATTTCCCATGTAACCAAATTACAGTCTTCTTCCACGGAAATATTCAGTAAATCGCCAACGTAACAGTCCGTCAAAGAAACACATGTTATGTTTAGATTAGCAGTATAATCAAACGATGCAGTATGCCTTGGCACTAGTTTCGCAGATACAGACATACTGGCAACAGATATTTCACATCGGAGAAGCATGTAGAAATATGTTATTGTGAGATACGCAACTGGAATAGATACATGCAGATTACGTTAGCAAGGCAGAAGTTATTTCAGATCTTCAAAAGAACAAAGTTGTAAAGATGGATGATTCATAAAACAATTTGTAATCTGAAGGAATTCTGAGATTCTTACTAAGATGAATACTCTTGTGAAGAGTTCTGCAGAATAATCACGTAACTACATGCACATCTTGGTATCTTGAATCAGATACAGCTCAAAAGATCTCAGGGGCTAATATTCAGTTAAAGCATTGCCTTTGTTCATATTATCAGTACTACTCTCTTCAAAAGCATGGATGGTTTGTTGACATTTGCATGTTATATGTCTACATAGTCATGAATGGGAAGACTGCAGCCATAACTAGAAGTGTAACAACTGATCACACTATTGACTCATTGCAACTGTAGAGGGTAATACGATGCCATGTCAAAATATCAATAGTTACCATATAGATACCACACTAGACTATAGACAGTTTAAACAGACACAATACAATCGAAAAATATCTCATAACCTTATTTGAGGTGATGTGCGTATCTTTTCCAAAGTTGTGCTAAACTTAATATCAGTCTATCATCACCTCATCTCCTCCTGCAGTCTGCAGAACCTGGAACATGGCCAGCAAGTAGGGACATGCCATCATGGCACTGCCAGAAAATCACATTGTGGGAAGGGAAAGGTATCTGTGCTCATTCTTACTGGAGTATCTTTTATCACTAACATCAGATCTCAAAATTGTTTTTGAATAACCATCAAAAGTCGGTACTATTTATAATTTCCATGAAATCTCAGTACTTTTGATAATTTCCATGAAATCTCAGTACTTTTTATAATTTCCATGAAATCTCAGCACTTTTGATAATTACCATAAAATTTCAGTACTTTTTATAATATCCATCAAATCTCAGTACTTTTTATAATATCCATCAAATCTCAGTACTTTTTATAATTTCCATTAAATCTCAGTACTTTTAAGGACTACCTATCCATGTACCATGACATCTCACCTACCTCAAGGAAGATGATGATTCTATCATTACAGGTCATTAATGTTTTAACTTCTTTCATATTTCAGTTGCATTAACTTCATTATATCATCGACATAAGGGAGAACAGAAGGGACAGACTAACATGGAATCATGGAATTCATTCTTTGTATCTCATGAATCTCAAGGTCATTTTATGCACCCATTTCTATCATAAGTCAATGAAGGTTTAACCTAAAACCATGCAAGTGTGAGTCTAATATTCTGCAAGTCAATACAATTCAAATATTTATCCTAATCTATGTCTCTCTTCATCATTACTATAATCCCTTGACTGAATGTACATGATTATCTGATGCAGAGTGTTCAAGGTAGGCATCAGACTGGCACATCTGTGACAATATTGATCACAACATGAACAGAATTCAGAACTAATGAAATGCTATACCCTGCATTTATGTCAGGTAGGGTATTGGGACTGTGCCATTAAAAAGGTGTACTTATTGAAAGATGGTGTTTATGTGAGGCAGGCACTTAAGAATCATTGAATCTTACTTCCTGAATGAGCATAGCCACCACATCACTGTCTCCTTAACACATACTTGTACTTGTTCTTTTCTCAGGAAAATCAGGAAAAAATTAAACATTGATCTTTCTGTATATTTTCTGATAACTAGGCATCAACTTCAATGAAAAATTCACAATATTATTCCCAAACTAGAATTCATTACTGTGGACAACTAGACTTCATCCCCATGGGGAAAAAGACTTTATCCAACTAAACGAACTTCATCCCTACTGAATCTTTAGATAGCATTATAGAGGCTGTAGTACTGAGGAAAACAGAGTTGACTTCCTCCCATCACAAACTTTGACTTCATGCATAACCTACCAAACTTACCCTCACTAACCTTGACTAGATTCTTTGACACCTTAAAAGGCACACAAGACAGTTCCCATGCCTGGACTTCATTTCAAGGAATTCCCACAAAGAAGATGAAAACATCTTTTGTCTGTTGAGTCCATTTCAGATGAAAATCAAAAACTTAATAAATTCATTTATGCTAACATATTTACAGACATTGCATCTAAGAATTGAACAATCATATGAAATTGACAACTCCATAATCCTTGCTGTATTGATGGAAGCATCATTCATAGAAAACTGCACCTTCTGACACTGCAGAATCATCATCATGTAGTTAGCATAATTATCACCATCATAATTGTCAGGCATGCCATGATTAGTCTAATGATGTTAATTACCTGCCAACAGTCACATGGACCAATTTCACACCTGCAACCCTAACCCTGTAACTATCTTATGTCCATACTGCAATATAGCAGGTAATGCTAAAGGTGGTGTGGTAGCATAGTGGGTAAGGCAGTTGTGCTTCATCCCGATGGCCCGGGTTTAATTCATCACATGGGTACAATGTGCTTAGCCCAATTCCAGTGACCCACTCCATGGAATTGATGGAATATGTTGCTAAAAACAGTGACAAACACCACACTCTGACTAAATGCTGAAATCCCCAATGGCAGGGGACCCAGGAGCATATTCACACCCATAGACGTACTGTTTACATCACAACTGTTTTTAGCTATTACTTACAATCATAGAAAACATTATCAAAATCTATCATCATTAGAAAAGTAGACAGACAATTAAAACAGTTACTCCTTTCATATACAATGCTGAACCCTACAGAGTTGTTTTAAATTGAAATCCGATAAAATATTCAAATTGATTGAAAAATAGATTCTATGAAAACACTTGGTCCAATGTCAAAATAGCCAGTCTTTAATGCAGTATTGTTTCAAGGGCATTTTGAAGACATTAAAAAAAATAAACATGTCTAAGCCATCATTTCATCAATTTGTAATTACCGAGCCAAGATGGTAACATTATTCTATGATTGTAACTCTGCCACATCAGATCCAGTCTGATGTTCTTATCACCGTTCAAGACAACTAGTTTCGACTGCCAGATGTTATCAGTCACTTTTCAAGTATTCATCATCCGACATTAAAATCAATAGGGAATTACGTGACAGATCCCAGAGGTTGGAATGATGAGTATGGTGACATTCGAACAGATCGCTTGACACGATGACATTCTGTGGAAGCAACAGATGCTATCATGTTCCTCCCTCTGCTGCGATGCATGTAATCAGCAGCCTCTGCAGCTCGATCTCCAGCTCCAGTGTTGAAGTGCAGGCAACAATGTCGGAGAGTGTGCAGTTAACAATATTGGCTTTTCTTCAAAAAATTCTCTTGATATTATGAGTGAGTGATTTAGATGTTATATTGTGAAGTGAGGTGAAAGGGGTTTAACATCTCGTTCAGGATTATTGCACTTCTAGAGTGATGTGCAAGTGATGTGCATGTGTGGGGGTGTGTGCATGTGTATGTGTGGCTGCTTGTCCTTAACATTTACTTCAGTTATCAGGGGTTGCCAGTTTGCAGGCCAGTATGTAGTGATGTGGGTTGTAGACACTCACCACTGTGGTGAACCTCTCAGGCTGGGTATGTGCTGATGGAACAAGGATCAAAATCAGGATGAACCTGGGATTCAAACCCACGACTGAGGGAAGCAACTCAGCTAGATGTGGTGTCTTGGACCACTGACCCATATTATGACATTCATAAGGTACACATAATCAAAAGGAAGAGTAAAAACAACACCACACCCTACAATAAACCATTAAGCCAACAGGTCGACTTTGACAAGATCATTTCAGATTGAAGCTGGTCAAATGTAGCTGACTCTTGTTCCTTGTTATTTTCTGACCTAGACATTTCCTTGCTCTATACTCATATGACATTGATACAAATGATGATGATGATGATGATGATGATGATGACCATCTTAGAAGACTACTCACATTGTTTCTTCATGGTCACATACTATCATTCCTGTACTGATCCTGAATTAATACCCAATTACAGCAATCCAAACACTTGCCCGAGGATAAGCATGTACTTTGTAGCCCATGACTTATAAATGAACCCCAAGTAAATGAGGATGATGTTATTGAATGTCTACAAGTCATCAATGACTTAGCACTAGTCCCAGTCAATGGCAGTCCATAGGCACCACTGCAGAATACTCAGGCCTCTCATTAAAACCATTATTGCCAGTTCTTGACCACTGATTTGCACCCTAAAACCCTCAATAATTCATTGCCCAGTTTAACCTGATTACCTCCTACTGGGGGACACCAGGAAGATATTAACCACGTCTGTGACATCCACCATTCTGAAGCGATATGACAAGTAGATGCCCCCAGACCTACTTAGTATAGTATTTAGTATGTGTCTAGACAATTATGATGGCACAAGAGATGCTTCAGATGTGCCCTGCATAGGTTTGTCCAGACACCATGAATATGTGTGAATACTGAGCAAATACCATTAGATTAATCTCAGCTACAATAAGTATATATCACAAGATACTGAATGTACGAGTGTTGTGGATAAACTCTAAATCTTCCTTATCAAGCAATCTTGGACAAGCAAGGATCACCAATACTATCAAAGGGACAGAAATCAGTACATGCCTGCTATCACCAGTACGTTTCCTTAATGTAAGAGACTTCAGGCATTTCAAACTTACATTTTCTTACATGATTTCAAATGTTCCAGGTTTATTTCTGTCCCTTCTATCCATCAACTGTCATACAAAACACTTATGATCCACATAATCTTAAACATACTAGTGTCGTAGAACATATAGTCTTTAAAAAATATATAACACAATCAATTTAAGTTTAATTCTTTTCAACGCTGATTTCAGATGGAATACAGGTAACAAGACCCGACAAGTTTGACAGGTATTGGGAGGGATTCTACTTATCTTGCTCTTCCCGTAAAGTTGACAAGTCTCTTGCACAAATACCACACAGCTATGGCCCCATTTGTGAAAGTAAGCGAGTATAGTTTAACACGTTTTTGCAAAATTGCAATTCCTGCAATAGGATGGGGAGACTAGAAACGAGGTTCACACATTCTACCCATTGAGGAATCAAACCTGGCTCTAGCACTAGGCTGACCCACTGCCATATTCTGTTATCACCCCACTCTGACTATCCCCAGTCCCATACTGTATCCTAGCTCCATGGTTCTGGCTCAGGTGGTGCCAGGTTTCATCATTGTAATATGTTCCTGATTTTCGGTAAGAAATAAGTATATCAGGATGTTCTTGCTTAATTTGGCACCAAATGTTTGCAATAATCTCTGATTATGCATTGCTAATTGAGGGTAGGAACATTTGGCAGGCTGGCACCAGATGCAGCTAACCTGAAACAACCTTTTTAACTAATGAGGATTATAAGTCAGACATCCTGAGTGGATAATGGACCTGTCATACTGGAACTGGAACCATATTACTCACGGATTGAAAAATGATGATTAAAGTAAAAAATTACCATTTCATGTTTAAACTAGTCTCTCCTCCAGACCCTAGAGCATAATATTTACCCCTATTCAACACTAATCCCTTCTCAACCCCAGCAGCCTGTACTCGTCCCCTGTTCTCAGTTCTGAAACTAAGGGACTTTAGGGTTCCATAACACTCATGGTAGTCCTGCACCATGACCGTGGAATATATTTATTTTATAAAAAAAACATAATCTAGAAATGCATACAAAAGCAAGTCTAGCCAGCTCAAGCTAGCTCTATTCCACTTTTAGAGTCAAGAAGGATATTGTGTAATATAAGATTTCAGAGACTAAATGTTAGTCTACACTCATGGGTTCTCTTATGGGAGTATTTCAAATTAACGGATAGCTTGATTCAACAGACTATATGTTAGTCTAATTTTAAACCAAAGATATCAAAACTAGAAAGCATAAGAAAGGTGATCCAAATGACTGAAATCTGTATATTTCCAGGATAAGGATGTGGTGTCACTTTCAGGAAATCGATGATGTTTGCAACTTCAGGGCAGACAAAGCTTCTTCTTCAATCAGGGTTTATAAGACCAGACACTGTGATAATGACTGCCCAATCTATCATCACACACAAACTCTTGCTCCTATATCCTTTTGGTGACATGCTGTGAAGCATTTGAAACATATGAAAGGTATTGGTGTCTGCTAGCCAGACATCACATTCATCATCTCCATCAAGTTTATACAGTTTTTGATAGAAGGGTTGCTTTCCCTAGAAAAGTCTCCAGCTTCAGAAGTAGAGGTGTTCTTTAGGATGAAAGATCAGGGCCAATTCTTCATTTGGTACCAAGAAGTTACAGGTGTTGACAGAGACATCACATAATCATGACATGGTAGTGGTTGCACAGTGGGTGGTGATTGCAGGGAGAGGAGAGGAGAGGGGAGGTGTGTGGTGAGGTGTGGTGTGGTGTGGTGTGGTGTGGTGTGGTGTGGTGTGGTGTGGTGTGGTGTGGTGTGGCGTGGTGTGGTGTGGTGTGGTGTGGTGTGTGTGTGGTTGGGTGGGGCGTGATCAGGGTGGTGATGTGTGTGTGTATGTGTTTTGCCTCAGAGGTTGATGGTGATTGGGGTAGTGCTTGGGAGGGGAATGCTTGAGAGTGTTTGTTAGGTGGGAGGTTTTGGGGGCATGTCTGTGTAAGGGAGGTTGATGATGACCTTGAAAACATTTAATAACACTAAAGTCAAGAGTTCACCATCTTTCCAACCGGATAATGTGAATGAAACTACAAACTGATTAACCACAAATTAAGGGGGAAAAAACATATAATTCCTCGTCAAGTAACCATAAAAAAAACAAATCCTCAAAACATTAAGTTGCCTCGTGTAAATTTGGCTTGAGATAGAACAAAACATATAACATTTCACAACGTATTTCCAAATCGACCTACAGCTATATCCTTCAACGGTAAAATGTCACATGAAGTTGAATGTTGAGCAAATTGGTGAAACCTGACTAAATAAGCAACCCACAAATGGCCTGCTTCACACAATACTTGCTGTGACAATGCACTAAAGCCCACATAAATAGGATGTCCCGCTAATTACCAGTTGTCTGACAAACATCCTTAAAGCAAACTAGCAATTACAGAAAGTCTGGATCCCCAAATCCAAAATTGCAATCTCCTGCTCTAGACAAACCTGTCCTTAAAGATCGGCGCTCGATTAGCTGCACACTTTTTTAACAATACAGATGCTAATTATACCATGACTGGCAATATGATATACCCGTGTTGATGATATTATCTTGCAAACTATTCTTGACATAATTGCGACCTTCAGATGGTCTGTCTCCAGCCACCTGGATGTGTTTGGTGACACTGAAGATCAGATGAAGGACTTAATAAAAAAGAAGGGATAAGAACGAGCTGGTGAGCTCTAACAACTGCTTTTCAAATTGCTTGTGAAATGTAATAAAGTAATTATAGGGCTCATACTCACTGTCTGTGAGCAACACTTTTAAGATTAATGAGCTTCTACAGTTACAAGACATTGGTAGTTGCTTCACATAGTTCAAACACCCATGGAGTTCTAATCAAGTTCTCAAATCTAACCGGCTCCAAATGAACAGTAATTTACTTCTCGCTTTGAATCTCAATTTGCAGTGAAGTACAATATATTTGTAGCTTTCTGCTGCAACAGTTCATTTTTGACTGATAACAATTCTTCACAATTATACTGTAAGAGAATGTTTGTGCCACTTATAAGATAGCCATCTTGTACAGTAACAAATAGACAGATGCACTTGAATATTCTCATTTATCAGGAAATCTTCCCAGCAAGAAGTTGATACAACATCAATCTCATGTCCAAAGGAATTAATTAGAATTGACATACCTTTGTAGCTGTTATCATTAATTAATAAAAATGTAAAATATACACAGATTAACCATGAACCCTGTGCTTACTTATTTCAGTTAGCAAGTGACATTCGTATCTGAGAATATCTTACTTCCGATGAGTTAATGTGTATTCCTGCAGATAAACAGTCAAGTGTGTGTTGTTTTTGTTGCACTGGGTAACAGTTATGTCTACAGGAGCAGCACTTTTCTAGGCAATAACAGATTTTATATACCAAGCATGTACTTTTCTTATGGGATATTCATAGCCTGTAGGAAAAGCCATAGAAGTTGTTGCTTTCATCGTAATATACAGCCCTGTGGGGATTCTTGAGCAGAATAGGTTCCCGGTAACCATGCCGGTAGTCTGAGACAATGAATGAGGGTTAGGAGCTTGAAATGTGTGGATCTAGCTCATGTTATCTACCAAAGCCCCTTGTGTTTTAGCTAGAATAATGCTAACTGTGTTATAAAACATTCAATTAATTCTGCTACACAAAATGGTTGAAACACCCCCTCCCTTATATGAGAAAAAAGGATGGCTGGGTAGTCCTGTTGATAAGTGTACACTTGGCATCCAAAGGTCTGGATTTGAATCTGAACAAGAATCTAAATGTAAGAAACCTATTAAATGGAAAATAGCTTTTGACTGTCATTAGGTATGATTTCCTATCTTTTCTGAATACTGTATTACATCATAGCCATTACTATGTAATTGTGTGAGTGAACTGGGTTTACTCTGTATTTAGCAATATTCCAGCAACATCGTGGCAGAGGACACCAGAAATGGGCTAAACATCTACAAAATGACAAAATAAAATCCAAATAAATCCCAGAACAATGTTTAATTTCAGAGCTGAGGCAATCTAGACATGCCAAATCATTCTAGACTTGAGCTGAATTCCTTATTCAAATTATTCACTTGGCTCTGGGAGACAGACTAATTTTGTGTCCATGTGGGGAATTGAACCCGTGCGGTCAGCAGGACAAGCTAAGACTTTAACTACAACATGCTTCTTACTTACAATTGACAAGTACACGCATATAAATCCTAATGATGTCATGAATATGTCAGATGGTATGTATTACAAAATTCTACTTCAGTTGCTACTCATCACTATTTGCCTTGTGTTTACCTGTGGCCATGATGGTGCTTGTACAAGGAAACTTGATATGACCAACACTGACTGTCCTATCACATGGACAACAGAGCGTCACTATGCAGCTGTCAGTTTAATGTGATCACTTCCCTGTAAGTTGATGAATCTTGAATCGAGTGAGTGAGTGAGTGAGTGAGTGAGTGAGTGAGTGAGTGTGTGTGAGTGAGTGAGTGAGTGAGTGAGTGAGTGAGTGAGTGAGTGTGTGAGTTACAACTGTAGATACTTATGGGCTATGCAAACTAATGGTTACCAGCATGAGTGATAGGGTAGGGGGTTATAGGATGGTAGAGTGATTGACCTGGTGAAATTTTGTGTACATCACAGTTAGCAATATTCTGCTTCATACCTGTGTCAATAAATAACACAGCTAGGTCAGGAAATTCAGTGACTGACAGCATGTGCCTTGACCCTTGCTGTCAGAGAAGGATGACCCAAAATCAACAAGGTCATTCATTGTGACCATCTACAACTCTTTCAATTAGTATTCCAGAAGCATGGAGTGAAGCATGAATTTCAAGAAGCATGGAGTGATGGGGACCTATTCTGTCTGGTATCCAAACATGGATGACAAACAGGACAGGGACCTTTTCTGTCTGGTATCTCCACGTGGAGATCCCCAAGATGGGAACCTTTTCTGTTCGGTATCCCCATGTTGGGGACCTTTTCTGTCTAGTATCCCCATGTTGGGGACCTTTTCTGTCTGGTATCCCCATGTGGAGATCATCCCCAAGATGGGAACCTATTCTGTCTGGTATCCCCATGTCGAGTTCCCCAAGATGGGAACCTATTCTGTCTGGTATCCCCATGTGGAGATCATCCCTAAGATGGGGACCTATTCTGTCTGGTATCCCCATGTGGAGATCCCCAAGATGGGGACCTATTCTGTCTGGTATCCCCATGTGGAGATCATCCCTAAGATGGGAACCTATTCTGTCTGGTATCCCCATGTGGAGATCCCCAAGATGGGAACATATTCTGTCTGGTATCCCCATGTGGAGATCCCCAAGATGGGAACCTATTCTGTCTG
This sequence comes from Haliotis cracherodii, assembly GCF_022045235.1. Taxonomy (NCBI): domain Eukaryota; kingdom Metazoa; phylum Mollusca; class Gastropoda; order Lepetellida; family Haliotidae; genus Haliotis; species Haliotis cracherodii. The sequence goes on from NW_027266308.1 coordinate 31,279,224, forward strand.
GTATCTCCATGTGGAGATCCCCAAGATGGGAACATATTCTGTCTGGTATCCCCATGTGGAGATCCCCAAGATGGGGACATATTCTGTCTGGTATCCCCATGTGGAGATCCCCAAGATGGGAACATATTCTGTCTGGTATCCCCATGTGGAGATCCCCAAGATGGGGACATATTCTGTCTGGTATCCCCATGTGGAGATCCCCAAGATGGGAACATATTCTGTCTGGTATCCCCATGTGGAGATCCCCAAGATGGGAACATATTCTGTCTGGTATCCCCATGTGGAGATCCCCAAGATGGGAACATATTCTGTCTGGTATCCCCATGTGGATGACAAACAGGATGGCTACCTAGTATAACACTAATCCCACAGGATCCTGATACAAATACACATTGGACCATACAAAATGTTCACTAATGCCACAAAGTATAATCCAAAATAATCCTCCAACATTTTGGTATGGAAGGCTCTGCAACATATTTGAGACAAGGTTTCTTTCTTTCTCAAATAATTGATATGTTTACGGGCCCTTTCGATAATTATCACCATGTAATTATTCTCAAATTTAGACCCTTTGGGAGCATGTCTTCTAATTGCTTGGGTTGTAAAATTCTCCCTCTAATGTTCAACAAGCTGTAATTCAATCAGTCAATGGTCATGCGCTGTTGAGGCAGGAAAACCTAGGGTCCTCCTCAGTAAACCAACATCAGAAAGGAACACAAACAGTACTTGTTTGTTTTGTTTTGTTTCTCCTGAAAGAATCAATATTGAAATATTCCCTTTATTATGAATATTAAGTGTCAAAGATTATTTTGGAGTGACATTTGACATGATGACATGTTTTTCATCAATGTTTCCACTTAAGTATGTCCAATAGGAAAAAATAATGATTAATGTACATCTGCTCCTCATAAGAATGATCACAATCAGCGATATCATGTTTCCAATCACACTAATCAAGTGAACAGTCCGTGAGTTGGTCTGTGCTCCGAGAATCTGCAAGTTCAATATACTGGCGTATACCCCAAGGTTTCATCTGTCAAGTCCTGCTGCGGTCTCACACAACAGGACACAGACAGATCGTGGCCAGTCTCACTCTGACAGTGAGAGATGTACACTTCCTCACTTGCTTGTTTTCATTACAAAAATAATGGCAAAGTGTGATTCTGCATGGACTTGAGTCTCTTAAACAGGATGTGTGTTGGATATTCTGATCAGTTATTGGTAAATGACAAAGTTGGAGAGACATTTTTTTGCCTCTATAGTTGTTGATGAATAATAATATGTATTTAAATGAAATCTTGTATGGAACTTCTTATTGACAGTGATGTCTGAAAACACTTTTTGATCTCAATCATTTCTCTGAACATCACGCAAACACACCAATCTCCAAGTCTACATGATGGCTACCAGTTAATCATATTGAAAGTTTCATTAGGCAAGCGATCATGTTTTCATGACTCATATTAATGGTGGATATTTAATTAGTGGCAGAACGACTGATTTGAAGCAGAATTGTACAATCTCAGTGTCATACTACATCATGTACAACAAGACGGTATATACACATCACCTAATTCTCGTCTTCAAGAGATGACCAATTTACCATGTGGTTCATTCACGTATCCCCTGTCACTATATTACAGTCAGTTTAAGTTGTATGTGTATGGCTGTACAATAGAATTTTGTGGCCATGGGATTTTAAGATCTACCAGCAATTATGCTTGATCTGAAATTCTGAAAAATGTGTAAAAAGTCGTCCTAATTATGTCCTTACTAGGCTGGGATGGGTGACTCGGGTACCCGGGTAGGGTGTGTACTGAGTAGGACCCGGGTACCCACTGGACTACCCGGACTCGTGGTTAGTCACATGACATATTTGTTTAATGACAAAAATTATGTAGAGCTTTATGGTTGTACTATAAGTCACTAATTTTTCATTCCTTCTGACTTTTCATATGGTAGAATAAAGATATGACTTTAGTCAACTTCAGTGTATGCATGACCAGATTGTTAAATACATGTATCTAAATATGTTTTGCCAGGGTTATGATAACGAAATTCCCAATCGGACATTTTGTACCTATCTCTTGAGACCTACAGTGGTTACCCGGGTTTGGTCGGGTAATAGCGGGATGGGTACCCGGGTAGTAATTTTGGACTCGTCCCAGCCCTAGTCCTTACTTATTTTGATGTAGGCCACTAAAATGAACATAACTGTCTTACCACAAAAAAAGAAGCTTTTTATTCATCTCGGTGAAAAGTCATTAGCTAAATAGTAGAAGAAAGATACATTATATAATGCTTATCACATGTAATTGAAACAGATATTTGGTGGTATTGCCCAAGGATTTGATAAAACAGAATTTTTCTTTCATATCATCATTCTGGAAACAAAGTTCCCCTCAAGGGAAATAGTATTAATTGCACTGTATGACTCTTGTGACAACTTTACCTGTAATCTGACCTCTAGGAGTAGAGAGTTCATACTCTTCATCTGGACATTCCTTTGTTCTCTCACAAGATAATCTCTCTGTCCATTAGCAGGTCAAATGTACTGTGTAAAATCACTTTTCCTAATTTGTACCGCTTTTACAGGGCATGACTGTAATGGCTGCTTGAGCTGATCAGAAAGCTGTGGCTAATATAGAGAGATCAGTGTGACAGGGGTCACCCCAAGGACTTTAATTTCATTTTTTTAAACTTGTCTCTTGTGAAAAGGCTAAATGCTGTTGGTTGAGTCTAGGAACAGGGATTTCCTGGGGATAACAGCAGGTTTAGTTGACATCCGACGTTGATCTTTTGGTTAAAACAATGCTGGTTGCATCTGGGGACATGTCATTCCCAATGATGTTTTCCTCATAACTAACTTAACTTTTCAATATTGGATAGAATGACCATGGCAGATTTAATATTTTAAGACAATTGCATCTTGGATTTGGCAACAGTTATCAAGCAATTGAAACCCTTGACATGTGTGCTGTCATAAATTTTGCAATTTTTCAGAAATTAATTAAACCAACCCGTAGATGAATTTTTCTTTCTGCTAATATTTCAGAAACAATTAAATGTTTTGCAAACTTGATATTACCCAAGACACTGTAATATCCAATTTCTGATCAATATTAAAACTCTAACTTGTCCCTACTATCATTGTTTTGTTGGCCCATAGCCTCTGGTCATGGACACTTGAGACGAATGAGGTATTCAATACAGGCATGAGAAAATACAACTAGGCCCCAGGCAAAAACACTATGTACAATCACATCTGTCTTGGGAGGATATTCTCCCTGAGAATCAAGTTCATGATAATCAGTATTCACAGTCTAATTGCAGAACAGAGGCTATTTGAAGCATACAGCAAATGAGAGTCAAAAACAAAATATCTTGAAATTCATGACAGTGACATGCGAAAATAATAGATTTGCGATTCTGACAATATTGACAAACCTTGCTGAGACTGAGTCAATATGATTAGCCAAATTCCCTCAAATTAATTGGTAATAATGTGTCATTCTGTCTGCTTGCAGCTCAACAAGAACAAAATCTTTGTATGCAAGTGTTAATATTTTGGCACAATGTAATGTCCTATTGTCCCTGAAGAGTATCTTGCTATCTTGTTCATTTGGAAAACCTCACTTCTACCTCATTGTAACTCGATACAGAGGTAAACTGTGATCACAAGCTTTTCAAAATTAAAGTTACCAATCAAACGTGAAGAGAAGGAAATAGTGTCACTAAATATCTTTCTTTTCTTAAATAATGAAATTCTCATTTAATTTGAAGCATAGAAGGTTCCGAAAGTCAATACAAGAAGGCAATTTTAAGAAAGGGATCTGTAAAGCCATGATTCAAATTGAATGGCTTGCTAAAGATTAAATATGTAACAGCTCCTCAATCTTGTCCACTGAAACACCTTCAAAACTGGAACTCAGTTTGCAGTAGGCTCATTATAACAGTCCCTCACAGCTAACCTTTTCCTCCAAATATGAACAACTCCGCCTCATTTTAACTGTTGTCAATCTCCCTCAATGTCGCTTTGGAAATTAATACAAAAAATGGCCAAACCTTACTGAAATGTTGGGAAAAACACTTGTGATCAATAGTCATGTCAGAACCAACAATTTGACACTGAAGAACATGATGAGGGTGTTTGCCTGAGGGCGGACAGCTGATATCTCGTGTTGATTCAACATCCGCCATCTCTTACGATGAACAAACATCGCATATCACTATATCCATTGCGCAAAATGAGGCTTGCATTCCTTCAATAGCATAGATATTCTCTCAGTCATTCAGTGTGGCACCCTCACATGGCACCTCCATGTGCCCTGCTGGGGAAAGGTCAATGGTCAGGGTTTCACAACACACAGTCTTTGTTGCTGAGGCAGACTTTGGATGTGGCCAATCAATACCTATGATATGACGACCCATGCATACATATCAAGAGCAAATTGAAACTTTTTTCACATATACAGTTTGATGGAATTGTACATAGGAACAAAAATTGAGGTTAGATTTTAATGTCATATCAAATAAACAATACCTCACTACTTGAACCATTGTATGCTGATAGAGATAAGCAAAGAAGCTGCTATAAGAAGATACGCATTTGTATGCATTTCGAAGACAACAATGTTATTTTTGCAAAGAAGAGACTACAAATGGTTGATAGGAAGTGCTTTTAGTGAACATACCACTAAATAGCATTAACCAATAATTTAATGTGTTCCCTTTTCTATTCCCCTAAGTATATGTAGCCCAAGGCCCAAGGTCATCTTTGAGGTTCAACTATTGTAAGCTTTTGTTAAGTACGGAGTTCACCATCATGTCGAGTTAAGATCTCCTTTAACTATTCCTTCTTAATATTAAACTACTATTGCTTTCTCATTCAAACTTAAGAAACATCAAACTGACTGTGACTACACCTACCACATGGAGAGCCAACCTCTTGGTTTCTACTCCTACCTTATGCTTTCTACTTCTAAACACTGTTACAAAAAAAGGAAGAGCAACCAATCCATGTTAAATCAGAGCTAGATCATGATCACAGGTAAACAAAAGTGTAGGAATTCGAAACCATTTAACAAAAATAATAATCCTACTTTGACATTAGACAAACTAATTCCCTAAAGGTCAGTTTTCACAAGATATACCTGAACACTAGTGCCACGATCTCCATGTTAATTCAACATCATGGTCGTCTTACATCATGAAGATTCTTGGCATTCAATTCAATACTGCAGTCCAGCTAAACGCATCACCTTGAAAACTGGGAAAAATTCCACTGGCCAAACCGAGAAGTTGGAATTCTATGGTAGGGATGGGTATTGAGAAAACTCCCCTGGCAAACTCAATATTTATTGACCCATGTTCAAGGTGCATGTTATACAAGCACTGGAGAATGTGTAGCTACGTGTGGGTGAAAACGGTTTGCATGTGAGGTGTCATCCATTACCCAATCACGTGGTACAACCCGGCCATCATGCAACATTAACACTCACAGAAATCAATATTTCTAACTTTATATCGCAGTTCAAGAAATTTTTTCATGAAGTTTTGAAATATTGGGTGTTTTATCACTGTATGATGAGTTTCAGCAGCAAAGGCCCTTTCATTCAGGAAACAGGATAAAAAGTAAAGATGGATTGCATTAGTTTTTCGGCACAGGTTTTACTTGTTAGTGTATTGCAAGCTGTCATATATTTCACGCTCATGAAACTGCATTAACACTGCAAATGAAAACTATCATTTTGAAAGCAGATGTTCTGTTGAATGAGATTAATATTTTACTTCCTGCTGTTGAATGCTTGAAAAAACTTGTTACCAATAATTTGATCATTTTGGCAAGATTTACCAAAGATGACATATTTTACATGCATTAAACGTGTGTGAAACTTGTCTCGAGTGAGTGAGTGAGTGAGTGAGTGAGTGAGTGAGGTACAGTTGCACAGACTCATGGTCTATGCAAACCAATGGTCATAAATATGCACAACCACCCATATCATCTGAGAATGAGTATGCACATTGTAATCACCAATTCACTGGGGAAAAGATTATGATAGATGGTATGTTAATAATTTCAGCTTACTGTCAAGATAAACAAACAAGACATTTTATGTCATTTACATAGGTCTCGAACATTTTGTACAGACTTTTACAACACTAAATGACAGCAGACCATGAGCATGTCACAATACAACCAGTGTCAGTTTAATCTAGATCCTACTTTTGCGATTACCCTTTGCACATTACTCAAAAGAAAGATGGGATAATTACACACTCAATACAGTCTCGCAAGAAACTTGTTAAAAACCATCAGAGTAGGAGCCAATATTTACACACATCACCTCCACAAGTAGTTTTGACAGAAGCACCCTCTTTGGCTACTTCATCAAATAATGTGTGTTTGTATCTAGATGTGTGTGCAAACAGGCATTCGATCAGGATCAGTGAAGTCAATTCAAACTTCTCCTGATGGGATATGCCTAGGTAAGTGTGACTAACTCTACTGAGTTGTAGACAGAAAATAAGTTGTGTTGATGGGAAATGGGACCGATAACAAATGATGCAAACTCGGTACACTGTCAATGAATACAGAGTAAAAGTATTTAAAACTGGTTAAACATTCAGTTTCATTTCAATTGTTCAAATAAATTCAAATCAAATTTGCATTCCACATTTCAAATATTTACAAAAGAATAACCCATTACAACCTGTTTTTAAAATAAAATGTTTAACATGGGGATTTAGTATGACCTTACGATGCCTTAAGCAATATTCCAGTAATATCATGGCAAGTGCATGTCTGAGTCAGGTATACAATAGCATGTCCGAGTCCGGTAGACAGCAGCATGTCTGAGTCCGGTAGACAGTAGCATGTCTGAGTCCGGTAGACAGCATCATGTCTGAATCAGGAAGACAGTAACATGTCTGAATCAGGGAGACAGTTGCATGTATGAGTCAGGTAGACAGTAGCATGTCCAAGTCAGGTAGACAGTAGCATGTCTGAGTTAGGTAGACAGTAGCATGTCTGAGTCATGTAGACAGCAGCATGTCTGAGTCAGGTAGACAGCAGCATGTCTGAGTCAGGTAGACAGTAGCATGTCCGAGTCCGGTAGACAGCAGCATGTCTGAATCAGGTAGACAGCAGCATGTCTGAATCAGGGAGACAGTAGCATGTCTGAGTCAGGTAGACAGCAGCATGTCTGAGTCAGGTAGACAGTAGCAAGTCCAAGTCAGGTAGACAGTAGCAAGTCCAAGTCAGGTAGACAGTGGCATGTCCAAGTCAGATAGACAGTAGCAAGTCCAAGTCAGGTAGACAGTAGCAAGTCCAAGGCAGGTAGACAGTAGCATGTCCGAGTCATGTAGACAGTAGCATGTCCGAGTCAGGTAGACAGCAGCATGTCTGAGTCAGGCAGACAGTCGCATGTCTGAGTCATGTAGACAGCAGCATGTCCAAGGCCTGTAGAGAGCAGCATGTCTGAGTCAGGTAGACAGTATCATGTCTGAGTCAGGTAGACAGTAACATGTCTGAGTCATGTAGACAGTAGCATGTCTGAGTCATGTAGACAGCAGCATGTCTGAGTCATGTAGACAGCAGCATGTCTGAGTCAGGTAGACAGTAGCATGTCTGAGTCAGGTAGACAGCAGCATGTCTGAGTCAGGTAGACAGTAGCATGTCCAAATCAGGTAGACAGCAGCATGTTTGAGTCAGGTAGACAGTAGCATGTCCGAGTCCGGTAGACCGTAGCATGTCTGAGTCAGGGAGACAGTAGCATGTCCAAGTCAGATAGACAGTAGCAAGTCCAAGTCAGGTAGACAGTAGCATGTCTGAGTCATGTAGACAGTAGCATGTCCGAGTCAGGTAGACACCAGTGTTGACACATCCCACCTAAGTGTGTAGCTGACGTGCTGATCACACCACAGGCGCTTGTCAAGCTACATTATCCAATACCCAATGTTTGTAGCCACAACGTGAGTGCAAACACACCACTGCCGAGGATCATGGGAGATGAAACATATGTTCATCGTGTGCTACGTGGCAAACTAGACACAACTATTGCACGATGTGGGTTTTTCACACCTCTGTTACTCACAATCTTTATCCTCCTGAATGCTTCATTAACCTGTTGGTGAAGCTTCGATACTTTTTGTCGAAAAAAGCAAATGGAGTTAAATCTACTTGTCATTCTGTTGCTATAATGTCTCAATGTTTTGCAGATGAGTTTCTTGTGGTTGGTACTGCATTCCAACAATGTGATGCCTCGTTGTATGAACAATATATACATATACAAGCATTTACTTACATTGACACTCTCTGTCATTGCTTTCAATCGCTGGATAAACTCTGTCCCTGATTTGGCTTTTTCTGATAATGACTGTAAGTTCTGTGAAAGTTCACTCTGAAATAGAGACAAATATATATTAACTATATGAAATAAAACCATCATATATGTCCACTTACACATAAAAGTCGTTTGAAATACATATATACATAAATAAAATGTATCCTGCACCAATAAAAAAATCAATGCAAAATAAAATCATCCTTGTAAACAATAACATTTTAGAAGTTGAAGTAACAAAAAATACCTGATTCCAACTTCTCCAATTCAATTGCTAAATAAAAGTACTAGAATCTGTACTTAAATATTGCATTGAAAGAATATAAAACGTTGAAATCCATAAGTCACCTCTATCTTCACATACTCAATGATAAACATGAATCTTGCTTCTGTTATATAAACTACCAAAGTGACACAGCTTCTACAAATGGCTATATCCATCAATAACTTTATACCGTTTCTTCCATGTCTTGAACAGCATTATTCCTTAAGTAAATGTTCAACATCTCCATATGCTGTAAATCTCCAGAAAACAAAGACGTCTTGTCTATGGCCGATGCTAAAGCCAGGTTCTCCATCCGACTACAATCGAGGCACCACACTATGGGTCACAAAGTTTTCACCACCTCCTAAACTGGCACCCTCCTTGATCAAAGTTGCCCTCTCAACATTTTCCACTATACCCACAGTAGCAGTGATCAAATGCCTAGTTTATCACTCTGTAAGAATTAGGCAATCAAAGTTAATTAGAAGACCTCCTGTCTTCATCCCCTATTGAGTAATTGGCCTGCAGAGCTGCAGAGTGGAAGGGGTCCAATACAAACAAACACACACATAAGCCCACAGAAACGCACTCCCTTTACTACAGAGTGAACACCAATAAATGTGCGAGAGAGAAGAAAAAATACGGAAAAGAAATTATTGATCAGCCATTTCTGTAAGTTAGTGGTGAGGAAATCATTATGGAGAAAGAGCTACCGTAAAGACGACAAAGGATGGAGATAATAGCTTGAAATGTTAAGTGGAATGCGATTTATCGAACATGAAATCGTCATAAGTTACATGCCATGCTGGTGCGCAGATAGAGATGTCGTAACACGTGTTTACAATAGATGCAGTCTTCAAGACAGCAGTATTACAGTGCATCAATTTCTCATTAGAAATGAAAGATTTGTCTGCACCATACTTTATCTCAATTATCCTAAGTTGTGTAAATACCAAATGTTGTTCAAATATTACCAGATTAATATAAAGTCAGCAAAATTTCCTTTGATAAAATAAATATACCGTTTGTTCAGGAATGAACAGTAACTGTAGACTTTCAACAGGAGGCAAAAAAGACATTTAAAGGTAATTTATTCTTATGAAAGCTTTGAAAATTTTGATTTTTTTTTTTAACATTCCATAGGAAATAATATAAGCTTCTGACATATCACACTCCCATAAAACTGACACCTCATCATCATCTAGTCTGGAACTATTTCCTTCAGGTAAATTAACTGCTAAAGTTGCATGACTAACATCTCCTTTCACGGCTTACATTCACACAGATAAGATACAACTAATGCTTAGACTTTCATGCAGATTAAAGGCTATTTGTCCGGAAACTAAAGTAATAAAATCCTTTTTCATTTGAGCAATTTCGGATTACTTCAACGCATGCAGACATTTGAAACAATAAAACTTAATCAGTGGAAAATAAACTCATAACAGTTGGAACATAAATAATTTCCCCAAACAGAAGTTCTTCAAATCACCTTACAGTAGTCTATAATCAAAACAAGCCAAAACAGTAGGTGCAAGTAATTAATTAACTGTAAACAGTTGTCACGGAAGTTGTTTGATCTTTGTCTGTTTAGGAACCTGAATGATTACACAGGACACCTTCAAGCCCTTCTTACAGGGCAATACTGTAAATAATCAACAACCATGTGATTAAATCACTACACTACAAATAATCCACCTTTCTTCCACCTATGGAAGCCATATGCATTTCTGGTGAGAAAACTTCAAATATGGGTACTGATATTTGAGATATTTTCCTGACGACAAGCATAACATTGAGCATTAAATTTAGAGAGGGCACTCCAAAATGTCTTAATTACCAAACATCCCTCCCATATGTACCTAATGAGCCAGGACCAAGTTCTGCTCACTTTCATGTCAAATGTCTTTGATCTAATTCCTTGCATAGACTCCTGGTACAAATTAACCTACAAAAATGTCAACTATGTCACACACATCCAAAAGGAGCAAATAGTTTCTTGAAAAGTAAAAGTGACAATAGTTTTATGTTATACCGTTCACTGTTTATGATACATTGTTTAAACACAGTACATCGCCTTTAATTCTTGCATGGAAAAAGGAAACAAGAAAAAATCCATAAGCCAGGTGACAATTCAAGAAGAATCTGAAACCCTGGGATTTTGATGTGTTTCTCATCTAGCTATAACTTTCCATCCGTCTTGACTCTAACTGGCATCTTTGTCCAATGAACTATGTTTGTTCATGCATCAGCAAAGTTTATTTGTAAAGCAAATACTCTAAATGAACGAAGTTGAATGTTATTCCCAAGATGGATTGGAGGAACATACTCATTGCAGGAAGAATAGGATTTCTTAAACATTCCAAATTCCCTGACACACATTTGAAAAGCAAAATAATAAACAAATGTTAGTGACTTCATCTCTTTCCTTCCAAACATGAGTGTTTTGAGACTCAAACTAAACAAATACATTTGTAATGTAAATGAATGCATCCGAAGAGTTTGTACAGTTTTCAGTCACTAATGATTTTTTTCCCCACTTGAGGCCAAAGATGGAATGATGTTGCCTGTCGGCCATCTCAATATCATCCAGCTGGCTAGGCGACCTATTGCATCATGGGAAGGCCATTACAATCCATTACAACTCATAATGGCTGACACTTCCATAGATAGCAAGCACATTTAGCATATTTGAATACCATTCCTGAGTTGAGATGAATCTATTGCTTGCCTCCTGGGGCTGATGGTGATTGGGCCTGAAGGTAGTTCTCCATGGAGGAAGGCACATACCCCGGCAAGCCTTAGTCTTATGACTGATTCTCCTGGACCTTCTGAAGGAACAGAGGGGGCCTCCTAAACCTCTCCTCCATGTGTTCTATTGTCTGTACACCAGACAATAGTCCACGTGAAGCCAGTTTCTTAAACACTTTGCTGAAAGAGGGATGACTTGGACCTGATCAATTTTCACATTTATGAAAGACGATCTTCAAACACATTTCGGGCACATTTTAAAGCTGCCTTTGGGCATCTTGTTGAGTCCTAATAAGAAGATTTCTTTAACAGATCAATCTGAGGTTGCTCTGACTGGCTGCATCAAAGTTTCAATATGCTAGACAGCCCATAATGACAAAACTAAGTGTCTTTGTCTATCTGATCTTTCACTACTTAGAACAAAAAGTGTTCCTGGGGTCGAACTGAATTTGAGTATGACCAGCCTAACAACCAATGCAATGAGAAAATGTCAAATGACAAAGTAAAGAGATGCAACTTCCCATTCAAATTACAAACACCAGCTTAAAACAAATTAATCCAACAATTTTTCATTCAAAACATTTTAAACTTTTCAACCTTAAAGCAACACTGACATTTTCAAGTTGACCTTCTTTACGTGATTGCATATGACGAAACCTTCCCCAGGAATCAAAGCAAATTGTTTCTCATGCCCACTGTTCTCCAGGGGGAGAACTAATTAAAGATCTTAATCTTAGTCTTTGATAATTTTCTCAATATTTAGATTAACTTGATCTTTGGGCAAAACATCAAATGACTGATCAAGAAGATATTTAAAAAATTCTTCAAGCCATCTTCAGCAGAGGGCTGTTGTCCCTAATTGTAATGAATCTGTCAAATTCCTGATCAATACAAGAATACTGATTATTTCATTAGCTCATTTTGAACAAATGACACATTCTTCATCCATTAAATCAGGATCCTGAACAAAATAAGTAGTAAAAAGCTTTCACAATGTGAAGCGAAAACAATGATGATTAGGATGGTTGAAACCTTTTCTCCTTCAAATGACAGCATAATTTCATGTAAAATAATCGAACAATGTGAAAATAAGATTTCATTGTATTATAAGGAAATGTCAATACAAGTCCATGATGATCTAATTGGCGTGCACTATGCTAATGTCAAATGTTTAAAAAATTATTGGACCTTTAAGATGCTTTGCTTAAAGGACAGAAAATAACCTGACAGCTGTAGTCAGCTTGTGTAATGTTAAAGGTATTGCTGGTGGAATATCAGATTAAGATGAATGTTCTTGTGCTGTAACTATTCAGTGTGGTAAATTCCATAGTTTGGAATCTAACCTTGCTTTACAATACCGGTTAATCTAAATATAGCACTGGTGACTTTTTCCCTGCTTAAATAAAACAAAATATGATCTTGTCACCCTAACAAGAAAATTTCCTTCGTTTTTTTTAGAAAGTTATCCAAAATTTGTAAAGAAGTGAGAAACATGTATTATTCTAAATGCTCTTTTTGATTGTCAGTATGCTTCATGGACATTTTTATACTAATATACTTGAAGAGTTTCTATAGGAAATAGTCTCAAATCAAACCAGACATTTTGTATTTGTCTTTGTCCCTTGGCATATTGACCACATAAATCTGTAAAATAAGACACTAAATTGGTCATAATGAAAATAATAATGATCATACATAAACATAAGAACTAAACTGAACATCTCAAGTAATTTCTTTATCCACTACAACTGACACACACATACCTAATAAGACACTTGTCAGCAGCTCATGCAAACAGAGATGCCTTATAGTAATAGACAGTATGCTCCAAGAGTGATTGTGATAGCTCAAACTGTCTTCTTCCAGGTAATCTGAATATCTACACTTATTGAAGACAAGGCATACGTCTGACATTTTAACAAATTGTCCTAATGGTGTCTGCATACCACATGGTGTCCACAGACTTTGTGTCTGTCTCAAGAACATCACATAATAAGATTCCATTGTGAAATTTCACACACAACACTTTCATATACAGCCAATGTCTGAAATCAAATAAATGCACGCATTCGGAAATAGCTCACATCAGTGCAATCAATAATGAAAAAGGTCAAGGCTCTTCTAAGAGTTTCAAAATTATTTCCTATGAGGTCCAGACCAACTTAAGAGCATTTGAGGAAATTACTCATTGCCTAAAAGCCTTTTATGTCCTCATGGAACAGAATTTGATGTTTGTGTGATATACAGTCATAGATATGATTTTATCAAAATGAAGTTACATGTCCATTGTTTTAATGAGTATATTTGTATATCAGGCCATAGGCTTCCCAGACACATTGCACTTTCTGACATTCAGATTGACAATTAATATGCAAATATCTATCCATATATATATATGTCCATCCACATCTGCAGATCCCAAGTACTCTATGAGAGACAATCCTTATCCTTTAATAGGGTGACCAACAGTGTTCTTTGCTTGAAATGATGCTAGTGTGCTATGGTTGAAGAATTCCCAATACCCATGACATTTGATGAATGTTCGAGAGCCCCGTGCTTGAAGGATCTCCAGTGCGTCAGTTTCAGGAACTGTATGTACCCTTTGCTTGAAGTATCACCACTACCATATTTATATACTCCATGCATGAGGGATCTCCAGTACCCAATGTTTCAGGGATTAGATGCACCCCATGTATGAAGGATGACCAGTACCCAATGTTTCAGGGATCAGATGCACCTCTTGCATGAAGGATGACCAGTACCCAATGTTTCAAGGATCAGATGCACCCAGTGGATGAAGGATGACCAGTACCCAATGTTTCAAGGATCAGATGCACCCAATGGATGAAGGATGACCAGTACCCAATGTTTCAAGGATCAGATGCACCCAATGGATGAAGGATGACCAGTACCCAATGTTTCAAGGATCAGATGCACCCAATGGATGAAGGATGACCAGTACCCAATGTTTCAAGGATCAGATGCACCCAATGGATGAAGGATGACCAGTACCCAATGTTTCAAGGATCAGATGCACCCAATGGATGAAGGATGACCAGTACCCAATGTTTCAAGGATCAGATGCACCCAATGGATGAAGGATGACCAGTACCCAATGTTTCAGGGATCAGTTGCACCCCTTGCATGAAGGATCAACTATGTCCAATACGTGTCACAAAACATACTGTGTATCACTGGCTAGCCAAGTTGAGCGAGTAGTTGAATGGGTAACTACCAGGAGAGACAGAACATAAATCATCATCGGCATGCCTCAGTGTGTCTTCTACCACAAGGATCAACACTCATTCATCAGAAACTGGCTTGCCTCATCTATGCATGGTTATAACAACGTGTAGCTGCTGGTGTAGTACACTGATTGAAGCTACCCTCTGAGTAGTGAGACCTCCTCACTCACTGTGTGGCAGAGATGTGTAAGCCAGGTAGACGCTGGGGACACTACAGCCAACTCATGTAGACACCAGCTATTTCTAACAAATTGACTAAACCAAGTGCCTATCAGCAGCTGATGGGACAAATGGAACATTGTCCAACACATGACGTATGTTGGACAATTGGGGCAGACAAACATTTTCTTTCCATGGCTGAAGCAATCATGAGCAGGTCAATCTCCAAGGCATTAGGAAACCATGTTAATTCCCTGGATTGCTACATTTCTAAACCAGTCACATCGGGAAATTGCCTCTTCCAGAACAGTGCACTGCCAAACTACCATTCTTCATTCAGTGATTCCAGCTAGCAGGTACAGTACTGTCTGCTGGCATATATCACATGTCTAATCCGTGTGTATTAAAGACATCTCAAACAGCTTCCAGAACTCATCATTTTACTCTGCCATATAACAGTACTGTCATCTGGCATATTCCACAAGCCTGGTTCTAGTGCATGAAAGACTTTGTCATGAACCCTTCCAGCACTCATTTTTTAATCTAGCATATGCAGTACTGTCTGCTAGCACCTACTACAAGTCTGGTCCATGTATATGAATAACTTTTAACTACCCTTCCAGGCAACATATATTGTATTCTCCACTAGAATTAAACAAGTTTGGTCCATATATTTTGAAGACTTTCTCAACCACTTCCAGCAATAAGGATTTCCAGCAAGTATCAACAGCTAGCATGTACGGAAAGTATTGCCTGTTACCAAATACCTTAAGTCTGGTTTGTGTATGTTAAAGAATTAAACACCCTTCCAGTATTCAGTATGTCCTGCTTTACATTATGATCTGCTGCTAGCCTAAGTCTGGTCTGTGTATATGGGAGACCTCACAGACGCCTGCTTCATCACGTATAGGTAATAGTGCCAACAACCCAATTGGATGAAAGGGAAGCCAAATAAAATCTTGAATTGATTTGTATGTTTGGAAAACATTGACTCTTGTGGCTTGCTGTCAGTGTTGTTCCAGCATTAACAGTTTGACGGTCCAAACGCCAAAAGCAAGCAGGAACACCTACAGGAACGCAGGAGAACCACCTCTCTGAAAAGCACAGACTGTCGCAACTTGTCAACCACATTGGCTGCAACTGAGTGCCAGCCAAAAGAAACTTGCATCTTCTTTCTCTTGTGAGGAAGTAAGGTCAATCACAGACTTGTTTAACTAGCTTTCAGCACTTCAGGTTCTACTACACACACTATGTATGCAACATTATTTGCCACTCAACAGGAACATGTAATAAGATTACTACAAAAAATAAATACTTCACAATTTACACCAGGCGAATACATAAACATCCATAAACCAGGCTTAAATTTCTCTTACTACTCTGTATTAATATACTATTTATAATCTTCAGAAGATTGGTTTTCCATGCTTATCCTATAGGAAACCTGCTTGCTCTCCAATCTCTAGCAAACTAGGACACAAGTTTAGAAATACAATCATAAATGTCATAATTTTGGTCACATAAACCATACTAGAATGTGAAACAGATCTCCTTAACATATGGAGGGCCGATTTAGCATTATCCCATGTTGCAGATGAACAGTTTCTTTCAGCAGATCGAGAAGCTTATTGCCTGTGCCACATTTGCATGCAATACAGATGTAGGAATTGGGAGCATGGTGAAAAAAAACCTACTGAATGAAACCCATATATGAACTGAGTGCATACGGAAGGAGTCAAGCATAAAATAGACATTTATTTGAAAATTTGTTCTCGATGGCTGGATTTTTAGCAGACGTATGATCAGTACCCTGGAACAAATGGACTCTTTATGTCATGGTGAGATTTTGCCCCAGAATCCACCAAGGCAGTGACACAGTACTAAATGAATTATTAGTTGTGAGGCAATCAGTATACTAAATCAGGTATTAATAGTTGTTAGGTATTCAGTATAAAGTTTGTACAGATTGTGTTCGCACATCCATTTATTTAGCATTTCTTAACCATTTTGTTATGTTATTGGGTCATACCAAGGTATACCTATCTCAGCTCATAAATATTCTGTTCAATGAGCTTAAAAATTCGTAAAATAGATATTTTCATATGACATATGAAGTGGAAGTAAATGCAATAAAAACTTATATGATGACAAAACATGGTCATATAATCCTCCTACCAATTGCTACTTGTCCAATGAGGTGTCACTTTCTTTCTCTGCAGTAACTCCCCAAGATAGGTAGATAGATGAACACTAAGCAGTAAATGAGGAAAACACCTGGCTAAGCTGTATAAAATTAATCATTCTACTTTTTACCTGGAAACTAATCTTAGGTTCATACAGTCACAATAACATTCATTCCATTTTCTTTTCTGACAGATTGTAAGGAGATGACATTAGACAGGTGGTATCAATGATATTTTTATTCATAGAAAAAGAAACTGTCCATTTATTTATCTGTCTATAAATTGTTTTTCTTTTTTATTAGTTGTGGGTTCTTGTGTGACAAGGTGCAATTTAGATTCTTAGGTTATATATTTCAGTTTCTTCTTGTGTTATTGTTTGTTTGCAATATTCCAGTCATATCACGATGGCCTGCAAGTAATTCAGTTTGGACAGAGCATCCAGTAATTAATTGATACCTTGACCAATGTCCCACATAGCCAGGACACAAAGTCAAGTAACCAAGTCTGCCCATCCAATTCACTTAGTGGCCTAGTACAACTAGCATAAGTTCATGGGGACCTATTCTTAACCATATATCCACAAGGGGGTCTTGTATAATAAGAGTGGTGAGGTAGCCTAGTGATAAGTGATTGCTCACCTAAGTTTGATTCCCAACATACAATTTGTGAAGCCTGTATTGCAGAATATTGCGATAACCCACATATATTTTTCCTAACTCATGCATCCACTTACTAACATAACCTGATGGAGTTTGAATTTTGTTCAATACTGATGCATTTTTTACAACTTCCTGCAAGACTCTGAAAGGTCTCCTACCACGAACAATATGAAGCCTGTTAAAATTATTCGACCGAATGCTGCTAGAAATTGAATAACTTGGCTTGTTGATCTGCCCAGTTCATCAGATCACACTTGGCTTGTGAGAAAATCCACCACAAAATGCTTTTTATCAAAGACCTCATCAATTAACAGCCATGTGAGTTGTGTAATGTGTGCTTTTCTCTATGAAATGGACATCTACTCATTACCATTCAACCACTGACCCAGGAGAAGCAGATTTGCTTGTGGATGAAGGGAACATTTAACCAAGCCTCACATGCCTGGAACTCTGCAGGCCAAGACCTTGTCGGGAAACCTTTCCGGACACTACAGTTGGAGAAAAAAACAATAACATGCACAGGGTAAAAATAGAGACACTCACAGGAAGACCTTGTTCAGAAGATAACTGCACATGAAAAGATTCTAACTTTCATTGTTTCCCATATTAAATATAAACAGTACTCAAGTGTTTACCAACATGAGTGAAGTTTTGCAGTGACAAAATCATATTTCATAACCACCACTGTACAAAAGATTTTACCAACCGTTCCACTAAACCTCTCTTTACATAGTGATCTAAAACACTTTTTTTGGTTACATACCACAGTAGTCTGGAGGTACATGATACTTCAGCAGAATGCACCAGACACATTGCTGTGGAGTGTTTATATCTGTCATAACATTAAGATTGATGAAATCAGAAGCAGTATTATCATATTTTCTTGTCACAGATTTCTTCCCCAGTTACCAACAAACCAGAGACACCTTGTAACAATTGAGATAACTGAAACACTCAGAGATAACCACCTAGAGATGCCCTATGCTACAGAAAGTGAGTGAGTGAGTATGGTTTGCTCATACATAACATCAATCTGGTGAAGGACACCAGTAAAGGGCTGAACACATAAAACCCATTCTGGGAACCGAACCCTGATCTTGTATGTGAGGTGAGATGAAATGGGGCTTAACATCTCGTCCAAGATTATTGCACTCATATAGCGATGTGCATGCACGTGTGTGCATGTCTGCTTGTACTAGTCCAGACTAATGGTATTTTATAGTGCTAGCCCACAGAGATCCCATGTTGCAGTTTACCATGAATACCCCACTCAGACACAATATACTGACTTCAAGCCAACCAGTCCTTGTTACAGCCCCTAAATGCCAAGGACCAGGCAGGGTCAACATGTACCATCTTTTAACGTCTTTTCGTATGACCATCCACTCCCCTGGCGGACGCTCTCCCACAGAAGCAGTCCTGATCTTGTATGTCACAACACACACTTACCACTAGGCCACCTACTACTACAGTGGCCTAGTCAAGCCTTATAGAGAACTTATCCAACACAACACTTTTTCCTGAAACATGATCCGTTGAGTTTTTTTTAGTTTTCTATCTTTTACAACCTCACCAAGATCAGTCAAGACATAAGAGGGCAATTAACTGAAATCCTAACTAGCTTTAGTGACAGATTATCATTAATCACTTTTATTCTGATCTATTCTGTTCTTAGCGGTTCCATGCTCACAACCTGCACTCAGACACAACATTCCACATCTTGGGGGTATTTCAACACTTTTTTTCAACATGCTAAAAGTAGTTTTATCTTGTTTTACTTCTTCCCAAACCAGTGCAAAGTTCATCGCAGAGCTAAACAAACAATTCATAAAGCTAAGATTTGCCTTTCAAATAAATATCCCGAAATCATTCATCTTAAAATGAATTACAATCCATGCAAAAATGTCCAAAGTGGTAGCTAAATTCCCTTGTCAGGAAAACATTAACCCTGACAGCAGCAAATATGTTGTTATGTCATTGTAAATTTCACTTCTCACCCCTTCCCTGCTGATTTCCTGACACTTCTGAAAAGTTTCATGTTTTGGTGTCAACAGGACACGTTTTTACCACTCGAAAGGCTTGCACCTTTTGGCCTCTGAGCCTGCAGATCCCCATGCTACAAATGTTAAAATAACATAACTTGTCACTCTGTGACACTTTATCTGTATCTCATAATCTCAAAGCAACTTTTTTTGTTTTTATCTCCCATAAAAGACATGGGTCTGAGCCAGGGACAGTTGTTTTCTCCCTATTTTTTTCTCCTAAAATGTTAAAATATTTGACATGACCCCTGAATCAGGTTACCGAATGTCACCCCTTAAGCAATGTTTTTTGGGCGTGTATCATCTCAGAATAACATCGTCTTCTCTCTGACAATCATCCTTCAAACTACACCATTGGAAAAAGTATTCGCTCTTATCATTGTTTAAATTGTGAGCGAAGAAAACATGTATGGAAGCGATGCTAATTTGTTATAGGTTTGCTGAAAGTTAAGTATTTTTAATGTCTAATCAAGATTTGAGCTCTTCAATGTGCCGTCATTACACTGCATTATCACACGTTGTCATAGCAACGTGGCACTTTCAGCACTTTTTTTGGCAACAACAAATTTGAAATGTTTTCTTATAACTATCTGAAACCATTAGTGAAGATACAAACTTCAAAAGTTTATGTGAACATGTACTCGCTTACTCTCCTACATAAAGATGTAGCTTTTTACCCGAGTGTAAGTATGATGGTTACACTTGAGGCCAAAATGAAATATGGTTTGTTTCCACATTATGAATGATTCTCAAAATTGTATTTGATTCAAATGATATTTTACCCTGTCCTGTTTCTAACTGAAACATTTTTAGTTCCAATAGGTCTGCTGAAAGATATGATTTGACAGTCTAGCATAAGAGACTGAGGACATGAGAAAGCTGCAACAAATCAGTTTACCATGTCCCTCAACAAAACCAGACGACATTCATGCTAATGACATACAGACACAGCAAATGAAGTTTTATATGTAAACACAAGGCTTCACCCACCTCCAAATGATAACAAACCCTTGTTTCTTTATGTTATTTAATCAACACTAAAAATGATACGGCTTCCCTGAATGTGGTCAACCTGGAGAGTTGGCGGCCATGATTGTCCACAAACAAACACACATTACCAGGCCCGTCTGATACTTAGCAGTTGGCAAAATATGGCAGTGACAACGATCCCTCCCCTTTGTGTAAGAGAGACCTTTATATTGTATAACATCACGCCAGGGAGTCATCACTGATTGTCCTAGCATTCTGCGACCACCTCTTGGTGGTCTAACCCTGTATGTCATTGACTCACTTTTCATCGCAGGGGGTATAAGCCTGTTTGATTAGCTAAAATTCAGTACCACAGTTTCTGCATAACTTCATTGTATGCAATTTATCTTGCAATTTGATACATGATTTTAATTAAATATTTCCATGAAGGCTAGAAATTCAAAATTACCTCCCTTAATCAGTGTAACATATCTAATTTGCAATGATGTATGCATTAGTTGGTAACTGTATCAAGTCTCATTAGAGGATACATTCAACACTGTACAACCATAAGTGTCACATTCACCAACAGCTGCAGAAGAAGACCGAAGCATGGAGATGAAATCATGGACCCCTACTTCCGTGCCAACTGTTTCCAGGTTGATAATCCACAATTTTAAATATAGTCCTGAGACTGAAGACAACTTAACCGTTTTTTATTCTGTCAGTGATATTTGATCTCTCAGTTTGAAATTCTGAAAGACCCATCATACACAGTTGGTGGTTACCTTCAGCTGCAAGAAAGCTATATATTACTCCTTCTTTGTGAGAAAAAAGTCCTAAGTTATCCAACAAAGTCATATAATTATCAATACTAACTATCAATCACATTTTATTACAAATTACAAAGGTATCAAATTTGCAAATGACTTAGGATTTCTTAAAGACACACATAAAGTAATGTTATTTTGAAGCTAGAATGTTTTTTTCTACAAGTAATGCAGCATAACTGACCTGGTAGATATATCTCTGACAAAAGTGTCTAACTCAAGATGCTACATACGCACTTCTAGTCAACTATTACAGTGCTGACAATCTGGTTACATGATCATGGTGGCCCTCTGTTCGACAGACATTGGATCTTGGCAGACATTACAAATCCCTCGACTCCAATTATGTTCACTTTCCCTCTAACGGGTTTGGTCATCCAAAATCCCAGAGACACCCCCATATGTCTCGGTGTCTTTCCTCTCCACCAAGCTAGTCTCATTTTCACTGTTTCATTTGTTCCCATCTATCTACATGTCACTGTGAACTGTTAATCGGACCACCTATACTGAGCCTTGCCAATATACATTACCACGAACAAGCAAGAGAACTTAACGTTCTAAATTGAAGCTACAAAATGATTTTAACCATTGATTGGTGCTTTGTACAGTGTAATTGAATGTTGCTCTTCATTTTATCATCAAACTGTGTCCATGGCCTGTATCAATGATGCTGTTTTGCACCATATCTTTGTGTCTACAATCAGTGGTAACATGTATAGCTTGTAAACTGTTATTTCCTGATATGATCTTTGCTGAACAAGGATCAGTCCTTGAACCATTATATTCAGCAGGAGAGTTAAATTGGCGAATATCTTTTAATAAGGTTATGATCCCTTCGAAATAATTGAATAAGGGAAAATTGTAAAGCATACATTATGATAATTTTCAAGCCAGTTTGCATTATAATCTAATTATATAAATTGATGATTTTATCAACAATGATTAAAAAGCTGTATTCAACACATAAATGCTAGCCATAGCATTTCCTCTTGCCCGTGTCATGACATTCAACACCTTGCAAGCCCGACTCTTTTACTTAAGCTCCAACATGCCCAGCAATTACCCTTTACTGTGATAGACTCAGTAATGATAGGGGTTTTCAATTTCTAAATTGCTCCATTGAAATTTCACCAGCAATTGAGTAGTACCGCCTCTGGGACTAGAGTAAGGGATAAAGAGGGATATACCCTGTCAGCAATTCTGTCTCGAAGGATTCCCCAGCCTCGCATTTTCCAAGTCCACTTGTCATTGATACAGTACCATTAGTCATCAAGAAATATCCATGATATCTTCATAATTTTTTAAAGGAAACTAAATTTAATGGGTAGCTGTGAAAATCTTTATTGAACCTTCGTTCCCTGGAAAAACATCACCCACATTGTCATGAGTGTTTTATCACTGGTGGCAGACATTCTTGATATCTCATTTCACCATGGAAGTGTTTTTTCCCATGCAATATAACAACTACCGTTGATGAAACACAATTTCCTTAATCAGTTGCTTGTCATGCTAATCATGGTCCTATTGACTTGCCCTAATTTGGTTATAGAATTTCTATCGCATACTCAAGAGATAAGTCCAAGTCCTCCCAAATTGAGGCCTTCTCAGCACCTTTAAACAAATGCCATGGTACATGATGATCATGCTGATGTCCCCATGTGTAAAAGTGGAACTGGTCAAGTGGATAAACCATTGACCGGAGCAGTTTCTGATGCATTATTTCTCAGGGGTTCATGTTTTGGTGCCATTACCTACCATGGGGGTCAATGATCTCGATCTCTGTTCTGTGAAGTGTTCTGATGGCAAATCGATTCAGTGATTTGTGACGTGAATGTAAAGATTTAATTTCCATAAATCAGACATGAAGAAGGAATTTCATAAATGTATTGCATGCATGACAAGATTTATGAAGATACTGCATGATGATACTGTCACGATTACATTTGATAGTCTTCCATGTTTTTGCCCCTGCTCATATCACATAGATAAATGGTTAACTGTGAGACATGGAAGAATAAGATTTAGAAAATTATCTCAAGAGAAATGAAAATGCCCGGAGGTACAGATAAAAGTAGAAGTGAAGTTGTACACTCATCAAACTACAGCTAATGACTGCCATATGCTCAAAAGTTGCAAGTTAAATATTAACAAACTGATATTTTAAAGATGATTCAGACATTAGTTATCATCTTGCATGTTTTCTTAATAATCTGTTCAGCTTTTCCCTTCATGTTTTCTGTTATCTGTAATTTTGAAATAAGTAGCTCCATGAATATTATTTTTATGTCAAAAGTTGTTTTATAGAAAACATCATCCTGATAATATCCTGCTTGCTTCTGGTTTTACTTGCTATCAATGTTGATGAATTCTCTATTTTGATCATATTTGATTTCAAATTCAAGATTGTGACCACTACCCTGGCAAGTACACAAACTATATTTAACATGATGAAGTATAAATAATATAAGAGACAAAACCAATATGAAACTAATGAACAAAATATGACTCATTATCATAAACAAATGAAGAAAAACAGCACTAAAATATTAGCGGAGTAAATCATTTTCATACAAAAACAAGCAGGTGTGGTTAATTCCCCAGTAATCATGAGGTAGGGTGTGTAAAGGGATCAGGGGAAAATGGAAATGGGGAACTAATTTCATATTCCCACCTGTCCATTCTCACCTAGTAAACAAACACACAGCATGTGCGGGACAACAGAAACCAAGCTCAATTATTGTGGAGATAAATTCAAGGTAATTAGAGGCTCCAATTCATATAGTTAATGACACATGATAAGTTTCTAGCAGAACTCTGCCGGCCAAGTAATTGGATCTATAGAGGATGGTCACACTTTCCTTACAACTACCCTTCATCAAAAGGTGTGAACAATACACCTCAAATGACCCTTTACATGCTTTTGACAACTCTGAATAGTTCATCTAGGCTTTGCTTTCCCCTGAAGTCTGCTTTTGTTTGAACAAAAGCTTGCATGTAGAAGGACGATATATAATATTCCTGGACAGCCTTTGGTGGAACCATTATGGCTTGAATACCAGGGATCATCAGTTTATAAAGCGAGAACTGTGTCATGGAAATATATTCCATGTCAAAGACCGTATTCTTAAACTCAATCCTAGCATTAAATTTGTGTCTCCTCCATCCCTCAACCGATAATTAACCAGCTTTGTGAAGAAACAGCATGTATAAAAAGACCAACTGTTCCGTCCCTCCTAATCTGACAGCTCCACAACGCGTGGTAAGACTACAATATGTCTGAAGAAACAGCCATAGCAATTCTCACAATAATCCAATCAAGAGGAACCTGGAGAGTGGGTCAGCCCCTGATGTGTACGGAACACATGGATTACCTCTTATTTCTCAATCACAGTCCCACTTACTCACACCCCATTCAACTCGCCCTATTGAAAACGATGTTAGTTGCTTGGACAATCTCTTTTCAGACTCCATACCGTCATCTACACTGCCATGAGTTTGCTCAAATCCCTCATTGATTAAATGCAAGCAAAAAACGTATCCTCATAAACGCCTCCCTAGTAAACCTGATAATTATTTTTTAAACTTTCAGCGTAAATCCGATATTCACAAATATGATGAGCCCAATCAGATCTATGAAGAACGTCATATTCACACCAACTGACAAATCTTGCCCTACGGCATCATTCAAATTATATGGTTACTAGGGTTTAGATTGAAAATACTACCTTAGTTTGTTTCCTTAGAGTTTGTATGCATGCTTAGTCACTGGACTGCACCATATTTTTGTTAATTAAACTGGATTCATACATTCTTTTGTATCATCACTGATAACTGATCTTAAAATAAATGCAGATGATCGGTTAGGCTCATAGTTTTTCTTTGATCCCTCAGTCAAATCACAATAAACCAACTAAAGTAATTCCTAATTTTGTAGAAATAATTATTTGAGCTAATCAGGAAATTGTTTTCACAGCAAAAGATATTTTTCTTAAATAATTAATAGTTTCTTATTTTATATAACAGAATGAATCAGCATTCCATAAGTTGTAATATCTTATCAAATAGACAGATAGCTCATTATTCATTTCTAAAAGATGTGGCACATTTTCAGGGTTTGTAATAGACAATGGTCGTTGAGTCTCAACTGGGATATCTTAGTGATATCAATTCATAGTTTTCATCATCCTTGTATTAACTTTCTTAACAGGATAGATGCCAAGTACGAAGTTTACCAAATCATCAACAGGTGGACAAAATCTAAAAACAATAATTCAATACAAAAGAATTCGTTTTGAAAAGATGTGCATTTTCAGAATCTGAACCAAGAGCGGTCACTGAGTTTGAACAGTCATACCTTCGAGATGATATCACTTCATATTTGTCATCACCTTTCAATTACCTTTTTAACACAATAGGTGGCAAGTATGTAGTTACTAAACCCTTATGAGGTAGTTACAATAAATGATTAATGTTACACACAAAAAAAACCCTCCTAACGGCAGAGATTCCTATTACACAAACACAGCACCAATAGACCAAATCACCTTTGCAACCGTAGTAATCTGTATCGAGGGAATATTTCACATATCTCTCTGTTGTAATTGGACAATTTCTCCATAAACTACCTAACTCCTCCATTCAACTTGCTGAGTGGAATTTTTTTCTCTTCCATCTTCTGTAGTGTGGGTTGCGTTAACCTGTGAACTCAGGAGACTTTGGGAATGAAATATTTTACACTTAGTTTATTTTGGACATTTGTGGTCGTAAGAAAAGCATAAGTGAGGACTACTTGTGTCATTAAGCCCGCCTTTGAACCACCAGATAGACTAGCCATTTTCACGAGGAAAACATGAAAATGGACATTTCTTTCAGCCAGAAAAATAAATCTTCACTCTTCAGTACTTTGGGAGTGTGTTTTATAGCTATGTCTCACCAACACAGTTCGCAAGGGTTTCAGAAGTATGCACCAACCTCCCACTTTCCTAACATCTTTTTCATGTACAAACCAATATCCAATGATTTTATTTTCACCTTCAAAGATACTGTAACCTATTAGATTTCTTACACCTTCATTGAGGGCAATTAATCACATAACCACACATGAATTCTGGCTGTAACATCTAAAAAGAAATATACAAGAAAAGAATTGGCACTAAATTCAAACATTAAAAGTTAGACATTAAAAGACAAGAACACACTTAGCACATTTTTTCATGGTTTGGTTCAAAATTTAACAACTAATAACTCCATAGAACAGCCTTTTCCAGTTTACATCATCGATCCCTACAAATAAACCTAATGAGGCTTGAAGCAGCACATTCTTTAAGTATTCATAATGTTGGTAATAACAAATCCTATACATTAACTACCCCTACACACCTAATCCATTGATTCTGTTCAACAGCTTGCTCCGATGACTGTACAAATACGTGCAAGACAGAGACAAGATTAACGATGGCCCCTGCTATGGGTGAAGACTGACCAGCCTTGGAAAGACTCTAGGTGTAGCAGGCAGACGCCAAAGCCCTCCATCTTAATTGATTCTAGGTGAGGATCTGCCATTGCCAAGTTACCAGTCATTAGAGGCTGATTTATAGGGAGAATAAAACAAAGGGCAAGGCGGGGAGAGGGAGGTGAGATAGGAGGGGCTGCTATCATAGACCTCACTAACTGCAGCTTTTCAGCTTCTGGACCTTGTGGATCCCCCTGGATTGTAGATCGTGGCTCATCTAATAGTGGACTGGGAAGGACGGACTTATCAAAATGGAAGTGGAGATCATAAACATGGCTTGTCAGGATAGGCTTAGTTAGTAATGCTAGCCATGTGGATCACTCTCAACATTAATAGATTGAAGGGGGATCCTACCAGGCATGTTTGTGAAGGCATGTGCCCAGGATATGATAGGGAGATGATATAACACACTGTCACCTCTTCGTTATCGATTCTGTTGAGTTTTGACAAATATTTGAACTATTAGTTTGGTAAGCAGAGCCTACTTCTTATTGGCTCTGTTTTAGCTAAATGTAGCATAATGATGAACATGTTGACAGGACAGAAAATCAAATTTTACCTGTTGGAGTTGAAGTTGACTTCTACATGATGGATTGATTCAATCTGCCTATAATGAATCAAATTCAATAACATGAATTGTCATCATTCATAGGAAATTTGAATTACATGTTAATATCATCAAAATGATTATAAAGGTACCCACTCAACACTATTGATTAAGACCATATTAACCCATGACGCATTTGGTCAGTATACAAAGAAATCGCGTACCTGATTAAATCAAAATGTGATATTAATGTTCCATGATGGCTGCTTTTCAGAACAACATCTATAAAAAGCAAATCTTG
This sequence comes from Haliotis cracherodii, assembly GCF_022045235.1. NCBI lineage: Eukaryota > Metazoa > Mollusca > Gastropoda > Lepetellida > Haliotidae > Haliotis > Haliotis cracherodii. The sequence goes on from NW_027266308.1 coordinate 31,307,035, forward strand.
TCAGAAAACCTGTATCAAGTGTCACGTAATCGAATTAGACCAAGTGATTATCCAAACAGACATTGCACAGGGCACCGATAACCACAACACCACTGTGTTGTATCTGGACAAGAATAATTCCTCGAATCTGAAGTACCTGAGGAACTCTGCAACACTTCCCAGCAAAATGAGAACGGTGTCTAAGATCGAGCCATAATTGATTTGATAGAAAACTATCATAATGAAACTATCGGCCACTGGCAAATCATGCTTTCAGGCCTCAGCGTCAGAGGTCCCGATTCGGTCCATGCTGTAATAAGTTCGACACATTAATAGTCTAATAACATCCATCAATCCAGGATAAAACTGCTTTCACGGAACTCAAGTAGGCTTGCATCCGATGACTGAACAATACATTTGTACTGGCTACAATGGCCGACTGGATTATTGGCACTTTGAAGTTGAAATGGGTTGGCGATTTTATTGTGAAGCACTTGTAGCTGAGAAGGAAGTGTTCTGGTCTCGAGGTGACTTCATGGTGGGGGAGGGCTGCTTGCTGTTAGAGGATGGAATCAAGTGGAGGAAGAGACAATGTGCAAATAATCAGACCATCAATTGCATAAAGACTATGTCATTTTTATTTATTTTGCAATTCACATTTTGTATTTCCTTAAGACCCTGTTTTAATAGCATGTCAGTCACTGTCAGGGAAAGTTTTTTTCACCAATTATTTTATTCATTTTAAAAAAAATGAGTTTCAAGGAAATAACTAAATCAACCCATTCAGATACTTGTTTTACATAATTTGTTCTTCTCTGCATCAACATGACAAGAAACATACGTAAGGGATAACAAAAATACAACACTTTTAACAAAATGGAAGTTACTGTTTTAAATCTTTTTCAAATACTGCAACATCTTTACACTTACAAGTTTAGCAGGTTGTTTTCATCATAATACAAATGTACACACTTTGACGTAAATCTGAATGAGTGAGTGCGAGTTTTGTTGAACACTGCTTTCTACTAAATCATGACACGTCAACTTGGAACAAAATCAGGACGAACCAGGATTCAAACCCATGATCATAGGTTTCTCTAGGCCAAAAGGGACTCAACTCTTCTCAGTGGATTGTGGCGCCTGGGCCACCCATGTGTCCGACTTCAGTCTAAAGGTCAACACACAAGTTCAACAACTTGATCACGTGGTAATCATCTTTAATTTCAGTATCAAGACCAAGACTAATAAGATGAAGTGAGCAGTGGACAGAGCATATGCTACAATACTTGTAGCTGGGGAGGGATCAGGCACACCCTGAACTGTACGTGACTCCCTCCATTCAACACTATCTTAATTGTGACCACCCCTTCCAGCTCGTAATTGCCAACTGCAATTAAAACAAACAGAAATCAGATCTTGTGAGCCGCCACTGGCGAAGGTTATCAGTCTATATCAACACCACCAGATTACAACAGTAACAGTCAGCGGTCAGTATCAGAACACTATCAGACTGTCAGACTTTTTCTGTGAGAAAATTGATCCTAGGTTGTACTGTGGTTTGATTTTATGACTGGATTTATCTGTGATCTATGGCCATGATTTCTTGCCAAATGTGTGAATCATGGGCATGTGTATTATATGATGTACTACAAATCTGATCTTGGTCGATAAACTTGATGTTGATCAAACTAGATGAACGATAGCCTACTGTGTGTCATAAAAACAAATGCTAGCTAGTATTTGTGTTTTCACCTACAGAGTGTGTTACAGTGCTTCTGTATTTCCTTATCTATCTAATACAATAACCTTTATCATGCAAGTGGATGAAAAAATACTTCAGATGTGAATAATTCTACGGAATACTGCAAAGTATTTTCTTCAAAGTGATGCTGTTTGTAACTGTTCAAACCATTATACTGTAGATAACAGAAATCTCTTATCTTCATTTTCTGAATGTTTCTACAATTTCAAGGTCAATCCTTGGTCACAGGGTGCAACAGCCAGACAACAGATCATGGCTACTCTTACTTTCCATCAAGTCCCTTATAATTCAAGACATTTCACAAAAGCTGCTCAACTAATCTGAAAATTCAGGGCCTAAAGTCCACATTAAAGACATCCTCAGAGCATCTACCGATAAGGAAATTACATTTAATTCAATAACTCTTGGAGATTATTTGTGAATAGTAGAAATAATTTCAAGGTTGAAAGAGCAGAAGTGGTCATAAAGGATCGTATGGTGAGAAGAAACTGATAACAGGATTCAGGATTGGTTTTATTGCTTGGACATGATGGTCAACTGGTCATGGTCTCTTCCTGTTCCTAATTAGTAAACAGCTGGGCATCTTTAATCAACAAACAGATATGTGGCCGGAGGGGAAATTATTCCTTGAAGAAATCTACTTGACGTTTCCTATTAATTACAATATAATCACCATCATTGATCAGATAAGCTAACCAATCGCAACAATCAGACATATAGTCTGCCTTGGAAACTAATAAACTCTTGTCGATCCACTGAAGAAGGAAATTTGTTTGATTTTATCACGGAATCTGTTTTAGATGAATGATCTAAACATGGTAAGTCTGAAAATAATTCAATACATTAGGTGATAACTGTATCTAACTCAGTTACAAATAGCCCTGAAACATTATGTACTACCATGGAGATTATTATAGCGATGAACAAGTGCCTCTTGACTAGATTATATTTAATTTGTATGACTTAATATTTTGAAGAAGCTGATTTCCTTTCTACAAGAGTTGCCATGTTTATTGGTTTCATAGAAGTGATGAAAACAAATTATCTGTAATATGTTTTATCAGGATATTTGCATCATAGCAGGGAGGCTATTAGTGATGTAATACAATTTCGTCGAGGTAACAGGAAGTGTATTCAAGAGATTCAGTACAACTCTCTTCAGATTCACAGCTCTAGTGCCCCAACAGATGAAGTCGCTGTTTGTTGACAAGAACATATTCAAAATGAAAAAAAAGTTTCTTTAGATTGAAATCAGAAACTTAAGCCATTGCACTTCCTTCACCAGTTTTGATTCACGTTTAAAACAAATAAAACCATCCACTTATTGCAGTCATATTTGCTTCCCTCCTGACTGATATACATCTAGTCATCATCAAATTATATCTTAATGGTGTGTAGACGCCATAAATATTATCATTTAATTATAGCCATAAAATTGTACAATATAACTATCATAACCAATCATGATGATCCCGAATAAACAACCAGCATGCCTGGTGTGTCTGTCAAGTGTTGTGGATTCCGACAGATAGAATTATGGAAATCTACTCATTAACATTTTATTACCTGATAAGATACATCTTTGTCTAATCAGCATGCTAGCTGTCCAGCACATGGCTAGTATCAATCAGGGATATCTCCTCCATTGAGGAAAGAGATCATGACAAGGGAGATTATCCAGTGAAGGATAAACAGACTAACCAACTTAAATTAACATGTGGTGGAAATCCCAAAATATTGGAATATTTGGCAATAACGTAAAACATGTAAATTGAATAAGATATATCTGCATTAAAATTAAGATGGAGAAGATGTAGAAACACAGAAGTAAAGCACCATGTAAGTGATGTCTGCACATTGACGGAGTTCCTTGCTTGTCACAAGAAACATCGTTCCTTCACAATAAATGTGTGTACAACAAAACAAGCACATCACAAAGATAAAAAAAAGACAAGGTATCACTACGACATTTACAATCCAGACATTCATGCTTTTGTTTCCTAATAGAAATGATTTTTAACCACTAAACAACGCAAAAAGAAACTGCATCCATGACAGGGCTGATGAACTACCTCTGTTGTGTAGTCACCTGGACAGGAAGCTATAAATGGAGTCTTATTTATGAGGACGTAAACTCGCATATTTCTGAAAGCTGGATTGTCTTGTATTCAATGCAGATAGTAATATCACATGCAAAGCCATCAGATAACGACACTTTTTGCTGTTCTTGAGAGCCAAGTGTTACATAGTGTGGACATTTTGCCCATTTTGGATCCTGCATGAATGTCTTTGGTTGGTCTGACATGAAAACCAGTCGTACAGCAGTTTGTGTGGGCAACAAGGTCTGCAGGGCCTAGGTGAAAGAATGGAATGGCAGTTGTGACTGTCATACCAATTTGTGAAACAAGGCCAAGGACCTAATGCAATTGGCATGAACTTGATTGTGAAACTTATTGAACATATCTTTCTTATATGTGTTGAATTTTCGAAAATAATGTGATACTGTACCATGACCCACAGATTACAGATAATGCCTTAGTGAATCCCTCTATCATATTGAGAATTACACACTACACCAATGTGGGGGATTCAAACCCGGAAGTTTGGAATAATGAATATGAACACTTTAACCACTCACCTCCCCCAACTTTTATGTTGAAGCCAGACATAGGACCCCAACTTTTCATCATATTCCAATGTAAATGCAATTCTTTGTACTAGCAGATCAGGCACAGATATTTTTTATTAATCACAATTACTTCTATTTTTTAGGGTTAAAATAGTGACTTTTTTATGATACCATCCACAGACATCTGTGGTAACGACCAGCTCGAAGTCCCTCCTCCTTCATAGGAATGTGTTCCAACTGTGTGGCATCAAACGCTGTCTGTGTCACTGGGAGGTCCGGCCATGAAGTTTTACTACTGTGATAGTGAAGGGCTGGTGACTATAAGTAATTGGTGGTGTGTGTACAAGATGCAGGCGGTCAGACTGGGGTACAGGAGCCGATGGGGCAGGAGACATCGTGTGGCTTCGCACCTCTTTGGCGCCAGTATGATGGGCCAACAACATGATGTTATGATAGGCCTATCAGCACTCTGCTACGATAAACAAGGCTGAACTGCTAATATTACTTGTGGGTGAAATTCATCACCAGTAGATACTGCAAAAGGCATAAGATAAATACTCCTGGTGTCAAAGGGCTGTTATCTGTGTGTGTGCTACTGGAACCAGCCCTGACACCAGTGCGTCATGTCCAGACTGACAATTGCCCTGATTAGTGATGTTTGGGCAAGCCAGTGCCGCCATCTACATGTCATCATTAGACAGGAAACGAGCCCACACTTGATGTATCCCTGTGCTCCTGTACAGACCAAAAGGTTCTTCCACTGATTAATTCTCAGCCCAACTTATACAAGTCCTTGGGCATGGATGAAGAAATCTGTCTTCATCTATATCAAAGCACATTTTCTTCAAGTAGTGCTTCAAGTATTGGTAATAATGCTTATGCTTATCAAGAGTTCAGTAATCCCTTTTTACAGGTTTAGTAGATTTTTGGACATATTCCTTGCCAGTTGTTACTTTTTCAAGGACCCTGGGTTAGAATTCTAGGATTCCAGGTTAGAATTACTCTCCAGCATCCATGCTGGTCATAAGAAGCGATTTAATAGATTGGGTGGTCAGACTTGGTGTCCTGGTTGATTGTATGTCATCGCAACCCGACAGCATAGATCAGTGCTCACAATAACGATTATTGGATTATTTGGTCCAGACTCAATTATTTATTTACTGAGTGTGGCGTTAAACAACAAACAAACAAATCAAAACTTTTTCGAGGGTGGCTGGATAGTTGCAACAGGAGCACTATGAATGGATGGTGGGTTAGCCTAGTTGTTAAAGCATACAGGTCAAATCCTGGCCCTGCTCCAAGGATGCACTGAAAGAAAAGTCCATGGGTGAGCAGTAATTCTATCCTCCTAATAGCCAAGTCAAGATGGACAGTAAGGACGAACAACTTGTTCTTATTATTTACATAATCTAGAAATTAGGATTTAGATTAATAACTATTGCACTTTCCCCTTAGAGAGAGACTTGTGCAAGTCTAGTTGTCAAAAGAGGCTACTAACAGGATAGGGTGGTCAGGCTTGCTGACTTGGTTGATGCACGTCATCATGTCCGAACTGTGTAGATCGATGCTCATGATGTGAATCACTGGATTGTCTAGTCCAATCTCGATTATTTACAGAACGCTGTCATATAGCTGGAATATTGCTGAGTGTGGCATCAAACAACAGTCTTACTTGAGTATTACACAAAGTGCCTCACTCATTGGGTCGTATGTTTCCAGTTTCTTCCCAACCTCCACCTGTCATTTGTTTTCCCTATGACTTGGGATGTGATGCCCCTAACCCTGTTTTCAAAATCCTGGATCCCTATCTGTAGAGACATAACTGTAGAAGCCTACATTAGTTTAGCTCTTCTCCACAGAGTATTTCCAATTATCTCCTCAATATAATCATACCCTGGTATACAAGAACCCCACATTTTTTATCAAAAGAATCCAATCAGCTGCCTGAGTGGCTACCTGAAGGATCACCACACAATCTCATCAGGCAATCGCAATCAAACCCTCTACAAATATGCACCAATGATACAGTAATCTAAATCAACACCCACCACCATGACCCTCATCCAGTGCATACTGTCACTGTACCAAACACACGCGATAGATGCTATGACACAAGACAAATGGACCACAGTCCGATAACAGACACGTTATAGCCTCGAAGGCACCACAGAGCAATCATAGCAATTTTTCATAGATCATACCATGATGCCTCCAGTGCTGATTCCTTCAGGACAAAGACTGTGAACCATATGACACTAGTCCAGAGTGGCTGAGGCTCCACCTTATCGGAATTGTTGATAGCTCCAACTACATTTTTGGCCATAATTGCCTCGCTGGCTCTCCAACCGGCAAAAATCACCGTCCAGGACTTGGGTAGCTAACACCAGTCACAACCAAGTTCCCTAACTATTTTTTGTGTCTACTAATGCTGTCGACACTTCCAGACCCTGTCGGAAAATTGTTGACAGGGAAAACAAGCTCTGAAGTTTATTTGGTTGCTTGAAAAACAAATTGACGTGTGGCGCTTGTCCGATGCTTATCTCCTCTGCACTATTTGGAGATCTTAATCTGCTAATGCAACAATTTAGATTTCACCCTGCTGTGAACTGAAGCACTGGACTGTGGCAGTTTGCCGCTAATCACAGCTTCCTGCAATGGCAACCTGCCTGATGGTGTCCTTTAAATTGCCAGGCAAGGGAAGGTACATTGACATGAAGCAGAGGTACTGGAGGGAATGTCGGGGGCAAATGAAACAGTACTATTAGGATTCTAATATATTGGCTTAAAACTGAGGGTTTGTTGATATTTAAGACCATGGTATTTTACTTGAAAATGTGACATCTGTATTGACATTTTAAAATACTTGATAAATCTAAGAGTTTTATAATATGTTTACACATAGTATTAAAGGTCAAATACTTAATACCAAAACAGTACTATGAAACTCGTGAATAGTACTATGAAACTCGTGAATAGTACTATGAAACTCGTGAATAGTTGTGGTATCTGACTCGCTTTCGCTCGTCAGATACCAGAACTTTTCAAACGTTTCATGAAATTGGTATTACATGGGAGCTCGTTTAGTATTCTATATGTATTCATGGTCCAGAAATGTTGGATTCAATGAGACTTTTTTTAAATATTCTCAGTTTATAACACATAATATTCCGGTGCTATAGAAAAAGTGTAAGTCATGGGTCTCAAAATACTGGATTAAATCTGAGATACTTTCAAATAATAGTTTACACAAAGGTTGTGCCTATTGCTACATTTCTAAATGTTAGAGGTATCTTTATGTCACGGCGCGATCCTATGTATGAGAAATGGGTCGCAAAGTAAAAGGATGTAAAGAGCAATACAATCATCCGAAGGCAATGTACACACACATTCATCTAAACGGGAGGAGATTCATCACAATCGGCACAGAAATAATCACCAATAGCCTGCGAAAATAAACACCTAGCATCTTTTCAGCTTTTAATACTGTCTGATAACAATCAAACTAAATACTAGAGGCTATACGGCTTAGAGTGAATAAAAGAAGTTTACATTTCACATAGTGTGAAAATGGCCTAACACCATAGGGTATATCGTGGGTCTAGGAAGCTTGGCTGGTGTTTTGTTGCAGTTGGATCTAGGACAATGCTTTGGGAGACCAGGAATATTGGCTAATGTAGTGTAAAATACTCCAGGATCCCACATTTCAATGGCCATGACAAAAGAGCTACACGAGAGGGTATTGAAGATGTCAGTGTTTTTTGTGGCGTAAAATAAATTAATGCTATTAATGAGATACGGATGTTAAAGATTTTATGTCGGACTGAAATAAAATTGGCGGAGTATCTGTTAATGATGGGAGCAGATGGATGATACACAGGTTAGATTCTTTGTTAGATGGGGTGAAGCATCACTGTGGGATCTGAATAATACGTAGCATATAATATTTGTAGCATCCTATTTCCATCTGTCCACACACTTCTCATCATTGTACGATACATGATCATGAAACGGACACATAACAGTCTTAGTGCTAAATTTGTATGCTGTTTAACAACACACTCAGCAACGTTCCAGCACCATGATAGCGGCCTTTAAATAATCAAGTCTGCACCAGACAAACCAGTGAATGATATTATGAGCAACGCCATGGGGTGTGATGACATTCCATGTCACTGATCCTGACCACCCGATGCCATTTAGTCATCTCTTCCAAAAAGCATAGATTGCTGGGGACATGTTCTAGCAGTGGGTTCATTTATAATTATTCCTTCTTAATAAAAAAAACTAAAATGAACCCACGGCTAACATCAGACTGCTCCTATTCTTCCGGGACTGAATTATCGCTTAAAGCCCAATTTAATCTGCACTGAAGACGAGCGAAATTATGCCATCCTACATACTGGTATCTCGACATCTTTTAAGACAATGTCACAGTGAGGAGGGACAATGTTTTGTGGCCTGTTCCCATGTTCAGTTTAGAAGCTGCGTTTTGTACACTGTGGGCAACTGAATCAATGTCTCTAAGTAATTAGGGTAATCATCATCTGATAGCTTGATATACATCATTTAATTTGAGTAAGGAGACCAAACTAAGGGTTTAACTGACTTGATTCAAACTTTTTGGAACAGCCAATTTGCTTCATCATACTGCCCCTTTAAAATATCCAGTATTAAAATTACTTGTGTTGTGGTCCTATATGAGCCCTCTGTTTGTCTCGAACATTGAGTTACCCGAAGGATTTCACTTGAAACAATCTACCCCACGAAAAAGGCATCCTTGAGGCAAATAGAAGTTTCAAAATGAGTAATATTCCGGTAGCTCGATATATTTCTCACGCTCCCCAGGTCTTCTGGTTAATGATGTTTCACTGTATGAAAATATCAATATGTCTATGAGAGCCATATCACTGAAAGGGTGGTTATGTCTATCTCAACCCTGTAATAATCCACAGGATCAAATACACTCAGACACCACCACAAGTTGATCTGCTGGTGTCAAGTCTGTTTCAGAAATACCCAAACTACCAACTTACTGTAATTGGAATAAATTGTTGGTCTAGTTGTAAATGTTGTCTGCAGTAAATTTGAAGGCATTTATTGATTTTCTTCTTTGAAACCCGACTCGGATGATATCGAGTAAAAGCAATTAAACATGTAACATACATAACTATCATTTCTCAAATCTAATGGTACCCCAGAGCAAAGGCTGTCTGGTGGATAAATGAATAAAATAAACGAATAACATTATTACAAGCTAACTTGAAAACATTCGTGAATTGATGACTGTCTGCTAGTTATATATTGATGACTGAGAGTAGAAAACAGGAAATTGTTTGAAGTATTAACGTTCTACTGTAAGCTAAGACATGACATAATATAATATTTTCCCTCAACTCAAACCTGATGTTTTCTTTGTGAGTGTTTTTATGGGGGGTGAGAGAGCTTGTTGGCTGAAGGTCTTTCAAGGCTTTGAGGTCATATTTGGCAGGATGAGGGCTGTGCATGAAAAACACCCTGTTTAGGAGCTTGACATCGGGCATGAAAAGCAGGAGACTCTCTGTCTGTGACAAGAGGACAGACAGTGATATAATGGTAGGGTCTATTGTGAGTCGCGGTTAAAGACCGTTGTAGCCATTACAATAGACACAATTTTTTAGCTATCCATCCGTGAAAAACATGGCGTGTGACAAGATGTGTTGACAGGAATTAATAACGACAGTGATGATGTGTTTCAAAGGTACATCAATATGCTGTTTTTAAAGCCCTACTATTAAAGGACTTCATGCAGACAGATCCAGCCTCACGTTCCTTGTTTCAAACATTCCCTGTACACTTGATTTGTATTTAGGCGCCACTGTTCAGAAGCATGCTGATTTGGAGCTTCTGTAGTACAAAAGGGGATTTCTGGTTGCCAGACAATTTGTCAATTTGAAAATCAGTATTGTGTGATGAAAAATAATTTTCAAAATATTTATTGATTTCATATGGCAAAATTTGATCTGGATGATATTCTACATTCATTAACACAAACTATCACCCAGATGTTGTAATCTAGTTTTATTACATGCTCAGAAATATTAACATCACTTCAATTGACCTTATTTCATCTGGCTGTAATTTGATCATTCAAATATCAAGATGACATTTAAGAAAGAAAAAAGACAACCATTACAAACAGGTATCCTTAATATTACATTGTCTCATTTCACAATCACAATAATGTTGGTGATGTTATCAGTCAGATCTGAATATTGATCTTTGGTTACAATTGATTTCTGTCAACCAGCCATAGATTATTATTGGTTACTAAACATTTTATGCCTTTTCGAAAAGAATCATGTCACATTTCCTTATCATAAAAACCCACCAAAAATTTATACTTTCTTTTACTCTGATGATGTTACAGCCAATTGCTTATCGACATATAGGAGTGGTCATCATTACAAGGTGATCCTTCTATCAATCATCTGAACATCACTATTTCATGTCTCATGAGGCATCATCTAAAAGATTAATGTCCTAACAGTTAGTGATAAACCTCTATAGGCACCGCCATGAATCTGGGAAATATTAAACATAGGCATAAACGTGATGATCTGCTCATAAAAGATTATTTGTATGAGCCTTGGGGCCAATAAAAGTAAATCTCCTACCATGATCTGACAAGATCCTCTACTCTCATGGCTGGGATCATAGCAACAAAATTCTTCATCAATTGTATGGCAAACATGCTGGGAGACAAGTGTTTACTCTACACATAACTATAAAAATATCCAATAAATATTGAATTTTAAATTCCATTACTTGGACAAATTTTAACCTGTCTGTGCCCTTTCATACAATGATGAGAAATTGAAGTGATGGCTTACATGTGAAAATCGGATTTCCTATGTCAAAGAATCTTAAATCAAATAAGCAGTTTGACTTACACATTAATGCTCATAGGACTTTAGTCATCATTAAAAGGTTTAATATGGAAACTTATGATCAGTATTTCTGACTTTATATGTTTAAAGAACTAGAAACTTGTAAAAGATTTGAAAACTTTTCATAAACATCCTTCCCAATACTTGTGCTTCACTCTGTGAGATTCTGGGATTGGATTCGTACCCAGCAACCTATGCTCACCATAAAAGGCAACTTAATGGATTGGGTAGTCTGCCTCGGTGATTTGGTTGATGGTGTGTCATTGTTCCTGGACGATGTGGGCCATTGCTCAAAATATCAATCATTGGTTTGTCTGGTCCAGACTCGATTATCAACAGTCTGCTGTTACATAGCTGGAATATTGCCGAGTGCGGTGTTAAACACAACAGATGAGTGGTCTGTGTAATATAATTTGATTTTGGTTGAAAAAAATTATCCTTTCATATTTTCACCAGTCTTAGGAAAAATCTGATTTCTCTGAACATCATGTTCTTCTCTTTCAAGTCTTGATGACGATTTACAGTTGTCATCAACATTTCAGGGATGCAAGGAAATGCTGGGCTGCTCTGGTTACCATAAACACTAGTATTTGGATTTGACATTGCTACAGAAATGTTGAAACCCAGATACACCCTCACTCACTCCACCTGTTCTGTACATGGCTACATGGGACATCATTACTGACGAGTTTAACAATATTATCATTGGTAAACACTTTCAGGACAGTGAAAACTCAGGCAAGCATTCTGCTTACTGATCCTGTTCCAGTAGGTAATCTAGCACTAAGGCAATCACAACTCCCATGCTTCAACATGGACTCCAAACAGTTGTAGCACTAAGATTGTTTTGTGGACCTGGGGATTACAAAGGTTACTTCATCTTATGAGACTAGAAACATGATCTTTCTTGTTGGCTGTTACATGAAACCAATGCAATTTTGTTACACATCCAATTTGATTTGCTATTGCAAATGTCAGTGCTGAAATGAACAAATGACTGTATGAATTATCTGACTGCTTCTCAATTTGATTACAGGCATGCCGACATGATTATGCTATCTTTTCCATAGGTACCAAGGGAGAGGAAACTGTGTGAACCACTTTCAAATACAAATATGACTTAGTCTGGAATAATATTGAAAAGGTGACCTGGAATGTCATATTTTCTCTATGATGCAACAGTTAATCCAATCTGTTAGACACCTGTCCTGTTCAATACCTACCACCCAATCTAACCTCTAGTTACCATGAAGGACATAGGCACTTAATACCACTCTGCAAGTGTTCAAGGCAAATATTATTTGATTACATGAATGTAGACTCTGCAATAAGCTCCATGAGTCATGTGTGGTAAGTTTGATGATGTGAATGCCTTCCTGATCTTTGGCTGTCAGTAAATCAGATCTCCCTACATAAAGCTGATGGTCTGATAGCCTATTGATTTCCTGTCAGGCAATGGTTTTACTTCAATCCAACCTACACAACACAAATCAAAGTTAGCTGGTAAAGTCAGCATGGTCTGAGGGAGATGATGCAGACTCCTGGCACTGGAAATAGGGGCAACATCTGCTGCACATCTCCTTCTTCCAGACCATCACCTTCCACCAGCCATTCCCTCCTTGAGGAACTCCATCTCTGGTGAAACGTCATGGTCTTGAAGAAGTTCTACACTAAGGCATGTTGACCCTCAAGGAGGGATCTCTGTTTGAAGGTGATGGTCTCAAAGATGGAGATGTACAGTAAAGGATATCTTCTATTTTACATCACATTCTACAAGGCCATCACCTTTATGAGGTTAATACATTTACAGGGCTTACATCTATTATACAAAGCACCTTCTCTGAGGCTAATACCTTCTACAGGGCAAAACCTTCCTGGAACATGTTCTGATGGATTTATGTCTCACAAGGAGCATCTTCTTCTTGAATTCCATCTCTCTGAGAGTATTCCAGATGGTACCTCCATCGAAAGGGCTACCATCTTCTAGTAAAGCAAGATGTGCAGGAACTAACCTCCTCACAGTCAAATAGGCCACCACCTCGCAGGACCTAACTCTTTGCTTGGCCAACACCTAGTGGGACCAATCTCTTTGCTAGGCCAACTCCTAGCGGGACCAAACTCTTTGCTAGGCCAACACCTAGTGGGACCAAACTCTTTGCTAGGCCAACACCTAGTGGGACCAAACTCTTTGCTAGGCCAACACCTAGCAGGACCAAACTCTTTGCTAGGCCAATACCTAGTGGGACCAAACTCTTTGCTAGGCCAACACCTAGCGGGACCGAACTCTTTGATAGGCTAACACCTAGTGGGACCAAACTCTTTGCTAGGCCAATACCTAGTGGGACCAAACTCTTTGCTAGGCCAACACCTAGCGGGACCAAACTCTTTGATAGGCCAACACCTAGCTGGACCAAACTCTTAGATAGACCAACACCTCGTGGGACCAAACTCTTTGATAGGCCAACACCTAGCGGGACCAAACTCTTAGACCAACACCTCATGGGACCAAACTCTTTGATAGGGCAACACTTCATGGGACCAAGCTCTTTGATAGGGCAACACCTAGCAGGACCAAACTCTTGGATAGGCCAACACCTAGTGGTACCAAACTCTTTGATAGGCCAACACCTCGTGTGACCAACTCTTTGATAGGCCAACACCTAGCTGACCAAACTCTTCTACACCATGCTCTATACCACAACAACCCTTAAAGGGCCAAGACATCTAACAGGCCTACACCCAAAGGCCAAACACCCGCAACAGCACAAAGCAGGGGATGACACAGACTAGTCCAACATCATAACCAGGAATACCTGTAATTCTTTTATTCTAGATCTCTGAACAAGTCCAGATGACCAATAAAACCTTGTCTAGACATACGTACCCACCTTGTACAAGTCTGTATACATGTATGCATCTAATATTGAAGGAGAAACCAACACCAAACTGTCTTAATATCAGTATTTACATGTACATCATACAATTATAATAGATTAGAAACACCTGCCTATGTTGTCAGGTATTTCAGTTTTGATGTTTTATCTTTCAATTACAGATATCAAATCTTGGAATCCTCATTCTCAAATGGTATCCCTTTCATGCCAATATATATTCTCCATTAACATAGTCCCCATGCTGTGAAGGGAAGGAGCTTCACCACAACTTAGAAACCACGGTAAAGAGCGACATGAAAATTAAACTTTGGCGGATTAAAATACAACATGCATTGTTATGAAAATGAAGGGAACTACCATTGAATATTCGGAAGGGTGTGGGGCCTGGTATCTTGTTAAGAGACAGGATATATTTTGGTCACAGCATCAAAACATGCAATATTTATCTGTTTATCTGTGAAATGACGAGGCCAACAAGGTGGGATGGAGAGGAAAGGGTGAGTGTGAGAGAGAGAAAATGGAGAAACAAGAATAAGGGAGGAGATTTTTACAAAGGTTTTGACAATTTTTTTCTGGAACAATATTTATTTATTTCTAAATCCAGCCCACCCTCTATCCACAACAACTTCTCAAGTTTCATTTATTTTTTTCTGAGTATACATGAATGATATCCTCCCTACAGCATATATTTGTTGCGAAATGTAGGGAAAGGTAAATGTCGTGGAAATAGAGATGAAGATGGAAAACAGATTTAACCAATCATGGGCAAGAAATGATTTGTTGCCTTCAATGGTATAAACTTTGATAACACAGTCTTCACTTCAGTTCTTCAGCTGTAAACAAATGTGGGTGTTCTATATTCATTAGGCTGCCTGTAGCGCTTCTCCCTGTCAGCAGATCTTCTGATCACATGACAAATGAAAATTGGTGATTCTGTTCCAATAATGAGATGTTGATCGTTAACTGATGACTGTGAATTATTAATCTGAGCGTGAGATATCTGTCATAACATAGTTAAATACTCATAAAAATCAAAGAGAGTGAAAGCTTTGATGTGCATGGGATATTTATTCTATTTCTCATCCAAAATTGCTTGCTTAAAATGCAGGCCACTTTTTTATGGTTCTGCTGACATTATTTAGATTTTATTTTTTCCGCCTAATTTATCATTTCTTTTAGGTTGATAGTTTTTACAACAGTCCATCAATTGTAATTTAGGGATTTGCATCCCAACCTCTTTCTTGGAAGAGTGATGGTCAACACTTTAACATACAGGTCACAAACAGGTTTGATCATAAAACAAATTTATTTATAAATTGATAATGCAACAGACATGTTAAAATTCTCCATTCAAAATTGACACAACTAGTGAACTAATGAAAACAAAATCAAGAAAAACTGTCCAATCTGCAACAATTGCTTCGCAGAGTGAAGAGATGAACGAGAAATTGATGATAATCAAACTTATCTTTATTGCATAAGATTATTCGTCAAAAATACCATTTTGCTATCTGTTTAGATTATGATGATTAAGCTGAGAGAAAACAGCAGTAGTCAAGTAGGTCTGGTACCCACCTTTGATGAATGTCTAGATTATCCACTGTGTTATCGTATATAGATAAATCACTTTTATTTATGACAAGCACAATGCCCTGCCTTTGATCAAGAGCACACTAACCATGGACGTTTTATTGATCATCATTAGCTTTGACAGATAAGCATCATATATTGCCAATAACTCTCGCAGAGTACATAATGTTTGACTTATCAAACTATCAAACCAATTGCTTATTTATCCCTTATTGGAACACTACAACTCCCAAAAATCAACCCATCAGAGGAGGTTTGAGGTTTTACAATGGTTTCTGGGCTTTTCTGAAAAGGGACATTACAAGCCGGATGGACAGGTAGAAAGGTGTTTGCTAAGATAAGGCCAAGACTTGGTCTGACTGGTCAGCAAACAAGGGTGAAAGTAGCTTCAATATGCCTGGCGCCAAAGGGGTGCAATCATGCCATCTTAACTAATAGCTAGGCTGTTGTGTGTTGACTTTGTGATTACCTGGTCAATCTCCCTAGATTGGTTGTAGAAGGGAGCAGTGTTACTTCACACCCCTATTTGCCCCTAGAATTAGTGTGTGGTCAAGAGTCAGTCCAAAGTGTTTGTGCAGGTATACTTTTTCCACTTTGCAAAAAAACTCAAAACTACTAATTCCATACCTTTGGGGCCATAACTGGAGAAAGTCCAAACTTCATAAGAATAGCTCTTGAGTTTTGTATTAGTACTATTGGTTTCTCAAGGTAAAAGCAATTTGCTTATTAATAGATGGTTGCCTTTACATTTCCACAAAATTTCACCTTTCACACCATATAAAGTATTTAACCTAAGTAATCTTATTATCTTTATCTTGCTAAAAACAATCTTGTATCTACCCCATGTTGGTGAATGAGTACCCTCCAATACACCATCAACAGAACAGAAATCAAGCTTTGTGTTCCACAAACTGACATTCTCATCACTGTACAACAATGCAGTACTGTTAAAGTGTACTCTTAAAGTGAAACGAATGGAAGAATATCTGACTGGTGTTATACACAATAGCAATATTCAGCTATGATCTGTAAATCCTCTAGACGGGCCAGGCAAACCAGTGACTGAAAACATGAGCAACACTCTATGCCATCAGAGTACAATGCCAAACAATTAGTCCGTTTAAACATTGTGACCACTCAACCCTCAGTTTACTCAAAATAATGACAAATATGGGTTTCTGGGGATCTGTTCTGACCAGGAATCCCAACAGTGTTGTATATATAGTGAAAACAATAAGACCTGTTCATCATGTTTAACTGTTTGCAACATTTTCTGGACTTGCACCCACAGAGAAACTATTTTTCCACCATCCCACCTGTACTCTGAATTACACATCGCAGCTCATGTAAAACAGCATTCTTTATGTGTTTGAAGACCTAGATGAATAGTTAACCCCACAAGGTCAATCACATCATTATATTACCATCACAACCAGAAGTCCCAGCCCCGATCTGGATATTTTCAAACCAGAAGTATTATTGAGTTAAATTTCAAATCATCCTTGCATGAACAGTCCTACAGCAGCATTAAAAGTATGTATACTACTCAACATTTGATAAGGACCAGAATACTTGTCTTTAGTCAAAGGTGTGGTCCTTAGCAAATGCTGAGTAGTATACATAGCTATGTCCCTTAGCACACTGAAAATCTCCCTTAGGACATTGTAAAAAACTTCACGTCCAAAAGTCTCCAACAACCGCTCAGCAGTGACAATAAAAGATGCCAAGTTTCTGGCTAACAGACTCTATTCAAACTGCGACTTTTCCTGGTAGTCTAGACTGCCATATTAACTCTCCAGTGGAGATTTGCCTATTCAGTACTATACCTAAAGGGGAGCTCGGTACAATTTAATTTTACCACTTTATTGAGACTCTGCTTTTTAACTCAAAAGGATATTTGTCTGTGTCTGGCATAACTGTTCAAACAGACAGCCCTCGACCCTAGTCACTGTCAAAGTCAAGAGATTATAAATATTTAACCTGGCATATCCATTTTATACAAGTGGTATGTCTACTACTTCTAGCCTTCTGCTGCTGGGGCGAGACCTCACAGAATTGTATCAGTTATTGGCAATTGTGGCAATTTTTTCCAACCTCATTCACAGTTGTGTCTGGGCAAGCCTTACGGAATTGTTTTATATCTACATGGCGATGTCATGACTGCTCGTTGCCCTGCACCCTTGTGTGTAGCGAAGGCGTAAGTATGTGTTACATGTCGTCTATGTCTAAGTGCTTCCTGACATTTGGATTAGGCTGATACAGTGAACGAGACTGTTTGATATCAAACATGGTGACCCCACAAACAATCATTATTTGGTTTCAAAGTAGCAATGTTCACTGTGGTTGGTCCCTTGAGAAGGCATTGGTAAATCAAAATCTGAAACTTGGTGTGAAAATAATTGGATCAGTCAACACTTATTTGGCAGACATGTTTTGACACATTTCAACAATGAGTGTCTTGTACCACCTTTGCAACAAGGATGAAGAAAAGAAATGGAAGAAGCATGTCAATATTTTCACACAAATTAAAGTTTCAGACCACAAAAACACCTTCCTAATTGGCGAAATATGCAACCTGAAGCCGATCCCTAAGATTTTGGCTTTGGCACAATCAGCATATTAAAATGCAAACAGGGGCCCCACTGAGATTCTCCTACACCACAGACACATCATGTGTCTCATTTTCACTCAGACACCTGCTGGTGACATCCTCACCACAAACATAGCCTGGTGAATCATAATCCCTACAAAGCCATACTTGACAAATCTCATTTTTTACTTGCCCCCTTTGACCACTTGTTACCCATAATGCCGTGGGGCGGGGTTGTAACAGGTGCAACCAGCACTCATCCAATATGCAGCTTTAATTCCATATTCTTCCGCCTTTAATGAAAACATCCATCTTCTTTGTATCAAATCCCTGACCAATTCATGCATTAAGCACATAAAGGCGAGTGTCCTCAGCTATTGGCCGGTCATTAAATGATGGCCGAACTGACACTATGAGGTCAGTGGTGGTTTGTTTTATGAAGAAGAGTGAGTCAGGGTGGAGAGTGAGTAATGTAATTAAACCTCCAAACTTCTAAAGACAGGGTCGAATATTTCTTGACGACAATGCCACTCTCCTGATTAATCTTCCACAGGTCCCCGATAAGCCTCTGATTAGTGCTCCTACTGCCACCTCAGGACGTTGCCCAAACGCTAACGTCCATAAACAGCCTCTGTTTTCAGTAATTAACTGTTATTTGAGACTATTATCATAACAGAATCTGTCTGTGGTTAGGAATGCGGTAATGTTGGTCAATTCCATTATTCATACACTTTCTATGCTATCCAAACACCAATGCCAGCTCAGTTTATTTGGATATTCCCTGGTTCATGAAAGGAGAAAATAATGAGAATCTAATGGAAATTCCGCTATTTTCGATGTAATGACATGACATAAGTGAGTGGAAGTGATTTTCAAGCATGACAACTGTTGAGAACAACATACAACACAATAGCAAAGATTCCAGTATCCCTGAGCATGCAGGTCAGCAGCAGAATGAGGCTGCCATGACGTTGCTGGAATTCCGAGGGAGATTAAGTTGACCAGTGTTGATCTTAGTAATCCAGGAACCAGGGCCTAAGCCAATGATCTTCAGCATTTCTCTAATAAACATGTAAACGTGGTGGCAAACACTGTCAATCATTCAGGAAATACTGCTGACTCTGCAGTATTTATTCAGTTTAGTCTAATTTTTAAAATTTAATAACATCAAAATTAATAGCAATTCCAAAGTTTATACTTTCAAAAACATTTTCTATTGATGCTTATAAGCATAGGTATAAACCACTTGTCTTTCAGATATCCAACCTCCTCTCACTATGAGTCCAACCAATTACTGACAACATGTCTGTGAACTTGAATGCTTTTTAAATCTTTGTCATTATCTTTCAGAACACAACTGTTTGGACTAAAGCATTGTTTTGTTGCTATTTAATATGCTGCTAAACTTAAATTGAAATGAATATATCTGAAAAGAGCATGCACGTTCCTGCACATTCTCTGTAATAACTTGTCAGTAGAAGTAATTGCAAAAAGATATTCCAACAATGATTGATTATTCTACTGAAAATTAAATTAAAGTTACATTAATTAAAATTTCTAATTTCATTTTGATTGAATGAGCTCATCGGATGATTCAAATATTTTTTTCTCTCTCCATACTCTCCCAATAACTGTCAATTTATCACCATCTTTGGCCCAATCCTGAATTCAAGCTAGCCTGATACAATGTCATATTGATTACAACATAAAAAAAAACAAAAAAAAAAACAACTGAACCTTGACTCTCCAATTCTAAACACAAAAACCAAATTTTTAAAGTCAATTCTAATGAGCTGACTCTCTAAAAATCACAATACAATGAACAAGTTAATGGCTGCTCCGAGGTTTTCCAAACTCTTAAGGCTAAATTGCCTCCCTTTATCAGTCATAGCCCAATACCTGATCAGCTGACCAATACACTACTTTAGAAGAATAATCCATTTACAGAGGAAAATTGGACCTTTGTTGCAAAACCGGATTACATTTAGAAAAGGAAATAAAATGATTTCTGAAAACCAAGAGGCATTGAGCGAGAGATCTCATTGATAAAGCAGATCAGTGTCTGGTGACAGAGGCGACATTTGAGTCATGCCCGAGGATTCGGAGCCTCCCATTCTATCCTTTGGCAACATGTTCCATGTCCTGGTTTTGAAAACAATTTGTTGCTGATGTATTGGATTTTTGTTGCATCAGGTCTCTCGAGGTTGTCCTACTGTCTGTCCATCAGTGGATAAACCCAATTATCTCACTTAATATGTGACTCATCTGCTTGACAGACGTCACAAAGGCTGCAAAATGACGGCATCTGTGGGACATCTCTCCCCACGTCCCTATGCCCTACGGACTCCGCTTGATGGTATCCCCCCACTCAGGGGATAAGCCACTGGTTTAAAGGGAATTTTCGCCTAGATTTGTTTCAACAGAGCCAAACAGGAAAATGCCATGATGAGCACCCCTGGTCAACTCATTGTAATGGATGCACAGTACTGCTGGATTGGTTTCCTCTTGTTAGAGCCAAATGGTGCTAAATGTCCATAGAAGCGGGGAAAAAGTTGGACATTTTGACAGCTCATGGTGACAACTTGCGCAAGAAATTTGAAGTTAACCCTTTAAAAAAACAAATGCAAAAAGTTCTGTCTCCTCACACTGTGTTTGCGGAATCCAAAATACTTAAAAGTGAAAATGTTTGTCATTCTGGGACACTTTCAGCTAAAAAAATCATCTTGTTTTTTGCAAATTGTTTAAATAAGTGTAAACAGCATCATCATTCAGTTCAACTTCTTCTAAAGGGATGTTAAATACAGATAATTTCTAAACGATGACATTTTGCTTAGCTTTCATAATTTTTTTTGGTATGAATATTCACTTAAAGCATTTTATATCTGAACATCAGTCAGCTACAGACATGGCACACTCTGATCTATCACCTCCATACAGAGATCTATATGTCAGTGGAGTTACAGTCGATATTTTTCTTTTAAGCATGTCAACAGCAAAAGTCAAAGAAACATTCAGTAGACTTTGAAGAGTTTCGAAGCAGAGACTTGCTTAATTGCCATCCAAATTCAGCTATAAAGAACTTTTTTTAAAAGTTTCAACCTTTTTAACAGGCTGAAATTAACTTTGATGATAGATCTTTTGACAATTTTTTCAGCAATATTGAACCATCATGCTTAAGTCAAAAATTCTCATCATAAACATCTAATAACCACATGTAAAAAAATCACTTATGGCGGGTCAAAAAAATGCATAAAGTACCATAAAAAGAGGCATCTTAAAAAGTTGCCACATTTGTGGATACAGTTGAATGATCATAAAAACGTGGCTAATCACTGTTTAGAATTTTTTAAAGTAATTTTGCAGGAACTAAGGTCTTTAATCCTCTTGGAATCTGCCATCAGATAAATGAGCAAATAATGGGGGGTCCAAACAAGGGGGTAAACAGAATGCAGGCAAAGAGATGCATGTGTAATATGGCGCTCATTATTAACAGGAAGCTGATCTATGCAACAATCTGCCTGGATGGTTCATGTTTCTGTTTGACAATATCATGTAATGTGTAACAGAAATATCAGAGAGGCACCAAAGCGTTTTGATATTTTTTAAGTATTTGATTACAATTTGTTCAAAGCACCTTTGATTGGGGCTTACATAAGAAAAGCTGATTTCCAGTCACTTGTGGAGACCTCTTGGTATCCAATTGTCCATTGTTAAATCCACTTGATTATGACCTGTCAGACTGGTAATAAACAGAAATAAATCAATGCATGTAGATCCTACTTCAAAGCATAAGGGGGGGTGTGTGTGTGTGTGTGTGTGTGTGTGGGGGGGGGGGGGGGGGGGGGGGGGGGGGGAGGAGAGGGGGGGGAGGGGGGGTGGGGTGGGGGGGGGGGGGGGGGGGTTGTTGGAGTGGATGTAGTAAGAACTCATAGGACCCATACATGACCTTCTTTACAATGTCAGTATAGAAATTGAGATATGATAAAACAAAAGATAGACATTATGTTTCAAAGATGCTTTGTAACCCAGACATAATTCAAAGCAGGATGTATCATTAACATTCCCATTGATGTTATTTAAAGGCGGCCAATGCCAGGGCAAATTGGCAGTGCTCCTAGCAAGTTAAGATTCAAGTTGTTAAGTGAGTGAGTTTGGGTTTTAAGCCGCATTTAGCAATATTCCAGCAATATCACGGTAGGGGACACCAGAAATGGGCTTCACACATAGACCCATGTTGGGAGTCGAACCCGGGTCTTCGGCGTGACGAGCGAACGCTTTAACCACTAGGCTATCCGACCGCCCCAAAGTTGTTAAGTCATATAAGTTGTTAATGATTACCCGAATTAACAACAACATTTTCCTTATCACAAGCAGGGCCTAGTTACAACATCTAGGCCTAGAAAAGCTGTAGACTCAAAATGAGCTGGAGAATGTTGAGCTTAGTCCTTCCTTTAAATTGGGAGTTGACAGTCCAATACATTCCAGGTGGAACCTGAAGAATTGGAACATTTGTGATCACTGTAATTACTCCAAGAGATCAAGATCTGATTTATGACATATCTGGATAATACACAACACTCCTATCTGTACTAAGCTGATATAAGGCTATTAACCAACTGAATACTACTGCAGAATCATCACAACTGTCAGCGATATCACCATATCTAACCCTACGAAATCCTTGCTTGCATGCTGCTTCTCATTATCTGTTTAGTAATCTGTCTCCAGATTACTAGAAGTGACTAACCGACACACAACATAAGTAAATTCCCTATAAAGCTTGATTACAATGCACAGATCACAAAGTGAGGTGGCATCCATTTTGACAGATACACAATTAACCTGGAGCAGACAGCGTCTCTAAGGATCAGTAAGCAGTGACAGTGTGCAATCCTGGCCTCAAATCTCGTCTCCAAGAGGCACGCGACTGCACAATCCTTGCGCTTCAATGAGTAAAGGTTAATAAATTCTACACACGCTTTGCAGGAGATGTGTCTCAGACTGTCAAATGTTGAACCTGATCTACATGGGTCACAGAAAGGTGTGCCCTCTGTCAACCATCTCGTCTCCAGCAGACGTCAATTGGATAAAACGCAAGGATCAGTCATCGTCTGCTGCCACCAAATCAAAGAGTTTACATGTGACAATAGCAATTAAATTGCTGACGGCAAAAGACTAGACACAGGCTGGTGACCAAAGACTCTCGCAGTGAAGAGATCACTATCTCGGACAGATTGGTGGAGGATATATAAGGGGATTTTAAGCATTTAGCTGGCTTCATTGACTTATGAACCAAGCATCAGAAGGGATTTCTGTGCTCAAGACCTGTCATTCTACGGTATATGATGACTCCAACAAGATCTAAAGGAAAATGATGTCCAGGTAACGGTTGGTCCTGATTCAGATTGACATCTGCTCCCTGTCCTTGAGGAGGATTATACTAGGAATTGATAGTCGTCATCATCCATCAATCATCTATCATCACAGGCTTATGGCATACCATTAAAATTATCAATTTGTTTATCAAGATACAAACTACAGAGTTACATAAAGAAAATAACAAGAATTGTTCACTATCTTTTACTTGTAGCAGTGATGCCAAAAGAAAACAACTTGTGGATGTTTAACACATGAGTGCTTAATATAATATCCTGAGAGACAGACAAAGGAAACACACATGAAGACACATGATACACTGACATTTCACTCTGAATATACTTTGTTGAAACAAAAACTATTAATTGCAACAGAGAAAAAACATTTTCAAACTTTTTCATTCTATTTCTGTATTTGTTTTCATCAGTACATCTGATAGATTGTAATCTATAAAGCACAACAATTAAAACCACAAACCTTCATTTAACATATATGCAATCTAACAATGCAATGTTAACCATTTATTAATGGCTGATTGATGCCATTCTTCAGGGAACTGGTGCCACCAAGCTGCAATCCATCCAAGAAGCAGCGAGAGATGTGCAGCTACTGCATCACAGTGACACCAGCCTGAACTCTAGATGTGATTTCCCTGATGGCTTCACAGCTCAGCTGCTGAAATGCACTGTCCAGCGATCAGTCGACACCTACATGGCAGCCATCTTGGTTCCAGACATTTGTATTTACAATGATAATACCTGGCAGCCTTAACAATAAACACTGACCATTTGAACATGGGAGGTCAGCTTTGACTTCTTGCAAGCACCCAGATAATATTTCTTTTTGTATCAGTAAGCATTATAACACTGTTTCTATTGTAAATGTGGTCATCAATTATCACAAGATATGGAATCATTAGTTTGACAATAACTAATAAAGGACAACGCTGATATTTGATTGATGAAGTATTTCAAATGTATGTGATTTTCCTTGATGCATTTTCTTTCCATCTGTCATTTTTTCATTAAAACATTTGTACAGGATTCAACAGACAGAGGCAAACTTCATAAAGACATTCCACGGTAGTATACAGAATACATCAATTCCTTTCATCTGAACATGTAAATTGTTTCCATGCAAGTAAGGTGAAAATCAGACATTTCTGCATATACGAATCCTATCAGAGATGACTCAGTTTTCTTGATTGTATTCTCCACTCAAGGTTTATACATCCAACGTACAGCAAAAAGCTGAATCTTGAATCCCAATCCTTGTGTCCCTAGATATGAAGTGAGCGCAGCTAGCAGAAGATGCAATTACTCTGATGCACCACAGTGTAACCTGATTGTTCCTCGACGTAATAGATAAGTGCAATATGCATGATGATAAGCACAGTTGTAGAAACAAATCTCTCTCACAGCCGCAGCCTTAAATCAGATCTTTAGTAATGCCACATCCTGACCATGGTATAAAAGCAGCACTCCTGAAATGCTTGTCCATCATGATAATTAACTTCTGACTCCCAAAAGATTCCCGATTACTATGATGGAATAAAGCTCTTTTCCTGCTCGTCCATGAGATTATGATGCAGGCTATTATCCATCATTACATACTCTGTGATATAAATATATCTCTCTACTGTCGACCACAGCAGCATCACAACTTCATTACCTGTGGAATCAATCCCTAATACCATTATTCATACACATAAGTCGTTTCTTACAAGACAGTGATGTAAAAAGCATCTACAATGGTACTGATATGTAGTCAACATATTGTCTTGTCTCTAATTCCTCTGGCACAAGCGGAAAGAGGATTTATGAATTGGTTCCAGAGTGGGAAAGATATGCTTGAGTACTGACTAAGAGGAAAACCTGTTATATTCATGGAAGCATAGAAAGAATGGCTAGAAGGTTGGGTGTGAAACAGAGTAAATCCCGTTCTAGTCCCAGTCCATCTGTCAAGGATTATGACAAGGCATAATCTATCTCACAGCAAATCTGCTTTTAAAATGCATTGGTGCAACCATCATGGAATTCTGGCTGGAGTTGCTCCATATGAGATGGTATCCCACAAGCTCAACATAAATGTGCATCACTTGAATTTAAAGGCTGGAACATTGGACAGTTCAGGGTTCATTAGCTTTCATGGAATTTGAACAATAAATCTCTCAATCCTCTACAGTGTTTTAACAGAAATGTTTTCTCCTTTAAACAGAGGAAGCCTTGGAATGAAAAACTGAACATTGTACACATAGGAAAACTGTCAACCTTGATGAAGTTATATAAGTGTAAAACCTGAAAACAATGACCTGTTTCAACACTGCCTTTAACAGTACTACAGCTAGATAACAGCATGTTGATGTTGGAGGAAAGAATGTAGTGATGCAGGTCTAATACGTTTACCACCTAGTGAGATCTAAAAATAAATTTAGACATTTTCAAGTACATTTTGAAATGTAACAGCAAACAGAATGTGTCTAGCCGACTCATTGTGGCACAACGACAGGTTCATTAGTTCATAACGAATACAGAGACACATCGAACATCAAACAACAGCGGACAAAAGACTGTATGAAAACCATACCCCACAGTGTATCATACTCATCAGGTGTGAAGACCAAGGGCTTAGAGTTCAAGCTGCCTTGGTCCCCTGCTATTAGCAAAACCCCTAGCTATATGACCTTTGTCAGGGCAAGGCGACAGACAGGCGCATATCCGCAGTTGACCACACTGGCAATCAAGCAACACTTATCCCCGCAATACCTGGTGAACAGGCAACAAACCAGGTGGAAAATCTATGAGTATTGTGTTCACCAGTGTAAAGTGGACTGTTTACTCAATGCAGAAACAACATACTTAGTTGGATACGTCAACAACATTGGACGATGAAAAGGAAAAGTATTGCCAAATATTTGATAGATTTGCCGTGCAAAATGGTATCATTTTCACATTTTTTGTACCATGAATGGGAAACATATAACCATTAACGTTACAGGTTTTTAAAGATATTTTTATACAATAAACTGATGGATTTACCATTAAAGAACTTGAAGCAATACATAGATATAGAAACTATCCTGTATACGAGTCCTAGATTATCTGTAACAAACTAAACAGCCAAACAAGTCATCAAAATTCTCAACCTTAAGTCTCTTGCCATAAAAATGCTCCCATTATAAAATGCTTTAATTCTTGACTATAAAAAAAATTCAAATACCTGGAAATCTAAGTCATGATACTATTCATCCTTCTGTAAACACAAAGTAACCAAAAAAATCATCAAAAAACTTTTATTAGTTGCCAATGGTTAGAGTGCAGGTTCTCATATCATGCAAGATACAGAAATGATTAAGTGATGATTTTAAAAAAGTGAAAATCAGTGCAGTAAATACAGTCTTAATCTTTCTTAACATAAATGATGTATAAACAAAATAAAATTTGATATTATCAGTAGAATCCATGAGATCCAGGCATTCAGCGTACAATCAGAGCACATCATCACTTCAGAGGGAGAGAGCTTGGCAATGCTACAGATACCAGCCGCTTCACACCCTCGCCTGTAGCCATACACACATACACAGCTGTAAGTAAACATCTACACGCTAAATCTCTTAAAGGGGGAACTGGACTAATAGATGGTCCTGGCAGTCAGGCCCAGAATCAGAAGCTAAAGTATAAGCAATGATCTTGATGTGATAGGAGTATCATCGGGTGTCAAAATAGTAAAACCCCTTATGACAACTATGCCAATTTCTCATAAATATTGCTGGGTTTAAAATAGTTATAATGTATTAGTGATGGAGGAGCTTGAATAAATGAAGTAATTGGTCCCTGATTTGACATTTGGTATATTCAAACCATCTGGGACAAATTAAGAGCCAATGAGATGGCAACTTGGTTAAATATAATCTTGATTACGTTCCAGTATTAGGGATCTGTTTTGATTAGTCTAATGGTATGGAACACTTTGAGTAAGGAGATCTAGTTTGTAGGAGTGTTTTTGTAAAGCAATACCTGAGGTTTAGAAACCAAGGCAATGTTTGGGGTCCTTGTTGGTGTGATGATGAACGAACCTTGGTACGGTACCACTCAGAGATGAATAACTGATACTTTCTTGAGTCACACCTCAAAAACAGATATGTAACAGTTTAATTCAGTTAACTTTTTAGGCAGAGGCATGCAGAAAATACCATAAATATATTTGCAAACACTGGTCGTTTGCATTTTTCCAAATCATGCATATTTTCATCTTATTGGCAAAGTTTACAAAAGTGACAAGGCAATTTGAAATTTTGAAATACCTGTGATAAAAAAAAAGAAACTATTCACAATCAGCTTCTTGTACATAAATTATTTATTACACATGAGTTGTGACCACAGCAACATCAAACAAAATGGCAGACAACTAAACATTATGCCATATAATGTATGCTATATATGAATCATAATTGCAATAAAGTGCAATACAAAAGTCAGGCCAATACCATCACTATTTATAGGTGAAGAATAGGTATCTAAAGCAAAATGAAATTATAACATTCCTGGAATTGAATTTTTGAGCTATGTTACATTGTACAAAACACTGAACAGTACTTTTTGGACAAAACTCGCTGTCTGCAACTTTAAAACCAGGTTGCAAATCCAGATCAAGTAAAACATCTTTCTTTTGTATGCTGAACCAATAGGCCATGTATTACACTAACATCTTCTGAAAATACTACCAATACCATAGATCCAATAGTGCCAGCACAGACTGACTTTGCCTTTAACAATATCTAAACCCCAAACTTACACATAACAGATCAGTCGGTATCTGATTAAGTAAAATTACCATCGAGTCCCTATGTTCCTTTAAAAAAGATGAAGCAGGTTTTGAAACAATGAGTTTACACCATGTTCAAGAAAGAAATTCAAAAATAAGTGAGTTTAGTTCAGAAGAATTCATAGTAATGGTTTTATGGCTGAGAAGGAACCGATCTACAAGGCTGCTGCAGACTACACACTATTGGACAGGCAGTGTATTGGAGGCAACTGGAACAGCATCAGTCTTCAGCTAGCACAGCTTCATGATGGATGGCCATTTCAACAGACACTGTGTCGCTCCATTTTTTTAAGGTAATTTTAATGGGTTTTTTGCCTTTTCAATGGATACTTCCTTTGGCACCTTTTTCGGATAATGAAAATGCAGCAAATTAAATGTGATGGAGACTGGCATGCTCACCAGACTTAAGAATTGAGGAAATGAAATGGAAAACGAGAAATGCCATCTTGAAAATATATCTCTTTAATTCATCATACTACTGACATCATCTTGAAATTTGCACCAGGGGAATGGGGAATTTGATACCATGATCGTGAAGCTATCACAATATGTGAAACAGGGAAAAAATATCTGTAAATGTAATCAGAGAGGTCTCGTTAACAAGGGCCTTTAAGTAATATGAACGTAAAAAACTTTTTATGTCAAGTCGACTTTTACCTTTACAGATTAAATTTATAGGGACATATTTTAAAAACATGTTTCTTAATCTCACCAATTCTACATAAAATATGCTAACAATCCCCATGCAAAGAGCCAGGATAACATTATCATACTATTATTCTGAACGGCAAATCAGCCATTGTAATATATCTACATTCCCTTACGTTTTCTGTTGGCAAGCTCTTAATAATCTTACATAACAACATATATTCCGGTCAAACTAATACCTTTCCATTAATAACAATTTATTTTTATATATGTAAGCTAACAACTCCCATACCCATTTGCTCTTATTTGTCCAGCATAACTCTATATCTAAATATACGCTGGGTTATTGACAGAATTCTGCCGGGCTCAACGCAGTCTAAGAGTTCTGCTATACACACAACATTACAAGGTATTTTGAGGATAATGAATACGAGCCCATTTCTATTATGGATATTATCAACCTGTAAAGGGCCATTACCCAACACTGTGATTGGTTGTGACAGGCTATCACATGACCTTAGTTACAACATTACAATATTGGCGTATAACACATGGCAGTGGCACCTAATGCTGTAAGATGTCCCTTGCACACAAGCTTCATCTTACTCTAATATTTCCTTAAAGGGCCCTGACTGAGTTGAAATGGGACATTGAATTAATGGGCATATCTGTGATATAATATTCCAATCCTTGATTTAATAGGGATGATAATAGCCACATAAGTCATGGGATTACATCAGGTTTGAGAAACATATCAATAAACTGACAACATTTTGCTATCAATTTGTTATAATATGGAAGCTGAACTAACCTATATCCTCAAACCCATTGTCCTGCAAGATTAAATATAAGCCCTTAGAATAATATTATATAAGATGCTAAACCTTCACCTACCGGTACGATTAATTTGGCATTGACATATTGATAAATATCTTAAAATCTTAAATCAAAAAGTGTTAATTCATTTTCATTCATACAATCTGACTGGTCCTTCAACAGACTACTGCCTTCCAATTATCAACACTTTGTACCAGTTATTTAAAGTCTTGGATCACAAAACAAAATCATAAAGTGTCAAGAAAGGACTTGTGTGGCAGCATGCTCCTGTCGACATCAAGGTGACAGTGAAACATGAAAGAAATCCTAGGTTATTAACAGTGTTTGAACTAAGGGCCTGCTGATCTGCTGGCGTAATGGGATCAATATCGCATTGATGTAACAGACTCCAGGTGTCGTCCAAACAACCATCCCTCATCTCATTGTTCCACTGTCAGCAGGGACAAGGTGAAATAGATCACTAGGATATATTTCATCTATTTCAATGTCATTTATACAATTTGGACATTTTTCATTTATTTTTTTCACCTTGTGAATGTTCTGGCTAGAATTGGTTGTAGGATGCAAATAATGGGAATATCTGGTCAGACGCACTAACTGGTTAATGCATGTCATCGTATCCTAATTGCATAGATTGATGCTCATGATGTCATTCACTGGATTGCCATTGGCCAACGACAAGCAAAAAAAGCAATTATTTTTTACTTTCTTTTTTAATTCCTGAGGTTAGTTCTATAATAAGTGATTTGCTATTTTTGGGAGCCATGCTTAGGTGTACGAAGAAGCAAGCACCTGTGAGTGAGTGAATGAATTTGTTGTTTGAAGCCACAATCATCAATAGTTTCACAATATCATCAAACTAGGACCAGAAAAATATATTAATAACAGCAATGTTTCACACCACCAGAGTCCAATGACACAAATGGTTCTATCACAATGTAACCACACGATCTCCACATTAATCTGCTCTTGAGACAAGCATGAGGTACTGGGGACCTCTCTTCCCTGGAATCTGTGTAGGGTGCAGTCCCATGTGGACATAACATTTATCCCCAGCTCATAACAGGCACTTTCAAAGGACCCATCCCATAAGCTATCGGTGTCAGCCAAAGAATAACGCCTGTGACACAACGGGTCGACAACATTGGGAATCATGCCCTTCCTAATTATTGTCCAGCCCAGTTCAACTGATACCCCTGTCGCCATGTTCCCTTTCTCTACCATAATAGACTTCAATTGACCATGAAGAAAAGACTTTTGTTAAATAAACAATTTGTAAGCTGAGCCCCTAAAGAATGGACTCATGCCAGTATATCAAACACCCACGTAAGTGGCCTTATCTTAAGTGCCGTTAATAGCTTAACATTAACCATAGATGTTACGTAACAGCAGCAATATTTTGAAATGAGATGTTATTATTTCTGTCAATTTACTGTAGCCTTTGTTCAATGTTACAAAATAAATAACCCTTCCCACTTAATATAAACCCAATTCTTGACAGTCCCATACCAAATGAAATGAATCTGCCTGAAAGGTTCCAAAGGTTGACTCTAACTGGTTTTTACAGCTGTACATTCTGAATGAAGACAATCCGCTTGTCTCGGTTAACACTGATCAAGGCTGACAACAGACACTTAATCCACATAGACTCTCAATCTCCGTTGCTGTTAAAAATCAATGAATGGTACTTAGGTATAAATTTCTTTTGTCTGTGTGCAGGGAGTGTGGTAGAATGAATTATGATTGTAGTTGACAGTTGTGGGTATAACCTGTCACGGATCAGGCTACTGCTAATGTGACTTTGGCAGCAATCAAAGCACTAACACACTTCCAAGACAACCTCAATGGAGACCCATATAAATGTATGTTGGACATGTGCTGCAGGGTTAGAGAGTACACTCATAAATGTACTTGACAACAACATGTATGGCATGAACAAAGACTACAGTACCAATACATGTAGTACTCATTTAGTCAGGCCACCCTTTTTCAATTACATGGTTATGAACTTATTTACCGGTAGATACAACCCTGAGGAGTACTGAAAAATAAAATATTTCCAAACATATTCGATCAGACAGACTAGTCCTGTAACATGATTGTGGAATACATTTATTTCATGAAAACAAAACCCAATCTAGATTATATAAAAGCAAATCCAGCTAGCTCTATTCCACACATATATGAAATCTGCATCAGGAAAATTATTTTGTTAATTTTAGACGAGAGAAAAGTATTGTGTAATAAGAGATTTCATAGATTATATGCTAGTCTACATATCATCCCTTTTTCAGTCAAATATTTAGTTTGAGTTGAGTTGAATCAGGGTTAAGACTTGAGAATTTGTCATCAGCAAAATATGAGCCCTGCCCAGTAATTTTTCCACTTTCCACAACTTCTTTTCACTTTCCAAAACTCAATAACAAGTTGATCCCAGATAATTGTACCAAAAACTTGGTCCCATCTTCCATGTTTACCCATTTTATCACAAAGACGTACAATTTCAGCTGGACTGAAACTAAAGTCTTCTGACCAAAATAAACATGATAAAACCAGACTGCAATGTTTCAACCAAAATGTGTTAAGAAGACTGTGACATGCTTTCTCATACCCTCCATCAAAAATACCTTTCATGGGAAATATTCTAATAGAAATGTGTACAATTTTATTCATGCATTTATAACGAATGACTTCTTGCACTGGAAACCATCCAAACAAATTTCACGCTTTTACCGAAATTCCATCAGAGATGCAAAAGGGTGAAATATGCCTAAGCGAATCTCCCCGGGGCTAAAAGAACAATAGAGTACACCTCGGACCTGCTTTCTGGGGTCAATAGGGACCAGCATGTTGATCTAAATGATTGGAAACAATTTTGGGAGAGTCTATAACAATGACTGCTCCCTCGTCACAATGTGGTTTGAATGAAGCAGTGGTGGAACTCAGACTTCCTAAGACAATACATGTGCATATCATAGGGTCCTTGGAGAGGAAACATGATAGCGTCGTATTTTAAAAGACAATTTGAATCTTAACCATATCCATTACTTTCTTATTGTGTGAAAAGATAGCTATCATTATAATTTCAAAATAACATTACCCTGATAAACTGTTATAGGCTGCTGTTGGATACACATGTAAAAGCATGTCTGTGTTGGTAATGCTTTTGAAAATGTGCCACATTTCACGGCAACTCAGTCTTATTTTTTAGCAACAGAATGAATCTCTTGTCTATAATGTCATCAAAAGATCAGTGCAAACAATTTCTGTTACAAAAATCAACAAATACAGGTTGAATGAAAAAGAAATTTGGTTCACTTTGAACAGTTAAGAAGTTGCATAAACTCAATCATCATGAAGACCAAAAGCAATAGAAAGTTTTAAATAAAAATAAATTCCATTAAAGCTCAAAGTGAAGATTAAGTATTAACTTAATCATTGGAAAAAAACAACATATTCAAACATTTTTAAAAAACAACATATCATTCCATTCAAGCCACCAGTTAAGAACTTGCACCCTCTATCATCAACTTCCCTTCAAAATACAAAGACCTAGCATGCCATCTATTAACAGCATATCCTCATTGAACCAGATAAAAAAAACCAAAAAATCTCAAAAGCCCTAAAACAGGAGAGCAGCCATGTTTACACAGAGTTGTAACATAGATCAAGATCATACTAAAAACTGACTGATTTATACTACAATAGAAACCTTTTTTCCCCCAGTCCTCATAGTAACTGTATATTCATGTCCTGATGGAGTGACCTGATCCGGGGCAGCTGGTCACTGTTTGGGCTGGTATCTGTGGGTCATCTCCTGTCCCCTGGTCAGCTGGCTGGAACCGCAGACCACAGAGCAGATGGCCTGAACCCAAGCCTATCCAGCAGTATCAGATTTACCTTGGCTTCAGGTCCTTGGGGATGAGTAGTGGATTGCAAGTATCCAACAGGACCCCTAGGGTTCTAGTCAGCCTGCCAATCTCTAGACTACAAATAAACAGACTATGGTCTGCAGTGATACTGTCAATGATGGGGGGTTTGTTGACTTGTCCTTGGGTTTGAACAGTATTTCTGTCATAATACATCTTAGCAGCTTAATGTGGGAGGCAAGATTGATGCATGTAGTAGATGACTACTGCTTCAGTGACTCACAAATATAGGTATGATACTGACAGATCACTGATCAAAATTAATCTGGTCTATGAAGAAATTAGTGAATCCTGGCATGTTAAAGGGGCATGACTCTGCAAGAGCTATTGAGCCTCAGACCACCCATGCGTTCCTGTACATGGAACATTGTAAGTTGTAGGGGGTTCAGTTGGAGTATATGGTGTTTATAATGTCTTAGTGGTAGTAGAGGTTGCTGACATGTACGTAGTAGTAACTGGCTGATCCAGATGCAATAATGGCGGCGATGTAAAGCCGTTTACACATTTATTTAAGTATCAAACAGGGCTCCTGGACACAGTTCTACAAACAGAGACAATGGTTCAACAAAGAAGAAGTCATCTTCGACAAAATGCTCCCATGGTAGACCAGAAATAGACATATCAGAATGTCAGCAGACAAAATAATGTGTTTTTGTATCTCCCTAGGGATGTCTTACAGCACAGTGACACCTTGCCACTGCTATCTGTGTCAGAGGCCCCTGATGCTGCCAAGACAAACATGGTCCCAAGAGGGAACCACAGTATTATCATTATCAGTATATCTGCACTGAACACCACAACAGATGACATTCAGAGTGATAAACTATTCCCCTAACAACAGTCCATGTCCTTCTCACACAAGTATCTGAAAGACCATCTCCAAAAGTTTAAACTCCACAATTCATTACTTTCTTCAACTTGGAATAACTTAAAGTGAAGATGAATTATTGACATTTTCCCAATGCTTCTAATTATGGAACTATATCTTCCTCGTTATGCAGTGATAAATGAGCACTGACCAGCCTGTGTAAGACCCCAGCAGTGTCCTTGCATGTGTGGAATGTCCGACACACTTCCCCTGTCACTCAAATAATCATGTTTCACCAGTGCAGCACAATAGTCAGCCATCTTGAAAAATGGCTTGTCTGTCACACACTGTTCAATGCTGGTCATTCCTCCATGTCACCTTCAAATGAATCTACTGGGACAGCTAAACAAGTAACATGCCAGTCAGTTGCCAAAGTACATAAATGCTAGCAGCTGTTGGTTATTTTGATTTTTTGGGCAATCAAATATTTGCATTTTTCTTCCATGCAATCTGTTATTGACATTGTTTGGATTTTTTAATGATTCGCAAATCCATTTAAAAGCTGGCTGTATGTGTTGTTTTTAATTCACGGAATATAATTTGGAAAGATGTTCAATAAATGATTACCAACACTTTCTTCCCAGGGTATACAATTTAGGTGCCTTTTTATTTCCTATGAATATTCTGTCAATCTGTAATTGTTCGACAAACTAAGAAAATTTGACAAATGATGAACGAGTTGATTGCATCAAATAAAGTTCCATACGATGCAGCTTCAAAAGAGTGCTGTATACAACATCTGCTTTAGTACAAAACTGAAGTGATTTTACCACTTGCACTTAAACATATATCAATGGATGATTTCTTTTTCTTCACCGAAACTAACCGAAAAATAGGTTTTAAATGAGGCAACATTTGAACACAGACCAATTGTTTTGCACTGAAACCACTACCACTGCATATCGGCAACTGATAAGCTAATCTCAATGGTAGATAGTTTGGGTTTTACCATGCACACTCCTGAATGCATTACCTCAAACAAAATAGCAACCATAAACTGTTCTCCCTGGATGTAGGAGAGAAACACATGCAACAAATATAATGTACATATTTCTACTCCTTTCAAAACAATTGAGTACTGCCTGCTTCACATAATGTAAACAAAATCTTTTGGGTAAATGCTTGCAAGCTAATGTGCGAGTCTTGGTATTTGTAATGAGGCAATGAAGGTCTCAATTACTGGTAAGTTCCATTCTAACCCTACTGCAACAGACTATTTCAACAGAGGTTTGACAGGCATATGTATATATGTAATCATATTTAACAACGTGAAGCATGGAAGTACCTGATGCTATTTCCGGGAATATTCATAACTATATTTAGCAGTGTAACGATTCCTTGCATGTGCACCCTGTCAGCTTGCATGTATCTGTGAAACAATTCAGGTTCTCATTGCATGGTGTGATGAAAGAAATCCTTGAATTTATTATGAATTCTACTTTCCCTGGGATCTTAAAATTCTGTTATGAAATCATTCATCAATATTAAGCTATGAATAGAATAAAAAGGAAGAATTTTTATGTGCTTTCAAATGTTGAGTTGAGAGATTTAACATACAAGCTATGTTACCAATGTCCCCACTTGATGGAATAACACATAGGACTAGCGACGTCATAAGAACTTGTATTGTCACAACACACAGCAGCTGCAAATGTGAGTTTTTTTCAAAACGAAATCTTTCCTAGCAGAATGTAAAGTCTCATGTTTCATGTTATGGGATCTTAATGACACATAGGGTACCACCTTGTGAGGACGAGATGTTGTATAATATCTTTTCCAATAAAAAGATAACCATAAGAAATTGCTCATTGTAATTAGCAGCTGAGCTTCTTTTATTTCCACAGCTTGTATTTTCATTGTCGGGTGAAGCATGTGATTATGCATGAAGCTTGAATTGAAAGTTTCTCAAACTGGAATGGACACTTGTCCTGCAAGGAAAGCCATCATAGTGAAATATAACATAAAAAAAAGAAAAGTTCTCTTGAAAATAGAACCTGCTGTTGTGCAACATTGATAAAAACAAGCAGAGTCAATATCAAACATTTTAAATATATCAACTAAATCCACCAAAAACATCAGGATAATGATAAAAGAGGTTTGCAAACTTACGGTTAAACGATTGATCACCTCTTAATAGCTTTGAGTATTAGTCATGTTAATCTGTATACAGTGTCACCAAGAATTGTGGTTTATTTGCCTTCTTTTTTTATGATGAATGATAGAAAAAGATTACTTTTCATCCTAATAGATTGCCATAATTTTGCATCAGAATAAAATAAATCTCTTTTAAAAGCAAATCTCAGAGATCCCTACTGTTTTCAACACAACACGATACCAAACCAATATTACAAATGGCATAAATTATTTGTCATCCCCCTACACAATCTGTACATTAGGATTGGCATATCGAACTAACAAATCTGTCAAAGTAATAAAGGTCGGATGCTCTTCAGTTTCCCATAGATGAAAAAATGGTGACCTCGATCACGTCCCCATCCCTAAGATTGTTACAAATGAGGCACAACCATCGCCATATGGCACTTCAGTTACCTTCCTTAGGCCAGGGTTATGTTCCATATTGTTTGAAAGTTGCAAATTAGCGATCAATTACGCCATATTTTCATGAATTAAACAACAGGAGCTTATGAGTGATTATCATGTGTTTGTCTTGAATTATAGTGTCCAGTTACCTCCCTTGTGGACTCAATGTCAAACTATGATAACAGATGTGGGTACTAATTTCATTTGACCTTTTTTGTCATACTGAACAATTAACAAGTACACTCACAACAAAAACAGGCCAATATTCACTTTGACCCAAATAATTCCATTCAGGTGTTTCAAAAGATGGATAATTGATAGTGAATTGAATTGTGGTTGTTAGGGAACGCATACCCATAATTCACCTTCACTTTCTGACATTTGTAAACTAGTGTAGGGCATGAACATGTCATGTAATGGCTGTAAATGTCCTTCCCGACTATAAAATGTGAACTTTGACCACAGAACTCACTTGCTTACCTAGACTTGATGTAATATATATGCTTGGTCAGCTGGCATTAATGGCTTGTTTGGGACATCCACCGCATGTTTCAAATTGACCGTAACTGACCGACATGGATCAACCTGTCACAATCAACCTGGCACAACTTCTTAAAGATTACTTCAGTAAGTGTAAACTGAGTTACAACAAATCAACTGATGTTTGTACAGTCTTGTATCTGAGCTTTATCTCGATGGCTGGCAAATTGGGGGGTGGGAAATCATGATATTGTTCAAAATTGGATATTACATGTATTATGTTTTTATCTTTATAAATTTTGAAGAATTAGGTATTTTTTTAATTCTTAATTAGGAAATTGTACAGTCATTTGCTGCAGACTTAGGGTCGAATATCGGCCTCTTAGCAGGTCTAGATAAATCCTTGTTTATACATAATCTGAATCGCAAATACTGTTTTGGTGTTTATACAATTCACTCAGAACAGCACTTATTAAAACTTATCATACTGTTTCAAATCCTTCTTAAACCACCCAGACAGTAAGTAATGGCCACATAGGTTATGAGGTTGGAGACCATAACGCCCATGTCATGTATAAACAGTAATGAATCTTCATAAACGTCACATTCACAATTTATGCTTATGGAATTATTTGTCATGATTTCAATTGACAATATCCAATACATCAAGACTAAATGAATATAGATATTGTAAAATGGAAACATTTCAACTTCAAACATATATCAATTCCCAAGCAGCAGCAACTGTGGGACACAAAAACTAAATTTCCTCAAATCTAATCAGTAACAAAATATATGTCACCTTCTGTTTATTAACCAGTCAATCCAAGTACAAGTAAGCACGTTTTGGCCTGATAGCAATGAGTTAGAGCACCAGCCAGTCAACAGCACACAACATGCAAAGGGTTAAACTTGATTGAAGCTCTATCTTTGTTTTATCTTTTTTGCATTTCCTCTGAAAATCAATATGATTACTTGCACTGGTGAAGGCGTATATTCTTCTTATTTAGAATATGCAATTGTAATCCAAGCCTACTGTAAGTGAATACCGGATAAGATATGTAATATAATAGTTTATCCTCCAAGCATGTGATAACAGCACTCACACCATCCCAGTATCAAGCAGAGATTAATCATTCAATATCCTGTCATGGCTAATGGACAGCTTTTTCATTACCATATGTGGGGTGAGATATTTTTCATAAAAAAATTAAACTTTTTTTGCAACAAATGTAAACCTTGAACATCACAAGCAGCTGATGGACGTCCTAATAGATAAATATAATAGATATTTGCACCAATATAAAGATCAATTTCTTAAGTTTGGATTTGAGACAGAACATTTTTGCTGTGTCTTTAAACATCCATTCCTTGAATGAGGGGCATGTGTGGCCAAGTGGTCTAAGGCATCTCCTTTTCTGAGTTTGAATCCTAGATTTGACCTGATTATGATCCTCGGTCTTTCAGCACCATACCCATGCTCGAGTTGTACCTAGTGGTAAAATTCTTTGACCTGCATCACTTCAGGCTTTTCCCCAACACTAAGCTGACACACTGACAGTCTGCCCAGCTCACTCACTCACTCTTGAGACGTAAGGACCACACCTATCAACACTATCACAATAACAATCATCGAGCAGGATCACTGAAGCTTAATTGGTAATAATCATAAATAAGTAATGCACACAGAAATAGGATTCTGGAATTAGTTATTACCCTGATATGCAATATGGTTGATTTGTCACACAACAAAGGCCCTGTGACCAATATGAAAACTGTGATGTCTTCTCCACAGTCACCAAATCCATCACTGCATCAATAAAATACAACATTTCACGATTTTTATCAGTCAGTTTTGGGTGCTTACGGCCTTAATGTCTTTATCAACGAATATCATCAGGGCAAATGGGACACAAAGAAGCTGTAGAAACTTCAAACCAGTCTTGGGAAGATATTTTATGATTTAACTGAGTGACAAGATACCACCCGCTATTTTCACTTCCAAGCCGGCCAAGCTGGCCTTTTTGTTAAGACATCACAGAAGTGTGGACAGAAGGCAGACTAGCCAACTTGTCTCCATCACAAGAATCTCAGGCTACAATAATTTAATAAAATAACAGCAACAGTTTTTAACCATCTGGTACTCTTCTAGTACGTAGTGACCTGCCCCTGCATATTGCAGAGTACTTAACTGGATTGTCATTAGGAGCAAACTGCAATAAAAACATGCCCTGGGTTAATGGCAGGGGGTAAAGCATGGACACACTCCAACTCTGAATTACCCCAACGATGTAAATGTGCGCCTACTGCATATGGTACCAGTGTGAGGTAACCATTATGCATGTCTGTGAACATTTGGCATCCTGGAAGCCATTACCTTTCTGTACTGTAGTATTCATTGTAATCAAACAAAGAGATTTGCTCATACGAAGTAAGTAATTCTGGGGTGGATTTCTGACCTTCAAGAATGCAGTGCAATGTAAAGTCCCTCGTATTAATAAGACATGCAATTTTGAAATAACAGGGAGCAATATTGGATTCATGATTTATCAATCTAATCGCAGTTCTGTCTTTGATTCTGGCTCAACAGTTGAAAGGTTTACGCTAATAGATTTCCAAAACTACAGACATCCATTACTGAATCTGTTTCTTTCTTTGCAAATGGGTCATTATACCAATATAATTGAAAATATCCATTGCGCTAACGCAAAAGATGGCAATAATAAAATCCCCTATTTT
The DNA here is from genome assembly GCF_022045235.1 of Haliotis cracherodii. NCBI lineage: Eukaryota > Metazoa > Mollusca > Gastropoda > Lepetellida > Haliotidae > Haliotis > Haliotis cracherodii. Next base: position 31,347,647 of record NW_027266308.1, read on the forward strand.
CACTTGATCACAGAAACAACATAACCTACAACTGGCAGAAATGTCCCAGAATAGATATCCTATTGTTTTGCCCATGAATATCAATGAATAAATCCAACTGAATATGCCTCCATACAAGCACCTGTCTCAGAACCCAAGCAATGATTTCCTTTATGAAACAATAGAAAGAGGTCTGGATTTATGCTTTTTATGCTTTGTCCTGCTTTTAGTCAATATTGATGTGAACTGGAAGACAATGGAATATGGAATACACTTAAATGTTGGTGAAACCTATCAATACCAAGTCCCATGGTGACACGGTGTCTGGGGTCATAATGGGGCTAGTTGCACATGTACACTCCACAACGTTGGCATGTGCTTGTAACAATTCAAAGGACTTCCATTGTCATAAACAAGCCAATTTGAGGTTTGCTAATATGGACATGAGCAGCAACAGGGTAGGTCAGACGCATCTTCGTGTTTTATTTAAACAGAAAACTAAGTAACACAACCATAAACATATTTCATGATATTGTGAGAATGGTATTGCATCACTGTTAGCCCTATTCAATACAGCAAGGGGAGGACAAGTGGGCCTCTTAATTGTACTTGGCAATTGAAGCCTGGGTCTACGAGGTAGGCTACACTATCCCTGGTCATAAAAACACACACACACACACACACACACACACACACACACACACACACACACACACACACACACACACACACACACACACACACACACACACTCACTCACTCAGTGCAGTTCAAGTAAACTTTTTGTTCTGGGCATTGTGGCCTGAATAACTACATATAAGTGAGAGGGTGGGAATTAAAATTTGATATCACATCAACAATATTTCAGCCACATAATTACTAGATATAAACAACTAGGATTTTTTAAATATTATTACATAAAATAATTTTGAATTAATAAAAAAAAAAACAACCTGAGATACCATTCAGAGAGAAGTTTACATGAACTCGATGATTGGTCATTTTGTACAAAATGCCAACTTAGTATGATAGTATGATGGTGAAGTAGTTATCTGTACACAAGCATGATTGTTGAAGTGACTGATCTGCCCATACAAGTTGACGATCAACTGAAATGGTTCATCAATCACCTGATGCCAACAATAATGACGGAATGACAGTCAAGAAAGCCGCTTATTAAGGTTCACATTGATTGCATGAATTGATGGAGAAAACGATGAGAGGTAATCAATGCAAACATGACAGTTTGGACAGAGTATTGCACCTATACAGTAAGCAATAGGCAGTGATTGACATGCCAGTCAGAGGCCCATATAGCTCATCCACGATGTTAACAGGCAAAAACCTTGTTGGGTACATCTTGGAGTTTAAGAAATCAATACTGGCTCCTTTGGTCGAATCTCTATCACACCTCTGCCAATCTGTAACTCAATTTGCCTTGAGGAGTTGAGGGGTTAGGAACTGCCCGAGCACATCCTCTTCTTAGGCACTAGAGTGACTTTACTTGCCCACTAAAGAGCTAAAAGGGAAACATGAATAGTCTTTCTAAAAGAAACCCAGCCTAAAAAACATTTAAAAAAGGTATCACTAGCTTTTAGATTATTCCAATCCCAACTAATACAAAAATAAATCTTGAAATGGGGAACTTTTCAAAAGTCATTTTAGACATAAAAACATATTAATTCTAAATTTTGTCTAATGATATTCTTCTTATGAAATTAAGTATCATAACAGGCCCATCCTACTAATGAAGTAGTGACACAGAAGCTGTAGTGACACCCTCCCTGCATTAGTGAGATGGGATAAGGTCTGTCTGGTCACTGCATCAGCGTTGGGAGGAGAGTGAAAGTCAGGAGGGCTTGCTGTAGAGAGAGGGAGTGAATTGTTCACCACGGCAGAGCTATCGGCCAGCGTAAGGGATCCTGGGTCTCCAATGTGTGTTACAGGCCCACAGACAGACTGCTGGCGCCATTTGAATACCAAGGAACCCATGTTCAAACAATTGAACTAACAACCCGCACGCCAACGACGTAGGGCTACCTTACTGCATGTCAGTTGCAACACAATGCAACTATCATCTACTCATCCATGATATGGGGAGGCTGTGACGGTTTATCTTCCACTCCCATTTGGTAAGATCGTAGGAAAGACAGAGGATTATACTGATAGTTGGAGAGCGGTCTCACTGCCATAAGTCTAATTGGGCCTCATGGGATTGGGGAAAGTGAGTGGAGAGATGAACCTCCTTGAATGTGCAAACAGCTCACTACACCAACATATCGTATTCAGCATCTCGCTGTTATCTTTTCATACACAGTCACTAGTATCAGGTGCAGCTATGTTAAGACTACAGTCCATTAACATATTAACTTTTAAGCTTTATCATACTATTACCATATTAGTTTTTCTGTAATATCAAATCATGAAAAGCCTGGTGCTTTTTGTAAAACAGAGGCTGTAACCAAACCTGAAACTGTATCTTTATGTTATGGGAATAACAAACATATTCTGTTATACCTTCTTATGCAAGCATATGTGGAAATCTTTGAAGTGTTTTTGGTGGATATATATAGACAATTGAATTTACAGCATCGTAGCAAGTATGTTTCAGCTGTAGCTAAGGCAAAGCTATATGAGAATGGTTATAGACTCAGTGATATTTCAAATGACCTCATTATCCTCAAACATGGTAAAATTGCTGAAGGCTACAAATAACCGTGCTCCTGATCACCAGGATGACCCTAATTTATGGTAAAGTCCCTTTCATCTCTTATGACATGTTTATCCCTCTCAAATACAACACATACAACATGTACACCATTTACTTCACATTTTACAAACATTTTCTTTTTAAAACTACATCAAACAATCTTGCTGCTAACAGTTACAGACTGTAAGATCCATACTATCAGAACAACATTTATTTTTTAGGTCTTATCAGGTAGAACAGTGCAAACCTCAAAATTACTTGTGAAAGAAAGAGAGTAGCAATGCCCACAAGTACAAGATATAAGAAAGAGGAGTAGTTATCAGCACAGTTGTATCTACGAGAGACGTGAAGACGGCACTGCAAGGCGAGCTGCTCTCTCCCTGTCTCTCTATGTGATTACCTGCCAGATGACATGGACCCAACTATGCTAGTTTCTCAGTGAACTGAAAGACCCAGTTCACAAAGATTACCAGTGCAATGTATTTATGGAAGTAGGAAGTTCATATTTGGTTTGACGTTTTACTTGATGAGTTATGTGTACTTTGAAAAGGACTACACATCATGTTTTAATCTGTACTTCACAGATGAAAGTGTGGAGTTGAGTGAAGTTTGGAAATGTGTTACAAATTTGTCAATAGGTGTTTCATGTGTATCCATGGTTGAGAAAGGCAAATATCCTTAATAGTTGACTCCAGTAAAGTGTACAACCAGATCCTTTACAAGATCCAAGCTTGATAAAAATCACTACTCAACTTTATTCCAAATATCCCTAATATGATTGGTCACAGTGGGGACATTTTGACATTGAGAAATGTCTTATAAAGTTGCAAAAAAGATATGTTTAGTGTACTATTCATGGTCCAGGAGGAAACCATCCCCCACACCAACCCACCACACCCACAAATATTGCATTCAATGTATTACAATGTACGTCACAACATACAAATGTTTCCCAAAAAATAATATCACCCATCCTTCAATAAAGTTTTTATATAGTTTCCAAAAGTTGCTTGTGGTACACATTTAAGGTTGAGCCAGGCAGATATCCATAGTATATTGCTACAATATTAAAATGTACAACAATGATACACATGGTACAAGGTTTATAAAGTCACCACCTATCTATTCCACATCCATAATCCCTACAGGAAGAATTAATATTTTAAAACTTGCAATATGACTTGTCATCAACACTCAATACCAAATTTCTCATTCTCATCATGCATGATCAATAAAGGCCCATGCCAGATTTCCAACACATTTTCTACCAGCTAACCAAATATGACAGTTGGTGTGACTAAAGGGTCTTTTGTTAAGGGCCGTTCCAGGTGTTAGGGTTCAGCGAGCCCCCTCGGAGGACTGGCTGGACCCTAGCTGTGGCGCCACACACAATAGGGGACAGTCACAGCCAGGGCTTGGCTGGTCACAGGGGGTGTGGGTTCACATACGCTCATACATCTTCCACACACTCAGTCGGGAATTGCTATGATTAATATTTGGCTTAATAGAAAATCTAATCAAAGATCCTAAAATTAGATCTTACATTTCAACTCAAGCAGATCCTATCCTGTATTTGGATATTTCAAAGAAAATCTCATAATAAAGATGTCCTATTACATTTAAATCATAGTGCTCATTTCTTCAGAACAATACACCTACAGTGTTGACCACATGTACTGATGGAGGTATTTCCTTATGGTCTAATAATGCAGCAACAAACAGAGTAATTTGAATCTGAACTTTCCTGTACAGCAATAGACTCAGATGGAGGAGATGTCTACTAAGCTTCCATTGAACGAACCAGCAATGCATACGTTCAGTATGACTGGAATTAAAGCCTGTCAGAGTGTTTTTATTGTAAATCCCCAATGGGTCGAGGCCTGACACAGAAAGGGAGTGTATTTATTACAAATGATCCCCACTTCAGCATATATTGCACATTAAATACACAATATATCTCTACTATACTACTTTCTGACATGCTACACAGTAATGACAATCATCAGGCATGGCACTTGAAATGACTGATGTTTGTCATGAAATCCATACTACTTTTCCTTTCAGGCCATTGTACTCCTTCAGTGACTTTTCGGAAGTTGTGTATTTCATGTCAATCATGACGACATAAATTAGCAATATACAGACAGACAATTAAGGGTACTGAAATAGAGGTGAAATTTAAAGCTCAATAGATCAAATGCAAACTGGCTTTGAGAGATCACATGACTGATTTATATCAAGGTTGTCAAATTGCAAATCTTTGTGTTATTCTTTTATAAGATTGAAAGAACAATCATTATAAATCCACTTTGTGCAGTGTATTACAAGACCAGTTCATACTCATACATGCAGCTATATACAAAGCTGTGTAACGAATCTGATCTACACATCCTTGTATATTGCGTGTCAATAAATACATCGATTTGAAAAAACACATGTACACCACAGTGTTTATTGGTCTGTGGGTTAGCATTCTAGGCCGTGTGGCTTGTATATACTGAACAGGGGGTCTAATCTACACGGGTTTGTGTATTAGGATTAGGGGATGTACGTCGTTCAAGGATGTGGGTGTAATCATAACAATGAAACTTACCTTAGACCCTTTACACAAAGCCCCTAAAGCTTGTACATCATGAGTGGTATGGCGTCCTTCCTGAGAACAGGTAAAACACACAGGTATTTTACATCCAGTGCAAAACATGCTCAGCTGCTCCTCCGAATGTTCGTAACATTTAGCATCCTTGGATTTGTTTTTGGCCCTGAGGATCGTCTTCCCCTGGGCAGGGGCGACCAGATTATGTTTTGCCAGTGACCCTCGGGACGGGTGACAACTATCGCGACAGGTATCACAGTAGAACACCTCGCATTGCTCACACATAGTTGTAGCGTTGGAACTGCCATTTTCACAAAGTTCACATTTAATCTCAACATGCTTTTGTTGGGTGTATTTATCCACGATCGCTTCTAGAACACGATGTGGGGGTAGCGCATGAGCCCCGGAGTCGTCAAGAAACACAAGCTTGTGACACAGGGGACACTTAATTCCATAGGTGCAACTCTGTAGCGTCTGGGTAAAGATGTTGGCCAGGCTTGGGGTACCCACGTAGCTTGATGGTCGGCTATTACATACCACCCCGCTGTCAGTTTCCGAAACGATGCTGACTTTGTCAATTTCAGGAAAGTCGACGGTGTCGTTGATTACCTGGGTGCCGTCTTCGCTACATGTCACTTGCGGAATCAACTGCTGAGCAGGTTCCTGCAGATTGACAGCACAGGCCATGCAGAAAGAGTGTGAACAAGGAAATAAAACTGGTTTAGTATAAAATCGTCGGCAGATCGGACATTTCAACTCTTCCTCCATTTCCTCACACCTTGCCACTGAGGTGCTTTCCGCCTTCCAACCAAGCGGTATCACAAGCGTGCGATTCTCGGCTCTCTCCGCTACACAACGGTAAACAAGGCGGACTCAACCGAACGCCGGCGAACTCGCGCAGGTGCCCGTCGGCATTTCACGAGAAAACATTCCATTGCAAATCTCAAAGCAGTTGCCTCCCTTTATATGATAGAGACATAAGGTTCAGAATAGCGTGCAGTTATTTCGGTCATTATGGCTGCTTCCATCGTAAGGGGACGGTTGTTGCAGAGTTCGCGGATACGATTATGCGAATATTTCCCGTACTCTAGCAGTTGCATTTGGCAGACACACAGACATGCTAGTTCGGGGTATGACAGACACGTGATTTAGGCGTTGACATGTCATTAATTTCCATAGATTTGTAGGCAAGTTTAATTGATCAGACATTTGACAAGTAGGACTTGTGTAACACACAGCTTCCTTCAATTTTATGTAGGTTGACCATTATCTATAAGGTTAAAGAAAGTTATATGTCAAACCAACATGTGCATTGCATGTGGTTGCCTGCTCGTCACACCATAAAGGTCCATGGATTCCGTAACGTCATCAGTAGACAGGGCTCATTAACATTTACCAACACACATATAAATAAAACAATTGTTTGAAACTTTCAGTGATTTAGTCACAGGTAGGGCTGTGACGGGTAACTCGGGTATCCACAGGAATACCCGGACCCGTGGTTAGTCAAGTGATACATTGTTTAATGACAAAAATTATCTAGAATTCTATGGTTACACTACCATAATCCATAAAAGTCACTAATGTTATCATTTCTTTCTAACTATGCACCCATTCCTTCTGATTCTTCATATGGTTGAATAAAGATATAACTTAATTCAACTTCGTTGTTTGAATGACCAGATTGTTTAATACATGTATCTAAATACGTTTTGCCAGGGCTATGCTAAAAATGTTCCTGATCAGACATTTTGAGACATCTCCTGAGACCTACAGTGGGTACCTGGGTAGGGGTAATAGGGGGGTGGGTACCCGGGTAGTAAATTTGGACTCGTCCCAGCCCTGGTCACAGGACACATTGTGTTTGATTATCATGGTTTAACCGATTATATGTTATCTTCATAATGATAAAAGTTTCCTTTCACATTCTAATGGAAACTTTTATCATTCACATTCTAATGGACCCGTGAAGATTCCGGGGTAGAATAGGTCTTCAGCAACCCATGCTTGCCGTTAAAGGCGACTATGCTTGTCGTAAAAGGCGACTAACGGGATCAGGTGGTCAGGCTCGCTGACTTGGTTGATGCACGGTCATCAATCCCAATTGCGTGGGTTGATGCTCATGATGCTAATCACTGGATTGTCTGGTCCAGACTCGATCATTTACAGACCGCCGTCATATAGCTGGAATATTGCTGAGTGCTGCGTTGAACAACAAACCAACCAAATCACATTCTAATGTATATCATTTCATCAAATTGGAAAGAAAAAATGTGTAATGGAAGCACCCTGATTATCAAGTATTAATTGTTTTTAATATGATAGATGTTTGCTTTCAAATTCCCATCTCACATATCATTTCATCAAAATTGAAAAAAAGTTTGATGGAAATAGACCTGTCTATTGTGTTTCCTGTTCAATTAATGACATTGAGCCATCTTGTTTTCACAGCACACAACCCATTAAAAGTAAATATGACAAAAAAATGCACAGTTATCTAAAACATTTCACACCTGACCAGCCTTCATTTTCCAGAAAGCCTTGATGATATCCTCGTGACAACTTGATAGAGTGCCTTTCATTTTAAGACACAACTAATTAATTGAGTTTAAGGGAATGGAACAGATAACGAAATCAGCCAGCCCTTACTACTAATTAGTTTATTAGAAGAGACAGCATAGCTATGAGTAATATGTCTGTTGTGCCTGGTAATTAGCACACACACAACACTGGGGTAATAACAAACCAATATATGCCAGAGCTCAGTAGATAGGCAATAGACTGATTTACATTTCAGCTTAGGTCACGTTGACCTTACAACTTATCTAACAATTCTTTCAAATAAAGTTAAAAAACCTATGAATGTATAATTATTGAGTAGGACATAAGATTGTCTTGTTCACATTCTCCCTAAATACTTGAGGTACTTGTTAGTAAACAAGCTTCTTTTAAAGAAAATCTAGTACATAAAAAACTTATTAAAGATTCTTTCTCTTTGAAGAAATGAATTCTCTTTTACATTCCATTCAAGTCAATTAGGAATGGACTCCAGAAAACCACATGAAAGGCGAAATTGCTTTAGGTTTGCAATCTTCATTAAAGTTCTAATGATTAGCACGTGGACTTGAGGCGCGTGGTTTTCACCCATGTCTGTGACGGTACAAAATGAGAAACGTGTCACTTAAAAATTTCAAATAAATTTAATTAGTAATTATTGATTTAATTATGAAGTGTTCCAAAGGATAAACTTTATACCAATTAATATATTCATGAATTTTTTAAGAAATGTCATGTTTTCATAAAGGGTAAAAATGTAATTATCTGATTTTTCATAGATGTAAATGTAATTTTTATTCCCACCATTGCATCACTGTGTACCCCTCCTTGAGGAAAAGGAATTGATTAAGAAATGTCATCTTTTCTTGTGACTCAAACATGTGTGAATGGATCCTGGCATTTTAATTCTCACTGCTTCAATTTGACATCTGAACCTTAGCCACATCAAATTCCACTCCTTGATTGCTCACATCAGTTTCAATATTTCAGTAGCCAAACCTCAGAGTATGACGTCATCATCGTCGGTGGGGGCATTGTGGGCATGGCCACAGCAAGGGAGATGAAAATGAGACATCCTCAACTTTCGTTTGCCGTGGTTGAAAAAGAAAATATCCTGGGTAGTCAATTATTTTCTTCCATTTGATGATAACCAATCTGTGTTTAGTTGATACAAAATGTTCCGTGTGATAAAAGCCTTATACTCCACTTCAGTTGGATATAGATATATGTATGGCTGACAGAGTTACCCCCCTTGTTGTGTTTGTTTTCAACCATTATGTGTGCTGTTTGAAACATTTTTTGAGAACTACTTATATTTGGTCACTTATTGATGGAGTAAAATTATTAAGTTTGATCACCATTATCATTATGTTCACAGTTGATAATGAAATGAAGCATGCATAAAATCATCCAATGCACACATGCATTATTGGTAAGAAATTCAGCTTCTAATATCAAATATATTTTTATATCAGTACTATTACTCTTAATACATCTACCACTCCTTGCACAGATAATTTTGATAATATCAATGTATAAATTGCTTCAGCGGCCCACCAGAGTGGCAACAATAGTGGTGTGATACATGCAGGCATCTATTACACCCCTGGGACCCTCAAGGCCAAGCTGTGTGTGGAGGGACTTGAACTTGCATACAAGTACTGTGATGAACATAATGTGCCATACAAGAAGGTTGGCAAGGTCAGTACGCAATAGATAGAACTACCATCCTGTTGCATTCTACCATTTTGTTTATGCTAGTGTTACAGTTAGGTAATAGTCCGGTGCCTTAGTGTCGTAAAATGTTTTCCTGTTAAGTGAAAAAAGATAATTAGTGTCCATACATGAAACTAAATCTACTTATGATCTAAAATGACAAATTTGGGGTGATAGGCACAGAAGGATTTTGTACAGACTGGTGTTGGGGAATTGGTTGAGATGTTATCATTGATTATTATTTATCACTAGTTGGTTAGATACTGATCAATCATTGGTAATAATCAGTGACGGTTAAAATGTGTATTTTCAAGATATTTACGTCAAAATATCTGTTTTCATCATTGATTATCATGACTTGAATTTTTATCAACAGAATTCAATGGATGAAATTGTCTTGTTTATTATTTATGAGTTCATTTTGTGTTATTATGTACTGATTTATGGAAGATAATGAATGGTTTAATAATTGAAATAAAGAATGTGTCAAATAAACTTCTGTTTTACACAACTGATAATGGACATTGAAAATGGATTGAACATAATTGATCATTGGAACACATCATTAGCTCCTACATCAGTGTACATTACGTTGTTTCTGCAGAATTATCATCCTTTATCTTGAAGAGCGGAAGCAGTTTTTTTGTCATTGGGGTTTGTATCCATCATCCTTGTTGGGGAGAATGGGTAGGCTTGTGGTTAAAGTGTTCGCTTGTCATGTCTCTCTCTCACTCACTCACTCACTCACTCACTCACTCTTGTTGCAAAATTGCATGTTCTTGGCACAGTTGTATGATATAAGTAGTTATTGATGTTCTCAATTAATAATGACGTAGTGATGTTATTTTCAGCTAATCGTGGCTGTAGAGCCAGATGAGATTCCCCGACTAGACAAACTGTACGAGCGAGGACTTGAAAATGGTGTGAAGGATCTTCGAGTGCTGGGTCCGAATGAAATCAAGGACATAGAACCCAACTGTGTGGTAGGTAAGACACAATCACTCCCAACACCAGCAAATGTACAAACTTTAGCACAAAACCTTTGACCTCACACCCAAGAAGATCCTTGCCAGAAATGTGTTGGGCACTCGTATATGAAAGAATATTTCCCTTGTTTTGGACACATACATTACTCCAGTGTGGTATTTTGGGGGGGACTTAAGGATTTCTGCCCACACTTAAAAATCAATCAGTCGCTGCATTAGGTTCAGTTTTTTTCTTGTGTCAGTTATAAACACCGTAAATATCAAGCATTGTCAAGCACAATTTAAAAAAAAATGGACAAAAGATTTAAAAGCTACCGATATTATATTTTATATTTATTATTATCCCCATATTTTCCATTTTTTAACGTGTCAGGTTGTGAATGTGTAAAGTATAAGAATATTGTGAAATACTACATGTTTCTGTTTCCATTCCTTATAGGGCCTTAAAGCCATCCACTCACCACATACAGGCATCGTAGACTGGGGAGTGGTCACCAGAGATTATGGGAAAACATTTGAGAAACTTGGTGGACATGTTTTCACTAACTACGAAGTGACCAAGTTTGACGTATCCAGGGAGAGTGGGGAAGGAAGCACTGGTGGCCTTCAGTATCCAGTCACAATATCGGGAAAAAATACTCAAGTACGTTCATGTTATTTGAATTTGGTTTTATGCAGCTGTTAACATATAATGCATGAGCAACCTGTAAAAAGTCAAGTCTGGCGCAGATAAACCAGTGGTTGATTGCCTGAGCATAATATTACTCTGTCTCAGTAGGACCAGCAACCAGTAAAATTGGTCCTCGGCACCTCCATCTTCCCGAGGCAAGAGAGTTAACTGACTATAAAGGTCCAGTTTCCACCCTTGCAGAACTAGGCTGGTATTATGATGTTACATTTTGGCTGGACTAACGAGTCTATGCATAGTCCAATCAAAATCGTGCAATGAAATCGAAGTACGGATAGTAAACATTGCAGGATTTGTAAAGCATGTGCACCGCCAACTTGTTGTCAACAGAAATTTTCCAAGTCTTTTCATGTTTTTGATCAAGGTGCTCATGTGATTTGATGCACTTCACGATGAAAGACCGGTTTTATCACAACATTGATCTTGATTATCAATCAGATCGTCTTTTTGTTTGAAACAAATGTAAGTGTTATGAGAGGTGGAATCTGATTGGTCTAAAGGAGAGGCTTAGAAGGGACATAACTCGTAATAACCACTGGTGGCGCTAAATCGAGACCAGGAATTCCAGCCTAGTTCAGCAAGGGTGGAAACTGGACTTTTAAAGTCAGTCAACTCCCTTGCCTCGGGAAGATGCAGCACCTCTGAAGCATGAGGAAGTAGGATCAGTTGGTCCGGCTCCATGACTCGTTTGATTGCATGTCATAGTACACCAACAGCATGGGACATGGCTGATGATAATAATCGCTGGTTTGTTTGTCTGGTTCAGACTCCATTAGTTACAGGCCGCCGTCACAAAGCTGGAATACCGGTATTGCTGATTTTGGCATAAAACAAGCATAGGACGAACATGATGATGCCTATTCTACCCCAGAACTCCTTTGGTTAATTTGTTTTGTGTAAAGAAGTTGGATTGGTTTGTGGTACATTGTCAATCATCATTGGGGATCACACTGAGTAATGTGAACTGTAACCTTTCCATTCAGGCAGACTTGACTGAATCTTGTAGACAGACTTTCAGTTTGGAGTTATGGATCTATGTCAATTGATATTTAATGTTCAGCTGGTAGTGACTGAAGCCCTCTCCTCACTCAATACCCCTTTTCTGCAAGTTTAAGTATGTTAGCTATGTGCCTGATGGGTTATGGGTTTTCAGACGCTTAAGAAACATTTGTTGTTCTCTCTCTAATGACATTAACAACTGTGAAACATCTCATTAACTTTTGAAAGACAACTTTCTCTTAAAAACAAGCCATCATCTGAGTATTTACAATGTTTGTGTGATGCTACACCCCCCATGCTCGTCCAAAATTGTGTGATGTCCGAAGACCTATGATCCACCGATATATTTTTGTCCAGAATGTTGACTTGCGGTGTAAATATGTGGTGACGTGTGGCGGTCTGCAGTCGGACAAGTTGGCGGAGAAGTCCGGGTGTAACAGGGAACCACGGATTGTGCCCTTCAGAGGAGAGTACCTGGAACTCATACCCGAGAAATGTGACCTGGTGCGGGGAAATATCTACCCTGTACGTATGAAGGAGAAACAGTTTTAGGTCTTGGGGACAACTTTTTTTATCATACAAAACTGGCTCCCACAGGAGATATCTCTTGGGTGAGATCAAGCGATATCTACATTGTAGATATTGCTGTAATGAAATTGCATCACAATGCTTTGCAGACCATTGTGACGTCAGTGGTTACCATGATGTCACAATCAAATGGCATCACTAAGGGCTCTGCTACTGAAGCTGTCAGCAGTACTTTTTACATTTAAGACACTGCTTATTACTATCTACAAACTTAAAAAGTTTGAAGAATGATGTTGAGTGATAAATAAAATCTCACCCTCATATCTTTTAATATCAAATATCAACACTCATTAAAAGTAGAAAAGCTCCTCGGCAAGACTCAGAGTTTTTCCACTTTTATCGAGTGTTGATATATTTGTTATCAAAAGACATGAGGGTGAGATTCTCTATTTACACCACATATTTATGACTGCCTGGTAAAAGTTGTTTCTGGAGCTCAAAATCCTTTTAATATTCGTACAAAAGACATGAAGATTTTATGTTTCATGCAATCGAGGTTGATCTGTTTCTAGGATTTGGTGTTACTCTTTTCCATATATGATTATGAGGCAATATATGGCTAAACTTTCACATAAAAGCATCTATTGGAGACCTGACCTCTATTTCTTCATTTTGTTTACTTTTCCTGAACCTACAGCTGTAGGTACAGTTTCGCTACTTTGGGCTTTTTCCATATCACTGTTCCCTCTAGACCCAGTGTGTGTTAGTGACCTGGCCATTACAGGTAAGCATCATCATTGTGAAAGGTAATATTTATTGTCATATTAACGGACTAGCCCCTCTGTTCTGTTGTCGAGGTTCCTGATCCCCGCTTTCCGTTCCTGGGTGTTCACTTCACGCCGCGTGTGGATGGGAACGTGTGGCTGGGCCCAAATGCAGTCCTGGCCTTCAAGAGAGAGGGATACGGATACACGGAAATAAACATACCAGAACTAGCAGATGCTCTCAGCTTCAGGTATCCACCTCAAATACCCCTGGTACAATTTGAAGATACACAAACCACTTGGAAAATGACTTGATAATGAGCACAGGATTTGATAGATTGGTGCACAACTTCAAAATCGCACTGCCAATTGTAGATGACAGCAGATGTTAGGAGATGTACCTATACAAATATAGAAGGATTTGGAATAGACCTGTTTTTAACTTTTTAACTTTTCTTTGTTTCCAGAGGCTTAAGGAAACTGGCGTGGCGACATTTAGGGTTTGGAGTGAAAGAAATGTATAAGGGGATTTATTACAGAGCCCAGGTTAAACAACTACAGAGATTTGTGCCTTCATTGAAGTTCTCTGATGTGAAAAGGTAAAGATGTCCATTTGAAAAGTTAAATAAATTACCAAACATTGCTAAAAAGGGAATCTTTGGCATGGTAGGAAGATAATAAGTCGAACTTGGACTTAAGTCTGGACCCCAATGATCCTGAAATCTTTTTCTGGAGGACTAATGTTTGGAATGTAAACATAAAGGGACAAAATTACTTACCAATAATCTGTGAATCAGGAGGGGCGGTTGGGTAGCCTAGTGGTTAAAGCGTTTGCTTGTCACGCCAAAGACCCGGGTTCAATTCCCGACATTGGTACAATGTGTGAAGCCCATTTCTTGTGTCCCCCTGCCGTGATATTGCTGGAATATTGCTAAAAGCGACGTAAAACCATACTCACTCACTCACTGTTAATCAGGATAACCATGATCTGGTTAGAATTGGTCTTCAGCAACCAATGCTTGTTGTAAGAGGCGACTAACAGGATCAGGTGGTCAAGCTCTCGGACTTGGATGATGGATGTCATTGTATCATAGTTGTGTAGATTGATGCTCATGATGGGAACTACTCGATTATCTGGTTCAGACTCAGTTATTTACAGACAGGTGTAATATAGCTGGAATATTGCTGACAACAAACAAAACAACAAACAAAACAAAACCATTAATAAGAAAAATTGTACTCCGCACTTGAGAGTATGCCTTACGCCCTAATGCATGTACATCTATTTTGAAGTAGAGTGTGCATTTGTATCTCCAGGGGTCCAGCAGGGGTGCGAGCACAGGCTTTGGACAGAGAGGGAAACCTTATTGAGGACTTTGTGTTTGACAAGGGTGAGGGAGACCTTGCTAGTCGCATCCTCCATGTACGGAATGCTCCATCACCCGCTGCTACTTCATCCCTTGCTATTGCCAAGATGGTGGCTGACAAGTGTAAGGAGACATTCAGCTTGTGATGGGACTTCCAGAATTGTGATGGGACTTCCAGGATTGTAGGCTGTTGGTGACGTGAGGACGTTGGTGCTACCCTGTGACTGATACATTTATCAGGATGTCACCCACACGTGTGACAGGCAGCATGGTAGATTTGTAACCAGTATTTAACATGATTGATTCAAACTTTCATAGTTGTGATAAGCCATAGCTGATTTTAAATAACAATCAGTTTTGATCAACCAAATGTCTCAATCGTATTACAGGTTGGTTTTTTTTATAAATTTTACATAATTTATGTGATTTGTTTGAAATTACCAGTGGTTATGGGGATATTTGTTAAAGCTGGAGCTTACCAAGGTTATTTGAATGATTTATGTTTAAGAATCAGTGATACAAATAGTAATGACATATCTATTCAAGATACAATTTCTATTTTCATATATGGTTTTATCAAGTTTATCAAGATGGGATGAGAATATTAGTTGCACATTATGTACAACTGGGTATGTACTATGAATTTATGGGTTTTCTACTTCTATACACAATATCATTCACCTGATGAAGGGGCCAGATGTAGCCTTGAAACCAGACAAAGAGGCAAAAGGTAACATCAAAACATTTTTTCAACCTCAAACCATATCACCATAAACCAGGTGATTAAAACTAAGAGGCCTTATTATAGTTTAGGTGATAGACAAACTATGGAGACCTGTTGACCTGACAGTGCCAAATATCCCAGATTTGATAACAACTTCCAATTTAGCAAATCAAGGGTACAGAGTAGTGTCCCTTTGTACATGACATTATCTACAGTAATGCTCTAGAAGTAGATATTGACTAACTGGTGATTCAATCTATATACAAGGAAACTGACAAAATATGATTATGACATGGCAGTTTGTATGCGTTTGAACATGCTATTGACAGTGAACCAAGAGATCAATGTGCAATAAGTTTTATAAGGACAGTGCTCCAGTCTTGTGGCCACACCCACAATATGGGTTTTAGTAACTTCAAGCAAACCTTCTAGGACTGTCAATTAGTCAGCCTAGTTTACCTGTTTTTGTAACACTTCTGTGTTACATATTGTAACCTTTGAAATAAGGCACGGCAGATCTGGCTCGAGTTTTCTGCCAACTATAGCAACATACAGCAGACAGAAACGTGGTGCTTGTTCCACCTTGTGGCACATTATGTGAGACTCGTTGACATGATTGATTGCTTGTCATCATACCTACAGCATTGGAACATTGCTCATAATATGGATTACTAGTACATGTGGTCCAGATTTGATTATTTACAAGCATGTCTGATATGTCTGAAATACTGCTGATTTTGGTGTTAAAGAACAACTTAATTGTGGTACTTCATAGTGGATGTCCTTAAACAAACAAAAAACAAACACACACACACACACACAGAAATATCAGTGGAAGTTAAAATGTATGTACCACTGTATGTATTATGAGGAGTAGTTATTCATATATTTGGTGGTTATATTTCATGTTTTGTTATCTTATACCAACATGAAAACATTTAGTAGTATATGATATGAAATGGATGGTTCAAATTTTGGCTGCAAATTTAAGTTTTCATAAATCCTATTGCAACATGTTATCAATAAAATCAAATGGAAGAATGTGGTTATTTCTTATTTTTTGTCCTCTCGGACAATGTTTTGTGATTTGTCCTAGGACATTGTGTTGTGATTTGTCATCTAGGACATTGCGATCTAATCTGAGGTTACTGACGGGTGTACCGAAGAAGATTGTATTTGGAACACAGAAGAATTCTCCCTCTACACACAATCCTGTGCATATGAAGATTATGGGCCACATGTATTTATAAGTGTCAGGTTGTAACACCCTAAGAAGAAACATGAATATGATCATCAGAGATATTCAAACTTATTACTGCACTCCTGATACTTTACCTTCTATAAACAAGCATGAAATACTCACCTCCCCCGCCAATATGACATGTCGGGTGTGTGCAATGCATTAGCTCCTGAGAACTATGTTCGCTGGGCCTTTTTTGTAAAGAACTATAGTACGTTTTTCAAGATCTGCTCCGGAAACGAGGACTACCGCCATTTTCAGTCTAAATCAAAGTCGTTGCCATGGAAACTCAAACAATTTTTTTTTAAAAATCCCAAACTATCAAAAGGCACCAGTTCACCACTAGATCTATGCCAAGTTTGGTGAAGAAATATGGTACGGTTTTCAAGATCTGCTCCGGAAACCAGGACTACCAACATTTTCAGTCTAAATCAACGTCGTTGCCATGGAAACTCGAAATTTTTATTTTTTTAAAAATCCCAAACTATCAAAAGGCACCAGTTCAAAACTAGATCTATCTATGTGCCAAGTTTGGTGAAGAAATATGGTACGGTTTTCAAGATCTGCTCCAGAAACGAGGACGACAGCCATTTTCAGTCTAAATCAAAGTCGTTGCCATGGAAACTCGAAAAATAAAAAATAAAAAAATCCAAAACTATCAAAAGGCACCAGTTCAACACTAGATCTATCTATGTGGCAAGTTTGGTGAAGAAATATGGTACGTTTTTCAAGATCTGCTCCGGAAACGAAATGTGAAGGACGGACGGACAGCACCCATTCCTATATCCCCCTTCCACTTCGTGGCAGGGGATAATAATAACATTTTCACAGCTGACTAATTCAAAGTAAAATGTACTGCTGATAGCCATCTCATGTCCTTGATATTGCCTAGATGTGTAACAATGTCACCTGCCAAGAAACCTTAGCTTGGTGGTCAAGAAGGTATTTTTGTATCAATGGTTAAAAGTTTTCACAAAATTCTGAACTTGACATTTTGTGCAAATTTACACCTGTATAGAACAACCTTCTGGATGAGAAGTGGTCCCAAGAACCCCACACTGATTATTGAGGATTGGGTGGTCATGTCTGAACTGGCTTATGTCATGTTACCCTGACACCATTTATTGTTGTTCATGCCTTCAACCGCCGTCGACCGCCTCCGTGGTCTAGTTGTAGAGCGTCCAGCCGGAGAGGGGGAAGGCCCTGGTTTTGATCACTGGCCACGTCATACCAAAAGACGTTAAAAGATGTTACTTGTTGTTACCCTGTCTGGCGCTTGGCATAAAGGGGCTAAAACAAGGACTGGTCGGCTTGGAGTATACTGTGTCTGAGTGGGGTATTCATGTTAAACTGCTGCATGGTATATCAGTAAGCTAGCACTATAAAACGGCATTAGTCCGGATTAGTACAAGCGCACACACGCACGCGCGTCGCTATATAAGTGCAATAATCTTGGACGCGACGTTAAACTCAATTTCACCTCACTTCAACACCTAGTCAAGACTAGAGTATTTACAGGTTGCGGGAATATAGATGGAATATTGCTGACTCCAATAGTTAAAAACAACCTCACTCACGTTGAGCCAGCCCTAAGTACTAACAATAACTGAACAGTAGCCTCAAGAAGACAATAAAAAGACATCAGGATTTATTTTCTTTCCTTAAAACTAAAATAAATGCATGAGTTTCCCCTAATTTTATATAGTGCTCACTGCACAAACGTAGATGAGATTCAGTAGGCTTGTCCGAGTCACCTGATGTTCCCCTACTCTCAGGACTGTCCACATCTCTTACCCGGGGTTCAACACCTTCCTCTACACCAGCAACAGATCCACATACAGAACTGGCGGACTCTTCATCAAAATCACGCTGCTTCGAAAAATCTGATTTATCCTCACTCTCAACTTTGTCCATCTTAATGTCTGATACAGTCATATTCGTAATGACTCCAGGACCTTGACAAGGAGAGTCTGCTCTGAGAAGAGTGTTGCTACTTGGTCCTGTGGTCACAGATGTTGTCAGGCTGATGTCAACACAGTCCTTATCCTTACCCTGATGTCCTCCACTGCTGTTTTCATCTTCCGTTGACGTTGTCTTTGTTTCTTGACAAGGGGTCTGATGTATATGGCTAGACACATCTGTCTTGTTGGTTAGTGGGCTGTGGGCTACTGCTCTATGTGGTGTGTGAATACAGCTGAGAAGTGTGGCTTTCAGGTCGGAACTTGTCATCACCACGGCAGTGCCTCCTACCCTCAAAACTCTGCAGTGAAGAAGGTTATGATGAGCTTATGATATTGAATGAAAGTATCAAAAGTATTGTTCTTCTATTATTTGAAGAACTCTTTATACATGTTTAAGTATTTGATAAATTTTTTTACAAACCTGTAGAGGTTTTGAATTCTCTGATGAAATCCTCCTTTGGGCACTTATTGCATTTTCCTGGCTCAAGAAAATCTACATGACATAGTTGTAACCATTTTCCTTAATAAAAATTGTTACCACACAAAAAACTTTGTTTTTGTATGATATACGTCCACCCTTATGGTGCCTCACCCTCCACGGCGCGTCACGCCAAGGGGAGCAACTCTCACCCAAATCACTTTCCATATGTCTAATGCTGACGGAATGTGGGGAGGTGGGTGGCCGTGCCCCAAGGAGGATTTCATCAGAGAATTCAAAACCTCTACAGGTTTGTAAAATTCTCTTTCAGATTAAATCCTCCTTGGGGCACTTATTGCATCAAGATAGACTCCTAAAGATAATCTAGGAAGTGGCATCCGTCAGCAACAAGCGTGCATAAATACATCGTATTTTGATTATTTCAATGAATAAACAAGAGTTCAATAAATGGAACCAACCTTATCGTGAGGCACCACCGTCGAAAGGCGGGGGCTGGAGACAGGGCGTTATCGACCATACACCATGAAAAGAGCCATTCTTTGTGGCTTATCATATCGAGAACTCGAGACACACACACACCCCACCCCCCACCCCCCACACTTTTTTGAACAAGTGATATTGGGGCACAGATCACAAGAGCCTATAAACCCGCACAGAGCTAGGCCAGAGGGTCCCCGTAATCGAAGGAGTGCATGTGCAAATACGATGATTATCGAGTGGTAATGGCTGGTATTGTATCGACCGTAGAAGATAAAATCCGGACCATTACTGAGCAGTGTTATAACCGGTCCGGGCGGTCTAAAATCTCGAAGGCTCAATCGGCTAGAGATGTAGAACTTTGTCCAGTTCGGAGAACTGACTGACCAAACCGAGCACGCTCGCTTTAGTGTTTGTCGAGTTGGTAATGTTTGATGAACGTGCTCGGCTGGCTCCAAATAGCCGCGGAGCAGATCTCCTCAATGGGCAGAGCCGCGGCATACGCTTGTGTCGTAGCCACTGCTCTAACTGAATGAGCCTTCAACTTGGTAGGGGGGTCCCTGCCTTGAAGTGTGTACGCCGTACATATAGTAGAGACTATCCACCTGGAGATTGTTTGTTTGCTCGCAGGTGAGCCAGCCTTCCTACCGCCATAACAGCAAAATAGTTGATTATCCTTACGGATACCCTTAGTTCTGCTGATATAGGACTTAAGGGTCCTGCGGACATCCAAGACATGAGCATGTCTTGTAGTGGTCCCCGACGAAGAAGGCTGTAAAAGAGCAGGTAGCTCAATAGGAGCCGTCACGTGGAAGGCGTGTGCGACCTTAGGACGGTAAGAGTCCGGCAGGCGAATACTGACCCTGTCCCGGTGAAAGACAGTTAGTTCGGGATCGGCTGACATTGCGTGAATGTCGCCTACCCGTCTGCCAGGCGTTACCGCCACAAGGAACGCCGTCTTCCAGCTCAACAGCTGAAGAGAGAGAGACGACAGATCCCGAAAGGAAGGACCGGACAGCCAATCAAGAACGATTGACAATTCCCAAGGGGGACTGATCCTGGCGGTCGGATCCTGTCCACACCTGCTAAAAAACGCTGCACTAATGGGTGCGCACCCAAAAGTGCCCCGTCGACGGGGACGTGAAAGGCAGCAATAGCTGTAGAGTACCCCCGGACTGTCGATGCGGCCAGGCCAACATCTAGTCGCGACTGGAGGAACTCAAGTACGGCTATGAGATCTGCAGAAAAGGGATCTGCAATCCCTCTATCGACACACCAGCGCGCATAGCAGGCCCATCTATCCTCGTACTGAACGTTTGTCGAATCCCTCCGCGAAGCCAGTATTGTGTCTGCAACTCGTGCAGGAATACCGCTCTCCTGGAGGCGATTCCGGACAGTGGCCAAGCCACCCACTGAATCCTGGGATTCGGGTGGAGGGCCTCGTTCTGGGATAGGAGGTCCGGTCGTAAAGGTAATAGAACAGGAGGCTGAGCCAGAAACCTGAGTATGACTGGAAACCAACTCTGCGCCGACCAAAGGGGTGCCAGGAGCACAAGTAGTCGCGCAGGCTGAGTGGCTAGCTGAGACAGGACCTTGGAAATCAGAGGTACTGGGGGGAATGCCCACAGAATTCTGTCCGTCCAATCTAGCTGGAAGGCGTCCGGTGCCACCGACCTCGGGTCGGGGACTCGGGAGCAGAACGTTGGTGTCTGGTGATTCACCCCAGACGCAAACAGATCCACCTGGAACGACCCGTATAACTGGGAGATAATCCCGAATATCCCCGGGTCGAGCCTCCACTCGTGAGGAGCGAGGATCCGGCGAGACAGAGCGTCCGCACGGACGTTGTCTACCCCCGGGAGATAAACAGGTAGCACCCTGATAACGTGTGAGTCGCACCATAGGAGGAACTGCCACGTCTCTTGGAGAAGCGACGGAGACACCGTTCCCCCCTGCTTCCGGATGTAAGTCATCGCCGTTTGGTTGTCCATCTCTAGACGCACCACTTGGCCACGAAGCAGATCCAGGAAGTGTTGGAACACCAACCTGACCGCTCTCAGTTCTAGCACATTGATATGCAGTTTGATCTCCTGCTGGGACCATAGTCCCGAGGCAGTGTGATCGTTCAGAACGCCTCCCCAGCCGGAGAGTGACGCGTCTGTTTGAACTGTGAGAGACGGCACGGGAGTGTCGAGGGGGAGCCCCCGGGACAGATTCCCGACCTCGGTCCACCACTGAAGGTGTGCATTGAGCCACTGCGGAGTCTCGAGAACAGTCTCGAGATCTTCCGAGTTCACCCAAAGTCAACGGAGCGCTTGTTGAATGGGTCTCATTCTCAAGCGCGCCCGCCAAACCACATCCACTGTCGCCGCCATGTTGCCCAGTAACTGGAGCCATGTACGAGCAGTGTGACTGGCGGACAGAAGGAACTGGGAAGTAACACTTCTGACCTTGGTAATGCGATCTTGTGACAGAGATACAATTCCGCTCACCGTGTTGAAATTCGCCCCTAGGAAGACTAGATTCTGAGTAGGGCTCAGATCTGACTTCTTGAGATTGACTATCCACCCTAGAGTGATCAGAATATCTATCACTTGTTGTGTAGCTATCTGACTCAGGGATTGCGATAGAGCTCTTAGTAACCAGTCGTCGAGGTACGGATGGCAGAACCGACCTTTTGACCTGGCCACTTGGGCGGGAATCAACATCAGCTTGGTGAACACCCTCGGGGCCCTAGCGATCCCGAATGGTAGAACCCTGAACTGATAACACCTCCCGTCGAAAGAAAACCTGAGGTATTTCTTGAACTCGGGGTGTATGGGTACGTGGAGATAGGCGTCTTTTAGGTCTATTGACGTTAGCCATTCTCCGGTCTCGACAGCTGAGATCACCGAGCGCAGTGTCTCCATCCTGAAGGACGGTACCTCTATAAGTTTGTTCAGCCTTCTCAGATTGAGAATAGGCCTGAACCCTCCATCTTTTTTGGTGACTAGGAAATATGTCGAGTAGAAGCCCTCGCTTTCCTGTCCCACGGGAACCGGTTCGATCGCAGCCTTCATAAGAAGTGCGTCGACCTCGGCACGGAGGAATTCCGCCCTCTCTAGGGTAGCAGGCACCGGAGTGTGCTTTATCCCGGAGAAGGGGGGCGGATGGTGTTTCCACCGAGGCAAATGGCCATCCCTTAGAGTGGACAGGGTCCAGGGATTGGATGTGACTGTCTCCCATTCCTGCAGGAATAGAGCCAGTCGGCCGCCTACGGGGACATCCGGCTTGAGGCAGTGGACCCCGGCTGTCGGCAGTTCAATAACATGCGACCGTGGGTCCGCCCGGGGCACTTCGGGCGCTAATGGGAACCCGATGGGTTCCCGGCCCCGCGAAAAGGCTGCTGGCCTCGACCAGCTGCCCTGCCCCGGCCCCTGCCTCTCTTGCTCCTCCCGGCGCCCTTACCTGAAGGAAGCGGCTGCTTCCAAGCAGGTGCAGACTTCTGACCCGGCGCATCAGCGTAGGAGGAAGCAAGTGGAGAGGTCCGCTTACGCGGTTTAACGCATGGTACCTCCAACAAGGCCTTAGAATCCTTGATGGAGGCATACAACTGTGCGGCATCTCGGACCACCTGCTGAGCCCCAGGGAAGAGGGTGGCACCCATCTTATATGGCAAAGCAAGTAGATCCTGGCGTGTGGAAGCCGAGTATTTGGATACCGACATCCACAGCCTGCGCATGCCCATGACTGCGCACATCATCTGCGAGGCACAGCTACGAATAGCGTCCCTCGCAAGATGACTATGTACCTCCGTAAGTTGCGCGGCCAACTCCGAAGAGTCGGCCGGCCCCTCTCCCGCTAACTCCCTCTGTACGGCCGACAGATAAGCGGAGTGTACGGACACCCGGAGCTGCTGACATGCGTTACGATATTGCTCCTCGAAGCAAACGTAAGCAGCCTTCAGC
Organism: Haliotis cracherodii; assembly: GCF_022045235.1. Classification (NCBI taxonomy): domain Eukaryota; kingdom Metazoa; phylum Mollusca; class Gastropoda; order Lepetellida; family Haliotidae; genus Haliotis; species Haliotis cracherodii. The sequence goes on from NW_027266308.1 coordinate 31,371,321, forward strand.
TCCGTACCGCACGCGGGAAAGGGTGGCAACCGCCGGCCCTGCTTGACCTTAGCCAAGTTGGGGGTCGAAGACCCCCCCAGGGTAACGGAGGTCCAGACGCATTCGTCCACCACCGGTACCTCAAAATCACCATCCTCTGCTAACGGGTACCGCTTAATAAGTTCGGGCAGGTCGAACTTCCTGCGGGCACCCGACAACAGAGGATTGATGACTTCATGCACCAATGAAGACAGAATACGGAGCCGCACCTGGGGCGCCTTGCTCGGAGCAAAAGCGTCCCCCGGAAGGCGGAACTCAGTCGGATCCGACTGGGGCATAGGCGCAGCCACCTGAGGCAGTACCTGGACAATCTTGTCCCGTACATGCCTCAACGAGGAAACGAAGGAAAATGTTCCCGAGGTCTCCGAGTCGTCTCCCCCCTCCTCCATCCACTCCTCCTCTCTCGATTCCGAGCCGAAATTAATCGACTCTTCCCCGAGAGAAGAGGCAGACGAAGTCGGAAGGGGACGCCCGAAGGCCTGGGCCTTCGCATCCCCGGGCTGCACCCGGCCCGAAGCCGAGTCCCGGTCCCGAGGTGCCGGGGGTTCAAGGGAACCCACCTGGCTCTGGGCTAGAAATCCGCTAGAGGAAGCCTCGGCCTCGGAAGAGGCGTCTGGCTCCGCTAGGGAGAACTGTGTGTCGGTAGTGAACGGGCCAGTGCCCGCCACCCCTCCGCTGGGGAGCGACCTCGAGCCGGCGCCGAAGCCCGGTCTGAGATCGTCCCCGAGACCAAGTGGCCTGCCTCGGCCGACGCCGGGCATATCACAAGGTCTCGAAGCCGCGTCCGGCGCCGACAACGGGGAAGGCTCGGTCCGCATCTCCTCTCGGAGCTGAGACTTTACCTCCTCCATCATCGACGCCATCTGCGACCTCAACAAGGCAGAGATGTCTGCCAAAGACGGTGCAGGAGAGGGTGCAGTGATTGTGACGGGGACCCTAGAGCCTTCTCCCCCGGCCCCCGGGGAGGGAGCGGAGGAGACAGTCTCAGCTGCTTTTTTTCCCCTTCTTACTTTTTTAGATGGGGGGGGGGGGCGGTCTTTGCCGATCTAATGTCCACCCCCGCCTTCAATAGACCCTTAAAGTGTAAGAGGTCCACCTTCCTCTTTTTTTGCGCCCGCGGTGTGAATGCAACACAGATCGGGCATGACCCATCGTCATGCCCGTCTTCGGCCAAACACTTTATGCAAGTATCATGCCTGTCTTGGGGGGGAATCGAAGCCGAGCACCCCGTACACAGTTTGAAGGTCTGTAAAAAAGACCGTAATTTTTTATTTTGGCGGGAAGGGTAATAAAGTGTATCAGTGCGATTGAAAGATCGGAAAGATACGTGCATAAATTGTGTAACTAGAAGCAAAGGCGTAATTTAGAATGCGATTGGTAACGCGATACTAATAGCCAATGTCGTAGTATAATTATAACACCAATTGGGCGTGTTACGCGCGAAGGTGTAAAAAAGTAAAAAACCCGTAAAAAAGGTAAGTGTAATTTAAAAATAATTAACACACCACCTTGGGTTTATTAAAGGAAAAGATTGTAGGCTAAAGCCCGATGATATAACATTAAAAAAACCCAAGCCGTTTTTGATGGCCCTGGTGTTACATGTATCATACGTGGCACTACAAAATGGACGCTACTACGGCCTTTGTTTTCAAAGGTATCGTACACGTGTCACATAATTACAACTTTATAACTTCACAATGCGAGGTATTACGCCTTTGCATGAAAGAAATGTACCATACATACAGTTTGGTCTGCCATGGTTCTTGTACGAACGATTATCTTGTACTTTGTTTTGTCTTGAAAAAAACAGCACGTCTGTCTTAGTCAGATGACATAAGGAAAGTGATTTGGGTGAGAGTTGCTTCCCTTGGCGTGACGCGCCGTGGAGGGTGAGGCACCATAAGGGTGGACGTATATCATACAAAAACAAAGTTTTTTGTGTGGTAACAATTTTTATTAAGGAAAATGGTTACAACTATGTCATGTAGATTTTCTTGAGCCAGGAAAATGCAATAAGTGCCCCAAGGAGGATTTAATCTGAAAGAGAATAGATCTATGCTGCTCTGCAGATCACCTGAATATTCCTCCCAACTTTTTGCAACATTTTATATCAAATTCCAAAGGATCATATTACCATCAATGGCATTAAAGCGCAAACAATTCTGAGCACAAATATTGTGTATCTCTAGAAATGCTGAGAGTTAAGCCAAAATGCCATTTTCAAAACACCTTGGTGAATTCTGCTGCTCATTCAGCGAATTTTGCTGATCTCAACAGACACACATTGCTGACATCTATACATACTATTTCAGCTTCATAAATTACATGGCCATTTCCAAGATGTCAACACAACTAGTATTTCATTGGTATGTGAACATTTAATTTGCACTGTACATGTATCTGTCTTGTTAAAGTCAAATATCAATGAGTTTGGGTGTGTGAAGGTCAAAGGTCACAGATTAACAATGTACTAAAAGACTGAACGTGGTTCCTGCAAATACCAAATACTTGCTAGAAATTTCACAACGATGCATGAATAAATCATGGAGCAATGATGTTTTCGAAGATGGACAATATGGCTTAACATTCAAAATTGGAATAGAATTCTGTAATTATTTCGAGACTTTATTGCAAAGCTTAAGCCTCCTAATTAATTGTCACAGACACCAGTAAAATCATTTACAAATTCCCAAACAAAAAAACAGACATGTCCCGTGTTTAAATGCTTCTTGCTGTTGCCTAGTTACCTTGCCATCTGGTGCATCAGCATCTGGTAGAATAAGTCCATCTTCATTTCTATAGTATGCTTGTGTCCAAATGGAGCATCACACACAATCTTGTCCACTGACTGATCTTGAAGGGGTAAATCTGAAACAGAATTTACTATGTTTATGCTCCGTAACAACATGCCACAAGAATCAATCTTTCTTGACCTGCCAGGTTCTTGAACTACAGTATATGAAAAAACCAACTGATCACTATCTGATGAATATGACACAGGAACAAAAATCTTCTAATAGAAATTGAGAACTTTTTAAGAACAAGTTAATAGTTCCAAGATAACATTAATCCAAGGATGGAATGAGAAGAAGATGAGTTTCTCACACAGGACACTTGCTGTTCCTAGGTCCAGCAGCTGTGTGCCAGCAGACATCCTGTTCTCCATGGCATGACCCAGCTGCCCATCACTGATGTCAAAACCCATGTAGTGTGCCTGAAATATGACCCATTGTATCAATTGTATATCTCATTACTTTTTAAAAAATACAAGACAAAAGGTGAGTTTTGGTGTGGTATTAAGACAAGGGGCCACATGTACAAATTAATCTGCAACATTTGTTACTTATAGTGCTATGCCTACTTTGTGCATGTGGGCTCTCGTAATGCAAGGTCTGTCAGAGTAAATCAAAATGCTGCACACCGATAAGGGATACAATGCTTTAAGGGAATTATTTGCTTTGTCATTATGGTTATTGGTATGGGTGACTGCTGGATATAAACCACCAAAATAGTCACATGATAGTATTTCAATACGTAAAACGTGCTACAATTACAATAATGCAGATTTTCCCGGCTATATCTTAAGCCAACATATTTGTTGAGCATGTCAGCCTTGTCCTAAGAATGTTTTTTGGATTATTGTAAATGGGGTAGCTCTAGTAGACTTTTAGAATATTGTAGAATGTTCTGAACTACCCAAGCGCCTCTTCAAAAAACATTAATTTGAAATAAAACCTCACAAAAATGCTTAGTTGGTGTTGATTATTAGATTGATTCCCTTGTGATAGATGTATAGGGTGGTGGCTTAGATAAATGCAAGGTGATATTAATGGCAAACTGTCTCTAATTGATATGATTTACGGAATATGTGTGGTGTGCATTTCACATCAGCAGCTTGTGTAAACTTGGTTCAACAATCATATCCTATCCCTAATGATTGAAAAACGATAACATCGTGGCAAAATATGAACTGTTGAATGAAAATATCAGTAAACGTATAACTGATAAATGGACTTTACTTTGCTTATCAGTGAGTCTTGAACGGCTTCAACCAGGATCGAGGCCTTCCCGCACATCGGGTCTACCACCACATCACCTGTCTGCACACACAAACAAAAAAACATTTTGCATGCAAGCCGTAATGTGCGTGTCAGATCATTGTAGCTGAATATACAAAAAACAACAACTGTCTCTTGGTCTGTCACAGATGAAATCTTTAACAGAACACTACTAGATTTCCCAGTGAAATTGAGGATTTACAAGGAATAGATTGTCTACTGAAAAAAGATGGAGAACAATTTGAACGAACACTGGTGGAATGTCATGCAGAACTATTGCCAGTAGGGGTGACTATTGGTCCGGAAATCCCTATTGCCATAACTATTGATATTGCAAGCAACTATTGCGATAAATATCGATAGTTTTCAGTGTATCATTTTAGATGGATTTTAGAGCTGAATTAAACCTTGGAACTGAAGTTTCCTTTGAATGTGATAACCATAACAACAAATAAAAAGTAAAGTTTGATATATGACTGATTTCTTTTTTCTTTAACCTAATAATTTAAGAAAAAGAAACTTCCACATTACCATGTGTAAATTATTACCACTCATGATCAAAAGTAAACCAAATTTGAACAGCATTACATGTATTTTACTGATATGGTAAATACAATCGAAACTATCAATATTCCTAACTGAAATCGATACTATTGATCGGAAACTGATTTAACAATCAATTTATTCACTTTAAGTGCTTACCAATAGCAATATAGCAATATTTTGATTTATCGTGACACCCCCAATTGCCAGACAGCTAGGGTATCATCATCGAGTTATCACTCATGCCCAAACGAAGACGTTCAAGGTCCAGCAGACCAAGAGTACCGTCTAACCGTGAGGACCAGGCATTGCGTATACCCAAAATATAGGGTGGCATGTAACCTTTTTTTTCCCCTAAGTATAGTTCATGTTTTTCACTGTCTTTGTTACAGTTGTAGAGTAGGAAACCTGGATGTCTGGCAAAGCCCCCATTCACTCACTGACCTCTATGTCTGTTAGATGTGACATGAACCACGCTACAGTGGACCTCAGACCTGGTTCCCATTCACTCACTGACCTGCTACAGTGGACCTCAGACCCGGCTCCCATTCACTCACTGACCTGTATGTCTGCTAGATGTGCCATGATCCACACTACAGTGGACCTCAGACCCAGCTCCCATTCACTCCCTGACCTGCTACAGTTGACCTCAGTCCCGGCTTCCATTCACTCACTGACCTGTATGTGTGCTAGATATACCATGATCCACGCTACAGTGGACCTCAGACCCGGCTCCCATTCACTCACTGACCTGCTACAGTGGACCTCAGACCCGGCTCCCATTCACTCACTGACCTGTATGTCTGCTAGATGTGCCATGATCCACGCTACAGTGGACCTCAGACCCGGCTGGACCATATACTTCCTCTTGGACACTGGACACCTGGAATTACATTCCCATATTCATATAAACAGTAAACATTCGAGAAGTCAACAGTCTGTAATATTCCAGCCATATCACGATAACCTGATAATAACACAGCGGTGATGTAACCTATCAAAATGTTTCCTATGATTGATCCTCCTAATGCATTGCAAAGTTCCTCTCTCAGTTGTGATTTGTAATCTCCCTCATCATCATCTTTCTAGTGGGTATAGAAGGAAAACATTCATGCACAATTAGAAGTTTTAGGGATCTTACATTAATCTTTGAACATCCAACAGGGTGAAACCTGTTTTTACCTGGTGAAAAATATAACACCTGAAGACAAAGTAATGCCAATGGTATGATATAAATCTCTCTGCATACCACTTCATCAGTCCTTGTGGGACTGGTAGGCACAACTGCATCAAAACCACAAATGAACAACGGGGTTCTCTGGCTCTGGGCTTACAAGATTACATGTGGCGCAAGTGTAACTCCTGAAGTTGTTGGTTGGTTGGTTGTTGTTTAACGCCGCACTCAGCAATATTCCAGGTATATGACGGCGGTCTGTAAACAATCAAGTCTGGACCAGGCAATCCAGTGATTGACATCATGAGCATTGATCCACGCAATTGGGATACGATGACATGCATCAACCAAGTCAGCGAGCCTGACCACCTAATCCCTCTAATTAGTCGCCTCTTACGACAAGCATAGTCGCCTTTTACGGCAAGAATGGGTCGCTGAAGACCTATTCTATCCCGGATCTTCATGGGTCAACTCCTGAAGAGGAATCCTATCGGTTGGTTGTTAAACTGACCTTGTGATAGGCATGCCAACAGTCACAGATTCATCATTGATGTGGACACAGATCTGGAACACAGCGGTGAGCAGGGTTTCACTAAGCCTACTAAAACTGGGAGTCATCATGACTCACTGCAAACAGTTTTGAGAGTCATCATGGTCATGGGCACAATTATGAGAGCATGAGGTGCACTTTTAGTCGACAAGATTTTTATTTAAAAAATAAATACACGTTCTGTTGATTGAAACATGTTTTGATGAAGAATGTTCTGTAAATTACTGAGGTTACTGCCACTGTCAAGCTCACAGGAACTGCATATTAAAGACATGATAGAGATGTGATATCATAATGCTGCAATTGTATGATGCACTTTAGTTTAGTCAAAGAAGGATTTACTTCATGAAGAGTAATATCATGCTAGAGTTGTATCATGGGGAATATATTGTCTGATGAGATTAACGAGAAACTTTACAGAAATCATTTACAGTCATATTGAAATACTACCTCTGCCTCAGGATTTCTCAAATCAACCTTCCATCCAAGCAGTCTCACAACATCCCTTCCAAGCTCCTGAGAAACCTCCTGCAATAATTAAGCTTCATGTCAATAACTGACAAGAGCAAGCATTTCTATCGCGAAGTCATCATTGCCCAGACACAAACTTACATCACAGACGTCTGGTGTGAAAAATAATCATTCTTGAAAGTCATTATTATTATATACCTGGAAGTTTCTTGCTCTGAATGCTTTCCCCCACTGCCCTGCCACTTTGCTGGAGACACGGAAAGTTGGGGAATGCGATGACAGACTCGATCCCCCATGTTCTACCTTCCTCCTTTTGTTTAATGGCTCTCTAGGTTCCCCAGGCTCAGGGTGATGTGTCACTTGTCTGTGTGTGACCAGCGCTAACTCCAACTTGTCCTTCTCTACAACAGTTTCCTTCAGCGATCTAAGGAACTGGTATTTTCCTGTGAAATATTGTACAGATAGGACAAAACAGTGTTATATGATAGTCAAAGGGGCAAAGTTACTGTGTATTAGTGAACCTCCAGATTAACAACTTGTTCCATCAACTTTTAGAGCACTCATGAGTTGACATGTGATATCTGACAATATGGAGTAAAGTTACAACTCACCTTTTGTGCAAATATTGCTTGTGTTGAAATGATCTATTTGAACAAACACTCTTTCCACAGACTTTAGATCAAAGAGTTTAGCATAATCGTCTGCATCACACTTGAAGTACACCTTTCCATCAGTTATGCGTGCCTGCAAAGTCCAAAATTGTAAGTCAGTCCTTATAATTAATGACACAAAAATATGTGAAATATTATTCATGTAGTCGTACCTATGACAAATTACTCAGTTGTTATTTTGTTTAAGGATAATATCCTAAATATTGTTCTTTCCTTTTACTGAAACAAATAGACTTGATCTAATAATTATTTTCATTTTTTCTTACAAATGAATTAATTAAAGGCATCTGTTGACTCAGATAATTGTTCATTCATGTCTACTTCATATGCTGGAGTACAGTCAGTAAAAATAACAGCTGAATCACCTGAGTTTATAAAATAAAACATTTTTTAAATATCAAAAGGATCTAGATCTACATATTTGTTTTGAGGAAATCAATTTACAACAGTGGCATAATGATTACTACATTGTAGGAAACTACTTCACCTCACTGTCTATATGACGAATTGCCAACTCTTGCTCTGCAAAGATTTCAGTACCCCTGCCTGCAGTGCAATAAAACATTGTCTATAATCGGTCCGGACCGGATATGGGATTCCGTTCTCACACTCAGCAACACGTTTTCATCATTGAAGATTAACTTCATCTCCCCAAAAACTAGATTTGTTTGTAATCGAGGGTTTACTGTAATCTAAACCGTAATTTTAACTGAACTGCGAACAGTTGAACAACTGCCCGATCGCAATAAGGTCGCGCTAAATATGTTCATGTGCTGAGAGTCTAAAAAGCGGGCAATAACGGGTTCTCTGCAAAGATATAAAAAATAAAATATTGTTAAAACGAATGATACACAACTCCGTGGTTCACATGCATCAAATATGAAGTAATAGAGCGAATTAAGAGAAAATATGTTGCATCAAGTACATAAATGCATGTTAGAATGCCACATCAAGAAATAATTAAAATATAGGAAATCATTTTTAAACAAAGCCAGACCTACCCTAAATGGGCCTCTTTTGATTACTTTTGTGGTAAAATCTTTATTTTCGAATTCAGTGTAATTTTACGCAGATATGCGGTTTAAAGTGCAAGGCTATTATAAATATCGTTTTATACAAAATATATCTACTAACGCAACTAGCTTGTACAGTTTGGTGGAATACGAATACGAATAGCGTCTTCGTTGCTACATAACACCTGCAGTAAACAACATGGCGGCAGATACGGTGACTGCAACAGAAATGGAACTTTCTGATTCAGAAGATATGAAATTAAAAACCGAGGAGAGTACTAAGAGTGAAAAGGTGGACGGAATACAAGATGTTAGTCAGGAATTGAAGAAAGCTATGGATTCAGGTGTGAATGACGCGATGGGCAAAACAATCTCACACCTTGAGGAAGACGTGACTTATGTGGAACCAGTTCCAGATCCTTACAACAAAGCCATCAAATACCTGGAGAAACATAATATTCTTCAGCTTTTCCAGGTGACTGTCAGTGTGAAACAATTTTCGATGCATTGCCTCGTCAGAATCGTAACAATTACAAAAACTTTTCTTAGTAAAATTAAATAAAAAGAAAACCATAACAATGCTGTTGGCGTGTTTTACCCAAGTAAATGAGGCATAATAATTAATTGTTAACTGCTCTAGTACTACTATTATTGATATAATTATCATTTACTGTTCTGCCCGAACATAAATGCAGTTACAAATATGTCAAAGGCACCTTTCATTGCAATACCTGACCATGTTAATAAAAGGTTTAGCCTATTATTAGTCACTGGAAACTGAGTCTGTTTCAGTATTTTAAAATACTGTGCAAACATAATGGATACATATCGGTATAACCCTTTCACCAGACATGCTCAGTTACTATGGTGACAGTAATTCATCCTTCTTTAGTTTTGATTTACTTTGTAACATTTCAAGTTTGGTTGCTTGTTTTTGGTTTTGATGAAATAGTGTGGGGGTAATATACAGTATCTTCACATTTTATTACAAGAAATTACTATATATCTTGAACATATTTATTGAACTCAATTGAAAAATGTGACATGTTGATTAAGCTCTTGACCAATACTTGTCTTTTTATTACTTGCAGACTATGACAACAAATATTGTTTACAAGCGTCCAGAACATCCAGTGGACTTTATGATTGAAGAAATAGAAGAACTCAAGAAGATGATTGACCCAAACGAAAAAGAGGCTGGAGCCTCATGATACTGAATTTTATTATTTTTAATTTGGATGGTTGTGAACTATGCCTCACTGTTATCAAGGGCTTTGGAAATATATTGGAACAACAATACTCAGTTTGCTAACAATCAGATTCACACATGATTATTATTAGTTCACAGGGTTATATATCAAGAATGATAGCCAACTAGTCCACAAGACATTTTGGACTAGTTTATTTAAAATTATACCAACATAACAAGATTTGTAGAGAGAACTATAGGCTCCTTCCAGGTTTTAATTGGTCTCAAACAAAAAGCTGCATCTAAACCAATAGTGGTAGACACTTGAGTTAAATTCAGCTAGTCCATTTCAGGTGATCACCATGGCCACGGGCCAATCTCTACATTTTGAGCTGCATTTTGTGTGGCCAAAAGAGGTCATGTGGTATTGCAACTAAATTCCGTTGATGTTTATGTAACATTACATGTAAGTATGGGGAGAATACTACTAGTCATTAAAACTATGAGCAATGTCAAACTCTGGACAATTTCATCTTTGGATTAATCTGTTGTACTGCATGAGGATGCATCATACTTCACGCATTTGTTTTGTTTATTTCAGTGGAGTGTGTATTTGTACTAGAAGCATATTCTTTGTATCATGTATGTTTGTTTGTTTCAGTATTACTCTATCATTAAACACCAAATGTACAGTTTTCAGTTTGACTTAAAATGTTTGTTACACTTAGTTTGTTACATCCGTTTATACTTAATTTGAGTCAAATTGAAAGGAAATGATTCAAAATGATGCAAGAAATATGTTACTCTTTTTATTTCCAAGATTTTTCTTATCATATGCTTGCAAATTAAGACAGAAATTTTCATTTCATGGCAATGTTTTGTACAAAGAAACAATAAACCACAAACTTATGTTTTGTTAGTGAATTTCTCCAAATGATATACACAAATTATCTTGATTATTTATGTGTTTTGCAATGTTTTATGATAAAGGACTTGAATTATTTTGATTCTTCTTTTGTTCATTATATGATGCTTTTGATAGTTCTGATCAGTATAAATGTAGGAGCGTAAGGTTTGTCTCCCGACCTCAATCATTTGAGGGTGCATATAAAAATGAGATGCATTGTAGGAAGTGGCATGTAAGGACAGATCATGGTTGTGGTATACATGGTATCACTGCCCATACAATACAAGTCCTTGAATCATTGCCTTGATTAACAGCCCCAAGGGGATTCAGGTTAGAATAGGTCCCCAATATCCTATGCTAGTCTTAAGAGGTGACGCAATGGATTGGGTTCTCAGACTCAGTGATTTGACGACAACATGCACCGTTGCTCATATCAATCACTGAATAGTCAGGTCCAGATTTTGTCATATTTCTGGAATATCAAACATCATTGTGAAAAATCTGAGAATACCACCTCTATTATTTTTTAAATATATCTCATCGTTTATACTCGCATCTGTCAAACTGGACATATCAAATTCCCAGTTGTCTTGAACTTATTCTGGATTCCCAAGTATTCAAACTAAGCATAAAATGTCCCTTATGACTCGAACAGTTCAAACTAAGAATAACACACACACGCATACACTCACCGAACTTTAAACTTTCAACTTTTAACTCACTTCACACACAATTGAGTGACCTCATTGCGATAGATGCAATTACATCAAAGGCAGGATACCTTCTAGTCTCTTTTCGTATTCTCAGTACGAATACCCACTGATCTACATGAAAATGCTTAAGGATACCTTCTAACAACATACAAATATCCAATCAAGCATAATTAACCAGCACACCGGACATCAAAGGTGCAAGCTGATTACTGTAAACCCATTGGCAGCAAGTTACTTAAGTGTACTAATGTGACTGTCGATGACACGTGAGAAATGAGTAATATGGATTAAGATTATGTTTGTGAATCTATTATTCAAGATACGACTTAAACAATGACGACAATCGTGATGGGATGTTGCCATGCCCTTCACTACCAGCAGCAGGGGCACTGTAATTTATTAATGCCTTGAGATTTAGTGTTGCATCCAGACGTGGTAACAATCGCTCATAGCATGATGTTTGGCTCTTAAAAGTCACTTTGTTGGTTGTCTCGAACCCCAGATAACTCAAACTTTTTCCCAAGTCACAACGAGTTCGAGGCAACAGAGGAAAATTCTGTGCACATCTGATGACAGAGGATGACATGGGGGAAAAGTCAAGGTAAAAGTCATTGTAACTGAAAATGCTTTCAGTACCTGTAAATACTCTTAGGTCTGTCTAGTGTGGTACTTTGTCAGACTTAAAACCCAAATCTTCCAAACAGAAATGGTAAGTATGCCAACTGTCAAAATATCATTGTAAAATCAAACTTTTCTCCATATATTGTATATTCAGACTTAATCATTAGGTTGAGGCTTTTGATGAGTGAATAAGTTTAACAGTGGATGTCATTAACAGGTATTGATAAAGGTATCCCAAATTTACACACACTGACTAAAATATGTTTTATTATCTCAATGATATGTTACAAGTATTCCCCGAGATTTGTGCCATGCTTTACAATGTGACCTCTGGTAACCTTGACCTTGGATTCATGAAGCAGAAATATTGCATGTTTGTATTTATGTTGTTTTAAACATGGGTAAATAATTTAGTTAAGTCAGGAAGCAGCTCTGTAAACATACCTAAGAAACTCTCTACTGATCCCTTCGTACGAGGGCTAGTCAAAAAGTTCTAAGCTTGACTAACTTTCAACTAACGGCCACAACGAAGTGAACTAGTCAATGTAGTACATTGTTTGAGTAGTTCATTGGAAGTGTATTTGGTCTGTTGAGGCCGTTTGTATATTAGTGACAGCCAGTTTTACGTGATAGGGGTCCAAATGGACACAGAAATGGAAAAGAACGAGTGCCGAGCAGTCAAGTGTTTTTCATCCAGTACTCCCCAAGAAATTCATGACCGCATGTCACAAGTGTATGGGGATAAGTGCCCTAGCTATTGCAGTGTTAAAACGATGGGCAGCTTTGTTAAAGGCTGGGAGAACAAGCCTTGATGATGACCTCAGGTCCCTCAACTTCCATCAATTAAGAATCAATCAAGGAGATAGAAAAACTGTCAGCTGACGTACTACCTTTGCTGAACTTGAGGAAGACGCAGGTCTAAGCCATGGATCCATTGAAACTATTATTCATGAACATTTACAGATGAATAAGATATCTGTTAGTTGTTCTAAATTCTGATCTTAAGGAAAAAAGAACTGACATTGCCTGAGAAAATTTAGGGCTAATTGAGGAGGATTTCGTCAAATTCAAAAAGAGATTAGTAACGGGTGATTAAACATGGATATACCACTTTGATCCCCAGTCAAAACATCAATCCATGGAATGGCAATGTTCCACTTCTCCAGCACCAAAGAAATTCAAGTCTTCAAGATCAGTGGTGAAAGTTATGGCCACTGTATTCTGGGATGCAAAGGGTGTGATCTTTGTTAATTACTTAGAAAGTCAAAAGACAATTATTGGTGCCGACTATGCTGATTTGCTTCATCGCCTGAGAGATTCTATCAAAGAAAAGCGGCAAGGAATGCTGACTGCTGGAGTTCTACTACATCATGACAATCCCTCTTCGCACACATATTGACTTGCAAAGGGTGCTGTGCAACAATGTGGGTTCGAAGAGCTTCCTCACCCTCCATACTCGCCAGACCTGGCACTACGTGATTTCCGCCTGTTTCCTAAACTGAAAGAACACCTTCATGGAAAGCTGCCGTGAATGGGTTTTTCAGAGTGGCTTCAGAAAACTGCTTGCTGACTGTAATTGAAAAGCATCACTATCAATATGAGAAGTGTATGTTGAAAATATGTTGAAAAATAAAAACTCTTTCACAACTGTTGGATTTGTTTGTTAGGCTTAGAACATTTTGACCAGCCCTCATAAATAGTTATGTAAGTTAGCATTGTATTCAGTTTGTCTTCAGTTATCTGGTCAAGCCCTGTTTGGCCAGTAATTGTCATTTCTATTGTGTCTGTAGCACGTGACCAGATCTTTAGCCTTAAACACTTCAACATTTCATTCTCTGGTCACTGCTGCTTCTCAACCCTGCATGATTCACAACACTGAACTAACTGTGATAACTTAATTCAGATTACATTAGTAATTAATATTTATCATAAGGAGGTTAGGATCTGATATTTTAGTCTTGTAAACTAGCTTTTATCATGTTAAATGCATATCTGTAATAAAGCATAATTTGTAACATCATCCACATGACATGCAATGTTGTAAATACTTTGCATCGTTGGATCATAGGTTTTTCGGACATCATACGTTTTCAGACGGCGATGTTTGTTGCAGTTACTCTCACTAAAACAAGGGGTGTGGCTTCACACATACATTGTAAATAGTCCAATGTTGACCTGTTCTTAAAATAAAGTTGTAAGATATAAGTGAGTGAGATGTTTTACAGTTCTTGTGATAAACGACAAAATTACAAATGTTTCTAAAGCATCTGAAAACCAATAAATCAGGGATATATTTAACAATGTCATGATACATTAGTATGTATTGTGATTAGCAAGGAATAAGTAACCAGTAGAATGTAATGTTATTAGTCAGGATAATCTTCCCACTATTTTTACCTATTTCATGCTTTCTGTTTAAAAAGGTCAACAATCTGAAAAATGAATTCCCAAATAACATAACACAATTAGTTTACTCATGTTTTAATAAAATTTAAACTGAAGAACATGTTGTATAAAATTGTCTACAAGGCAGGGAATGTAGGTTTTACAAAATACAGCGATATCAACGACTTCCAGGTAAGCATACATCAGTAGGTACCTGCTACATATAGTACTAATAGACTCCTACAAGATCCTTGTACTACAGCTGATATAATATGAGATACAGATATTTTGTAAAGGCATTATCACAGTTGTTGAAATGGACAGAATAAATATAGCACAGACTTTACATAAATTCATCAATATAATATCAAATATCAAACAAAGTAACTGTATTATCATCAACACAAGCTCAAGACAACATATAATATCTAATGCAAAGCAAACTGGACAGTAATCACTTACTACTGGTTTAATGATAAATTTAATGTGGTGGAAAAACTTACTATGGGATCATATTGATGATACATTCCTCTGTCGCCCATGCAACGTGATTTTGGTGTGAGACATACATTTAACAATGGACATGACCAGTTTGAAAGTATCCTCAATATTTCCTTCTACTATTATGAACTATACAGAACTCCGTAAAATTATGATATGGTTATGATATGATTATTGTAAAACAAAATACACATAAAATTGTTATCAGTTCAAAAAGTTCATGAAAACAATCATTTCTATCGTATGAGTGCAAAAAGAAGTATTTCTGAAAAAATATATATTAAAAATGCTCCAATTACACAGATACAGAACAAAAAAGATTTTGAGAATGTTGAAAATTTGCAGTCAACATCCATAAATACCAAATACTCCTGATACAGGTACTAGCTACATGTTGAAGCATTAATATTGAGCTATCCAGTAAGGCACTGCATGCTCAGGAAGCAGACATATGTGAACCAATTTAACAATGATACTTTGCGAACATATTCAAGCATATTCCATAACTTCAAGAACATGTATGTGTTAGACAAATATTCCAAACAGTAAGTTCCACCATGATTCAACACAAGGTCACAACAATTACTCTGATGAATGATCTTTGTATTGTAACAATGTCACATTAGAGATAAACCTAAAATGGCAATAAACTCACAACAAGGTGGTCAGGCAATGCAGATACAAGAGCATGCATGACAAAGACAAACAAATATGTAAGTTTATAATAGCTATATTTTCTTAAGTCTTAATGTGTAACTTATGTCATATGTATACACACATGCTGCCTGAGTCAAAGAGAGTTGAATGCTATGTACAGAGAATGGTGGACAGTGTCATGTGACGTGGACATGATCATGCGATATGCTTCTACTATGGCATCTTCAGTTTCTGGCAGTGTCACATGTAGTTGGACGGACAGAATTAAAGGCACTTCCAAACAAACACACTGAAATACAAGAAAACACAGTTAATACTTTTCAAACGTACAAAATTAACATGTTAATAAGGCCAGATAATGCTTTTTCCAAATGTCGTTTTGATTGTATTTTACTTATAGTGTTTATTTCATTTAAACGATTCAACCATGACAACATCTTCCTTTTTCCTTCATTTTGCCTTCTGCCTATTGGCATATTGAACAAGAAAATCCATAAAACAAATTAATTATGCATGGCCTCACTGCTTAAATGACTACATTTTCAGATTTGAATGCCGATTAACTTTCGTTAACAGTATTACCCAGTACATCATTCATCCTGTCACAGGATATATTTTTGAAAAATAAACACTACAGATTGCAATTATATTTTGGATAACAATTTTCAAAATAACACTATTCTACTATGTATGCTGGAGTTGAGAGGAAATAGATTTCTGTAAGAGTTAATAAATATTTCAATCTTTGCAAATTTGGTTCCATTTCATGCACCCAAATAAAGTTATGACTGTCAATGTCAACTTACCAACAGTCATCTCCTCCGGTACTGACAAGGTGCTTGTCATCACTGGTAAAGCGGACATTAGTCACATGTGCAGAGTGACCTCCGAACCTCTTGTGAGGGGCCTGCAATAACACAAAATACAACCATACTGTCCCAGTCTATTATCAGCTATAGTCGAGTCGCACAGACACTCTCCTTACACATGCTTTGAAGACAGCTGTTACATGTCACACCTGATAACCCTTATCTCAGACAAAAAAAGATTGCTAAATAAACATAAGGTTACTAGAAAATGGGAAGTTGTATATATACAATAGCAGGGTTAGCAGGTCCTCTGCTGGCCACATGTCATCATGCAAATACATGCAAGTGTACCATGCACATGCCTGGTCAGAAAGTTAAAGACGTATTGTAAACTTATTTCAGGATATGAAACTTAATCTTAATCACAAAGAAAAATCACAAAGTATCAAACGGATAAAATAAGTGTGCTTGATGCAACATACTTATGTGCTTGACAACAGTTATATTTGGAAATATGTGCTGTACAGTGTGGTGTGTGTATGTATGACAGACATACAGGAAGAGAGACAACTAGGAATACTTGGGATATAGTATCATGCCATCTATGGAACGTGGTCCTATCTTCTAATTACTTGGTTTACAGATTTTATTTCCCAAACCATATAAGGCTATTGGTGAAAATAAACATAAAATTGCAGAAACTTATACATGTTTAGGTGTTCTGGAATGTATGGGCATGGGGCTGAAATCAGGGCCCATTTGCACAAAAAGATCTTAGCACTAAGATGATCGTAACTCCCCTACTTTAACATTGCCTTACAATAGTCGTAATGCTAAGATCGCTTTGTGCAAGAGGGCCCTGAACATGAATAAACAAATGTGGTGCTGTGTTTGCTGCTTTGAATGACAAGTTAAAGTATTTCTTGCTTTTTAAATCAAGTTTGGAAATTTTAATATAACTTAAGTTTGAAATTTTGTACCAGATTTGGGTGGAAAGAAAAGAGGACTCTTTCTTAAAATTCTGACATAATTCCACATCTGAAGAGTTTTGGGGAACTGCAAACCAAGTAATGAAAAGCAAACCACCTGACTATACTATACTATGCACATGCTGCTGGATGGCCGTACTGATGCAGAGTGTGCTACACAATCTATGTACATGTATCTGATTTCAAGGAAATATGAACAACACATTTCTCAACTGCATGTTGTGTGGGTCTTGTGCAAGCTGGGAGGTCATAAGTTGGAGACCAGTATGTAGGTAATATTCATTCTGAAATCTCCATATATACTTTCCTTCATCCCACACA
The DNA here is from genome assembly GCF_022045235.1 of Haliotis cracherodii. NCBI lineage: Eukaryota > Metazoa > Mollusca > Gastropoda > Lepetellida > Haliotidae > Haliotis > Haliotis cracherodii. The sequence continues at coordinate 31,388,932 of NW_027266308.1, forward strand.
CAACTACTAACCTCCTTGCACACATGATACAGATCTAGCAGAAGAGATGCAAAAGTTGACACTTACCAAACTCTACAGAAAGAAAGAATAAGAACCATGTTACAGTTCATCTTTTCATTAATGGTAGTAAGCATCATAAGTTCATCATAAATGTTTTCGTGTCAAATGTACCAGGGTTGTTTATTACCATAGAAAACCCCTACCTCATTAGTGCTCTACAATTGTTATCTCACATTATTTGCAAGATATAATACCTCCTACGTTCAAAATTATGCTTCAAACTTACCATTTTGTCAGGACATGGGAACTCGAAGAGTTTGACGAAACCAAAATCGTCGCCAGTTGCTAAGGCATTTCCAAGATGGGAGAGATGTGCACAGTTGACATCAGCATTACTGGAATCCTTGGGCCAGATGCCCAACACCTCCGGGCCGAGAGTGCTGCAGCACAGACAATAACTAACATCACGATAACGCTCATGGTAAAGTGTGTGTGTAGATAAGGTTAGGTTACGACTGAATAACGGACATGAAGTAGTAACATATAGTTACGTGACGTCATAACATTTAGGAGAACTATGACGTCACAATACCAAGGTGACAATGGACAAATAACTTATGCCTTTACATTTAACTTAGGCGCGTATTTATGAATGAAATGTTGCTCTTTTTGAAACAATGTAGGTTCATGATAAAAATTTAGCTTATATAGCGGGAAAACTAAAAAGTTGCCGCTTCCACTTGTTCACTGAGTGGAATCGTGCGGTTGTGTGGCTGCTTTATTTGTGAACGGTGAAGATTCATTCTTCTTTTTAATTTAAGTTCTGTCTTTCCAATATACTTTTTATTGCATCCACTACAAACAAACAAGTAAATAACATTTCTAGTATCACAAATCATATTTTGTTTTACAGTAAATTTAGTGTCCTTTGTAATTTGGACTGAACAGCCTTCAATTATATTGCTGCAAGTAAGGCAACATTTGTCACTGCACTTAGAAACCTGTGGAGTGATGACAACAGAATCAAATTTAGAACTTGTTAAAATCTTTCTAAGATTTTTGGGTCGTCTTTGGCTGTTGATAATTTTGTATTTGCTCAATATCTTCTCCATTTTAATACTTTGATTCAAAATAGGCAGGTACCGTTGAACCATGGATAATGTTTTTTCATGATTAGAGTTGAAGGTAGATACTAGAGTTAAATTATTCCCAATAGTGTTTTCTTCAGACTTTTCTTTCAGTTTTAGTTGCTCAATACTTAGCGCCTTCTGTATGCTATCTTCAATTAGCTTCGCGGGATAATTTTGATGCAGTAGGAAACTCTTGAGTTAACCAAATATGGTTATACTCATACTCCGACAAGTTACATGGTGTCTATATAGGAATATTCTCTTTCAGCCTCCAAACAGCACCTTCCCATATTCTTAAAGGGATGAATATGCTCACATATCAACAAATTATTTTGACAAATTATGCAGCCTGCTATATGACAGTAAATACAAGTTAACCAAAACCTCCACCTTTAAAAGCACCTCTCCCTCCACCCCTAGAAGTACACCCCCTGCACATCCAACCTTCGAAGTACCTCTTCCTGCACCCTTTGAATCTACTCCCCCTGCACCCTCCCTGCTCTCCCTGGCCTACCTGGTCCACGATATCCAGGTGATCTTGCTGATGGCTTTAGGATCCTCCACCAGGGTTCCTCCAGGGACGGCAAAGATCTGGTTTAGATAGGCTCCTGTTGATACCTGCACAATACAACATGGCAACTGTTAGAACATGTGACTCAATTCAGTATGAGTTTACACAGTTTTCATCAAATATTGCAGCATTATTACACTGTGGAACATCATGAGAAGTTTTCGCACATTGTATCTATGTAGAGAATAGAACCAGGGTCTAGAGAGTGACAAGCAAATACTTAGACAACGAGGTTACCCCCAAAACCCAATCTGATTGCTCTAGCTTGAAGAATCTTTCAAAGTAGAAGAACTTCCTGATTCTTGTCCTTACCCGAATATACTTGCTGTCGGCGGAGAAGTCCATCTGTATGACAAAACTTGGGATGCCATTGCAGTAGCCCTTGCGCACCAGGTTTGGGCCCTGGCTGATGTCATAGAAGTCCACACAGCTGTCCTCCGACCCCACAGCCAGATACTTGTTGTCAGGGCTGAACCTGCATACAGAGGGGTTAATGTCAGTCTCAGCAAGGAGGCACCAACATTGTGTTTAACATTTTCTTTACATGGAGTATTGAGTGGCTATATTCAAGCTATACCACTATCAAGCCAGGACCAAAAATACCAGTTACTAAAAACATGAACAATGCCAATGCGGCACACTGATACAATATCTCAATGTCACAGTAACTGACCACAAAATCCACTCTACTCTGCCCTTATGACAAGTAACATGTTACTGGAGACCAATTCTACCTAAGAATTCCAACATGGAAATCAACTAAAGGTTTTGTATGTGTAAGTCAGTGAATACTGATTCACACCCTAGTAAGTGATAGAAACACAGCACATAGCACATTTGACTGCTATCATGGCATCATGTTCTTTAGCTCCATGTCCACCACTAATATTTAAAGAAAATTACCTTAATTGTGAAGAAGCCCAAAACAGTGAATAAGGTTGTTACCTGATGTCATTGATGGACCCAGACCGGTCTCGTTTCTTAGTCCACAGTTTCAGGTCCTTGGAGAGAATGAGGAACTCCCCATTCTTGAGCCCCACAGCAATTAATTCCCCATCTCTGCTGAAGGAGACAGATCTGGCAGGACCTACTTCTAGCTTCGCCAGCAGTGCCTGTAACAATAACAGGATGAGTATAAATGAGTGAACGTTGTTTAACATCAATGTCAGCGAACTCCAGATACACCACAGCAGCCTGTAGATAATAATGAAGTCTGGACCTGACAAACTGATGGGTGATATCAATGTCCAACAATGTTTTGGTACAGTGACATTCAATCAACCAAGTCACTTTTTATATTCGACGTTTATGACAAGCAGTGTGTGCTGGGGACCTTGGCCCAGGTCCCCACAGGAAGGACTATAAAAGAGCTAGACACTGGCATCTGTGTATGTTCATTTATGGAGCGTATATATAAGAGAATTTTCTTTTTTTATAAATATAAAATAATTGTAATCAAAATGGTTAAATGTAGTTTTCTGGAGGTGAGGTGAAATGGGCTTTAACGTCAAGATTATTGCACATATATTGTGCGTGTGTGTACTAGTCCAGACCAATGCCGATTTATAGTGCTAGTCCACCGAGATACCATGCCGCAGTTTAACATGAATACCCCACTCAGACACAGTATACTGTGCTGACCTGTCCTTGCTTTAGTCCCTTAATGCCAAGCAAGAGACAGGGTAACAACAAGTACCAATTTTTAACGTCTTTTGGTGTGACTAGGCCGGGGATCAAACCCCAGACCTTCTGCTCTCTGGGCGGACGCTCTACCATCAGACCACGGAGGCAGTCAGTTCTCTGGAACATATCCATACATATCCATGTGACAGCAAAGAGTCGAAGTGTAAAGATAGTGCCCTACCTTGGCAGACACATCCCAGAGTCGGACTGTTCCATCATAACTAGCAGTGATGTACTGAGGGAGGGTAGGATGCCTGTCTAGCCCCCACACTTCACCTTCGGCATGACCACCAACTATCGTCTGGACTGTTCCATTTTTCTCTCCTACCTCAATGACATCGTTGTCTTTTGTACCAATCAGAATCTTGCCCTAATAGTAACAAAAAAATGAGTACGAAAATCTTAGAATTTCTAATAAGATACAACAAGCAAATGATATGAAATTCAGACAAGACAGCAAAGGTGGGAAGTGACTGACTGAAATTGAGTATAAAGGATCTGTACCTTGTATCTGAAGACGGATTTGACAACTTCCGGCTTGAGACGTCCCTGCCCGACAGAGAAAGCTCGGCAACGCTTCATATCCTGATCCCACAGTTTCACAGGTCCATTTTCCTTGGACCTAAAAATGTATATCAGTGAGGGAATGAATAGATTTTTCATACCACTTTCAGCAATAGTCAAGCAAAATCACTATCTCATCTATAAGTGCCATGTCATAAGCTGTAGCAACAATGAAGACAGATGAAATCCAAAGTCAATTCCGTCATCAAAGCAAATTCACCAAGAATAGTGGGTTAGAATTTAGCACTTGGAAACAAACCACATGTTTGTCTGAAGTTATGGGATCCTCAGGGCTAGTAGAATTTCAGACAGTGTTGTAAAACAATCTTCCTATTCAGTCAAGACTCCTATCCAGAATACACTCTATCCGTAAATAGGTTTCATAAACTGTATTCATTCAGATCTGGCACAAGACATGAATGAAGCTATCATGAAGATATCAACTTTGTCAAAATCTATTAATCACTCATAAAGTGATATATTCTCAATAAAACCTATACATGGACATATGGATGGCTGAGAACAGTCCATGATAATATCTGGACTCTGCTTCACCAGTTTTCACTTACCCAATTACAAAATAATCCACAAAATTAAACACACATTGCTACAGCCCCATATATTCAGAGCTAAGCATTGCAAGTCTCAAAGAAACAGAACTTGCATAGATTACTTACGGTGTTTCCTTGCCTCCAGTGACAATGAGTCCATCTCTGAGTGTTGTATACATACTGAACACAGGGCCATTGTGAGCCTTCTGTACCAGTCGTGTCAGAGTGGTGTCTTTCCACACATAGACATCCCCACTCATGGCACCTGTGTAAGTGAGGTTGTTCTGGAAATACAGGATAGACATTATCACTTTATGACTGTTTTGTTATTCATACATGATTTACGATTATGTAGCGTCTGATTTGGCTTCCTTGTCCAATGTCTTTAATAAAAAGTGATTACAGATATTTACAAATAATACAGATTATGAGGGCAAAAACGTTTAAAAATGTTTCAATATAACAAACGGAAGTTTGATGCTTTTTCTTTAAAACTAGCACAAAAATGAATGAAAACCATATCTGATAGTTTTAAAGTAACTTACAGTGTCCTAGCAGCATTCAGAGACATTGTTTTACATACAGCTAATTGCAATTTATCACCAAGGTAATATTCATGTTACATAAATGAACATATCTTCTCAAGTGGGATAGAAAAAAGTCACAAAAACATAAAGAAGATATTGTTTACGTACAGCTCCGAAGGCAACAGACAACATGGTCTGCATCTTCTTGACATCTGCACCTGACCCTGCATCGGTGAGGATGCCCCGCTTGCCCACCAGCTGACTGCCAGCTACTGTCCAAAACTTCACATGCTTCACACCCACAGACACAAACTGAGTGTCGCTGTCGGGACGGAACTCAGCCTGGAAGATTCTCTGGGAATTTCCTGGTGCAGTTGCTACTTTGGAACCTGTCACATAGACAATGTATCTACTGTGGAATCTTGGATTAAAACTCACGATTGTCATGCTAGGCCTAACCGACACAGCTTCCACAGTGAACTACGTCATTTAAAGACAAAAGTGAGCAACATGTGTGAGGATTTATGTCTTTGAACTATGAAGGGCCCTTTCACATAGCATTCATAGTGCTGTGATTTTCATAACCCCTAAAGTTTAACATAGACATAGACCCAGGCTCAGTTCCACAAGTGATCATAGTGCAGTAAATGTAGTAAATGTATGTTACAATGAAAGTTATGACAGGCATAGCACAAAGATCACTTGACTTTCATTTAACATTCACATATTGTCCATACAGCCTTACCATCCTGCCACCTCCATACAGCCACGTTATGCTCATCTTCCAGTCCCACAGTCAGCAAGTATTTCCCTGTACATGAGAAGTCCACGGAACAGACTCCCTTGGAGTGGACACCCTGGACAATAGACATAGTCTCCTTGGTCACTGCATCCCACACATGCACAGATGGCGGGTTGCCGATCTGGCCGCTCGCAACCACATTCTTCAACTTCGGGTGCTGATTGACAGTCAAACAGATGATGTCATCAGTGTGCTTCACATAGAATGACTGGCTTCCTGGAACAAAAAATACAAAGTGTAAAAAGCTAAAGCTAAAAAAGGACTTGTTACTATTATCATAATATGAAAATGATTCTATAAACTATCACTAGTTACTGAATTGATCCTTCTCCCTAGTTGATTTTGGTCAGAAAAGGAAACTAGTTCCCCGTAATATTTGGCTTATTGTGTGAAACTGTACCCCAACAGAATCTTGCATACCTCAAATTCAAAGGCAACAGTGATATATCTTGAACATTGTAACTCATATTGACAGATTACATACTTACAAAACTGGTTTAGTACATGAACCTAAATGCATGATACTATTCTCATTGGCACTGTTCAAAAACATCATGTGTATGTGTACGGGTATAGCTTTATCCACCTTTAATATTAAACCCATAAACCCTACAAAGTAGCTAATAGAGTGAGAGTGAGAGATTGCATAGTATTTCAAGCCACTTAACAATATTCACAGCTGGGGGTCACCAGAAACAGACTTCACACATAATACTCATGTGGGGAATAAAACCTGGTCCTCGAGTCAATACTTTTGCCCTTATACTTTCTACCTACCACCTCCAGACTGTCAATGGAACATAGTGCTACAGTATGTTCATATGTGTGTCTGTACCTGATGACAGATTCTGCACAATGCCTGCACCGGCTGCATGGAAGACAATGTCAGCACCGTCGTTCATGTAGCAGAGGTTGCTGCGGGCATCGAAGCCTCTGTAGCCGTGGATGTATTCTAGCTGCAGATCCTGCAATCATGAAATGTTGTTACTTACACCCTGACAAAATGCATTCAAAACTTTTTCAATATACAGCAAACAGCATGATTATCAATGGGCAACACTTTCATACAGTATGCAGTCTGCTGGTAGTTTTTTAAAATATAATTCATGATATATAGGAGTGAGTGAGTGAGTATGGTTTTACTCCGCTTTTAGCAATATTCCAGCAATATCACACCAGGGGGACAACAGAAATGTGGGTAATTGAACCCGGATCTTCGGCATGACGAGTAAACGCTTTAACCACAAGACTACCCCACCACCCCTCATTATAAATAACAAAGTCTTTACATTTATTAGTATCACTTTATCTTGTTGATACATGGCAGTAATCAATATATGATGTCATATTTGTTCATTTGGAGGAATGTGTCTACTCACTGTAACCTGGGTCATCTTCCTCCTCTTCCCCCCGGCTGTTGGAGGGGGCTCAGCTCTCTGCACTTTAGGGGGCTGGGGGGCACCTCTGCTCACAGCAGGCCTGCAAGTAGGAAGAATTTTGAATGATTTGAGTAATCAGCACATAAATGAGCAGAAAGGGACGTTATAAAGCCAAACAAAGATGCAAATGTCCCCTCTTGGAAATATTTAACAATGTATGTCATGAGTTGTCTATTAACGCTGATTTTCTATGCATAAGTTTGTCTATATACTATTCAGCACCTTCCTGCCCTGTCTACTCCCAACACAGAGTAAGCTATACCATCTAACAGAACTTCTACTGAATTAAGTGAACTTGAATCTGGCAGAACCAGTACTGACCAATGTGAAACTGCTACTGAAAATGGTCGAACTACAACTGAACATTCTGGATCTGCTACTGAACATTCTGGATCTGCTACTGAACATTGTGGAACTGCAACTGAACACTGTGGAACTGCTACTGAACATTGTGGAACTGCTACTGAACATTGTGGAACTGCTACTGAACATTGTGGTCCTGCTACTGAACATTGTAGAACTGCTACTGAACATTGTGGTCCTGCTACTGAACACTGTGGAACTGCTACTGAACATTGTGGAACCGCTACTGAACATTGTGGTCCTGCTACTGAACATTGTGGAACTGCTACTGAACATTGTGGTCCTGCTACTGAACACTGTGGAACTGCTACTGAACATTGTGGAACTGCTACTGAACATTGTGGTCCTGCTACTGAACACTGTGGAACTGGTACTGAACATTGTGGAACCGCTACTGAACATTGTTGTCCTGCTACTGAACATTGTGGAACTGCTACTGAACATTGTGGTCCTGCTACTGAACACTGTGGAACTGCTACTGAACATTGTGGAACTGCTACTGAACATTGTGGTCCTGCTACTGAACACTGTGGAACTGGTACTGAACATTGTGGTCCTGCTACTGAACATTGTGGAACTGCTACTGAACATTGTGGTCCTGCTACTGAACACTATGGAATTGCTACTGGACATTGTGGAACTGCTACTGAACATCATGGAACTGCTACTGAACATTGTTGATCTGCTACTGTTTGTATTTTTGTAGTTTAATGCCGCTGTAAATAATCAAGTCTCGACCAGACAATCCAGTGATTGACATCATGAGCATTGATCCACACAATTGGGATACGATCCACTGCTTGAACTAATTGAACAAGTCCCAAATGTAGTGGAACTGCTACTGAAAGTAGTGGACCTACTAAAATATCATAGCAAAACTATTACTAAATCTAGCGGAACTGCTACAAAACTTTGTGGAAATACAACCAAATGTAGCGGAACTGAAACAGAATCTTATGGGCCTTCTTCTGTAACAGATACAGAACCTAGTAGAACTACAACTGAATCACATTGAATTGACACATAGTCTAGTGGATCTACTACTGAATATAGTGGAGCTCCTGCTGACCTGGCCAGCTCCTGAGTGTTCTGTAGGTGTGGTCTCACTCCCGCCTTCTCTCTGATGGGGTTCACATAGATCTTTGATCCATAGTCCATCTTCTTTTCTCTCTCTACGTCACTGTCATAGCCTGTAGGGACAAACATGATTAACTGACTACTACTCACATAATGACTATGACTTTCATCATTTCAAATATAAAACTTAAAGATGTACCTGGGTTTCAAAATCCAGATATTGTCCTCAAACAGGAGGTTTCCAAATGAGGCACAGACTGATGATACACCAGTCCTCAAAAGTAAGCATGAAAGTTAAGGGGTCCTTATAATAACTCTCATGTTGAAAGTTTAAGATTTAGGGGGTCTCTAGATTCTACAAAAGGAGCAAACCTCTTGGACCCAATGTCCCCCCTCAATTTCTAAAAACTGCATACAGATACCAAATGTTTGCAAGATTATTAATTTCAGGCATCTTTGGTCTCTAAACCCACAAAAAACTTAAGCTCTATCTTTTAGTTTAAGCATACTTGTTTATGCAATCAAACTGAATATCCCTGACATCTTTGTCCTTGCCCCTACCTTCTTCTTCCTCATCGGTGTCCGAGTCATCACTGTCTCCTGTTGCATTCGTCCTGTTCTCAGACAACCCAACACGGTTCCATACCATCACTGCGGTGTCAGCGCCGCCTATAGAGATAAGCTTGGTGTCACTCTGTGACCATCGCACGCTGGTTACATGAGCGCTGTGGGCGGGATACTTCTTGAACTTAGAATACTTGCCCTGAACAGAAGACAAAGTTAACTTATTGAAACAGGGCAAATAGGATAGTGAGTGAGTGTGTGAGAGTACTGGAGAGAGTGAAGGATTGTTAAAGTCGTCAATAGCAATATTAGCTTAATCACTGGTGGCACATTCCAAATCTGACCACTTTAACTACAGCTGGAAAGGGTGAAAGATGAAAACGCCTTGTATGTATCCTGTGCTGGCTGCGTGAGTGAATATTATAACTATATCATGCTGGTGTGTTCCTAGTTTGGACCAGACAAACCTACAGTAGACAGCATGAAAACCTATTCACACAATAAGGTTGCAAGAATAAAAACAGCATGGTCAAACATTGTAACAATCTGATCCCATAATGAGATAATGATGACCTGTTGTGCCTCCACAATCACTACAAGGTGCTGTCATAAAGTTCAAATGACAAATTCACTGATCTAAGACTAATAAACATTACAAGACAATACCTTTGCCGGGTAGTTGAAGAGCTTAACAAAGCCGAAGTCATCTGCTGTAGCGAGTAGGTTGCCAGACTTTGTGAGACTGGAGGCATTCACATCTGTCACATCACACTTGGGAGGCCACACACCTTCACATGTGGCTCCCAAAACACATGTCCAGCTGTCCCAGGCAAATCTTTCTATTTCCTGGTTCTTCAAGGTTATCCTCTTGCCTCTTGGAGCCTCGAAAAACAGCTGTTCCTTAGCACCTGAGTTAACCATCAGTACCTTTCCTGTGGGTGAGAATTAATAATATTCTAGCTTTCTCATTTAAACCATGGTAAACATGTAACAGCACACAAAAGTTGAACAAACTGATAAGTTACAAAAAAATCTAATTAATATTATGAATAGGAAACTTAATAATCATTTCAATGTTTGCAACAGAAATGTAATACATCGAATCCCTATCTTTCACTATTACTCTGGAATTGTTCCTAGTCAAATTTCCGAAATGACAAATTTCCAGGTTAATCAATCATGGGTATGTAGAAATATTTTTTATTAATACAAGGATGGGATTGGTTTTACCCAAAAGCCTAGGGAACTATATGATTCATGCATATAGTACGGTGGAATCAGAATCAGTATCAGAAAACTGATCCTTGACAACAAAATTCACTCAATTCCATGAAAAATACACATCCCTGTTTATATGAAGGCCAGTCTGTTCTCATCCAGAAGGTGAGTTTCAGGCTGACAACTGGACTAACAGGACTATTTATAATAGTTAAGCATGAAAACAACATACACTTGTTTCTGACAGCTGCTGACTGTGGGTTATTCAGGTAGGACAGGTTCTCTTGCCAAACTGCCCAGTAGTTAAGGTATCATAAGGACTAGGAGAGAGTTAACATTTTTTAGGCTTTTGCCATATTATATGATGAGGACTAGTGGACTAAAAATGTTAGTTTCTATCGCTGATCTAGTCATGTTCTGGGAAGCTTTCAGGTACACCTACCACTGTTATCCCAGTCAATGTGAGTGATGTAGCTCGATGCCCCCTTGCAGGTGCCGACTCGCTTAGTGCTCAACACATTGTAGATGTCCACAAAGTTGTCATGGGAGGCAACCGCAAGGTATTTTCCTGCACCTGAAATAACAGTGTAACACATACTGTCAGATATGTTCACAAATTTTTACAAACCTGTAGAGGTTATGAATTCTCTGATGAAATCCTCCTTGGGGCACTTATTGCATTTTCCTGGCTCAAGAAAATCTACATGACATAGTTGTAACCATTTTCCTTAATAAAAATTGTTACCACACAAAAAACTTTGTTTTTGTATGATATACGTCCACCCTTATGGTGCCTCACCCTCCACGGCGCGTCACGCCAAGGGAAGCAACTCTCACCCAAATCACTTTCCATATGTCTAATGCTGACGGAATGTGGGGAGGCGGGTGGCCGTGCCCCAAGGAGGATTTCATCAGAGAATTCATAACCTCTACAGGTTTGTAAAATTCTCTTTCAGATTAAATCCTCCTTGGGGCACTTATTGCATCAAGATAGACTCCTAAAGATAATCTAGGAAGTGGCATCCGTCAGCAACAAGCGTGCATAAATACATCGTATTTTGATTATTTCAATGAATAAACAAGAGTTCAATAAATGGAACCAACCTTATCGTGAGGCACCACCGTCGAAAGGCGGGGGCTGGAGACAGGGCGTTATCGACCATACACCATGAAAAGAGCCATTCTTTGTGGCTTATCATATCGAGAACTCGAGACACACACACCCCCCACACTTTTTTTGAACAAGTGATATTGGGGCACAGATCACGAGAGCCTATAAACCCGCACAGAGCTAGGCCAGAGGGTCCCCGTAATCGAAGGAGTGCATGTGCAAATACGATGATTATCGAGTGGTAATGGCTGGTATTGTATCGACCGTAGAATATAAAATCCGGACCGTTACTGAGCAGTGTTATAACCGGTCCGGGCGGTCTAAAATCTCGAAGGCTCAATCGGCTAGAGATGTAGAACTTTGCCCAGTTCGGAGAACTGACTGACCAAACCGAGCACGCTCGCTTGAGTGTTTGTCAAGTTGGTAATGTTTGATGAACGTGCTCGGCTGGCTCCAAATAGCCGCGGAGCAGATCTCCTCAATGGGCAGAGCCGCGGCATACGCTTGTGTCGTAGCCACTGCTCTAACCGAATGAGCCTTCAACTTGGTAGGGGGGTCCCTGCCTTGAAGTGTGTACGCCGTACATATAGTAGAGACTATCCACCTGGAGATTGTTTGTTTGCTCGCAGGTGAGCCAGCCTTCCTACCGCCATAACAGCAAAATAGTTGATTATCCTTACGGATACCCTTAGTTCTGCTGATATAGGACTTAAGGGTCCTGCGGACATCCAAGACATGAGCATGTCTTGTAGTGGTCCCCGACGAAGAAGGCTGTGAAAGAGCAGGTAGCTCAATAGGAGCCGTCACGTGGAAGGCGTGTGCGACCTTAGGACGGTAAGAGTCCGGCAGGCGAATACTGACCCTGTCCCGGTGAAAGACAGTTAGTTCGGGATCGGCTGACATTGCGTGAATGTCGCCTACCCGTCTGCCGGACGTTACCGCCACAAGGAACGCCGTCTTCCAGCTCAACAGCTGAAGAGAGAGAGACGACAGATCCCGAAAGGAAGGACCGGACAGCCAATCAAGAACGATTGACAATTCCCAAGGGGGACTGATCCGCCGGACAGGCGGTCGGATCCTGTCCACACCTGCTAAAAAACGCTGCACTAATGGGTGCGCACCCAAAAGTGCCCCGTCGACGGGGACGTGAAAGGCAGCGATAGCTGTAGAGTACCCCCGGACTGTCGATGCGGCCAGGCCGACATCTAGTCGCGACTGGAGGAACTCAAGTACGGCTACGAGATCTGCAGAAAAGGGATCTGCAATCCCTCTATCGACACACCAGCGTGCATAGCAGGCCCATCTATCCTCGTACTGAACGTTTGTCGAATCCCTCCGCGAAGCCAGTATTGTGTCTGCAACTCGTGCAGGAATACCGCTCTCCTGGAGGCGATTCCGGACAGTGGCCAAGCCACCCACTGAATCCTGGGATTCGGGTGGAGGGCCTCGTTCCGGGATAGGAGGTCCGGTCGTAAAGGTAATAGAACAGGAGGCTGAGCCAGAAACCTGAGTATGACTGGAAACCAACTCTGCGCCGACCAAAGGGGTGCCAGGAGCACAAGTAGTCGCGCAGGCTGAGTGGCTAGCTGAGACAGGACCTTGGAAATCAGAGGTACTGGGGGGAATGCCCACAGAATTCTGTCCGTCCAATCTAGCTGGAAGGCGTCCGGTGCCACCGACCTCGGGTCGGGGACTCGGGAGCAGAACGTTGGTGTCTGGTGATTCACCCCAGACGCAAACAGATCCACCTGGAACGACCCGTATAACTGGGAGATAATCCCGAATATCCCCGGGTCGAGCCTCCACTCGTGAGGAGCGAGGATCCGGCGAGACAGAGCGTCCGCACGGACGTTGTCTACCCCCGGGAGATAAACAGGTAGCACCCTGATAACGTGTGAGTCGCACCATAGGAGGAACTGCCACGTCTCTTGGAGAAGCGACGGAGACACCGTTCCCCCCTGCTTCCGGATGTAAGTCATCGCCGTTTGGTTGTCCATCTCTAGACGCACCACTTGGCCACGAAGCAGATCCAGGAAGCGTTGGAACACCAACCTGACCGCTCTCAGTTCTAGCACATTGATATGCAGTTTGATCTCCTGCTGGGACCATAGTCCCGAGGCAGTGTGATCGTTCAGAACGCCTCCCCAGCCGGAGAGTGACGCGTCTGTTTGAACTGTGAGAGACGGCACGGGAGTGTCGAGGGGGAGCCCCCGGGACAGATTCCCGACCTCGGTCCACCACTGAAGGTGTGCATTGAGCCACTGCGGAGTCTCGAGAACAGTCTCGAGATCTTCCGAGTTCACCCAAAGTCGACGGAGCGCTTGTTGAATGGGTCTCATTCTCAAGCGCGCCCGCCAAACCACATCCACTGTCGCCGCCATGTTGCCCAGTAACTGGAGCCATGTACGAGCAGTGTGACTGGCGGACAGAAGGAACTGGGAAGTAACACTTCTGACCTTGGTAATGCGATCTTGTGACAGAGATACAATTCCGCTCACCGTGTTGAAATTCGCCCCTAGGAAGACTAGATTCTGAGTAGGGCTCAGATCTGACTTCTTGAGATTGACTATCCACCCTAGAGTGATCAGAATATCTATCACTTGTTGTGTAGCTATCTGACTCAGGGATTGCGATAGAGCTCTTAGTAACCAGTCGTCGAGGTACGGATGGCAGAACCGACCTTTCGACCTGGCCACTTGGGCGGGAATCAACATCAGCTTGGTGAACACCCTCGGGGCCCTAGCGATCCCGAATGGTAGAACCCTGAACTGATAACACCTCCCGTCGAAAGAAAACCTGAGGTATTTCTTGAACTCGGGGTGTATGGGTACGTGGAGATAGGCGTCTTTTAGGTCTATTGACGTTAGCCATTCTCCGGTCTCGACAGCTGAGATCACCGAGCGCAGTGTCTCCATCCTGAAGGACGGTACCTCTATAAGTTTGTTCAGCCTTCTCAGATTGAGAATAGGCCTGAACCCTCCGTCTTTTTTGGTGACTAGGAAATACGTCGAGTAGAAGCCCTCGCTTTCCTGTCCCACGGGAACCGGTTCGATCGCAGCCTTCATAAGAAGTGCGTCGACCTCGGCACGGAGGAATTCCGCCCTCTCTAGGGTAGCAGGCACCGGAGTGTGCTTTATCCCGGAGAAGGGGGGCGGATGGTGTTTCCACCGAGGCAAATGGCCATCCCTTAGAGTGGACAGGGTCCAGGGATTGGATGTGACTGTCTCCCATTCCTGCAGGAATAGAGCCAGTCGGCCGCCTACGGGGACATCCGGCTTGAGGCAGTGGACCCCGGCTGTCGGCAGTTCGATAACATGCGACCGTGGGTCCGCCCGGGGCACTTCGGGCGCTAATGGGAACCCGATGGGTTCCCGGCCCCGCGAAAAGGCTGCTGGCCTCGACCAGCTGCCCTGCCCCGGCCCCTGCCTCTCTTGCTCCTCCCGGCGCCCTTACCTGAAGGAAGCGGCTGCTTCCAAGCAGGTGCAGACTTCTGACCCGGCGCATCAGCGTAGGAGGAAGCAAGTGGAGAGGTCCGCTTACGCGGTTTAACGCATGGTACCTCCAACAAGGCCTTAGAATCCTTGATGGAGGCATACAACTGTGCGGCATCTCGGACCACCTGCTGAGCCCCAGGGAAGAGGGTGGCACCCATCTTATATGGCAAAGCAAGTAGATCCTGGCGTGTGGAAGCCGAGTATTTGGATACCGACATCCACAGCCTGCGCATGCCCATGACTGCGCACATCATCTGCGAGGCACAGCTACGAATAGCGTCCCTGGCAAGATGACTATGTACCTCCGTCAGTTGCGCGGCCAACTCCGAAGAGTCGGCCGGCCCCTCTCCCGCTAACTCCCTCTGTACGGCCGACAGATAAGCGGAGTGTACGGACACCCGGAGCTGCTGACATGCGTTACGATATTGCTCCTCGAAGCAAACGTAAGCAGCCTTCAGCTCCGTACCGCACGCGGGAAAGGGTGGCAACCGCCGGCCCTGCTTGACCTTAGCCAAGTTGGGGGTCGAAGACCCCCCCCAGGGTAACGGAGGTCCAGACGCATTCGTCCACCACCGGTACCTCAAAATCACCATCCTCTGCTAACGGGTACCGCTTAATAAGTTCGGGCAGGTCGAACTTCCTGCGGGCACCCGACAACAGAGGATTGATGACTTCATGCACCAATGAGGACAGAATACGGAGCCGCACCTGGGGCGCCTTGCTCGGAGCAAAAGCGTCCCCCGGAAGGCGGAACTCAGTCGGATCCGACTGGGGCATAGGCGCAGCCACCTGAGGCAGTACCTGGACAATCTTGTCCCGTACATGCCTCAACGAGGAAACGAAGGAAAATGTTCCCGAGGTCTCCGAGTTGTCTTCCCCCTCCTCCATCCACTCCTCCTCTCTCGATTCCGAGCCGAAATTAATCGACTCTTCCCCGAGAGAAGAGGCAGACGAAGTCGGAAGGGGACGCCCGAAGGCCTGGGCCTTCGCATCCCCGGGCTGCACCCGGCCCGAAGCCGAGTCCCGGTCCCGAGGTGCCGGGGGTTCAAGGGAACCCACCTGGCTCTGGGCTAGCAATCCGCTAGAGGAAGCCTCGGCCTCGGAAGAGGCGTCTGGCTCCGCTAGGGAGAACTGTGCGTCGGTAGTGAACGGGCCAGTGCCCGCCACCCATCCGCTGGGGAGCGACCTCGAGCCGGCGCCGAAGCCCGGTCTGAGATCGTCCCCGAGACCAAGTGGCCTGCCTCGGCCGACGCCGGGCATATCACAAGGTCTCGAAGCCGCGTCCGGCGCCGACAACGGGGAAGGCTCGGTCCGCATCTCCTCTCGGAGCTGAGACTTTACCTCCTCCATCATCGACGCCATCTGCGACCTCAACAAGGCAGAGATGTCTGCCAAAGACGGTGCAGGAGAGGGTGCAGTGATTGTGACGGGGACCCTAGAGCCTTCTCCCCCGGCCCCCGGGGAGGGAGCGGAGGAGACAGTCTCAGCTGCTTTTTTTCCCCTTCTTACTTTTTTAGATGGGGGGGGGGGCGGTCTTTGCCGATCTAATGTCCACCCCCGCCTTCAATAGACCCTTAAAGTGTAAGAGGTCCACCTTCCTCTTTTTTTTGCGCCCGTGGTGTAAATGCAACACAGATCGGGCATGACCCATCGTCATGCCCGTCTTCGGCCAAACACTTTATGCAAGTATCATGCCTGTCTTGGGGGGGAATCGAAGCCGAGCACCCCGTACACAGTTTGAAGGTCTGTAAAAAAGACCGTAATTTTTGAGTTTGGCGGGAAGGGTAATAAAGTGTATCAGTGCGATTGAAAGATCGGAAAGATACGTGCATAAATTGTGCAACTAGAAGCAAAGGCGTAATTTAGAATGCGATTGGTAACGCGATACTAATAGCCAATGTCGTAGTATAATTATAACACCAAAGTGGGCGTGTTACGCGCGAAGGTGTAAAAAAACCGTAAAAAAGGTAAGTGTAATTTAAAAATAAATAACACACCACCTTGGGTTTATTAAAGGAAAAGATTGTAGGCTAAAGCCCGATGATATAACATTAAAAAACCCAAGCCGTTTTTGATGGCCCTGGTGTTACATGTATCATACGTGGCACTACAAAATGGACGCTACTACGGCCTTTGTTTTCAAAGGTATCATACACGTGTCACATAATTACAACTTTATAACTTCACAATGCGATGTATTACGCCTTTGCATGAAAGAAATGTACCATACATACAGTTTGGTCTGCCATGGTTCTTGTACGAACGATTATCTTGTACTTTGTTTTGTCTTGAAAAAAACAGCACGTCTGTCTTAGTCAGATGACATAAGGAAAGTGATTTGGGTGAGAGTTGCTTCCCTTGGCGTGACGCGCCGTGGAGGGTGAGGCACCATAAGGGTGGACGTATATCATACAAAAACAAAGTTTTTTGTGTGGTAACAATTTTTATTAAGGAAAATGGTTACAACTATGTCATGTAGATTTTCTTGAGCCAGGAAAATGCAATAAGTGCCCCAAGGAGGATTTAATCTGAAAGAGAATTTGAAATTTAAGATATGTAAATATTCATATCGGTTATTTACCTGGTGAGAATCTGATGTCTGATATTTCCTCCTTTCTGTGATGATGTGAGACAATGTCATCCATACTTTCTGCATTCACAACCACAAAACTCCCTGAAAAACAAATAATTGTCATGTTAAGCCCTTAGCTGTAAATGATTCAGATCAGAGGGGTGAGATGAAATGGGTTTAAACGTCACGTTGTGTTGATTGTTGCACTTATATCTGTGTGTATGTGCGTGCGTGCGCTTGGACTAGTCCAGAGTAATGCCGATTTTATAGTGCTATCCCAATGAGATACCAAGCCACAAGTTACCATTAATACCCCGCTTAGACACACTGTGACAGTATACTGACTCCGAGCTGACCAGTCCAGGGCCCACTTGCACAAAGCGATCTTAGTGCTAAGATGATCGTAACTCCCATACTTTAACATAGGCTTACGATAGTCTTAGCAAAATTTTAGGTTTTAGCCTGTTAATGTGCCAGACAGGGAAAAAAAAAGAGTACCATCTTTTAACGAGTTTTGCAGAGCTACAGATAAGCAGTGTATTTGCATAAAATACCCCCCCCACCAAAATACTCAAAACCCATTTACTTTCAATTAACTTGTGTGGAGAAACGCATGCATTAAATGAAATACTCAAATGTATAAAAACAGCTCGCGTAAATACTCAATGATGCTTTTTCAGCATGGGTAAAACACAATTCTGAGCTAATTTACTTTCCAAGTCAAGCCTATATATTTAGAACAGTTATTTACATCTAAAACATTATTTCATATTTTTTCAAATCTTAAAATGTTCACTAATTTTGGAAAAACCCAATAGAGTGATGAATAGATGAGTGAAAAAATATTGCTTACCCAATGAAAAATGTAATGGCCCAATTAAGATAGAGACCCTAAAGTAAAAACTCAATTGCTCAAAAAGTTATCTGGAGCTCTTGTTTTGGTATGACACAGTCGGGGATCAAACCCATGACCTTCCACTCTCAGAGCAGACATTCTATCTGCTAGACCATGGAGATGTTCTTCAGATCAGAGAACAAGATCAACCTTAAACATATCTGCCATTCCTAACTACATGTGCACTAGGAATCCCTCGCCAGAAAACAAATAACAGAAACCCTTATGTCACTAGAATCTTATAACATGTTTGGATATTTGCCTTTATTTAGAGATAACTTAGCCTGTATTCCTCCTGCACACCAGGTGTGGCCAGATTGATTGATGCCATAAAACAATTCTAAACATATCCACAGACATAAGTCCCCCTACACTTACCATCTCTATGCCCAATGGCTATGGCCTTGCCGTCGGGTGAGAATGTGACACATCTCGCTGGCTGCTTCAGCTCCTTGTAGTTGATCATCTTGTTCTCCGCACCAAGCTCCCACAGCCTCAAGGTCTTGTCATCACTGGCTGTAGCGTAGACTTCCTGAGATGGGTGCACAGCCAAGCCCCACACTTCACCCTCCATGTGGCCCTGTCAACAAGTATAGGCCACAATCAATGACTGCTAGTGCTGATCAGTATTATGCTCTGTAATTTCTGTGGGAAGCAAGCTATCTTTACATGTTCAAGTACATTGGGGATGTCATGCAGGCAGGCAAATCAGGAAAAAACTCTATTTTGTTCAATAGTGGGATTTTTCTTATTTTCTAACATGCAGAGGTATTTTAAGACTTGGAATGCCAGCTTGTTGTGGGAGGAAAGCCAGAAATGATGCATGTCTTAAGAAATTTATCACTTTGGTTAAATCAATGAGCGTGGGTATGGTGCTGACATACATAGAAATATAATCAGGGATAATCAAGGATTTTAGCTTTCAGGCACATGATCATAGCTTTCAGGCACACCTGAGGGATGCTACTCTGCACAGCAAATTACAAGCTTTACAACACTGGGCCCCCAGTAACCCTCCATCTGTATAGAAAGGCTGAATATAGGGCTGCGAGTATGCACATGTATTACACCTGGAAGATTGTTGCCATCATAATTATGTGACACAGCAAGTGACAATTATGTTCCAATGGAGAGGAGAGCAGGAGACATGGAGAAGTGTGCTACCCTGGGTCAAAACTTGATTTGGTCTTGAACACAGTCATAAGGATATTTTACTCAAATGGGCAGAGTCTGTGGAAAAGGATGGTATTTAGCCCACTTGATCACCAAACAAAAAAAACAATTAAGTTCTCAGGGTTTGATGTATCTTTCGCATGTTCAGGAGTCTGGTTCTACAGCTATACAGCAACCACTGATCTACTTACTTGCGTAAGAATGGTCAAGGGTCCAGACTTGTCCACTTCAAGGATTTCTCCATTCTTTGTTCCCACCAGAATCTTGCCGTGCCCTAGGACAATAGCCCTGACAGCTGGGGATTCTGTGATGAACATCCCACGTGACCCTGGAGCCACAGATGCTCTTTTGATAGCATATGTCTTCAGGCACCGCTCAAACTGATCATCCCACAATCCAATCACACCATCTTTGCCGCCAGTAACAAATCCCTGGAAGGATAAACAGTTGGCCCCTAAACAGCTGTTGAGCATTAACATGATATTGAAATTGATATAAGACATTTGGAAGATTCTTCTTTGTGGTCACAGACACATAAATACAGAAAATATAGACAAATTAAGAATAATGCACTGCCAGGAGAAAATAAAATCGTCCTTCATTCGTCACCAAAAATATTTTCTCTTATCTTGTGATCATGGTGATACGATCTCTTATGTTCCTCGTACATCTAAACAAGTTCATTCAGAGGTTTCCCAATTTGATTTTACAAGTAACAATAAATTCACATGATTTGATCGAAGATGTACAAAATATTCTCAGTTCCTTATTCAGTATCACAGAATTAATGTGTCTCAAAATATTATTTTTTTTAATCATAAATATTGTCAATTTCCTATTCATATTTAGGATAAAGCCAACGGATAAAAACGATATCCATTGGGGTCATATGCAGATAAGAGACGCAAACAACAAAGGTCAAGTAGTGACTACTTTCATTGTTTACAAACAAACATGGTAAAGGGCAGTTACTCCTGCTGACAGACCGATGGATTGCCGCGAAAGGCAAGTAGAAACAATTTTTGTGGGAAACCTTTAGTGCCCATATGTAGTTACGCCAAGGCACGCTAAATACTATATTCATTCCTAATACAGGATATTTACAATCCCCAAACAAACTCGTGTGATAACCTCTATGTATCAACAAATTTCTTTAAAGACGAAACAGAGATACTCTTCCTTTGCACATGTTACGTAAGGTAATCAACTTCGAAAGTTAGCTTTCTGGGTTTTAAAGTGTCTGGAGTAATAGACTTTCAACCATCTTAAGTGTGAAGAACCGACCTTGTCAAGTGAATGCATGGCAAACACTGGGCCCTCATGAGCCTTGACCGTCTTCTGAAGTGTGATGCCGCTCCAGATGAAAACATTGCCGTCGCTGCCACCAGAGAAACACACATCTGCTGCCTTACCGTATGCCACACACAGCATGTCACACAGCTTGGCTACTTTCCCCACAGTGCCTCGGTTAGAGGTGAACCCACCACCTGTGATTACAACAGATGTGTGCAGATTACAGAGTGTTTTGGTTGTTTGTTGTTTGACGCAAAACTCATAAATATTCCAGCTATAGGACTGCAGCCTGTAAATAAGTGAGTCAGGACCAGAAAAAAAAAACAGTGACCGACATTATGAGCAAAGATCTGAGGTGTCATGGTATGTAAAGATGCAATCAACCATATCACTGTGCCTGACCACTTGATCTACTAAATCGCCATGTACTGTGAAACAGGAATTTAATGCGACATGAAAATAATGCGAGCTCTTCTTGATTTTAGACATAAATGCGAGTGCCCATACCCTTTCCTAAACATTTATACGCTGGATTTATGTTCTGTGTTATTTCAATTAATGTAACCTCTTAAATAAAAGCCTTACCTGAAAAACGCTTCGTTTGTTTCAGGAGGAACTGTGTGTAGACAGAGATAAATAAAATAACTGTGCACATTAAATCCCCTGTCCATGTTTTTTCAGTGTGAGATTCCTTCCTTATTTTAATATTGTTTAAGCTAATTGCCCGCATGTTTGATGGCCAAGCGTGAGAATGGTTTCCTTGCAGCTTTCATTGTGTTGGTGTTGTTTTAGTTGACAGTCTGTTGGTACTAGTATATACGTTCGGCCCTTTGATGAAAATAAGTAGAAAACAGATCAGTGTATCAAATAAGGGGATTATGCTGATAGGATATTCTCAAATAAAACAACAAGATTGTCACTAGTATATAAGTAATTCCGAAATCCTGGCTTGCACTGCGCTCACCGTGTGCGAAATACGCTACCGTCGGAAAGCGCACGTTAAATCTCCTACATCAGTCAGTCAGTCAGCTAGCTTGCGGATTAGTGTCATGAAACCCATTCATGCGCGTGGGCTCGTGTCTGCTCTTGACAAGTTTGTAAAGGACACTGATGGGATAATTCGTGGCTGGCGCCAATCTGGGCTGCTTAACAGGATGTGAACTGACCACTACTCAACTTCACTTTGTGTAGGTGACTTTGTTATTTTGTCCAGTAATTTATTTATCTATTACCTTTGTGACTGATTGTTGTCAGTGGCTGCTATCAACTTGTAATGATCTGATATCATTGTTTTTGATGTAATACTAGTAAATAATACTGAAGTGATTTATTTTGTTTGTTGGTTGTTTCCTTATTTTGATGGTACAAAATTAATGCGCATAAAATTAATACGACCTTCCGTCACTCGCATTTTTCACATTAATATTCTGCTCTCATTAATTTCCTGTTTTACAGTACATGTATATGACAAGCATGGTTGTTGGGTACCAATTCCTGGGATCCCATGGAGAATGGTTAATACATAACAAACATTTTATTGGGTTCATACACAATAATATAACTCACTGAATAACACTATACCACCTAATTTTAAGTCTCTTATTTCAAGATAAGGTGGAAAAAGAAAAGAACATGAAAGAGAATGAAACAAAATGGAAAAACACTTTTACTTGACCCTACCTGTTTGAGACCAGAACTTGATGTGCTTCACTCCGACAGTGACAAGTTTGCTGTTCTCAAAGGGATTCCACTTGACTACAAAGATCTTGTCCTTGTGTCCCCGTGTGGTAGCAAGTTTCTCTCCCTTCTTCCAGTCCCACACCACCACAGAATGGTTGTCATCCAGACCCACCGACACAAGCTTCTTGCCATCTCCTGTAAAGAAAAACTCTCATGACTCACCAGATATATGGATCAAAGATAAAGGGAAGTGAAATGTCAAACAAACCAGCCAGCAGCCACTTTTCATCTCTGTAAAGGCCAGGTAATTCACTTTCCTCAATAGCCATGCATTTATGTCCATTACTGATACTTGAATCAACTTTACTAGTGCAAATATGAGAAGACAGTTGTACAACTCCTTCAACAGAAGGGTGGTATGGCTTGCAGTAAAAACAGTAAACTGGACTAAACATTGCTCAAAATTAACATATTGCAATTTCCATTTCCATCCATGCCATACCTGAGAAGTCAACAGCACAGATTCCCCTCTGATGATGTCCCTTCAGGATGGACCCTGTCTTCAAAGTCTCGGCATCCCACACATGGATTGACGGCTCTCTACCAACCTACACATGATACAGACAGTGGAGTAAGACGAAGAGCAGGTGAACTGATGCAGGGGTTACACAAAAACAAACAACACATTTTCATTTAAACGTACCTGGAATTAAATAAGCAAACACAGAATGTCATCTTAAAGCATGTGATTCATTATTGTTAGAAGCAGTAGGCAACAATGTTAATTTCCAAAAGTGATAAATTTTTACAAACCTGTAGGGGTTATGAATTCTCTGATGAAATCCTCCTTGGGGCACTTATTGCATTTTCCTTGCTCAAGAAAGTCTACATGACATAGTGGTAACCATTTTCCTTAATAAAAAATGTTACCACACAAAAAACTTCGTTTGATATACGACCCTCCTTACGGGGCCTCACCCCCCCACGGCGCCTCACGCCAGGGGGAGCAACTCTCACCCAAATCACTTTCCATATGTCAAATGCTGACGGAATGTGTGGAGGTGGGTGGCCGTGCCCCAAAGAGGATTTCATCAGAGAATTCATAACCTCTACAGGTTTGTAAAATTCTCTTTCAGATTAAATCCTCTTTGGGGCACTTATTGCATCAAAACAGACTCCCAAAGATAATCTAGGAAGTGGCATCCGTCAGCAACAGGCGTAAATAAATACATCATATTTGATTATTCAACAGAATAAAATATAGAGTTCAATAAATGGAACCAACATTATTGTGAGGCACCACCATCGAAAGGCGGGGGCTAGAGACAGGGCGTGGTCGACGATATATTATGATAAAGCCTGTTTTTGCGGCTTGTCATAAGTTGAGAACTCGAAACACCCCCCACACATTTTTGAACAAGTGATATAGGGGCGTAGATCACGAGAGACTATAACCCGCGCAGAGCTAGGCCAGAGGGTCCCCGATGATCGAAGGAGTGTGTGTGCAAAATACGAGTATTATCGAGAAGTAAGGACTGATATTTATCGACCGCGGAAGATAAAATCCGGACCATTACTGAGCAGTATAACCGGAGGACTATCTAAAATCTTGAATGCTCAATTGGCTGGAGATTAGAACTTTGCCCCGTTCGTAGAACTGACTGACCAAACCGAGCACGCTCGCTTGAGTGTTTGTCGAGTTGGTAATGTTTGATGAACGTGCTCGGCTGGCTCCAAATAGCTGCGGAGCAGATCTCCTGAATGGGCAGAGCCGCGGCGCACGCTTGTGACATAGCCACTGCTCTAACCAAATGAGCCTTCAACCTGGTAGGGGGGTCCCTACCTGTAAGCGTATACGCTGTACAAATGGTTGAAACTATCCACCTCGAGATAGATTGTTTGCTCGCAGGTGAGCCAGCCTTCCTACCGCTGTAACAGCAAAATAGTTGGTTATCCTTACGGATACCCATAGTTCTGCTGATATAGGCCTTGAGGGTCCTGCGGACATCCAAGACATGAGCATGTCTTGCAGTGGTCCCCGACGAGGAAGGCTGTGAAAGAGCAGGTAGGTCAATAGGAGCCGTTCACGTGGAAGGCGTGTGCGACCTTAGGACGGTAAGAGTCCGGTAGTCGAAAACTGACTCTGTCCCGGTGGACGACAGTTATTTCAGGATCGGCTGACATAACACAAATGTCGCCTACCCGTCTGTCTGACGTTACAAGGAACGCCGTCTTCCAGCTCAACAGCTGAAGAAGAGAGACGACAGAACGATTGACAAGTCCCAAGTCCGGCGGTTGGATCCTGGTGTGCACCCAGAAGTGCCCCGTCGACAGGGACGTGAAAAGCTGCGATAGCTGTAGAGTACCCTCCGACTGTTGACGCGGCCAGGCCGTCATCTAGTCGCGACTGGAGGAACTCAAGCACGGCTACGAGATCTGCAGAAAAAAATCTGCAATCCCTCTATCGACACACCAGCGCGCATAGAAGGTCTATCTATCCTCGTACTGAACGTTTGTCGAATCCCTTCGCGAAGCCAGTATTGTGTCTGCAACTCGTGCAGGAATACCGATCTTCTGGAGGCGATTCCTGACAGTGGCCGAGCCACCCATTGAATCCTGGGATTTAGGTGGAGGGCCCCGTTCTGGGATAGGAGGTCCGGTTGTAAAGGTAATATAACAGGAGGCTGAGCCAGAAACCTGAGTATTACTGGAAACCAACTCTGCGCCGATTACAGAGGTGCCAGGAGCACAAGTAGTCGTGCAGGCTGAGTGCCTAGCTGAGATAGGACCTTGGAAATCAGAGGTACTGGGGGGAATGCCCACAGAACTCTGTCCGTCCAATCTAGCTGGAAGGCGTCCGGTGCCACCGACCTCGGGTCATGGAATCAGGAGCAGAATGTTGGTGGCTGGTGATTCACCCCAGACGCAAACAGATCCACCTGTAACGACCTGTATAACAGGGAGAAAATCCCGAATATCCCTGGGTCGAGCCTCCACTCGTGAGGAGTGAGGATCCGGCGAGACAGAGCGTCCACACGGACGTTGTCCACCCCCGGGAGATAAACAGGTAGCACCCTGATATCGTGAGAGTCGCACCATAGTAGGAACTGCCACGTCTCTTGGCGAAGCGACGGAGACGCCGTTCCCCCCTGCTTCCGGATGTAAGTCATCGCCGTTTGGTTGTCCATCTCTAGACGAACCACTTGGCCACAAAGCAGATCCGGGAAGCGTTGGAACACCAACCTGACCACTCTCAGTTCTAGCACATTGATATGCAGTTTGATCTCCTGCTGGGACCATAGTCCCGAGGCAGTGTGATCATTCAGAACGCCTCCCCAGCTGGAGAGTGACGCGTCTGTTTGAACTGTGAGAGACGGAACGGGAGTGTCGAGGGGGGGCCCCCCGGGACAGATTCCCGACCTCGGTCCACCACTGAAGGTGTGTAAAAGGCCACTACGGAGTCTCAAGCACAGTCTCGAGATCTTCCGAGTTCGCCCAAAGTCGACGAAGTGCTTGTTAAATGGGACTCATTCTCAAGCGCGCCCCCCAAACCACATCCACTGTCGCCGCCATGTTGCCCAGTAACTGGTGTACGAGCAGTGTGACTTGCGCATAAGGAACTTGATATCTTGTGACAGAGATACACGTCCTCTCACCATGTTGAAATTCGCCCCTAGGAAGACTAGATTCTGAGTAGGGCTTAGATCTGACTTCTTGAGATTGACTATCCACCCTAGAGTGATCAGAATGTCTATCACTTCTTGTGTAGCTATCTGACTCAGGGATTGCGATAGAGTTCTTAGTAACCAGTCGACGAGGTACGGATGGCAGAACCGACCTTTCGACATGGCCACTTGGGCAGGAATCAACATCAGCTTGGTGAACACCTTCGGGGCCGTGGAGATCCCGAATGGTAGAACCCTGAACTGATAACACCTCCCGTCATTCATAATTAGTGCGTTGACCTCGGCACGCAGGAATTCCGCCTTTTCTCGGGTAGCAGGCACTGGAATGTGCTTTATCCCGGAGAAGGGGGGGCGGATGATGCTTCCACCGAGGCAAATGGCCATCCCTTAAAGTGGATGGGGTCCGGGGATTGTGATGTAACTGTCTCCCATTCCTTCAGGAATAGAGCCAGTCGGTCGCCTAAGGGGACATCCGGCTTGAGGCAGTGGACCCTAACTTGCGACTGTTGGTCCACCTGGAGCTCTTCGGGCCACGACCAGCTGCCTTGCCCCGGCCCCTGCCTCTCTTGCTCCTCCCCGGAAGCGGCTGCTTCCAAGCAGGTGTGGACTTCTGACCCTGTGCGTCAGCGTAGGATGGGGCAAGTGGAGAGGCCTGCTTTCCGCGGTTTTAACGCTTGGTACCTCCAACAAGGAGTCTTTGATGGAAGTATACAATTGAGCGGCCTCTCGGACCACCTGCTGAGCCCCAGGGAAGAGGGTGGCACCCATCTTATACGGCAAAGCAAGTAGGTCTTGGAGTGTGGAAGTCGAGTATTTAGATACCGACAGCCTGCGCATGCCCATAACAGCGCACATCATCTGCAAGGCACAGCTACGAATAGCGTGCCGCGCAAGGTGACTGAACTTCCGTTAGTTGCGCGGTCAACTCCGGCCGGCCCCTCTCCTGCTAACTCCCTCTGTACAGCCGACAGATACGCGGAGTGTACGGACACATGGAGCTGTTGGCATGCATTCTGATACTGCTCCTCGAAGCATATGTAAGCAGCCTTCAACTCCGCACCGCACACCGAAAAGAGTGGCAACCGCCGGCCCTGCTTGACCTTAGTCAAGTTGGGGGTCTCCGACTCTGGCATGGGCGCAGCCACCTGAGGCAGTACCTGGACAATCCTCTCCCACACGTGCCTCTGCACCCGGCCCGAAGCCGAGTCCCGGTGCCGGGGGTTCAAGGGAACCCACCTCGGAAGAGGCGTCTGGCTCCGCTAGGGAAAATTGTGCGTCGGTAGTGCACGGGCCGGCGCCAGCCACCCCTCCGCTGGGGAGCGACCTCGAGCCGGAGCCCAAGCTCGGTCTCGAGTCGTCCCCAAGACCAAGGGAACCCACCTGGCTCTGGGCTAGGTATCCACTAGTGGAAGCCTCGGCCTCGGAAGAGGCGTCTGGCTCCGCTAGGGAAAATTGTGCGTCGGTAGTGCATGGGCCGGCGCCCGCCACCCCTCCGCTGGGGAGCAACCTCGAGCCGGAGCCCAAGCCCGACCTCGGATCGTCCCTGAGACCAAGTGGTCTGCCTCGGCCGATGCCGGGCATAACACAAGGTCTCGAAGCCGCGTCCGGCGCCGACAATGGGGAAGGCTCAGCCCGAAGCTCCTGCTGGAGCCGAGACTTCACCTCCTCCATCATCGACGCCATCTGCGACTTAAGTAAAGCAGAAAAGTCTGCCAAAGACAGTGCAGGAGAGGGTGCAGTGCTTACTACGGGGACCCTCAAGCCTTCTCCCCCGGCCCCCGGAGAGCGGGGTAGACAGTCTCGGCAGCTTTTTTACCCTTTTTAGATGAGGAGGGGGGAGGAGGAAAGGTCTTAGAAGATCTGATATCTACCTCTTTAATAGACCTCTTTAAAGTGGAGCAAGTCAACTTGTCTCTTTTTGGGGGCCCCGGGGGGTAAAGGCAATGCATATCCGGCATGACCCATCGTAGGTGGGTCATGCCCGTCCTCCCCAGACATTTTTGGCGGCGTTCGTGCCTGTCTTAGAACAACCCGCACACAGTTTGAAGGTCTTTGTAAAAAAGACCGTAATTTCTGAGGTGGGCGGGAAGGGTATTAAAGTGTATCAGTGTGATATAAAGATCGGAAAGATAAGTGCATAAATTGTGAAACTAGAAGCAAAGGCATAATGTAGAATGCAATTTGTAACGCGATACTAATAGGCAATGTCGTAGTATAATTATAACACCAAAGGGCGTGTTACGCACTAAGGTAAAAAAGGTAAGTGTAGTTTATAAATTAACACACCACCTTGGGTTTTTGTAAAGGAAAAAATTGTAGACAAATGCTGTATGATATAACAAAACCCCAAGCCATTTCTAATGGCCTTGGTGTTACATGTATCAGCCCGTGGAACTACAATATGGACGCCATTACGGCCATTTGAATTCAAATGTACCGTGCACATGGCGTTTAAATACAACTCTATAACTTTACAATGCAAGGTATTATGCCTTTGCAATGAAAGAAAAGTACCATACATACAGTTTGGTCAGCCATGGTTCTTGTCGAACGATAGATTCTCTTATTTTGTCTTGTGTGAAAAATCAGCCCGTCTGTCTCTTACAGATGACATAAGGAAAGTGATTTGGGTGAGAGTTGCTCCCCCTGGCGTGAGGCGCCGTAGGGGGTGAGGCCCCATAAGGGTGGTTGTATATCATACAAAAACCAAGTTTTTTGTGTGGTAACATTTTTTATTAAGGAAAATGGTTACAACTATGTCATGTAGATTTTCTTGAGCAAGGAAAATGCAATAAGTGCCCCAAGGAGGATTTAATCTGAAAGAGAATATGATGATTGTGCATCTGATTATGCATAACCTTAAGCCATGACATGACTTTTGCTGTGGAATGCAGGCATGAATCTGTGGTATGAATCACTTAAGTCAACGTGTTTGTCAATGTGTTTGACAGAATGAATACATTCTCACCTGTCCCGTGGCTACCAGGTCCTTAATGGGGTGTATACAGAGGCAGAGGATGTCATCCGTATGCTGTGTGTAGAACCTCTGGGTGTGCTTTTCCTTATTGTACACAATACCAACAGAGGCCACATGGTACACGATCTCACCATTCTGTGTGTAGAACAGGTTGTTGCGGCAGTCATATCCTCGATACCTAGAAGACATAATCACATGATCAGGTGTATCATTTAACATTGTATCATTTAGTGAAGAGCTTGTGAGTTTGCATTAAATGAACAAATTTACGAGATTTCACTGCTCGTCAGCTTAATGTGGAAGGAAAGCCCAAAGTGACATGTCATAGCTGTTAACAACTTCGATTAAACCCATAAGCATGGCGTTGACACAGGCAGACCAAGAATCATAATTAGGTGAATCTTGGATTCAAACTAAGAATTTATACCAAAATATGGGATCTTTCATCTTACACCATCCATGCCCTCAATAAATTGGGAGAAGAGAGTCAGTGAGTGAGTTGGGTTTGACACCGTTTTTAGCAATATTCCAGCAATGTCATGGCTAGCTGTGGACCCCCAAAATGGGCTTCACAGATTGTAACCATGGGGGGAATTGAACCCAGGACTTCAATGTGATGAGGTCCCTCTTTAACCACTAGGCCACCCCACCGCCCCTGAGCGAAGAGAACAGTTATGTCTCATAAACCCATATGATTCAGCCTGGAATATCAAAGTATGAAGGCCCAGTTTGCTCTTACCCATGGACAAACTCCAGCCTGAGGCTGTCTGTGGGTCCACTGCTCCTCTTATCACCAGGTTTCATGTCTGATCTCATCAACTTCTTGAAGTTCTTGGTGTCTTCTTTGTACAGATTTCGGTCATATCGGACTTGCTTCTCACGTTCCAGGTCCGAGTCAATCTCACCAATATCAGAGAGATCTGAGTCACTTGCCTCACTGTTGGAGTCAACGTATGCTGTGGAAAAGGACATGGTGGTAGTGACATAACCAGGAATATATATTCCTCTTTCTTAGGCTATCCATAGCATTGCTCTTGTTTAATATGTGGCAAAATCTTTTTCAACTTTGTAATGGAATGAGAATACGTAAGTTAAATTTTCATAATGTACATTCCTTATTATTTCAACAGACATATTTACATAACTACCATAACTGGTTTGTAGCACATTCGTTCTCTTGTTGTGCACATAAGTTGGCATGTTAAATATTTTCCCATCTTTTCTGGCATTTTTATACATCTTTAGCTTTATTTTCTAGTATGATTTCCAAAGCGTTAGGATATGGATGGTTCTGATCAGTTGCCAGCTGATTGGTTATTCAATTATAAAGCTGCAAATTGTGCCCTTTGACATGGTCATAGGCCAGCTAGCGAGGAATATAAGGACTTGCTGCTTTGTTTGTTGGGTTGATTGTGCAGGGTGCTGCAGTAGGGTATCCAAACAGGCCTCTCTTACTTTAGGCCCATTATTGTTGTTTTACAGGAACCCTTATGGAGGATGTGTGTGTCCAACCAATTGGATTACAGAACCATCTTAAAACTACACAGCACAAAGCTAGGCCGATTTGCTGCTTGATTAGATCACACACTTTATCTAAACAAACTCCATTGTCCCTGGGCAGCCAACTACAGCGCCTATTATTATATATATACAATAGTACAAAATGAAACTAATATTCAAGTGGCAAATGATTCATATGAGGTTTGTATTTTATTGGATATTCTACTTGTCAGAGTGACTGTTTATTAGGTGTATAACCAAATGTTACCATTGAGCTGTTCTGGCAAGTCATCATCAGTAGCGCCCTCCGGTAGATACCGCCACTGGAACACAGCATGGTCAGCTCCACCTGTTGATATCACGTGATGACGATCCGCAGAGAACCGAACATTAGTCACATGTGCAGAGTGTCCAACATACCTCCGGAATTTGGCACCTGAAAATCAAACAAGCCGTTTTGTAACAGTACTAATTAATACACATGCAAATTCAAATTAACATCCTCCGATATTAAAAGGCAACTTATTTTTTAGGAATGACTTCCTCATGATCACTTTATTTTCTTCTGTTTTTACTCTATTGACACCTTGACCCCATTGTATGTCAAATGTTCATTGGCCTTGTAATAAAGCTGTATAATTGCTGACTATGGTGTAAAACAACATTCACTCTTCCCTTTTGTCACCTGCATCAAGGCATAAACAGGGGGGAGGAGAGATGTGTGTGTGTGTGTGTGTGTGTGTGCGTGCGTGCGTGTTACTGAAAACAACTGAGTATTCCTTACTGTAACTGTGGCATGATAGAAACAGGTCACATGCAAACACTCACCTTTCTTCAAACACGGGAATCTGAACAGCTTTACAAGCCCAAAGTCATCCCCAGTGACAGCAACCTCTCCACCAAAGTTGGAGTCTAGCGCATTGACATCATTGGTGTCAGTGTACTTCTCCCAGATGCCATTGACCTCGGAGCCGAGAACGCCAGTGAACGTCCCCCAGTGGATGCTGCCCACCTCTTCCTTGTTAGTTGCCTGCTTCCCCACTGTAACACAGGGGTCAGATAGATATGTCTGATGACAGCAATGAAGTTGACAAAAATAACATAGGATCTGAATAAACTCCATTTATGACTAACTGCAACAAATTTCTGTCCTGACAATACAGTGAAATTCCAATAATCTGGATCCTTCAATATGGATTAACAAATTTTGATGATAAACAAGTCATTCAAAAAGACTACTATCCCTTGGGACGCAATATATATTGTCTGCTGCGTCCATTTCATACATTTGCGCATTCTGGAAGCTCATTTCTGCATCGTGTAAAACCCTGGCCACTTGTTCGAAGTCACAGTCTAGCAGAATTCTTCTGATCTAGAAAGATCAACATATTCTAGTCCACATGGTAAAACTAAAATCTACTGGAAATAATAACCAAACACAAAGGCATACAACAAATACATAACCCATATACATTTGTGGAATTACTGCTCAAAAGAAGTTAAGAATAAGTGGGTTTTTTTCATATGATTAGAGAGTTAAAGCCTACCTGGCATCTTGAAGAAGAGCCTCTCAGCTGCACCACTGTTTGTCTGCAGGTACTTGCTGTCCTCAGACCAGTCCAGGTGGGTGATGAAGCTGGAGTTCCCGGAGCAGGTGCCCACCCGCTTGTAACGCTGCTCCACTGAGTAGATGTCCACAAAGTTGTCATTGGAGCCCACTGCCAGAAACTTGCCACATGGCGAGTACTTCATCTCATGGATAACTTCCTTTCTGTCTTTGATATGTGCTATTTCACTCAGGTCTCTGGAAATTTACAATAATCATATATCTAGTGTGACTGAAAGCAAGTGTCTATTACTTTGAAATATTCAGTATTTGAGTATACTGTATTTAGTTCACCAGTTTTCACATTAATGTCAGATTCTGTGCAGTGTTCATGTTACTTTCAGATAAACTGTTTCCGATTATTAATTTTATGAAGTTATTTGAATAAGCTGACAGAGCTTCAGGGAAGTACCCTCAGGTAAAACATACAAGTACATCATCATAAAACTTGCGATATACATATTTGTTTTTACATAGGTAACATGGGTTGCAGTATTTCTAGACAAAACATCTTGAGAATTACACACTGTGAAAATCAGTGTAGAGATAACAAGGAAAGGATTACCTTGATCTTAGCACCATGAAAGAACCATCTGTAAATCCTGCTGCAATGTGCTGCCCTTCATTGTCGAAGCTGCAGGAGCGGATTTTCTGGTCTAATGTTGCTTTGG
Source organism: Haliotis cracherodii (assembly GCF_022045235.1). Taxonomy (NCBI): domain Eukaryota; kingdom Metazoa; phylum Mollusca; class Gastropoda; order Lepetellida; family Haliotidae; genus Haliotis; species Haliotis cracherodii. The sequence goes on from NW_027266308.1 coordinate 31,422,079, forward strand.
ACAACAACTCAAAGTTGTTCATATTCCACAAACTGTACAAACAAAATACAAGAATTTTGAAATATTCTGCCTGGGTTCTACCACAAAAACGTTTACACTCATTATGTAATTCTAAGGGTTCTGACTTCACATATGAGGGCCCAGCCATACTACACGATGACATGTTTCTTTGATATGATGTGGCAAAACTTATCAATAATATACTTTCTGGGTTTTTTTCATTTAATTTATGCGGGAATTTTGAAGGAAAAAAACGCAAACAAATTGCTTTTGGCCAATTATATGATCATAATGATATAATAGCAGAACTTATTTCTTCCAGGGATTTATGTAGATCTGCTCAGAGGCTGATATTTGGCCCCAAGTCTAAAATGTCACTGAAATTTTCACAAATTGGAATTGAAAACTTCCCAATTCGTATTCCGGTATTTATATGCTTATCCTATCTCAAACTATGCATTTCTTCCTTCTACTTTTGATCCTGGTGTGGAAACAACTAGAACAAAGTTTCCAGCTTCCAAAAACATTTCACCTGAAGACATCCCAGCATCACCATGGTATGCTATGACATCAAACGATCTGATCACCTGACATAACCAGTCACATCATTCTTTCTTAGAGCGGACAGGCTGGTGCTACTGTGATGCAGGGATGGTCGGGTGGGCAGTATTTAAGGATATAAGGCTTAAATAAATAAAAGAATAGGATCTCCGGCAATGGCTTTTGAAAATATACTGCAGGCAGGCGATGTTTTTTGTTGTTCAACTAGTATGTATCCAAATAAACAGTTGTGTGCAATCAACCTGGGAAAGAGCCACCCTACATACATGTATTCGGCGATGAGTAAAATACTTGAATACAGTATCTGACTGACGCTGGACTACAAGTGTGTACACGCATACAAAGGGCTTTGATTTTATTTCACAACACGAAGATGTTCTCCTCAGCACACAACACTGGAAGAAACATGTCAAATAATCTGTACTGAAGTATACAAGTTAGTCCTGTTATTACACTATCTGGATATAAAAGTGTTCATTGTGTATCTGGACTTACGTTTGTAATCCATTATATTGCGTTTATTCAAGATTTCATTCAATTGTTAATAAATTAATTTCAGCGAAATTGTGTATGAACTGATGGGCAAATCACATCATGTCACTATGAAGTCGCCTTGAAACAAACATTTGTCATTGGAGATACAAAGTCTTCGGTCTTCCTATCACTGTATTGAAATTTCTTTTCAGTTATGATATTGGCCATGATATGAAGTATTTTTTAAACTAAATCATCCATACACATGATAGATAGGGGAGAAAATGTGTGAACAGCTGATTGCTATTTCTGGCTTATTTACGTTACAAATACACATGCAATTTTAATCTCTGCATATAAAAAATTGTCCAGCATAGAGTACAGAAATACCATCAAATTTATGATTTATCATGTCTAGTGATGTTTTATCGGAAATTTCATGTTTTCATTCACCAAATTTCCAAATGGCAAAACAAGCACACAAACTCCTTGCAGTCATGACCTTAACACGAGATGCTTTGTAAAGGGAAGTAACTGCATGCCATATTGCATTGAACTGTTTTTGAGTATTGTAGCATTTCACTGCTGGGGGCATGTGTTCAAGGCGCGGAATATTTAAAGATGTTTATTGTTGAAACTAACAAATAAAACGAAAGATACGACAGACTTTATGATGATGCAGGTAGTGCCTGAGAACCAAGACTATTATTTTTTTTATCTTAGATATACAACTAAGCTTAGATAACTTAAAAAAAAGAATATATACTCTAAAAACTCAAGACATGTCTCTACACTGTGATGATGTTTGTTTGTTTGTTTGTTGTTTAACACCAAACTGAGCAATATTCCAGCTATATGACAGCCATCTGTAAATAATCGAGTCTGGACCAGACAATCCAGTGATTGATATCATGAGGATAGATCCAGGCAATTGGGATTGATGACTTGCATCAACCAAGCCAGCGAGCTGACCACACGATCCCGTTAGTCGCCTCTTACGACAAGCATAGTCGCCTTTTATGGCAAGCATGGGTTGCTGAAGATCTAGTCTACCCCATATCTTCACGGGTACACTGTGGGGATGAGAAAGAGAATGATGTGGCAGGTTATGTCAGGTGATCAGGTCTTTTTGCGCATAGGATTACAAGTGCGTGACCCATTTGATAAGGTGGTGATCATGGGGATGCTGGGATGTGGTCGGGCGAAATGTTTTTTTGAAGGTGGAAACTTTGTTCTCGAGTGTTTCCTCACCAGGATCGAAAGGGAAAGGAAGATTTGCTAAGTGTGAGATAGGACAAGTTTAAAAGTTACAATTTTGAATACACTAAAGAATTTCTTCCAATTTGCCTGCCAGGGGCATAATCTATCATCTTATCTAAATCCCTGTTTTCCTTATCATGATTATTACAAACATGTTACAAATTCTTTAAAAACTCATCACCATGGCAAATCTGGAACCCTTCAAATTGACCACATTGCACACAGCTCCAATTTGACATGCCATACAGGGGAGAAAAACTGTCATACTGTTTGGAGTGACACTTACCGTAGAGTCTGGTCATCACTCCCTGTGGCAAAGATGGGTTTCCTGGGATGAACGGTCAAGGCCCATAACTCTCCCTCTGCATGTCCCTGCACAAGGCACTGTGGCTTGTCTCTATCCTTCACCTGCATCTCGAATACCTCACTGTCCTGGGTCCCCACCAGTGCCCTGTCTCCACGCCAACAGATGCTCCTGATGCAGATACCTACAGAATCACACAATATTATGAAAAAGGGCAAGTAACTTGCTCACTTATTATCATTATTTTTTTAATCATTTATCATATGTACAAACAAGTGAGCATGGTCAGTTTCTCTTGACAGTTACTGCAAGTGCAGAAGAATTAAATCAGTTAGGCCATAGCAGTCACCATACCAGTAGATATTACAAAGTTGCAAATAGATTTAACACAGAACACACAACAATACCTTTGTAGCCTTCAGGTGCATTCACAAGGTTGACCGAGGTGATTGGCTTGAAGTCTGGGTCCCAGAATTTGGCCACACCATCTTTTCCTCCCGATGAGTATCCCTCTTCTGACATGTCCAGAGTGTAAACAGGGCCCTGGACATAGGTCAAGGACTTTCAGAATATGTAATACTGAACACAAATTACTCCCAAATTCCTCATCAATTATTGATAATGGGAAATAATACTCATATTTATTAATTAGGGTTCAAGGTTTTATTACGAAATAAAAAACATTTTCACTTTTTGAAGACATTTAGAAATAATATATATATAATTTTAATGGAAAACATACATTATGTACACCAGCAATAACTCGATCCAGAGTATTGCCTCTGAAGACATAGATGTCTCCACTTAATGTTCCAGCGTAAGTCTGACTGTCGGGTCCGAAGGCAAGGCACATCATGGTTTGAATCTCCCCGACTTTACCAAATACGCCCTTCTTAGCAGTGAGAGCATTGCCACACAGAGACCAGAACTTGATGTGCTTCACACCGCATGAGACAATGGTGTTGTCTTGGAATGGGTGAAACTGGACATCAAACACCTGCACAGAGTGTGAGTAGGGTTGAACAACATTTGAGTTAGTATGGTTATAGATGATCATGATCATAGGTTCCAATTCATGTTAACATAGTTATAACTAATGTGATGGCTTTCCAGTAGTGACTTGTATTCTACTGATAACAGGATCAGTAAAGAGAAAGAGCACTTATTTTCTACATTGAATGCAATGTTACAATAAAATCTTAAAATGCCTGTGAAATAAGTGCTGTAAAACTCCAAATTTAGAACAAAATAACAAGATCTTCCCAGTTTGCCTGCTAATGGCATCTAGTTCAGAATCCTACATAAATCCCTGCGAATGCTGACTCAACAATATTCCAGCTACTGGCATATAAACCATGGTGGTGGCCTGCAAATACTCAAGTCTGGACCAGACACTGTCAGGGTCCAATGACACAGAGTCTGACCACTTGATAAATTTAGTAGCCTCGTACGACCAGCATAGCTGGCTGGGAACCTATTCCAACCCAGAATCCTAATGGGGTGTGTGAAGAAACACAAAAGTGAAGCAGGTTTTAGTTTCTTGCCATTTCGGTGAAACCCCAAGCATGGGTTGATGCTGACAAACCTAGAAACTTTATCAGAGAGAATCTTTGATCTAAAAACACAATCATAGGTTTTTTGTATGCCTCAGTGACACACAGTGACGTGTCATGTTACAAGACCGGACCACCTGTGCCCCCTGACTACTCAGATAGTTGACTTGTCATCATGGTCATGGTCAGGAGCAACCATACATAAAACTTCAGGATGCAATGAAACTTTTGTCATGAAATTTGCTACTGTATTTCAAATTGACCCTGCATTGAAATGACAGATGTAGATTCTTTTGCCTTAGCCACATTGCAAATGCATCGATGAAAAACCTGATCATCTTGAGCTCATATATATATATCTTTCATCATGTTCAAAGTCTTGTCAAATATAAGTGTATGTAGAGTCTTTTACTTTGTCGGAGTGACCTCTGACAGTAGATATGATTTTCCCTTTCCTCCAATCCCAGACATTGATGGTGGCATGCTGGTCCATCCCCACCGACACCAGCCTCTAAAATATAGAAACATGACAATTAGCATACACAGTGCAGTATAAAAGTGTCAAGAAAACCTGTATCTAGGAGACACCAAGAATAAACTTCACATATACCAATGTGGGCAATCCAATCTGGGTGACCAGTGAATTCATTAATCATCTGGTAACTTCCATCAAACAATGATAATTTTGATACAGCAAAACTAAAAAAATCAAGTTTCCACCCTTGCTGAACTAGACTGGAATTCCTCGGCTCAATCCTAGCACCACCAGTGGCTATTACCAGTTATGTCCCTTGTAAGCCTCTCCCATTGACCAATCAGATTCCACCTCTCATACCACTTGCATTTGCTTTAAACAAAATGGTGGTGCCCAGTCAGGACGATCTGATCTATAATCAAGATCTATATTGTGATAAAACGTGTCTAACATCGAGAAATGCATCAAATCATTTGAGCACCTTGATTAAAAACAGGAAAAGATTTGGAAACTATCTGCTGACAACTAGCTGGCGATGCACATGTTTTGCAAATCCTGCTATTGACCAATTTCTGCATGACAGTTTACGAACCAGATTTCAATTTTGTTTAGCGATTTTGATTGGACTATGCATAGACTCATTAGTCCAGCCAAAATATAACTCCACAATACCAGCCTAGTTCGACAAGGATGGAAACTGGACTTTTATAGAAAGTTAACTCTCTTGCCTCAGAAAGATGGGCCTCAAACATGTCAAAAGAAACTTATTAACCCGTTGGAATGTATTATACAAAGGATGCAATTAAAACACATGACAGTAAAACCTCATCAATGCTCTCCTGTTAATTTAAGATAATACCCTGAACTCCCCACTATTGTAAGTCAAGGTATAACCCTGCATTTATCATGCTTATAATTTCATATACTTGAGCCTGGTAAGTTGACATATCATTGATCGTTCCAAGTTATTCATGTTATTAAGTAATGAGGAGTAACCATGGTAACAAAACTTTGATCTGATATAAGTTACCCTGCTAACATGATACATTGCCACAACAGACCTAACACAATAACCCTTCTGAAACAATGTGACACTGGAGTGGAGTGGAAAATATTTAGTTATCAATTATCATTGGTTATACTAGCATTCCACATAAACTAAACTGAAGTCACTTGAAATTGAAAACAATTAGGTTTGTCATTTTAACAAATATATCCCTAATAGGAAGCTGAAAGCTAATGGTACATGTATATGGAAAGATTGACACAACTAAAGGCTCACACTTCCATCCTTGTCAAACCCCATTGCAGACACCCCATGTTGATGTCCTTCCTTGAGTATTGACACTGTATCAGTTGAAGCTGTGTCCCACACACAGATGTAGGGACTCTTGCCTATCTGACCCGTCGCAACCAGTGTGCGATCAGGGTGGAGTGCCAAGCTGGAAAATAAACTCAACATGTAAGTGATGTTCTGACAAAACTTAAGACCAATAATTGCTGTTTACTTTAACAATGAGGACAGAACGAGTAGCGCAAAACATTGGAAATCAAACACAAAACGTCATGAATCCTGACTGGGAATCAAACACAAGTCATATCTAAACGTCAAGTATAACATAATGTTGATAACCAGCTGACAACATACTAGTGAATTGTTTCAACAACAAAAGTAAAGTTGGCAGATCCAGGGATCATACGTGTCATGACATATTGACAAGTACTGCAATGCATAGGTAAATCCACACATCTACATCATGTACATGTCATAACATGTAAACATGAACAGCTAAATGTATAAACTTACTTTTCAAAGTGTATTTCAATTATTTTGGCTAAATGTTTAAGCAAAATGACCAACATAAACTTTGAAATAACAAACTATCACAGGCCTAGCATGAAAACATTTTGCAAAATAGTTAATAAGTTTTCATGTGTTATTGCCGGTAGTCCCAGGCTTAGTGTAGATGTCAACACATTATTATGCTTCAGGCTAGCCTATCACTAGGGAATTATTGATCAGTGCAGTCAAGAATAACATGAAATCAGTTTGCACATAAACCACAAACCCACAGTCAATACTCCTTCAAATAAAGTCCGTGATTCTTGCCAAGAGTGTGTATCTGTGCATACCTGACAATATCGTCATCGTGTCCCAAGAAAAACCTCTGCTTGTGTTCTCTCACGTTGTACACGATGCCAACGCCGGCAACGAAGTAAACAATGTCCTTGTTTCCCGTGTAAAAAAGGTTATTGCGACATTGGTGGCCTCTGTAGCCATACACCCACTGAAGTCTCAGTTGAGACGTCGGGGCTGTCTTGTCAGCCATGATTCCTGGTGAAAATTATTGACAGATCGTACGCTTTCAGACGTGTTTCAACGAGCCATTTCTACCGCCACAAAAATATTTCTACTGTACGCATGCGTGGTGTTATTTTTAGCAGACGGTTACTTCCGGGAACCTGTTTTGTTATAAACTATTTACCTAACACTCACATTTCTGTCATACCTTGCTAAGCAGAAGTCTAGTGATTATGTGTCAAATAAACAGTTTTCCGAAAGTGTTGGTTGGGAGAGCAGACAGACATACGGGTTTTTTCGCTGAAGTGCACCGAAATAATAGAAATACAATATCATGTGTAAATATATACGACCACAAACCAAAGTGGCACCATTATAAATATAAAAGTGTACATTTGTGTTCCCGCTCAGCGGTGCCCATTTCCAGTATCTAGGTTGAGTCGCTTAAATGTGTGAAAACAACAACCCTGCCAACCCACGGGTGAACGACATCATAAAAAGCATGTGTTAGGAGTGTGAAAACGTTAAATTGTTTTACAAACCCAAAGGCAAAATGGCCACATTCTAATATGGAAGTAAATATTTTGTATGTTTTATATCTTAAGGCAAATAAATAGAAACTAATACAATGTATACTTTATATCTATACAATAAACAAATAAGATAAAACATTATAATCCCAAGGTAAATTCAGTTCATACTGCACAGTTGATTAGCACTAAAATACGGAAAAAGAAAAATGATACCTGAAAATATGTACCTGAGAAGATAAGACACTTATTAATACAACCACAAATAAGAACATGTAGACAATTGGACATTATGAAAGTGACGACATGGAATGGTATGTAAAAGTATATGCAAGAATATACGTTCATAGAAGAGAAGACCCGTGAAGATAGGTCACCCATGCTTACCGTAAACGGTGACTATGCTTGTCGTAAGAGGCGACTAACGGGATCGGGTGGTCAGGCTCGCTGACTTGGTTGATGCATGTCATTGTATCCCAGCTGCGTGGATCGATGCTCATGATGTCAATTACTGGATTGTCTGGTCCAGACTCCATTATTTACATACCGCCGTCATATAGCTGGAATATTTCTGAGTGCGACGTTAACAACAAACCAAACCAAATCATAGAAAAGAAAAACTCTAAATCATAAACTATCTGTTCAGTCTGTCATTACTAACCAGTGTTGTGAACGTTGACCAACTTAAAATATCTTGCAGTCGGCTCGAAAGAAACCATATCATTAAAGAAAGAAAAAATAAATTCTCATCCGAGAGCCACTTGAGAGCATTAACGAGTAATACTTGTCGGAAGGAAAGTATAACAATCCGAAAGTAGGAAATGCAAACACTCTTTTCAGCAAGGCACACTGTTTGGGTTTTCTACTCCCTTTTTTTATACCCGAAGGTGACGTTGAATAGAGATGTCAGATTTTGCAGTCCTGATTACAGAAGCGAAAGTTGAAGAATTGCACAGAGTATATAGAAATGCAAAGAATGCGTTTCTTTGCTATACGAGACTTGCTGACCCAAGTTGGGTTGTGTCGGTAACCGATGGTGTAGATGTATGGAGACTGGAGCTCGACTATGACGAGTTAGATTCACACAGAGATCTAAGCGGTGTCAATACTATGAGTGCCTTCCTGACAAAATTTAGGTAATGAATATAACGATGTCATGTCCATAAATTCTATTCTATTCCAGATTTTCGTATGATATTCTTGGTCGATTTACCACGGTTGCGGTTACGGTTACGATGGGCGCTAGTAAAGCGTCATTGGCTGTTAAAAAAAGTACAGGATACTCGGAAATAGCATAAAAGTTCCAAAATTGTAAGAGATATTAGGTTCTAGTGAAAGTTTATGATAATAATGAACGAATTGGAAACACATTACAACTGGTAGGGGGGCACGGTTTGCCCAGTCGCATAAGACGCCGCAATTCGAAGTCCAGAGTTGCGTCCCTTGGGCATGCCAGAAACCTATGATTGTGGGTTTGAATCCCGATTTGCCCAGGTTATGGTTCTAGGTTTGTCAGCACCATACCCATGCTCGTGGGTTTCAAAAAAGGGGTAAACATCTAAGACCTGCATCTCTTCAGGCTTTCCTCCCACATTAACCTGATACGCTGTGATATAACTGGAATACTGTTAAAAGCGGCCTTAAATACAACTCCCTCACTCACTACTACTGGTAGTGAAATATGACAGTAGATGTTATGAGCACCAATGATTTGAAGGTAGAATGGGAAATTCAAAGTTGACATTTTGTGAGTAATACCTCCACAATATGTCAAATATTCATTCACTTGATGAGGCATACTGTGTTATGACTCTCACAACGGTGATTTGAGTGAGTCTGTCCCACTCCTTTTGCAGCACTTGGCCAAGTTAAGACTGTGTGGCCGGTGTTAAATCCCTATCATGTCCCATTCATGCTCAATGGGGGGAAGGTCTGGGTTTCATGCTGGTCATGGCATTCTATGGATGTTGTGCTGTTGAAGGTGAGCATTGACATTTCTTGCATGGTGAGCACTGAAAGACCAAACGTTGTCCCACAAGCCTTGCAAACGGGACAACAAAGGGTGTTAGTATGTTGTCCCTATAGTACTGTTCAGGGACCCTTCCTTGTACAATATGGAGTTGGGTTCGTTAAGTTATAGTGATGCCACACCATACCATAACCGATCCACCACCAAATCTGTCATGAGTTCTCAGGTTTACATTGGTTTGACGTTCATTTTCAACGTCACCAGACACTATCACACCTAGCAAGGAAGTGCAAAGTGAATCAGGACTCATAACATGGCAAGTGACCAGCGACGGGAACCCTGTTTGACCATTGATGTCTGTTGGCAATATTACAATTTTTAAGATTTGCACAGCAAGCAGCTTATCTCCATGCTTGTAGACAATTTCTAATCATCTGACCAGTAACTTGTACTCAGTGGCCTGATGAGTTTACAGCAATTTGAATCCCCATTTGAACTCAATTTTGTACAGCCCAATTTCGGATCAATCAATCCTGTACTCTTGTCGTTGACCTCGGACAACTGGAATGGGGTCGATCGTCAATATTTTGGGTTTGTTAGTACCTGTTCCATAGTCTGCTAGTCACAGACTTGGATACATTGAACATATTGGACGCTGAACACTGCCAGTTTCCAGCATCCCAAAAGCCCATGGATGCTTCAGGGATTGCTAACGCTGAATTGCTAGTTCACAAACAATGAATGAATTCAAGTAAATCACAACTGTAAAAGCAGAACCCATAAGATTGACAGAAATAATGGTCCACTGAGATCAACCTTCCTTGAAAGTGTCAAAATCAGGAATGACACCCTACGCATGTGTGATGCTACTGCATGAGGCAGGTGCAAACTATAGGATTTGTTTTGATGCCTCCATGGTCTAGTGGTAGAGTGTCTGCCCGGAGAGCGTAAGGTTCAGGGTTTGATCCCCAGCCGCGTCATACCAAAAGACGTGAAAAGATGGTACTTGCTGTTACCCTGCCTTGCGTTTGGCATTAAGGGGCTAAAAAAAGGACTGGTCAGCCTGGAGTCAGTTTACTGTGAGTGAGGTGTGCACGTTAAAATGTGACATGGTATCTCAGTGGGCTAGCTCTATAAATCGGCATCAGTCCGGACTAGTCATGCAGACACACAAACACGCAGACACACAAACACAAACACACACACACATTTGCATGCACATCGCTATATAAGTGCAATTCTTGGACGCGACATTAAACCCCACTTCACCTCACCTCGAAAGATTTTGCCTCCTAGGATTAACCTTATTTTTTAGCAGTGATGTATTATATTGAAACCTTGATCCAAATGAAAGTTACCCTGCCTGGCACTCGACATTAAGGGGCTAAAAAAAAAAGGACTGGAGTCAGTGTACTGTGTCTGAGTGGGGTGCGGCATGGTATCTCAGTGGGCTAGCTCTATAAAATGGCACTAGTCAGGACATATAAAACCGTGCACACACACACACACACAATTTAACCTCACCTCACCATTTGTGAAATATCATGAATCATTTACATGAACATTTAAGAATTCCGTTACATAAAAACAAAGTGTTTTATATATCATAATCTTATCCAGAGATTTAAGGAAACGTTCCTGCATTTGACAATATTTCTACTGAGACATCTAGTTTTACTGAGACATTGATTTTAGTTGCAAAGTCAGTTTGTTTAATTTATGATATATATTTTCAGAGATGGGTTTGCATCAGGGAATCTGTCCGTTTCAAGAAGTGGCACAAAAGTGACATTGACAGTGGGAACTGGAGCTTCAGCCTTCACCTTTGATCTCTATGAAACTAAGGCAGCAGATAAAAGGACTGAACTTCAGACAGTTCTATTCCGTTTGGCTGACCAAGTAACTGACCTTGATTCGCAACTAAATGCTGCAAATGTGCAAATTACAAATCTCAAAGCACAGAAGAAAGCAGGTGGAGATAGGAGTGCTCTGTTCGATCTTGGACCCAAGAAAGGAGCAAATCCAGCAAAGGCAAAGCCAAAGAAAACAGGCATGAGTGTGCTAAACCCAACCAGTCGGAAACGAAAAGCTGCAAAAGGAGTTGAATTTGATTAGGATCTTGAAGAAGTTTCTATCTGTATTTTTTAAGTCATTGTTATGCTCTGAATGTCTTAATCGGTTTAGGAATGTATTTTAGGGCTGGGACAGGTAACTTGCGTCAGATGTGTACTGAGTAGGACCTGGGTACCCACAAGACTACCTCGAACCATGGTTAGTCATATGATATATTGTTTTGTGACAAAAAATCACCATGGTTACTGTACAAGTCACAAATGTTAGCATTTCTTTCTGACTATACACACATTCTTTCTGACTTTTATATGTTTGAGTTAAGATAAAGTTTAAGTAAACTTTGCATTTTAAATGTGTATCTTAATACTTTTTGCCGAGGCTCCAGTAAAACAATTTGAATAACATATATGGTCCCAACTTGAGACCTGAGCACAGATGTAAGTTTCACATCAATTTGGGAATTCACTGTTAGTGAATGCAGTAGGGACAGCTTCAAATCCCATCACAGGACGCTGAAATCCAAGGGCAGCTACATGAATGTTTAGGAACACAGGACAATTTTAAAACATATGCAATATAACAGGGAAAATAATCCTGTTTCAAATTTGTTTTGTTTCTGCAGTTTGAAACTAGCAAGCAACTCTCCTGGACAGGTTTAGTGGCAGGTCAACACCACCTGGTCTTGTGATTGTGTCAGACTAAGTTTCTAGTTTCCATTAGATAGCATTGCATAAAGTTTGACCAGACATTGGGTCTATATACAACTGGGTTGTAAATGGTACCTGTTGAAGGAAGATATGTCTTGTATGAGATTTGCTTCTGGTAGTTCTGAATTCTAGGAATATTTTTAATGTTTTAGAATATCCTACAGCAGTAGCATTTGCAATTATTTTAGTAATCATAACATACATAGTAATCATAACTGAGAATCAGAGTGATTGAAATGTTGACATTCTTTTTATTTGAATGTACCAGTAATAAAACATTTGTTCCTGGTTCTATTACATTGTATTGTGTTTCATGAAGTATGGTTCCCACCAATATCCTTCAAGTAACAGTAGAAGTTAAACTTACCAAGTACATACCATCTCCTTGGCATATCTAAGTATGTTTGAAGAGGCAGAGACACTAGAGAATGAAATAAATGAATTGAACCACATAAAGTCAAATGGATTCGGCACCAGTTCGTACTGTTTGCTCTTACTACGTACACAAAGACATGTACTTACTAATGAAATAAACTTGCCGTGAGCATTTTCAGAAGTATCCTTATGACCGAGCTGACACAGTTATCAAACATTGTACATTATGACAACATTACAAGCATTCTGGAGAATTGCAAGAATCTGTACTGTATTGTGCATGTGATAAGGTTCTGGTCAAACAGCCTTGTCTAATCACCATCATCTTCCCTTAAACAAGAGAGTTCACTGACTTTAAAAATCCAGTTTCCACCCTTGCCGAACTAGGCTGGTATTACGGAGTTACATTTTGTCTGGACTAACGAGTCTATGGATAGTCCATTCAAAATCGCGCACCGAAATCAAAATCCGATTCGTAAACTGTCGTGCAGATTTCGATCGATTGCAGGATTTGCAAAGCATGTGCACCGCCAACTCGTTGTCAGCGGATATTTTCCAAATCCTTTCATGTTTTTAATCAAGGTGCTCACGTGATTTGATGCACTTCGCGATGTAAGACCCGTTTTATCACAATATAGATCTTGATTATCGATCAGATCGTCCTGATTGGGCGCCACCATTTTGTGTGAAGCAAACGCAAGTGATACGAGAGGTGGAATCTGATTGGTCCACAGGAGAAGTTTAGAAGGGACATAATTGGAAATAGCCACTGGTGGCGCAACGATCGAGCCCAGTAATTCCAGCCAAGTTCGGCAAGGGTGGAAACTGGACTTTCTCTTGCCTCGGGAAGATGAATCACCATCAACATACTAACTAGTAGGATTGAGGAGGGAACAGAAATTGCCTCATTCAATTTAAGTGCACTGCAAAAGCTGTAGTCATTAAAACGGTGTTTGCATTCTTTTATATTTGGGTGACTTTGTGTGAATGCGTGAATAATGTTTCAATTTATGGCAGTAGCATCATGCAATATTTGAGCTATTCACGACAGGGTCACTTTGTAGACAACTTTTTCCATACACTTTACCTCTTTAGGGAAATGCCAGAAACAACTCTGAGATCCCTCCACGGATATAGTGGCAAAAAAGCTCTCACAGAAAACAGTAGAACAACGTGTGATCTGGGCGGTGAGCGTCGTTGCTCACGTTACAACCACTTGTTTCTGACTCTGCTCTAAGATTATCACTCAGCTGCATGAGGTTGAGTTTATAACGAAACCATCACTAAATGTACTGGGTTGGTCCATAAGTTCTGAGCCTCACATAGAGTGAATTGCGTCATTGTGAAATCCTTTGTTGTGGACACTAATTGCTATCATTGAAACATATCCACAACAACCTGAGTCAATTGAACCAATCGTTTTACTGTGATGCCGGGGTTTGTGACCTTTGGAAAAAGGACAAACTTGAAAAACGTGTGCAGTGATTAAGTACTTGCAGCAAACTGACCACGTCAAAAGTCATCCATTGCGGTACGAGTATTTCACCCCTTCCTATGCAACCGTAGAAAGATGGCTATGACAGTTTAGGCGTGGCAAGGAGAGTCCAGAACACTCAAAACAGTGACATCACCACCAGCTTAGAAGGCAAAGAGTGTCCCATCAGTTGGGAAGGTTGTGGCCTACTTGTCCTGGTATGCCGAGGGTGTCAGTGATCTATCTTCCAAAAGGAAAGAAAAATATACGGATCATATAATGCACTTTTGAGACAATTACAGGATGAAATTAAGACAACGAGACGTGATAAGCTGAGAAAAGGTGTGCTCTTCCGTCAGGACATTGTGCCTTTGCATATATCAGTCGTCCTCGCTACATATCACGAGTGTGGCTTTGAACTCCATGAGCACCCACAATTCTCTTGATCTGGCTCCGTCAGACGTCCATCTGTTCCCGCAGACGAAGAAAGCTCTAATTGGAACCCATTTGGACTCGGGACAATGAGGTCATAGTAGCTGTGGAGAACTTTACAAAACTGAGATAAATCCCTCCTACATCGTTGGCAAATGTGTATAAATGTTGAAGGGGATTCATTTTAATGTCTTAAGGTCAAGTCTTTCTGGGTTCAGAACTTATTATTAACCCCTCGTATATATCCTAACAGAAAAATAACTTCATGTAAAGTAGTGTAAGTGGTATGTTATTGAAAATAACATAATATTTTGTCCTTCCGTCTTATCAATGTTAAAACGTCCTTGGTAAGAGAGCTACACGCTGTAAAAGAGGTTTGGTGTAACAACGCAATTATCAATGTCAATATCAAGTGTGACGACGATTTGCGTTGATACAGGCATTGAAGACACCAGGTTATTGAAAACAGCCAGGGGATGTAGTTGCAAATAGCAACCAAAGACTGACCCAACGGAGCTTGCGTCTTGGTCCTGCCGTTGGCGTCGTTCAACCTAATCCCAGACTTGTTTTATAAGGGGGAGGTCTGGAGAAACAGCCGGCAATTGCAGTGCAGCCATTGTTATGCTGCCTCAAAATGTCGGTTACAACACGTGTGGGCGGGCATTATCCTGCTGCAACGTGATGCTATGTCCCTGCAAACTGACGACACTGAGTAACGCAATGTCGCTAAAACGTTCCCCGAGACGCCTGTAGACCCTTGCACGACCATCACAGTTGTCAGTATGAAACCTGGACTCATCTCTGAACAGTATACTGTCCCAGTCTTGTCTTCTGAACTTCAGATGCTGTCAACACTAACCTAGGTGTGCCTGGCGGTGACGTAGAAGTAAAACTGGGCGTATCACTAGACGTCGAAACCAGATGTTGTGCTCCTTCAACCGGTTGCGTTGCGTGCGGTTCTGTCTCTAATTAGTCTCAACCCGGGAATCGTCTGAGGTGAGGTGAAATTGGGTTTATTGCACTTACATAGCAACGTGCATGTATGCATGTGTGTGTGTGTGTGTGTGGTTGCTTGTACTGGTCAGGACTGATGCCGATTTATAGTGCTAGCTCACTGAGATACCATGCCTCAGTTTAACGACACGAATACGCCACTCAGATACAGTATACTGTCGCCGAGCCGACCTGTCCTTGTTTTAGCCCCTAAACGCGAGCGCCAGACAGGGTAACAACAAGTACCATCTTTTAACGTCTTTTGGTATGACGCGGCCGGGGATTGAACCCCGGGCCCCGGACGTTTTACCACTAGACCAGGGCGGCGGTCGAATTGTCTGAGCGGTTAATTTGGCAGTTTGGAACCGATTCCGTAAACGCACCAACCGAATATGGTTGACGTGCCGGCGGCGTGGGAAGTGATGAGTAGGTGTCTCCAAAGATATGATAATTGTATTGTGTTTCGATGAAGGTTAAAATGTCTGGCAACTTCGTTTTACGTCATTCCTGTTTGCAGCACACGCACCTTGCCAACGGCGCGTAGATGTTGATTTTCAGCAAGCTGCATGTGTGAGGGATATCAATTGCCAAATTGAAATACAAGATGCAATTTTAGAAAGCACTGATAGATGACAAAGTGTTATTTTAAACTATAGTGGGAAACATATATTAAAACGAAACGGACAATAGGTCAATATTTATGCTTTCCTTCCATATCTCTGACAATACTGATCAAAATATATAATTATGAATCATGTTGAACAGGTTATATGCATGACACGGAGATCGGTGGATGCTAACTAATAATACCTGGAATGAACGGAGCTAAAATATATAGTCGCTGAAAATTCTTGAAAAAAATAATTATGCTTCAGACCTTTGTAAAAAAAAGAAGAAATAGCCTGCCACAAAAATGACATTGTTGCAAGATGCTATTCTTTAAAGAAAATTCAGGCTAATACTTTTCAATAAAAAAAAATATCTGGTTTTGCCGCTGAAGCTGAGAACATGTAATCTCGATACAAAATCCCAGCCCACCCAGCCCCCAAATAAATCATTGAACTTACTTCTTATAAGGTATCTTTAAGTGGGTTGGGTTCAGCATGTCAGCTAGATGCCGGAGAGGTCTTGGATGTATGTTGCTGACAAACCAAGAAACATAATCGCGAAAAATCTAGAATTCGAAAGTACGATCATCAAATCCTGGCACGACTAAGTTGTGAATCTCTGTAGCGAACTGAAGCGTTTGCTGAGACCATGTTTTATTTTTTAAAGTATATTTTAACCATTGCATAGATAGACGAGGAACAATATTTAAGGGAACTCCCAAATTTATTACGAAATTGTTTGTAAAGAAATGGCGTTGTGGAATTAAATATTCATAGTGTATTCAATATCTGGTCCACGCCCCGAGAGCATCGACGCAGACACGACATCTACTGGGCATACTGGATATCAGACGCCAGATTGTCTCCAGTGGCAATTACAGGGCTGGCCAGGACAATGTCGGACACATTGCTGTCTCAGACAGTAAACTGCAACACGAGCTCTGTGCGCTCGTACGTTGTCAACCTGGAACTCAAGCGCTGACCTGCGCGCTGGGCATAACATTTGGTCCACATATAACGTTGACCGGTCATGTTCCCTTGCACGATCATCAGATCCGTCCTGTTGTCCAACATGATACCAGCCATGCAAGGAATCTGGATTCGTCAAACACATGGCGTGTCTCTAATGCGGCTGTTGACGGCCTCCAAGCGGCTGTGCCACCGGTTGTTTGAGGCGCCTCTGTGCCACAGTCAGGCGCATAGAAGGATGTTTCGATTTCAGACCCGCAGTTTTCAGTCTGTTTCGTATCGTTGACGTATTAAGTCGGATTCCTGTGGCAGTCCTGGAGTTGTTCCTCAGCTCTGGTGCAGAAATGAATGTTCCTCTACACGTACCTATCAATACCGCCTTACCCTGCCCAACCTAATCTTGACCCCACCCGTTTGCCGATAGTGTTCCATCTGTCGGTATATCACACTTTTTGATTAATCAAAGTGTCTTGCTACTGCATCCTGTAATTGGCCAGCCTCAGTCATTTTCAGTCATGTACACTTTGGATGTATTTTCCTCCATTCTTCCCGATCAATATACAATGTGGCTATGAAGTTTATTGGCACATGCCACTTACCAGGATGTGTTACAGTTGACGGCATGTTATGCATGTGCAATGTGCAAAATTTGAGTGGTTTGCTATCTGCGTTCAGCAACTGTGTCTCGTGCAGCAAAGATGGTCATTTCAATGTTATATCTGAAATGACGGATTCCCTTAAGTATAGCTCCTTTATATTACACCATTAACTATACGACTGAAAACTCAATTATGTGCATGTATCTATATGCATGAAGGACACGAATCCAGAAAAAAACAAAACCAATCGATATTGTGGAACAGTACGTGGTCTCCCTGAACTCGTGGTCTGACAAAAAACAGCCGAGGATTGCTTACATTTGCTTCACATGGTATCTACTATGGGAATAGGTTGCTTTAGTATCGATGATAAATTCATTATACCGATTTAAAGCATCCCGTGCATGAAAAACGACCAACAACGTCGTTGTTTGCAAAAATATATATTCAACAACTTGTAAATATTTCATTTAAACAACCATCTGCAAGATTAATACAAACATTCATACTACCAGGATAAAATCTGTGAAATAAGCATTCGATATTTCATATAACATGATAAACAGCTAGCAATTTAGTTTTCAACAGCACCAAGCATCATTATTCAAAAACAAGCTCATCTGACATTTACTAAAAAATGCAGCAAAAATATTAAAGGTATAGCGGACGCCTTTTACGCCGGAAAATAATGTAGACATTAATATTGTAGTGTTAAAAGCACGTTTGATACAGATTTTGTTTTGTTCATAATATAAAAATGTCTACAATTATTTCCAAGAACTTAGATGCCGAGCACGACCGCGAGGAACACTTTCAGCAGACATAGCTGAAGATAGGGGTACACCGCTCTGCAATTGTCGTCTGCTCGAAGTGTCCCTGCGAGGTGGCTGTGGGCAGATGTTCCCCATTGATGCCCGACGAGCAACAAAATGGCGTGTATCAACCCGTGAATAAGCCGTCGTCTGCTGTAAGGAACCTGCAATCCTGTTGTTCTCAGTGACTGGGGGTAGTTGTGTGGTCTGGGCACCATGAGACTTCCTTGTATGTTGGCGTCGTCTCCCTGACCTCCTGCGGCCTTCAACAGAACATGGCGGCACGCTAGGAACCAATGTCCCACTCATTTCCGCATCCACTCGCATGTCCGTCATGTTCTTCATGATTTTCCTCAAAGCTTTGTTATCGAAATGGACTTGTGAGAGAGATTTCTTAAGTTTCTTGTTTTCGTCTTCCATCCAGTTCATTTGAGCCTCGATGTTCTTGATCTCGTCCTTGTAGTCATCCATCTCCTGTAGCTTGGCCTGGAGTTCCTCCACTTCCGCCTGGTCCATTATCCAACTCAGTTTGTAGTTATCGCATTCAAGACGGTAGTGATTCAGCTCCTTCTCGAGCTTTCCGTTCCTCTTCCGTTCCAGGCGGAGTTGTCTCCCCATTTCCTGAATCTCCTGGCTGTATTCCTGGGTGAGGTTGAAGATATGGTCCATGAAGCTGAAACATTGAAGAAGAGGTCATTACATTCACAATTTGACAAATATATGGTTTAATATAAAGTTGGCGTGGTTTTAAGGTATACAAATTGATGTAATGTCTTAGATAACAAGCTCGCTACTTGAAAGCAATGTAATATCAGACGGACTGAAGTTATGGAAAGGAAAACATATGTCTGCCATGTCATCTCTCAACGAATATATCCCGACGTTGACTTGAGATTGTTACCTTATTTTTTTCACATCAGTATATGTACATGTTTGACAGAATGGTGATGTATGTGAAGGTGTTATTTTGAGGTATTCATAGTTATGTAACAGATTTCTGCAGAGTACAATGACACTCACCTTTTTTCTTCTTTGTCCATTTGGCTAGTGGGGCCTTTCCGACAAACTTGAAAGCAAACAGCATGATTATAGAATCAACTGCATTACCAATTATATTATGAAAGTCAGACAATTGAGTATTAAAATAAACGTCGCTATGATTCGTAGATAACATAACTTTTCATGTTATTTCGAGCGATTATTATTTAACCCGTTCAGGGGGTTATTGATTATAATATGATGCCTTACCACTTGAAGTGTTGATGTGGCCTTGTGTATTTGAGTCAGTTGTAACAGTACCGCTGCTGGCATCGGGTGTAGCGTTGTTAGAATCTGAACAGTATAAAAATTTCAAATCTGCACGTTTTTAATAAGGAAGGTTACATAAATTTTCATATGTGATGCAGACAAACATGATATGAAATCGTAATTTATTGTACTAGCATTATTTAATAAGATGAAGAGATAGCGAAAACAAATATTAGAGGATCATCCATTTGATTTGTAGTGTGGTGTGGTGTGGTGGTGGTTGTGGAGGTAGTGGTGTGTGTGTGTGTGCGTGCCTGCGTGCGTGTGCGAGAAATAATATTGCGATGTTGGGAAAGACGTAATCATCAATAACACTACACTTGTAACTTTGCAATGCTGTTGTATGAACACTAGTTTTGTGCTGCCTTTTGAAGTGCATCAACTTACCACTACCAGGAGTAGAGGACCTTGACCGTTCCGTAAACTCCAGGACGGGGGACAGAACCTGCGTTTCGGCTTCCATGCCCTCACTGTGTACGCACAAATTATGTATTATGTATTCTCCGAACTAGTCCAACAATCACACATGCAACATGTTCATAAACTCAAGATATACACATGCACAAAAGTTAAGCGCCACCCACCATATTTGTGAGCTGTTACTTTTGGCACTTATTGATTACTATTATAATGAGATGTACGATTGTTATAAGGCGTATATTTAAAACTCATGTGATGCAAAAGTTGTCCCAAAGCAAGTTTATCTTGTGTTCCAAAAGAATATGAGCAGAAAGGAATTTTACCGAAGACCAGATATTGAAGGATTAGAAAACATTGAAAAGCTTCTTTTTTTGTCATGTAACTGTCATGATATCAGCTGACC
Organism: Haliotis cracherodii; assembly: GCF_022045235.1. NCBI lineage: Eukaryota > Metazoa > Mollusca > Gastropoda > Lepetellida > Haliotidae > Haliotis > Haliotis cracherodii. Next base: position 31,442,680 of record NW_027266308.1, read on the forward strand.
ATATCAGGTGTCACATCGACACTCTAGGGAGTACAGTGTCTATTGCAAGACAGAAACGTCAGTAACGTGTGTATGATCCACGAATATTGACCACAGCTTCAATCCTAAGCCTCATACTCATTACAAGTCGTTGAATGCTTATCTGAGGCAAACGGATCCATTCTTCATGAAGTGCGGCTTCAAGTCCAGCGAGATTTTGAACTGGGGGATCGCGATGTCTGATTTTCCGGCCAAGAATGTGACGGAGATGCTCAATCGGATTAAGATCCGGACTACAGGCCGGCCAAGGAAGAGTGGCAATAGCTTCTTGACGCAAATAAGCCAAAACTGCCCGAGATCTGTGTGGTCTAGCATTGTCGTCCATGTAAACAGGTCTTGTCTGAATAGGATGGTTGTGAAAATGAGAGACTACCACTGGACGAAGAACGGCATCTTGGTATTGTTGGCCATTCAGGTTTGAACGAATTGTCACCAGCGGAAATATGCAGCCGAAGAAAACACAACCCCATATCATGACAGACCCCACGCCCCATGCTAAGGTCTTCTGGATGTTCCTTGGTGCAAAACGAGTGTTACGTTGCCTCCAAACACGTATTCGACCATCAACAGTTCATAGCAGCATTCGACACTCGTCAGACCAATGGATCTAACTCCAGTTGGCCAAATTCTATCGACTACGGGCACGATACCATATCAGACGATTCCGCATGTGCCTCTCAGTCAGTTGAGGACGTTTTACTGGTCTTCTGGCGTTATAACCAGCCGCTCTGAGGCGACGCCTTACGGTCATCGTCGAGAGTCTCTGATGGGTAATCCACTGCAGTCTTAAATCTGTTGAAGTGGCAAATGGATTTCGTCTGACTATCCTGAAAAGACGTCTATCCTCTCTGTGAGAGGTCTTTCTTGGCCTACGGGACCTATGCCTGTCATTGACATCATTGGTTTGACCATGTTTGACAATCAAACGAGTGAAAACACTGTGATGATGACCCATTTGTCTTGCAATGGCCCTGCATGACATGCCAGCATTTTTCATGCCTATCACTTGCCATCTTTCAGCGTTCGTTAACTTTCTCCTCACCATGGCTGATTTTCAACCTCTATTGGAAGGGGAATCTCACATAGGAGCAAAAATGCAACCACATGTCTGAAACTTGAATTTCACTATTTATAGGGTAGGGGAACTGCAGCAACACATAAAGCACGCTTTCCTTGTGGTATCTGGACAAATTTGGGTTCATGAAACTATGGAAGCCTAATTCAGTCATACATCATCATATTTCGTATTTCTGATTCCCACACGTGAAATCAAGAGACTATGAATATGGTGGCGCTTAACTTTTGTGCATGTGTTTATGTTCTCGTATTAAAATATTATCATTGATTTACATGTCAGCAAGCTACATTTAAGCATTATCTATTTAAGCACTCCTGTTGATTTTCCACTCAGTTTGAAGTGATATAGTGACAATGACTACGATGATGATGATAATAATAATATCAATAATACTTATGCTAATACTACTAAATAACTGTCAATATACATACCGCTCTTCGGTGATGAGCTCCATCCGATCAGAAATAGATACCATGACCCGGCAATAAGCAGAGACTTATCAACAACGTAAGCACGCCTACAAGATCCCTTCGGGGTTGTGATTGTCGTGACGTCACAGCACGTGACCCATTGTTGTCAAGGGAAGTATTGCCGGCTGGTTGAACTTCCCGCGCGTAAAACTTTTCAAATTGTATGTTATGCCTGACGGAGAAAATGAATTCAACAGTTTCTGAGATGCGTCTATAATAAACGCCCGGACAACTGACGCATCGAAGAAGATACAACCCAGCCTTGAATAAGAGCTTGGTTACACTTTAGATGAACAGTAAATGATAGATGAATGTACGCACCATTTCCGAAGGATAATTAAGGGAGGGGGGATATGGTTATAAGGAAAATAACTGTTATCCCTAAATTGATATTCTGTTGTGTTCTCTTAAAACTTATGATTAATGGAGAGAGAAAACACAACATTTTGAAACAATATTTGGGAAAAAGCCTGCTTCTGAAAAAATAGACGATCTACAAAAGGTCGGATCTGAGGACCTTCTCTATTTAAAAAGAATATTACGTTAATCTGGTTATGGTAGGGTGTAACAGTCCTTCACGTTCTTCTATGGACCAATGACTTTCACTTTTCTGTAAACAACAAACAAACAAACACTTTTCTGTATTTCATTTTATGAATTCATTTTTGTTTTTCTAGTGATGAACAAACCTTTCCGTCAATATGTTACTATTGATCACGTTTTTTCTATTTAAAAAGTGTCACTCTCACATCGCCGTGATCGCCATGTCCTCGGGACCTGTATCACAAAACTTCGACCTTCATCCTGCGGTGGGCGGTCAAAGGGCACAACGATAACAAAAATTGATAGAGGCAGGCAATGTATTGCCGACTGATTACCTCCCTTTAGGTAGTCTTATTCTTCCGGTGAAAGTCATGCTGTTGCAGTTTACAGTAGTTTAATTTCGTTTCATCAGACGCCGTCCTTCAAACAATCGGTGACCCTTTATAAAGAACGAAAGATGTCACTAGATTTGCCAGTCACTGACATTACTTTATTGCGTGGTGATACAGGTAATTAGCAGTTCTGCCCTTGAAACAGAGTGCCCTTTTGAGACTCCTTACTAAAATTTTGTTGATTACGATTCAGCCTACTGTGGTGAACCTTTGGTTCAGCTTCGTCAACATGATCTCTTTTCTGAGCTTAAGATTAGATAAAACTTCAAATCATTTCAACAATGATTATTAGATGTAGGAGATAGGGGAAGTTTATTTTGTGAGATACTTTAGAATAAACAAATTCCATAATTTCCACACACTGGGAAAACCCATAATTTGTGTGTAATTTTATTGCAGCAAAACTGATTATCACTTTTACGTTTTTGGATGCATTATCATCATATTTCAGCATATGATAAAGTATTAAACCAGCTACGTGTACATAATTTGAATTTATTGATGTGATATTTAGTGTTATAAAGGGAGTAACTATGCAATGTGTGAACCTCAAAGCAGACATCCAAAAGATCATCTGCCTTTAGGGACACTCGACAACCTGTGCCCATGGAGATTCGTACCCAACAAAAGTGGCTAACCCGTACTTAAAATGCTCATCAGATTGTACCTGATTTGAAGTATTAATATTTTATTTGGCTGACCTGTGCCCAAATTTTGGTTCAGGTTCTCCAAATTTTAGTACAGGTACGACTCCTACCCAATTCTCATAGATTCTTCACTTTCGTGGCAATTTATTCATAGCACTATTATATTTCCAAAATTCATTCATTTTACATTTCAAACGTTCATTTATTATACATTTCCAACATTCATTATACATTTCCAACATTCTTTCATAATACATTCATTCATTTTATATTTTAAATATTCATTCATTAATTATACATTTCAAACATTCATTCATTAGTTTCATTCAGTAGTTAACTCAATCAATGCGAAGTGAGAATGAATGACTACTATACGTTGGTGTTGTTGTTGTTGTTGTTGCATTAAGTATTTAAGAGGTCGCCTTCTGCCTAAGCAATTTTGGCTGACCTGTCCCTCTTTGGGACTCATGTGTGTGAGTAGGGTACACATATCTATTGTGAGTTTGGTATTCACATAATTTCTGTTTTTTGTATTGATATGATTTCATTTTTATCCTTGGCTGCTCTGTTTATATACCTTCGAGTACTACTTAACAGTCATTCTCTCTTTAATATACTTTTAACCTTAGGATTAAATAAATTAAATAAGTTAACTCAATTGGCCGTGGTGACATATTGTTGTTTTAGTATTTAAACTATTAAGTTCTTGGAAGTCGGTCAGTGTAACAAGTTTACACAGTCTGTGATTTGACTACTCATGTATTGTAATATGTAACACATACAAACAAAGTCTTAGTTGAAAACATGTTTGAACTTATTTATGTTTTATGTTTCAAATCAAATTTTTCATGAGTACATCATGTACATGTCATCCATTTGATGAGGTACGAGTGGGTATGGGTTATCCAACATTTGGGTAGATGTCCACAAAAAAAGTTTGGGTTGGGATCTGACTGGGAACAGATTATCCGGTTCCCGTCTTTAGTAGGTGCTGAATGTGGTATTCATATCTGTTTCATTCAGAAGATGATGGAAAGTATACACATCTGCCTTTCTATTTTCAATGTCAATTTCATCAATTTTAGTTCAGAGCGCATGCGACTGAAACAAAGCAGAAAGAAAATATTAGATGTGGGCTGCACCCATTGTGTATGTAATGCTGTGTCAAAACTTTAATTTTACCAGACCAGGCATGGTAGGTTTGCCAGGATTCAGAAGTGAACCACTTTTTGTACTGTAACTGTCAGATGGTGTGTAAGAAAATAATTCAAACATCCTAAATGGGATCAGTTGGAAAAGTAGAAATGAAAGGGGTTGTGTTTAAATAATTACAAAGTCATTAACTTAGTTTGTTTTGTTTGACTGTTAAATTGGTAACTGTTGGCATATGTGTATGCCATAATATTTTGTTGACATGCACAACATTACATGACATGCCAAAGTACTGAATTCATTGGCAGGAAAAGGTAGCCATGAACCATATTACCTCTTCAAATTTGATTTCTACCACCTTAAGTGCTATTTAAAGACAACTTTTGTATTTCTGTGATCATTTTACATGTATTGTTCTATAAATATGATTATTTTTTCAAAGTTGTTTCATTATTAAGTAAGGCACTTTTCAAGCTTCGTGTAGATAAACATTCCTTGAAATTCTTCTCACCATGCTCACCATAACTTCTGACTGTTAGTAATTTGAAAAGTTAAAACTTTGTTCTTTTTGTGGAGGGGCATATAGAAATATCTGCCGTTTATATATACCTATATTTTAAAGTTGCCTTTGATAGTGTTTGTGTTTATAACTGCTATATTTTTCAGGTCTTGGTTTCAACATTCGTGGTGGAGTGGACATCCCCCACCTTCCAGGGGATCCTGGAATCTTCGTCACCAAACTCAAGGAAAATGGGGCGGCTTATCAAGATGGAAGGCTAAAGGAGGGTGATAAAATATTAGAGGTAAAAATTGCAATCTGTTGTTATATTTGATTTGAAGAACCCTTAAATATTTAGCCTCTTACATCAGCTTTTTGACAAGTATTCGGGATTCGAATTGAAGAACCCTTAAATATTTAGCCTCTTACATGAGGTTTTTGACAAGTATTCAGGATTCGAACCCACACTCTCAGAGTTTGACATTTATCGCCAGCACACAATGTTTGCGATCTAACCCACTCAGTGGAAGCCTTGGTGTCTGAGTGAGTTAGATCTCTTGACTTTGTGTGAAGAGAATTAGGTGCCTCACTCAGAGTGAGGGTTCGAATCCCAAATGGGACTCAACCCAAAATAGTACTAGAATTTGTACTTTATTTAGAAAGTTTAATTCCAAAAATAACTTTTGTTACATATATTCTTTCACTTTCATTCGGAATTTTGAACTCTGATTATAAACACTGCAGTGGAGGACCTGGGACTTTGAACAGGTTAGGCCTCCTATTTCAGTCCATTCAAAAATAGGGTATGAAGGATATTTCTTGTTGAGTAATTTGCAGTACTAGTATGTCAGTAAAAGCCTGCTTTTACAAATGAAGATACTGATTGGTTTATCTGTAGGATATGTAGCGAAGGGCAACAAATGTATGCTGCTGGCATTAAAGATGAACAATACCAAGCTGGTGATAAATATTATTGTGCAGCAAGAAACACACAGAAAAGGTTTACGGTCTTGGGGCTCCAGGGCAGGATCAGTCAGGAAACCAGAATCACAAATACCATGTTTTTAAACTTATTCTCTCTCTCACACTATGCATTCGTCCTTATTCTTTGATCCTGGTGTGGAAACATTCTAGAGCAACACTTGCCATGCTCACCCCAACACATCCCATACATCACTGTATCGTCACCACTGTAATCATGCAACACACACCACTTCACTCCCGTGCAATGCGACCCCTTGTGATCTGATCCCTGGACATTCCCTGCACCCTCATTCTCTTTTCACCTGGTGGATAGGACGTTCGTCAGGTCAATACATTTTGTGAAGTTTTCTGTCTCTACCATTTACAACTGCTAAAGTTATATACCATGACACGAGTCAATGGAGGCGTCTTGCCCTCTCTTCAAGGACTGGATGAGACTATATTCTCCACATGACCCCCATTCTGTATGGTCCTTCATCTGTCAAGAAACCGAAACAGAAGGTGCTGTCCAGTGTTGCTGTTCTTCCCTTGTTATCATGCGAGATCACATCATTGACCGTTCCATCGCTAAGGATTAAAGAGGACACACTCTCGGACTTGTTTCTAACGGCGGATCTTCCCACTTCTATGAAGACCATGCCCTGTGCACATGACGGTTCCCAGTCACCTACAGTCATTGAGCATTCTGGACTGTACAGTCAACTGGCAGTTCCCTACTTATATCTATGAGGACTGTTCCCTTCACACCATCATTGGACAAGCCTCGGTCATCAGCGGAGAGTCGCCTGACCTCCCCTGTGCATGACTCTAGAGATCGCCACACCATACAGTTTTCTGATGACGTAGCTACAGCCCTCCAGCCATCAGACAGCAACAAGCATACTGACGAGCATGGCACAGTTCTTTCCAAGGGTTCTCTCCAGTCACGACCATCATCAGAATGCCTTGGATTGTCTGGATTTGACACAACATCATGATTCAATAGATCGATGTTCATCTGAAGATAGACAGGGATCAGACAGATTGTCAACCATCGATTGACTGACAGCTGTCACAGGATTCACAGGTGTCGGAGAACTATCATTGAGCAAGGGGACTGACAGTCAATGGATCATCAGCGCTCAAGGGATCGTTATCGTAAGACAGGTCAACAACGATCAAGGGATCAACAGTTTCAAAGCAGCCCGGATCGACATAATTCACCAAATCCAGTTTTCAACTACTTGCCATCATTCGAGGGATTAACACTTCAACAGATTGTCACTCAGAGGATCAACACTCTTCGGATTGTCATCACTCACAGGATCAACGCATCGACATCTTGACTCATCCTTAGATCGACATACAGATTGACTACACTCAAACACCAGTTTTCTTTGGATCATCAGGATAGGATCAACAGATCGTTTGGATAGGTCAACAGATCGTCGGACACTCAAAGGATCTACTTCTAATGTCGGTACAAACCCTCACTGAGCATGGTCAGTTAAATCTGCAACCAATATAGTGCTTCCTGTGGCCCTTTCTCCATGAGGCCAATTGCAAGATCAAGTTTTAGCTCCCAATGCTACTACATAATCACCTTCAGTGGTGGATTCAGTAGTCAAATGTTTGTGACAAATTCTTCTTGCTGTCGTTTGCACCAAATCACCACTTCTTTGTCAGCGCCTCCACAGCCAGAAGGGTAGCTCACCTTCAAGATCAACAGATTGCAGGGCATTGGTTGAGGGACAAGGCACCAACAACCTGGAATTCAAGGCTGTCATTCTCTCCATTGTTTGGCAGAGCTTCTTCACATCCAAGTTCAGGCCAGGCACGTTGCAGGGGTCCTGAATGTGATAGTGGATGCCTTATCCCATCTCGATCACCCACCCCTCAATGGAATGGCAAATGCCTTTACCAAACCCCAGACCTCAACCTCTTCATAACCCAATTCAACAAACAGTTACTGAAGATCATATCCCCCATATTGGACCAACAGCCTTGGGACCCGATGCCTTAGCCGTATCGTGGGAAGGTCTCCACACCTATGCATATCGTTGGACCAGCTTACTCCCTTTGGTCCCGCAGAAGGTGATGACCACCAAACACCTTCAACTTCTTTTGGCCTGGGAGAAGTTGGTTCACCGTCCTCATTAAAGTCGCCAATTGAAAGTACCATCTGCTTCCTCTGCGACCAGACCTCCTCCTGCAACCACACTCCAGCTAGCCTCGTCTCTGGCGCAGTTCATGTTTGCGTCTGGCGTATCTCTAAAGATCTCTAGTAACCAAGGGTTATTCTTGGAAGGTGGTGAGGACTATAACGGAGCGCATCGCACCTTTATTAAACCTCTGTACAACCTAAAGTGGAAGGCGTTTGAAGGTTATTGCTCGGCTGGGGACATTTCTTCTCCGAACACTGCATCTCCTCAAATCATAGCTGAATACCTCCAACATCTCTGCTGTACCAGGAAGCTGAAGGGTTCCGCTTTGTGTACCTACTTAGCGGCTATTAATTCAGTCATTACCACAACTTCTGGCTCTAATGTGTCCACAGTCGCTGAGCTTCAGACGTTTATTCTTTCATACAGATTTGCGTTTCCTCTTCTTGTACTCATACTCTGCGGTTGTAATTGATAGATTTGGTGAAGCGTAATAAGAGATACCAAGCTTGTACGCCTTACATCAAATGGATCGTATGTGTGAGGTCTGTCTTGTAGAACCTACTGATCAGGGAAGAGTTGTTTGTAACAGAACACCTCCTCTTATACATGTACTAAGTTTTTTGGTTTAGAGCCAGCTTCCTTGTGTACATCTCACAGTGGAGGTCCTAATAGAGGCTAGATTATCTGCACCTCACCGTCCAACCATGGGATAAATGCATAGTGTGAGGTGGGATAAGTTGAAAAATTTGAATATTTGACTATAAATTTTATATATATCTCCTATCTCACATGCATCACGGTTACACCAGCCTGTACACTCTACAAAGAGAATGAGGATGCATGGAATGTTATGTGATTGGATTGCAAGGGGTCACATCACACAGGATTGCAGTAGTGACTATAGTGATGTGTTTGGGTGAGTTGGGTTTTTCTAAGCTGGAAACTTTGTTCTAAGACGTTTCCACACCAGGAGCAAAGAAAAGGAAAAATGCATAGTGTGAGATAGGATAGGTACCGGGTATATAAATATACAATTTATGGTGAAATTTTAAAATTTACCAGTGATGACATTTGCCGTGTCCGATTTTGTGGCATCTTCTCTCCCTGTTAATGTTATCTCATGCACAGTCTAGACATTAAAACAAGTTATAAACCCAGACAGGTGCTGTGACCAAAGTTCTCTTTTTGTTTTGCATGAAATGAAGCGTTTTCAATCAGCATTGATGGCATTGAAGTAGCAAATATTGTGAAAAAGAATAGGATATATACATTAGGGCTGGAATTGGTAAATCAGGTACTTGGGTAAGGCGGGTCCTGAGTAGGACCCGGGTACCCACAGTACTACCTGGACCATGATTAGTCATGTGATATATTGTTTAATGACAATAACAATATCATTTCATAGTATATTTAATGTAATGTAACGTAACGTAACGTAACGTAACGTATTGTAATGTGAAGCAGTGAATGCATTAAGGAGTAATGCAGGATAAGTTAAAAAAATCACATTTCTTTCTGATGATGCACACATTTGCTCTCACTTTTATGTGTTTGAGTAAAGATAAAGCTTCATTCAAATTCAGTGTATGCATGATCAAATCATTTTGTACTATACTATACTATCTAACTAGTGTTTGTCCGTATTGCACATATTGTACCCAACTTGAGACCTTCAGCAGGTACCCGGGTGGAGTTGGGTAATAGGGAGTCTAGTACTGGGGCAGTAAATTTGGACTCATCCCATCCCTAATATACATATATCAAATGATTATTTAATATTTTCTGTTCTTACAGATCAATGGAACTCGAGTTGAGAGAGTTAGTCATCAAGAAGCTGTTCAGACATTTCTTAATGCAGGCAATGAGGTTCGACTGAAGGTGCAATGTGGAGCAGAGAAGTACATTCTGGTGAGTAAACTGACCAGGGGTACAGGCCCCCTGATCCACAGCATCCCTCTAGTCCCTTCTCTCTCCCAGACAAGATGTTTTAGCACTATATCAAGGAGTAGTTGGGTAGCCTAGTGGTTAAAACGTTTGCTCATCACACTTGGCCTTGTTTTAATTCCCATCATGAGTACGATGCCCATTCTTGTTCCCTGATGTATTGTTCCTGAAACAATGCGGAAAACGATGTAACATACCCATCTAACTCATCAACAGAATATATCAATTTGTTCAGTGTTGATTTTCTCTGGTTTCTAAAATAGCTGAAATTAGATGTAATTGTAATCATGCTAATTTGTGCTTTAATATTTTTAAGGGAATTGTTAGTAATAACCTTACATTTTTTTCTACTTTCAGCAAAAGATAGAAGAAAGGAAAAAGCAACAAGCAAATTCAAGTTCTATTTCACCTACAAATAGAAAATCTAAGTTTAGTGTATTTTATTTTCTACTTGGGGTTGGTTCAGCCATTGGCATAGCATATTTTGCTTATAGAAAACTGAGGGGCGTACGAGGCATGTTGTGAAGAAGTGTCTGTGAGGGTAAAGTCTATATTTCAGTTGTGTACATTTTCTTAGGTATCTTGTCACACTCAGAACCTAAATATCGTTTATCCATACTGGAATTTGTTTCGGAGATGTTCATGTGATTAAGAACATTGATGTATCATTTCTAGGTTGTTTTATATTTACTGCCGGTGTAATAATGTATTACATATATCAAAACGTAGCTGGATGAATGGTGTATGTGTAGTGTGCCACTTTGGTTATTTAGTTACTGCTGTCGACTGCACTCTGACTCAGTTTATGTGTCAGCCTGCCCTGAGTTAAGAAGACAACCTGTGTGGTGGGTGAAATTTGCCTGGAGAATATATGAAAATCAGTACACATGCAATTTACCGGACACACATCCACCTTGTTTGTGTGATGCTAGTAATATAGCCTTACACGACAGTGTTACTATTTGAAAAATGGGGCGATAAAGCTCAAAATAAGCAGAAAAATGTACTCAGCTTGCATTAATGTAGTTTAATATGGTTAAGCCTCAAAGTATATCAAATTTATCCATGAGTATTAAAAATTGGACTTCAACATGAGGCTAAAAAAATAATAGTCTTGGTTCTCTGGCACCGCCTGCATCATCATAAAGTTTGCCGCACATTTCATTTTTTGTTTCTGTTTTTTTGTCTTAAAAAATCCTCAAATATTTCAAGTCCAAGAGTAGTCAAATACTGTATTCCAGTAATTTTACTCATCAAGGAATACTTTTATCTAGGCCTTTACCAGGTTAATCGTACACAACGGTTTATTTGGTTGCACAACTCTTTATTTGGTTACATACTAGTTTGAAGAAAGAAAAAAAAGAAAAGAAAAAAAGACACCTCCTTGGTGCACTATATTTTCAAAAGCCATTGCCTGAGACCTAATTCTTTTATTTTTTTAAGACTAAGGAAGGAGCTTGTGCACATCCCTTACGAAAATGGCAGAAGGTGTCCTGAATACTCCATTCCTGTCCTGTTGTTAACATAAGCCCACCCTCTAAGTTTTGAAGTTCAGCTAGCCTGTGTACCTTTACATCAGAGGTAGAGGGCAGGTTCTAATTTCTACTCCTGCATCAGTAGTGACAAATAGGCTGTAATCATGGTAACGATTCACTTTGCTGAGATGTGACAATGTGCATCTAATTTAAAGTATGGTCATGTGTGATGAAACACAATAGGATACATGGGTTACCATTTTCCATGTGAAACATTCACAGTTGGAATTGCTCGAGACATAAAGAGATGCCATGACATATTCAGGAAAATTGTGTCAACTGAATGAAAAATGGCTTGATAATTCTGGCACATACCAACAAGAACATTTGTGTAGTAATTTATTTGTCATTTTCATATCAGATGACATGCCCTTCACAGGTAGAGATTATTAGTGTGTGTGTGTGTTGTACTGATTTAACAAACGTAGAATATGTGGACAGGACAAGTGTTTGTTTTAAATCAGTACAACATGCATTAATGTAAAACCAGTAAATTCTTTATTATAGGACTTGACATTCCTAGAAATAGACATGCGACAATAGGGTTAAAGAAGAATACCACTAGCCAAGTGTGTGAAGCATTACTGTAGTCAAGTGTGATGTCATACACACTAATTGGCAATGGGGAAAGTCTCGAGATATTATTTACCAGTGCATTTTTTAAGCGTATATTTAAAATATTAGAAAAACAAGTAACTAGTCAACATTATTTGTTTCCCTCAACTGTTGTTACTTGTGACAAAATATTGTCATTTTTTAGCCAAAATGTGTCCAGTGAATATGTAAAGTTAGGTTAGAGGCTAGTGCATCATACCTATTGTACTTGTCATTTGGAGCAGTAGAAGTGGCAAGGATCATATTTCGCTAGCACTTGTCAAGCTGGACAGCGTATAGGTCTGTTTTATCCATCTTTATAGTCAGCTGTAGTGAAGAAGTAGAGTCTTCTTTATTGAAACTGTCTGAGAAGCTAACAGGGTCAACACAATGTCAACAATTACACTGTGGTGTCATTACTTTTGTGACATTAAACATGGGTATGGTAATCATGCATGACCTCACAATACACAAGTCAACTTGTGTCACAGTGTTTCATGATTCCATGAAATTTGCTTTCATCTTTAAATCCAATAGGATAAACACACTCCCTTTAATGCCATAATGAATGATAGGAGTAATACTGTTGTATATCTGTTCTCTCAGACTATTTATTTACGATATTTGGTAAAAAGACACATGGATTTCCTACGTACTGATTCATAAGCTGTTTGGTGACTCCTTTCTCTAAAATATTGACTGACAACAATGGCGAAGTACTGCTGAGAATACCTCCATCAGCCCATCCCAGCATTCTGAACATTACAGGGCTACTTTAGATTTTCAAAGGATGGGTAAATGATAGTCCCAGGAAGATCTTCATAGAAGGTTGGAGCTTGCAGTGGCATGTACAACAAAGATGTCACCAAGGCTCTATAGCTTTTCTATTTTATTGGTGGTCTATATTAAGATCAAAATAGAACTGCAAAGATATCTTTTTAAATTATCTCTTACGTATGTATTGCTAGCTGGTGAAATAAAAATTGGAATTGACAAGTCAAACAGTCTCTTTAATCTTGTCTCCTGATCCTAGGACATTTCAAAGACTTTTGTAAAGTTTTTAGTCTGTTTTAATGAAATATGAAAAAGAAAACGATCTCAAAAGTTTAGATTGATTATGATAAGTGGAAGTATGTATCCCGCTGTAGGTGCTTTTGGACATTTTGATATATGTTGAGGAAGGCATAAGCGGGCACACATTTTCAAAATATTATTTAGATTTGAATAATTGTGGTCTTCACATACAATCAGCTTCCAATGAACACCATGGAATCAGCTAGGTCCTTAAGATTGTTCTGCAAGGCAAACTTAGTGCTACGACTATCATGCGTGTATGTTTAAGTGACAGTCATAGTGCTAACATTGCTTTGTGACATTGGTAGTTACATGTACCGTATTCGACGTAATAAGTGCCCACGGTGATATTTGCTAATATATTGGCTAGTGAACAATCCCAATTAGCACCCCTTCCGATTGATCAATGTACACAAGACTTATTTATTCGCATATAATACGCACTCGAGTGTTATAACACCCTTATTTATGGGCAATTAAATTCTGGAAAAATATATCTGTCGTATATAAACATTTCAGGCTGTCAGCATAAACCACAAAATATATCTTTCAACTCTGTTTTTTTCACCAAAATAATATTCTGATAAGAGCCACTTATTTCTTATTTTGAGAGCGCCCTGGGCGCTTATTACAAAGAATACGGTATATCCAAAATTTACGTGAACAAATTTATTTTATAGCTCATTGGGAAGCAGACTGAGATATTATTGCCCATATTTGATTATATTTGCCTATATTTGCCTTCACATGTTGGAATCACATGTTTCATCACTTAATGGGCTATAGAGGGATGTTGCCTTATATATATGTATATATATATATATATATATATATATATATATATATACTACTCAAAAGAAGTTAAAGAACACCCAATTCTTTCATATTACTATAGTTATTTTGTCATGACAGGATAGATAAACAATAGTAAGCTGAAATCATTTGGTGTTCTCTAACTTCTTTTGAGCTGTATACATAGAAGCTCATAAAGAGATTGTCTGGAAGGCCAGGTTCCTGTGCTAACAAGGTTTCACAGTATATTGTAGTACTGTCTCAAAGATTGATCAGTTGTTCCAATGACGAGAAGAGCACCACTGATATTACAGTTTCTACTCACAGAAAATAAGGGAATGAATGATGTATTCTGTTGTCCTTTCTTTCAAGTGAGTTTGTCCGGCCTCAGATTTATTTTGGAAATCAATATTGAGCATGCCTACTATGTTCTTATGACCACACTCTTTAGTAGAAAGTTTCTTTTCTAGCGTGCTTTGCTAATAAAAGTCCACACATTAACACTAATATCTGTACTGAAAATGATGTCAAGAGAGTCAGGCGAGTCGACTCAAAAGTCTTTGTACAGACTGTGACATGCTCACAATTAGCAGGCTTATGACCAGGATGTCGCTGTCTCAACTAGTCATGGGGTACAAATTAACCATGAAATTAATTTTGCAACATGGGAAGTTATTTTTATTATAGATACATATCTCCACTGTCATGAAGGAAAGTTTTCTGTAGAACATGGTAGAATATTTCCTTTGTAAAATTCAAGTTCCTAGACACACAACGAGAATTGCCCATACAAGCATTTGAGGCAGTAGACCCGTGAAGATCGTGGATAGAATAGGTCATCAGCAATGTTTGCCGTAAAAGGCGACTATGCTCGTCGTAAGACAAGAAATGAAGAACGGCATCGGGTTGTCAGGCTCGCTGACTTGGTTGATGCATCTCATCATATCCCAAACGTGTGGATCGATGCTCATGATGTCAATCACTGGATTGTCTGGTCCAGACTTGATTATTTACAGACCGCCGTCACTTAATTGGAATATTGCTGAGTGCTGCGTTAAACAACAAATAAACAAACTTGAGGCTGTACAGGGTCTATAGTTGGCACAGCAACATGACTCTCTGGAACATACGTCAGTGTGTGTCCCTTATTTTCTTTTTGGAGTAGAACAAAGAACTATTAATTTTTTATGTACTTTTTCAAAACGATTTGTAAAATAAACAATGTTGTTAAGAAGTTATTGAGAGTTTGAATGCACAACAAGAAAGCCATTTTGACATTGATATATATAGCAATAGCAATTAACCATTTGTTATGTTTTGTGTGTTTATTTGTATCTATTTGCAGTTTGCTAACTTGTTATGGAGAGAGCTTCATGTGGTCTGCTTGTTCAATGTTTCTGTTGCTGTTTTGTTGTACTCTGCATCACCAAGATGTGAAAGGATGTTATGAAAAAGACTGGTACTGTTTCTTCAATGGCATTTAGAAGTGGATAGTTCATGCATTGCTGTAGTGGCTTCTCCTTCCCTGCCACCATCCTTATCATTGTTAGTTATTGGGTACCAGATCAACATTTATCCAACATTATGTTTCAGCTCATTACTGACCAAATTGTCACATGCTTTTTAAGTTTCCATGATATGTTCAACTTGTCTGTATTATAAGTACATTTCAAACTGTTCATGTAATCACAAGATAGCACGAATCCTTCATGAATTTTGAGTTATTGCTGAAAATTAATTAGTGATGTGAAGTGACGTAAACAAAGAGCTTACCTTTTTACCTTTTAAAGCATACATGATATATATGATTGACAATAAAGAAATGAGATCCGTTAAACTTCATACCAGCATGTCTAGACATTGCTCGCAAATACTGCTACTTTTGTCTATATCGTTTTCTTGTCAAATATGACATTACTTACACTTCAGATGTTGAGTGAGTATCCTGGCCAGATTCAGTAATGTCAGATCAATGTAAATTTGTACATTTACTGCAACTTTCAAGGCTTAAAAAAGTTGGTTCCAAAGTATTATCAATTCCTTTTACATGCAAGATTCCATCTACTTATTAGTTTAATTATGGGATATAGGTAGCCCAGTTGACTAAGCCACAACCTGTTGTTTTTGGATTAGAATCCGAATTATGATTCAAGGCATTTTTTTAACCTGTGTTCAGGTTTTTATTCCAAGTGGTTGAAATCTACACTCTGTGTCTCCCTGGACTTCACACTAACAAAGATTTCTGCCATTTTGTGACTGATGCACTGTTGAAGAAATGTTATTCTCCAAATCAGTCGTTTACTTTTTTGCAATGAAGGGACTTTGCTGTAGTCAGATGATTGATGTGTTTACTTGTAAAGCTGCAAGCAAGGTAAACGATTGTCACTTTTGTCCTGAAGACCCTACCAGTGTTTTCACAATACGGTCATGTACATATCTGCTCTTTGCTTCATGTAATTCTGTCTGTGTTGGTGTTTTGGCACAAGCAAGGATGGTTGTTGAATGATAGGACATAATGTTGGCTGACTTGAGATTGACAGTACCTTTCAGTTGAAGTACACTATTACAACTTTTTTAAGCTGTGGTTTACAAATTTCTATTCTGTATTAAACAACACAGTTAGGGATATATTTGACAAACTTTCCTTTTGTTTACTGTCCTGCAGTAGCTGATAGACAACCATCAGTTCAGGGCTCACTTGCAAAAAGCGATCTTAGCGCTACAACTATTGTAAGCTTATGTTAAAGTATGGGAGTTACGATCATCTTAGCGCTAAGATCACTTTGTGCAAGTGGGCCCTGGACAACATCAGGAAATCTTCATGTATATACCGGTACATGTAGCCTGACCAAACAATATTCAGAACATGTCGGGGACAATCACACCCTAGTCTAGAACTGGAGCTCAGACTGCAGCCCAGTGTCATTAAGATCAATGTTTTATTCCCGATATGAGCTCTCACTGCAGATATCAGAGTAAGTCTGATTTTAACAGATTGCTCTGTAGCCAAATTAGCTAGGACTGTAATAGTCAGAAGAATAAAGGCTACAGCACTCAACAGTATATTTCAGCCATGAGTTGGATTGCTGAAACTTTGATTTGAAACTATTGCTCTCATGCAAATATTATACATTCATGCTTTAATGCAAGTCAGTTTATCACCTGAACACCTTTACACACACTCCAACTAGTGAAAGTCTTTGCTGCAGAGCTCCAACAATCATGGTGTTGTCAGTGTTAATGGATTGTTTCCTGAAACAGTGATCAGACACCATCGTGTTATCAAGGAGTAACACACATACAGTCAAACCTCCTACAATGCCAGAAACAAGCAGACTTGAGTGGTGTTTCTAGCCTATGTTTTGGGCAACAGTGTCCACCACCTTCTGTCTGGTGTGATGCTCTTTCATTCCATCCTTGTTCCAGACAATGCCAATCAAATTTGCAGAACAAATAGTGGAATTGTCATGTTTCACCAGATCACATCATAATGAGGTTTCAGTTTACATGAATGTTCATTAGATGGCATTATAATGGTTTCATCGTATGGCATCTAAATGGAGGTTCATCGTATGGCATCATTATGGAGGTTCATCGAATTATATCTTAATGGACGTGCATTGGATGGCATTGTAATGAAGGTTCATTGTATGGCATTGTAATGAAGGTTCATTGGATGAATATTATGAGGTTTGATTGTACATCGTGTAGACAGTAGTGATTGAGAGCTCAGATCCTGCTTTGTGCCTATAATTTCATATTTGTAGAACTGCTGTGTAAATTATTTATTAGCATCATTATTATTCAAGAAACGCTGAATATTCTTCATAACTTGAATAGGCTTTAATGAACTCCAGAGAGCCAATTGTATTGATATCACTTCACCTGTCGTATGGCAGACACAATCTCACATCATATTAGTTTGTATCTTTGTTTTATTGTAAATTACTTGATGAATGAATGAGCCAAGGATATTTCCCAATAAAATATTCATCATGTCTCTTAGAAGTTTGTTTGTGTTGTTTGTTATGCTTCTTATACATGAGAAATGTCAACAGATACAGTATCACCTGGGTTTTCTAGACAGTTGCATCCCTTTGTTGGTCATGGTCACGGTCACTACTTCTTGGGTCTGTATACGTTCCTTCTTCACCTGAGAATGCCTAAAGCTGAAATGTGGTGGTTGATACTTTTGACCAACAAATCAAGACACAGCCTTGTTTCTGCAACTGATCAGAACAATGAGGGCTCTAGTCACTACAGTGATTGATATTGACCAAAATATCCAAAGGATCATCACAGAGAAAAACCTACTGATCCTGTTGGATCTCTTTTAGACCCAATGGTTCAGACCAAAAACGGTTTAAAATGGTGTTATTTTATTCAAGTTCTGCATGCTCAATGTTTACCCTAAAAAGGCAGTAATAAAAGACAAGTTAAGGTTTATTTGCTTGCAACAGGTAAACTTTTCATGTTTTCCCAGATAGTGACGTAGCACATCCATAAGTCAGAGAAACAATCCCTCACATTGACATTAGATGATACATACATGTGAACATGCACAATTAGTATGAGAAACCTGTCAAGAAGATAACCACTGCACCATGCAGGGTTGTTGGTTTTGCTTACGGGTTTAGAGTCGATCTATCGCTGATTTTAAAAGTCTTATAAACATATATCACTTTGTCTCTTCCCCAAAAGAGCACTAGACGACCTAACCTCCATTTGTTTTATTTTACTGGTTTCAGACCAGCAGACCAGTGTTAGTGTCAAACACTGGCCTAGTCTTAAGGTCATCTGCTCAACACTTCACTATGGCAATTGTAGGGTTAACACAAAGTTCATGCACAGAGTAGTGGTGGTCATTTGACTTTGTTATAAACATCCACGATTTATTTGTGGACTAATTATAGACATCACTTCATAGCAGCTGCATGTATTTACAGGTGATGGAGGAACATGGTTTGTACAAAACCTGTGAAGTATTGACGATGTTGGTCACATGTTCGAATACCAAATTTATCCCAATTATGAACCATGGTTTGTCAGCAGCATACATGTGCTTATGGTTTGCACAAGCTATGTGCTAAAAATATAACACCTGCACACTTTTGGCCCTCTTGCAAGGAACCTATATAAAATACTATTGAAATCAGGTGACCACAATTTTGTGACTTGGCCAAGTTTCCAGGTTGCAAGAAGTACAAAGATCATAACAAACTATACATGATGTGAATGCTTTTATTATTTCACAACCTCAAAATATAGTGTGTATGGACTCATAGTAACTATTCGTATCCATATTTTACATTACTAACATATGATCTCAGCAATACAGAATCTGTTATGATTAGTTTAGTAAAATGGTCGTACCATGCTTGTGGATCTGAGCATAATGACAAGAAGATTTATGGCCAAACATGAAACATAACAGACTACCTAAAGACATACTGTAGCCATTTGTATAGAAAAATAAATATGTAAACAATGAATACTCTCTGAGGCACTGTGCAAGGCTTCACAGCCATTTAACCCTAGCCTGTCGGCCTGAGTTTGGACAATGTTAATGGCATACTCCATCTATTATTTGAGATGAAACTTGACACTTTAGGCCATCCCAAACTCCTGACACACGACAATGAAGTGACAGATTATGAGAAAGGAGCAATGATGATAACTTGGTCTTGAAGTAGATAGGCTTTGTCCTAGAAGTAGAAATAATACCCTAACCCATCGTCATCTGACCATTCATCTTCCACCCTGCAACAGGAAAATAATTAAGTTAACTTCAGTATAAAAAAGGCAGAAATCAAGAAAATATAACCACTTCAGTGTTTTAAGAGTGGGCGTTTGGTTTAACACAACTTTGAACAGTACCGGTATTTCAGTTAAATCACAGCATTTTAGCTTGAGTGAGTTTGGTTTTACACCGTTTGAACAGTATTTCAGTTATACCATGGCATGTCAGCTTGAAGTTGGAGGAGAGTGAGTTGTGTATAACGCTACTTTGGGCAGTAATACAGTTATATCAGGGAGTGTCAGCTTTACTGGGGGGGGGGGGGGGGAATCTGTGTTAGACACTAGGGTCTGATACCTGGGTTTGGTATTGGGTAACTGGGTTGGGTATTAGGGTTTTGAACCTGGGCACTGTGGTGAAGTATTTCAGTTATACCACCACATGTCAGCTTGAAGTTGGAGGAGTGAGTTGGGTATAACGCTACTTTGGGCAGTAATACAGTTATATCAGGGAGTGTAAGCTTTACGTTAGCGTGAGTCATTGAGTGAGGTTGGGTACTGTTTACATGGGTTTGTACCTGGAGGGGGGGTAACTGTGTTGGTAGCTGTGTTGGACACCAGGGTCTGATACCTGGGTTGGAAACTAGTGTTGCCAACTTGGATGTTAAGGTTTTGTACCTGGGTTGGGTATTAGGGTTTGATACCTGGGTTTGGTATTGGGTAATTGGGTTGGGTATTAGGGATTTGAACCTGGGCACTGTGGTGCAGTATTTCAGTTATACCACCACATGTCAGTTTGAAGTTGGAGGAGAGCGAGTTGGGTTTCACACCACTTTGCGCAAGAATACAGTTATATCATGGAGGGGACCAGAGTTGGTTCCCATGTGTGGTATGCTTGAGTTCTGTTACATATATGGTCGGGCACGAAGACTGGATTTGGTTGAGTATTCTGAGATGCTGCACTAAAAGATCGAAGGCTCTGATAAAGTACTTTTTGAGTAACGCCATAATGGGCTAAAGTCATGATGCTTTCCATATTACCTCCCTTCATGAGCATAAGGTAATAGAGGGTTTGGTGCCTTGACTGGGTAAAAGATGCAAGGGTAAGGAAGGTGGTGTGCCTTGGTTGGATAAAAGATGTTAGGATAATTGAGATTTGTGCATAGAAGGTTTTAGTCTATAAAGGAGCCATTCTGCATTTTCCCTTGATAGGTAATTGAGTTTCAGGGAAAATTCAGAATTCATTTTTTTTCCATATTTCATGTTAACGGAAAGAGGACTTTGTTTTAATAGCTTGTTGTTTAATGATGCACTCAGCAATATTCCTGCTATATGCCGGAGGTCTGAAAATAATCGAGTTTTAACCAGACAATCCAGTGATTAACATCAAGAGCATCGATCCACACAATTCGGATATACGATGACATACATTAACCAAGTCAGCAAGCCTGACCACCCAATCCTGTTAGTAGCCTCTTACGGCAAGCATGGGTTGCTGAAGACCAATTCTAACCCAGATCTTCACAAGTAACAGAAAGTTATCATATATATATCTATATAGCTGATAGATCACTTACACTTGTATGCCATCATCGGCATCATCTTCAACCTCTTCATCATCGTCACCAGTATCCCTATCTCCATTCCTATTCCCAAAACCGGATGTCAGTTTATCTGAAATAATATGAACGAATGAATACGCTAACAACTGCAAATGGTATCCAGACTTCAAAACCCAGAAATAAAATGGCCCTTTGGCTACAAAACAACACTATAATTTCCTTGATCAAAATACATGCCACAACTTACATTCTTGTACATGTTTCCTGGGGTCGTACTTCAGAGAGTGGATGTCTGCATCCGGGTGATCCTTCAGATATTGTGCCTTGGCCTCCTTGGCTGCCTTCTCCATCTCCTCCAAGTGGATTTTTTGGGCATCCTCAGTGTTGCTGCATCTGTGGAAAGAAAGTTAACTTAATATATTGACATTTTTGTTGACTGTATATCCCTACAAATGGGCAAGATCCTGTAAGCATTAACATGGAACACATCTACAGATATTTTCTATTCCTGAGGCTTGCCCATGTATTATAATGACCTCTGTTGATATGAACCTTTGACAGAAACAAAAGAAATCTTTCCAAATCAGAAACTCTGTCCCAGAGAGAATCTTCGGCATGACAAGCGAACGTTTTAACCTCTAGGCTACCTGACCACCCCCAGTGAAATGCACTGTATTTCTAATAATTACATATTTGCACAATGTTTAATAATGTGACTTCGGGCAATCTTAACCTAAAATGATCAAATATAATGGAATGAGATGCAGACCGACATCTAGTTACATGCCAACATATACACCACTTGTGATAGTGACACATGTGGCAAATTTATAATTACAAGTTCACGACTGACAATGACTTCTTTTTGTTGAAATAATATTGTGAGATAGTTAGATCTATCTGGTGCCTGCCACTGGATTCACAGGGTCAGTCATGACTTAGAATATGACTGTACAAACTACAAACGACTGAGAACATTGTTATACTAATAAAGCAACATAATTCTGAACATCGGATTTATTAGTCCAAACAATTTCACTGAAAACAGTCCCAATTAATGAGGTTTGTTGCACATTGGTCCAATATGTGCAAGTTTGCTTATTGCCGCTTACCTTCCACCTTGGAAATGGCTGTAGTCAATATTTGGTTTCCGGCACACGTAGCAACTGGTAGCGCCACAGGAACATGTCATCCTGTTGCAGCCAGTCTCCTTGTAGAACCTCTTCTTGCAGCGGTGACAGGTTCTCAACATGGCCTCCGAGATGCGGTTTTCGATGTAGGTTCTCATGCTGGTCTCCCCTTGTTTCTCCACCTCCTCACACTTCAGTGGCACATGATTGGGTTCCTTGCACAGTCTGGAAAAATCATTCTCATCATCAACATGAGTTGAGCTTAATTGATCTGAGCTCAGCGAGTGAGAGTAATATTCCTGCTTTATAACGGCACCATAAAACTGAGTAAGGACTAGTAGTGGGACGATGCTACAATGCATCGATGGATCCAGTTTTTTTATCTCTTGATACAAGTATTGAACAGTCAAACATTAAGTTAAAAATATCTATCCTTACCTTAATTGTTTGCTTTAATAACTGTTACACCAAACACTAATTTTTAGTGAAAATTATTTGTGAAAACGTATATATTTTCATCCATTGTGCCATACCTGACACTGCCAACTGTAAATCATCAGTGTGCCAGGTATTTGGCCATCCTGTCTATGAACAAGATGGCTTATGTACCACAGGTAAGAGCACATGCAAGTATTGTGATAGATATCGGATTGCACAGTTGGTGTATCGTCCCAGCCCTAGTCAGGACCAGTTAAACCACTGACTGACCACATGAACAATGCAACACACAGTGCGGTTAAATGCCCAACAGCTCTGTCTGCTCTTATGACAAACATGAGGTACTGGTGACCTATTCTGACCTGGAATCCCAACAGAGCATTACCAAATTACGGACTCATTTTCTGAAAGGTCCCATTTTCAGACTTATAAGTTTTCATGGTGTTATGTAATAATTGCAGTTTTTAGATATAATGTCTGATTAATTGACAATAGACATATATGCTGAAATGTTTAAAAAAATAATGTTTTTATTACATTACAAACTAATGGGTGGAAAATAAGATATTTTTTTACAGTCCGCACACACTGCGATTTATACAGAAGTAAGTTGCTGTAAAACATCCTTCTTTATACGTCACAGCACAATTGTACCCCTGGTCCATAAGGTCCCTTTTCTCCTGCTGGGTCACAAATTATAACTAGATTGAGAACAGGGGGCAGATTTGTATTCTCTAGCTGACTGTCCAAAATCATAACAGAATGTATAGACAGGTAGATAGATAGACAGACATGCTGGTCAGTATTTCCCACTTTGTTATATGTGAAGGACCAAATAAATGCCATAATGTCAGTATTTATGACTAAAATAATCCCATATTGAAAATACTTACCTGCAAGTCTCCTTGAGGCATTCTGGGTTGAGGCACTTAAATACTTTATCACTGGGGTCAGACATAATGGTGGCAAAATTACAGAATGGGCACGAGACCAGATCAGGAATTTCAGCCATTCGAATCTCCTCTTCTTGTAACCGTGACAACATTCTTGAGAACATTGCTGATGTGAGGACTTCCTGCAGGACTGTCAGTGGAATGTCATACTCACACTCCCCCGTCAAGCAGGGGAATTTTGTCTTCCCTTCACCAAGGGCGGACTCCGTAGATCGGCGGATACATTCTCGACAGAAGAGATGGCCGTCTGCACAGGCAGACAAGTCCTCAAACAGAAGTTCATCATCAAAACAACATCCACATTCATACAGTTCACTATTTCTTCTTGCAGCTTCAAGTTTTTGTTTCCTATCCAGCTCTCTGTTAACAAAATGATCTGAAAGACAATGAAAGAATATTCATCGTCATGACATCACTTGTTTGTAAACATAACTGTCGATCAGTTGCGATTGTTACAATCTCATTAAAATCAGATCTTAGTTCTCGCTACCACGACACAAAGATCTGAGGACATCCCATTAGGGGTTAAGTCTGAACGACCTTTCATCCTACCAATCAGAGCGTCGCTTACCAGATCATGAAAGTGACAGTCGGAACGTGATTTCTAATCATGCATCCTCGAAAACTTTTTACTCAGGGTATTCCGAACGATAGTTACGGGGTTAACGACTGAATCCATATATTCTAGACAATATATTAGCCATTCCAGAATGTTCTTTTGTTCAGGTTTCGAGAATTTGTCAAAATATGTTTCGAAGCGTAGTCGTCAATTTGAAATTAGTGCCGCAAAACACAAGTAAGCTGCCTTCTGACAGGCCAATGTCGACTTCCTGTCAGTCATTCCATTGGTCGATCAAAGTTTGCGCAAGGTCGGTCTGACATGACGTGTAATGGGATGTCCTCAGATCTTTGTTTAGCGGTAGCAAGAACTAAGATCTGGTTTAAATGAGATTGTGATTTTTAATGCATTGTTTGACTGCAGACTGTCGAGCCCGTCAGTGAAGAGCTGTGACTGGTGGCTGCGACAGTATCGAGAGCTCCGCAAACAGGTTATCTATGTGAGCAACTTATATTTCAGTTACATTATGGACTTAACATACCGCCACAAGCCCAAAGTGACCACTACTATGACCATTGGTGAGATTCACAAACTTAATCATGGAGCCGACAGCCCAAGGATCATAATAGGTGTGATCCGGCATTTAAACCTACACACTGCCTCAGTGGTCCAGTGGATAGAGCATCTGCCCAGGGAGTGGAAGACTGGTAGTTTGATCCCAAAACGCATCATACCAAAAGATGGTACTTGTTGTTCCCTTGCCTGGTGTTTGGCATTAATAGGATTAAACAAGGACTGGTCGGCTTGGAGTCAGTATACTGTGTCTGAGTGGGGTAGGTATCCACTTAAACTGTGGAATGGTATCTCAGGGGGCAGCGATAGTCTGGATTAGTACAAACAGGCAGCCACACATGCAGCCACACACTCACACGCCACTATATAAGTGCAATCATCTTGAACCCGACGTGAAACGCCAGTTCACCTAAGCTAGAATCTATAACCAATTAATCCTAGCAGGTGAGGAAAGCAACTCCACCTGTTCTTCCAGCCGCCATTGAGAAGTGCTTCAATAGAGACATATTTTTTTAGGTTTTTGCAAAGATTTCCATAATATTACCTGTGATTCTCTGTTCATTTTGTGAGAAGAGAAGTTCATGATAAAATCTCTCATCTGGTTCATCTGGAAATGGTGAATGTTTTCTCTTGATTTTCCGTCGCCGTTTCTTTGTTTCAGCAGGCTCCTCTAAATGAATGAAAAGTAGTAACAATGAAGTGTTAAGATGATTACATTTCAACATTATTGAAAATAATTTTCATAATTACAGCTGAACTTGGAAGCTCCTATGGCATTTAAAAAAATTGAGCAGATAAAGTGTTTCTTCATCCACAGGCCCTGGTAAAACTGTTTTGTCTTCCTTTGAAACCAAATCTAGAAAAATAATCATTTTACTTATATCAATAAACAAGATAAATCATTTCAAGAATATCACTGTGTCAAATTCGTGATTTTTTAATGATATAAATTGTGAAACAGTTCATCATATTTTAAGTTGTTGAGTGGTGTATGCATATTAATCCTTATACATGTATATAAAAACTGAAGATCGGGCACCTACCTTTCAGTTTTTTCAGTTCTCTGAGAGCTGGTGCCAGATGGTGGTTGTACTTCTCCAGTACCTTCTTCATGTGTGCCAATGTGAAACAGTCAAACTCATTTCTAACATAGACAAAGCAGTGCTCTTTATAACTGTCACTCATATTTGTGTCTGTTTTTGAGAAATATTCCACTGGATCTGGAAATTTGGATAAGAAGTTTTCCATGTCAAATTTTAAATTCTTAATTTGTTCTTGTCTATCATTTTTTTGTTTTTTTTCCAACATATCTTTAATTTTTGGATAGTTCCGTTTTTCAAACATTTGTGCTGCCAAATTTTTCACTCTCTGTGCATCATTTGCCTTTTCTTCCAGCTGTTCAAACAGATAGTTAGGATCACAATCTGGGAATATTTCCCGCAGTTGGTCAACCTCCCCCTGAAGGCTACAGGCACCTTGTAAAGCTGGTTTCATTGGAGTTACCTCCCCTCCATCACTGGAGACTGATAGAGGTGTGCTGCGGCTACCTGTTGATGAACGACCAATTTCCTCTGTCACCCTCAACACCCTGTCTTTCTTATCATGGTGAGCTTCTAAATATGCATAGATTTCATTCCTGTCCATTTCAGGAAACATTTCAGCTACCTTTTTCATGTCTGAGAACACTGGGTCGTCATTTATCAACTGTGGTTCACTGGGTAAAGAATCATCATCAATTACGATGGGCTTGTCAACAACTTTTGTCAACTGATCAACCACTTTCTGAACTCTGTCACCATGGCTACTAAAAGACTCCAGCAAGGCGTAAACCTGATCAGGATTTGCTGCTGGGACTTTTGTGATCACCTTCTGAACCTCATCAAACAGGTCCACTTCATTGGAAGCTCCAGCGGTATTCTTCAAATCCTGGAGAAACAGATTAGCAACAACATCTGTCCGGTCAGCAGCATCAGCATGCCTTTCCAGGAGAACATAAATTTCAGCAGGATTTAATTTCATAGATGCAGCAACTTGCTTAACTTTGTGAATCACAGATTTCACATCCTCATAGAGAGCTGGCTTTGAAACAGTTTCTCCTTTGCTTCTAGGGGCTTCATCTGTTTGTGCGGCATCAGGTGGATTGTCAAGTAATTCTGTTGTCACAATGTCCATTCGGTTTGGATTTGTTCTAATTGGGAAAAGTTTGTCATAAATTACTGACACACCAACATTGGGCACCAAAGACGCAATGACCTCAGCATCTTGTTGCAGTGATGCAATCTTGGCAATGGCTGACATATCATCTTGAGTCCAGTCTGACATTCCTCCATTTTCAACATTAACTGCAGTCCTAATTGTTGTGAATCCACTGGGTGACCCAGTTAATATCCCTGAATCATCCGCATTGCCAGCTTCACAGAAGTCTTCAGTCTTTTGACTGAAATTTCCTCCATCCAAGGAACTGTTAACTGTTACTTTTGTTTTTATTCTACATATTCTAGGTGCAGAATCCACATCGAGGTCAATGTCATCCAGATCTGATATGGACCCTTTGGTGTTTTTGCTGGCCGTGGAATCGTCATCTAGGTCTATGTCATCTAGATATGATGCTGACACTTTGGCCTTTTTTCTGGCCGTGGAGTAAACATCCAAGTCAATGACATCCAGATCGGATGCAGACCTCTTCACTGTTGGTTTAGTTTCCATTTTTAACCCACCTGTTAATTAAAAATAGAAAGATCAATCCAACATGTAGCAACATTATCATGATTATCATATTGTATTACAACAGAGGATTAGCATGAAATTGAGACCCTATAGCACAGAAGCTAGTGTCTAACATTTTCAATTACTACTAATTACTGTCTTAATGTTAGTGTACAGGTTTTGTTCCTGTTTTTCTAGTTGAGAAAGATTGACGCTTATTTACACAGCACAATATCAACAGCTAAACCATGGTGGCCCGATTATACTCAAGTATTGCCCTGGCAAACCATAGGTTGATAGACGAGCAATGACGGTATCTCAAAATAGAGATATACTACTGACAAAAAATAAGGGACTAATGATTTGTATGTAGCTATCATTGAGGTGTAAATTTACAATTCTGTGGCACTGCATCTGAATGCAACATCTAATCATAAAGAAATATTGGGAATCACTAATACAACTGAGCTATTGACATGCTAAAAATACCTCTGAGACTGTATCTCGAAGAACAGACAAAATGGCGAATTGTGGGTATGATAGAGGGGGCACGTCATTATCCCAAGTTGCCCCAATGTTTGGCAAATCAAATGGTGTAATTTCTCAAATGTGGGACAAGTATAGTCAAACGTGTGGGGTTGCAATGAGACCTGGGCATGGCAGGCCTAAAGAAATGACCACCTAGACAAGATCGTCTCCTTACATTAACTGCACTTCACAATAGATTCATATCTGCTCCAGATATCAACAGAAGAATTCTGTACATTAACAGAAAAGTGAGTTTCAACATCTACCATTAAAAAGCGGCTCTATGCAGGCAACCTGAAAGCAAGGCGTCCTGTGAAGGGTGTGATCCCAACAGTTTACCATGGCAGGCCTCACAGTTTATTTTTTGACAAAGTAGCCAAGTGGCTACAAATACTTTTTTCGATGGTGGCCACTGGTAAAATCAAGAAGTCAAGCCATTGTTTTTGGTAGCATTGAAATTATCTTTTAAAAGTTTTCTTATTAAATTCCTCTCATAATATGTAGAAGTCACAGCATTAGTCTTTGAATCGTATATTAGCCACGCATATTTCATGAGCCATTCTTTGTATAATTTTCTTTTCACAGCAACCAATTTTGATTTACTTTTGAATGTCACTCGCATCGATGGTTTCTTCATGTATTTATTTGAACGTCAAATTGTGTTGTTCATACAGTTATGAATGTCAATTTCATGGTCATGTGACTGACCTCTCGTCCAATGTAAATGCTGTATATCGTGTAAAATTTATATTAAAATTTTTGCTAGATCTACTGTTACCTGTTACACAGCATTTACACCTTTCCATTTTTGTTAGGCCTGAAACAATGCAAACAAAGATAATGCGAAAATTAACCATGATGTTCGAGCTATCAGCGTCTTGTGCAAATAATCATGCATGTAAATGACGGGAGACAAGAGCCACTTTTTTACTTGTTGGTTGTCAACAGGTTAAATTACATAAAATGTTCAGTAACAGATTGTCCACCGTTTTGAGACTACATGTAATTAAATTACGTTTCTTCACTTTTTTTAAATCAAAATAACTGTAATTCAAAATATGTCCTGATCATCCAGATCTAGACCCCAGAGTCCATTTTATCAGCTGTTAAATGTTCAACTTTCACTCAGATCTAGCCACTTGTTGATATGGCATTGATGATTGAGAACATATTGAATAACATGGAAACAAAGTGTGTAACGTTTTGATTCTACATTCTGAATAAAAGCCTTTTCCTTCGTCATCAAGATATCTAATAAATTAATGGATGCCATACACATATGTTCAGCGACAGACCGACTTAGTTGGAAATAGTCAAAGTCCTCACCTCTCGGGCCGTCTAATTCCATGAAGGGAGGTAATCCATACGGATGCTGTCAGGAAACCGCTAAATACAAATTGCTCCACGTATTTATACAATCTGGTCTAAATCGGTTGAGTTGATCGGCATATTCCGCCACACCCTTCCTTGAAATAAATCTGTCGGTTAAATTACGATTCCTCTTCAAAATGTGTATAACGACACACATCGCAGATAACTTCACCAATGGCGATCAAGGGGATGGCCATTTCACGCCAAGTAGATCTACTGATATTGAAGAATAGTGAGCCTTTTCGACTAACATTTAGTCCCAGAGTTATTTTATTTAAAAATATATATCTACAAAACATTAAATAAAATAAAAATGTAGCACAGAACAATGGATAGTTTCATTCAATCTAGACTTACTAAATCTTTCTAGACTTTGGGATTCCTTTCTTAAATTATTCTCTAGGATCTGGGAGACGGGCCAGAGACCTATCAACAGACTCTGCTTCTTGTCTCGATATTCAGTCGCTGTCTGAAATTGATCCCCCGCGGTATTCCGGGGCAGAATAGATCCTTGGACCATGTTATTGCCTCACAGAACATGAAAACCCTGGCTATACCTTAAACGTTCCATCATCTGATTTGTGACATTATTAATACTTTTTAACGTATCAAAATGATCCTTTATGGAACAAATATTGTATTGGAGAATTTTATTCTCACAAAAAAATCACCATTGCAAATTCAACATCCGGAAGAGTTTCTCCGTGAAAAGCGACTGCTGTTCCCAGCCATTTATGCTTTGGGTATCAACCTTGCATTTGATTGGATATTTGGGTATAAGTGAGTATTTGCAATCCAAAGATTGGAGGAGTTAAGTAAACAACAACACAAACCTTCTGAATAAGACCGTCACAAATTGCCCTTGTGGACTTCCTGTAATGTCAACATATTAGCAGATAATCGAGATCAGATGTGGCCTGGTGACGGATCTCTCACCCTAAGTCAAACTGAGACATTGTAATAATAAAAAGTGACGTGTGTGAGTGTGTGTGTGTGTGTGTGTGTGTGTGTGTGTGTTTAATTCTGCCGGGATCGTTAATTAAGTATAGTCTCATACAGATCCGGAAAAAAGTGACCGAAATTCCCAAGCAAGTCAACAGTCTGAAGTCTATATCTAGTCGACAATACTTTAGCTTATATATATCTTCTGTTACTTCTTTTACCAGATTCCCTGGGCTCCTTTCTATCATATTAAACTATAACCTAATAATAGAAAGCTATTTTCCTTTGATAGACTAAATATTTCTCCAAACCATGAGCTGTGAGTATAGATCATGATTTAAAAAGGTTTTACAGGCAGGTGGACATTGGCAAAAGTTACTCTCGAGTCTTGGTGGAAAT
Organism: Haliotis cracherodii; assembly: GCF_022045235.1. Classification (NCBI taxonomy): domain Eukaryota; kingdom Metazoa; phylum Mollusca; class Gastropoda; order Lepetellida; family Haliotidae; genus Haliotis; species Haliotis cracherodii. Next base: position 31,473,464 of record NW_027266308.1, read on the forward strand.
TCCAGTGTGAACTAAACACTCTTCCCTTTCACCTTTTCACTGTCTCACACATGTGTGCGGTCATCACGGACCCAGTACAGTAACTGCACCCGATGCCGGATATACTGACGTCTCATTAGTTCACAGGGGTGGGACTAAAGATCATTCAGCCGTCAGCAAGAGGTTTTGAAAAATGTGTTTCTTTTGAAAAACAAATTCTTTGGACACAAAAGGTTTCATCCCTCGTCGGTTCAACTTGACACTATCGCTAGCTGAGCCCTCTCCGGCCAAAGATATAAAATAACGGCTCCTAAATCAGGTTGACCCTTGAAGATCCGGGGTAGAATAGGTCTGCAGCAACCCATGCTTGCCGTAAAAGGTGACTATGCTTGTCGTAAGAGGCGACTAACGGGATCTGGTGGTCAGGCTCGCTGATTTGGTTGATGCATTTCATCGATCCTAATTGCGTGGATCGATGCTCATGGTATTAATCACTGGATTGTCTGGTCCAGATTCGATTATTTACAGACCGCCGTCATATAGCCGGAATATTGCTGAGTGCGGCGTTAAACAACAACAAATAACTCAGGTTAGGACTGCTGAAAATTGAAAACAAATTTGTCTTGAAATTGAAAATGTCTAACCACAAGCTCCCTCTAATAAAAGCAAAACAAACAAACTGAAGAAATTACAAACTTTGGCCATGCTTTCAATTTTCAGGTAGAATTCTAACACAAATATCTAACTATATCTTCAAGTGTCATGCATTTTACAAGCTGTAGTATCAATGGAGATGTTCACTTATGGATTTCAACCTGTATATACTTTCAATAAGACGTTACAGTCAATCAGCGTATTCTTCATTAACCACCACAATGGTACAAGAGCTTACATTAACAAATGCATATATACATATATGTATATCAAGATGGCAGTTGTTATATATGATAGATTCCGAATAGTATTTAATATGTTTGTAATGCAATTTCACAATGGTTTTAAACCTTTTAGTCGTTTGAGAAGACATGTAACGTTGTTTAATTTTGACTAAGTTAAGTATTTGGATGACATATGGCAATCTTTCTTGTGGAAAGGCTTGATATCGAAATTGATAACGATATTCATTAGCAACAGAGGGCGTCTTACATAAGTTACATAACATATTTTTCCAAGGAAGGGTCTATACTTACGTACATAGGATGATTGCTTGTGTTCTGTTTTTCAGAAAAAAAGATCAATATCGTTTTAGGTAAAAGTAGGTTAGTTTCAAATTATGGTAATTTGTTAGGTGTTGGTAATATATTCTTTCTACAGTTTACACTAGATCCTCTCAAGTCTGGTAAAATTGATATTCTATGTGAACCCGATAGTTAAAATAGCCATTTTAGCATGTTTTCCCCACGATATCTGATTTCCCCGTACTTCCTTGGACTTCGTCTGATGACACTTCTAGTCAAAGCCAGAGGTGCCAGCGGACGACACCTACCCCTCAGTAAGCAGACAACACAATCATCTCTATCTTCTGAGACATCGGCAGAGTGTCAAGTATCAGAGAAGATGGATTTATTTTAATGGTATACACATGAGTCTGTTTTCCTTCATTCCTTGGATCAAATATGATCACAGCAACACAACAGACAGACGTTAATTTCTAACTCACATCGTGGATAAAGTAAACAACCAAACACTGATTCAACCAGCAGCTTAGACAGCTTTTATCTCCCGTGTACGCGAGGGGACTGGGCTTCTCAAGTTGACCAATGAACGAAGTGCGACCACTCGTGTCAGACTATTTCTCCAAGATGAGCGTTTATACCTTGAATGGAACCTGGGCCTCAGGCGTGGTGCGCCAACACCTTACACACTCACCTACACCCCGCTTCCTTATGACATTTATGAGAAATGCGAAACTGAAAGGCTTAAAGCATTCAGAAAACCCATAACCAACAGTGGATTGGAAAAGTAAGAAAACTGAAACCATAAATGAGGCGAGGTAATCGTCTATGTTTACCTATGACCCTATGTCAGCTGCACCCCGCTCCTTATGACATCTATGTGAAATACGATACTTATATAAATAATCATAATGTTACATGAACGTTCACCTTCATACAGGTGTACAAGTACATTCAGCAATGTGTTCACAGCTTGTAGCTATTTATACTTAAGGGTAAACAAACGATATATATTATATGAAAGCATACAGAAAACCCATAACCAACAGTGGATTTGAAAAGTAAGAAAACTGAAACCATAAATGAGGCGTGGTAATCGTCTATGTTGTTTTGAACATGACCTTCGTCAGTTTAACATGCCTTGACCAGATGGCAGATTATGGTAGAAATCTGTCCAAAAGATACATATACGGACAACCAATGCCGAATGGCACAACAAATCATTACGATCAGAATAGAAAAGTACATGACCCTACACATTGGGAATTCCGCCTTGCCACGTGGCTATAGCTTGCGGCATGTCGTGGGGCCGGCGTTAATTTCTTACTCACATCATGGGTAAAATAAACAAGCAAACACACTGATTCAACCGGCAGCTTAGATAGCTTTTTTCTCCCGTGTGTGTGTTTTTGTGTGTGTATGTGTGTGTGTGTGTGTGTGTGTGTTAGGGATGGGACGAGTCCAAATTTACTACCCGGGTACTCGACACACTATTACCCGGCCCTATCCGGATACCCGCTATAGGTCTCTAGAGTTGGGTACAACATGTCTGAATTGGAATTGTTTTACGGCAGCCCTGGCAAAAACTATTTAGACACATGTATAAAACAATCTGATAATGCATACACTCTAGTTAACAGACACTTTATCCTTACTCGAACATATAAAAGTCAGAACGAATGCCTGCTTAGTGAGAAAGAAATGTGAACATTAGCTATATACTTGGAGTGTAACCATTGAGTTTTATTGTTTATGTCATTCCAGTATATCACGTGACTATCCACGGGTCCGGGTAGTCCGTTGGGTACCCGGGTCCTACTCAGGACCCACCCGACCAGCGTACCCGTCCCAGCCCTAGTGTGTGTGTGTGTGTGTGTGTGTGTGTGAGGGGATTAGGCTTCTTGTCGACCAATGAACGAAGGGAGACCACTCGTGTCAGACTTATTTTCCCAGTCAATGCGAGTGTATCAGCGGAGATGCTAGTGAGGGCTTTCTCCTAATTTCCGGTATTTGGCTCAGGCAGCAGTTTGAACCTTCGGTGTCTATCCTCCTCAAATGCAGCTACAGAGCTGGTTGTTTGGCCTTGCAGGAAATGCACGATGGAACCTCGTTCTGACTTCGCCTCCGTAACGTGGTTACCGTTGTCGTGGCCAACGTCCCCTCTGTTTTGAACAGATTTACTATCGTACTTGATTGCTTTCGCTCTGCATGTCGTTGACTACAGCATCGTTTCAAGATCTTCTACTGACAAGATGTTTACTAGGCTGCATATTCAAGGTATTTAGGAAGACAGTTAGTGATTTAAAAGTATTTTGTACGTAGATTATATTACTGAAATTGGCCGTAGTTTGACAGTAGTATCGGTGGTGATGCCATTGGCCGCCATTTGCAATTGCTTTGATTCAGAAATGTGTGCGATTTAAATCTCTTGTCTGCTCTGATTATGAGAGCGGTCCGTAAATAAATATGACGGACGATGTTTTTAAAACACTATAGATCAATCGTACGAATATTTTAATGTGTTTTTAAGTGTGTTTATTTTTCTTTTCAGCACGGGAAGACATGATCCGGTATCATGTCACTCCTGCTGCGAGTTTATGGCCGTCGCTGGATGAGGAATCCGACTGTGTATGTAGTTTATCTACATCTCTTTCAGAATTAGCCGACTAGCTCGGCCAGCCAATAGCTCACCTTCATCCATTTGTCGATGTCCTCTCTCGCACACTATTGACGATTGCCCTTTTTCTGTGTGTTATTGTGTCCTGAAAAAATAGCTGTATGATAAACCTCCCTCATGATTAACATGTTTCTAACAGTCGATCCGAATTTGTCTATGGTTACATCCTGTCTAAAAACATGTGTAACCCGTGTCTATCACTCTGAACCTTTTGTAATTTTCTTTGAAAACCGCCAATCTACTTCGCCTACTGACCCCCATTTCTCCATCCCTTCCCCCTCACTGATGTAGCGTCCCCTAGCTGCGTCCACGAACCCCTCTCCCGACCCTCTGAGTGTTTTCACCCCGTTCTGGGCCCGCCCTGACCACGGTGAGACGCTCCCTGCCCCAGTCACCATCACCTATATAGACCACTACCCTGCCCCTAGTGATGACGACAGTGACTACTTGGTCTACGAGGACGAAGACGACGACAGCTTCGTGGAGGACCGAGAGATTCATCCTCTGAGAAGGGCGCTGAGGAGAGCGGCTGCCTTCTGGAGGAGAATCTTCTCGTAGATTTCCCATCCAGTGTGTGTGTGTGTGTGTGTGTGTGTATGTGATTGAGTGTTACTAAGAGTGTATGTGTGAGAGGGTGAGTTCTGCATGTGTGAATAAATGTATAAGCGTGTATATGTGAGAAGGTGCATTGTTCATTTTTGTTTGAGTGAGTGTAATTAAGTGTGCATTTGCGAGAGGATGTGTGTTTTGCACGTACGGTTGTGTGTAAGACTGTATGTGCGAGAGGATGTGTTTTGGATCTCTGATTGAGTGTAAGTGTGGATGTATTTTGCATATGTGTTTGGTTTTAAGTGTGCATGTGTGAGAGAATGTGTTTGGCATGTGTGGTTGAGTGTATGCATAAGAGGATGTGTTTTTCATGTGTTTGGAAGTAAGCGCATATATGTGAGACGATGTGTTTTAAAAGTGTGTTTGTGTGAGAGAATGTGGCTTGAAAGTTTGTATGCGTGAGAGGATGTGTTTTGCATATGTTGTTGGTTTTAAGTGAGCTTGTGTGAGAGAATGTGTTTGGCATGTGAGGTTGAGTATGCATAAGAGGATGTGTTTTTCATGAGTTTGGAAGTAAGTGCATATATGTGAGACGATGTGTTTTAAAGTGTGTTTGTGTGAGAGGATGTGGTGTGTTTGTGTGAGAGGCTGTGGTTTGAAAGTGTTTGTGTGAAAGTATGTAGTTTGGTGTCCGAGTAATAAGACTTTTCTCCCTTTTGGACTGTTTTGGCTACACCTTTTTGATTTATGTTTGGACACACCCTTTCGATCTCTTTCCATTTGTTTTGGCTCATCTTTTGGCTGACATTCCTGCGTTTGTTCAGTTCTCTTGGAATCGGGACAGTTTTTGTGCTCACTTTTGGCCCTGCTTTAAACCTGTTCTTTTGGCACGTCATTCTATTTCTTGATTATACCTAAATAAATATCAATTAATGGTATACATGTGAATCTGTTTTCCTTCATTCCTTGGATCTAATAACAGCTAGATGACAGCAACACAACAGGAGAGTCAGCAGAGCCGAATCTGGTGTTAAGATATCTTGAAGTTGTAATACAGAGTAATATAATTAACAAATGAAGATATTCGGTGGACGTTTGTCCAGATCCGTTGTGTTGTTGTCTTCTATCTTAATTTACAAGATGAATCTCCGATGGATAACCCGAATTATTTATCCATGAATAGTTGTAAATAGCTTCGAAGCCGGTGTCGTGGCAGTTGACATTTTACGATCGCTTCACTTACTGTTATACACATGCATGCATGAAAGATCGAGAGTGATCTCCCTTCGCCGTTGCTGCTGTTTCTCGTGTCATCGATTCTTCACACACACATATATATTCGTAAGTTAGAGGTAGCTTGTTGGAAGGAAAAAATAGCAGTTTAGGTACGCCTGATCCCGATAGAAATAATTAATTGTATATTCACAATGGTGATAGAATTAAAGGTACGTTTCTTTGCAAACTAACACTAAAGGGCGACTTGGCTTCCCCCTCCTGGTTACAAGATTCAGTCCAGAATGTCTACAAGTTGTAATTAATGCCTAATGACCAACCGGGTCAGTCAGGGTACTCATGAACTCTTAGATTGATATACTAAGTAAATTTTTGAGTTAACAAACAAAGTTATATTTGGACTTCAGCCAAACTTACTAAAACTACCACCTTGCCGGGACATGTCGCCCTTAAATGTTCAAACCTTTAAACTCCCAAAATCGCGACGACCCCATATGCAAGACATCCATGTGACGGTGGGGGACACCGAGAATGGACACCAAGATGAGCGTTTATACCTTCAATGGAACCTGGGCGTCAGTCGTGGTGAGCCAACACATTGCCCAATGCCCACTCAGCTGCACCCCGCTTCCTTATGACATCTATGTGAAATACGATACTTATATAAATAATCATAATGTTACATGAACCTTCAACTTCATACAGGTGTACAAGTACATTCATCAATGTGTTCACAGCTTGTATCTATTTATACTTAAGGGTAAACAAACGATATATATTATATGAAAGCATACAGAAAACCCATAACCAACAGTGGATTGGAAAAGTAAGAAAACTGAAACCATATATGAGGCGTGGTAATCGTCTATGTTGTTTTGAACATGACCTTCGTCCGTTTAACATGCCTTGACCAGATGGCAGATTATGGTAGAAATCTGTCCAAAAGATACATATACAGACAACCAATGCCGAATGACACAACAAATCATTACGATCAGAATAGAAAAGTACATGACCCTACACATTGGGAATTCCGCCTTGCCACGTGGCTATAGCTTGCGGCATGTCGTGGGGCCGGCGTTAATTTCTTACTCACATCATGGGTAAAATAAACAAGCAAACACACTGATTCAACCGGCAGCTTAGATAGCTTTTATCTCCCGTGTGTGTGTATGTGTGTGTGTGTGTGTGTGTGTGTGTGTGTGTGTCTGTGTTAGGGATGGGACGAGTCCAAATTTACTACCCGGGTACTCGACACACTATTACCCGGCCCTATCCGGATACCCGCTATAGGTCTCTAGAGTTGGGTACAACATGTCTGAATTGGAATTGTTTTACGGCAGCCCTGGCAAAAACTATTTAGACACATGTATAAAACAATCTGATAATGCATACACTCTAGTTAACAGACACTTTATCCTTACTCGAACATATAAAAGTCAGAACGAATGCCTGCTTAGTGAGAAAGAAATGTGAACATTAGCTATATACTTGGAGTGTAACCATTGAGTTTTATTGTTTATGTCATTCCAGTATATCACGTGACTATCCACGGGTCCGGGTAGTCCGTTGGGTACCCGTCCCAGCCCTAGTGTGTGTGTGTGTGTGTGTGTGTGTGAGGGGATTAGGCTTCTTGTCGACCAATGAACGAAGGGAGACCACTCGTGTCAGACTTATTTTCCCAGTCAATGCGAGTGTATCAGCGGAGATGCTAGTGAGGGCTTTCTCCTAATTTCCGGTATTTGGCTTAGGCAGCAGTTTGAACCTTCGGTGTCTATCCTCCTTAAATGCAGCTACAGAGCTGGTTGTTTGGCCCTGCAGGAAATGCACGATGGAACCTCGTTCTGACTTCGCCTTCGTAACGTGGTTACCGTTGTCGTGGCCAACGTCCCCTCTGTTTTGAACAGATTTACTATCGTACTTGATTGCTTTCTCTCTGCATTTCGTTGACTACAGCATCGTTTCAAGATCTTCTACTGACAAGATGTTTACTAGGCTGCATATTCAAGGTATTTAGGAAGACAGTTAGTGATTTAAAAGTATTTTGTACGTAGATTATATTACTGAAATTGGCCGTAGTTTGACAGTAGTATCGGTGGTGATGCCATTGGCCGCCATTTGCAATTGCTTTGATTCAGAAATGTGTGCGATTTAAATCTCTTGTCTGCTCTGATTATGAGAGCGGTCCGTAAATAAATATGACGGACGATGTTTTTAAAACACTATAGATCAATCGTACGAATATTTTAATGTGTTTTTAAGTGTGTTTATTTTTCTTTTCAGCACGGGAAGACATGATCCGGTATCATGTCACTCCTGCTGCGAGTTTATGGCCGTCGCTGGATGAGGAATCCGACTGTGTATGTAGTTTATCTACATCTCTTTCAGAATTAGCCGACTAGCTCGGCCAGCCAATAGCTCACCTTCATCCATTTGTCGATGTCCTCTCTCGCACACTATTGACGATTGCCCTTTTTCTGTGTGTTATTGTGTCCTGAAAAAATAGCTGTATGATAAACCTCCCTCATGATTAACATGTTTCTAACAGTCGATCCGAATTTGTCTATGGTTACATCCTGTCTAAAAACATGTGTAACCCGTGTCTATCACTCTGAACCTTTTGTAATTTTCTTTGAAAACCGCCAATCTACTTCGCCTACTGACCCCCATTTCTCCATCCCTTCCCCCTCACTGATGTAGCGTCCCCTAGCTGCGTCCACGAACCCCTCTCCCGACCCTCTGAGTGTTTTCACCCCGTTCTGGGCCCGCCCTGACCACGGTGAGACGCTCCCTGCCCCAGTCACCATCACCTATATAGACCACTACCCTGCCCCTAGTGATGACGACAGTGACTACTTGGTCTACGAGGACGAAGACGACGACAGCTTCGTGGAGGACCGAGAGATTCATCCTCTGAGAAGGGCGCTGAGGAGAGCGGCTGCCTTCTGGAGGAGAATCTTCTCGTAGATTTCCCATCCAGTGTGTGTGTGTGTGTGTGTGTGTGTGTGTGTGTATGTGATTGAGTGTTACTAAGAGTGTATGTGTGAGAGGGTGAGTTCTGCATGTGTGAATAAATGTATAAGCGTGTATATGTGAGAAGGTGCATTGTTCATTTTTGTCTGAGTGAGTGTAATTAAGTGTGCATTTGCGAGAGGATGTGTGTTTTGCACGTACGGTTGAGTGTAAGACTGTATGTGCGAGAGGATGTGTTTTGGATCTCTGAGTGTAAGTGTGGATGTATTTTGCATATGTGTTTGGTTTTAAGTGTGCATGTGTGAGAGAATGTGTTTGGCATGTGTGGTTGAGTATGCATAAGAGGATGTGTTTTTCATGTGTTTGGAAGTAAGCGCATATATGTGAGACGATGTGTTTTAAAAGTGTGTTTGTGTGAGAGAATGTGGCTTGAAAGTTTGTATGCGTGAGAGGATGTGTCTTGCATATGTTGTTGGTTTTAAGTGAGCTTGTGTGAGAGAATGTGTTTGGCATGTGAGGTTGAGTGTATGCATAAGAGGATGTGTTTTTCATGAGTTTGGAAGTAAGCGCATATGTGAGAAGATGTGTTTTAAAGTGTGTTTGTGTGAGAGGATGTGGTGTGTTTGTGTGAGAGGCTGTGGTTTGAAAGTGTTTGTGTGAAAGTATGTAGTTTGGTGTCCGAGTAATAAGACTTTTCTCCCTTTTGGACTGTTTTGGCTACACCTTTTTGATTTATGTTTGGACACACCCTTTCGATCTCTTTCCATTTGTTTTGGCTCATCTTTTGGCTGACATTCCTGCGTTTGTTCAGTTCTCTTGGAATCGGGACAGTTTTTGTGCTCACTTTTGGCCCTGCTTTAAACCTGTTCTTTTGGCACGTCATTCTATTTCTTGATTATACCTAAATAAATATCAATTAATGGTATACATGTGAATCTGTTTTCCTTCATTCCTTGGATCTAATAACAGCTAGATGACAGCAACACAACAGGAGAGTCAGCAGAGCCGAATCTGGTGTTAAGATATCTTGAAGTTGTAATACAGAGTAATATAATTAACAAATGAAGATATTCGGTGGACGTTTGTCCAGATCCGTTGTGTTGTTGTCTTCTATCTTAATTTACAAGATGAATCTCCGATGGATAACCCGAATTATTTATCCATGAATAGTTGTAAATAGCTTCGAAGCCGGTGTCGTGGCAGTTGACATTTTACGATCGCTTCACTTACTGTTATACACATGCATGCATGAAAGATCGAGAGTGATCTCCCTTCGCCGTTGCTGCTGTTTCTCGTGTCATCGATTCTTCACACACACATATATATTCGTAAGTTAGAGGTAGCTTGTTGGAAGGAAAAAATAGCAGTTTAGGTACGCCTGATCCCGATAGAAATAATTAATTGTATATTCACAATGGTGATAGAATTAAAGGTACGTTTCTTTGCAAACTAACACTAAAGGGCGACTTGGCTTCCCCCTCCTGGTTACAAGATTCAGTCCAGAATGTCTACAAGTTGTAATTAATGCCTAATGACCAACCGGGTCAGTCAGGGTACTCATGAACTCTTAGATTGATATACTAAGTAAATTTTTGAGTTAACAAACAAAGTTATATTTGGACTTCAGCCAAACTTACTAAAACTACCACCTTGCCGGGACATGTCGCCCTTAAATGTTCAAACCTTTAAACTCCCAAAATCGCGACGACCCCATATGCAAGACATCCATGTGACGGTGGGGGACACCGAGAATGGACACCAAGATGAGCGTTTATACCTTCAATGGAACCTGGGCGTCAGTCGTGGTGAGCCAACACATTGCCCAATGCCCACTCAGCTGCACCCCGCTTCCTTATGACATCTATGTGAAATACGATACTTATATAAATAATCATAATGTTACATGAACCTTCAACTTCATACAGGTGTACAAGTACATTCATCAATGTGTTCACAGCTTGTATCTATTTATACTTAAGGGTAAACAAACGATATATATTATATGAAAGCATACAGAAAACCCATAACCAACAGTGGATTGGAAAAGTAAGAAAACTGAAACCATATATGAGGCGTGGTAATCGTCTATGTTGTTTTGAACATGACCTTCGTCCGTTTAACATGCCTTGACCAGATGGCAGATTATGGTAGAAATCTGTCCAAAAGATACATATACAGACAACCAATGCCGAATGACACAACAAATCATTACGATCAGAATAGAAAAGTACATGACCCTACACATTGGGAATTCCGCCTTGCCACGTGGCTATAGCTTGCGGCATGTCGTGGGGCCGGCGTTAATTTCTTACTCACATCATGGGTAAAATAAACAAGCAAACACACTGATTCAACCGGCAGCTTAGATAGCTTTTATCTCCCGTGTGTGTGTATGTGTGTGTGTGTGTGTGTGTGTGTGTGTGTGTGTGTCTGTGTTAGGGATGGGACGAGTCCAAATTTACTACCCGGGTACTCGACACACTATTACCCGGCCCTATCCGGATACCCGCTATAGGTCTCTAGAGTTGGGTACAACATGTCTGAATTGGAATTGTTTTACGGCAGCCCTGGCAAAAACTATTTAGACACATGTATAAAACAATCTGATAATGCATACACTCTAGTTAACAGACACTTTATCCTTACTCGAACATATAAAAGTCAGAACGAATGCCTGCTTAGTGAGAAAGAAATGTGAACATTAGCTATATACTTGGAGTGTAACCATTGAGTTTTATTGTTTATGTCATTCCAGTATATCACGTGACTATCCACGGGTCCGGGTAGTCCGTTGGGTACCCGGGTCCTACTCAGGACCCACCCGACCAGCGTACCCGTCCCAGCCCTAGTGTGTGTGTGTGTGTGTGTGTGTGTGAGGGGATTAGGCTTCTTGTCGACCAATGAACGAAGGGAGACCACTCGTGTCAGACTTATTTTCCCAGTCAATGCGAGTGTATCAGCGGAGATGCTAGTGAGGGCTTTCTCCTAATTTCCGGTATTTGGCTTAGGCAGCAGTTTGAACCTTCGGTGTCTATCCTCCTTAAATGCAGCTACAGAGCTGGTTGTTTGGCCCTGCAGGAAATGCACGATGGAACCTCGTTCTGACTTCGCCTTCGTAACGTGGTTACCGTTGTCGTGGCCAACGTCCCCTCTGTTTTGAACAGATTTACTATCGTACTTGATTGCTTTCTCTCTGCATTTCGTTGACTACAGCATCGTTTCAAGATCTTCTACTGACAAGATGTTTACTAGGCTGCATATTCAAGGTATTTAGGAAGACAGTTAGTGATTTAAAAGTATTTTGTACGTAGATTATATTACTGAAATTGGCCGTAGTTTGACAGTAGTATCGGTGGTGATGCCATTGGCCGCCATTTGCAATTGCTTTGATTCAGAAATGTGTGCGATTTAAATCTCTTGTCTGCTCTGATTATGAGAGCGGTCCGTAAATAAATATGACGGACGATGTTTTTAAAACACTATAGATCAATCGTACGAATATTTTAATGTGTTTTTAAGTGTGTTTATTTTTCTTTTCAGCACGGGAAGACATGATCCGGTATCATGTCACTCCTGCTGCGAGTTTATGGCCGTCGCTGGATGAGGAATCCGACTGTGTATGTAGTTTATCTACATCTCTTTCAGAATTAGCCGACTAGCTCGGCCAGCCAATAGCTCACCTTCATCCATTTGTCGATGTCCTCTCTCGCACACTATTGACGATTGCCCTTTTTCTGTGTGTTATTGTGTCCTGAAAAAATAGCTGTATGATAAACCTCCCTCATGATTAACATGTTTCTAACAGTCGATCCGAATTTGTCTATGGTTACATCCTGTCTAAAAACATGTGTAACCCGTGTCTATCACTCTGAACCTTTTGTAATTTTCTTTGAAAACCGCCAATCTACTTCGCCTACTGACCCCCATTTCTCCATCCCTTCCCCCTCACTGATGTAGCGTCCCCTAGCTGCGTCCACGAACCCCTCTCCCGACCCTCTGAGTGTTTTCACCCCGTTCTGGGCCCGCCCTGACCACGGTGAGACGCTCCCTGCCCCAGTCACCATCACCTATATAGACCACTACCCTGCCCCTAGTGATGACGACAGTGACTACTTGGTCTACGAGGACGAAGACGACGACAGCTTCGTGGAGGACCGAGAGATTCATCCTCTGAGAAGGGCGCTGAGGAGAGCGGCTGCCTTCTGGAGGAGAATCTTCTCGTAGATTTCCCATCCAGTGTGTGTGTGTGTGTGTGTGTGTGTATGTGATTGAGTGTTACTAAGAGTGTATGTGTGAGAGGGTGAGTTCTGCATGTGTGAATAAATGTATAAGCGTGTATATGTGAGAAGGTGCATTGTTCATTTTTGTCTGAGTGAGTGTAATTAAGTGTGCATTTGCGAGAGGATGTGTGTTTTGCACGTACGGTTGAGTGTAAGACTGTATGTGCGAGAGGATGTGTTTTGGATCTCTGAGTGTAAGTGTGGATGTATTTTGCATATGTGTTTGGTTTTAAGTGTGCATGTGTGAGAGAATGTGTTTGGCATGTGTGGTTGAGTATGCATAAGAGGATGTGTTTTTCATGTGTTTGGAAGTAAGCGCATATATGTGAGACGATGTGTTTTAAAAGTGTGTTTGTGTGAGAGAATGTGGCTTGAAAGTTTGTATGCGTGAGAGGATGTGTCTTGCATATGTTGTTGGTTTTAAGTGAGCTTGTGTGAGAGAATGTGTTTGGCATGTGAGGTTGAGTGTATGCATAAGAGGATGTGTTTTTCATGAGTTTGGAAGTAAGCGCATATGTGAGAAGATGTGTTTTAAAGTGTGTTTGTGTGAGAGGATGTGGTGTGTTTGTGTGAGAGGCTGTGGTTTGAAAGTGTTTGTGTGAAAGTATGTAGTTTGGTGCCCTTTTGGACTGTTTTGGCTACACCTTTTTGATTTATGTTTGGACACACCCTTTCGATCTCTTTCATTTCTTTTGGCTCATCTTTTGGCTGACATTCCTGCGTTTGTTCAGTTCTCTTGGAATCGGGACAGTTTTTGTGCTCACTTTTGGCCCTGCTTTAAACCTGTTCTTTTGGCACGTCATTCTATTTCTTGATTATACCTAAATAAATATCAATTAATGGTATACATGTGAATCTGTTTTCCTTCATTCCTTGGATCTAATAACAGCTAGATGACAGCAACACAACAGGAGAGTCAGCAGAGCCGAATCTGGTGTTAAGATATCTTGAAGTTGTAATACAGAGTAATATAATTAACAAATGAAGATATTCGGTGGACGTTTGTCCAGATCCGTTGTGTTGTTGTCTTCTAGCTTAATTTACAAGATGAATCTCCGATGGATAACCCGAATTATTTATCCATGAATAGTTGTAAATAGCTTCGAAGCCGGTGTCGTGGCAGTTGACATTTTACGATCGCTTCACTTACTGTTATACACATGCATGCATGAAAGATCGAGAGTGATCTCTCTTCGCCGTTGCTGCTGTTTCTCGTGTCATCGATTCTTCACACACACATATATATTCGTAAGTTAGAGGTAGCTTGTTGGAAGGAAAAAATAGCAGTTTAGGTACGCCTGATCCCGATAGAAATAATTAATTGTATATTCACAATGGTGATAGAATTAAAGGTACGTTTCTTTGCAAACTAACACTAAAGGGCGACTTGGCTTCCCCCTCCTGGTTACAAGATTCAGTCCAGAGTGTCTACAAGTTGTAATTAATGCCTAATGACCAACTGGGTCAATCAGGGTACGCATGAACTCTTAGATTGAAAATACAAAATAAAATTTGAGTTTACAGACAAACAAAGTTGTGTTTGGACGACTTCAGCCAACCTTACTAAAACTGCCACTTTGCCGGGGCCGATCGCCCTTAAACGATGAAACCATTAAACTCCCAAACCGCATCGACCCCATAGGCAAGACATCCATATGACGGTGGACGGTACGATATTTATATAAATTATCATATTGTTACGTGAACGTTCTTTTTCATACAGGTGCACAAGTATATTCATCTATATTTCATGTCTTCACCCACACTGACAAGATACACATATATTGGCATTCTTGTTATCAATCTGTATAATCAGCGAGAACAGAAGGAACACGTACGTTATTTCCATATTGACCCGGGAGATGAACAGCGTGGAGATATTTATATTGAGCGGTAAACAACCTGATTAAGCATACAGCCACCCTATAACCGAGCAGATTATGTCCATGACCCGGGAGATCAACACTCATGTTTTCTCATTCATACTTAAGAGTTTATTATTTCTTCCTTTTCTCACTGTTTACTAAAACATAATAACTGTACCTACGTAGGTGATTGTATATAATGTATTTATTTCATCATCATGTGTAGCAAAATGCGGTTTTCTTAAAATTTACAGAAAACTGGTCAACTTGACGTTTGTACTCAACTGCTGTAGGAATGCAAGTTTCCATAACTTAGATTCTGGATGATAGTCATAAAAAAACACAACTTATGATGTAGGTTGGAGGAGGGGGTTGGGTTTAGTTGTTTCCTTAGACCAGACGTGCTCCTATGGTATTCTTTGAGACCGTACCAGTGTTGATGTTGACAAGAGTACAGGATCGATTGGTCCGAAACCAGGCTCTACAAAAAAGAGTTCAAACGGCGGATCACATTGCTCAAAACTTTCTTTAGGCTACTGGGGTACGAGTTACGGGTCAGGCGATAAGAAATCGTCAACATGCAGCTCGTATCCATGCTCGACGGCCACGTGTTCAATCGTCATACTGCAAACAGACATCAATGGTGTACACAACGTCGAAACTGGGGGAATCGTCGCTGGTCACGTGTCAAGTTTTGAAATGTTTGTTTGTTGTTTAACACCGCACTCAGCAATATTCCAACTATATGACATGCATCAACCAAGTCGGTGAGCCTGACCACCCGATCCCGTTAGAAAAACAAAAAATATAATCATAAAAACCACAGCAGCTCTTGAGAAGAATTCTGGATGCTGAATTGTGCCCCATGGCAAAACATAGCTTAGAGTAAGAGGATTGGTTTAAGGCTTCTTTGAACAGTATTACAGTTAGATCACAGGTGTCAGCTTGAAGTGGGAGGAAAGCCCGAAATGATGCAGGCATTAGATGTTTACCACCTTGGTGAAACGCACGAGCACGGGTATGGTGCTGACAAACACCGATTCAAATCTGGATTCAAACCCATGATCTAAGGCTTTTGGCACGCCTAAGGGGCGCAACACTGCATAGAGAACTATGCTGCCTTAGATGACTTGGCCACCAGTGCCTCCCTTTGAGCTTAGATGGCCCTTCAGTCAAGATGAGCTTAAAATTCCACTAAATAGAAACAGAATGGCAGGAACAAAGACACACAAAGATATTAGTCATGTGAAGGTGAGGGAAAGTTTGTACTACTGCATTATGACTGGTTACTTCACATAAATGCATAACGGTGTGATCTCCACCCTTACATTTGACTCATACACCTAATAAATGGGGAATACACACAACAGAATAAATACAAATATATACACTTGAAATAAAATTGTAATAGAAGCATTATCCAACAAAACATTAATGTAAACATTATACAGATACATGTGAACACACTGATAAATATAGATAAAAATGCTATAAATATGAACTCTCTAAAATAAATAATATTCAAACAATTTTTAAGGCACAAAAGGACTTTCATTGAAAAACTTAACGGAGACATCTCATTTTTGTCTCACACTATAGTCCATCCAGTCCCTGTTTTCAGTCACTTGTATTCTTTATGCATACGTGCATGTGTGGACACAAATAGAGGGTTAATAGTGCCAGCCTACTGATGCCATGCTGAAGTTTGGTATATCCCACTCACATAAGTTAGGCCGAACAGTCCTTGTTTTAGCCTCTAAATACTGAGTGCCAGGCGGAGTAAGAACAAGAACCATCTTTTTCACGTCATTTGGCCATGTGGTCGAACCACCAACTCTCCAGGCAGACATCTTATCCAGACCATGGAGGCGGTCCAATTACAATGTGTCACCTGGATGATTGTAACAGTTCTCTGACAGCATCAATTGTTTCTCCTTCAAATGTAATAAGGTGATATCAGAGACGCCAAATCTCTATCAAAAATACAACATAAACTATTTGAAATACATTTTGGATTGGTATTCAGGTTCCAGAAGCAAACATTCTGTTGGGTGTAATTGCTGCTTTTGAAAACATATTATACAGTCAGATGATACACCTATTCCCATCTGTTCGATGAAGCAGCCCTGTGCACCACACCTGGCAGGGTAACTATAACTTGTTCACCAAGCCCACGGCTCATACTGATACAGCTAGAATATTGCACAAAAAACATTCACTCAGTTATTTCTGGGACCATAAATTACTGTTGATCTAGAGTAACTGAGGGATATAACTGAAGACGCAACATGAGAGAGTCCTCTCCCATCCTTGCTCTCACACATCTCAGTGAAACAGAAATTAAACTAGGGAAACAACATGGAAAAGCCATATAAATAAATGTTCTGTAAAGTTGACAACCTCATTTCAACAAAAAACAATATCTGAGGTACCAAACATTATTATTTCATCTTGACAATGCAGGTGGTAAACCTGGACAACTGCTGCTGTTATGATTTAACATTGATGCACTGTGGCATGATTCATGATTCTCAGAATGTGCTCAGCGAGATGATGTACCATAGATATGACATATACGTGTACAATTGCAGTCTTGTAAATGTTCACTCTCATTTTCACTACAGATAACACAAAATCATATTATAACAATCAACTGATAACATATGATATCATTTAAAATCCAATAATGTTATCCACATACATGTATTCAATAATGAATGACTCATCTGATTCTAATATTCCTTAAACTTGGAAGAAATATAATAAAAATATACATTTGTTTTCCAATGTTGATGAAATTAAGTACCTTATCAACAAGACCTGTATTCCGTCTTGAACCAAGACAACAGTAACAAAGATAAACATTATCAATCATGGCCCTAAATCATTAATGTAAGAATCATAATCCAGGCAACATATCACAGGATGTGAGTGTTTGTTGTTTAATGCCACACTCAGCAATATTCCAGCAATATGACGGCGATCTGCAAATAATTGTGTCATCAGAGAATCCAGAGAATCCAGTGATTGATAGTATGAGCAGTGATATGCACTGTTGGAGAACATCAACACGCCATCCACAAAGTCATTGAGACTGATCACCTGATCCACTTAGGGATCCTGGCACAGGTTGACTTGAAGTCAAAGAGAGGTTAGTAGTCACTGTCATCATCATCTCCATCATCAGACCCTTCCTCCCTGTATCTGCAACATTAAAACATTACAGAATCAAAAGACCATCATCCAAAACATATTTTTTCATTAATCATTAATGAGAAAAAAATTAAAAACAAAAAGCACTGAAAGCTGGGGTCTAGAGACTAGGGCTCGGACAATACACCAACTGTGCAATCTGATACGCATCACGATACCTTGGTCACGATCTGATTTGTATCATGATACTTGCATCTGCTTTTATCTGTGGTGCATAAGCCATCGTTTTCATAGACTGGGTGGCCAAATACCTGACAGAGAGATGACAGTTGACAGTGTAAAGTATGGGGCAATGGATGAAAATATTTATGTTTTCACCACTAATTTGCACTAAGTACGTGATGCCTCAGTGTTTAATCCCACTGCTACTGTGGACTATAAGATTTATGAGTATGTTGTAATAGCATGTGTCACAAAACAAAATCTGTGGATTCAACGGATATGTGAAAAAATTCTCATTCCTGTTAATCTCAATACCGATACTCTTATTTCTTAGGGTACTGCTTTTAGTTTTTCTGTTTCTCATGATTTGTCTGACTCAAACAAAGAATTAAGAACTATTCCCCTTGAAAATCACTGTGTAAAATAGTATTTGTATATGATTAGGCCTATCTCATTACAATCGCCTGCCCAAAAGACATATTTTTTAAGCTACACATAGAGAAGGGGGTTGCAATTATCAGTTGATCGTCCTTACAAACAAAAACCGACTTAGAGAAAGTTGCATTGATCAAATGACTATCCTGAACAATAAAAACCTACTTAGAGAAGTAAGTTGCAATGGTCAAACAAATTATATCATTTACAATCCAATGATGTCATCCATTTATTCAACATACATAGATAAGCAGGTTTCAATGATCAAATGACCGTTCAAACTAATACAGTCAAGTAGGGCAGTGTTTAAGAATGAGATGACAGGAGAGATATAATTGATCATGGCCATATGTCACTAAATAAATAAGGAGCCAAGATGGAAGCATAGCGTTATTATCATCAGGGCTTCCGAAATTGTTTTCGAGCCATTGAGTATTTCCACACGTTATAATTCACATTGGATACTAACTATATTTTTACCCTCTTGGGACCAGTCTATTGGCTTTTGTAAGCTGATAATTAGACATTTTTTAAAAATAAAGTAATAATAACTTAAAATCAACAAATGTTCATGTGCTGCCCCACAGTGAATGAGTGATACATGTCTAAGTTACAAAAAGCAATACCGTATTCGACGTAATAAGCGCCCCGCTCTAATAAGCGCCCACGGCAATATTTGCTAATATATTGGCTAGTGAACAATCCCAATTAGCACCCCTTCCGATTGATCAATGAACACTTATTTATTCGTGTATAATATGCACTCTTGTGTTATATACTCTTAATTATGGGCAATTAAATCCTGGAAAATATATCTGTCGTGTATAATACGCACAGACTTTTCATTTGTTTCTTTTCAGGCTGTCACCATAAATCACGAAATTTATGATCTTTCAATTCTGTATTTTTTTCTCACCAAAATTCTTTTCAAATAAGAGCCCCCTATTTCTAATTTTGAGAGCGCCCTGGGCGCTTATTACGTTGAATTACAGTATGTGCAGCAACAAAAGATCAGTAAAGACATAACTATAGATTAGTTGAAAAAAGGGTCACTGCACAGTGTTGTCATACTATTGGGTTATCAAACTTCTTCATGTGTATTTGTACAAAAGCAACCCAAAATTAATTCAGCTGTGGTGATGTAGCTAGGATATATCAGCTATACTGGAGCTCTGATTAGCATACAAGTCTGTGCAAACTTCATTTGAATACAGTATCCCAAATTTATCTTTCTGCATCAACTTTTGTAGATTTTACTTTTGATATAGGCTGTCATAACTGTAGTTTAGCCGAAAAGAATGTTACCAGAGTCAAGCCTAATACACATAGCTTAAGTTGGGAACTGGGCATATACACACATCGTGTGAACTGGGCATATACACACACCATACATATCACAGAAGGAAATATCAACATGATCATGATCCAGAAATTATATCCTGTTGCCATCAACACTGTTGCCAATTACATGTCAAGTGTCAAGTGTATACAGTGCGACAAACATAGAATTGACAAAACTATTGTAGACAACTTACCCGTCATAACCATCATTGCCATTGTAACCTGTACCCATTTTATCTGAAACAAAAAAATCAAAGTTGAGGTGAGGTGAAATAAGGTTTAACGTCACGTTCAAGATTATTGCACTTACTGTATTGGACGTAATAAGCGTTCCGCTCTAATAAGCGCCCACAGCGATTTTTGCTAAAATGTAGTGATTAGTTAAAAATCCCAATTAGCGCCCCTTCCGATTGATCAATGTTCACAAGACTTATTTATTCGTGTATAATATGCACTCGTGTGTTATATGCACCCTTAATTATGAGCAACTAATTCCTCAAAAAATATCTGTCATGTATGATATGCACATACTTTTCTTTTGTATCACTTCAGGCTGTCCGTATAAACCACAAAGTTTACGAACTTTCAAATTATATTTCTAATTTTGAGGGCGCCCTGGGCGCTTATTACGTTGAATACAGTATGTAGCCCTGTGCATGCCCATGTATGGCTGCTTGTACTGGTCTGGAATAACTGGTTTTCTAGTGCCAGCCTGATGAGGTACCATGCTGTAGCTTAACATGGCAACCCACTCAAGACACAGAATAATGACTGAGCAAAATCTTTGTTTTATCTCGTAAAAGATTACTGAGTGCCAGGGAGAGTGACAAGTACCATCTTTTAACCTCCATTGGTGTGATGCAGCCAGGGGATTGACTTGCCGACCTTCTGCTCTCTGGGCAGACACTCTACCCACTAAACCATGGAGTTCGTCCAATTAAAGTAAAGTAAAAAAATATTTCACACATATGCATACACAAAGTATGATAAGAACCTGTTCTGTAAACTATATATGATACAGATACATGATACTGAGCCTGAGTGGCCTAGTAGTCACAGTGTTTGCTTATCACACTGAAGACCCCAGTTCAATTCCCTACATTGGTACAATGAATGAAGCACATTCCTAGTGTTCCTTTGAGTGTTCATAATGTTGTAATATTCTACACACTCACTCAAATATATGTATGTACACAGATTTATGGCAGGACTCTAATCTGTAGCATATTCTCAGATCCGTGGCAAGACTCTCATTGCTATGTGAAGTCACGTTTGCAATAATATCTCATCCGTGAATGGACAATCAGTTCAATTGTTTTATGATGTCATGCTTGAGATGACATTAGTGATTACTACAAGTCACTGTACAACAGAAGCTTCACTGCTGAGAGAAGTAATCTGGATGATGAAAATGAAGTACATGAATAGTGTACAAAAGTTTTTGCCACTGCTATACTGGTAAAATGTACTGTAAAATATTACCTAACAATATCCAACATAAAAATATAATTATATCAGAAAGATTTCAGCACTGAAATATTTGCGATTGTAAGATTTACATTATTAAGAATCAACAGCAAATTCACGACAAATATAAAATGAAGAAATAAAAAATAAGTTGGACTAATGCAATCTATGGATCCCTAAAAAAAAACATCTGCGAAAAAAGGTATTTATTAAGAAATTCCAACATATTATTATGTTTACACAGGATGAACGATTTATGTAATTTCTTGCTCTTCCCCTAATTATTAATATTAACGCATAATACATTGTTACAAATTAGATTGTCCCATTGTACAAATTAGATTCTCCCATTGTACAGTTTGCAGACAACCTGGTCCAAGCGAAGGACTACTCCCCTCAAGAGGGCAAAGCATTTTTTTTCAGACCCAATCAAGTAAAGAATAAAGGAATTACTGGGTTTGGCAGTAGATTTTGGAGGAAGGTTATCATTTTCTTTACAAAGCAAACAAACACCAGGAGAATGTACCAGGTGGAAGAAAGCAAAAGTGGTTCGATTTGTACAGGCAGCCGATACAAGAGAGGGGCATATGAAAGAAAAGAACAGACCAAGTGTTAACAATTACATGAATATTGTGTCATGCATTTTATGTAAATACATGTCTATGAATAATAAATGATGTTTCGTTGATATAAGTAGAAGTCCGACAAATCGTCAGATTATTAAATATAGTACACCATGAATTCTTCTGAGCTTCTATGGTTTCATGAAACAAGAGAATGGTGATGGTGGCCACACAAGTTTAGCGCTATCGAAATTGCCAATTATTAATATTATGTAATAATCTGCCATAGATCTGAGTAAACACCAATATCTGCCCTATTTGTGGAATCTGCCATAGATCTGAGAATCTGCCACGGATCAGAGTCCTACCATAGATCTGAGTCCCACATATATATTGCTGGTTTTACTGAATAGCTGAAGCTGCTGACTAATATAACTTTTGCTAGTGTGTAGGGTATTATGACACTTGTATCAATATACCGGTATATCTAAATCATAATTCCTTCCTAATATTGACCAACATTTTTATAGTTGAGGTAGACATTGCTTATTTCCTTTAGACTAAGTTTCATTGGAATAGCTGTAGAATAAAAATTAGTAAAGATGAATTTGGGAAGTGATCTAAAACACCCCAAACAACACATTTCCTTCCTTTCGTGCTAATTTTTTATATACAATACCACCAGTAGTTTTACTTTTCAGTTTTACTTCAACCCCCTAACTGATGGTTTTGAAAAACAATCTGTAAACCAAGTCACAAACAATGACTTTTGCAATCCTCATTGACAGTCTCAAAGTCTAAATAGCCAAAGTTATTTACATAAATCTTTTCAGTTTGAAAAAATTGTCTTTGCTGCTGCTAAGGTTTTCTTCAAAGTCAGGAAGATGACATGACTCCCACAAACCTGATGTGAAGAAGGATACTTCCATTCCTCAATTCCATCCTCAATCAACCAGTGTATTATATGCCTGATGACTGTTGAAAGTATAAGTATGATGACTGATGCTATTTCAAGCTTGATGAATGATGCTACTACAGTACTTACATTCCTGTACATGTTTCCTGGGGTCGTACTTGAGAGAGTGGATGTCTGCATCCGGGTGATCCTTCAGATATTGTGCCTTGGCCTCCTCGGCTGCCTTCTCCATCTCTTCCAAGTGGATTTTTTTGGCATCCTCAGTGTTGCTGCATCTGTGGACAGACACAAATATTCAGTATCTTAAAGTCACCAGTAACTTTTTTTTATCAAATTAAAGAGTACCGTACTACATTTTTACCACAAAAAAGCCTTGAGAGCTTGAAACAATGGTGAGTAAGGGAGACAGCTTATTTGTGGAGTAAAGTTTCTTTTCATGAGGTAAAATTATACAGGGTCCAGGGGAAATGTAATCCCTTATACCCATCATGACGAAGACAGGCTGCACATGACTTTCTGGAGAATACATCCCTTATACCCCGCTCCAAAGCAAAAACCTGCACACTTTTCTTTTTCGGAATCAATAAGTCACGTGACACAGTACAAGTTAATCAAGCTCATATCAAACAGCTGTTTTCCATCAATTTGGAATTTGTTTTAATTCTTTTACAATGGCAGATTAAAACATGTCAGGAGAGAAATTTGTTGTAGCAGTATCATTTAGGGTACATGCAGTTTTATGAGTCTATCATTAGGTTTTATACCACTTGCCTCTGGCTCACAGGACAACACCTTACCCAGGATGCATAAAACCACATATACCCTGTGTGATACTGCTACAACTTAAAATGGAGCTAAGGTGGTATTACAAATATGAAGTCTCCATACTGAGAATAATAACTGAATAATTTCCAATTCATTTGATTGCCGTGGTGGCCATATTGAAAATCGGATCCAAATCTCTTGAACATTTCTGGTGTCAAGTGATTTCTGGGGAGAAAATGTTAACAGATGGCTCCACTGCCGCCAATAGACACCAGACAAGCAGTCAGGTGAGCTAGAACTGGGCTATAGCAAAAAGATGAAAACATGATGTTTACCTGCCACCATTAAAGTGATCATAGTCTATGTCTGGTTCTCGGCAAACGTAGCAACTGGTGGCACCACAAGAACATGTCATCTTGTTGCAACCAGAATCCTTGAAAAACCTCTTCTTGCAACGATGACAGGTTCTCAACATGGCCTCCGAGATGCGGTTCTCGATGTAGGTTCTCATGCTGGTCTCCCCTTGCTTCTCCACCTCCTCACACTTCAGTGGCACATGATTGGGTTCCTTGCACAGTCTGGAAAAATAATTCTCATCATCAACATGAGTTGAGTTAGGGAAATGAAATAATGAAATTATGTCAGTATTTATAACGAAAATAAACCCGAGATGAAAATACCGACCTGCATGTCTCCTTGAGACATTCTGAGTTGAGGCATTTGAATACTTTATCACTGGGGTTGGCCATAATGGTGGCAAAATTACAGAATGGGCACGAGACCAGATCAGGAATTTCAGCCATTCGAATCTCCTCTTCCTGTAACCGTGACAACATTCTTGAGAACATTGCTGATGTGAGGACTTCCTGCAGGACTGTCAGTGGAATGTCATACTCACATTCCCCTGTCAAGCAGGGGAATTTTGTCTTCCCTTCACCAAGGGCGGACTCCGTAGATCGGCGGATACATTCTCGACAGAAGAGATGGCCGTCTGCACAGGCAGACAAGTCCTCAAACAGAAGTTCATCATCAAAACAACATCCACATTCATAAAGTTCTCCTTTTCTTCTTGCAGCTGCAAGTTTCCTTTTCCTATCCAGCTCAATCTTCAGGAAATGATCTGTAAAAGCAACAATAACCATTGTCTACATTATGCAATCATAAAACACAAAACTGATATAAATTGTATATTTATACTTATCCTACTCACACAATGCATGTCCCATTCTTCTTTTGATCCAAAGTGGAAATGTGCCAAAACAAAGGGCAATCATCTTTCTGGAGAATGGGCTTGAGAAAACCTTGAAGTGGTTGCAGGTGGAGACTGAGAATTTGTTGCCACTGACGCAGAGAAGGTGTTGAATCTTCATCCAACGATCCTGGGGCATGAACATCTTGCCTACGTTTTTTTGAGTTGACAATCAAACCGAGTTGATGAAGAAGATGCTGCGTAAAGTTTAGGTGTATGAGATGAATGCCTGAATGCAGTCGTCTATGTATGATTTGAGGACGATGCCGTGAAGGTGTAGGAATTTGATGATAAGACTATTTAGGCGGGTAAATAGCCACGGTGCTGAAGAAGATTTTCATTGAAAATGAGCGAGAGTTGAAAGCTGTCTTTCTTCAGGACCGTTGTCAGAGCTGTGCCCAGACAATCTAGCAATTCTTTGCCAGTAACAAATTTATAGCATCTGTGAGAACCAGAAGCTGACTGTCTGGATATAGGCATTTAAGAGGCTTGTACATTAGAGGAGGCGTCACAATGAAGGGTATATGATACCAAGTTTGTAGAAGACGTAGTACGGGATGGCCCAAATCTTTTGCGAATAGGCCCAATTATCCGTTGATGGGTGATGGAACCACAGGAACAGTTGTTCTGATGAAGTAACGAGTCATTTAGAGGTCGTATTTCCTGATCTTTGAGATTCGCTGGCACTTTTCAGTGGGGAGAAAGATATGGTATGTCCGCTTCATCTGCCACCATGTTGTCCTTGGTGACCATGTCCCCGGCCGCAAGAGGAGCTGGACCTGTTACTAAGAACCTCACAGAGTCTGACTGAGTAGGAGTGAAGGCCGGTCGTGAATGATCCTTCTCTTCGTCGATTCGAGTTCCGCAACAGAGCTGTGGAAGATACATTATCCGCCAAATGACAAGACTTCACAAGCTGATCACCATCAGGGGATCATCAATCCTCATGAGAACTCTCTTGAAAACGAGACCCTCGTGAATCTTGATCAAGTGAAGAGTCCAACAAGTCTGATCAGTAATCCTGTGATGACTGCTCTCCAGGAGAACGACAAATAGGGGATCTGGAACATCTAGGAGTAGACGGGGAGCAACGAGAAGTAACTGTAGACGGTGTAATCAAAGCCACAGTCTTAGGGATGCCCTAAGGCTGAAAAAGCTTGACATTATTAGCAACAGAAGACGAGGGCGACGAAAAAACAATACTGTCTCAGGAAGACTTCCTAGCTTTTAGAGGGATCGTGGCAGACTGTGAAGAAAATACAGGCTCAGTCAGATCTAAATTGCTGAAAGAACTATCCGTACATACTAATTTGTATTTTGGTTTGCCAAAGCTGATGAGTGTAAATTCTTCATAATAGACAGAGTGGTTTAGATTGAGGTGTCTTCTGTCAAAAAACTATCGGATACATCATACTTGGCGACAAATAATATGGGACGTGCGGGGCTCAATGAATCCCCAATCATTGAAGGTGTGGATAGTTTTGCCGATCTTCAAAGGAATTTTTATAGATTTTGTCAATTTTTCAGTAGATATAGAGAGCATGTCCTGCTCCAGATGCCGACACTTATGAAGGTATATACTGAAGATTCAACAGGCAAGTCAAACACTGAGCACAGCGCGCAGATATGCAACAGCACCCACAACAGTCTGAACAAACATCGTGCAGGACAGATGGAGAGAAGATTCATCTGCAAGTTAGACATCTGGGACGATGTGTGGACTGTCAGTCCATGATGAAAAACACGACCAAGAACAAGATGAACACTGGAAAAATTTGAAGAGGGCAAATGTGAAAAAGAGAAAAATACAATGGATTCCCCTGGTGTAAACACATCACCACATCATGGTGAATAGAAAGAGAATGAGTTGGCTTGGGAAGGTCAGCGCGTGTAGGTTGATCAGCATGAAAAGTGTGCATGACCCAGATGTTTGGGAGGTGACTATGGTGATGCTGGATGGGTTCGGGTGAACCTTTGTTTAGGCACGTTTCACTTAGGATCGAGAGAAGAATGAGAAATGCATAGTGCGAGATAGGATAAGCTTAAAAATTGACAATTGTGAAGAATCTCCCTATAAATAGGACAGATACATCAAGCTTTTATAGCAAATATCTTGATAGCGTAAATTCAGTTATTATTTTACACATAAAAAAATAGTTCGCTGAAAATATATTTCACTCAGTTATGTTTTAATTTATTAGTTATTTTTATTTATTGGGATCATTGAAATAGTCATAGTACTATAGCAAATCTGTAAACCAATATTCAATAGATTCCTGACTTTTGACACATTTAAAATAACTGGTTATTATTTCTATCTGAAAGTTCTTGAAAAAAGTAAAAAAACAACAAGTATTACAAGTTTAAAAAAACCTCAAAAATAGTGTGACAGCACTGAAGCTCACATGTATATGTAGTTGACAGCTTGAAA
The DNA here is from genome assembly GCF_022045235.1 of Haliotis cracherodii. Taxonomy (NCBI): domain Eukaryota; kingdom Metazoa; phylum Mollusca; class Gastropoda; order Lepetellida; family Haliotidae; genus Haliotis; species Haliotis cracherodii. The sequence goes on from NW_027266308.1 coordinate 31,500,737, forward strand.
TGGCTATAAATGGGTAATACACTATGGCTGCTGAGACGGTCAAATTGAGGGCACATGTGTGTGAAGTTTTACCTTTGATTCTCTGTTCATTTTGTGAGTAAATCAGTTCATGGTAGAATCTCTCATCTGGCTCATCTGGGAAAGACAAACGCTTTGTTCGAGGTTCTTGTCTCAGTTTCTTTGTGACAAAATGTTCCTCTGCAGAAACAAAACATAAACAATCTAAATGAAGGATGCGTGGGTATTGGGCCAATCAGAAGTGAGCTTTCTAAAACATTTTGGGTTCATTTCTTTATCACCTCAATTCAGATATTTGTAACAATAAAAAAAAACACAACACAAATATTCTTCAATCATACTCGCTTCCAATGACTCTTTTAAGTTTGGAATATCACATTTTCTTCAAAATTGATGCTGACATTTAGTAATAGGATCTTTGTCATGTTAGTTATTACACAAGGGGAAACCTCTGTCCATGCCAAACCGGATGTTTTCTCCCAGGACAGTAAAAATTGTGACTTAACCAATGCACATTGAGCATGGTTTAGGCAACTTTCTAGCCCTTTTACTTAATACTTTGAACCAAATCTAACTTATATCATGCACCGAAGGTCTTCCAGATCACAATCATTATTGTTATTATATACAACACTCAATAATGTGTTAACTATTTCTTACTTTACTTTTGGGGTCATCTGGCGCGATAGCGACAGGTAAAAACCCAGGAACTTTTCAGCGTAATAACAAAAATACTTCATACCAGCCTAATTTTGTATCAATTTTAGCTTTATTGGGCTATTTTAGGATTGGTATCAATGTATTACTTTTCTGTAATGTGTATATTCCACGATATTTAACAAAACAAAAACTGTATGAGTTCATGGTATATGTTTAACATTGCCTAGGTTGACGATTTCTTCAAAAAAGCTAACTGTAGTTGTGATTGACACCTACTAGGATAAGGCTAGTATGTTAAATGAGGAAGAAATCTGATAAAAAAGAAAGTAATTGGTACAAGTAAAATTGATACCACGTGGATTCTCAAAAAAACCTCAAAGGATTTGCTTGAATTTCTACAATCCCAGAACAGAACCAAGTTCAATTATGTCAAAACATTTAATTTTTCAAGTTTCCCACATAAAACTCCAACATAAGAAACTAAAGACTAAAACTTCATTCCTTGATCCATGAGGCATGCGTTATGATTCATGAGGTGTGGTGACCATAGTTACCTATCTTCAGAGGATCAGGACAATTTTGTCTAAATTAAACCATATGGCATCTTAGGTTTATTGAGAAAACAACATGTGAAATGCTGGACTTTCTAATTTATAACATCCATGTGAAATAAGAGGGTAAGGCACTTAGACAAAAATTAGGCATCCCCACGGGCAACTGTTTCTTTGAGCATATAAATCAGAATTTCTGCTTGGGTTGGAAAAATCAAAACAAGGACATTTGGCCAAGACGTTAAGCTTAAGTTAAAAACCTACTGCAACTTTTGCCTAATGTATTGTAGGTATCTTCCCACCTAGTAATAACCTCTTGGGAGGTTCACCATTTCACATTTTCAATAATATCTCATGCAGCGACTGCTTTGGCCAGCAGTCGTGTACATGAATAGGCTTTACAACTGCCTTGTTATAAAATGCCAGATGTGTTCAAATCAAAGTAACTTTCTTCTACCATCTACCTAGACAGTATTATTCCAACGACTTTCACAGAATAGAGTTGTTCATGCAGCCAACTACCATCAACTCATACAGTTTTTGTTTTGTTAAATGTGTCGGAATTTATTCATCACACAAAGGTATTACATTGATACAAATCTTAAAATAGCCCAATAAAGCTAAAATTGACACTAAATTGTGCTGGTATGAAGTACTTGTGTTGTTCTTACGCTGAAGAGCACCTGGTTTGGAACTCGTTGCTATTGTGCCAGGTGAAAAGTAAGAAATATTGAACTTAATATTGAGTGTTGTACTTCAATACTATGATTGTGGCCTGGAAGCTCTTCGGTGCATGATGTAAGTTAGACGTGGTTCAAATTAATCAGTAAAAGGGCCAAGAACTTGCCTAAACCATGCTTTATGTGCTCGGGTGAATCAAATTTTACTGTCCAGCGAGAAAATGGTTGTTACTATCTACCAACATCCGTAATGATTATGAGTAATATGTCAGAAAATATAAAGACACACAATTTTTAGAAGATTTTCTTGCCATTTCAAAAAGAAACATTCAATGGGAATAGCTTTAATACTTCAAATAAACTCTGGAAAGTCATCAAAATTGTCACATTTTGATTATGGTTATAGTAAACTATGTTCAAAATGAACACACTTATAACAAATAGGTGGATATAACGATCTTAATTTTTGGTCTCGGCCATTTGCTGTATATATGCTGCATATATGCTTACAATGAACTACAGTTATAACAACCTGAAATCAGTGGCCCCTTTGAGTTTGTTATAATCATAGTTTACTGTAATTTCAAAATAATGCAGGTATATAGGTCTTCGTTTTTAGAAAAAAAATGTGGGAAAGCCACTTTAAAATTAGGTTAATGTGTTTAGGCCTAATAATAGTACCGTTCCTGCACATGATGAAGTTGATGAATGTGTCAGAAACTGGAATAATTGGCATAATGTAGTCAACATCATTACCTTCCAAAGACGCTTTTAATCCTTTAAATTCCTGGAGGGCTGGTGCCAAATGAAAATTGTTTTTATCTAATACTTTCTTCAAGTAACCATCTTTGAACCATTCAAACTCATTTTTGACATATGCAAGGCAGTGTTCTTTATAATTGTCACTCATATTTGTGTCTGTCTTTGAGAAATATTCCACTGGATCTGGAAATTTGGATAAGAAGTTTTCCATGTCAAATTTTAAATTCTTAATCTGTCTTTGTTTAGCAATCTTCTGTTGCTTATCCAACATATCTTTCAATTTTGGATAGTTCCGTTTTTCAAACATTTGTGCTGCCAAATTTTTCACTCTCTCTGCATCATTTGCCTTTTCTTCCAGCTGTTCAAACAGATAGTTAGGATCACAATCTGGGAATATTTCCCGCAGTTGGTCAACCTCCCCTTCAAGGCTACAGGCACCTTGAAAAGCTGGTTTCATTGGAGTTACCTCCCCTCCATCACTGGAAACTGATAGAGATGTGCTGAGGCTTCCTCTGGTTGAACGTAGAATTTCCTCTATGACAAGTTGGACTCTATCCTTTTTATCATGGTGAGCTTCTATATATGCATAGATTTCGTTCCTGTCCATTTCAGGAAACATCTTAGCTACCTTTCTCATGTCCAAGAAAACTGGATCATTTCTCAACTGTGGATCATTTGGTAAAGAATCATCCTTTTTCAACACAGGCTTGTCAACAACTTTTGTCAACTGATCAACCACTTTCTGAACTCTGTCACCATGGCTACTAAAAGACTCCAGCAAGGTGTAAACCTGATCAGGATTTGCTGCTGGGACCTTAGTGATCACCTTCTGAACCTCATCAAACAGGTCCACTTCATTGGAAGCTCCAGCGGTATTCTTCAAATCCTGGAGAAACAGATTAGCAACAACATCTGTCCGGTCAGCAGCATCAGCATGCCTTTCCAGGAGAACATTAATTTCAGCAGGATTTAATTTCATAGATGCAGCAACTTGCTTGACTTTGTGAACCACAGATTTCACATCCTCATAGAGAGTTTGCTTTGAAGCAGTTTCTCCTTTGGTTCCAAGGGCTTCATCTGTCCCTAAGTCGTTATCTGGTGGATTGTCAAGTAATTCTGTTGTCACAATGTCCATTCGGTTTGGGTTTTTTCTCTGTGATGCAAGTTTGTCATAAACTGCCGACACGTTAACATTGGGCACCACAGATGCAATCACCTCAGCATCACGTTGAACTGATGCAATTTTGACAATGGCTGGCTTATCATCTTGTGTCCCATCTGATGTTCCTCCATTTGCAACAGTAACTGCAGTTCCGTTTGTTGTAACTCCACTAGGTGATCCTGCCCTATTATTTCCACCTTCCAAAGAACTGTTATTGACATTTACTTTAGCTTGTTTGGTGGGTGTGGCATTCACATCTGTGTCAATGTCATTCAGATCTGACGCTGACCTCTTCAACGTTGTCTTGCTTTCCATCTTTTGTTTTGTTTTAATGCCTGTCAAAAATGTAGAAAAAAACAATTTGACAAATTTGTTCTCTACATTTCTTTTGGTCACAACAAATTATCAGCATCATACCTCTTTGGAGAATCATTAATTAGGTAACTAGGGACATACTATTTCATGTAATCTTCAAGCGGGCCTGTCATATTCTTTAAAGCATATAATTCTCATGTAGTCACGGCACAGGATCTTTTTTTTCTGTTTGACGTTACAATTTTTGTTTCTAAATACAGAGGTCTAGATATTTTTTCAAAATATAGTGATCGGCGTGATTAACACTTTAGATGGACTTCTTACATCAAACATAGTATGACATAACTCAACGTTCGTTATTTGGAAAAAAAGTACGTGTGTTCTTGACAATAAACAAGCGAAAATGAGCAATTGTTTTACTAATTGGTGACGTCCTTTTTCTACAGTTTGAGTTGACGTCTCTGGGCAGTTTTATTCCTTCATGGCTATGTCTAGTTAATAAGTGCGTGGCACACAAGTGTCGACGCCTCACGCACCGGTTATCAACGTTTCGTAATTCAACTGGAAAACGTATATGAACTGAACTGCAGGTTCCGACATGTTAGTTCCTCAAAGGGAGGTAAGCGAGTGAATTCATGTCATAACGTAAACCACTAAAAATATCAACACGACACGGAAGCTGGCCGATTTGGTAGAACTTGTGCTTAAGCTATGAGGAAAATCCTCTGTTCGCAATAGTTCTTGTCATCAATACTCCCATAAAAAGTATTCGCTGTGTTTCAACCCATGTTGTCGTAACACATAATTATGTCGAAGTGAGATTGGGTGAATACAATAATTTAGAATGCACTTCTGCACTATTTTAAAACTGGGACACAAACTTGTGACAATGGCATGTCCCAAAATAAAAAGTGTATAGAAACGCTCATTAAAGCTGGCCAAGCTTAGATAAACATGCTCATACATGCATACATGAAATTAGCACAAAAAATGAGTACCATATTCAGGGAAAACGGGGCATAATGTACACCACACGTAATTGATTTAAGTAAGATACATGGTGTCCACGTGTAGTTTTATTCACTGATAATTTAACTTATGAGCATACATTTGCTATTGCATTTAGAGACAACCTTCTCATAATTTATCTGTAAAGTAACTTGTTACATATATCAAAGGAGAAAGGGAGGGTTGACATGTTTCGTGGGACATGGACACCGTGACTTAGGCAATCTTACAATTGATCAGTTTGTCCAGCTGATAAACCAAACGGATAAAAAAATGTTCTTCCTTTCCGTTTAAAGTTATTTTGTGGAGAAGCTGTTATAAAACAATAAAGACATGGCAAGAGTGAAAAGGTTCATATACTTGGTTGATGTAATTGTGTAAGTTACAAGGAAACTATGGCCCAGTATTGAAATACTCCACACTTCAAACCGCCATGCTAGGTGTAAAAGAGCTAACAGTGATATCACATAGCTGAGAGGTGTCTTTAGACTACAGATAATTTAATTTATTTGAAAGAATATGAAGTGGTAAACACATTGCGGCTGTCTTGATTTGATCTGCATATAAGATACGACACTTAATCCCACAAAAGCCATGTATAATAAAAGTAACATTATATTATAGCTGCCAAATTGAGAGGTGATGTGATGAGGTGAAATGGGGTTTAAGGTCGCGTTCAAGATTGTTGCACTTATATAGCGACGTGCATGCATGCGTGTGTGTATGTGTGTGTGTGTGTGTGTGTGTGTGTGTGTGCGTGCGTGCGTGTGTATGTCTGCTTGTACTAGTCCCGACTAATGCCGATTTTATAGTGCTAGCCCAAAGAGATACCATGCCGCAGTTTAACATGAAAACCCCACTCAGACACCACAGTATACTGACTCCGAGCCGACCAGTCCTTGTTCTGTTCCCTTTATGACGAGGGCTAGGAAGGGTAACAGAAGTACCATCTTTTAACGTCTGTTGGTATGACGTGGCCAGACGTCACGACCTCCTGAACGCAACATGCCACCGTTCGTTTTCCCCTTCGGCGGCCAAAACCATGTCTCTGAACTAACAATTTGTAACTGTCTTTCTGGTGCATAAGGTGTGATGAGATCGGCAGGGTAGGATGGGGCAAGGTGTTCACACATCTGTAGGTGATGGTCATGATCTTATATTAAATCCTTGCTTCGATGGGCAGCCAGTGTGATGACATCGTGACTGATGTAATCGATACCGTCTTGCCACATCTGCTAACCAAACGCACTGCAAACTTCTGGATTCTCTGAAATTTTGTGAGTATGCCTGGATTGATGTTGATGAGCAGCCCACTACAACAGTCCAGCCTGGATAGGATCAGACGCCTCAATAAATGATGTGCAGCTTCGTTTGTAAGGTAAAGTCCCTATGGATCCGATTTTCCGTATGTGGAAGTAGCAGGATCTACATGTATGATATGTGACTATTCATGAATATGTCAGCGTCTAGATAAACACCTAATTGTTTAACTTTACTGCTGTATGGTATGCATGAATCTCCAATCACCATAGATGTTTCAGTGACCCAAGATCTTTAGGTCCAGATCTGACAAGCTTGGCTTCTGTTTTGTTGTCATTGGCTTTCAGCCATCCACATCTTGACGCCAACCAAGCAGTCTTCTAATAGTGACTTTGAAACATTTTCAGGAATGAATGATTATCGAACTGGGTGTTATCGGCATAAAAGTAATGTGTTACTGTATGACGATCAATGATATTCCCGAGGTGCCGTGTGTAAAGCGTAAAGTGGATCGGTCCAAGGACTGAACCTTGTAGCACACCACATAGACTAACATCTAGTCTCTGAAATGAACATATCGTTAAAAAAAAAATAGTTGTTAAATTATCTTAATAAAAAAAATAATTAAAAGGAGCCCAGACTCTCTTCATTTTCAGATACCGTAGAAATCTAGACTTGCCAAACATTATAGACTTGCATGGGCTGTATTTGATATATTTGTATCAGGGTCTGTAAGACAGACTACACACCACAAGTCAGGTCGAGTCTCTGAGATGGTGTTATCTGTGATAACAGCCTACTTCCAGTCAACGAGGTAAGAGAAAAACTAGCTTAATGCAGTTCTGTCTATTCCGATTTGATATCGTAAACAATTTATAAGCTTCTTGTGGTCAACTGTATCCAAAGCTGCACTCAAACCAAAAAGTACGAGTAAACTGTCCATCCTAGAATCGGCTGCACACAGATCATTCACTAGGCGCAGGAGAGCAGTTTCTTTACTATGGCCCGGGCCAGACTCATGTATATCCATGAGTCAATAAAGTGACAGGACAGATTGAAGTAGGATTTTCAGAGATTTCTCTAGAATCTTGGACATGAATGTGAGATTCGAAACAAGTCTGTAATTTTCCAGCTCATTAATATCCAAGACATTTTCAACAAAGGTTTTACCAATGCTTGTAGAGAGAGCTACTCTGGGTAGGCATTTTTCAAAACGTCAAACTTTCAATGATCAAGCACTCCATTTGAGTCAGTGAGTGAATTTAATGCTGCTTTAAACATTATTTCAGTTACCTTACTGCATGCCAGGGAGTAAAAATATCCAATTGATGGCAGTCACAGATGTTCACCACTTCAGATCAGAATCAAAGTGAATAAGAATCAAATCCATGATAATTGGATACCAAGGGATGCAACTCTGCTGTGTATTGTAGCACTTTATACCATTGGTACCCCCTGCATGCCTTTGTAATAATTGAAATAATGGATGCCAGAAATCATTTCTCCCACACATATGCCTTGAAGTGCAGTGAAGGGTACCTGGTAGGATGAGATGGTAATGTTAACTTTCTATAGCTCCAGAGGCAGCTTGGGATGTATTCTCACAACAGGGTTGAAAATAAAATTTGAGTGCACACTGATCCATTGACTCTGATAATGGTAATATGTTGTGCTGTTGTGCAGCTGTCCAAGTTGTAAGTGAGGCACCTTATCTGCTGTGATTATTTTCAATTTCACTACAGATTATTTTAACGTAGACTTGTGCAGACAAAAAAGTGTTCAGTTCAGTAAGGGACATTAGTGATAATATACATGAAGTTTTATGTTTTCTTGTCTCAAATAAAGTATATGCTATTTTGCATGGGTATGAAAATAGTTTCATATTCTCTTCTTGCTGTATCTATGCAGTCACCACAAACCAACTAAATAACAAAAAAACCATTGTACATTCACTTGTTGTTTATTCACAATATCATTTTCATAGGATACAATTTAATGAGAATTAACATAGTTATGGATACTAGCTTCTTGGAAGCCATGATGTGCCGCCATTCTGTCATTTAAATAACTGAGCTGCATGTACTCAGTTATTGATCATACCTTACAAGTAAAATCAGTCATTATCACCAAATGTATTCTGCAGGTAAAACCACATACACAAAACACTACTGAGAGATATCCTATTTACATGAATAACACATGAAATCTCCATGCATACAGTGTTAAAACAATTCTGATTTGACAATCTGAAAATTTTCATTTCACGTACACTGCACATGCTTCAATATGACATGATTGCAAAGTCCAGGTGTTTTGGATAAGGTATGTATGTACATATGTTCTTATTCAATCTGGATTTTTTCTTGACCCTGAAAGATATTTCACATGTAGCAAGCTAAGGAACACAAAGGCACATGTGATCCAATATTATTCTTTTCACTTGGCTCATTGTTTCAAAATCTATGTGACAATACCCCATTGTTTGAAAAGGAAATACGTACGCCAAAAGAAACATTCAATTATGTTGTAAAGCATCATTTGGTAAGTTTTTGTTTCCTCAGATGCTCGAGTTAAAATCTCTGCCCTGTTGAGCTAACAGTTAATATGTATCTGAATTTGCTGAGTGATAACTTGTCTCTTCCTTCTTCCATTCAGACATTAGACATGCACTCTTCTGTACTGGTATGAAAATGCAGTTCCCTCAACCCCCTGACAGAAGACCTGAAGTCATACCTATCAACTCAAAATGAGAATGTGTGATTTATCCCAGCGCATCCATGTTGAAAACTGGAACATACATGCTGATCACATCTGCTATGTGACTTGTGGGAGTAAGTCTTGATCTCATTGCCTCTTGCTTATTAATGCTTATTCTCTCCGCTTTTGTTTGCTCTTGCTAGATTCATAGTCCCTGCTAGACCTAGAGTCATCTCCAGCACGCTTCTGACCCCGCTTAGCCTCTGTGAAGAATTTATCCAGACCAAACAAATCCTCCTCCACATCCTGTTCGAACTGCACTGGCCCATCACGGCGCCGACTTCTGTCAGTGCCCTCAAACTCCCTGTCTGGGACGAACCTGAAACAAAGAAAACAAACACTTACCTTCTGAACAGGGGACCTAACAGTCATGTTTATCCCTTTTTTATCCCAATCGCATCGCGACACCCAATGAATATTACATCAACAAATTCTAAAATTAATTTTTGACCATCCACCAAAGCATCTGTTTGACAAAGAGTATCCATTCTCATTGTTTTACTGAGTTTTTTACTCTAGTAAAGTGATATTACTGCACTTGCAGTCATTTGTATACCAGCAAATCAATACGTCTGAGATTCACATTTGGAGCTCAGGGGTATTCAAACACCAGGCTTGTATATAACTACTAAAGGCCACTTAATTACTCTAGAAAAGACAGCAAGAATCTGAGAATTTACTTTCCTACAGTGTTTCCCTAAACCAAAGTTAGAGGCTGGCCAAAGACTTTCCCCATACCATGGTTTATAGAGGTGAAGAGTTAGAGGCTAGCCAAAGAATTTCCACTAACCCTTGTTTATAGAGACAAACAGTTGACATTCCTTTCACCACAGTTATAGACTAGCAAAAGACTTTCCCCTAACCCTGAACTACAGAGGTCAACAGTTGACCTTCCCTTCACCTCTGAGGTGAACAACAATCATTCTGACCTCTTCTGTTTCATGAGGGTGTCAAAGTCCTCTCCATATAGATCCTTGTCCTTCCTGTTGGATGGACGGTAGATTTGGTTGCCTATGCTGTTCTCCTCACGCCAAGGCTTGTCATAGACGTTGTATGCCTCATCATCACCAAAACCACTGTCCATACCCTGCAAACACCACACTGACATGTCACACATCACATAAACAAATAAGATAAAGTAAGTGAGAAGCCAAATTCAGTCTGCAAATCACACAAGAAAATGGGCTGTTTTAAGAGAAATATTACAATGACAATCATAATGTTCTTGTATTTACTTATTATGTCAAAGAAAGGTCAGGCTAATATCAACTGCTTTATCATGACAATGCAAAGAGGGTGTGAACTACCTCTAGTAATTAATTTTGCTCTTTGCAAAGCACTATCTGCTGTGTTCCAACCATGATAGAATCCATGATATACATCATGCCAACTTTTTAAACTATAAAACCTTAAATACTGGAGATAAATGAGACTAAGAAACTCATTTCGACAAGAACCAATGCTGTCAATTCTGTACTTTCACAAACCTTGTTTGTGTTGAAGAGTCTTTGATCAAACTGTGTTTCTTGAGAACCTCCAGCATTGGGCAATCCCAGGGCAATCTTCTCACTGATGTCACGTTCACGCTCCTTCTGAATGCGAGATCTGTACAGCATAGACAACACTATGTCATCATATGTGAAATTTGAGGTCAAATCAAATATAATCTACCCATGTACTTGGGTAATATGACTTCAACAATCAATCCATAATTAATATTTTATGTACTATAAAGTTAGTTTAAATTGTTGACTGTTACCTCTTATCTGGGGCTGCCCTGGCTAGATTCCTGTCTCTCTGCCTCTCCTTTTGTCTGTCTCGTCTTAGTTCATTTCTCTCAACCTCCTCTTCATCACGTTCTAAAGAAGAGCAAAATATTTACAAAAACAACCCAAATAATCCGACACGGCAACTAATCAATTCGTCTGAGACTAGTGACAATCTTCTAGAGGGACTAGTTTTTTCTCCCACAAGATAGTTATTTTGCATAAGCCACTATTCCAAAATAAACTGCAGACTAGTTGGATATGACCAATAGTGTCTACCTCTGTCAATATCAAATTTGCAAAAGTTTCAGTAATGGATTACAGTAAACTTCATTGGTCACTTATAATATTAGGAGTATATTTTTGTTCCAGAGGACCAACCTTCTGCAACTGTGTATCTCTGAACATGAATTTCTTGCAGAACAAATACAATAATTTTTACTTGCATTGTTTGAAATATCAATGAACTGACAATATCATTTGAGTGTCATCTATTGCCCACATGACAACCACAGCTGGTATTACTCACCATCAGCTCTCCGTATCCCTGCACGCTCCTCCCTCGCCCTCTGGGCCAGCATCCTGAGACTCTCTTCCTTCTTCTCCTTCTCCTTCTGAGCCATCTTCTTCTCGATCTGCGCTCTCATCTCCACTGCCTCTCTAGCCTGGAACCAATCAGCACTACCTACACACACAGTGGTACAAACTCACATGCTGTCAGACAGAAAAAGATCTGCAAAAGCAGCCTTTCATGTTCATCTGCCTTCAACTTATGTGACCAATTTACGACCAGCATAGGATGCTGGGAACCAGTTCTAACCTGGAATCCCCATAGTAAACTGCAACAGTCAGCAGTTGCAGACGTAACGTGTACGAGAGACGGCTCTGCTGTCTATTGTACGCGAGACGGGTGCGGTCCACAGTACTCAATGAAGCGATTAATTCAATCACCGTGGCTCAGAATATACTTGTCAGGTGTCAAAGGCTACTGGTTGAGAGTTTTATGCAGAGCTCTAGAAAAGATTTTATTGAGTCTCCATAATGTTTAGTTGGTATTCAATTATTTCTTTACCAATATTTCTTTACATTTGGGTATTTTAACTTGAAAACCTGTTTCATACTAAAAATGAATTGTAGTATTTTACTTATAAGTTTCTCTTGCGTATTTGATACGCTAGGGATTTGCTATTTCAGTTTATTTAAAGGGCACGTTCACACGGAAATGAACCATTTTTTCTTGTACTTTTTCGACATTAAAAGTGTTAACATAGAAGTGTCATAGACAAAAATATAAAAACATCATATTTAATTAACATATTTTTTGCACTAAAACGATTCATATTTTTCACATTTACCAAGTGTTCTATTTCCATAACAAAAACACCATGGCTTATGCCCCTTGCAATATGACGTCATTGGTGCCAATTGATAAACATTATGACGTCATCATGCTTTGTTAGAGCCGCTTCACGTGGTGTAGGTACAGTTTTGTGATTCTAGCATCTCAGATGCCAGCCAGAATTGTATTATGCTGAGACACCACTGCGCCGGAGTGTGTCGTAGACCATGTTGTTTTACCACAAACTGGTCCTTGATATCTTTTGCGTTGAGAATAGACAGGGACCCAGTTGAATTGGCACCAATTACGTCATAATCTAAGGGGGATAACTCAGGCCTATTTCGCTCGTAAAACGAAGGCCTCATAACGGCATATCACTTTCACACTATTGTGAGCTTCCTACTTTCACTGTGAAAAAAAATGAGTGTATACTTTCAAACAGATACTAACTAATTCTAAAATTGAGTTTTGTTTAGAAAAAGAAAGAAAGTGATTTTTGCGTGTACACTTCCCCTTTAATCTAGATTTTACGCAAATACACAGCTATCTTTAGCTCTGTATAAGGACAAGTCTTTTCTTTAGCATCCATCAGTGAGTGAATGTTATATTACACATAGTCAACAATATTCCATCTTTCATCTATCTATAATCATCCATCTCACAAATTGTAACCACACCTAACACTCATATCAGTAACTCTCACATGAGGCACCTTTTTCTCCCCTGGAATATCTGGTTCATCTGTATCACATTAGATTTTCGGTCTGAGTTCTCAATAGTTTGGGAAAAACTGCAGACCTTAAACATCTCAACAAAAACTTGCATCTGAATCACCACAAGGATAAAAAGAACAAGTGTATCATTCAAACCTGACACAATGTTCTATTTATGAAACTTTCACAGAACAAACTGTTTATCAACCTCTCTCGCTGTAGCAAAAGAGGGACATGGATAAAAGAAGACTCACTTTTCTATCAGCAATATACAAGGCTTCAGCTAACTTGGCAAAGTTCTCATTGATGTGGACTCCCTGCAAACCACGGCCATCAGCAGCCAGACGTTTGTCAAGAGGTATAGTGTATCCCTGAAAATGACAAAACATTTATTGTTGAGCATAATCCAAATAGCCAAGATGAGGTGAAATGGAGTTAAACATCGAGTCCAACAAGATTATTGCACTTATATAGCAACGTGCATGCATGTGTGTATGGCTGCTTGCATAAGTATGCTGATTTTATAGTGCCAGCCCACTGAGATACCATGTTGCAGTTTAACATAAATACCCCGTTTAGACACAAACTGAGCTGACCAGTCCTTGTTTTAGCCCATTACGGCCAAGCGCCAAGCAGGGTAATAACAAGTACCATCTTTTAATGTCTTTTGGTAAGACACATACGGGCACTGAAGCCCCCGACCTTCTGCTCTCCGGGCAGACGTTCTACCACTAAGACTTTGGAGGTAGTCCCAAATACCCAAGAAGAAAAGCATAAATTGGTCATGCGGAGGGATGAATTATTATCTTGAACAGTTATTTTGAAGTAAGCAGTGCTAAAGGCAAAGATATAATGCTAGAACCTGTGACTTGTCAGGTGCCTATTTTTGCTCAAAGTGGCTCTCAAGAAAGCAAATTAAGTATCAATGCTGATATATGAAGACATAAGGTGTATGGTTTTACCCCCTTTCTAGCAACATCACAGCAGGGAACACCAGAAATGGGCTTGAAGGCATAAGGACACAAAGAGGTGTACATGGCAAATTCAATTACTTACTCTGTTGTTTTTCCAGTTTGAGATGCAGGGAGGAATCTTCCACTCTTGTTGCTCTTTTACTGTAACCTGAACACAATTTATAACATATCATACTTGAACAAATCTAACAATCAATCATAGCAATTTCATAGTTAAAACATTCAAGATAAAGGTGAATTTGTATTACTAATACATCATTTAATAAAAATTTGCAAATACATGTATATTCTTACAAAAAAATTCAAGGCAGTCTGTTTTGTAGAGCTGTAGTTGTATATTTACCTTTCTGTTAGGGGAGTGCATCACGGGTGCTGGCGGTGATGGAGGACCCCTGGGGATCTTCTTGTTCACTCTGAAGCGTGAATGTATTCACTTATACTAAATCGCTATCAACTGGACAATACGCAACATTTGTATCATTCTTTCAGATCAATCAATGTTCTGAAACCACTGATTTCTAAATCTCTTAACTATTAACATCAAAAGTATTTGTATTAGAATTTAAAAGCATCCCTAAAGTGGTAATTGTTTTTAGTTGTCTTGCTAGTTTTTCAGGGATGAACTGACTTGAAGACAAAACAATGTGTTACAATAACACCAAAAAATGACATACTTAAATCGTGGTGGTTCCATGGGGTCTTTCTGCACCTCCACCATTCTGATGATCCTCTGCTTGGCCCCCGAGTTAAAGGCCACACCCTGTTGAGATGGAGTGTACCTGAAACATACATGACACCAGAAGTTCAAAAAGATTCACCATATCCAACATAAACAGGAATTCCCGATGATCGGTAATAGCAATTTGACACACTTAAATGACAGCCAAAGCAAATGGTTATGAGCTTGACAACAGTACCTGATATACTGAGCAGGTGCTTGTTTCTCTGCATGCCGGACTGGCATGGCTGCCGATATCTTGCTGGAGACAAGCTTGGACAAAGCCTGCCTGGTCTTCTCTGTTGTGTCCTCAATTGCCTCTTCATCTGGACGTTGCAGATCAGGGTCATCCTCATCGATCATCTTTGGCACCAAGTCACCAGGACGGGAGTGGATCACCTAGAGTGAAAAGAACATGACATAACCATACCACCTCATTCACACATACATCGTCTGCAAACACTATCACACTATGTGACATTGTCACAAAGTAGTGAAAGATCCTTATTTATCTTGCATGCAGATATTGGTTAGAAAAGTAACCATTTGTTTGGATGATGTCTTTTGAACCAATACTGATTATGCATAATCTAAAACAGGAAGTGATGTAAAGCACATATTCACACCTCAAAATAGTGATACTGCAATAATATAGAGTTGCCCGCCCTTGAGTCGCTAATGATAGGTACTTTGTTTATCAAACGTGATAAAGATAATCAGCATTGATCAATCCTAATTGATGTGTCATAAAACCTGAACAAAGAACAAGAAACACTTTGAGAATGACATATTCAGTAGTTTAGTAAGTGTGCGTCATTACGATCCATGATAAGTAAATATATAACGTACCATGCAGACATCAGTAAAAAGGTGAGTTTCAGATAAGTTCATCTTCTTCGACACTAATGCTGTCCTCCTAAATGTCCTGAAGGATTTCTTTTTAAAAATTTGGTAATGTTTAGACATGTAAATTAATGTCCTATCAAAACGTGAAAGAAATCATGACATATCCCAAAGACATTTGTCAGCAAAATCTTTGGGGGTTGCTAAAATATTCCCCAGATGAGAACCTTACAATATGCTTTTCAAAGATCATAAAATGACATTTATAATCTGCTCACCTTATCTTTGCCATGTCCCTGTCTGGCAATGGCGTCATACTTGATCTTTCCATGCTGATCAAGTGACACAGCCAAAGAATTGGATGTGGTTTCTTTCAAACCCATCCCAAGTGGATACTGAGCAACATGAATTTCTGGGAAGGCTCCACCATCGCCAAAATCCTGCAATTTAAACAATAAAATCCACTGTTTAAATCTGAAATACAACACTAATGTAATCAAACAGTAAACAGGGTTAAAATACTGACCGCCAAAATTATTCAGCAAATGTCATTGAGGCAGGAAGAAAATAACATTCAGCACGTTTGGGATTTCAAATTTCGCAAGGATACAAAACTACAATATGCCTTATGTTGAACATGTGCCATATGTAGCTCAACTACAATATTAAGAAAGATCTAAGAAATCTGTGAATAGTATGTTTACATGAAAAACCTTCAGGCTTTAGAAATTCACATGCCTACATACATGACATATACAAGTCTACAAAATGCTATATCTTGAACATTTGCTGGAATACGTAACTTGACTACACATGTATAAGAAGAGCTAAATAATTCATAATCCCATTAAATCTGTGACTAAGACATTTATCTGCATGGCAACACAGGGATCATGATATGCCATCAACCCAAATGTCATGGTCATACCTCCTGTGATCTTGGTATCCATCCCTTCCTGTGTCCATATGGTGGGGCAGCCCTCTTGCTTGTGACAGGGGTAACCTGGAGACATATATTGAAATGAGAATCACAAGGAACACTTTCAATTCACTGCAAGCAATATGCACAATATTCAAGTTTTTTTCCAAAGACCTATTTTGATGCTATCTGATGGAACAAGAGTCATCAGAAAGATGACATATCCCCCCGGCAGCTGTCTGTAAAGTAACCACAAGTAAATGTGCAATTCTGTATGTAATGAGTCAAGAGTTGAATGTTCTTTAAGAAGCGTACATTGTTTACCAACAAAAAACCCACCATGGTTGCATCCATATGAAATGGAAAGTAAAACGTGTGTTTCTGTGTTTTTTTTTTTATGCAAACAAATTACAAGAAACAAGCGTATAGTCAACGAAGTCATCTATATTCCCCACCCATTTTAACACGTTATGGTCCCAAACCAGGTAACTGACCCAACATTTCTCTTAGCCCATGTCAAAATAGCTGCAATGGAAATTCTAAAATAAACATTTCTAAAACTCCTTAATATCAAATGGCACCTGTTCAGTATGTACTTTATATATGGAGATGCAATGTTTGGCAAGGAAATATTTAACAGTTTATTTGTTATACTCCACAAGTAAACCCACCCTATATGAAATCTTAAAATTTGTTGCAACTTGTTGCCATGGAAACGTAAGAAATAATAAAAAAAATATTCCTAAATAGCAAAAGGCACCAGTTCAGTATGTGCCTGGTAGACATGCAAAGTTTTGTAAGAAAGTATTTAACAGTTTTTGAGTTACGCTCCGGAAACGAAAACCATCCTTATAGAACCTAAGTCCAACTTGTTACCATGTAAACATAAAAAATAAAAATCTATGATATTCCTAAATAGTAAAAGGCACAAGTTCAGTATGTGCCTGGTACAGATGCAAAGTTTTGTAAGAAAGCATTTAACAGTCTTTGAGTTACGCTCCGGAAACGAACACCACCCTTATAGAACCTAAGTCAAACTTGTTGCCATGTAAACGTAAAAAATTTAAATTTCTAAAATTCCTAAATAGCAAAAGACACCAGTTCAGCATGAGTCTGATAGACATGCAAAGTTGTGTAACAAAGTTTTGAATGGGTTTTGAGTTATGCTCCTGAAACGAACTCTACCCTATAGAACCTAAGTCCAACTGGTTGCCATGGAAACATAAAAAATAAATAATTTTTTTTCCCTAAATAGCAAAAGGCACCAGTTCAGTATGTGCCTGGTAGACATGCAAAGTTTTGTAAGAAAGTATTTACTGGTTTTTGAGTTACGCTCCGGAAACGAACACAACCCTTATAGAACCTAAGTCAAACTTGTTACCATGGAAACGTAAACAATATTTAAAAAAAAATATTCCTAAATAGCAAAAGGCACAACTTAAGTATGTGACTGATAGATATGCCAAGTTTCAATCAAATACACTGAACTATTTTCGAGTTCTTCCCCGGAAAAGGAAATGATTACGGATGGACAGACGAACGGACGGACGGACGGACAGACAGACAGACTGGCTGATCGCTATATCCCCCCGCATAATATGCCGGGGGATAAAAAGCAATCATACATCCATTGATTTTTATAACCATGATAACCCATCTAAAATTTTACAAGTACAATTGTATTTGTAACATGCATGATTAGTACTTATTTTGATTGATAACGGTGCAGTGTCCATGGTAACCACAGTAACACCTCATCATGCTCATACACATTTGAAAAATGTTGGCTGCCTTTCATTAAACTGTTTTGTTCTGTCAAATATTGATCAAAAGAAAATGTATGCAAATACTTATGACCCAAAATGCCAAAGACCTGGGCCCACTTGCACAAAGTGATCTTAGCGCTATGACTATCGTAAGCCCATGTTAAAGAATAGGAGTTCTGATCATCTTAGTGCTATGGGCCCTGAGGAATAGTCTTATTAATTGAAATCTAAAAGAAGCTGAACAGCTGGACATTACTTAAAATGAACATGAAATCAATTACCTGCATTTGTGACCTGTACTGTCGGTCTTCATCATCTCTATCATATATACGTTGAGATGGGGCTGGTAATATACTGAAATTAAAAACAAATGCTTATGATGTTAAAATGACATCCAAAAGAAAAATAAGTGTTGAAAAAATGCTTTCATCTCATTGATTATCTTGGTAAGTGTTGATATGATTTGTTCATTTGTGTATGCTGCAGTCAGCAATATTCCAAATGTATTAAAGTTGTCTGTAAACAAGTGGTTGATATTATGAGCAATGTCCCACACAGTTAGGATATGTTCACATGAATCATCCAAGTCATCAAATCTGACCACATGATTAATCTTCACCGGGTGCAGCTATATCATGTACACAGTGCAAATTGGCTCCAGGTGCTCCATTGATCTCGAGTGCCTCTTTATCTTTCGGGTCACTTGTGTGAGGTTTAGGGTGGGTTAGCCCCAACTCTATCCCCAGCCCATGGATCCTTTTTCCTATCAAGAACCTTTAAGATCATTACAGTTAGTATAGGTACCCCTTTCCTACAATCCTTAGCATCGGGCTACCCTTGCCAATCATAAAACTTCCTTGAGTTATGATCCTTAGGGTTAGGTCCCCTTTTCTGATTCATAGGGTTAGCTATCTCAGCAGGCTAAAGGTTAATGAATAAGTCCAGTATAATTTGAGTGAGTGAGTGTGTTCGGTTTAATGCCGTTTGATGTAGGAGGAAAGCCTGCGGTGATGCAGGTCTTAGACGTTTACCACTTTGGAGAAACCCACAAGCAAGGGTGTGGTGCTGACATACTGAGAGACATGACAGGGGTGAACCAGGATTTTTACCGATGATCATAGCTTTCTTGCATGCCCAAGGGTCGTAACTCTGCACACCAAATTGTGATGCCTAAGACGACTCATGGGCACCAAGTGCCCCCAAATGAAATTTAAGGTAAGTCAGTATTGGAAAAAGTGGCTTCGTTTTATTACTTGCATAAAGCCAAACAATCGAGCACTAACATTTTGTAATTGGTCCCGTGTTAAAATGTTGACTCATCAGATTACGGTAACTCATAAGCCGAGCCTAGCTTCAAGCTGGTAATGACAGTTCAACAACCAGCATGCATAGGTTGCTCGGGACCAATTCTAAACCTAAATGGATTTATATGTTAATGCATAATAAGAGCTATATATAAGCTTTTGGTTATTTGGGTATTTTACCCAGGGGTTTGATTTTGATTGGGTATTTTACGCAAATACGCACCTTATCTTGAGATCTCTTATTTTGTTATACATTCAATGAAAAAAACAGCCTGCTGTAACTGACAAAAACTGTTTTTTCCTCTATGATGTCAAAAGACAGAGAGGTTGTACACATACAAAGAAAGGGGGAATAACACTGCTTTGCTTGGCACTAGTTTATTGTAACTCAGGTCACTTGGTGAGCATTAGCTGTTGACAAGTACAATATATTTCTGTGGTGTTTTGTTCATGAGAACCAAACTATTCCAACACAAATATCGATATTGAAACTGTATACGTTTAGGCATAAATAAAAAAGTCGATAAAGAAATGATGAAATCGTACTTCATGAAAAAGGAAGTAGTAGCAAAATGGATGGCCCTATCTAACCTATAAACTGGTTCTTAGATTCCAACGCTTCCAGATTTGACGCTTTTTCGACACGACATAAAATGACTGCTTCCACCATGTAAATAATGTCTTGAATAAATAAACAATTACTCGTAGCATGATAAGATAGTTTACCGTGTATCTTAACTGGACAAGACATACTTCAATTTTACATAATCAAATACCCCAAAGAATATTTCAAAACAAACAGAATTATATTCATTATTGGACATGTATTTTTTTATTTATTATGTGATTATTTCTCTTCATCTTGTCTCAGAATTATACAATAAAGATGCGAAGAAAGCTCCTTTGGTATAGAATTATAATCGTATAAGGTTTGATCAACAGGGTAGTGGGTACATGGCATGGTATATATTTTTTATACTTTTGACATCACTACCGTTGACTGTCTTTTACAAAATAGCATGTTCACCGACAACAGTATGTGGGATTTTACAAGGGGACTTTCCTTGATTCAGGGCTGGTATATACATAAATGTGACATGTAAGTAATCAGAAACATTCTGACAATCTGTGTACTGTTAGTGTTATTTGTTTTTATGTATGTCATTGAAACCAAGAGAAATAGTCAGGAATGCTGATAAATACCATTGTCATTGTGCTGAAAATGTTGAGCCAATGTATGCAACAAATAGACGAATGGATAGCTCAAAATAAGTGGAAATGCTAAACAGTGTAAAATCTGAATTTTGCTTTGTTTACATTTTCAACTAGTGCAGTTTTCTGAGCATAGGGTTCATTTTCACACCTAATTTATTTTGCTTGATTTCATCCAGACACTTTGTATTGGTGACAAATACCATTTGTCATTTGATTCTAAATTGATGAGGAATTCAAGGATACAAGTACTGCAGCAGAGTTTGAAACATATGTGACATTATAGGCTTCTCATAACCAGCATACGTGAAACATGATTTTGTAAACACTATCCAATATGGCGAAAAGTTCACTTAGGTGTTCGTGTTTGCGCATTTTCCAAAACATTCTAAACGATTCAAAGGCAATGTTTTTGTATGACCATTGGTGATTTGACAAAAGACACATTCCCGCGATCACTAATATGCTGTTTTTGAAATTTATTTCTCTGAGCATGCTGAGTAAATATAAAAAATATAGATTTGAAAACATGCTGTAAATAACACCATGAATATGGTGATTTAGTAATGTAATTTTGAACAATATAGATTTGCCCAATCTCACTAAAATCATGAAAATCAGATCTTAGTTCTCGCTATCGCTAAACTTTGTTTAGCGACAGCGAGAACTTAGATCTGATATTAATGAGATTGAGCTTTGCCAAAAATGACAGTGGATGTTTTCACAGAACAGGGAATTTCCAACAGAATTCCAGCATTAGAAATTGGCGCTTGTCCTATAGTCCTTGCCAAACTGCCAAATAGTTACCGGTAAGATATCATAAGGACCAGTAGAAATTTACCCTTTTTAAGAGTTTTGCAATATCTTGTGATATCATTATAAGGACTAGTGGACTAAAACTGTTAGTTTCTATAGCTGAATTCAAAACTGTGAAGTGTATTTGTGTCCTTGATGTATGTTTAATTTTTCTTCGACTTCAAAGGAAGACTTGACGGGGAGGGACATATATGTCCCTCTGGCATCCAGGGGATTAAAATGCATTTCTCCCCTCAACTTTTACATAAAGTATATGTTACCACTGGGGACTAATATTCAATCCAAAAAGCTAAAGGGGGTCTGAAAAAAAATAATGAATCATAAGCAAATGCATGTTTTAAATGAGCCTTAGCAAAGTTGGCTGAACCTGTATCAGAAGCAAATATACTGCTGGCAACTCTGCTGTTTACCAGGTGCAGCTTTAAAAAAGTACTAAATGGCTCTGCCTCTAATTTCACTGAACTTGAATCATCGATTCTTAGATGGTTATATTATGGTCTATATATTTTTTAACAAGTTAAACTTTTGTAGAGGAATATGGTGACCTCACATGGGCATCAAGGTAAACAAATAGGGACTGATTACTAGATTTATATATACAACAAACACTAATAAAAAAAAATATTGGAAAGAGCATGTATTGTCCCATGGTAAAGTTCTGGCTAACTAGGCCTATATCAACTCTATAAGCCAAGCTCAGCTTCAAGCTAGTAATGCATGACTTCGATCCTCTGCACAGCACTAATTGAAATCCAAAAGAATATGTTGGTAAAGAGTGGCGGTGCGGTACTTCCGAATGGCTGGTCAATAAATCTTCCATCGGCTAATCGGTGTGTCTATCAGGTTTACGTATTCTACGAGCTAACTGTTGTTGTTATACGTTAGATTGTCTCTGGTTAGATATACTTTTCACAGATAATCATATTTCATAAACTTGTGCCATTTGATTTTGACACATAAAACGTTTTAATTTCCATGTGTACGCCATGAGTCCTCTTCTTCTTTAATTACAGATATTACCTATTATATTTAAAACAAACTATTCCACAATCTAAATCTAATAATAATGGAACTTAAAATTGTGCCGGTGTGGAACACAACACATGCTTTCAATGTCCTTATTTTTTGTCATTTATTATCGTTTGAGGTGTCACAGCACATGAGTATACTAAACTAGAGTTGCGATACATACAGTAAAACAATAGAATATCATTTTTTTTAGTTTTACACAACACATACAGCGTAAACAATAACAAAACACCAGACTCGTCCAAATACTCACTTCGATAAGGACGCCATTTTGTTTCGTCTGTGGGGTACGTTCACATTACCGGTATCTCAGCTCGAATGCGCAACTGCATTTGTAAAGATGATATTTACACATTCATAGACAGTAGCCCAGTCAATCGATGTCATTAAGGGACTAATGAAATCAATATTTATGCTAGTGAGTTTTTACATAGAGGGACATTTATAAGGTACGTCAATAAAATAAACAGACACTGATTTGGTGAAAGCCCATAAGTAATTTCCGTTTGACTGGCCATTGCACTTGAACAGCGTTTGCGTCGACGTTTTCAAAGCTCCTTGCAACGACATCTCTGTATCTGTATTACATTAAGGTAGCACGCGCTGACATGATTTTCAAGATACGACGGAGACAAAACCTAGTCTACTCCAGCGCACTTGCTTCCGCTGTATCTTCTTGGTAGGTGAAACTTCTGGACATTGTAAGCTAAACTATGTCAACACCTTTATTAGTACGCACTGGTCATAACATTGATATCGGGAATGGTAACAAGAGTGATATGTTCCCAGACACCGTAAATATTTTTTGAAATAGAGAATTAATTGTATTAATCTCTACTTCAGCGTGACCAGTCAGCCTAGCAGACGACGCAAAGCATTATGAAAGCCAACTTAGTTACCTAACCAACCTGACTTTGATTTGTATGCAGTTCACCCCTTGCTTCAGATGTAGAAGCCCCAATGATGGCACGACGTGGCATAAGGTCTTTCTTCAAGTATGGCCTTGTTGGATCAACGGCTGTTGGTACCGGTATTTTCCTCCACCAAAATGATTGGGATGTGTCGTCGATCGGGGCAGTCAGATTTGGCAGGGCAGCATACGCTGTAAGTCTATGTCATATTTTCTCCTTAGTATCTAATCCTTCAGTATGTTTCCACCAAAGTCTATTTACACACCCAGGGAAATAAATAATATTATAACACTTTGAGAATTCCTGGTCAGCATTGGTCCCACCTTCACGACCAGGCCAGCTGTGTCATTGTACCCCAAAAGCCTGGGATGCATGTCATGCTATCAACCACTAATGTTCCTAACCCATTATGGAGTAATATACAGTCGTTGAGATATGTTGGAAATTAACTGATTACAGTACGCATACAAAATAAAAGAAGGCTAATATAATGAGAAACCCTAAACCCAGGTAAATATTAGCTTGCAATGCTCAATACGCACGTGACAAACTGAGAATTCCGTACAATGCACCTTCAGAAATTGAAGTCATGATAAACCCATTGACATGATGATAGATCTAAGATTAATTGACAGTGATCTTGTAACGTGATGTGGGCCAAATTGGTAAGAATAAAAGTGTTATCCTATTTTAGTGAACATTTATGAAAATAATAGTCAGTAAATTATTAAATGCCAAGGCAAAACTGTAAGGGACAATTAGTTTGGTACATTTTATTTATCATAGACTGACTGAGACAAGTTAAAACTCTTGCTAATGCTGCACACTGCCTACTTTTCAATTTGCTTGGTGGAAACATATTTTGTATTGGTATTCTCTCAGAAGAGTTTTGAATGATACATATGACAACCAACTGCATTGGTTAAATAAACAAAATCATGCAATAAATTCTTACCACTTCACATATAAAATATATCTATTTGCAAGATTACTTAAGCCAGGGTGACATTTAAACAATTGCCTTCTATGTTTCACTAACCCTTAGAAACATTTACCAGCTTAGGGGTGGTGGGTTAGCATTAACTTCATATGGGCTCTGGTTCACCGAATATGTTATCAGTTTTTGTTCTCCTGGGACCTGGGTAATTATTGCTCCAGTAAGAACTGTTAATTAATACAACTTTTATTTTTCCCAAAGTCTTATTGTGCTTACGAATGGATCTCAGTAAGTAAAGTAGAGTATTGTATACTAGTATTTGAATAATGAAATGAAATAGTGTCATGATATTTGAAAACTGATAACCGACATGTATGTTATGCTGATCATAGCTGTTGATAATAGCTGTTGATGAATACAATGTTAATTTTTATTTGCAAGATAAATTTTTAACCCTGTGGGGATTCTGTTTTGTAATAGATTGTGAGTAACCTAGTTGTAAGTGTTGACTAATTGGATTGGGTCACCATGATATTTAGGGCATGATGTATGAAAAAAAACATGATTCAAGGAAATTATGGTATATACATAGCCCTATTAACCACACACATAAGTAAACTATGAGTCCAAGAGGATGAGGGTTCTTGTACATGCCAGATGTGCCAAGAATTATGTTATAGTCAAAACTTGCCTTTGAGCATCATTATCATTAGATTTTCATTTTAATATTGACAGTATTAGTACACTGACAGCTGACTACATTGACATATAATTGTACTTACCTGGAGGTTACATTTTACCAGTACTGCCAAAATGTAAATTGTGGGCCAGACATTGTGAGAGTTTGCCTGTATTGTCTATTTATGTTACTCAGTATTTGTAAATGATTTGGTCTGAACCCTGGTGTGGGATTTTGAGAATGTTTTAAGCATATTGCAGTTACAATGCAACCCCCTAAAATGGCCTCATTGACAATTTCATACCAATTGAGACACACAAAAATGAAATATTTGACATGTATATGCTATACATTTCTTGATTTTAGATTTTAATGCCAGATTTGTTGTATTTTAATGAGGAGTTTGTTTATTTGTAGCTCGAGATGAATATTATGTGTGGGTGAACATGAAAAGTACATACTTGACATTGAATAAAATTGTTATACCACAATTAATGATGGATATTTACCATTTAAAAATAGATATAATCATTTCATATATACAGGGTAACTGATCAATCATCTATTATAATCAATAATCGGCAGCCACTAAACATGTGGTCACAGTGTTCAATCACAAGTATACATATTTTGTTTCAGGCTTTTAGGGTGGCTGTTGACTACAAAATAACCTACAGACATCTATATGACAACGACCCAGATTACCGTAAAAAAGCATCTATGGTTGGTAAATCTGAAATTATTATTTCCTAGGGGTGGTCGTGTAGCCTTGTGGTTAAAGCGTTCGCTCGTCACGCCGAAGACCCGGGTTCGATTCCCGACATGGGTACAATGTGTGAAGCCCATTTCTGGTGTCCCCCGCCTTGGTATTGCTGGAATATTGATAGGGACAGATATGGACTATTATTCCTTGCTATGTGGGTGAATGAGTTGGGTTTTAGAAACATTTCAGCAATGGCTCAGCAGGAGACACCAACAATGGTCTTCACATATTTTACCCATGTTGGGAATCAAACTTGCCCTTTAGCTTTAACCACTAGACAGACCCTTATTTGCTCCAAGCACAAAGAATTTTGTTTTGAGTGAGTAAGTTTGGTTAAACATTTGTATGAGCAGTATTTCAATTTTGTGAAGTCAAGTCAGCTTAAAGTGGGAGGATAGCCAGAAATGATGCCTGTCTTAGATATTTACAACTTTGGTGTAAATGCATTGGCATGGTTTAGTGCTGACAAACATAGAATAATAATCAGGGTTTTTTCTGGATTCTAACTGATGATCATTGGATTTGGGCATGAATTGTGGTGAATTGATGCGTCTTAGACACCAGGGCCACCTGTTTTGAAGATTTGAGTTGCTCTAACAGGCTTTTAAAATATTTTGGACTTGCTTAAGATTTGTGATATTTATGATTCACTGAGATACACGTGACGTCTTGAAAATTGTATTAGTACAGAACTTTCTTGAAAAGATATTAGGCCTAAGCAAATGTATGGCTGCCTCATTACATTGCGTTACAAAGGTGGGCTTCAGACCCTTGATACTATTTTCTTCAGGTACATTTACGCTCAGCTTTACGGTTAAGGGAGATGTGTTGTGCGAATGGTGGAGTGTTCATCAAAGTTGGGCAACATGTCGGTTCCCTGGAGTACTTGCTGCCAAAAGAATATGTTGATACCATGAAGGTTCTCCATGACAGGGCGCCGAAGTCGAAACTACAGGACCTTTACAAAGTCATAGAGCAGGATCTTGGGCAAAAGGTTAGATGTTGTTGCCTAAAATTAGAAGAATTTTTTGTGAACTTTAGCTGTTTTTATCACCAGCTAGGTTGAAAACCTCCTGATTATTTTGAAGATAAACTGAAAGATAAGGGATACAATTCATATATTTTAACATCAAGTCGACGTATGCTATGCTGTTAGACAGAGGCTAGTTGGAAGTACATAAGGATCAGAATATCCTGATTGTCAAGCAGCCATTTCCATCACATGTAACTGATTTGATTCTCTCTTGAAGATCCGGGGTAGAATAGGTCTTCAGCAACCCATGCTTGCCGTAAAAGGTGACTATGCTTGTTGTAAGAGATGTCTAACGGGATCGGATGGTCAGGCTCGCTGGATGGTTGAAGCATGTCATCGATCCCAATTGCATGGATCGATGCTCAGGATATCAATCACTTGATTGTTTGGTCCAGACTTGATTATTTACAGACCGCCGTCATGTACCTGGAATATTGCTGAGTTCGGCGTAAAACAACAAACCAACCAACCAACTCTCCATAAAACAGACTCTGTTGTTGAAAGAACAGTTTCAACAAGCATTATGCTGTATTATTAGTAAAATATGTATTCAAGTGGTCAGTACCCAAGTGTCTGGTGAAATATTAGTTGTAAC
Source organism: Haliotis cracherodii (assembly GCF_022045235.1). Taxonomy (NCBI): domain Eukaryota; kingdom Metazoa; phylum Mollusca; class Gastropoda; order Lepetellida; family Haliotidae; genus Haliotis; species Haliotis cracherodii. The sequence goes on from NW_027266308.1 coordinate 31,528,227, forward strand.
AATGTCATACGCTTTATGTCAAGGTGATGTGAACTTATTTTATAGGTAGATGCTATTTTCACTGACTTTAGCCCGGATCCGTTGGGTGCAGCCTCATTGGCACAAGTACATAAGGCTTATTTGAAGGATGGAACAGTTGTAGCTGTCAAAGTGCAGCATCCTACAGTCAAATCTCACTCTTATGTCGACATGAAGACCATGGAGGTTTGTAATTATTTGTGATGGAAATAAAAACACTGTGAAAGGAAATCAGGTTTTTAGATTCAGGATGAAAGTGAAAGTGTCTTTCATTCCTTGTTCTAATCCTAATGTCATAGATTGGGGGGTCACTAGATGCTGTATAGTCTAAACGGTGTTTAATATGTTAATGTCCTTTTGTTAAAAATACAATAAAGAAGGTCCAAAGGTTCAAAACCAACAACAGCAAATCTCAGGAACCCTGGGACTCATAGTCTCTGAGTGAGGCATCTTATCGCCAGCACACAAAGTCAGCGATCTAACCCACTCAGCCAGCGAGGCTTCCACAAAATGGAAGTCCGACAACTTGTTGTCTAAATCATGTACTTTGTGTACCTCTTTGATAAGTGTAAATTGTCCGAAAGGTTGTATACTCCCCAGGGAGTTGAGAATGGTAACAGGAATGCAAATGGATACACTGGTCGGGGAACAAATAAAACCACATTTTGGCAGATACTAGTACATGGATACCTGTGGTATATAAATGTACATGTATAATATAAGAATAATATAATTTCCCAAGTATAACATTTGCTACATTTGACTACTTTGTAATAGGGATTGTTTAATTAGCCTTGAATATATTTCATATTTGTGATAATGATATGAATGAATTGGTATTATTGCTGAACTATTATATCCTTTGCAGTTCCTGCTGAATGCAGTTGCATGGGTATTCCCAAACTTCCAGTACTGCTGGTTGTCTGAAGAAACAAAGAAAAATCTGCCCCTTGAGCTTGACTTTCTCAATGAAGGGAAGAATTGTGAAAGAGCATCAGAAATGTTCAAGAAACTTGACTTCCTGAAAGTGAGCAAGAGAGTATTAATTGATGGTCAAATCAAAATCAATATGACTTTTTTCTTGACATACCAAATCTTTTTATGTTTTAAGAGGAAACTGACTTGCAGTCAACTCAGACAACATTTAGAAAATCTAAACAACAAAACCAGTCAGCCTGTCTGGATTGTGTGGTGTTAGAAACAGCCATAATTAAGAAAGAGCCCTGAGGAAGGCTGTCACATGTATAGTCATGTAACCAACTCTCCATATACACAGATATTAAGAACAAATTTACTACAAGTTATGAATGTAGGACATAAATTGGAGAATAAGTGTTTTGCTTCCAGACTTGGGAAGTCAATTGTTGGAAAAGTAAACCAACAGCCAACGAAAGATCAGTTAGGTTGATGCTGATGGCAACCATTCAGTCACCTTGACCTAATTCTAATTATCCCCGCTCAACAAAGGCTCCATCCGAAACCCTTCAATATTTTTTCATAAAACTTTGCAGGTCGGTCAAGTACATGCTGAACTGGTGCCTTTTGCTATTTAGAAATTATAGAATTTTTTATTTTTTACGTTTCCATGGCAACAAGGTGGACTTAGGTTCCAAACTCTTCTTTTTTTAACAATTTCCATGACAAGTTCCACCTCGGTTAAAAAAGGTTAGGGTTTGTTTAGATTTAATTATGTCATAAATTCTGCAACAGGGGCGTGGGATATAGCCACGTTAGTGGCAAACTTGTCTTGTTGTTTTTGGCCAGTGCAGTAATCACTACTCTTATACACAACTTGGAAGTTTGGTTAATATCAAGAGAGCAGCAAGACCACAGAGGCTCACTCTAGATGTCTAGATAATGTCCTGATTATTATAGCTGCATTCCATTATGATAAATACCCTTGACCTATTTGTCACCAATCTTCATTTCAGAAGTAGCATCACCATCTCCAATTCTTTTATCACCAGCTTGGCACAAAATTCTCTTGCTCCTGAGCTTGAATTCAACATCCAATCAAAATGCATCTGCTGCACATGATTTTGGCATACCAGTTGATCAATATTTTGGTTGTTTTTACGTCGCATTCAGTACTATTCCAGCTCTATAACGGCAGATCCACATTCAATATTGCAGTCTTGTAATTACTATAAGCTGGAAAGATGCTTTCATGAGAAGTAAGACATAATGAAGTGAATCTTCCAAGTTGTATTTGAAATGGATGGCAAAAAAGCAAGCTATGAACTGGTTTCATCCCTGCTTGTTTCAAAGAACAGTGTAATATGAGTGGATGGCTATTTAAAGCATTGTAATTTTAACTCAAAATGAAGCTAAGGTGGCCAATTGGTCCCTGTTATAAATTATGATAAAATGGAATTACATAGGACAATCAAGAATGCAGTCTAGAATAATCACTGCTGCGTTACTGACTGCTTTATCTGCATTTTATGTTGCAGATGCCAAAAATATATTGGAATTTGTCATCTGAGAGGGTTCTCACAATGGAGTTTTGTGAGGGAGGGAAAGTGGATGACAAGGAATATATGAAACTGCACAACATCTCTGTCAATGAGGTATGTTGAAACAGTAATAGTGTTGAAAACCTGTATTGTTTCATTGGGTGACTTAGACTCGATTGTACCTAACATGCCTAAAACATGATCAAGTAGAAAGTTCAGTTATCTCCCTTCAATTAACAGGCCAATAACAGTGCATTTCTTGCATTATTTATAAAGAATCAGTGATAATGTGAGTGTTGTATTCTTTCCACAAGAAGTAGATGCACCACTAGTTTACTTTCATAATTGTCCTGTAGAAACAATATCTAGTTGGTGAACATGCTGAAATGAAATTAGATCAGAAAGCGATTTACTTATTTGAAGGAATTCTGCCTGAAGTTTATGTTTATATACAGTCTTCAGTGTAGAAAACTTGCATTCAGTGATTATTCTGTGGAGTGTCTTTAAACTATATTCATATCTCCATACTCATTATTCAATAATGCATGGTATTTCACTGGTAACTGTACTCCGTGAAATACCGCATGGGGATTCCGTGTTATGATATGCTGATGCGCTTTGAGGACGCACCAACATGAGCCCACAAAAATATCATGATAGTTGGAAAAGAACAACGAAAATATCCCATGGTTTGGAGTTAAGGAAGCTCCAAAATGTTTGTCAGGTTTGATAGCTATTGTGAGTCAGCAACAATACGCAACAGAGAACGGTATTCAAAAACACTTTTTACACATGCAAAGCACGAAAAATGGAAAGTGTTATTACTTTTTCATGCAGAATTGGGGTATAAAGGGATGGCATTCAAATAGCTGTAGCTGCGGAATAGCACTGAGGAGCAATCCCGAGATTGACACTTGAGGAACGGGAATGGTGCCATTGCCATGATTGAAGTTGGCATGACTACAAGGGCCATAGCAGCAAGGTTTGGATGTCACCACAGTGCCATCACAAGACGGAACCAGTGATTTCAACAGACGGGACTTACCAGAGACCGACCACGCCCAGGGCAACAACGTGGGACAAACAACAGCCAGGGGAGACCGACAGATTGTGAGGGCTCATCTCGTGATCGAACACTTCTGGCCCTCCAGAACATCAGCTACCATTGTAGGTCGACAAGGAGTAATCAACACCGACACGCCGGAGACTTTAAGTGACCATCATCCGATTCTGACACTAAGGCTCCGAAATGCTCAATTGTTCTTGGGGGACATCTCTTCTCCGATTGTTCCAGATTTCACCTCAGGAACGCCAATGAAAGTATACGGGCATGGTGTCACCGTGGTGAACATTATCATGATTGGGACTGATTGGGCGACGGAAGTGTGATGGTTTAGTGCAGTATCAGTTTTCTTCACTGAACACAGCTATATGTATGCATAGGTAGTGTTAATGCGGTTAAATACAGTGATGCCATTTTATTACGTCACATCGTCCCCTGTTTCCATCAACACCAAGAGCTCATACTTTCCAACAGGACAACACCAGAACACGTACAGCACATGCTTCTATGGACTTCCTGACAGAATAACGTACCTGTTATGTCGTGGCCTGCATTATCTCCCAAATGTTTGCCTATCTAGCACTTGGAGGCTACCAGGGACAGCACATTGCACATTGACCTGAAATCACCAACATTAGAGAGCTCGCACTTGTCCTGCAACGCGAGTGGCGTAGGGTACCTCAAGCTGTTATCCAGAGACTGATAGTGTCAATGAGAAGGCGTTGTGTGGCATGCATTGCAACCAGGAGCGGTCATACTGGGTACTGACTTTGTCTTTGGATCCCTTGTGTGTTAAATTTCCTTTACATTAAAATTGTGTACTGTTCAATGACATGTGTCATTACTAATGTGGAACGAAGTTATGTGAGTGTGATTGTAGTACACAGCCAACACCATAAAAAATTTGGTTTAGCATCAATTTCACTTTTTACCTCTGGTGAGTTTTCAATATGTTTCAGTTTAGGTCCCAAGCAGCCACTGCTGGTTGCAAGAGGCAACTTGATTGAACGTGGGCTAAGGCTTGGTACCTTGGTTGAAGGCGTGGATTGTTGCTCACATATCAGTCACTGGATTGTCTAGTCCATACTCGATTATTTACAGGCTCCCCTCTCATAGCTGGAATATTGCTGAGTGCTGGGTCAATTAAACAATAAACACACACACAAATCCATTTAAAAAAAAAAAAAAAATTACAGGCAATTAGCTGCAGATAGTCAGGGACTTAAATGGGTTGTGAACATGCTGCCAGGCTCACATATGCTTTATGTCTTCTGTAGCTGACTAATGAGCAGATTGATTTGTTTCTTCAGGTGAGCCAGAAGCTGGGGAAGTTGTACAGTGAGATGATATTTGTGCAGGGCTACGTGCACTGTGACCCTCACCCTGGCAATGTGTTTGTACACAAGACAAAGAAAGGAACAAACATCATTCTGTTGGACCATGGTTTGTACCAGGTAACTTCCCTCCCAAGTATGTCTACTTGTTTATAGGAGACCCAGTCATATCAGTTGCCTCAGTGATATGGACATAGGCCATTTTATGTCACACTTGCCTCAACCTCATACTGTAACATGTCGAAATATGAGTGTTTTACATAAGCCAATATTTCACAGCAAATCTAGTTAAACAAAACGTCTGATGATTTTTCAGATTGGGGTTGAACTTGCTTTTGCATGATAATTAAATTTCAGGCAGTCCAGACACATGATTAAATATTGCAAATTGAATGTGTACACATTTCTCATCATTATCTGAAAACATATAATAATCGATGCAGGATCTATATTCAGTCTGCCTCAGTGACTTATTTAACACTGGTTTTCAGTATATATATAGAACATTGACTTCTTTTGTCATCATTCATGTTTTATCTCCTCTTAGAAAATTGCCAAAGGTGTGGTGGTGTGTGTATGCTTATTAAAATCATACATAATGAGATAAATGAACTTTTTAGAGATCAAGTGGTAATAAATGACTTAAATCAAACGTCTATGAAACTAGAACTCTTAATTTCTTTAATTTTTACCAGGCAATTATATGCCCCTCCTATACTGCTGTTTTCTCTGAAGTGTAATGTACACAAGAAACTACGGACTGTTATTTAATGTTTGGTCTTGGTAGGGGGAGCTTATAATTGATCTACAGACTGGCCTGGATGTTGGTCCGGGATTCTTTTTGGTGGAGGGTGCTTAATACCATGAATATGGTATCTTGTCTTGTATTGTAGACTCTGAGTGATGACTTCCGAGTGAACTATTCGAAGTTGTGGATGTCGCTGATCAGTGCAGACTTGGAAGGCATCAAGACCTATGCTCATGCCTTGAACTGTGGGGATATGTATGGCTTGTTTGCCTGCATGTTGACAGCTCGGTCCTGGAAGGCCGTCTCCTCAGGCATGGATAAGCATCCATTCACAGAGCAAGAGGTAGATAACTATCTGGCAATACCCATTCACAAACCCTTTTTTGTTTTGTAATTTTTCAGCCTTTAAGTATCGGTTGATGGCTTATTTTTACCAGGAGTTGCAGACTAACAGCTTCATGACTATAAGTTCTTCAATGTTCTCCTGCAATGTTACAATTACAATTTTATTTCAGGGAGACGATATCAAGGGTAACGTGGCAAGGTACCTTTATGAAATAACATTAATATTAAACAAGATACCAAGACAGATGTTGCTGATATTAAAGACCAATGATGTTCTTCGTGGTATTGAGTCCTCGCTACAGACTCGTGCAAATGCTACATCATTCATCAACATGTCCAAGTGTTGTATCCGTGGACTTGCTCATTATCATCTAATGACATGTAGGACATGGACTTGTCGTCTACGAATCAGGAGTAAAGAACAATGGCAGCTTTTCAAAATATCACTGTACGAATTCTACTTGTGGTGTGTCAGTTCACCCCTAGGACTCTATTTCCACAGGAAGAAACCTTTGTATTCTTAGTGACAAATGTATCAGGAATGTGGGACCTTCATTTTCACTACAGATTGGATTGACTTATGGATCTTAACTTCTTTTTTCATTTTCATTGCCATGTTACAGTACACACTTTTTTAAGCATTCTATTAGGGCTGGGACGGGTAACTCGGGTACTTGGGTTGGGTGGGTACTGAGTAGGACCCGGTATCCACAGGACTACCCGGACCCATGTGATATTTTGTTTAATGGCAAAAAGTCCCTATGTTTAAACTACAAGTCACTAATGTTTGCAGTTCTTCCTGACTATGACACCCATTCCTTCTGACTTTTACGTTTGAATAAAAATAAAACCTTAGTCAACTTCAGTGTATACACCAGATCGTGTCATACATGTAACACATTTTACCAGAGCTATGGTCAAAGTTTTCCCAATCGATCAGTTTGTACGTACATCTTGAGACCTACAGCGGGTACCTGGGTAGGGTCGGGTAATAGAGGGGTGGGTACCCGGGTAGTAAATTTGGACCCGTCCCAGCCCTACATTCTATTTAGAACTTTATCAAGGTACACCCGAGGGAATTCCGAGTAAGAATAGGTCCCCAGCCGTCAATGCTGGTCATAACAGTAAGAGGCAACCAAATGGATGACTTTGTCTGACTTGGTTGATAATCCGACGTAATAAATGGTTTGATGCTCACAATATCAATCACTGTATTGTCTGGTCCAGACTTGATTATTAGGGTGTCATATAGCTGGACTATTGCTGAGTGCCATGTTAAACACTAGTACTAGTATATGTACCATGACATTGTATTGAAAACAATAAAGAAATTGTAATCCATCAGTATATTCCATTGCCGCTTAACTTTCTTTAAATGACTGTGTATATGTGGAGGCAATTTCTGTGGAGATCTGGTTATGAAATGAAGATGATGGTAGATGGAAGATTTGTTTATGTGAAACCTGGTTGTACTGCCTGTATCATGTGTAAACGATGGTCATTTACTTGTACATATACTTTTGTCAATGCATTTGGTTGTTGAAAATAACAGATTGACAGAACCATTGAGGTGTTATCAGATTCTGAATACTTCATTATCTGAATAACTAAACAAATACATGAAGTAAATGTCAGCTTCCTGTCAATTTCAATGATTTGGTATTTACTACAGAACAGAAACATTAGAAAGGGATCTGTTGCTTAATGCTAAAATGCATTAGATGCCTATAGCATCCATGCTAAAAAGGACAGACATAATATAAATCATGACTGTTTGATTGATATATTCTTCGGATGAGACATACACAGACAGGAAGTAGAAACGTGTCTCCTGCAGGTATAATTTTGGAGCCATGGCAATACTTTAATATTGCCTACCCCCCTGTATTGTTATGCTTCTAATGATCACTGGTCAATTAATTATGATATAGTGAGTGAGTTGGGTTTAACGTCCACATCGCTTTTAACTATTCCAGTGATATCGCAGTGTGTCAGCTTAATGTGGGAGGAAAGCCGGAAGTGATGCAGGTCTCAGACATTTACCACTTTGGTGAAACCCATGAGCACGGATATGGTGCTGACAAATCTAGAAACATAATCGGGGCGAACCGAGACGCAAGGGACGCAACTCTGCACAGCGAATCCCGGCGCCTTAGACGACTGGGCCTCCCGTGCCCCCCTAATTATCCCCCGCCACGAAGTGGAAGGGAGATATAGGAATGGGTGCCGTCCGTCCGTCCGTCCGTCCGTCCGTCCGTCACATTGCGTTTCCGGAGCAGATCTTGAAAACCGTACCATATTTCTTCACCAAACTTGGCACATAGATAGATCTAGTGTAGAACTGGTGCCTTTTGAAAGTTTGGGATTTTTAAAAAAGTTATTTTTTGAGTTTCCATGGCACCGACTTTGATTTAGACTGAAAATGGCGGTAGTCCTCGTTTCCGGAGCAGATCTTGAAAACCGTACCATATTTCTTCACCAAACTTGGCACGTAGATAGATCTAGTGGTGAACTGGTGCCTTTTGAAAGTTTGGGATTTTTAAAAAAGTTATTTTTTGAGTTTCCATGGGACCGACTTTGATTTAGACTGAAATTGGCGGTAGTCCTCGTTTCCGGAGCAGATCTTGAAAACCGTACTATATTTCTTTACAAAAAGGCCCAGTGAACATAGTTCACAGGAGCTAATGCATTGCACACACCCAACATGTCATATTGGCGGCGGATGTGAGTATTTCATGCTTGTTGTGATATATAACTTGTCATATGGTAATGATTAGAATTATCTTAGTTTGGCTCACTGGTGTCTTGTGGAGCAGATAATGTTCAAAGTTCGGGGAAATTGTGCAAATTTGTATTACTATAGGCTCTATCAGAAACCGCTATGGAAAATTAGACAGAATTGTTTCCCTGGACAACTCTCCGATTCTGCTGCATATATTCGAAACAGGACAGTTGATTCATTTTGTGGAAACATATTCTATTCGACATAAGGTGAGGTGAGGTGAAATTGGGTTTAACGTCGCGTCCAAGATTATTGCACTTATATAGCGACGTGCATGCATGTGTATGTGTGTGTGTGGCTGCTTGTACTAGTCCGGGCTGATGCCGATTTATAGTGCTAGCTCACTGAGATACCATGCCGCAGTTTAACATGAATACCCCACTCAGACACAGTATACTGACTCCGAGCCGACCAGTCCTTGTTTTAGCCCCTTAATGCCGAGCGCCAGACAGGGTAACAACAAGTACAATCTTTTAACGTCTTTTTGTATGACGCGGCCCGGGATCGAACCCTGGACCTTCCGCTCTCCGGGCTATTCGACATAACTTGAAAGGGATTGGTAAACAGGCCTCACTGGCTTATGTAAATGCAACTCAATGTTACCTTAATGCTAACATCAAAACTTTAAGGTCAAGGTGAGGTGAAATGGGGTTTAACGTTGCGTCCAAGATAATTGCACTCATATAAGCGACGTGCATGTACGTATGTGTGTTTGTGTGGCTGCTTGTACTAGTCCGGACTGATGCCGATTTATAGTGCTAGCTCACTGAGATACCATGCCGCAGTTTAACATGAATACCCCACTCAGACACAGTATACTGACTCGGAGCCGACCAGTCCTTGTCCCCTTAATGCCGAGCGCCAGACAGGGTAACAACAAGTACTATCTTTTAACGTCTTTTGGTATGACGCGGCCGGGAATCGAATCCCGGACCTTCCGCTCTCAGGGCGGACGCTCTACCACTTGTCCACGTAGGCGGTCCCTTTAAGGTCAAGAATTATATTGTAAGAAGACCACTCATGTCACCAACACTAGTCATATGGTATAAGCTTAAGCTGTACAAACTTACCTCTATTTTCCATAAAAAGGTCCCTAAATTACATGAGTTAATATACATACATCCTCATGTGTTTACATAAATACCATCCTGGTCACGATATTTCCAGGCAACAAACCAAACTATTCCATGCCAACATCAATCACAGGAAAAAAGGAAACTGCAAGAAACTATTGAAATATAAAGAAAGAATCCAGTCATTCAAAGAGACCAGTGTCAACTTAAAATTACAGAATATTATATCCATGTCATTTGATATAATTTTAAGAAAAACTTTCTGATCAGTCACGATCATGAGAATCACACAATCATTAACACCTGAAGTTTAGTGCAAAATTCGTTGTAGATAATTTCCATCGTAAGGGTGAAATTTACGTTTCTATATATGTTATTAATATTGTGATAAAGAATGTAGTCTGAACATTATGTGAGATCAGAGACCATAAAATATTTTGGTAGATACACAATCACAATCAGGAAAATGCCTTTGTCGATTGTATTTTAAGGAGCCCACCATGGCCAGGGCCCATATACCGATATGGTCTCTGCCATGGCTAATGATAATATTGTAAATTGTATGATAAATTGTATATTTATATACTTAATCTATCTCACACTATGCATTTCTCCCTCTTTTGATCCTAAGTGTAAAACGTGCTTAGATAAAGGTTTACAACTTCTAAAAAACAATTCCACCGGACACACCTAGCATAACCATGATCACCTCCAAACAATCATGGTCACGCACGCTCTTCATGCCGCGTGACCTACACATGTTTAACGCGTGATTTCCCCAGCCAGCTCAATCTCCTGAGCGCCACGCTGTTGTGACATGCTTGTTAGAAATTCTTTTATTTCCTCTTGCAAATTTACCTACTTTTTTTTTTTAAGTCCATATCAGTGTTTTTGCGCAGGTCAATAAGTACATGTTAACATGCTAAATTAATAACCCAAATATACTGTCATTATCTTATTGAGGGACAAATGCGTGTTACAGGACGAAAATGGTGTCACTTTGTAATTTCCCAATATCCCACTTTTGTTTTGTTTTTGTAAGAAATATTAAATGGATTTTTTTTTTAGGGGACTCTAATATATTCCACTAATTATATCAAGATTTTGCAAACGACCGTCTTGTCTGAATATAAGGATATGATCTTAACAATCACCAGATGTAACCATGTAGACGGGAGGTTCGGTTTGTTGCCACTTTGTCAGTCGGCTGAATGTTGTTTTAGTCACGGATTTGTGGTGAGCTGACTAGTCTGTTTTAACTGAACAATACTCACTGGTAAACTCTGAAAACACTATGATTATAACTGAACTGTGTTAAATCAATCTGATTTTAAACACACAAGGGGCACGTATGACCAACCACGTAGAGGGTCGGCATTCCCAAACTGAAATTTTCCTCAAGCCTTACTAACATTATCACGGTTGAGTGATTTCCTTTTCAGAACAGTAGCAACTGGCAAAGTTGGAAACCCCCGGAGGTTCCATCCATCGAGGTCCCCGTTCCACTAGACCCCTGTTGGCTAAGGCCAGGTTCACACAGTACCGATTATGGCTCCCGTTTGAGATCAGACAGCGCTACATCACGAAAAGGGAAAAAGTCGCATTACTATCCTCAATGATCTGGAAGGTCCTATCATTGTTTGAACGCAGTCGTATACGTTCGTTACAGAGTCCTGCGGATCGGGAAAGGTCCAGAGAGGTCGGCCAATCACTCCCGACAGTATGGTGCGTCCCGTAACAACCGCCTTTGTCGGTTCGCTGTCGGATCTCTGTCGGATCGCATTCGGGAGAATCGGGACGCTGTCGGGACAGATTCGGTCGGTTTTTACCATGCGGAAGATACAAATCGGATCAGATTCGGATTGAGAACGGGAGAATCGGGTCGAATTCGGCTGGAAACGGCTGAAACGGGACGCTTCCTGAACAATATCTGATTGTTTGTGAATTTCCCGCCACGAATCACAGGATGTTTGATCAGACTTTTGACAAAGTTAAATCGGGAATGGTCCTATCAAGGACGGCAGTAAAAATCCTGAATGTGTGACTGAGCCCTAAGACACGAATCCGTTCCAGTAGGTCCCCGACTGGCTGTGCGCTTCTCTTTCTGGGTTCAATGCCTTGTAATAGGGGGCTACGGGAACTATATTGTCTTAAAACAACACGGGGCAAAGAGGCCTAATGCCAAACACTGAGTATTGGTACTTGGGACACCAAAAGTAAGAGTTTATTAAGGAAATTAGTAGTGGATACGATATAGATAGGATGTCTTTTGGATTTTTAATCCTTTCTTTCTCTGTGGGAAGTCACACAACCAGGTCAGGCATTCTATGCCCCAAAAGCCCAAACTTGGTTAGAACCCGTGTTTTATCTGTGACAAGTTCCAGTTGCTGAGGGGGCACGGGTGGCCCAGTCGCCTAAGGCGCCGCGATTCGCTGTGCAGAGTTGCGTCCCTTAGGCACGCCAGAAACCTATGATTGTGGTTTCGAATCCCGGTTCGCCCCGATTATGTTTCTAGGTTTGTCAGCACCATACCCGTGCCCGTGGGTTTCACCGAAGTGGTAAACGTCTGAGACCTGCATCACTTCGGGCTTTCCTCCCACATTAAGCTGACACGCCGTGATATGACTGGAATACTGTTAAAAGCGGCGTTAAACCAAACTCACTCATTCTAGTTGCTGACATTTCAGTGAACTTGTAGGATTATGTATTTTAATATTCATGGTATTATAGTTTGCTAATTTGTAAAATAGGTCTTCAGCAACCGAAAAGGCGACTATGCTCGTCATGCGAGGCGTCTAACGGCATCGGGCGGTCAGGCTCGTTGACTTGGTTGATGAATATCATCGTATCCCAGTTGCGTGGATCGATGGTCAAGATGTCAATCACTGGTTTGTCTGGTCCAGACTCGATTATTCACATACCGCCGTCATAAAGCGGGACTGTTAATGAGTGCGGCGTTAAACAACAAACAAACAATGTAAATAAAAGTGTAATATATATTATTATTATTATGCACAAAAAAACAAACAAAATTAATGTGAACACCTTGGTACTGTAAATTCAGTCTTTATTTATTCGGTCTCACTTTGTGATGTTAGGTGGCTGCAAACTGCACAGATAACAACAAACGTTAAATACTTTGTCAATCGGTCACAAAACAGCACTGTTCACCACTCGTGACACACAAAAAGGGTGAAAAAGTGAACTTCTTCACTGACAATATGAGGGAAGAGATTAGAAGAGAAGCAGGGGAAACTCCCTTATTAAGTAACAGTTACATGTTTGTGTCTTTGAGAGGCATTTAGAAAAATAAGTTTATTTGGTAGAAATGGTAATGTCTTGTTTTAAGCTGTAATTTTGGCAGACAAACACAGAGATAGCTTATTTCTGTCTAACCTTAGGTACAGCTATATTATAACCAGGTAACAGGTATGCTCAAACACTTATCTTTCAACATGTCAATCCAACAATCTTGTTCAATTCGTAACGACTAAAAAAGGACGTCTTGAAAATGATGACCCTGAAAACATTTGCAACAAATACGATTCATGGACTTGATTGCTGGTGATAAAGGATGCTGACAAACAACCTTTAAAAAAATCCATTTTCCGATTTCAAAAGTGGTTCCATTCTAGTAAAGTGTGTGAAGAAACAGCAATCTCTAAATCTCTGTCAGTCTATCAGTCAGTTTGCCAATGTTGAGGTTGCTGTTTCGTCACATAAGACTCTAAACTCCAGTGGAGGCATTGTTCCTGACAGAACTCCATGCCTTTCCGACATGTCCGAACAAGAAATCGTTACAGAGTTGAAGGATCAAGCAGTGACAGCTTTAAAGCGTTTTACCAAAAAGAGAGATGCTTTTGTCACTCCCATAAACCCATCTCTTCACTTTTGACCGTAGGACAATTCCTCGTTCATCTAAAGGCGGGCTATGTCAACATCGCAGTGGAGGTGTGTCCCTAATCCACTCCGATGTTATACTTGTCAACCGACTTGGCCAAGGTTACCAATCCTGTGATCGACCTAAGATTTGTCAGCGTTGTGGTGGCAAACATGACAGCAATGAATGTAGAGCAGATGTCAAGTGTGCCAACTGTGATGTCCAAAATGAAGCCTCATCAAAGTCCTGTCCTGTATGGAAAACTGAATCCCAGATATTGAGACTGAAACATAAAAACAATATCTTGTATTTGGAAGCAAAAAACAACAAAAACAAGTTGCTAACCAGTTGCCATCAACCATTACTAATTCTGCTGCAGTGTCTCGCCCTGTCTCCTCCACTTCACCAATCTAATGTCAGACTGAGTTGACATTGGTTTCCTCTGGACAATCGGTTGAAACTGTACTGTCAGTTATTAAAAAAAACAGGCATTGTTCATATGACAAAGAGAGAAAAACTAAGTAGACAAGATCTCAGGACCCCCTCTCCTTCAGAGGTGCATGTCCATAACTCCTTTGCGCCTTTGAATATGGAGGTAACTCCGTCTTCACAGGCCAGTGCCAGGAGTTCATCTTCCTCGCGCTCGCTTGAGAGGTCACCTATTGAGCCGCCATGACTCAACGCCTCATATGATTGAGTGGAATTGCAGAGGACACATAACTTAAAACAATCAACATTGTGTCTCCAAGAGACATATCTTAACCATAACGATGCATTTGATGTAAGGCAATACAATTGCTATCATTCGTTTTCACCTATTGCTGGAGGTTCTACTATATTGATCAAACAAGGTATCAACCACAGCACTGTTCCGCCTAATACACATCTCAATACAACTGGAATATTTCTGAGTGCGGCGTTAAACAACAAATCTTCAATCCTCCTTTGTATACTGGGGCGGTTGGGTAGCTTAGTGGTTAATGCGTTCGTCATGCTGAAGACCCGAGTTCGATTCCCCACATGGGCACAATATGTGAAGCCCATTTCTGGTGCCCCCTGCAGTGATATTGCTGGAATATTACTAAAAGCTAAAACTGCTAAAATTGCTAAAACCATACTCACTCACTATTCGTATACTCTTCAGCAGTCTGAACTTCAGAATCTGTATGATCAGCTGCCAAAGCCCTGTATCACAATGGGCGATTTAAATGGGCATAACCCTCTATGGGGAAGTCCACATACAAACAGTAAGGAAAAACTCCTTGAAGACTTTATTTCTGACAATAATCTCTTTATATTTAATGACGATTCTAACACTTATTTACATCCTTCCACTGGAACGCATTCAGCACTTGATCTGTCAATCACAGATTCAAACCTTTACAACGAATTCTAATGGTCAGGCCATGATGACGTCTGTTGGAGTGACCACTTCCCTACTATACTTAAAACTGTTAACCCTACTGACGATCCACCAACGCCAAGGTGGAATTTTACAAAAGCTGATTGGTCATTATCTGAATTATTATGTACTGAACAAATGCAACTGACATTTTTAGACATGTTCTATATCCGATACAGTTATTTTCGGACGTGCTGAATGAAATTGTTGATGAAACAATTCCCAAGTCCTCTGCAAATCCACATTTTCGTAAATCATGGTTCAACAATGAATGCAAACAGGCACAAAGATGTAGGAGGAAAACGGAAAAAATATTTCCGCCGACATCCTACAGTCCATAATTTTGATAAGGTTAAAATTACAAATGCCAAGGCACGACGTGCTTTTAAACAAAATAAGCGCCAGTCTTGGAGAAATTATGTCTCCAAAATAAGCTCCCAGAAACCCATATCCAAGGTGTGGAATATGATAAAATAAATAAAAGGCAAAGGTTCAAAATCATCTGTTCACCATCTTAAGGAAGGTGACACGTTATTAACTGATGATAGAACTGATATTGCAAATAAGCTTGGAGAAACGTTCGCAAAACACTTTTCAACGTCTAATTATGTCTCGGAGTTTCAAAAATAGCAGAAACAACAGAAAAAGAAAAAAGTAAATTTTACTTCTGATAATGGTGAAGACTATAATGAAGTCTTTTCATTACAAACCAACCAACCAACCAACGTGAGCTACATACTGCCTTTGGGCAAGCTCATGACACCAACGGGAGCTGATACCATACACTACCAGCTTTTGAAACATTAACCTGAATCATGTCTCGAGACACTTTTGGATATATTTGATCAAGTATGGACATTAGGGAATTTTGATCCTTCGTGGGATAATGCCATTGTCGTCCCAATCCACAAATTGGATTTCGGTTCCACCATTTTTGGTGGAGCCTGTAAAAGTAACTTACAGAAACTAGATTCAATTCATCATTATGGCCTGAGGCAGTCTGTATGTGGAGGCTGATGAGCCTTTTTTACATCAAGGTAGGTTTAAAACTTGCATTACAATATATCACATAATGAAAATAAAACCCGTCAAATCCAGCATGTGATTGCATTTTTAATCCTCCCTTCGAGGAATTATTCCAAACTAAACCGAAGCTGGCTCCACCTCTGGGGATAAAACCACATATAACTGCAGCAAATATTGATATTGATATTATTGCACCATACCAATTAATGTCCACGCCTCCTTGGCAGTTATTCAAACCAGAAATAAACCTCGAACTAACTACTCTTAAAAAATCCACTACAAACTAGTTAATCTTTCAGCAAGAATATGTCCAATTAAGAGCTGAGTGCGGCGTTAAACAACAAAACCAAACAACCAACCAACCAACCAACCAAATCCAATTAAGATCTAAATACGATTCTCACCGCTCCATCTTTACTGACGGATCCAAGGATGGTGGCAAGTGCTACCATCATTGGAACAAAGATTATTTTTTCCAGATTACCAGACAATAGTTCTATTTTTACTGCTGAAGCCAAGGCTATTCAAACAGCCTTGGAATGTATTCAGAAACCAAATGCTTGTAAAAACTACATAATTTTTTTCTGATTCTTTATCACACTATAAAATGTCCACTCAAATATACACTAATTCTTGATATTTTTGAATTATACAATACTCTGGCCACTGGCCAATACAACATCGTTCTTTTTGGTATTGCTGATAACACACAAGCTTATGCTTCAGCTAATGCAGCCCCTGATAAATCAGTCTGTTACCTTTCAATTCCCTACAATGATTTTAAACTATGCATCAAGGAATATGTGCAAGGTTTGATGCAGAAAAGATGGGACACCAAAGTAGGTACAAATAAACTTCATGAATTTAAGCCCAAAATAGGATACACCTACTTGGGTTGTTATTGTAGACATGACGAAGTCATTCTCAGTCGATGTCGCATTTGCCATACACGTTTTTCACACGAATGTATATTGAAGGGCGAAGATCCTCCATTCTGTGACCCTCGTGATGAAAAGTTCACTGTCAAGCATGTCTTGCTTGACTGTGTAGACTTTTCTGTCGCGAGGGATAATTTTTATCATTCCACTTCATTAAAGTATGGGGCGGTCGGGTAGCCTAGTGGTAAAAGCGTTCTCTCGTCACGCCGAAGACCCGGGTTCGATTCCCCAAATGGGCAAAATGTGTAAAGCACATTTCTGCTGTCCCCCGCCGTGATATTGTTGGAAAATCGAAAAGCGGCGTAAAACCATACTCACTCACACCTCATTAAAGGACTTTTACTACCGTCGGCGTTCGTTTAATTCTTGTCTTTTTAAAAGACATTGAATTATTTGATAAACTTTGAATTATTTTAAAATAGTGTAAAATAGTGGTGCCCAAAGTGATGGCATAAGTCCTGCTTGGAATTAGCAGGAAACAAAAGTATCACAAGTCCCCATGATCCCCAGTTTGATGGTCTAGCTTTGGTTGCTTGTTGTCCATAGCCTGGTTATAATTTATATATAACTCATCTATTGAAAGATCCTTTTTTTTAATATTGCTCAGGTTTGTTATATATCTAAACTGTGATATTTACCTTACTGTTTTACTGTCCTTCGTCGACATGTCTTTAATAATAATAACTAACTTGTTCTCATCGCGAAATGGCTTTCACATTGACGATACGATCTAAGATTTTAACTTACTTACTCACTTCTTTTTTTATTATCTACATGCAATTTGCCTTATATTTTATTACCCATTTATACAACAATATCTTCAGGATTGTTTTCTGAGTCTTACTTAAACTCATTAATTTCAAGATTCATGTTATTTAATTTTGTTTCTTTTTACTTTTAATCATTAAGTGTGTTGTTTTTATTGGACTGATTTGACAGGTCAAAAAGTAAAGATTAAGCATATTAATTTACAACGTACTTAAAATGATGGAATATCAGTGTGAATGTTATGAAAATGAGCAAATCTGAAAGGTGGAAACTTTTACCAGCCTACCAAGGTGGTGGCAAGATGGCCCGGTTCGACTCACGACTACCTGGTATGGGGTAGTAAAGTTGGCATGAGGGTGGAAAAAATGTATGGGTGTATGTCAGCTGCGAAAGGATTTAGGGAAGTGATCTTTTACTGCAAAGTCTTTTATAGTAATGCCAACTATGTTGGTGGAACATGAGCTGTACATTAATATGTCCTTGCTATCATATTGTTACATGATATTTGTATTGTTGATTTATGTATAAAAACTGCCAATATTTATATATATATATATATATATATATATATATATATATATATATATATATATGTAATCATCGGGAGCGGTATTGATATAGGCGTTGTTGCTTGTATACAATCCCCATTTCATTCTACGTGTATGTGATGAAATAAATATATGTTTAAACCAGATGAGTCAGTGAGTCAGTGAGTGAGTGAGTTTGGTTTAACGCCGCTTTTAATAGTACTCCAGTTATATCACGGCGTGTCAGATTAATGTGGGAGGAAAGCCCGAAGTGATGCAGGTCTCCGACGTTTACCACTTCGGTGAAACCCAAGAGCACGGGTATGGTGCTGACAAACCTAGAAACATAATCGGGGCGAACCGGGATTCGAACCCACAATCATAGGTTTCTGGCGTGCCCAAGGGACGCAACTCTGCACAGCGAATCGCGGCGCCTTAGACGACTGGGCCACCCATGCCCCCGAGTCAGTGAGTGAGAGTGGGTGTGTGGATTGGTCGGTTGTTTTCTTGAGTGAATTATTAGGGTTGGACAGAATCTCATTAAAATCAGATCTTAGTTCTCGCTCAGGTCTGAGGACATCCCACCACAGATCGTGTCAGAACGACCTTTCGCGAACTCTAACAGACCAGTGAAATGAATGACAAGAAGTCGACATCAGCCAATCAGAAAGCAACTTGCTCGAGCTGTACGGCACTAATTTCAAATATTTTGAAAAAGAACATTTTGGAATGTCTAATAGATGTCCGTATGGCAGTACATCCCACGGGATATGTAAAGTCTCTTCCGTTAAATGTTTAGAAAACACAATCCGATTGATCTGGTAAGCGACAATCTGATTGGTCGAATGAAAGGTCGTTCTGACGAAACCTTTAATGGGAAGTCCTAAGATCTTAGCGAGAACTGAGAACTGATAATAATGAGATGGGGTTGAACACCACAGTTATATCACTGCCTGTTAACTTGAAAGGAAAACCCGAAATGATGCAGGTCTTAAATCGTTACCACGTTGACACTAGGAGCATGGGCATGGTGCTGACAGACCTAGAAACTGGCAGGGCGATTTGCAGCGTTTTGACGACTGGGCCGCCCTTGTATTTACCAAGGTATATACAATGGACGGAATCTTAACAATTTGAATTCGGAAACGTTTTTCATAGATTTTTGCTCCAATATGGGCCACATCACACAAGAACATATCATCCAAATGCTATTTTTACCCTTTAATTCTATTTATGCATCACCCTGCGTGAAATATGTTTCGTTTTACGTGAGTGGTTTTATTTTATTACCTTTTCAAATACTGTTCTAGCTGTGAATTCAGTTTCCAGAGTGATAAGCAGTGATTTTAACCCTGTATTGAAACTGACTCCACCGAGAAATATGAATATTTCTAATTCATCAGGAAATAATTGTGCGTGTCATGTCATCCTATTTAGTTTGTAGAGTACTTGTCTCGATCATGTCCTTCTCTCCCTTAATCCAGAGCACCAGGCAGGGTAACAACAAGTACCACCATTTAAAGTCTTTTGGTATGATGCGGCCGGGAATCGAACCCACGACCTTCCGCTCTCCGGACATATAAACGATTAGTAAAATATATAACACAAAAACAGTGTACAAACATGCATGCAATATATTGTTAGCTAACCATTTTGCAATCTCATTAAAATCAGATTTTAGTTCTCGCTATCGCTAAACAAAGATCTGAGGACATCCCATTACCGGTCACGCCAGAACGACCTTTCATCCGACCAATCAAAGCGTCGCTTACCAGATCATGAAAGTGACAGTCGGAATGTGTTTTCAAATCATGCAACCTTGAAAACGTTAACACGGGGTATTCCGAACGACAGTTACGGCCCGTACGACTGATTCCGTCAAAATTATCGTCTGTCTCTCGCTTCCGTGGGAGAAACATTTGAGCGGAGGAGTCGTTGCAAAGTACGTGGGAAGCACTGCCACACAAACGCAACCATATATTAGACATTCTGGAATGTTCGTTTGTTCGGTTTTCACAATTTTAATCGAGAACTGTGTCAACATATTTTTCAAGCGTAGTCTGAAATGGAAGTCGCCAGGTTGAAACGAGTGCCGTAAAGCTCGAGAAAGCTGCTTTCTAATTGGCTGATGTCGACTTCTTGTTAGTCGTTTCAGTGGTCGGTCAAAGTTCGCGAAAGTTCGTTCTGACGTGACCCGTAATGGGATGTCCTCAGATTTTTTTTTTCGCGGCAGCGAGAACTTAGATCTGATTTGAATGAGATTGACCATTTTGGGACCTTTTTGTCAACCAATATTTGAGCGTCCATGCTAGACACATTGTGATGAACGGACGCTTAGGCACTACCCTTAACTCACCACTGCCGTAAACTTTCAAATACATGTCATGCATTTCATGTTATAAATAAAATTATAACTGAACAACTAACAAAATATCACGAACTAATAGACTATTTATATGTCATAAACAACTGTGAAAAAGATACAAATGCATGTAATTAGTAGTCAATTTCCCGTCAGTACCACAGCTTTGTCAGAAAAATGTCTCCCTCTCATTTATGCCGTAAACCTCCTTACAAATGTCATGCATGTCAGGGTTTAAATAAAATATAACACTGAACAACTGACAAATAGTCGACAGTTTTAAGAAATACTGGACAAAATGTGACATGTTAAAAACAATTGGTTAGAAACATAGAGGTGCATGTAATTTCTATTCAGTTACCCATATTTCAATTACCCACAAGTTTCACAGACATTTCAGAACACTGTTACAAATAGACCACGGCTGGATGGCCGCCTTAATGGAACAATAAATGAACCCAGTTAGCTTTAGAGGAATGTTTGCTTGATGTAACGTTAGGATTTGGCAGGCGGGGAGTTGACAGTTGAGAGACCTAACAAATACAAGCATTCATGCGACTGGTTCTCCTCACTGTCCTAGTGCTTCATTTACATTGTATCTGTCCAACATACACCCAGAAACACTGCTCTCTTCCAAAGACCACGACAAACAGGCAAACAAATCCCCCGACACTCACTGGTAGAAAGCACAGGCACTTGGTCACAACAGCTTATCAATCAATGATAGAATCAATTTCAGAACACGCACAACTAAGCACAACATACACTGTGGCCCACAACAGTCACACTTCGTTCACGTTATGGCCTCTAATGTCGTGAAATCCATCTATATGTTGGCGGTCTGCAAATAATCGAGTCTGGACCAGACAATCCAGTGATTAATACCATGAGCATCATTCCACGCAATTGGGATACGATGACATGCATCAACCAAGACAGCGAATCTGACCACCCGATACCGTTAGTCGCCTCCTACGACAAGCATAGTCGCCTTTTACGACGACACGGACAGGTAACAAAAAGGGTGAATGACTCATGTCGCCTCTTCTGCAGCTAAAAGATTTCGGTATTCGTCATATTTTAGGGTGGTTCAATTGACAACAATGTTGTACAAAAATGCACATTTCCAGTAAATCTACTAGGTGAATGAGCGAGTGAGTTGGGTTTAACGCCGCTTTTATCAGTATTCCAGTTATATCACGGCGTGTCAGCTTAATGTGGGAGGAAAGCCTGAAGCGATGCAGGTCTCAGACGTTTACCACTTCGGTGAAAACCACGAGCACGGGTATGGTGCTGACAAACCTAGAAACATAATCGGGGCGAACCGGGATTCGAACCCACAATCATAGGTTTCTGGCGAGCCCAAGGGACGCAACTCTACACAGCGATTCGCGGTGCCATGGACGACTGGTCCACCAGTGCCCCCTCTACAGCTTGAGCAACATTATATTAATTCAAATTCAAAATAACTAAACTACTGTCATTCAATAAAGTTTGTTGAAAAATAAAATAGCTCAGCGTTTTTTTTTGTCACGATGTCTACAACCTGTGACCAAATGGAAGATGTCATGTTAATTTCCAAGAAACGCCTTGATTGAGTCCACGTAGTGAAAACATGGAACAGGTTGCGATAAAATAAAACATCTTTCTTTAAGAGATATTTGAAAACCATTATTAGGAACCAGCAAAGAATGTAAGTAATTAATCTTGAAGTTGAGTAACATTTGTTACATTTATCACTACCTGTAGCCCTTTTCGGAATGCTTGATCGGTTTATCCCCTAATTGAACCGGTAGGGCGTGGTATACTGGAATAACTATATGCTTAAAGTGGTGTCAAACCCTTTTCATTCACTAGCAGCTGGGGTGCGTGATATGATATGTGGCTACAGTACATAGTTTTGTTGAGTTAGTTGGAAGAATCTAATGTTTGATCAATATAACCATTTCTTGAATACCATTAACATTACATGAAACTGCTCTTGTAGTAAGTGTGGTGTGTAATATTCAAGACGGATGATGTCGTTGTGTTTCTCTTGTAGTATTGCTTTGATGTGTGATTGTTCGAGAAATATCATGACGTCATGTTTCACTTGTTGTATTTCTAGGATTGGTGATTGTTCTAGAGAGGTCATGACATTATGTTCTCCATGTGGTATTGCAACAATATGTGATTGTTCTTGGTGATAATGACGTTTCTGTCACGTGTGGTATTGCTACGATATAACCCCCTTGCGTAGCTGTGTGATAAACCAGGTGGGTGATCACATGATAATTCTATTTTTTCTATCTGAATTCTATTCTCCTATTCAGTTTGTACCACCAACGCCATTCTTCGCACCAACGACGGCTTCACTTCGACACTATCACCCAAACGGGTGAGGCGTTTACCAGCAGTGGGCAACGCCAACACCTCAAGGTGAAAGCCGATGATAAATACGTGCGCGAATAAAGTGTCAGTCAGTTGAAACACATCGCTGTTTATAGGTGATAGAACCGGGGATCAGGACTTCCCACATTTTTGTTATTATCATTGGTTATACTTATTCAAATACATGTAATACCTGTAGTATATATCACCCTTTTCATTCATATGTTTTGTTTCGAAAGTAAATACGTAAGAGGGGTTACGGGCGGCACAGTCGTCTAAGGCGCAGCCATTCGCTGTGCAGTGTTGTGACCCTTGGGCACACCAGAAACCTATGATCGTGGGTTCGAATCCCAGTTTGAACCGATTAAGCTTTCAGATATATATCTACAAAGCTAACAGTAAAATATAGTTAAATACATATTTTTAGAAATATTCATGTTGGTGGGTTAACCAACATAGATAAGAGTTTAGCTGGGTGGATATATCAATTAAACACTTAAATCGATTATTCACGTCATGTGTTTGTGTGTGTGTGTGTGTGTGTGTGTGTGTGTGTGTGTGTGTGTGTGTGTGTGTGTGTGTGTGTGTGTGTGTGTGTGTGTGTTTGTGTGTGTGTGTTTGTGTGTGTGTGTTTAGGTATTGAAATGATACATCGACAATATTTACATTGTAATATGTACAAGTCAATAACCAATCCCCGAGGTTGTACAGCGTCAATGATAAATCCACAAATAAATTAATAAATGACTTCATTTACGGTTTCTTAGTTTGTCACAATACAGTTTACGCGCCTAAGCACTGACTGACATTAATGTCATACTTCTTCGGTTATAACAACACGTGTTTTAACATGATCACCGCGCATGATCATTCGGTATCAAAGGCCACATGGAGGCTTAACCAAAATTACCGACATAATTGCTATTCAAATATGTTCAACATAAATACTAAGGATTAAAGTATTGACAAATATTAAACAAGTAACTAAATTTCCATAATTTTTCTAAATCTGCAAGAATGAATGTACTATTGTATAACATTCTTTCAAAACACAACAGCTATATTTACGTCACACAAAGCTTCCACCCGTGAAGATCCGGGTAAGAAAGGTCTTAAGCAACCCATGCTTGTAAGAGGTGACTGATGGGATCGGGTGGTCAGGATCACTGACTTGATTGATACATGTCATTGTATCCCAAGTGTGTAGATCGATTCTCATGATGTCAATCACTTATTGTCTGGTAAAGACAATCTGTATTTACAGCTCGCCGTCATATACCTGGAATATTCCCGAGTGTTCCTTCTAAGGAGTATACATTTTCTAAAAATAATAATAATAATAATTTGGAGACAATATGAATTCATCATAAGGATAAACATACACGCCAAAGATCAGCTTCCTCAGTCTGGCAATTTACGAGAAGATGTTTAACTTCACAGCACCAAAAATAAATTAAAGACTTTTAGAGCCTTTGAGTATATTTTGAAAAAAATGACTGGTGAACACATAGCGTTTTTCAGAGTGGCTGTCGTGGCCTTGTTCCAGTGGTATGGATATTATTTATAGTGCTGGCAAATACATTATGAAAGAATTTAGGAGCAAGATCTTAAGTGCAAAGATAAAAAAAGTCCACACTTTGAAAACAGATCTGGAAAACCGGAACGTACTGCATTGAACCGTACTGCAAACAAAAGCGACTAAAACATTGCCGTAATCATAAGACATCTCTGCTGAAAGCATAGTCTATTGTTCTTTTCATGTTTTGTTATGCATTTTAACCATGTACTGCGTGTGATCAATTGTCTTTCTTAATCCATATTTTATAATTTGAAGAGTTGGAGGGAATTCGATACTATTCATGTTACGAATAAATGGCTCCTTGTTGTGAATAGGCGTCGCAAGGTGAACAGGCACAAACACCTGAGTCGGAGGCAGTTGACGAAATGAATATTTTTTATCCCCTTCACGATTTTCACACACCGATAGTCCTACCATTGTGATGAAATGTTTGAAGGTGTCCAGTAAAATGAAACGCGATAGTTAATTTTCTTTTTGTTGTAAAGAATGACCCCACTGCATAAGCTACACACAAAATACAAGAGACAAAACCCTTTCCATAATCATAAGAAATATCAGTTGAAACCATTGTACGATTTGAGTGAGTGAGTGAGTTTGGTTTAACGCCGCTTTTAATAGTACTCCAGTTATATCACGGCGTGTCAGCTTAATGTGGGAGGAAAGCCCAAAGTGATACAGGTCTCAGACGTTTACCACTTCGGCGAAACCCACGAGCACGGGTATGGTGCTGACAAACCTAGAAACATAATTGGGACGAACCAGGATTCGAACCCACAATCATGCTGATGCTGATGCGGGACTTTTGGAAATACCCACCTCATGTCCACCACAAAGCTTTACTGAGGCCTTGGTTGTTGTAACATTGGTCAAATAACATTAACATTGACATTAGCTTTGATCAAGGGGTGATGAGGCGTACAGTGTACAAGCTTTATGAGCAGAAGGTACCCCCGACTTGCAGTAGAATTCGGGGGGCAATTAAAGACAAAATTAAAGTTTCCTGGACAACATACATTACTGTTTTCCACGAGATGGGATTTCGATACGCTGTGGCGATTACCGAAAAATATTGCAACATGTCCATGAGGTCACATTATCTCCGCACCTTTCATGACTATCACAGCCAGGGCGTCCTGATCATTTACTTTGATGAATCCTGGGGGAATAAGAAATATCCACTGACTACATGTGGCTACCGTCAGATAGACGAAAACCATGTTACCATCAGGTAAAGGTAATCGTGTCATTCTTTTGCACCCTGGAACCCGTGATCTTGGGCTTACTGATGTATAGCGAAAAAGAAAACTGGTGATTATCATAACGAAATGAATGGTGATGTGTTCATAGACTGGGTAGTAGCTGATGCTCCAACCAACCTAAACTACCTCAGTGTCACTGTCATGAATAACGCCATTTATCATGACGACCGGGAACCAGATACTGTCGCGACAACCATGAGTTGTCTGAAGACAACCATGCAGAAATATGTGACATCTTGCAATGTCGACTTCAGACCATCTGAAACGATAGTTCAACTCATTGAGAATATTCGCCTGAATACGACACCAGTAAGTACAAGACAGATGCCCTGCAGGCACAACAAGGTAACGCTGTCTTACGAACGCTTGTCAGACATTGTGTGAGCTCATCATTCTTGAGCCTATCTGGGCCAACTGTAAAGGGTTGGTGGCAAGACATAATAAAACATTCAAACGTGTCAAAGGATTGATCAACAAAACCTTTGCTAGAATCACATTAGAGGTATGTCAAAAGGCTGAAGATCACGTAAGTACCGTCAACGTGACGGCGTAGATATCAGCCTTGCTGCACCAGTTATCATACATTGGGTGATTGTACATATTCATAGTAATAGTCTAAACATGACAACCGATCTGTATGTCCTACAGCTGGGCACGATAACAGGTGTGCGCTACAGGATTGACATCCTGGATATGTATGTGAGACCGTAGGATGGTGCAATTTGACCTAATTTCATCCTCATGAACGATAACGCACGGCGTCATCCTGCCAGGTTCGTTGATGCCTACTTTCAACAGGAGCCTATTGTCCGCATGTCGTGGCGAGCCCTTTCACCAGATTTCAACCTTATCAAACAAAGGTGGAACGAGCTGCAGATCGCCCTCTCACGACGCCCTGTCCTTCCTCTTCAGGAACCGAGCAATGAGTCTTCCCTTGCCAATCACCCAGACAATTATTGAGAGCATGAGACGACGATGTCAGGCTGTGCTCGCATCCCGAGAATCACATACACGCTACTGAATATTTTTTTCTTTTTTTTTTACAATGTATTTGTTTTCGCGATTTTTTGACGTTTCAGTTTTGGTCAGATACACTCATTTGGACGGGTGATCTCACTGACATCATTGTGTTGCACATGACAAGGGACTTTTGTTCATTAAACATGTCTTCACATGCAGTATTTTGTTATTTCCATTGATGCACACAATTTGCCGTATTACCTTTTAAAGTAGTGATCCTTAGCAAGCTTTGAGTAGTTTTTAAGGAGAACGGAGTTTGCATCACAAACATTTCGTTTTCTCTTGACGACAAGCATGAAATAATCATGTCCCTCACCAATGGTATGGTGCCGTGCATTTCAATGTCTGTATGGTAGTGAGTTTAGTGTGCTTGACTGGATAATCAGCTGCAAGACGAAACGCTGTAACACAAATGGTTCATATTTGAAATACCGTCTGGGCCGTAACATATACACTAGGGCCCACGTGCACAGAGAGCTCTTAGTTACAATCGATCTTAGACGCCAACAATCAACTTTAGAACCACTACACAATTATCTTATTCCACTTGCACAAACCGATCTTATCGCAATTGTACTACGGCTTAAATTTAAGATCGAAATGTACGAATGTCTTAAATCGACTCCTGTCTACAGTTATCTGCAAACGCGCACAACTTGCTGCGCATACCAATAGTGGAACCAGTTACGACACGCCGCACGTATCTCCTTCCATCGCACCTTGCACAGTTTAAAAAAGGTCCCCATTATTTGCAGGAAATTATTACTAGTATGGCTCATAACGGTTTTCTGCACTGATACTGCCGTTATTTGAAAATTGTGAGTTTGATATTGAAACTAGATAAATACCTACCCCTTTCTTATGAAAATATTGAAATACGAATAAATACATTCATAAATGTATTTCTCTAGTTAAGTGACCATCTTATTGTGAAAATAACATAAACTATATTAAATAGTGTTTTAAAAACTGTTGCTGCAGCGGAGGAAACAGGCTTCAGATCGCGACAGACATAGTATTGAAAAGCATCCTGCATCATGTTGACAAGCGACGTGTGTTGTGCGTGTCATCTTTTTAAATGCCTGTGAATTCCTCTGGATAGCGTGTAAATAGGACAGCGCTATGCGGTGGAAGAGTTGAGGCATGGGGTATTAGTATACTTGCTTTTTGCGTATTTTCTGCGATAGTTTCTGGTAGAAAGTTCATTGATATATTACACTCTTTATGTTTAGGCTGGGCAGATGATGTTTTGATACATACACTATTTTATCTACACCATACACTGATCACCTTGAGGCGTGATTCCGCGATACTATCGCATTGCATTCCCCGATATCAACTTGATAAAAAACATCATTACAATTTGGTGTTTTGGAACCAGCGAGAATATAGTATCGACTATAGTATTCTCGCTTACACGGGTCTCTGTATATGGAATTGTAAGATGGAATTGTAACGTCACAAATTGCACAGTTTCTCCACACTTTAACGTTTTGATGGTGCGAACGTGGAATATTGATATATAATGTATAGTCGTTTTTGCATCAATATCACCTAACATTATGCATATGCAAAGAAACAAAACCATCAACAAACATATTCTTTTAATAGAATAATAAAACATGTTCAATGAGCTGCCGTGAATGGGGTTTTCAGGGTGGCTTCAGAAAACGTTTCCCTGGTTGGTATTGAAAAGCTTCTCTATCGAAATGAGAAGTGTTTTGAAAAGCAATGTGATAATGTTGAAAACTAAAACTAAAAACACTTTTTTTAATTGTTGGTTTTGTTTGTTAGGCTTAGAATGTTTTTTACCAGCCCTCGTATTTCTTAAGCTTAAGTCAAACTTCTTAGCCTAATTACCTTGTTTGCCAATCCGAGCAGAAATTCCGATTCATTTGCATAAAGAAACGTTTTTCCGAAATGTCGTACCTCCCACATTTTACATAGATGTTATCAATGAGGAAATCCAGCATTTCACGTATTGTTTTCTCAGTAAACTTTCATATTTGACAAACTGACCTGAACCTCTTAAGATAGATATGTAATTGTATCTATGGTCACCACGTTATGAAAGAAGAGCCCCATGGATCAAGGAATGAAGTTTTCCTTAAGTTTGTCATGAGGGATAGAGGTGTACAAAGTTGAAAAATCAAATGTTTTGACAGAGTTGAACTTAGTCACCTTCGGAAAATGTGAAAAAGTCAGGCAAAACCTTTGTGTTTTTGAGAATCCACATGTCATTTATTCCACTTATCTCAAATACTTTCTGTGAATACAGATAAAATCCCTCCTTGATTGTATTAAGGATTTGTGTTTATCTTTGAGACTGGATTAGGTGGTACATTTGCTGGACCCAGCAACATATCTCTCTTTGTACGAATTTTTATGGAGCTTTGGAATCCAGTACGAAAGAGGAACGGACATCAAGTCAAAGTTGATAGCACTGGTTTCTGTTTTTTGTCTTCCTTAGCTAACATACTGGCCGTGTATTGGCATTATTGGATATGTCTCTCCCACCAAGTTCTTGGATCAAACAATTAATGTGGTGACGTTTGCATAAAATGGTTATTACATTTGAGGCCTTGTCAGTGGGAACAACTACTGACTTTACGTAAAGGGCAGACAGTCTTTGGATGACAGCTGGCCGGGAGAGAATTGGTCTATTCCAATTCTGTTTCCCCTTTTTCAGTTTGTGCATTCTGCCAATGACAACATCACGCACTGACTTAACCCACTTTGAAAGGGCATTCAACAGGTTCCTCTTCTCTTTTGGTCTATATTTTGCCATATGCTTCGACAGCATCCATAAAGATTTTAAAGTTGTGATCCAAATTGGTAGGGTGCTGCTCACGATATTTTCATCCATGTTTGAATAACTAACGGTGGTTGTTCGTGTTAACAATAGACAATACATTAGTGATTATATGATCTACAGGTTCGTAACAATATGATGGGTCTTGGCAGCCATGGTGGGTGGATTTTACACGTCCACGTTCTGCAACACCTTCCTATAATTGAACAACCAGGATGAAATGGTGTTCGTACGGGAAAATGAAATTGCTAGCGGTTCCCGAAATTTAATATAATGTGGGACATTTTGGGAAATTGATTTTTGTCTGGGAATGTTACTTTATTTAAGGCATCAATCCCCTTGTTTGCAAATTGTGTTTGATTTAGTGGTCTGTTTCTGGGATGACCAAATGTTTCAAGACAGTATCAAGAACTATATTTTCTAGTCGATACTATATGCTATTATTGTTTGTAGACAAACCTATCAGCAAAAATAACGTTGGGTAGATAATCCCAAGATGTAACTTAAAACGAAGATTGAAAAAACGAAATCAATGAATTTACTGCATCATGATCCAAGTTCGTGTTTATCGATCGCCATCTTCCTGAAGAAAAATGCCATGGTACATTTTACTGTAATAACCATGTATACTTTGGAAAACCCTCAATGATTAATATAAACCGAAGAAGGAATATAAACATAAACTCCTTGTGGACTGACCCTTGCCACTGTTCCGTTACAGGTGAACTGGCTCGTGCTGAGGGGACTACAAGGGTTAACATGCTCGAATGGAAATATATTGATTGTATGTCCTTTTCGTCCTTTTTAATAATATATGATTTGTAAAACAGAACATATATCTTGTCCGTTCAGGGTCGGGGTGTTTCTGCGTAGGAGAGTTACACTTACGCTTAACCATTGTTGGCTATTGATATTCAACTCTAACCCGTGAACAAACAAACACATTTAACTCCCTGCATTTTCAACGGTCATTTGTTTATAAATGTAATGACATTAGGTATATGTGTAGTTTGTAATGAGGTTAATTATATGTGTTTCGTTTTGGCTATATTTTGCCTTATCTCAAAATGCGTTCTGGATTCTGTAAACATCCCTTCTGACCGACGAAGCTGAAATGTGGTTTGAGTGTTTCCTCCTATGGTTACGATATAGTTTGTTCCACTCGTTGTGATTTTATTGTTAGTTTATGGGACATAACTTTTTTGAAAATTATAATATGACAGAAGTTTAAATATATTATTCTCCTAATGATATGACTTAGAAGAATGAAACTTGTGAATACGAATAAATGTATTAAAGATCATTCGAGTTTTTTCCAATGTTTAACAATAATACATATTACATAAATTGTTAAAAACGTTGTTTTACTCTCTTTCATATTCGTCATTTAGTTTTCAATATATATGCAAAAAATATTGTCTTTGTTATAGTGTGTTTGTGACATTTAAACATTTCACTACATATCCATGAGCAATATTTTAAATGATTACGGTCCGCATTCAGTCGAATTGTGAACATCTGTCGAGGAATCTAAAATCAGGGGGTAAGTCCACTACTGGGAGTCTTGATCTAAGGAATGACTAAAGACCGCCATGCTGGGGGTCTAATATGTCTATCTCATAGCCTAACCTGACAGGTGTAACAAATTTCATCCGAAACAAAAAGCCTTCATTCCGGATTAAGTCCAAAGTAATTCTCAAGAAAGCCGACCTCCAACCTTCCTTTTAAGAGCTATGATCGATTATCTGAGGGTACAAATTGAATATTTTAGACTAAACATTTCCCCCATCAATATGTATTCTAGGAAAATAGTTTTCCTCAACTATACATAGTGACCTTATAGCATGCATGCACAGTAACTCCAAATAATAGAAACAGGTAACCAGATTTTGGTGTGACAAGTAACACACTCTTTCTGCACATCTGACGATTTGATTCATGATGATGTATCTCGACCCGTCGCTGAACCAAACAGTTCTCCATCGCCAACCCCGTCGTTTCCAAATGAAATTATCAGTCATCGAATAACCTGTAACACAAAAAGACGGAAATCACATGCTATTCACCAACTAAATATACTCTTAAAATAGTGGGGTATCATGAATTATACAAGTTCATACAAAGTTTTAGAACAAAGATAAGTGTTGACGACAAAAATCCTAACTCAGCAGCGCCACATTCATTGTCAGAACAAAAAATGCTGAGTCTTGCAATTTCGGAAATTTTAAGTTTTGTCCGCGTAACCGCTACTTTTTTAAGAGTATATATGTGTCACCCTTTGACAAGAGTATAGAAATTCTCATTCACTCGGAATAGACGTTTTGTTTTTACTTTCTCAGAAATTCCTCAGAACATGATTGATAATGATTACCATCGCCTTGTATGTAGCTCCGAGATTCCGTAGACCCCCCAAAACAGTAACATAGTTTTTGTTGTTGTGTTTGGTACCTCAAAGATAATTTGTAATAATTGATTATCCAGCTTCCGTTTGCAAGTCTAATCAGAAGAAACAATGTAAACCATGTATCCAAGAGACACAGCAATCATCTTTTCATCTCACTTGTATGATGCATCGTATTGATTTTACCAGAACGACCTTTTGACAACAGAAAATGCAAATAAAGTCTACCGGGGATGTACTGGCGTTGCTGAGGAACCTTTATTCCCAGATGACAAAGACATCTGCACCAGCCTTGTTGGAAGATGCATAAATTGCGTGCAGTTAAAAAGGAGTTAACGATTAGCATTGATCGATCACGTCATTGGAAAACGTTGTCAAGCATTTAAATTTATGTAATTGCTACATTTATTATTGAAAAGTCCATCATGGTTAAATACGTTCATTATAAGGGGTGAATGAACGGAACTTCATCTACTGAACACATAACATGTTCATATAACCGGGTGACATCGTTTGGGCAGGATATTTGACTCACAAATACCTGCTTATGATATAGTAGGAACCGTATATACGATATTTCTAATGATTTCCGAATATTCCTAGCTACAACAAAGTAAAGTACAAAATGACCACCGCAGCAGGTCAATTTGATGCAAAGTACATCTTCGCTCCCACCTCTTCAGAAGCCTTTGGATACGTTGTTTTAACATTTTTAGAGGATGTTAATAAGATCCATTTCATACAAGAAAGAAAGTTTTAGTTGCGAGAAATTCAGAAATATTGTCACGGCACTTGTTTTAAAAAGCGTGTTCGTGATCAGTTGACTATCCAAAGTTATCTTTTTTATGCATACTTTATACGGCCCCTATATATGTCTTGGTGATGATTTGACTTTGGTGTCTTCATTTCACAACTTTTGTGGTGCTTCGAGCATTCTCTTTCAACTAGATTTCAAAGAGTGTTATACGACTCTTGCTCAAAAGTTGTTCGATCAAGGTTACAATATTCATGGCCTCAGTAAAGATTTCTAAAGGTTTTATGGTAGGCATTTTGGGACATTTCAGTGACAAAAATGATGTCCGATGCAATTATTTCTTTTGACGTGTACAGTATGTTCCCGTCTTTTTTTCAGGCGATCAATAGACTTGCCTCTGCATTATTGTGGTTGCCTACACGCCTGTGGGTGAGAAACCAATTGAAATAACTTGTATCAAACATATGTGTGAGATCGAATTCTAGGCCAGTGATTGGCTACTCGAGGGTGATGACCTGAGGTCAGATTATGACGGACTACTTTCCTGATTGCTCGTTAGATAGTTTTGAAACAACTGGTTGTAAGATAGATGGCATATGGTAGCACTCGTGTATTAATCTCTATGTATCTGGACTATTGCTTTGCATTTCTCAAATAAGTCGATAGTATTTATTTAACACATACTATGCGTATTCAAGGGTCATCCCTGGCAGCGTATTATGGTAATCCGACGTCCAATCCGTAACCCGTTTCTAAACACAATTCCCTCTTTAAATTGAAATTATCGATGTTTTTACCCGATACCCTCACAAGTTTATCTTATTGATCCGTTTGTTGGGCTGGAACTATGATCAACATGCGTCCCAATAGGATCCTGTCACTGACAACAGAAGACAATGCCCCTTTCTAATTACGGTGTCTTCGTACAACTGAATCTCAAGGGGATATCTCGAACTTGCAATATTGCCTGACTGCTATTTGCTATGTCTTTGTGTACCTGTGTATTTTCCAGGGATAGACACCAATTCCCTCATGATTTGACAAAAGACAGCAAACACAACCATGCTCTTTGTCTTTCCGCTTACGTGCGTGTCAGAAGGGGCTAAGTACTTAAAGGTAGACTGGCATGTTTGATATACAAACAAATATTCATAATCAAGGCGAATGTAGGATCCAAACCCATCATCAGCGATAGGAGACGTAAGAGGTGTTATAATAATTCTGGGATAACACCTAATTAAGTCAAATTAATGTTCAGAGGTTGAAAGTTCCTAAGTAAGTTTAACTATTGGGAATATAATAGTTACAAATAAGACTATCGCTCAGATGCACCTTTCATTTCACCATGACATAATAATTGTGGACATTTGACTGTCGTCCGTCCTTCAGTTTGTAAACCTTCACTGAAAATCTCTAACCTCGTCTCAAAGTTCTGAATGTATCATTATTACTTTCTCACCACTTGTGCTTATGGCCCAATATCCAAAAGAGTAGGGCTTTCATTTGGACAATTCAATATGTTAGCCAATTTATGTTTCATATACACTACTGCTCTTCTCTCTCGATAGTATTGGACGTGTTGCATTTGAAAGTTTTGGGGAAACATTTCCGGTTCCTCCTCAAGATATAGGTACGGTGGTTTCTTCTTAAATACAATGATAGAAATCGCATCCACCATGCTTGCTGTATTTTTAACATCTCCCGTAGGAGACACCACCCTACGTCAGTGTCATAAATCTCCGTCAGTGTGACCAACATCAGTCACTCTTACCACCCTCCGTCACTGTCACCACTCTACGTTAGAGTCACCACCCTCCGTCAGAGTCACCACCCTCCGTCAGAGTCACCACTCTCCGTCAGACTCACAAACCTCGGTCAGTGTGACCAACATCCGTCACCCTTCGTGAGAGTCACTACCCTCCGTCACTGTCACAACCCTCCGTCACTGTCACCTCCCTCCGTCACTGTCACCATACATCGTCACTGTCACCATCCTCCGTCACCGTCACCACCCTCCGTCCGAGTCCCAACCCTCCGTCAGAGTCACTATCCTCCGTCAATGTCACTACCCTCCGTCACTGTCACCACCCTCTGTCATTGTCACCTCCCTCCTTCACTGTCACCACACACCGTCACTGTCACCACCCTCCGTCAGAGTCCAAAACCTCCGTCAGAGTCACTATCCTCCGTCAATGTCACTACCCTCCGTCACTGTCACCACCCTCTGTCATTGTCACCTCCCTCCTTCACTGTCACCATCCTCCGTCACTGTCACCACCCTCCCGTCAGTGTCCACATCCTCCGCCAGAGTCCACAAACTCTGTTAGGGCTCTACTCCACCCAAAGTACATACCCCTCAGTGTTCATACTCCTCACCCATACTTTCTATACAATGCAAACTTGTTCTCTCCAAACATTAGATTTACACGTATCATTACTAAACAGCGAGTGCTACATACAATCAATCGATTTGTCGCCGTTTTTTGTTCTGGAAAGACTGCACGTATTGACAGCTGCTTACTTCAGCATGGAGACACGACGGTCTCCATGGAAGCACGATACACTACCTCTCAAGAGCTCTCTGCCTGTTAGCTTCACACAGCAACTTTTTCCTACACTCCATCAACACTGCACAACTTACACGCTCCACACAGATGAGCAGATACATGTAACCCGTCAAACCTGCTCAGCTTAAGTAAAACAATATTTACAGTACATGTCAAAATTATCACTATGACCATGACTATATTATTCTAAGGGAGATAACCATTGTAGACGCTAAAACCACAAACAGGATAATAAAAGAAGGCTAAGACAATGTGCATCGGCACATAATAAATTTGTGAGTAAAGGCTGCGCATGTCACAGTCCGTGGATAGTTAGCTGGGGGTGGATGTCAGCCAGATCTGGCTACATTTTGCTTGAAGGAGAGTCAACAATTAGTTAGGCTGAAATGAAGATTCAAGTTTCGCTGCTGTTGGTGGCTATCTCTTTGGCAGCTTCAGGTAATTATGAGAAAAGCAAAATTAGAAAACATGTTAACATTCACTTATTTACCTGGATCCGTTTCACAAAACGATCTTAACTATAACGTGACCCCTATACTAGACTTAAGATAATTGTAGTGTTAAGACCGATTTGCAAAACGAGTCCATCTTCTGTCTTGTCATTTGGAACACATTGTTTGTTTTTATGTTTCCCTTTTTAGAAAATCTACCCTCCACTTAATACAGATACAAATTTCTTAGCCCATGTCAGAGCAGTATGAACCTGAGGATCACTCTTTTAGTTGGACCCCATTGTTAAATGTTTGATTTTTTTGTTATTCGTGTTTCATTTATTATTGATGAATGACGTTCCTCCAATAACTACTTTTCTCCCTAAAATGTAATGGCTAAGATCACGTGGCGCCCTACAACTTCCTCACCGAACGTCTATATATGTCCTCCCATTTAACTGCTCCTCCTCATTTGTATATGCTCTGTCCACATCATCAACCAGAAGGTCTCGCGTTGATAATGTAGTCGTTTTTGACCTACAAAAAATTCTTTGCCATATACGCCCTACTGGATTTCTAGGGTTTTAAGTACCCGAAAATGAGTCAATGCCACATGAGCAGCGGCTATTGCGAAGGTATCAGGGACGTTTCTGTCAATGACAAATGATGAACCGTAATACGCCAGCCACTGGCTATTCGCTATGGCTTCACATACGGGGAAACTTGATTGCGCGGGCGATGAATTATTATATTTTGGTGTGTCAAAAATATCTAAAGAGGAGGGTTATATATAATCTGTTATATTTTAGTTGTCAAATTGTATATGGGGAGTGAAAATGAATCCGATGTAACGGTTTGTCGGTCAATGAGGAAGTCACCATGGTTGAAAGTTAGAAGCGTGCACTACTTCGAAGCATTCATGTCAGGCAGAGTATTATATTGTCAATATATAGCATGTCAATAATATATTATTCATCCGAGGGCGGGGTAACTAAAATTTTGTTTTTACTTTCCATCGTAATTGTAAAACCAATATAACCTCAAAGGTATAGAGTTATTGGTTCTTTTTAATGAATAAAAATAAATAATAGTTAAAATCAAAGCAGTACATCATTTCCCCTCACTGCTTCATTGGTTTTATTATGTAATAAATGAATCATAACATATATTTATTTGGGGATCTGGGACATGGGGTTGGGCATGTCACCAGAGATAAATCTCGACCTGCTCAGAGGCTGATAGTCAGCAGGAGATCTGCATCATTTAAGCATACGTCCCGAGTATGCTTCACAAATACTAGTGTGAACATGACTTTTCCTTAAATAATATAAAAACACACAAACAGGAACTCAGACCATCTCCTTTCCTACGATACTGACTGATTGGCATCCATAATGTCCTAAAGTTGTTCTAGAATTTGGTAAAGTCCTAAAACAAAACCAGATGAAAATGTCCCGAAGCCAGCAAATTCACCGTCAAGTAAATATGAAGCTCATTTTCTAGATAATTTAAACCAACACTTGAACAATATGTGAATAACCAATAAACACTAGCTCTTACTCAATTATCAGATATTGACAATCTCCCCAAATCACGGTAAAGAATTACTTTTTGGGTTAAATACATTTCAATATTCATCACAGTTAGATATGAAATGTATTTAGAATTATATAATGTATTCTGTATCTGGATTGATCAGGGGGTAATTAGCACTGATAAAATGCTCAGCTTCTCTTCTAGTCCCTTCTTTTGGGCTGTCAATGTAGAAGTTCACTGAATCAAAATGCCCTTTTTGTGTGTCAGATAGACATATTTTATTTATGTCTTACTGAGTGTACAACATCATTTACCACAAGAATCAAGGTACATATATATAATACACACACCATTCCTTATGGAATTTAAGAGACGAAAACAATTTAAAAGACATTTGTACAAGGTTGAGAAGATACAATATATAGTCTAATACTTAAGATTTATACACAAGGTTTCGACGACTGGTAAGTATAAAATACGCGGTTTCAGCGACATGATTAACAGTATCAACGGTGGAGAATAAAAGGCATAGTGTATCTACATCATTCAGAATATCAAAATCTTCTTTAACACCCCGAACAATATTTTAGAGAGAATTGCGGAGATCATCATACACGGGTCATTCCAAAAACACGTATTTCATTTTCTACATCAATACAACACAGAGGACATATTCGCTGTTCCGGTAGGTTTTCATAACGCCCAGTCACCAGTCTTGTAGGGCCAACTCCACACCTGAATCTAGATAATGCACTATGAAGTGACTTTGGTGAGGCTGTGGTTACATAATATTGTATGTTCCCATTCACCCACAACTCTTGAACAATATGCATTTAAAGCGCCAGACACAATTGATTGTGGTACAACAATATTGGTACTATAGTACATTGAAAAATCAAGCCAATTTGATTGTTGGCTATCACTCAACATATATAAACACGCCTGTTTAGCTTTCCTTCATCCATGTTAACAAGTCGTCTCCAGTGGCCAAGTACAGCTCTCCATTGACTGTCCACTCGATCTCTCCGTTTACAGCGTTATTTGGGGTATATTTTCGTACCCGGAGGAATAATCTACAGGCCCGGTTCTGCACCTTGGTCACTACATTGTAGTCTTTGGTTCACAAAAAATGACTGTTCAGATAAAAATCTATATTTTATCATACAGTTTGATTTCTTTTAAATATGCTTAAATAAGTGATTAGAAACTGTGTTAAAAAGTTCAGATAACGAAGATAGGAATATTATCATAAAAGCCTTGTCTGATGAATACAAAATCAACACAATCAAGCAAAATGTGCTTGATAGTAATTGGACTATTGCAGGGGATACAAAAAGGTGGATATTCACCCTACAATAAAGATGAATGTGTATAATAACTGTGGCCAATGCGGTAACGTCATCATGTCGATATAGAACAGAATGGGTGTGACCTCCAATCAGTGGCTTGATGGTATGGAGCTTATTCTAAACCTTGGTATTCCAACTTTGTTGCCAGTGATCACTCACATATTGTCTGATGGAAGGTTTAAAATCAGAATACAGAAAGTTTGTGTTTGAAGAGTGGCTTTTGCCGAAGCATCTGCTCTACAGTTGACACTGATGCCGACATGAATGGGTAACCAACAAAACGTGATATATTTTTTCAACTAAAGACAAATTAAGATGACACCGTAAAATTTCTTTTCAAAATGGATGATCCGATTTTCTACTTTTGATTGCCTGTAAACAGGACAAACTGTCAGATTTTTTTTTAGAAGATTGTTCAATATATTGCAATGCTAATAGTATAGCCTGAGCCTCTGCTGTAAAAATCGAACTTCCATCAGTTATACGTAACAGACACTGTAGAATGGTTAGCAACAGTTGCAGTAGATACCTTTTCACTATCTTTTGAACCATCAGCGTAAAACGGATATAAGAGGAATCTCGGTTCTTCAGTCCATTTTGTTGAAATAATTAGTGTCAGACTTCTTTAGCATTTGACACTACCTTTAAAAAGTGCTTTCAAACATCTAGCTTTAAGATTTTCAGTGAGAGATAGGTAACACCCAAAACTTGGTTTCTTTGGCCACTTTAATTGGAATAGTAATTAAAGTCTATTCTTGATCTTTATGTACTCTCCGTTTGTTGCAAAAGTGAACACAGCAGGTTTTAGTTTTGGAATTTTTGTATTTTATTGAGACAAAGTTGTAACCGTCTCTCAATGGTTTTCATATTTGCACCATGCCTAAGAAACATTAAAATCGTCAACAAACAACGAACCATCAATGTTTTTCATTTGAAACTTTACCAAGACACGGTTGATTTTTATGCTAAAAAGTGTCACTGATAAAATACTGCCCCGAGGGACCCCCATTTCCTGATCATATATCTCGGACAATGTGGAGCCTACT
The DNA here is from genome assembly GCF_022045235.1 of Haliotis cracherodii. Classification (NCBI taxonomy): domain Eukaryota; kingdom Metazoa; phylum Mollusca; class Gastropoda; order Lepetellida; family Haliotidae; genus Haliotis; species Haliotis cracherodii. The sequence continues at coordinate 31,568,073 of NW_027266308.1, forward strand.
CGAACTTTATAAATTTTCTATGTTCTAAAAAGCGAGTGATAAAATCAGGCATACGGCCACTTATACCCATATCGTGGAGATATTTTAATATACCATATTTCCATCTGGTATCAAAAAGATCGACACAACATGTTGCTTGTTTACAAAACCATTCCGTACAAATGATTCTAATTGGACAAGATGATCGACGGTGCTCTTCTGATGTCTAAAACCACACTGAATGCCTGTGATCAGGTTATTTGATTCAAGAAACCAAACAAGACACCGGTTGTTCATCTGTTCCATGGTTTCACAGAGATAACTTGTCAGAGCAATAGGTCGGTAATTGGAAGGATTTGTGTCATCCTTACCTGGGTTTGGCACAGGTATTATAGTAGCCTCATGCCAGGAAGCAGGGAAATTACCAGTTTCCCATATACTATTAAATATGGATAAAAGTGCTAAAAGAGAAGGCTCAGGAAGATGCTTAAAAAATGATACTGTACCTCATTAGGCCCAGAAGCTGTATCATGTAACTCAGTCAAGGAAAAGGATTCATTGTAATCCTCTGAATTATCAGACCGAAAATTAAGAATTTTCCTTTCCTGTTGAATTCTTTTGAAATTTTGGGGCATACTTGGCAGATGATGAATTTTGGCTAAACGTTTCTGCCAACTTATTAGCAATATCCTGTTTTTATGTCATTATATCATAATTGGATTGTAGATGTTGAATATTGTTCTGAGACCCCTTTAGTTTTATCATTCTTATATTATTCCATACTTTATTAAGGGGCTAAACTTGTACGTTATTTTGTTTTATTGTTCTGCAAGCCTTTTATCTTGACATTCGTAAATGGTTTAAATTGTTGGCCGTTGGGTGTTTATTAAACACTCTTTCAGACTTTTCCCTATCTACAATCATTATTATACCTTGGTGTATTTACAAGTGGATTTGTCGAGGTATTGGGGATTGTTACTGTGGCAATCTTAATTAATTTATCAGAAAATGATCTGATCTGGTCAGGATCACCAATAAAATTGTCAAAGCTTAATTCGTCACTGCATAGGGTACTAAAGGTCTTCCAGTCTGCCTTGTTAAGTTTCCATTGAGTAATTGGTGGGTCCTTACAAGGAACGATAGTTTTAAGTATGGTCGGGAAATGATCACTCCCACAAAGGCCATCATGTACTGACCATGAGAGCTCATCTAAGAGAGACGGATCAGCAAAGGCTAAGTCAAGAGCTGAGTTAGTACCAGTCGCTGGATGTAAATACGTGTTGCTAACATTACTAAATAGATAGAGATCATGCTTCTGGAGCAATTCTTCCCGCATTTTCCCTTTATGACTTTGATCACCTGAACCCCATAATGGGTTGTGACCATTAACATCGCCCATAAGCAAGAACGGCTTAGGAAGTTTGGTGAAAAGATTATCTAAATCTTTGATCTGAAGTGAAGTTGATGGTGGTAAATAAAGCAAACATAAAGTTATAGCAATATGCAAAGTTAAGCGCACTGCAACCGCCCGTAGGCTTGTATTTAGTGGGACAGCACTGTGTATCGTACCTTGCTGAACAAGTATGCTCGCGCCACCCGTCCTTTTACCATGAGTAACCTTGGCATATGAATGAAACATTATATTGACGGAAGTTAAGATCATCACATTCTCTTAAATACGTTTCTTTCAGACTATAAGCCAGAGTATTAAATTCTTTAGATAGAAAGTTAACCTCATAAAAATTCGCCCTAAGCCCTCGACAATTCCGCTGTAGGATTGTACTAGCATTGATGATGGAGCAGTTACAGGAGACTGGCCTCGCCTTTTTTTTTTGGAGAATGGCTTCTGGGGCGTGTGTTTTGTGGAGAGGACACGTCCATGTCTTTGAACACACGAGACCTATTACAAATAGAGACAGGATCTCTACGACCTTTAGGGATACGATCACAGTTATCCTTATTCTTAGAATAATCTACGTTTGGATTTTGTTTGTGAGCAGTCGGTATTGAGTGAGTAGTCTGTGAACTAGATGTTTTAGAGGCATGTTTTAACATGAGAAAGTGAAATGTCTTGAGGAGACTCAGTTTTTGTCCAAGTGTAATCTGTTTGTCAACCAATGGTTGCAAAGGAAACAGACCCTGAAACAACTTTTGAAACATGACCTGAAACAGGTCGAGAAGCTGTAACTGAATAAGAAGGCACTGTTGGTTGTTCTTCAGCTAGGACAATTTTCTGGGCATCTTGACATGTGATTTTCAGTTTGACAATTTTAGTTTCATTTTTCCAAGTTGGGCATTCCTTTGAAGATGAATAGTCGTCCCCAGTGCAGTTGACACAAAAGGGCACTTTATCACCCACAGCACTGTCGGCACAACTGCCACCACATCGATGACAAGCAGCTGGATAATCGCATGACTTAGAACCATGACCAAATTGTTGGACTTTGTAGCGGATTAGGGATGTACCTATCCACCTTGTTGTTACAATACCCAGACTTTAAGTGAATCTGGGATTTTAGGAAATCCAAAAGTGAAAAGATAAGTGTTGGTTAGAACAACTTCATTTTGTCTTTTATGCAGAAAAGTGCTTCACTGATGTTACACCTTGACCTTTCAGTTCAACTACAATTTCATCTTCAGTCATATCTGCCACGAATTGGCCTCTATCTTGAACAATTCCCTCACTACTATATAGTGACCTGTGTCAGAAAATCTCAACTGGAACATTGGCAAGTAACTTAAGTGATAGCAAATTGATGGCTTGTTTGTGTCACTTACGTTCTATCTATAAGCACCCAGACTGTAATCTTTTGGCATTTGCCACATCTCAGCTATGCCTTGTATTGCTTCCCAAATTCCAAAGGGGTTCAGCTTTAAAGCGTTGCAATCTGAAGCAGATATCACCAAGAATCGAGGCCAGTTGTCAACAGTAACAGAAGTCCGTGGACTATCATCTACAGTGTCAAACCAGTCATGAGATTCAATGAGAGCATTTCTCCAAAGGGGGTTCCATGTTGGTATTAATTGTGTTTCATCCCATTGTGTCTCCATCCACCATGGAGTGTCAAAAAGGACAATGCCATATGCCCGTGGGCCTCCGACAGGCGACATCAAGGATACCAAGAGGATATACTCAACCAGAAATAAAAGAAAAATGTTCTATCAGATTGGCCTATAAGCCACCACCTTCTGGGCATTAAGGCTCGAGGCAAATATAATCATTTATGGTGTTCAATCAATTGTTAAATAGGCCAAGTCAAAAGCATGAACAGACAACAGTGTGCAAATGAAACTAAATGCACATGACCTGCCGATTGATAGGACCGGACCCATCCTATCATCCGTCTAGGCAAAGTTAGGGTAAAAAATTAGCCAAAATTCCTGCTCAGAATTTGCACCGCTAAAGTTCCAAATATTTAGGTTTTTTTATCGTTTGAAGAAACACTATACCATAAAACATGCTGAATCGATGGCACCAGTCAGCCCGCTCATCGTCATTCTTTCTGCGACACATAAAACTGATGGTAAAATGAATACCTGTACATTTATTCATGTCAATCATATCAAATTAGCCTTACTTTTGTCTTACTTTGCTCTTTGATTTGTACCTGCCTTTTACAATAAGCTGACGTGTTTCAATTTTCTGGATGCCAGTTCGAGGCGAGACGACCACAACACGTAGGGGTGAATCAACTACAACTGGCACAACAGAAAGCTCAGGTGAGTACATCGCAAATGAAATAGCCTTCTACCTTATACGTCTTTAGTCCAGTGTTAGTGTTGATTGTGAAAATAACCTCTTCATGGATGGAGTTGTCTGATTAAATCTAAAATAAATATTAAATAGCCATCCATTTATGATCGTGAACCTAACAATAGACTTTAGTTGTGTAGTGTTTTGATGATAGATGAGAGAAAAAGGACAATTTCTGTTGTAGGAAAGGAAGGCGGGAAACCAGAAGGGGATGGTGAGTCAGTTGTACACAGATACATAATTGATGCAGGGTCCATATTATTTTGTTGAGTGTGAAGGCCGGAGGGGCATGTTTCTGAAGAGTACACATTACCATCATCCCTTTCGAAACCAAAATTAGACACAGTTTTGATTTCTTAAAAACTTTCTTGATTGTTTGGTCATACTTGATTAAGGCCATACTTTGGGAACTAGCATCATCAGAAGCTCAAAATATCATGATTTTTCGATTCTTGGCCAAAATTCCTGTACAGAATTTGCGCTGCTAATGTTTCAAATATTGTTTTTTTGTCATTTAAACAAACACTATGCTTCAAAACATGCTGAATCGATGGCACCAGTCAGCCCGCTCATCGTCATTCGTTCTGCGACACATAAAACTGATGGTAAAATGAATACCTGTACATTTATTCATGTCAATCATATCAAATTAGCCTTACTTTTGTCTTACTTTGCTCTTTGATTTGTACCTGCCTTTTACAATAAGCTGACGTGTTTCAATTTTCTGGATGCCAGGTCGAGGCGAGACGACCACAACACGTAGGGGTGAATCAACTACAACTGGCACAACAGAAAGCTCAGGTGAGTACATCACAAATGAAATAGCCTTCTACCTTATACGTCTTTTGTCCAGTGTTAGTGTTGATTGTGAAAATAACCTCTTCATGGATGGAGTTGTCTGACTAAATCAAAAATAAATTTTAAATATCCATCCATTCGTGAACCTAACAATAGACTTTAGTTGTGTAGTGTTTTGATGATAGATGAGAGAAAAAGGACAATTTCTGTTGTAGGAAAGGAAGGCGGGAAACCAGAAGGGGATGGTGAGTCACTTGTACACAGGTACATAATTAACACAAACTCCATTATTATTTTGTTTAGTGTTAAGGTATGAGGGGCATGTTTCTGAAGTCAAACGTTATCACCACCCCTTTGGAAACTAAAAAAGACACAGTCCTGACTGGTGAAAGATGTAAGATCAAGGACAATTTCTGTTGTAGGAAAGGATGGTCCGACCACACCACAAATGAGACCAGGGGGAGATGGTGAGTCAATACACAAAAAGATTATTGATATAGACTCCATATTTTGTTGAGTGTGAAGGCCGGGAGGGCATTGTTTCTAAAAGGAAACGTTACCATCACCCCTTTCGAAACCAAAAAGAACCACAGGTCGACTTCTGAAAACGTAATGGACACTTTATGGGGTTGAGCAAGACATGGGTGCATTACACAGCTAAGTGGACACCCATCATAAACGCAGTCAAGTTTACTCAACACTTACTAAACACTTTATCCAATGGACTATTATTGTAAGGTAATGAAATCCTGTTTATCAGTAAAGACGGGCAACCACCAGTATGGCCAGGTGAACTAGACGTGTGTGTTGGACCTGTGTCGGCAAGTGGACGGACATGATCCCACCATAACCATACATGTAGAAACTAAAACTCGTGAATATTGTACAGACAGTTTAGCAGAAGAAATGGTATTGGCTCGAAATGATATCTGTCAAATCCAGTGACGACTAACGACTGACGACAGATGACTAACAGTTTGTACACCAAGATGGTTTAAATTGCATTGACAATGTCATCGTATTTGTACTGCTACTATTTTTGTGCCACATACAACTTAGTTTCGCCCCTACTCACCCGAAACGTTGCACGTGAACCACACAATTCACCTGTGCCCATGAGATCTTACTTCAATGCAGTTTTTCCGATCAGATTAGGATTGTGTCATCTACAAAATAATGAACGCCCAATGGCTATTGGCATGCTTCAAACTGGGACAACTCAGCGAGAGGAAACCGATATGTTCAATGTGCGTCGGTCTGTGGTTTGCAGACTTTGGAACAGGTTCCTGCAGATACAAAACGCTCATGGTCTGTCCCACACAGGGCGCACAAGATCAACAAGTCAAGTCCAGGATCGATTGATCAGAAACCACGCTTTAAGAAATCGAGCCTAAAAGCCATTCAGTTCGTTTTTCACTTGTGCCAGGCCAACGGAGATCAAGTTACTGACCAGACGATTAAAAATCGCCTGCATGCTCTGCGGCCACTGTTGTACCACCGTTAACAAATGCCCATGCATGCCAACAATAAACCAATGGTGCATAGAGCGTAGGCACCGAGGGAATCCCTTATGTTTTTTTGTTGAGTCCAGAGTCACTCTGGACTTTCTGGATAGGCATGTACGTGCCTGGAGGCGTCCTGACGAACGCCATGCGAACGTCAGCGCAAAGCAACTGGACAGATTTTGGGCGGGTCTGTGATAATATGTTGGGGGAATCACTAAGACCACCTGAACGCCACTGCAAATGGTCTATGGATGGGTCACTTGACACTACGACCGAGACAGCATATTGGCGCCAATAGTTGTGCCGTTTGCGCGCCATGCTCGTCCACATTTTGCCTTTTAAGATGATAACATCTATGTCCATTGTCCAGCCTGCTCATCGTCATTCTTTCTGCGACACATAAAGCTGATGGTAAAATGAGTACATGTACATTTCAATCATATCAGTTCGCCTCATTTTGTCATACTTTGCTCTTTGATTAGTACCTGCATTTTACAATAAGCTAACGTGTTTCAATTTTCTGGATGCCAGGTCGAGGCGAGACGACCACAACAAGTGGGGGTGAAGCAACAGCAACTGGCACACCAGAAAGCTCAGGTGAGTACATCGCAATTGAAATAGACTTCTACCCTACACGTCTTTTGTCAAGTGTTAGTGTTTATTGTGAAAAGAATCTCTTCGTGGATGGAGTTTTCTGTCTGATTAAACCCTGTTGAATATACATCCACCTATGATCGTGAACTTAACAATACACTGTAGCTGTGTAGTTGCTTTGACGACAGATGAAAGAAAAAGGAACATTTCTGTTGTGGGAAAGGATGGTCCGACCACACCACAAGTGAAACCAGTAGGGGGTGGTGAGTCAGTACACAAATACATAATTGATACAGACTCCATATTATTCTGTTGAGTTTGAAGTCCGGAGGGGCATGTTTCTGAAGAGCAAATATTACCATCATCCCTCGACAAGGTAAACACACCAAGTTCGTTAGGGAACGAATTCAACATTGCTCACTGTAAATACCCCTTTGAAGCTAGACACTCTTCTCGAGCCACACGCTTTACCTGCATTAAGAGACATAGTTTACGTCGTAAAAACTTCGAAGCCTTACTCTGGGAACTAGCGTCATCAGCAGCTGAAAATATTATGATTTGTTGATTCCGGGCCAAAATCTCTACTCACAATTCGTACGGTTCACTTTCCGAATATTGAGTGTTCTTTGATCGTACACAAAAACACCATGCTTCAAAACACGCTGAATCAGTTGCACCAGTCAGCCCGCCCATCGTCATTCTTTCTGCGACACATAACCCTGATGGTATAAATAAGCACATGTACATTCATTCATATCAACCGGCCCTTTGCCGTGCTTCAATGTGAGGCATGTCAAGATTAAGGTTTCCTGTGGCAAACGAAATCTTCAGAGATGACTTGACAACATAGTGGTTTAAAAAAGACCAGGTGAGTGCATCGCAAATGAAACAGCTTTCTACCTTTTGTCCAGTGTAAGTGTCGATTGTGAAAGTAACCTCTTCAATCCAACCATGATCGTGAAGCTAACAATGCTCTGTAGATGTGTAGTTATTTTGGTGAAAGATGTAAGATAAAGGACAATTTCTGTTGTAGGAAAGGATGGTCCGACCACACCACAAATGAGACCAGGGGGAGATGGTGAGTCAATACACAAAAAGATTATTGATACAGACTCCATATTTTGTTGAGTGTGAAAGCCGGGAGGGCATTGTTTCTAAAAGGAAACGTTACCATCACCCCTTTCGAAACCAAAAAGAACCACAGGTCGACTTCTGAAAACGTAATGGACACTTTATGGGGCTGAGCTAGACATGGGTGCATTACACAACTAGGTGGACATCCATCACAAACGCAGTCGAGTTTCCTGTACACTTACTGGACACTTTATCCAATGGGTCATTATTTCAAGATTTTCTGTTTATCAGTGACGATAGGAAACCACCAGTTTATGTGCCATGTGAACTAGACAGTGTGTGTTAGACCTGTGTGACCCAGTTGACGGACCTGATCCCACGATAAGCAAACATGTCGAAACTAAAATGTTTATCACCATAACAAACTTTTATTAGAAAGTCCCGTTCTGCAGTCATGATATTTAACAAAGAACACACAGTTAAAGGTTGTTGAAGAGATCTTTAGAAAAATGTCGATTGAACATTTTTTAACCTAAAGGTTGGGAAGTGTGCAAGTTTACCATTCCACAAAATCAACTAAAGAGATCGGGTGGTAATAGCTAAGTGCTTATCATTGTACCCCGAAAGATTAGTGCATTTTTAAAGAGACATGAGATGGAGGATAACCACATATGGGTTACTTTATGCCAACTGTGATACTATCACAATCAGAAAAACACTGAGCATGCAGCTGCCATATCATCCACGACCATCAGGGGTATTTTATCTCCATTTTGTGAAGATAAATACCGTAGACCCATTCACCACCGTAGCTTCGTTTTGAGTCTGATTCGAAAGAAGTAGACGGCGCTCAAAATAGCCGTTAAATTTAAAACCCATGAGCGAGAGAAATTATGCTCGAGTTTAATGATAAGAGAGATAGGGACTAGGACTGCACTTCGTCAAACAAAACTGTAGTGGCGAATGGATCCGCGGTATACCTCATAATAGAAAGGCGATATAATACCCAGGGTAATCGAGGATGGTGTCAAAAACCACCAATGACCACCCGCCATATTGAATTCTTTTTATGCCCGCCATATGTGAAAATATACTGAAAAGCATTCCTATTTGAAAAGTTTCATGCTTTAAACACAAAATTGCCCAAGATACATCATACGGCTGTTACAAGTCGATTCAGCCTGTACAAAATAACCCATCCCACTTAAAACACGTTAATAAGAGCGAAACAAACCATTTTCATTATCATGAGAAATATCTGTCCGTTTTTCGATTCAAACTGTGTCATAAGTATGTGTGTGTTCTTAAACTAGTGTCAATTAGTGATGATACCAGGTCAAAGTCTTTCTCAATTAAGTGGGCAGATTTCAAACGTTCTCTAAGCTGCCTGTGTCTTTTATCTACCGAAGCGCTGTTGAAGAAAGAAATAAGCTATCCACTGGATATGACACATGTCATGTCAAAGGACAGGTTTCTATTAGGCGTGCTAGTCATAATAGAATCATCCTTACAACTTCTATGTCTGCATCTTCACGAGGAGATAAGCAAATGTTTATCCTTTGTAATTTTCTATAGATGTAGCTTGTATATTGCAATTTCTATGGATGTATCTTGTGTATTGCAAGGGTCTCTGGACTATTTCTGCAGCAGCGAAATCAGACACACAGCCTACGTTTTGCAAGTATGATTTTTATTGCAGCAAAAGGAGATAACATGACGACAACAGGATCACCAGATAACTCAAGTAAGTACACGTACAATTGACGTCATAAAACTGCATTTTCACGACAGTCACGTTGGTTTTATGCATTCTTGCAAATCCGGCAAGTATACGAAGAACTATGGGATTCCAGGTCCCAGTTGTTCCTTCTTGTATCATGCTTGTTGTAAGAACCGACGAAAATGGGAATCAGGTAGTCAGGCACTGAGACTTGGCTGAGTGTTTGTCATCGTGACCCGATGACATAGGACATTGATGCCTCCAGGCTCTGGTTTGCTTGGTCCAGAGACGAATTTTGGTTTCGATATTAATGACGATGGAGTATAGCAACAAACAATCAATTGTAACGTAAGTACACGATAGGCGAGTAATATAAGATAATCTTGCGGGAAATAAGCATTGATGAAACTTATAAGGTAAAATACCCTTTATAATTCAAATAGATCTGACAAATCCTGGAGATCCGACAAATCCCGAGGATCCATCAAATCCTGGTGATCCGACAGAGCCCACGGATCCATCAAATCCTGGTGATCCGACAAAGCCCACGGATCCATCAAATCCTGGGGATCCGACAAAGCCCACGGATCCATCAAATCCTGGGGATCCGACAAAGCCCAAGGATCCATCAAATCCTGGGGATCCGACAAAGCCCACGGATCCATCAAATCCTGGAGATCCGACAAAGCCCACGGATCCATCAAATCCTGGGGATCCGACAGAGCCCACGGATCCATCAAATCCTGGGGATCCAACAAAGCCCACTGATCCATCAAATCCTGGGGATCCGACAAAGCCCACGGATCCATCAAATCCTGGAGATCCGACAAAGCCCAAAGGTCCATCAAATCCTGGGGATCCGACAAATCCTGGGGATCCGACAAATCCCACGGATCCATCAAATCCTGGAGATCCGACAAACCCCAAGGATCCATCAAATCCTGGGGATTCGACAAACCCCCCGGATCCATCAAATCCTGGAGATCCGACAAAGCCCAAAGGTCCATCAAATCCTGGGGATCCGACAAATCCCACGGATCCATCAAATCCTGGAAACCCGACAAATCCCATGGATCCATCAAACCCTGGAGATCCGACAAATCCCAAGGATCCATCAAATCCTGACGTATCCACAGAAAAGACTCCGAAAAAGAGCAAGTTGAATAAAAAAACTCTCATCATGGCAGTTGTATTTGGGGGTACTGCCGCTGTTGTAACTACCGTTGTGTTGGTAATGGCGCTAAAGGCCGTCATTACGGCAGGAATGGGAGGAGGAGCAAAGGTGGCAGGTGCTGCGGGGGCAGCTTGATAGATCTCGCACCTGCACATATGATACATGAGCACATTAATGTCGGTTCATATGTATGCGAAATATTCAGGATTTTTCATATCTTGTTGTTGCGGCATGTGTGTCTCAGACGCCGTACTCCATTGTGGCTTAGCGTGACTTTTACCGTCTCGGGAAGAATATGGTTATGCGTATCCATTGTTTGCATATGTAAGGAAAATCACATCATAGAAAGAACTGCAAATAAAACCGATAAAACCGTTTCCATAATCATAAGAAATCGTAAGGAATGTTGCACCTGTCTGTTAGATTAGCCATGGTGCAATCAAAGAAGATTTATGATCCACAAAACCACCTTAGCGCTAAGGTGATGGTAGCTCCCATACTTTAACACTAGCTTACGATAGTCGTAGCGCTAAGATCGCTTTGTGGAACCGTGCCCTTGAGTGGTGGCTTTCAGTTTTCCGTTATGTTTGACCTTACACAGAAATGTAGTATTGCAGTACAACTTCATGGAACTATTTTTAAGTTGATCATATTGAGCAGATTGGTTTTGCACGATTCGCTTGTTTTGATCCTAATAGTAAATCTAAACACTTCTTTTACATTGCTGATAAGACAGATATTTTTCCATACAACGAATTCGTTTGGCTGTTTAATATTTTGTACAGTTTTGTGTTCTGGCTACACAAGTGCCTTACGAGATGTATGCTGTTATATGCTGGTCACAAGGTACATCTCTAATAAGGACATTTCAGGTGACCAGTTAAACTGAGCTACATCATGGCCGCCTGGCAATTGTTTGTTTTTATCAGCGTCACCGGTAAACATATTCTCTTCTGCAACCAATGGACCAACGAAACCGCAACTCGGATTTAGTTTTGTAGAGACATACATTTGAAAGCTTTTTGGACAATTAAATAAAATCAGCTGATTAAAGGCTGTTATAAGGCACAGAGTTGAAACTTAAGTTGTGCATTGCGATAGTGTTATACAAATGTAACAGTGAGGTGAGGTGATTAGGGGTTTAACGTCGTGTCCAATATTATTGCAATTTTATGGCGACGTGCATGCACGTGTGTGTGGCTGCTTGCACTCGTCCAGACTAATACCGATTTTATAGTGCTAGCCCACTGAGGTACCATGCCGCAGTTGAACATGAATACCCCACTCAGACACTGTATACTGAATCCAGACCGAATATTATTTTTAACAAGTACCATGTTTTAATGTCTGTTGGGTTTGAGGCGGCCGAGGTTCGAACTCCGGACCTTCCCCTCTCCGGGCGGATGCTCTACCACTAGACCAAGGAGGCGGTAGCAACCCTTGTACTATAATAATAATAATAATAATAATAATAATAATAATAATATAATAATAATAATAATAATAATTATAATAATAATAATAGAAACCTTAACATACTTGCTTCGTATTTGTCCCTTCATCCTCAATGTTCATTCAAAGATTTGCATTGATGTCTCGGTGAGGTTTAGTGACAAAGTCGACACAATTTATGGATAACAGCTTCTTTATTTTACTGTAAAAAAGTATACTGCTATTACAGTATTATTAACAAGTTATTGTGTCTACGTTGCCATCCGTAAACTTCAAAAGAAATGCCTATCCAACAATTGAGCACGTCAATAGTGAATTGGCACGTTGTTTTTATTTGTCACCAAAAATATATGTACGTCTTTCAAAGCCTGGGAAACATTTTCCCTTTAATGTATGCCTTGCTATACCAAGGAAAGTAAGAGAGTCCATCGCAAGAACTTAATGCTTCGTTCAATAAAGATGATTTATATAACATTAGATATTTGAATGTACCCCGTATATACGTTCCCTTAATTTACGCTATCAGTATATACTAGGTGGGATTTACTTAAAACGACTTAACCAATTTGGTAATTATACATCACTTCAATGGATGCTACCCCGGGAGACATATGTTACCTTCACATTAACAGTTTTCTCACAGAAATATCGATCCTTTCAAACAGACATTCACTTGAAATACGGCAAACAGATTCTCATGCTTATGCTTTTTGCACTCAGTACATGTCTATTCGTTTTGACAATTGGAAGCTATCCTTCCATAAAGGTAGATACAATTAAGCAACACCTTTATTTCTACAATGTGTTTGAGTAAAAGAGTCGGGGGAAGAACCCCGCTTTGAACATAACGTCAGTAACATCAGAAGCTTCAAAGTATTTCAGGTCGCAGATCTTTATTACTTATGACACCAATTCATGCACCTTTTATGTTAACAGACAAATTAGGTCGAATCTGATATATCAGCATTCCAGTTGATTCTGGTGTGTAAGTTTTGTTACAGTAACATCGACTTCTGGCAGCCGCTGATTCAGGTACTGGTGCACTAGTTTAGACCGGTTAACCGTGAAGGTGCACTAGTTTAGACCGGTTAACCGTGAAGGTGCACTAGTTTAGACCGGTTAACCGTGAAGGTGCACTAGTTTAGACCGGTTAATCGTGAAGGTGCACTATGTCAGACTGGTCAACGGTGAAGATGAGCTCGTTTAGACTGGTTCAGCGTGAAGGTGAACTAGTTTATACCGGTTAACCGTGAATGTACATTATATCAGACGGGACTCGTTCCCCCGAGAGCACTGTAAAGAATTACACGTTGGAATTACGTGGTGATCGAATAACCCGCAGGTGTCCCAGCTCAGTCGGGAGAAAACAACTCCTCGGGCATTGAGTAATGATTCATGATCGACTAAGTTGCCGTTACAACATGTTTAAACAGATCAAAGGAGACATGTTGATCGGCACTGGTGTAAAAAAAATAATACAATATGCTGATATTTTAAATGAGTCATACTCTGATAAATCCCCCATCTTGGTGTTCTGCAACCTATAACATTAGTTTAGTTTGTCACACGCGTGGAACAAAGCAGAACTATATTTTGTGAAATGTAAGAAATCCTCTACTTTGTTCACATATAATTGTTGTCATAGTGTAGCGGGAGGGGTAGGTAGATGTGCACTATCATGTGGTCTAATTGTTTTATTTAATGTTTTTATTCAAATTGTGATAAGAAAGCACAGTGTGATATCTCCTTTATATGCTTGTAAAATATCTCAATTTTGAAGGTAAGGCGAATATTTTGTCAGGAAGCTCAATCAGTAAACTATACAGAAATTATATTTTGTGATATAATCACCATGACTCACATTAACACGCAAATGTTTACAAGCTATGATTCTATGCCTGTTGATTTGTTACAAATTAATTGTTACTTTTCTTTATAATTGTGCAATAAACACTATAAACACAGATGATGATTTTTGTATTGTTTGTTTCTGAATTTCCTCATGTCCTCCATTGCCTTCCACTGTATGGCCGGCCCAGTGGATGACGTGTTGGCTCTTCGTATCGAGACCCGGGTTCTAATACCCGCATCGATACGATATGAGATGAACATTCCTGGTGTCCCTGTCGTGATATTGCTGGAAAGTTCTAAAAGCAACCATAAACAGAACCCACGACGCACCATCTAGATATAGTGAGTGGCGGGTGTCACCGGGAGAGCAGGACATGCCTGTTCGCATACACCCGGTTACCTCGCCGATTTCAGTGATCCTTTCACATTACTTTCATCACTATTTTTGCCTTTTACACACAATGGAATCAGTTTGGGCAGATAATCGAGACTGATTATTCTCTGGAGTTGCCCATATATATATATATGGGTATTCAAAATTTTAAGGACGTATCTGTGGACCTTCACACACTTCCCTTCAGTAGGTGTCTTCGGTAGGTGTCAAGTTTATCAACTATTGATTGTCATGTTATGTGTCTGTGGACCTTCGCGTAGTACACAGTTCCCTTTAGCAGGTGTCAGGTTATCAACCATTGATTAGCGTGTTATGTTAGGTGCTATGTTTCGGATGATTAACCCCAGTACTCGAGGTGTTTGGGGAGACTGATGACGTCGCAACTCGCTGTCTAAAGAAGGAACGCAACAGTGACCTGTGGCGCCTTAGACGACTGGGCAATCCGCGTCTCTACCAGTGTTTGAAGGTACACCTATCACAATTGTATGGTTGTGGTTGTACTTCAATAATCACCCCCACTGACTAAAAGTGTATACTGTGTAACCGTGTTTCCGGTAAAGGCTACGATTTGGGTCTGGTTAATGTCGATGGGCACTGATAATTATATCCCCAAAATGAACTGTATTGACACTGAAAGAATACTTCTACATGGTTTTAGTTTTTAGAATATAACTTAATTTCAAATTTATACACAACATTTTCGCATAATACACAACTGCTGATGGGTATCTTAGACATTTATCTTTAAAAATCAACACATTTGCCCATTGTTTTGCACAAATTCATAACACTTCAAACATGGTAAGGGTCACGTGGTTGCAAATTCATTTCTTACCCCCGTTTTAAATGAATCAATTTATTTTTACAGAAAAATAAACAGGCACAGATAACTTTTTACAAACTGTTGCAGGAAGAAGTGATGGTTAAACAGACATAATCAAATTAACATGAAACACAAACTCGGTATACTTTCTTTTGCCTCTCAGTTTAGTTTGGCGCCTTCGCTACCGTCTGACCTCGTCGCACTTGGTATTGACTTTCAACTAATCCCTTTGAAAATAAAAAAGTAAGAAAGTATTTGCTTATTGATTGACTCATGAATATGTGTTGCGAAATAATATTGACATGCTGTTCTATTATTCATAGTCACAGGAACAATTCTGTTAAACACTACAATATGTCCCACTTCCTGTTGGTTGTCTATTGTGTTTTGTTAATATCTTTGTTGAAAACATATACTTCTGAGGAATGTTTCATTCATGTGATAAAACTGTGCGTGGATAGCGAAACACCACACGAACAATGTGTGCAAACACCGTGTAACTGAGATCGAACATAAATATTTGTATATATATAATTATACAAAACACACTTACTCAGAAGATAAGGATCGAGTAGTATTGCGATAGGAAACAAACAAAATAGTACTGTGATGAAGTGTCAATCCTGAAATAGTTTTGATTTAGATGGTAAACATTGGCGATAAACAGGAGACAACTCTCAACTCGAGCATGAAGGAATCGAGTGGAGACGGCTTTAGACTGTCGGCGAGAACAACTGAAGTGATAACATTTTACAATCCATGTAAGCTAAAATTGTCTTCTATTCAGTTGCTATTACTGAATTGCTCAAATACTCATTCCATGAAGCAAACTGCATGTGAGTGTGAGTTGGATTGAACACCCCTTGGAACAGTACACCAGAGCGAATCAAGGATTCGAACCAAGTATCCGCGGATCCTGGCATGCCTAAGTGACAGCACATCTCAGCAGCGAATCTTTGCGCCTTAAAAGACTGTGACACTCGTCACCCAAACTGGAAACGATTTTGTAATATAGACAGGTAATATGATTTGCCGTAAATATGGTGATCCAATCGTTATGTGCCTAGATCTGATTGAACTGGTAACATGCTCTATTCTGACGTCGGGATGGAAAAAATATTAAATCTGACTGATAATATTATAGATCTAAATTATGTTTGAAACTTTCAAAGGTAAGTTTGACAAACTCAGCCTCTTTGACATGACTGCGAATGATGGTTATATATATTTGAAGACAGATATAAATCTCAGACCCAACAAAGACCCGTGAACACATGCTCCTTTAAATGAGACCTCACAATCTCTGCTACTCCCATGCGGAGCTTGATCGCAATGTTAAGGCAACATTTCTTACCTAACGTGATAACCTTGTGAGCATAATAGTTGTTTACATTGGTTGTTGTTTACACAGCTTTGTGATTTGTGTATACAAAAGCATAATGTTTAATATTGTTTTATTGAATTTCAGATTCTAAGTTATACAAAACTAAGTGTTATATGCTCCCCAAATAGTTTAGTGTTCAGATGATCACAGTTAAAAACAGATTGTTTGAAAGAAAATATTGGGATACCTAGCAACAAGAGACACAAGTGTGGGGAAACATAACATGGGGAAAATCCATACTTTCTTTCAAACCACGTAAACATTCGTTGTAAATATTTTATACAGATCTCAAGGATAAATAATTATATAGAGGTTCATAAATCGATGATGTTTACATAGAAAAGATAAATAGAAAGATGTTTATTTGACCTATCTCTGCTCCCTGTGGTTTTGCAGTGTTAAAATAGAGTGCAATCTGATGTTCACCTACACTATTTTTAATCGTTTAGAAGCCATTTTATCGATTTGTTAATTTTCTTTTGAGATTTACACTTTTAGTTGTTTTAAGACAAGACAGCGGATTATAAGTATTCTTTTATTTTGAGAAACATGCCCTGGGCATACCTTTGATGTTTTTGTCAGGTTTTGATTATTCTCTGATACGTTTGTAACAGTAAACCTCCGAGTCATCGGAAATACTAGGCCTGAATTTATTGTATATGGTATTGTTTTGTAATCCAGTGGAGCGCAGCCTGGAGTTCTACTGCATTAGATATTCCAAGTCTTCTGTTTATCTTTATGGTTCTTTAAGCTGTTGTTACAAAAGACGCCCAAGCAATGTTCCGCTCGCTGCACAAAGAGAAAGAAAACGATGTCAGACATAAACATTAACATCGGATCGGAAATGGCGGATTGCGTTGCAGCGAACCATGTCATCTATCGAGTTGAATCCTTTTGTTTTGAAACAAACTTTCAGCTCTTCGCAAGAAGTATCGGTATCTTTGATTGACAACAAGCCAGGAAATCCATTGATACGTCGATCTCACTTACCAGGGAGACAGATGGGTAGGGTGACGGGGTAGTCAAAGGTGAAAGCGTTTCCTCTCTATGCTGTAGGTCCTGGTTTTATTCCCCACATTAATAAATGTGTCTGGATTTAATGCAGGGTAAAACCATATTCACTCCATACTTGACACAGTTTGACAGTGTCGGGCTTGTTATATAGCATATGGCATTCGAAATCATCACGGCGCCATTGAGAGAGTTGTAAAAACTAGTCCGCTGTAACTAATCCTCATCCATCTGCAGTGACAGAGCGTGTGACTGTCTCATGTCGCGTTTGACTCTTTAACTGTTGCGATAAATATGTCCTAATTGCCTTCTTCGTTCCAAATATATGCTTGCCCATAGCAACTGACCATCTCAGCAGATATGTCGCTCAAGTGCACTTGTTGGAGACGTGTTATCCTATTTTATGTATCCTCGTTAGTCGTTGTTTGCGCTCATCTGTTACAGTCTAAATATTTAGCATTATTGTGACAACGCAACTTTAAGGATTTACACACTCACACTAAAGAATACCTATCAGTTGGAAACAGACCGGCGTCATATATCTGGAATATTGCCTAGTTGAATAACGAAGCACAACACCCAAAATGTCGATATTTAACGTTTCCTGGAAACAAAGTTGATTTTCCTGGGAGACGAAGGTATGAAATTAGGAGAATGATGAGTATGAGAGTGTGGGCTGGGTTTGAGGCCGATTACTTTCGGTAAAATCATTAACTTACTGTGGGAGTCCGAAGTGAAACAGTTCGTAAACCTTTACCATTTGGTGAACCAATGGTGTGGTATGGTGTTGGCAAACCAAAGATCATAATCAACTGTTTTTACCACCGATTAGAGGATCCTGGTGCGACTAAGACACGCAACTCTGGGCAACGAATTTCTGCTCCTTCGATGACTGGGCCATTCCGAAATCCCCGGTATGTTGAGGTTAATGTGACTGGTGGTTATTCTGATGAAATCATACACTTGATTCTCTTGAATAACGTGGTGACAATTAATTGACACTAACCGTGATTCTTTTACAAAACCATTTAGGTCACATTTTCAAACATTTCGACCAAACATAAACAAGAAAAAGTAATTAATAGTAAGCAATATAAAGCATATGTTTTGGTTTTTAAAGTACATATATGCTCCTTTATTAGCAGTTTAAAGGAGATCGTAAGAGGAATTGGTAATAATAAGGCCTGTGGGCTATATGTATTGAAAATATAATGATGATTGATTGAACATTTGTAGAGTCAATTCTCAGTTTTCTGATAGTAACACTACAGCTATTCATGACTCGCCAATAACACTCGATGAATTGATAAAATCAATTGACACGCTTAAGTGTCAAATATCTCCATGTACTGGTGGGATAATTGCACACATATTTAAGCACTCGGGGGACGTGTTCGCTCCTTACAGAACCATTTTATTCAATATTCTGTTTGATAACTGTAGTTTCCAAACTCAGTGGTCTGTAGATGTACATAGGAAAGATGATGTGTATACTGTTTCCAACTATAGGGGAATTACGGTACTGCGTGTTTTCAGTACAAGCAGGATTTCCAGCGGAAAATTCAACTGTGCATAATATATTTATGTTACAGTCAGTAACACACAAGATACTGTCAAAGAAGGGTAAATTATATGCTTTCTCCGTCGATTTTAAAAAGGCGTTTGATTTGATTAATACAAAGAAACGCATAGTTAAAAAAAAAGGATATTTATTAAGCGGATGTAAAAGTATCTAAACAGAATATGCGTGAAGACAATCAAATGAAAAGCATTGTCGTCATTGTCAGCATTAATTCAGTTCAGTCATTACACACGTGTAGCCACAAGGGGGCGTCGTGGTCAGTCTGATGGTTTGGTCGGAAATTCTTCGCATACCAGGCACTTGTCCTGCAGTGTCCGTTGCTGTAGCAAAGCGATTCCGAAGGTGATGCACCCGGATGTACCGATCCTGAGCAGGGGTGGTCACTCTTGGTCTTCCACTTCTGGGATCCCATAGTCGAGATATGGTGCGTTGGTGAACGTTGAAGTGTCTTGCAACGGCAGACTGGGACTCGCCTGCTTCCAAACGTCCAATGGCGATATTTCGGTCAGCTGCAGTTAATCGTGGCATTTTCGATCTCCGTTCACGTCAGAAAATTCATAATGAACTGATGAATTTTGTACGGTCTTTTATAGTCAGTGTCTCTACTCTTGTTTCCAACACTTCCCTAATGCCATATATGGGCTACAAAAGGGCGTCAATGTACTGGAAGAACATTGTTTGGAATATAATCTTTCTGTAAATTTAGACAAATAAAAACAAGTTGTTTTTAGAAATGGAGGAATGCTTTAAAAACGTAAAAAATGGTATCTCGGGGGTAATTTAATCGATTGTGTATTCTCATATAAATATTTATATTCTCACTAACTTCGTCCTGGCATAAGCACTTTGAGAACCCTGTTGTAAATAAAAAATCCATATTCGCAATTCTAAAATCTTTGTCGAAACTACAACCTATTCATTGCAATATCTTTTTTCAGAATCTTTGATTCTAACGTTTTGCCAATCCTGCGTTATGGAGCCGAGGTATGGGGTCGTGCTGTTCTCCAAGCGTGTAAACATTTACTCGGCGTTAAAATATCGACCTCTAACCAGATTGTTCGTGGCGAGTGTGGTAGATATCCAATCTATATTTTTGCTTCCAAACGCTGCATCAAATATTGATATAACCTGTTATATATGCCAACTACTCGTTTCCCCAGGAAATGTTACAGTTTATTATTATTAGATGCCAGTTATGGTAAAGCATATTGGGTATCGAAAATGAAGATGTTATTATATGACCTGGGGTTTGGGTATATATAGGAACGACAGTTTGCTGGTAGCATAAATTCTTTTATTTCCGAGTTTATGGCTAGGGCACAAAATATCTAACTACAGGAATGGCACACTCCACTATCGTCAGGCTCTAAAACTTTATTGAATATTTAATAACGTATTTGACGTACAACCATATCTTGGTTTGGTTAATATTAAGAAATTCCGTATTGCTTTGGTCCAATTTTGGCTCGCACCAACTGAATATAGAAACGGATAGATATACGAATAAGCTTAGAAGCCTCAGACTATGTGAAATGTGCTTCTGTGCATACATAGAAAACGAATACCATTTCCTATTGCTATGTACTGCTTATGAGTGAGTGAGTGAGTATGGTTTTACGCCGCTTTTAGCAATATTCCAGCAATATCAAGGCGGGGGACACCAGAAATGGGCTTCACACATTGTACTCATGTCGAGAATCGAACCCGGGTCTTCGGCGTGACCAGCGAACGCTTTAACCACTAGGCTACCCGACCGCCCCGTACTGCTTATGATAACCTACGTAATGTTTATATTCCCGATAAATATTTTACATATCCAACCCTGTATACATTTAACACATTAATGTCTTTCACCAATCCTGTTATAATAAGAATCATTGCAATGTTTATCTTTCATACTAATCATCTTGGCTGTTACAGACAAAGGGCTGTAATTGCTGTAACAATGTAATATGGCGTGAAGGCTTACATACACCTGATTAAAGAGAAATGTATTAACAGGATGTTGCTAGGAGGAATATATTTTATAACATACTGCTCGAAGCGGGGTACAATCCAAATCACTCACTAGAATATAGCAATGGAGGTGAGGTAAGGTGAAATTGGGTTTAACGTCGCGTCCAAGATTATTGCACTTATATAGCGACGTGCATGCACGTGTGTGTGTGGCTGCTTGTACTTGTCCGGACTAATGCCGATTTTATAGTGCTAGCACGCTGAGATCCCATGCCTCAGTTTAACATGAAAACCCAACTCAGACACAATAAACTGTCTCGGAGCCGACCAGTCCTTGTTTTAGCCCTTAAATGCCGAGCGCCAGACAGGGTAACAACAAGTACCATCTTTTAACGTCTTTTGGTATGACGCGGCCGAGGGTCGAAACCCGGACCTTCCGCTATATATAGCAATAGAACCAAGGATACATTAATTCTCTTAACTACGTACTGAAGACTCTTACGTACGTGGCATCAAACATGCAAAACGCTCCAAGTGCATGTTTATGATCAAATGTATAGCTGGTTTGTTGCAAACATTTGACAAGGGTTATTTCCAGAACATAAATATTCTTGCCAATAAGGACGTAATGGTGTAACAGGCTGTTGCCAGGAGAATGTCTTTGTGTGTCCACATCTGCGACGTCTGCGACGTGCAATAGTACATAGTTTCTCTGGAGTATTGATTAATAGCATGGGTTTTAAAGAAAGTACTTGAAGGCCAACTAGAGTTTGAGCAAATCCAATCCGTAGACTTTCAAAGGAGTTTTACTTGGGTGAATCGATCAATATTAACGGAGAACAACCTGTTTACCAAAGACCAATCATTCCTATAGCGGTTCGTCAGGTAGGTCTTACATTAAACTGAAAGGGTTTGTTTTGTCGATGTAAGTATATGTTTTAAATACCATTGAAATGAAAAGGCTTTTAGATGTGATACTGTCAACCACTGAGTTCTCATCAACATCCTACAGCAGGACCTCGGCATCATGGACACAGCTGTTGCGTGGTTTATCTCTTACCTCAGCGACAGATACCAGTAGGTTGTTATTGATCCGTCTAAATCACACTTATACAATCTTGATTGCAGAGTCCTCAAGAATCACACTGGGAGAACTCGATTGACTCTCTGTTGCGGCTCGAATTGAAGACAAGATCATTCTCAATGCATACAAATGTTTCAACAACATTGCCCCAAAATATCTTACTAAGCTTTTACAACTCTACTCTCCAGAGAGAACTGTCCGATCTCAACAACAGAAACCATTTTCTTTTCCGAAAATCAGAACATTCTCCTATTCCGCAGCGATCCTATGGAACTCTCTTCCAGATAATTTGAAATTATCTCCTTCAATCCCTACTCTTAATGTCCGACTTAAAACACACCCTTTTAACAAACACTCTCAATACAAGGCGCACTGTACACACAATTGGTGCCATTTATGTGCTATATGAATACACGCATTACTGTTATCATTAAAAGAAAATTAACAAAAACGTTTTAAATAAATTGTCATTCTATTCCGTTTTTTTGCTGGAAGTTTAGGTTGACGGATTTTTACACCGAAAATCATTTAACACAGAATTTTATAGCAAAATATTTTCAAGATTTTTAGCCTCCAAACGTTTGAGACGCATCACCTGATATTGATTGTTCTGTTTAAAACATACATAAATTACGGTGGCCCATACCCGCCAGTGGTGAGATAATTTTCACTGTATGCCTCTATATTTTATCTGGCGACCGCCAGATACTTCCACTGGTGAGATAAAATATAGAGGCATACAGTGAAAATGATCTCATCAGTGGCGGGTATGGGCCACCCTAATAAATAGCTTTGACACAGATATAGGAAGAAGTCACTGCAGGATATTATTACACTGACCATGTGGTTCTGATCAAATGACGATGTAGGTTTTACATGATATTATCTTTCAATAGAGATTTAGAATTTATACTCATCCCTCACTGAGACAAGAAAAGGTTTTAAATGCGTACCAGGGGAGATAACCGATGCGCACGTCGGGTATCACAATGTAAAACACTGTACCGTCAGCATACACCCTTTTCTTTGATTTCAATAGAAAGCGCGTGATATTACAGACGACAGAAGGAGACAGTTTCGCTCTCCTCGGTGTAATTTGTACTGTTTGTTCTCTAAATGTCAACCAAACATGTCTCGAATGAAGCGTCTATCAATCTCTTCGACACAGACAAGAAAAACATGTAATATCGTCACGGAGGGTCCTAGACACACTGCCTGTCCTCCATCACAACCTCGAGATGTCTTGTGTTCTTTTATTCTGGTAGCTATGGGACGTGAAGCTTGAGATCTCATGCAACTTAAGCGACAAATATATTGGAGAGACGTTACGCCTCATAGCAACCAGAATGAAAGGACCCTGCACATCACCTACTGCACACACAAACACACACACACTCACACACTCTGTGAATTACTCTATCAAGCCTTCTATTTTTGTCCTTTTATTTTGTGTGTGTGTGTGTGTGTGCGTGTGCGTGCGCGTGCGTGCGTGCGTGCGTGCGTGCGTGCGTGTGTGTGTGTGTGTGTGTGTGTGTGTGTGTGTGTGTGTGTGTGTGTGTGTGTGTGTGCCTCTTGCCTCTAAGTTGCGTCTAAGGCCTGCATCACTATAGGATTCCTCCCCACATCAAACCGATACGTGCACACCGAGATATAACTGTAAAAGCGTCCGAGTGGCGTTGAACCAAACTCCCCCACCCACTCACGGCTGTCATATGTAAAATAGAATGTTTGAAATCAGACGGCGGGCATACCACTTTTGTGGCGTGCTTTATTGATATGATCAACGTTGTCGCATCGCAGTAGTACTGTAACTGTTTATGAATGACGAGTACTGCCGGTAGGGCAAGACATGTTTACCCTCACCTGGTGTCAATACTTATTTTCAGTGGTCCATTCATATTATTTTCACGGCTATTTTGCTCTTTGTGCCAAAAGGAATATGTTACGGTTGATAACCAAGACTGGTTATTCTCTTGCATTGACACTTTATATAAGCAACGAAGCTCTCACATGTATTGGGTACGCAGATACAGTATTGAAATGCACCCCGGGGTGGTTAAAAAATCATACTTTTTTGGTTGTATCTCTACTATCTGGTAAAACCACCAAGATAACCCTCAAATGTTCTGATGAAGGGAGGACAGCTCACGATAGGCGTGATTAAAGATAATTCATGAATTATGTTAAAAATCGATTATTCGCGATGCAAAATTATGCATGCTTCCATTTTACGTTTAGCACGTGAATCTATTTGGATACCATTTGACACGATAATCTTCTAGAATTACAGATCAATGAGTTCTTTTAACAAACCAATCATGATTTCGACATGGCATTCGTTTCTTTCCGTTTCAAAACATAAAATAAAAATAAGATTCTTTTCTTATAAATGTTGTAACCGTACCAATATCATCAGTGTTAATCCGAAAAACATAAACAGAGGAGGATATGTCATATGTTATTACTTAACAGTAAGAATCTAAACAACAGTGTGAGCTCCGTGTGTGACAAAACCTAATCATCAGTCCAAACAAAACGTCACAATCCTTTCTGGAGTCATATCACCAAGATCAACAAACAAAGCTACAACGGTTTTTAACTATTTCCCTACTGACACCGATAACCATAGCCGCGTTTTTTCCTGAGCCTCATCACCTCCCTATCCCAGTGACCCTGGTGCGGCACGCTACTCTGATCGGGTTGGTAACATGGAGCTGTAAAAAGCCAATTAACATTTAATATAACTGATATAATTAATTCATCTGTATAATGACCTGGGACTGTGGCACGCAAAGATCTCACTGGCAGCCATGGATACTTTCCCGAGCTCCAGACAACGCAGAGACTAGCTTTACAACTTACATCCAAGAGAAATGCAGGTCCTATTTACAATTTGAAGATGTTGTTGAAGTATTCCTATCGATGAAGAGGCTGTGCGGAGTTTTCTTTGATCGTCCATGGAATGGATACATTAACTTGTTTTGAAACAATCTTGCATTAGAGAACAGAATCAATTAAAAACGGACGTAAGTCCATTAGTCAAAATCAATGTTATACTGTCATAGTTAGTTTGCGACGGTTATCCGACTAAAAGCATATAATGCTCATGTTTGGTTTATCAGGTCTGGCAATTAAAATATCTTCACGAATAAATATCTGTGTAGTGAAATGAGATTGGTGTAAGAATGTAGCATATTTTGTTGACCCCCACTTTTATGTATAATTTTGTAACACTTTGTAACATTCTTCCATGAACACACACCGCCACACATCACCCCCACATCACACATCCATTCACCATAATAAGTAACCAGAGCCCCCTAAATAATGTTCTAATTTATCATTTTAAATGTTTCCACGCCGCCCATATTTGTGAACCCAATCCGCCTTCCTCTCCCCCTCCCCCTCCCCCTCCCCACCCCAACACACACACACAATAAAAGGACAAAAATAGAAGGCTTGATTGGGTAATTCACACAGTAACTGTCAGTATTCTACGTGTACATCGTTTCTACATATTGTGTCTAATACAACAGTAACGGCATTTTAAAATCCATGCAAGAATGTGTCACATGGAAAAGAACAATGTTCCGTCGTTCAAGGTTGAATGGTTAGCGCGTGCGCAGTATGGCCAGGTACCCAAGGGCTACATTTAAACCCACCTGGGTAAACATATGTAAGTACAGCCCCTGCATTAACAAGTCAACGTCATTCGGAAGCGGTTTGGCATGTTACGACAGCATATAGCGACCATTAACCGTCCCTAATGTTATACTAGTGCTTACCCCGGATTAGTACAGTAATTAAAGTGACCAAAAAGGAGAGAAATTGGGTCCAAATAATTGAGTAGGTACGTCTGATGTTTTTAAATCACGATATGGTTTGTACCTAGCTATAGGTAGTTAGTAGAGGTTATCTTAACCCTGCTACTTCTCTATGTTAATTTGAAAAAATTTGCATCCTAGATCAGCTATTACTTTAAACTTTTGTTTTAATCGTGATTGACACAGGTGTCTGTCTGTGTGATACGCAAAGTGAAGTATGAATTGGGTGTCATTTGAGCAAAAGAAAAGAAATAACCCGTGAAGTATAGGTCTTCAGCGACCCATGCTTGCCGTAAAAGGCGACTAAAGGGATCTGGTGGTCAGGCTCTGTGACGTGGTTGATGCATGTCATCGAATGCATATTGGGGTAAAATGGATATTTTCATTCAAACTTTAGTACAACGCTTAGTCAAGGTTCTAAAAGGTCCACAGAAGAGTCAAATTGGTAATCACACTTACAGTTGGCAATATTGTGTACCAAATGAAATGTTATGGTTTATAAATAGAAATATATGTGGTACGCTCAAGGTCGCATTCGTAGTTCTTGAAGTGCCTTTAAATTGAGTTTGAAATGACGTTTCAGGTTTTAGCGTGCAATCATTTTTTAATGCAGTGTAGCTTATCTTTGAATTTATTCGGTTATGAAAGTAACCACTGTTAAATTTATAATGTTAAGAACAAATGAGGATTTCTGTATAAATAGGGCCATTTGTAGTCAGCCAAATTTCTTCTGTTAAGATTTTGACCTTATGTGACATTTGAAGTTTTGACCGTACGTTTCAAGTTTCTCTTCGTGCATTCGGAATTCCTGTTTCGTGGTAGATATGTACTTTGTTGGTTGAGAGGAAGATAATTTCACAATTTTTGTTATTAGCAATATTGCAATACCTCTCAAAATTGTTTAGAAACCATACATAGCCGTTGTTAACATCTTGACATCCATCAAAAGGTTTATATTGTTTATGTATAGTACAATGTTGGATTAATGATATAAACAGTATGCAAATGTACTTCAAAATGAGACTTTGATATTTTGCCATGTTTGCTTTCGAAGCCGTATTAAGTCAGTACTATTAATGTCAATGGGCGGTCAGATAGCCTAGTGGTTCAAGCGTTCGCTGGTCACGCCGAAGACCCGGGTTCGATTCTCGACATGAGTACAATGTATGAAGCCCATTTCTGGTGTCCCCCGCCGTGATATTGCCAGAATATTGCTAAAAGCGGCGTAAAACCATACTCACTCATTCACTATTAATGTCAAAACCTATGAAAGTGGTTAGAAATTGAAACATTCAATATGTCATAATTTCTGATAATTTCATCTGATTGTTGTAATTCGGTAATTCCTGTTTACAGTAATCAAGTAATGTAACTGTAACTGCATTTTGACTTGTACCATAATCTCGCCGTGTTGTCGCAGATGAACATGTTTTTGCACCTGGTATAATCGCTAATGGACAGTGATTCAGATGGTTTCTCGCGTTTATTTACATAACGTGTTTGTCTTTACCTAACTGGATACATTTCGAAAAATTATAATTCTCTTTCAGAATACATATTGTCGCATGGTATCACATTTGCGTTGTAACTTTACTGTGTACCACTATATTTAATATAAATATATTCATGAAGTCATTTCGCTACATAACTAATTGTTCGATGTTAAAAACCTACTCTGTTTTGAATTTTCCGATATATCCCATTCCATGTAAAATCAGTGTATTGGCTGAAATACTCAGCCACTCACAGAATTTTCATTAAAAATGTAAGTGTCAGTGCGAAAGGATTTGTGAAAACTCCATGTACAGGTTATAACAAAGCCAGCACCGCTCATCATGTAGAAGAGCGACATGTTGTATTTGGAAAATTCCATTGCATGTCTCGCATATTGTTATAAAGATAACTTAACCAGGCCTTTGATTCAAACGATAACTCTCCATTGGGATTGCGGGTTTGATTAGGTCCCCAGCAACCTATGTTAGTCGTAAGAGGTGCCCAAAGGGATAGAGTGGCCCGGCTCGGTGTTTGGGTAATGGCCCGTCATCGTTCACCGTCGGCGTTGTTCACAATATGTATCATTGCAGTGTGATGCGTTAAACTACAAACAATGTGTGTCTTTCCGTGAAATTTGAATAAATGTATGTTCTTTAAAGTACCTAAGCAATTGAGAAATTTAGACGCCACAAGTTGGCATATCTGAAGCATCCTCTATATCTCCAGGGCTCGCATTTCCGTAAACCTACACCAATCCCGTGGTTCTCGTGAACTTTGATTTCAGTTAATTATTAATATAAAATCCTATTCGTAGCTAGCATGTAATAGTTTGAAATGTACAATTGATACAAAACACATGACTATTCAAAGTATACGAATGAACTTTATTAGTTGAGGGATGGCGTGCATACAAGATGAGAGACTTAACAGGGTCGAATAGAAACACACAACACAGGATTAAACCATGTATGGCAATACATCTGATACCGGACGGAACACACGTTATTCAAAGTCCTTGGACGGAATTGTAAGGGCATTGCGAATCTCTCCGATAAAACATAGGTTATAGACATACCTCAGCAAAATAGTATAACACATAATACATAGCAAATTGGTCGTGAGATCACAGACATATACTGGACGGGAATGCAAAATAATTACATATATGTGACAACTGATAAATTACGTTTATGATGATACAAGTTAACATGAATGACTTTTTTCAAGATGTCATTGCAAAGCTAATAGGTTTAACAACAAACTTAAACAAACAAAGACATCTTTTAAAAATTGAAAGGTAAGACATCTGCTTGACAAGGCAACATGGCGGATGAAAAAGAACTAAAACCAAAAGCTTTTTATGATGGTTTGAAGGTTTAAACAGATAGGAGGTCTGGAATTCTAGTTTGCATGTTTGTGATTGTCTGGTAGATTTTGTTTTAAACAGAATTACCTCAGATATATCGATCTCTTACTATAAAATATCAGGAAAGTATTATAATTTATAAGAAACTGAATCATCCTTGATATAGTTTATACCGAGAAATAAATGTTGCCAGAGGATTGAAATAAGGTAACCTATACATACTTATCTTAAAGAGGCAATGGAAAAAAGAAACCTAACGTGTTTTCGAATAAAAATTGATAATTATTAGAATGGGATCATTTTGGCACTTAAGTAGGATTTCATAGTTATGAGAGTCGCCATGTGTATTTCTTGAAAATGTATATATCTGACCTATTTCATATCGTATATTTGTCTATTGACACAAGAGTGTCTAATTTATTACAAATAGGTACGCGCGAAAAGTTGTCAAGCACAAACGTCAGCTTGCCTTCGAATAATATCGCAACAGACATGGTAATAAACGATTCCCCAGTAATATAAACCCTTCTATCACTAGGATATTTCACTTTCTTAACAATAAAAGTGACAAACCCTTTTCCATATTCATAAGAATACGAGTTCGACCATATCATGAGCATGTGTTTATGAATCACTATCAAATAATGATGGCACCAGGTGTTCGCGAAAAGATGAGCGTATCCTGCCCCATCTGTGGCACCCGTCACAAACACATGCAAAGTTAAGTCAATTGTTCATGGTACAAGACAAAAAAAAAATTGCATTGGACATAATTTTGGTCAGAGATGCGTCAAATATTGAAATGTCCTCCATATGTCTTCCATAACTGTTTTAGGAAATATTTATTGAGGCCTTAAATGTTTAACCTACATCAAACAACTTCCCAGCAAGACTCGTATGACGCTCTTTGAAGTCTTGGCAGAAAGAGCCTACTCGAATTTACCTCCAAAGTTGAGAAATTTAGATACCAAAGGCTGGAGTTGCAAGAATATTGCTCGACACAAAGGGAAAGTTGACTATTTGAAAGTTGAAGTCATCCGTTTTGTCTGGTGGAAAGTGTTTTGTCACTCTGAATCTTTCTGCACAGATCTAAATATGAAACAGATGAGGTGGTCTCACTGTCTTCCTTTATTTCAGGTGGGTAAATCAGTGGAAGGGAATTGGTTCTATGATGGTTATCGAACGATATCAGATCATCGATATACCTGAAGCTTAACCTAAACCTTTTTTTGTCTTTGCCAAACCGAGCGGAAATTCCGATTCGTATGCATAAAGAAACAGACCCGCAAGAAGGCGAGTACAATTAGTGCCAATTGGGATGCCTGTATCTCGGTTTGCAATTTTTGTGGTATAACATGCAAAACATACAATTCAGTCATATATTTTTTTATTTTTTCTGTAGTTAAAACTCCTTAAATATCCTTGCATGAAAGAACCTCCGAGCCAGTTCTCTTTGCATAAAAGTTATTCAGAGTTGATACCTGTATATTTGTTTCTGTTATACATTAGGAATCCCTAATTTAATCTGGCATTTTATCTATCTTATCCAAAAGTTGGGCCACATTGAAACATACCCGATATGTATTTATTAACATAAAAGGTTATCATTGTACCCAAATAAGCTCTGACTTAACACGTCTTGATTGAAGTGTTATGTGTGAGTGAGTTAGCATTCTATAGCTGAGTTTGGGAGTAGGTAAGGTTCTGAAATTATGAATAATATTAAATATAGTGTACAAGCTGCTCTGTTATAAATAATACATATCTTACACATACTATGCAATGGAATACACGTGTAACATTGTATTCATTGTCTCTGCTGTGCGGAACACATTACAATGAATGTACATATATCGTCACACCATCCTTATGTACAAATACCTGGATCTATCACAGCCTTGGTATGAGCATAGAAACGCGAGTTTCTCATATTTGACAATCTTCTACATTGAGGTAAACAATATATAACAGAAGCACTTTCTCGAAAACCTTTGATTTTAACACACAGATTAAATTATTTTTATACATTCGCCACATCCTCAACCGCCTCTTAAAGCCATATATACACATGTACATATTTGAGCAAACAGTTGTGTCCTCAGGTAGGTTAAACATTGCAAGTATTGAAGTCACGCATTCACCTGCGTTAACTCTCGCTCAAAGTACAAATTGTTGTCCGTCATCCTTTTCTTTACCTTATGACGCTTGTTGACTTTGACAATACCGTCTTTTCCATTAGATACATGGTTCTCTTCCTTGACTTTGGTAATGAATCGTTCGTCACTCATTCCTGCTCCCTCTGCGTCGGAGAAGTATCCGTGCGCATCAATGGCTTCCATCTTGGTTTTCATTTGTTCGTAATTCTCGGAAACCCCAGTCCCATCAACAACATTGTTCTCGGAGTTAATACTGACATCGGTGTTCTGACGCGAACCTTGTTTCTTCTTCTTTTTCTTT
This sequence comes from Haliotis cracherodii, assembly GCF_022045235.1. Taxonomy (NCBI): domain Eukaryota; kingdom Metazoa; phylum Mollusca; class Gastropoda; order Lepetellida; family Haliotidae; genus Haliotis; species Haliotis cracherodii. Next base: position 31,599,349 of record NW_027266308.1, read on the forward strand.
TTGCCTTTGAGAGACAATCTGGATTCCGAATTCCGAATCGGAAGTAAAAGTGCACTTTGGGTGTTTGACCTTTGACTGTCAAGGACGTTTTCAGCTCGTGGAGTGGATATGTCCTTTGAGATTTCCCGATTGAGGGGGAGAGATACCGACGTGTCTCGTCTTGTGTGCGGACTGATATCTCGGTAGAACTTTGTCGGACTTCTTTGAGTGGCCAGACTCCTGACAGTGATCTGGCTTGTTCCACTACACATTGAATTCCGATCTTTGATGTTCGGTAACTTCAAATCTCCAGAATCCCTTTTCGAAATTTGAGAAACTGGGTATGAACAAGCTTTGTCAACCGGAGTCGGTGTCTCAGTATCTCCGTCACGATCGTACCAGAATCCAAGGTTGGAGGGACAGCTCGGAGAGCGGCACAGATTGGACCTCTGGTCCTCTCTCCGGGTAGGAGACATCCCATTGGACAGACTGGAAACACTATTGGACTTGGCCTTCCCGGAGATGGCGGGTAGCTTGACTGGACTACTGGACACAGATGAAGCAGCACTGGGCGGAACTCGGGCTATGGCTCCTCTTCTGCATTCAACGACCGAGTCGGAGTCAGAGCAGGAGCCTCGTTGTGAGATTCGTGGCAGGAAGCATTCGTCCTTAGATCCGGGCATACAGGCTGGTCTTTGGGAGGCCTCGGTGAGAGCAGGCATGGTCAACTTGGGTCTGTGGACGGACAGACGGATGGACATAGGAGACTGTGCTCTGGGGCTCGATCTCCCCTCTAAGATGTTAGCCTTGAATGGACATAATCACAGGCATCAACGGAGGTCAAAATCTGTGGAAAAAAGACATCGAAATTAAATTTAGAAATACGGTTCTGATGGATAGTTCAATGTGTTTAATATTCACAGGACTAATTACGAAAGTAGTCTCACTACCACCTTGAATGGGATCATGAAAAACGCAGACATTGAAAACGTAAATATATAAATATAAAACGCCAAAGTCAGAGAATAAACAGTCTCGATAATCTACTGAAACAGATTCCATTGGGCTTGAGGCAAACTTGCGGTGAGATAAATATGAATGGATCACATAGGTAGGGTTCATATTTGTATACCTTACACCAGCAAGTGTAAACAGAAGTACCAATGTACAATAAATACAATAGTATTAACAGTTTGACGCATACGTATGACTGGAATATTAGTAGTCAGTTAGCAAGCCATGGTACCATAATGTACAAGAGTACCATAGAAACAAATCCAAACGCCTTTACAGCATGATATAAACCTGAAAAAATAATGTGTATGTCAAATGCAACTGAAAGAAAAGACTACAAATCTCTTGAAAGCTTCCTATAACAAATCAAACTACCTTGTCACTTTACCATAGATTTGAAAGGATAACCTATGTGTACCCACTTGTCTCCCTTCCAATGTAACATAGACCATTTCGTGATATCCTTATAACGAGTTCATACATGGCTACATGAGAAAGTGGCCTGCATGTGCTTTTGAGTATAATCAAAAACTAACTATGTGCAGCCGGGAACAATTGAGGCTCGCTTCAAAGCAAGTGGCTGTGGGATTAAGAGAATGTAACCAGTAGGGCTATATAATCCATGTTTCTACGTAGGTCTCCCTGGATTAACCCTATAATGCAGATTTACAGAATTTCGTGGCCTTAATCGCGGAATAATACAGCGATTTCTACCTACGTTCGACTTTGCTGTGACCTCGACAAATTCACACACTGCACAACGGGTTTAACATGTTGCTATAATCACATAAAGTACAATACTCAACTGTGATTGATATATTCCTATCATGTAATGTTAACACGGTGTATCTCAGTATCTCTTTTACAAGCAGGTAGTACACTGAATGTTTGAAAGGCGAATCGTACCTGTTTATTGTCGACATACATTCATATGGGTACCGTTATATGATTATATAAGTATGTTTGTTCTGTAGTGATTGAATACATGTTGATATCAGTTTACACAAAATAAAATGATACACGCATTTTCTAAGAGTGGTACAAGCGGGGATTGAACAAACCATTTTCTACTCAAAAACTGTCATCGATGATAATTATTTTCTACTCATGAAACGCTCAAAACGCTTGGGTTAACTCATTAGTGTGTATTTAAACAACAGTCTCAGTTCCCTGGAGTGAGTGAGTGAGTGAGTGAGTGAGTGAGTTGGGTTTAACGCCGCTTTTAACAGTTTTCCAGCTATACCACGGCGTGTCAGCTTGATATGGGAGGAACGCCCGAAGTGATGCAGGTCTCAGACGTTTACCCCTTAGGTGAAACCCACGAGCACGGGTATGGTGCTGATAAACCTAGAAACATAATCGGGGCGAATCGGGATTCGAACACACAATCATAGATTTTCTCTGCAGTTCCCTGTATGTTTCCCGGGTATCTTGCCTATTGATTACGAGGTGTTTTGTTTTCACATTAGCCTCTCAACCTACCTGGTACCCATTCACTGCTAATTGAAAATATACACTAATGTTGGAACGAATAGACGCTAGCAGGGCAGGTCCAAATCACTTGCACTATCAAAAGTAGTTGCGCATGAAACTTATTATGTAGCATTTACATATTAATAAAATCTCTATTTGTGACGATATACTAATTAGAGAGTTTGAATATTGAAATGCAATAAGAAAAGAACAATCAGATTGAAGGTATTATACATACATAATATACCATCATTTATATAAACTTCACACTAATATTTTGAATGAGTTTGATGTACATTACTACCGATAAGCTTATCAAAAGAGATGAACGGAAATAATCGGATTGTTAAACAGTCAAATGCATATAAAGGGAGTCCTTTGGTCCATTTAAAGATAACAGGAAAAGCGGGTCTCGTTCTAAATGAAGACATTGAAGCATAAATCTGTAGTGTCAACAAGTACCTTGCAGACCAAATATTTAGACAACAATTATGACTGACAATGTCAATAGTTTATACACGAGCTTTAACCTTGATCAAACATTGCATCTATCATTAGAAGCATCCTATATAGCGTCGATAGGGTCTCGAGAGAGTATTATGTCATAAGAGACGACCAGTATAGACATCTAGCCGGCCAAGGTGTTGGTGAGGTCAGGGCCTTGACGGTGAAATTAACACATGTACATATCACGAAGGCCACGTTGTGTCGCTACATAACTACATGTGTAAACGTGGACAACAATGTTATTAGATAGATTAACAGCGTTTGTTGGGGTTATACTAAATTACAAATATATCACGTCGTTTAGAATATCAGGGTTGATGTTTTGGCTGAAGAATTTCCGATACAGGTAAAATAATAGAGAAATATATAAGGTCATTAGTGGTGGCGGGTACCCGGTAGGGGTTGGTGGGTTTGCGCTAATGATTATTGCAAGCGTTCACGTGTTGTGCAGAACACACAGGTTTGACTCCCAAAATGGATTCTACTACTACTATTCATTTCATAGATCATGTTCAACAGTTATAAGTATATGGATAATTGGATAAATGAAATCACCAAATTCACAAATAGGAAATAAACGAAAACTGACAGTCGATACATAATACCCTTGCATAAAAAGTCGTTAAACAGTCAGAAAAAAATCCGCTTTAAACGGATGTATTAGCCTAGAACAAGAAGTATGTGTAATCTAATTCTAACCATACGACAGCTCCGATGTTTCTATAAAACAAATCCATCTATGATTCAGCACCACACACAAAACAGACCTTACCTCCACCCCAGTCATGTCAAACACAACTGAACTGGACTGAAGGAGTTGCCGTTGAATGGGACTCTGTTCTTGGGGCGTATCGTGGATACAACCATTTCAGTGAATCGCCATGGTTGTCCTCTTATGTCAATAAGAACAGGTGATAATGATTACTAGTTTTGTTATGAAATGAACATGCCCACGTTCTGCTATGTTATCTTAACGTGTCAGACAAAGACTCGTGTTCATTTCAATAAGGAGTTATGCCCGTACATACACGAAGCACCACCCCACGGACAGTTAGCCGTCACTTGCTTTAACCTAGACACATGCACCCACACACAACCGGTCAACTATTAGCAGCTGGGTGAGGTGTATTCACCGTCTTTTTAAGGTTTTAAGGCTACGGTGATCTACATCTATCCGTAAGTGTCCCTGCAGTAACCCCGTGTGAATGCCATGTCCGTTCTCTAACCAGACGCCGTGACCTTGAATTATTAAAACGCAATGTATGGATAGACGCTTCATCTTGACATTCAATTAATACAAGGAGTATAATATTGAATGTAGCACTCTATCACGTGTTTGCATGTCAGTCATGGAGAAATGCCCATATTGTACCCAGAGTCTTACCTGTGGTGACCTACAGCCTCAGTTTAAACAGTAACGTGTATGGGTGCATGAAGAGAATGAGCTATTGGCTTATTTTTCAAAAATATATTTGTTTAGATTTAGAAGCGCCCACTGTTATTATTAAATTAAATTTGTAAAAAAGTTTACGTCATTCGTAAAAATCTACTCATGCAATTTTTAAATCTAGTAACAGTCGTTTTTTGGGTAGCTGACATATCACCACATAAGTAATAATGCATTGCAATTTGTTCTGGTGCGAGTAATTTTACTAATGTGGGGAATCTGACCCTGGCCTTCGGCTGACGAGCGAACGCTTCAACAACTGCCACCAGGAGATGAATATTATGAAACACCTTTTATTAAAGATGCATATAAGTGTGGCTATAGCCACAGTAGTTTTAATTTGTCGACATCTGATTCATACCGGGTTTCCTACTGTTCGTATATCTACTCAGTATTCAATTGATCTAAATTGCTGTTTCTCAATTTTAATGAAATATAAATTGTCAGTGTAAGAGAATAACCAGTCTAGACTACCCCCCGAAACAGATTCCATTTAGTGTATATCTACAATACACGCGAGGATGATGAGCTGGGGATCAGTGGGAGCCTATGTCACACAAACACTAGATATTGTCTTTCATTGTCATATGGACTTGAAGTTAATCGTTATTGAAATATAGAAAGAAAAAAAAAAGAAAAAGAAAATGTGTATAATATATAATTGTTCCATTACCAAATATTTCAGGCACTTTAGTTGATGAATAACATTAAACCATTGAATTGAAATTTGTTTACGATGGATAATTTTTCCAAATAGGTACAAGACACCATAGATGTACTTTAATGATATATAATTATGTTGTGATAATAAAATATTTACGTAAAAGCTACATGTACCGTCCATCTACACCTTGTAGTCTCAGCCGTTGCTAACGACGCATAGCGTTGCATAACACTTTGAATAATTAACTATACAGACATAATAATAACAATGACCGGTGTCTATTATGAACGAAGAACTATCAACTGAAAAAACACAACCAGTATGTTATACTCACATCAAGAAACGCGATCCATGATTTATATCCAAGAAAACACACAAACATCAGGAATCACAAAGTAAAACTAGTTGGGCCCATTTGTGACATGACCATTCAGTGCCCCACACCACAATCCTACAACGAATACAACTGTATCCGACGGAGACTATAATAGCATTAGTCCGATACTGGGGGTCTTACCAGATATACTGTTTGAATGCACCACTAAACGACACACTCAATCCCTAACCTGAACAACGTAGGAAACATCAGCCTTCTTTCACTCATTGCAAGGGAGGTAACTGCTTCCGTCAGATGAACACTCGCCCTCGCAGTTCTGTTATTGGTTAAGTTCAAAGTGGATTACTCTGACGGGTTATCGAGGTTTGTCACTATCCATTTAACGGGCGTCAGGGTATCTTGGAGCACGCACCTGGTTGAAACTTTGACAGATATGAATATAAATTTTACCCATAAAATACATTTCAATCGAGTAGGTACTGTTGCTTCTATAGGACAGAATGCCATGGGATAAGGGCAAGAGCTAAAGGGATAGACACGTTATTGGAAAAAATATCCAGCGCTTTGGTATCTATTGTTAAATCAAGCTTGAAATAAGCTCCGCCGAGGGGACGTTTCTCGACAGTACGGTAAGTTAGCGTGACTGGTTCGGGTAAAGCTTAAGGTTCACGACAGGGAAAATTGGCGAGCCGCTGTTGGTACACAACATTGTAACTAAATAGACTTCAACTTGTCTTGAGATGGACTCTTTATTCACACATACCCAGATATACTTGTTGCAGTGGACACTGACGAAATAAATGATGTATCATTTATTTGAAATCTTGGCTTGGCATTTAGAGGACGGTACAGATCGTAAAGATGTCAAACCTTTTTTTTCTTCTTTATTGTTTGTCACAACATTTGAATCGGTTATATACCATTCCCCACCCATAAAAATAATGCCTAGTCTCAAACTTAGCATAAACTGCTTTTATGTGATATCATTATGCGAAGAAATCGAAATCGGTGACAGTTCATGTTAAAATATATTTTAATTAAAGTTACTTTCATTAACGGGGTGTCCCAGTCATCAAGCACACACATTAGCGTCATAACCACATGCGGTTTAATCTCCTCCAGAACCTGCGTCCAGACACATATGGCAATCGCGGCGGCTTAGCAATGATGTATACGTAACAGCGTTGGTGTACCTCCTCGCCTCGAACGCAGATCGAGTAATCAGCCACATTGAAAGCACCAACTTTCCGGAAGGTGTGGCTGGGACTGAATGGTCACTAATTAGGAGATGAAGGCGACGACCGAGGTCGCGGTCAGCGGAAATGTTAAAATGCGTATTAATGTCAGAGTGAGAAATTGTGTGAAGGTGTGAAGATGCGCATGTGTTAGGGGAGGTAAATGTATGTGAGGATTTCTAGTATATAATTTGCATGAGGATTAAAATGTGTTTGTGATTAAAAATGTGTGAGAGGGTGAAATGCGTGAAGATGAGAATGTGTATGAAAGAGAGAATGTGTGTGAGGTTAAAAATAATGACGAAAAAGGCGAAATATGGTGTAAAGGTGAGAACGTGTGTTAAGTTGAGAACGTATCTGAGGATGACAATGTGTGTGAGGATGACAATGTATGTGGACGACAATTTGTGTGTGGATGACAATGTGTGTGTGGATGACAACGTGTATGTGGATGACAATGTGTGTGATAGTGACAATATGTGTGTGGATGAGATTGTGTGTGAGGATGACAATGTGTGTGTGGATGACACTGTGTGCGAGAATGAGAATGTGTCTGTGGATGACAATGTATGTGAGGATGACAATGTGTGTGAGGATGACAATATGTGTATGGATGACAATGTGTGTGAGGATGACAATGTGTGTATGGATGACAATGTGTGTGAGGATGACAATGTGTTTGAGGATGACAATGTGTGTATGGATGACAATGTGTGTGAGGATAAGAACGTGTGTGGAGATGACAATGTGTGTCAGCATGACACTTTTTGTGTGGATGACAATATATGTGAGGATGACAATGTGTGTGTGGATGACAATGTGTGTGTGGATGACAATGTGTGTGTGGATGACAATGTATGTGAGGATGACAATGTGTGTGTGTGTGTTGTTGACAACGTGTATGTGGATGACAATATGTATGGGGATGACAATATGTGTGAGGATGACAATATATTTGTGAGGATGACAATATATGTGAGGATGACAATGTGTGTGTGTGTGTGTTGTTGACAATGTGTGTGAGGATGACAATGTGTGTGAGGATGACAATGTATGTGGATGACAATGTGTGTGGATGGCAATGGATTTTGTGGATGACAATGTATGTGTAGATGAGAATGTATGTGAGGGTGACAATGTGTGTGAGGATGACAATTTGTGTGTGTTGTTGACAATGTGTGTGATGAGGACAATGTGTGTGTGGATGACAATGTATGTGTGGATTAGAATGTGTGTGTGTGTGTGTGTGTTGTTGACAACGTGTATGTGGAGGCCAATGTGTGTGGATGACAATGTGTGTGTGGATGACAATGTATGTGGGGATGACAATGTGTTTTGTGGATGACAATGTATGTGTAGATGACAATGTATGTGAGGATAACAACAAGGTTTGTGAGGATGACAATGTGTGTTTGGATGACAATATGTGTGTGTGGGTGACAATGTATGTGTGGATGACAATGTTTGTGAGGATGACAATTTGTGTGTGTTGTTGACAATTTGTGTGATGATGACAATGTGTGTTTGGATGACAATGTGTGTGAGGATGACAATGTATGTGTGAATGACAATTTGTGTGTGGATGACAAAGTGTGTGATGATGACAATGTGTGTGATGATGACAATGTGTATGTTGTTGACAATGTATGTGAGGATGACAATGTGTGTGTGGATGACAATGTGTGTGTGGATGATAATGTGTGTTTGGATGACAATGTGTGTGAGGATGACACTGTGTGTGTGGATGACAATTTGTGTGTGGATGACAATGTGTATGTTGTTAACAATGTATGTGAGGATGACAATGTGTGTGTGGATGACAATGTGTGAGTGGATGACAATGTGTGCGAGGAGGACAATATATGTGAGGATGACAATGTGTGCGAGATTGAGTGAGTGAGTTGTTTATAACGAAACTTTGAACAATTTGTAATATCGCGGCGAATCTGCTTGATTGGGAGGAAATCCCGAAGTGAAGCATACCTTTGACATTTGCCCGAAACGACTCTTTGAATCTATTATAGCGGATATTCGAGACTGATTATTCTCTAAGAATTGACGTTTTGAATTTGATAACGTTAGAGAGACTGGGAATAATTTTGAAAATGAGAATACATGCCATGATGCGAGTGTGCTTTTGTTTTGGAATGTGTAATGTATGAGATTATTTGTCAGAGAGAATGAAAGTAAGTGTTAAAATGAAAATATGTGGTGTGAAGAGAATGTGTGTATCCTTAATTGTGTGTCATGTCGTAATGCTGTCTCGACTGTACATACACGGCAGATATGCATTTGTCACGCGATCACAGCAGTTTCTGAACAAAAGCATTTTAATCAGAAACGGTTCCTGTTTATATAATGTGCTCTCTTCATCAGTGCAATACAATGCAGTTGGTAATATGACGACTTTCATATGCTACTGAAACCAATTATGAGGCTATTGCGTGAGTTGTAAAGTACACACTGTCCGTCGTAGGAATGTGAGTTATATTTAACACACATACCAAGGTAATATTGGATACACTTATGCATGGTGGGATAACATGTAGAGAAATCAGAACATAGGGTGTCTTTCGGTTATACCTGTCAACAAAACATGTTAAGTCAATAGAACCACCTGAAGCAACCATCTCCGAAATGTCAATACAAATACTAGGTAAGTAGTCACCCATAAAATGCCATGTTTGCCTGTCGTTTGAAAATAGATCTTTGGTTGTACTCTGCTCAGTCCAAGAAACATATGAATGATAATTTCAAGTTTTCCACGACGATAAGCCTTGATATTCTCACTTAGTTGCCTGAGAAGATGAACATAATATTAGCCATTAATTGGCTGACCTTTCGGGAAGTAGTCCACCAGTAGGATTCCTTTGCAATCCCCGAAAACGGAAGCCTTCACTTTGCCGGTTGATGGAACATACTTCGTTTTCTTCGAAAGCGGAGACGTTAGATGTTTCCACTGCTTTGACTGTTGGTTAGTCTCTGGTTGACACTTTGTCTGCATGGATGGCTGTTGGAGTTAACTCTTTCAGTTGTAGATACAGCGATGTCCATTTTGTCCATTTTCACAAACAGAATACCTGGCCACTTTGATGCCGGCAGAAATGTGCTTTTGGGATGTGTATTTGGTTCAAATGCAGCCCTTTAAGCAAGTAAATTATTTTACTATATTCATGCAAACTGTTAAGGGTGTACTATACACCCTTCGTAGTTAGCTTCAGAACTTTTCCGCCACTCCTCGTTTTTAATGCAGACGAAGCAGATTGTTCAATAAAAGTGTAACAAACGAGTACATATGCTCTCATGAATGATCTTTCCGAGGCAAGAGCATCCACTACCCTTTTTATCAAAGTCTTGTTTCCACTAGCAACTAGGCTTTGATACAGGCTAGTGGCTACACTTGCCTCGGGAAGATGCTCATGTACAGACCCACTTTACTTTTACCGACCAGATTAGTAGGTACCTGGCCGTGAGCTTCTGGGCTGTAAAGTATCGGCTGGCGATGATGTATCCTCTTAGGCATTGGGGTATTCTTATTCAAACCGGCATTAGTTAAATCTAATCCTATCAAATATTTTTGCCCACGAGAAAATAAAAAAAAGATATCCCACGTAGAAGTGGGGATAATCAATGCAATCAACGATAACCGTTATTAAACTATATGTACCTTAGGACAGTATGTCAGTCGTTAAATCAAAATAAAAGTGAGTGAGTGAGTTCCAGAAATATCACGGCCGGGATACCAGATATTAAAATATCGAAAGCGTTAAGTAGGACAATTCAGGCTTTTTCAATGCATCATGAAGATTAAGATTAGGGTATTAGTTAGACTACGTAATATAACAGTAGTCCATGCTTTGATTAATGCTTAGTTTCAAAACTAAATTCCTTATGAATTTTGAGTTAGTACATGTCGCTGATATCTGTCACCTTAATCGCGTAAATGGGTGAAAAATATATTTACGCCCACAGAATAGATTTGTTGCACTTTGTCACATTGTCAGTGAATTCATTTTTGGCCAAACGTATCTTTTTTGATAAGTTTGGTCTGATTTTGTTTCATGTCAAAGAGGTATGTATATGCATATCTTAAAGCTTTGGCATCTTGCTGCATCATGTTATACAGTATTCACGGATTTACCTTGGTCTAAACATTTGAGATCCCTGGGTAATACGTTTGGGGAGATTCTAGTTCTTAAAATGAGTGTTCCAGGGTGGCCCCTGTACCGATAACAAATGAAAGGTATGTTTGATGGGGATATATTTGTTTAAGTCGAACCTCTGTGATTGAGCTCATATTATTTGTGTCCATTTCTTATCTAAATGCGTATAAGACGCAAATCTGAAAACACTGAGTGTAGTTTCATTATAGTTAAAGATGCTTACAAATTTCTTGGCCGTGGTCAATAATGCAAATAAACATTACACGCTCAATTTAGACGCATACTAGTGTTATGTGTTTCACTAAAATCGTTATACCTTCAATACCTATCTAGCTGTTAAATACGAGGGTTGATTGATAGATAAGGACATAGAAGGAATTGCGTAAAAGTGAACTATTTTGTTGTGGACATAGCATGATGCCATGGAGGTATGACACAAAAACGTGAGTCAATTGAGCAAATTGTTCGCTGTGAGTAACATAATTTGTCAGTAAAAATAGCAGGGGTCTGTGACCTTTGGAAAATGAACAAGTTTGGAGCATGTAGTCATATATATGCAGAAAAGGGGGCTAAACACCAATAGCCATCCATAAAGGTATGCGTAGAACATAAGGGGAGGATACCTTAAAGGGTACCGTAAGGAGGTGGGGAGCAGAGTGTTAGCGTGACAGAGAGAGCCTTGAAGGCGACCTCCCTTTCCAGAAGGCCTGTCAAGACAGAAACATTGACAATAAAGAAAGAATAGGTTCGATGCATTCCAAAACTGCTGACATCTGATCAAAAATGTAACAGACACAAAATGTCACGTGATACTCCAGCTCTGTCTGAAGCTGACCCAGACAGGTTCCTGCAACGATCTGTGACTATGTATGAAACCTGGGTTCACTACTTCAAGTCTGAGTCCAAAAAACAATTAAAACAGTGGAAGCATTTGACATAATCACCACCGAAAGGTCAGATAAAGGGTTTATGTTATGCTGCATTTTTAGGCAATTGCGGGTTGAATTTAAGACAAAGAGAAGTGGAAAATTGAGAAAAGGTGTGCTCTTCTATCAGGACAAAGCGCCAGTGCACAAATCAGTTAAAGCCAAGGCTTCAATCCATAAGTGTGCCTTGGAACTTCTCCAGCACCAACCTTATTCTCCTGATATGGCCCCGTGAGACTTCCATCTGATTCCATCATGAAAAATGTTCTAGCCGGAACCCATTTCGATTCCACCTTTGGCGTTATAGCAGCTATGGAGAAGTTTTTGAAAGCCAAAAGAAGGATTTCTACGAAACTGGGATAGAATCTCTTCAGCACCGTTGGCTAAAGTATTTCAACGTCGAAGGAGAGTATGTTGAAACATAAATTACTTTAGCTCAAGTCTTTCTATGTGAGGCTCATAATTTATCAATCAACCCTCGTATATAAATCTGCCTATGTTCCCACTGACGTAGACCAGGAGGGCATTATCAGCGGTACATGTCAAAGTCAAAGTGGCGTTCGAGTTCGATGTGATCATAATCGGAATAAAATATGAAGGTAGAGTATGAAACATATCCCGTTGATACATACCAACAGACCTCCTTGGTGATCGATAACCCGGAAGTACTTGAAGTGTCAACATCGCCGGTACGATAAGGGAGGGGATTGGGAACATCCACTGGGTCAAGATTTGCTGAAGGATCTCATAACGTGTATTTACCGAAGGACAGCCTCGTTTTGTCATATTGATATATATTTATGACCAGGGCTACCAGAAGTGTTTTACTGAATAATAAGTGAGCAATATGTTGAGATGTCCAGATTATATCACAGCTGTATATGCCAAATATATGACAAATCTAAAGATAAACGCAGGCCATGCAACAGCTAAAAATATGGATGTTCCCTTTATACAGATGCCTCACATACATACCTCTCACTGGCTACTTGTTACTAAAACATAATACCGATATTATGTAGATTATTGGTGCGTCGGTGTGTGAGTATGGTTTTACGCCGTTTATAGCAATATTCCAGGAATATAACGTGAGGGACCTCCAGAAATGGCTATCACATTATACCTATATCGGGAAACAATGTAACATGGGTCTTCGATATACCGAGCAAATATTTTAACAACTAGATTACCAAACTCTTATCTGAACTGAACCTTGCGAAGTATGAACAAGAATCATATTGATGCCAGACAGTTCACGTATTTCACCAAAGGTCTATACATGTTTGGTTTGACAACATCAAATTCTGCAGCTGTTCAAAGCAACACTTAATCAAAAAGCTACATTATAGCTAAAATTAAAAACAAACAAAAAACATTATCTCTAAATTAGATAACAGTTAACACAAATGTTAACTTTGTGGCATAATTATTATGCCAAATTGGCATTATAAGCATATTTTCTTTAAACATTCAAATTGCTAAAAATTACTTTTATATCAATATAAATAAACACGCATATTCAACATGCACAAATGTATGTTTTGAGTGGCGGGTGTTACAGGCAGAGCAGGAGATGCTGACCCTTTTCACGAACACCTGGTGCCATCACTGCTTTTCACACAATTTTCATCACTATTTTGACTTTTACGCCCAATGGAATCGGCAGATAATCAAGACTGATTATTCTATGGCGTTGATGTTATATATTTACAGACGTTTCTACACACGGAAGGGCGAGTTTATCTTATCTATTAATGATTAGTACTGCATAGTCTCACCGCAACGAATGACGGTGGCGAAGAGAATTTATTGCCTAATAATACGTCGATAGAAGATCCGATTATTTAAAATGGAGGCCATATCACGCACGGGGCGCCTGTGGGGAAATATATGATATTATCTGCCGTCTAAACCCTGGGCCAGCTACATCATAAACCCATATCAGCATTGGCTCTATCTCTACTGCCAAATAGCGCTTGATAACTAAAAACATTATTTACACTATGTACATGTAAGATGTATAATTATTTAAATTAATCATGTAAATTAGGTTCTGATCGAAATGAAAGATATATTCATCTGAGTAATATATTTGTACACATTGGTTGACAAATACAGAATACCATTCTTGTCCACACAATAAGACAATTAGCATTGCTGTAAAAAGCAATGTAGCGAAAAGGTGCAAAATATGTTTGAAATACATAACGTTTTGTCTAAAATGTATTGATGGGAAATTAGGTTTTACCAGTATTTACCAGCTAGTTGATTTTATCATATGTTTGCTTTTCAATTCTAAATATCTCAAGTTTGCAATATTATATTGAACTGCAGTGGTGCTTAGTCAGTACTCAAAGAATAGTTCTACATGGTTGTATTTTTTAAAACATAATTTGATTTAAAAATATTTTTTTCGCACAATACACAACTACTGATGGGTATCTCAGACATCTTATCTTTCAAAAATCAATACGTTTGCTCATAAATATTAGACACAAGTTTACAACATTTCAAACCTGGAAGGGGTCATGTGGTTGCATATTCATCTCTTGCCCCAGTTTCCGTTGATCAAATATATTTTCACCAAAAAATATATTTTTACAAACTGTTGCAAGAATGAGTTATGGTGGAAAAGACATAATCAAATTTAACAACGATTCTTTCATTTTCAATTGTATAAAAAAAACCTGATTTCGCTATGGTGCATGACACGCACCACGATCAAACATAGGTATGATCACTATTTGATAGTGATTCATAAACATATATGTTTATGATATAGTCGAATCGTACAATGGACTTTTCTTCAAGCAGTTATCTTGTATGATTATGAAAAGGTGTATTTACCCGGTTCTAGAAGGTGTACATTACCAAACTCCCCATACACAACCAGCACACATCGCAATCGGCACTTGGGTGTGGTGGAATGCCAGGACGTGTCAGATTAATGTTAGGGTGAGTGAGTGACTGAACAAGTGAATCAAGCTACAGCACGTCCGTCTGTAAATTATCATACCGATGTTTGATAACACAAGTAACTCTCCGCGCCGTCGGGTTGGGTGACACGTAATCAGTGAGGTCACACATTGTAACCTCAGTTAACGTCTTTAGGCGTACCAGAAATATATTATAGTTTCCCTATTCCGGATACTCGCATTAGCTCTGAAATGTTGAAATAATTCAGACAAGGAACGATAACACGAGAATATAACTGAGATATAAGCTTATTAAGAGAAGTGACATATTCTTGTGAGCAGCATGTTTTATAGGCGAATGAACTACTTGCCTTTGCGTGTGTTTGTGACGGGGGCCACCGGTGGGGCAGGATACGCTCACCTTTTCGCGAACACCTGGTATCATCACTATTTGATAGTGATTCATAAATACAATCTCATGATATAGTCGGAATCGTACAATTGACTCTGCTTTTAGCAGATATTTCTGATGAATATGGAAAGGGCTTTGTCGCTTTTATTTATAGACAAGACATGACCACCAGTGACCTTCTAAATGAGTTAGTGAGTTGGGTTTAACGCCGCTTTGAATAGTATTTCCCTTCTATCCCGGTGTGTCAGGTTGATGTGGGAGGAAAGCCCGAGGTGATACACATCGTAGATATTTACTGCTACGACGAAACCTCAGAGCACATATATTTTGCTAACAAACCCAGAAACATAAGGGCAAATTGGTTTCGACAAAATGGATGCGTCCAATTCACGCGAGAGCACCCACAACCCTACTTACATTGATGGCTCACTTGGGTTCCCGAAACAGGACAGCCTTTTCTGTTTTGGTGGTACTGATATGATCCAGTGTTGAAAAATGTTTATATTTTCATGTTCAAATTCATGGCATCATAACTGGCAGCTATTTAAGTATTTTGTGACGATAAGTAGTTTCCCGGCTTAAGCATGGTAGCCGAATGTTCGTGGCATATAACGAGTTAAAATTGACTTCCATGCATTGCTGACGCTCATAAATGCGATGCAGCCTCAAACACCTGTTCCTGGTGAATTACATGTTTACATTTGTATATTTCGCTACACGAGAGACAGTTAGTGAGATAAAACAATCATTCAAGTCTGCTGGAACCTCGTGACCTCAAGCGATCATTCGACAATACATCGATATAAGACCATGGTATCGTTGTTGGTAGGGTTACAACGACTTCACGCAGTGAGTGAGTGAGTGAGGTAATGCTTTACGTCACATCGGCAATATTTCAGCCATATCGTGACGAGTCACGCAGTGAGATGTAACCAGATTTAACTGTAGTCAGAAAACCAAAATGTAGATCAATATAAAAAAAGTTTGGTCTAAAGAAAATACCATTTTTTATCCTACACTTAGTAAATAAATATATTTGTTGAGCAGCTGTTTGCGAGTGACACTGATAAACAGTTCTCGCCCACCAGGAGGGAGACATTTGGAGACGGTAATGAATTATTATTCTCATTGAAAGAGAGCTTTTCTAAAGGGAGACAAGTGCAAACAGACAGGGCTCTTCTGTGAAGTAGCTTTACGTGTGAAATGAGACTTTGAGCACACTGGCGATTGTGATTGGAGTTCGATTGCGTTTCAAAGCAAATAGTTTCAAATGGAATGCATTATCTTCTGACGCATTTATACGTGAAAAAAGGATATCTACGTGAATATTCCATGTGATAATGTGACATTAACCAAACCTAAATTATATATGTAGACAATGTAGAAATAAGATAAGACACGAATTAATTTCTTCAACATAAAACAAAATTGCTCAATTAAAACAATAAATCATTACCATGAGAAAACACCAATCCAAAAAAAGGTGTTCATGTCCATAAATAGTTTACGAATAGTAGATATTACATAAAAACAAGGCGGAAACACTGTCATTTCAAATAGTATGTGAGTGAGTGAGAGAGTTAATGCTTTACGTCACATCGGCAATATTTCAGCCATATCATGACGAGTATTTCAAATGGACATTAAAAACATAAACAAAAACAAAATCTTAAGAAAAAACACATATAAAATGTGTCCTCACCCGGGTTATAATGACATGACGTCCATGGGAGTAGTTTCCACCCTCTCTGACATAACGTTAGTGTTGTAAAGGGTTGTTCTCTACCACGTCACCTGTTAGCCGTTGCTCCAGGCTATAAGGCGACTATGACACTTCAATCAAAATCTTGATTAACCTAGCTGTTCTGGTCAGTGCAGATTGTACGTAAAATACCAACAGGGCGAGTTAATTTGGCATTTGATCAAAGGGAATGGGCATAAGCACATTTAAGTACTATATGGTTAATACAGCGTGCAGTGAGCGTATGTTGAGGGATACTGATACTGCATGGAAATGAACACAGGTACAGTATGTATGTTTTAAGGAGAAGCTAATGTATAAACAATTATGCAAGTTTGGTTGAAATGACATATGAATCATATATCAATGTGCACCAGTGTACAGCGCAAATAACGACATAATGTAGCTTATATTTAAGGTTACACAATAATTATCATATGATATAGTGGTACGTTATCTCAAATAATAACTGTCTGTAATGAAGCACATTAAAAATAAAAACGTCAATGATATAAAAATTTATTCATATTTGTATTTCTTAAAGTTTACATTGTTTAGTAAATTCATGGACGCTGAAAGCTTGTTTTTAGCACATTTTGTGTGTAACCGTGTGTGTTAGTGAGTGAGTGAGTGTGTGTGTTAGTGAGTGAGGGTGTGTGGGCGCGCGCGCGAGTGCGTGCGTGCGTGCGTGCGTGCGTGTGTGTGTGTGTGTGTGTGTGTGTGTCTCAGTGGGTAGGTAAGCAATATGACGGTTGATACTATAGGTTGGAAAATCAAATATATAGTCATCTGCCTTCAGCAATGAGTTATATGAGTCCACAGATCAGGGTGTTTTATTTATCGAAATAAATGTGCGAGTTTTACCGCCATGCCTTAAAACACTTAAGGTAAGATATATTGCCTGTCGGAGTGTTCGCTTTCTTAACAACAACCTCGCCCCTGAACATGTGGGAATGAAAAAACTCCATCTCATGGACCGTGATTGATTTCCCCAAAGGGTTAAAAATATACTGAGCGTAATGTTAAAATCTAATAAACGGCAACCAGTTTGCAAACGCATGTGCAAGGTCAGTATTTGCAGGTGTTACATATTGTCAATTGGGTGATAGTTTGCTTTCTCGTAAAAATCGTAAAACAGATACATTGAAATATTGTTAACTATAAAATGCTTGGGGCTACCTAGTTATATATCAATGTTTTAAGACCAGCGTGTGCCGATATTTGACACGCAGGTTACACATTTAAAGTATGAAGTAGATAACGTATCAAGTGTTGCTGTTTCACAAAAGGTCCAATAAATACCAAGATGTGGTATATAACGAAATGATAGCAATACAAAATATATATACTTGTTCATGAAAGAATATCAGTTAAAATCATTTGATCCATTAAATAAATCGATCAATGTGAACCAATGGATATATCAACGTGCTAAAGTAAAGAACGTTATACAGTTTGATACTTTCGATGCTTTGGAAATAAGGCCATCATCCTATTTCGTTGATTGATTGTTTTCTAGATCAATGATGACTTGGCCTTGACCTTTAGTACTTGGCCAGGACATACGCATCGGGTGTCGTCAGTATGCAGTGACGGTTTCCATAGTGTAAGTTCCTGATATCTGATGCTACCATTTTACTTGGACGTTGTTCATATTCTGGTGACAGGTGTAAGGCTGTATATATGTTGAGTTTCGAAAATGAGTAATCAACAGATTCAAGTGATTTCTCTGACTTAAACCACTTTATGGTTGATGTACAATGACTCTATAATTTTGGATAATGATCTATAGTTGCGCCAGTTTTATTTGTTTAAAATGCACGTTCAGCATGGCCAGTGAACTCCTGGCTCAGAGTCAGCTGCAAGAACAATAGAGTGACGTCATCATGGTTTAACAAGGATTCTGCTTCTGACCATAAACAACATCCTTCGTGAACATGCAATGAGTTACAGAACTTAATGACTGCAAAATTACTATTCGATTAAAGTCCTCATGGTAGACTAATGGCCACTTTATTGAAATTATTGACCATTTTAATGAGCATTCCTAATGTAACTGTCAGTTGAAACCAGGCAACCAGGTAATGTCCTCTAGAATGCATGGATCTGATGTGTTATCGTGATCATCGGATTCTAAGCGGTCCCTTGGTAACCGTTAAACTATATCAGATAGATGGATTCAAGTCCACGGAAACCAAATATTTATTTTCTCCATGAAAAGGTTCTAAACTTTATTGGTTCATTAGCTTCTTTTTTTCATATAAGAGACGCCCTTACAAATTGATATGAAGAAAATTATGGAAGCACTTCTATTTAATTAAAACTATGCTCGTGGCTTTTCTTTTCCAATGCAGTATCTTGTGTGTCTTTTTTTTGGATTTTGATTTTGATTTTATGTATTGTAAACCTTGTCATTATGTGCTCGATTAGACCATCCTGTGGTGATAGATATCTTCCGCAGAAGACACATTCTGGTTTCAACAACAACTTAGCTTTGATTAAGGTGGTATGTTTATGCGTTTTTTCGGATTAATTGATGGATATTATCACGAAACCCTTTCAACAACACACATGAACACCACAGAAACATTCAATGAACATTCCATGCCGGACTAACAATAGTCTCATTTTGAACATGTTGTCTGACTCCTACATTGAGGACATATGATCAGCCATTGTCTGAAGACGACCATCGGTCAAACATGATTTGGTGTCAACGTCCGATCATGTGACCAGGTGTGATAGTGTTTACACCTGCACACATGCATGCTGAGCAGAAAAATAGCACCAACCACGCAGAACACGTCCCATTCCACGACAATTCCGAAAAACAAAGAACACATCTGGTATATACCGGGAGCTCGTCGGTGTAGGCGTGGCGAATAATGGGTGGTGTTAATGATGGATTGAAGCACCAACATCACAACGCCACGTGAAAAACAAACGATTTCAATGTAATTCAGAAGCCATATCCCAGGAGGTGTTTCAGCATCATTCAATACCAACAACATGTCAGCTAAGTGTTGAGTTGATATCAAATAACAATAATGAGGTTATTAAACGTACTTATTAAACGGTTATTAAACTTCGTCAAAAGTACTTTTCGCCAAATATAGGTGAAGTAGCCCATTGGTTAAAGAGTTCGTTCGTCACACCGAAAACCCGGTGTCGATTCCTTCAATATTGTGAGTGAGTGTGTGAGTGAGTGAGTTGGGTTTAACGCCGCTTCTAACAGTATTCCAGTTATATCACGGCGTGTCAGCTTAATGTGGGAGGAAAGCCCGAAGTGATGCAGGTCTCAGACGTTTACCACTTCGGTGAAACCCACGAGCACGGGTATGGTGCTGACAAACCTAGAAACATAATCGGGGCGAACCAGGATTCGAACCCACAATCATAAATTTCGGACGTGCCCAAGGGACGCAACTCTGCACAGCGAATCGCGGCTCCTTAGACGACTGGGCCACCTGTGCCCCCTCAATATTGTGAAACAAAATCCTGGCGTTCAGCGTCGTGATATTGCTGTAATACTGCTGCGAGGGACCCACCGATGCACTAACATGTCACACTTTCGGGTCCGTTACATACACAGTTTGTGATGATAACTATGAACTTAGACTTAACTAATGCATATATACTGAACCGCAAAAGAAACGTCACCCGAAGTAACATTGCATGAAAAGTTGTCATTTAAATATCTGGGTACTTTTTGTCAAAGATTCTAAAATTCAAATTACCTTGTCCGGATAAATGAAATTTGATGACAAAAAAACTAAGCAGATGACAATAAAACCGATCGCCCAAACGCATCAGGGCATCGGCCATGGTAACATGATGCACGTGAGTTCCGTGCAAATTGAAATGCACATGCGTTCCCCCATTTCTTGCCCTATAAAAATCGGATAACATTCATTCGTTATTGAATTGCTACCACATACCAAGATTGACAAGAAATCAGCGACACCAAGCCCTTGGACGATTGCAAGCTGGACAAACCGCCCGGCAGGTAGCTAATGGGTTTCAAGTCCACGTGAGAACCATATACAGGCTCCAGCAACGGTACCAGACCACCAACAATACAGATGACCGACCACGTAGTGGAAGACCAAGGGTCACTACCCGACGTCAGGATCGTCAGATTGTGCGACAGCATCTTCAAGATCGCTTTGTTACTCCTGCGGAAACTGCTCGACAGACTATTGGGACACACCAGCGACACATTAGTGCGAACACCGTTCGTCGACGATTGACGAGCAGACAGCTCCACTGTCACAGGCCACACCGAGGACCCATTCTGACATCATGTCATCGCCGGGACCGTCTTCAGTGGGCAGCATAGCACCAACGTTGGCGCCACCAGCAGTGGAGAAGAGTCCTCTTCTCACACGAGAGTTGTTACTGTATCTCAACAGCAGATGGCAGAGAGAGAGAGTCTGGCGACGCCGTGGGGAACGTTATTCGGATGCTTGTGTTGTTGAGAGAGACTCGCCGGGTGGTCCGAGCATCATGGTGTTGGGTGGAATTGGTCTTGCACAGAGGGTCGGCCCTGTGGTCTTCCAGAATATCGGTCCAGGGAGAGGCAATGTTGTCACAGCAGCTCGGTAAATTGATCAAGTCTTGAGACCACACGCCATACCTCATTTGGCACGTCGCCGCAACCACGAGTTTCAGCATGATAACGCCCACGCCCACACTGCGAGAGCAACAAGAGACTTCCTCCAGCAGAATGGCATCAGAACCATGCAGTGGCCTGCTCTCAGTCCCGATTTAAATCCCGTTGAGCACATGTGGGACGAGATTCAAAGACGGCTGAATGATGTCCGCCCAAGGCTGAATTGCGCGAGGCGTTCCTCAGAGTGTGGGCTCAGAGTGTGGGCCTATGGCCTCATCCATTCCATGTTGCACGGCAGTTATCAATGCACATGGCGGACACACGTGATACTGACTTGTGATTCCACTTTCTCAGAGACTGGTGTTGTGTTTCACTTTAAGACCATTTGACACTTTAATTTCAACTTTGAAGATCAGTTTTGCCAAGTTTCATCTTTTTGATATGTCTCAAAGTATGTTTACAGTGTTTGGACAAATAAGGTTTCTCATATATCTATCCATGGTGACGTTTCTTTTGCGGTTCAGTATATTTGTATTAGAAAAAATACAAGCTTGCATTTTTCATAGCCGACACACCAGGAGTAGTTTATGAAATATCAATTTCGAACATAATGCATATATACCTTGTTTATCTCAATTGCACGCTCCGTGGACACTGTGTCCGAATCTATCCATAAGGGGGGATCATGTTCATTCACGACTGACCAGATTAATATATAAAGATGACCATATTTGAAACGCACTGGCCTTTGATTGAGATAAGACAAAAATAATAATACACAAAAAGACGTATACTGAGGTTATCTTAATCGCCCAATCTTCTTGTTCTCTGTGTCCGAATGTATCGATTAGGAGGTGATCATGTTCATTCACAACTGACCAGATTAATACTTAACGATGACCATATTTAGAAACTGACTGACCTCTGATTCAGCTAATACAGGTAAGGAGGTCATAAATTAATTATTTACAGCGTTAATTAGAGTGTAAAAGTGTTACAGGTCGACCGTGTATGTACTTAATTGTATATAGTGAGACCGCGTTATCCAGGGCAGTGGTTAACAACGCAAATCCGTTTCCGGGCGATTCTGATCCTTATATCCTTATGTTTTTCGTATAGTTGGATAATCTGAACTGATTCTAATCCTAATGGTTTCATAGAGGTGGAAGCGTCCTGAATAAGATGATCAAATGGTCACGGTAGTCTGTTATATTTTCCTTTTCATTATATCCCCATCTACCCATTATGTGTCTATTGCGAAGTTCGTGTAATCTACAAGAACAATTTCCATTAGGCAGAAAATCTTGTCCGGTTATTCTTGCACTGACAATTTATATTTTCTTGTGTTGCTGAGATGCATGTCCAAATCCATAGATTTCTGCCACACGTACAAAATATATCAATGTAATTTGTTAATATTACTGTTTCTTAATGATAGTGGCAAATGGTGCATTGTTTAAATTACGAGCGACTGAACAAATACCATCTCGCAACATTTTAACAAACTTCTCTTAAACATTGTATAACTGTATCTGTGTCTCTTCAACTCGAACACACAAACAGTTTTGATAGATTGTGTACCATGCTATATATAAAATGACCTATAACAATGGCAGCGACATGGGAAAGTACACCACAATGACAGCACACGAACAGAAGGTGCTCGTCAAAAAGCCTGTTCGTGTTGTGACATACGTGACTTACTGTTATAAGTTGATGGAATAAAATGAGGCTAAATGGTTGTAACACAACATTGTTCTCTTCTTGATTACAAAGCATTGATAATCGATACGTTTTACAAACCTTGATGCTGATTAATATATATATAGATATATAATGCGCACTGTGGGACAGACAGACAGACAGACAGACAGACAGACAGACAGACAGACACACACACACACACACACACACACACACACACACACACACACACACACACACAAACAAACACACACTAACACACACACAGAAAATAAATGAATGAATGAAGCCAATACTTCCCTCCTACAAACTGCTACAAACTGAGCAAGTGACGAAAAAACAATTTTGTTTTCATGCATAAACTACTTACAGTGTATCATTTGAATATTTTGAATACTTTAAATATTTTGACTTTGAATGACTTTTATAGAAAAGCCCATTGTACTTTCGCAAGTGTACTAGATAAACAATTTATAAGAACGGAAAACGTGGTTTTACCATTATCTATATCACCAAATATTTTAACGAACCTTTTCTTTGTAACTTAATAATGAACGAATTATGTTCAAAACACATCTGTAAGTATGTATAACCATTTTTTTTAAATACCAAGATCGAAAACTGTTTGTAAATAAACAGAACAACAGGTACTATAATACGATGATCTTCAAAGGAACTTACTTTACGTTTTATCCAGTGTGTTGCCATCGATCAACCCTTTCCCAACCTCTGCAGAGCAATACAATCGTGACCTGCCGCCCCGACGAAAGGCCACGTGATCTGTGAATGAAGAAAATTTTCTCTAAGTGAAGGAAACACTGTCTCCTTACAATGGTTTATTTGTGATGGCGATTGTTTGCATTGTGTGCTCTGTGAGAGCTCACAATGTATCGAACAGTTCCACATATGTTTGTTACTGTGTTGTCGGTTTGGTTTCAATAATTGACACTGCCGTCTTCTCCTTTTGTTTATCTTACTATTGATAACATAAGATCCGTCGATCAATGTATGGGATGGTATTGATAGGATAAATCGTTGTTTTGCGTGTCAGTATAATTTGATTTTATCATTGCCAATTTTACGGACACGGCCTTAAGTTACCCTGATCAAATCTATATTCCAGGAAACACGTTGATTTGCGTTTGCGTTAGTAATCTTACTATACTGTGAATACCTTAACCCATTGAACTTCTTGTCGGGCATGAGAAGAAAATGATTATGGAAAGATTTATGAGAATAGGAGATGAGAGTTAAAATATTGAACAAATGCTTGAGCTAAGTTCGAGATTCATTAAGTTAGCATGATTCCATATTATAGGGCATGGATAGTACGAATCATGATTTCTTTCAGGGTGTATGTTGTCCTTGACGAGCCAACTTCCCAAATTACCATAGGCCACAAAATTATTGCAAAATTTTAGCAATGTGTATGTGTGTGTATGTGTGTCTCCGAGCCGACCAGTCAATGTTTTCTATTCCCTTTTATGTCAAACGCCAGGCAACAAGTACCATCTTTTAACATCGTCCCGAAAACTAAACTCATGAAAAACATAATTAGACTTTTAAGCAACAAAAAAAAGTTGCCATCCATAAAATTACATTGTTTTAAATAAAAAATATCTGGTTTTGTAGCTGAAGCTGAAAAGTAAACAAATGTTTAAATGGTCAACACCTAAAGCATCAAGAACTTCACCAATACATCAGTAAACTTATATCAATATATATTTCAAATATATGCATTGAAATCGAACTGTCCTGGGGTTAAATGACAGTCCTTGCAAGTTCGATTCAAGTGGTTATCACACGTCCATTTATCTCAATTAGTTAATTACACGTACACACATGGCATAAAATAGACGTCTAGACCTACACTGGACATGCGCTTCCCACTACAAAGAACAGTCTCCCTTAGATGAAAGAAAAATGCACCTACCGTCATGTTGACATAATGTTCGAGTCGGCGTATAGACTTCACAGCCACAGATGTGTTCAAACAAATATTCATGTTACATTGAGTTCAAGAAACGGCATCTCGCACTTGCAAGAAAGGTTTCAACGGGGAATCATCCTAAACTGGAGAAAGTTAAAGCTGCATTATCATGGTTCTCAGGGATAAGCACTACAGGTACACTGACGGGTACACGGGACATGTATGCGAATGGTATGTTCTGCATTATGTGTGGGACGCTGACATTTGATTTATTTACCCATTGCTTACATTGTAGTTTAACATTGTAATTATCTTGTGTATGATCAAGTAATTAGTCCCACAGGTAAATGATACGTCGGCCTAATTAAGGCACGGGTAGGCCACAGACTGACCGCGGTGGCCAAAATTGGAGCAGCATGAGCATCTGGCGAAATAAGATATCGGGGCTGCTGGAGGAAACTAATGGGGACTTACAGTAATTAGAGGGCGGAAAATCAATAGGCAGAACACTGACTACCTCTGATTAAGTTAGGATCGATGAATAATAAGAGCCTTTGCTGTTAGCAGTTCTAAACTGTTGAATAAACATGATTAATCCTACATATATTTATTTGTATGTACATGTACAATGTGTTCATATATGTTGTGTTTTTGTTCTTCTTACAAACATATGTTCAAAATGGATTTTGTTTTCTATGTAAATATGTTTCTGTTTGTTACTTTGAACTGTAATGTATATATTAAAAACATCAATGTCTGTACATGTATATATGTATTGGGGAGAGGGACACCTATCTTAGAGAACTTTTGCCCAATCCAATCGACCATTCATGTCAATATAATATGCCCGAAAGGACATTATTCCACTTAAAACGAGTGAACTGAATTTGAATCCTCAAAGCATTCTTCTGACTAAAATAATTATGACCAAAATTAAAGTGAGTACCCTCAACAAATGTCACTTGAAATGCGCATGCTGTCAACTAAGCTGAACACTTGGATGTATATCACTGGAACATATTTACCCGTTTACTCGGGTCTAAACGTTTGCAATGAGCACCTGAGGACAATGCCACTTTAAACACATAACTGTGTGTCATTACATAAACCATTTCTGATCGAAGAGGAGACACAAGTAATAATGTTTTAAATCATTTGTTTGCTTAATCAAAACTCGATTATTTGTAGGCTGCCCTGATATAGGTTGAACATTACTCGCTGCGGTATTCACTCACTCACTCAACATTTTTACTTAAAAGGGTTTGGGTGATCCTGGCACAGTCAGGGTGGTTAGACTCATCTTCAGCTCAGAGCCCTTGCCCCCTCTACACCCAGCCCAGACAGCGAATGGTACTTCTCCCAGGAAGCGCTGCCAAGTCGAACTGACCCAGAACTTTTCTAAGAATGTGAGGACTCCCAACACTGCAGCCCTCTGCATTACCCATATTATCAGAATGGCTGTATTCCTGGCAGCAACCCGGGTACTCTCCCAATGCCAGTCAATTGGGAGGTATCAAACCTAAGGCACCGAGGACAATGGGGAGTCGGACATCTACGCACTTTGGATAATTATTATAATGACCATCACCTATACATTACTATATAACAAAAAGATATATATATTTACCGTTCTGAACAACGAGGTTTTTGTATAATGATATATTTAAGCGTAAAACGTAAATTTAAGCGTAGCAAAATGTCACCTCTCTGGTAATACACTTTATTGCACAATAACACAAACTGTTCCGAAGTCACGTGTAGAATACTTGTAATCGAGATCTGGTTGTGTTGCCACTTACACCTGTCACTTGAGACGAAATCTATTTCTGCTGTTTTGTCAACAATGACAGATAACGTAACGGGACTATACGGTATACATTGATCAGCTGGAAGGGGGCCGCGCGGCAAGGTCCCAGGAGAACCGCTCCCCGTACTCGTGTTGTACGACATTGATTGAATTCGTATTTAATGCTCTTTTTATGACTACTAGATGTGGACATAAAAAAGTAGCCCATTTTCCTGTGAAATAAAATATATGACATTGGCGTTATATAACACGAACGTATTTCTAACTCAAAGTGTGTTTTGTATGTACAAATATCATTGAATAACGATTTAAATTTAATATTTTACCTTGTGGGTATTATTAACACGACACGATAATCTGTTCACAAAAGGAAAGGAATTGAGAAAAGTTATATACAAATATAAATATAAAGTAATATATGAGTTTTATTAATCAACACCGTAAAGGATCGTTTGTCTTTATTGCACGGTAATTCATTTAATTTGGATAATAGTTATTGTCTACAATGGTATTGTTTAAATTAATACTTTAAATATTAGTAAATAATGGACTCTTAAGGAGAAAATTACATTCATTATTAATTTCGTTAAGATATTCTTTGTAACGTTATTATTGATTATTATTATAATTAGTATATATTTTATATATTAGTATATATTTTTTTATGTTTGGGTTTGAAATAAACTCACTTACATAATACGACACAGCAGTTGTTGTGAGTGATATGCCCTACATAATAACGCACGCAGAATTGACCACGAGAAATGGATAAGAACAGATAAAAGCTAACTTATAATTTCATAAGGAGGAAAAATAGAGTACTGATAATACAAATGAGGCATAAACACCACTATACAATAAACACTTATCTACTTAAAGACACATAGAGTACATTTAAGACACAACACATGGAAAACGTCAACACTTTGGAAGTACTCATGTGGGAATGTCTGTCCAACAAAAGGAACACAGTCCTTACAAAACAGAAGTTGCAAAATGATAGGTCCTATATTATATAAATAACTGTAAACATATATTACTGACATCAGGTTTTTAAGAAACGGCTAAGCATGTCCTGTTCCAGCTATAGCACACGTCGTACGATATAAACTTGTTTATATCTGATAGTCTTGCACCTTACACCTTGAAAGGGAAGGAAGCAATGCCTTGATAATAGACACCTGGCCGCATGACACATTGACACACAGATGCATGGAACATAAACACATCGAGACACATTGAACCATGGACACATGCCAGATGGGCACATTGAACCACTGACACGTGGACATATCAAACCACGGACACAGGGGCACATTTAGCTATGGACACATCGAAACATTGAAGCATAGACATATTAAACCATGCATACATCAAACCATGGACACATTGTACCACTGACACGTGGACACGTGAATAACTGAAACCATGAACATGGGAATACACCATCACATATTAACGTTGATACGTAAACAGTTGGATAAATGGAACGATGAAGAAAGGGACAGATGGAATCGTGGAACCATGCTCACATGGGATACATCGGTCCTTGGACACATGGCAACATGGCCAGATGGATCATGGACATATTGAAAAGGTGACACGTTTGAACAACGCCATCAAACAGAATCGTTCAGAATCCTTACAGAAAAAAAATGATACAGACGTACGGATGCATACAATTCAATCGTCGTAAATGTGTGACAGTCTTTCGTACAACTGAAGTACCAACTTATTTGAAATGAAGCGTCTTCTTAAAACAACGGTATATCGAAAGAAATGTTCTATAGAATTTTAACGCGTTGTTATCACATAACATGTCAGTCGCCAGTTTGACACAGTAATTACAACATGTGCGTTCTTGTACCCAATATAATCATACCGTTTGTCACACAGGTTTATCCTTACTTCGTGCATTGTTTTCAGAACGTCAAACTTTAATCCTATAATAGCAGTGCTTCTACCAATGGCTTCCAACTGGTGTTAGGCTTGACCGTGCAACTTCTTGGATCAATCCCTAACCAATTAAGATCAAAGGCCGGGAAAAATATAAACTACCTACCAAAAGTAGACGGAAAATTACAAGACTCCGTGTGGCCTATACCAGGTGATGGTTGTGTTGGTATATATGTAAATGTCATCTAGTGCATTCGATTCTCGAATACTGGCAGGTTTCGGTGTTCTTGGTAATTAATTATCCAGGTCACCTGTCTGGTATGTTCTGCCACCAACTACAGTGTGTTACATAGACATGTAGGCCGTGCTCTGCAAAGTAAACCAGAGTGGCGATGATAAATATGTGTCGTATGTTTTGCAATGCAAATAAAGCGACACAACTCTTTCCATAATCATACGCTTTACAAACATCATGTATTCATATACCCGATCTAGATGAGATATCACACTGTTTGACATAGGTGCGTGGCTATTTAAAGAAAACAATGTGAATATGATAAACACGAACTATATACTTTGTAATTTAAACAATGCATTCGTATACATTATCGTATCAGATACTATCTCTTGTTTTAATCGTTGTACAACTTCATCAATAGAGTATCAAAAGTTGTGTTGTTTATAAACAATTGATTGATAAGGATAAACGTGTATCATGTATTTAAGAAAATATCACTCTTTCTTTTGGAACTGAATTATGTCTTAATGGCGATTAATATTAATATAGTATTAGTTTTAATGTTTCAATATTTGTTTTATTGTTTTAGAGCAAAAATACAGGGAAACCATGTCTTCTATTTCCAGATCCGTAATTTAAAGAACAAAAGTAATGATTCTCTCATCTCACAATCCACTTGTAAACGTATGAATCAAGTTCAATTACATCTGTCCTTGTATGTAAATCGATACGACACTTTTATATAATACAGTCTGGTTAAATATCTGTCACAATTATCATGAATACCTGACCCATTTAATTATTTGAACGACAGGATGTAAAGGACCTGTCTCCATACCAACCAGTGCGCTATTTCACTTGTAACACATGCACTCGATCACCAGCATTCCTTGAAAATGTGTTGACAAAATTATGTGTGTTAAATTGGGCCAAGCGACCACATCGACATTTGAGGTGTTCCTATGCGTATCTTTGTCAAAATATACTAAAACGTCAAGGTTTTTAACGTGTTCCAATGCGTATCTTTTTCAAACTAAACCAAACGTTGAGGTTTTTAACGTGTTCCTATGCGTATCTTTGTCAAACTAAATCAAACGTTGAGGTTTTTAACGTGTTCCTATGCGTATCTTTGTCAAACTAAATCAAACGTTGAGGTATTTAAGGTGTTCGTATGCATATTTTAGTCGAAATTTACCAAACGTCAATATTTTTTAAGGTGTTCCTATGCGTACCTTTGTCAAACTAAACCAAACGTCAAGGATTTTTAAAGTGTTTGTATGCGTATCTTTGTCATACAATCCGACCATCATATCTAACTGAGCTACCGAATTTCAGACCAAAATATGAACATAACGAAAACGACGAAAATACAAAGCAATCGAATCTGAGCAATTGGTGATATATTTGGTAGTGGTCAGTGGCGCTACCTACGATTTCCATCGTGGGCATTCTGGATTGTGAATAGGTCGCCAGCAGCCTATACTTTTCGTCCGAGGCGACGCAATAGATCTGGTGGTCAGGTTCCCCGACTTGGCTGGCTGAGTGTCATCGTACCCTGACGGCGTGGGACGTTGCTTATAATATCAATCACGAGTTTGTTTGGTCCAGACTCGATTATTTACAGACAGCCGCCCTATAGATGAAATATTTCTGAGTGCGGCGTTCAACAACAAACAATTAATTTCAACAGAAATAAGGACTCCACTTGAAATAGTTTCACAAGGGCTGTTATTACGTGCACATGCATATATTTAACGAATGATAAACATGCAATCACGAACATGATGACCGCCTAACGCCTATACCCCCGGGACACAATCCACACGCTTTGTTCTAAAAGTCTTAATTTCATGAACGGGCTGAACTGCAATGGATTAATATCTAACTGTAATTAGTTGAACATTTTACTGACGGGTATACCCTGTGGCGTCGTATTATTCGGCTGTCAATACTGATTTAATTCATGAAGTAATATTGCGCACGAGTGCAGCTGTAATTTGTTATACCAGCGGTTGAACTGAGATCAGGTAACGTGATAATGCAAAATGAAACAAAGAGGGCTATACTGTACGACAAGGACACAACCGATAGGATAGTTGGGTTTCAGCAGACAATGCTGCACTCGTGCAACATTGGCTACTACAGCGGTGGAAGACCCTCAACTGCCACCACAAATGAAAATGTTGATAAAATATATAATATGATTATTGATGATCGACGACCCACCACACGTAACAGAACCAATACACTAGGCATTTCTCACGAGAGAGTTGAGAGAATTCTGAGGAATGAACTTGGCTGTAACATTCCAGCTATATGACCGCTGTCTGTAAATAATCGAGTCTGCACCAGACAATACAGTGATTGACATCATGAGCATCGATCTAAGCAATAGAGATAAGATGGCATGCATCAACCAAGTCAGCGTACCTCGCCACTCAATCCCATTAGTCGCCTCTAACGATAAGCATAGTCACTTCTCATGGCAAGCATGGGTTGCTGAAGACCTATTCTCTACCCGGATATTCACGGGTCCGAATGGGATTATGATGGAAAATAATTAGCAACCAACTCCTGTCTTCATCAACGCAGTCCGTCACAGTTAGGATCAGAACTTTTCAGCCACTCCTTGTAGCAATCAATAACATGACATTTAGCACAGCTGCTTATAAATAATCGAGGGTAGAATGGTCGGAGTTTGAAATAACATCTTCAATCAGGGTTGTGATACTAATAGTAAATGCCTCTGTTTACACAACGTTTATCATTTTAGCAAAATCACGACGAGGGTCTTAGAAATTAGCTCTAAATATATTCCCAATGACGGGAATCTAACCCAGTCTTTCGGCGTATCGAGCGAATGCTTTTATCATTGTGCGACCCAACCGCCCCAGAAACACTATTCAGTTGCAGTGGCCAAACACAGTAGATCCAGTAAATCCCTTGTTGGTACACGTGTACTTGCCATTTTCTCATGTTGCTACTAGCACCAAACAACCACTCAGTCACCTCCTGTATGTTCAGCTGTAAAAATTGCAACGTGTTATCCTTTTATGAACCGTTTCATATTTCATTTCACATTTGACCTCAATATGTACGTTCAGGTACCTACTGCAATAAATCGTGAAATACTTGATGATCATTACAAAGACTACTTGAATGGAATCTATAAACTGATTACTTACTTTGGGATGTTCATGCCTATGTGTCAGGGTTCTTAAGTACTGCTCTACCATCTGAGTACGTACACTAGAGCGTTTCTTCTGAACGTGATACGGCGTGATTCATGCGGAAATCGATGTTGGAAGAAATAACAATTCAACATTTAGAGTCCTTACTTTAGAGCCTTTAACGAGGATAATTTTCGCTCCCCACAAAAAATACAGGTTAACATAGGAACATAGTGTAACTACTGACATGATGTGTCCTTTGTCACGTTCGTTGTTATCGGTATGAGAGAATGCCAGATACTTCACACAAATCTA
Source organism: Haliotis cracherodii (assembly GCF_022045235.1). NCBI lineage: Eukaryota > Metazoa > Mollusca > Gastropoda > Lepetellida > Haliotidae > Haliotis > Haliotis cracherodii. The sequence continues at coordinate 31,631,834 of NW_027266308.1, forward strand.
TGTGCTTGAATGGGTGGCTCAGGGAATTGAAGCCGTGCACTTCACATACTCATCAAGCATAAGCTGATCACAGGTTCCAATCCCAGCTACACCCCGTTTTGTAATGTGGGTCGAATTGGGTCTTCAAAGACAACGAAGAGTCGTTCTGGTTTGTTTTGTTTGATTATTGAACCCTTTTCACCATACTGGCTCCACTTTCATCCTTGCTACAGTATTAAAAGTGGAACTCTTCGACTATCCACGATCTGATGCCAATCTATGCTGCAATAGGTGTATTAAATAGAGACCTTGTCTTTGTATGATTAGGATAAGCGCCAGCTGCAAAGCTATTGATACTGGAATGACTGCCACTTGGTAAGAGCGAAAAACGTTCAATATACAACAACACAGGCATACTTAGAGAACGTACACGTGGAATCAAATGAGTATGTTGTGCACAGACAGACTGGAACCAGTTTAAATGTTGAGGTATATTAAAAACAATGAGTAAAATATTCCCTCGAGAACGAAACATCAGTGTGTGCAGCTTGTGGAATTGTGTGTGTACTCAACATTGTGACCACGCTCAGTGATGAGTGAGGAGCGGAGGTAGGTGTATTCACCTTCTTGTAAAGAAGTCGCCAAAAGACGAATGTCGTTCTTTCTAGATGGTGATCCTTCTAACGGGTACCGTTAATAAAACATGCTGACATATGCTGGTGTTGGGTAAGAATGAATATTTATGCCCGGAATATAATAGTCCTCCTGATTTAACAGTAAGATTTGATGCGTCAACGACAAAAAAGATGTCGACGCAATTCCCTATTTGTACATGTTCCCGATATTTCAGGTGAATAATTGACTAGTCTTTGCATGTGTTTGTGACGGGTGGCATCTGCGAGGCATGATACGCTTGAATATATCGTCCCTATTTGATAGCGATTCATAAACACATGCTCATCATATACAATAGACTATGAACAGAGATTTCTTATGATTATGGAAAGAGTGCTATCGTATGACCTATCCAAACGTATTTCATGCCATTGTAATAATAGTGGCCGGTTTCTTTCCATTGGATTTTCAACATAATTTAGATGCCATAATGTGTGATCTCACTGCACCATATAGCCATTCATTCCAAATCAACCTGTTTTGTTTGTTTTGCCAATATATAATTTATCAATGACGTTTAGAGGATTTACACCCATAAATGTATGCCTTAACTAATTCATGGTCCTGATATTGTTTACAAAACAATTGCCAGATGTATTGTTGTAAACAAAATCAGGTGATAATGCATTGTCAATCAACAAGTCTCTGTTGTGTCATGAGTCATCACAACTGTTATTGACAATCAGCCGTTCAATACAAACTATGCATTGCGTGACTAATCCATGAAATCAATACAATTAATCGGTATCAATATACAGTTACAAAATATCAAACCCATATCTTTAATAGCTGTGATTCATATCTTTTGGTGAGATTTGATAGGCTAACGTTTGATATGGCAGCATTCTATTATATAAGTGAATGATATCCTGGTGGTCCAAAAACAATGTTGTACCGAAACACAAATTGTTTGACACTTCCCTTTAGAGAAAGCAATAGGATATTTTTGAGCAGTGACCGTAGTAATAATATCAACCTTACAAATTATCAGTATGTTGCAGACAGTGCAATGTTCTCATGCATGTTTCAGACACGTAAACACAGACGTACACAGAGACAGACACAGAGGCACAGAGAGTCGTTTAAGGCTCCATTTCCCGCTGTGCAGAGGCCGTGTTAAATGAACGCTCATATATTGAAATGTTATTGACCAAAAACATTTTATTATTTTTTTTCATTTGAGTTCAGCATCGAACCAAGTAGGGGATGGAACGTAGCTTCAGTTAGTATTTCACACATTAAAACAACGTTCGAGTACACCGAGTTATTTTATATATAGAAATGCATATTACCCTTGCGCTTTCTAACTGAAACGGCGGCGCGAAGACTTGCGTCCATAGGTTGTGCGCGAAAACCTGCGTCTGTAGATTGTGCTCGACATGTGTAATCATGGGTTCGAATCCCGGTTCCGTGGTTCCGTTTGATTATGATTCTGTGTATGTCATTGCCACATCGTGCTCGCAGGGCTCACCAAAGGGGTAAACGTCTGAGACCTCAGACGCAGATGTTTCATGAACATCGAAAGAGTTTTGTTGCTTTCAATTTCCCGATAAAACGGAATTACTATTCAAATCGCGGTATTCTTGTGTGAACAGGTTGCTGTGTCAGGTGAAATGGAAGGCTTTGATCTGTCACTTGCACAAGCGCTATGTTGACGCAGATGTCAATACAAGTGTTCATCACAACAATTTATGGATTTCAAATTAGCTACTTTCAATATTTTTCGCACATGAAACTACCTATCGACACTGTTATCGAATGTATGCCAAGTGATCATTGTTTGCATTGGAATACACGTTATTTATGATTCTCACGTACTCTCCTGATATAATGTTGAAACAAATACTGCAATTGAACAGAACATCTTACAACAGTTTCTGATGAGAAATAATTCGTTTTCACTCTTATTTAAGTGAGTGAGTGAGTATGGTTTTACGCCGCTTTTAGCAATATTCCGGCAATATCACGGCGGGGGACACCAGAAATGGGCTTCACACATTGTACCCATGTCGGGAATCGAACCCGGGTCTTCGGCATGACGAGCTAACGCTTTAACCACTAGGCTACCCGACCGCCCCCACTCTTATTTAAGACAAACGTATACAGTGGCAACGTATTTCAGACTTATATATCAACATACACGACCTCATCCACTGATACGCACCACCATCTATGATCTTATTGTTGTGTTTTGAACATTGAAAGGGTAATGCATGTGACAGTCTAAAATAGACTAGTACTTGATTGCAACTGCCCTGCGAAATCAATTAGTGTGTAAAATGAGTCAATAAATATATTTGGATTTTCTTTCGCTCAATGATCAGGTAAACTCCCTTAGTTATGACATACGTTTTTATGGCTACCGGTCCTCAAAGGGTAGGACATGCTTACCCCTTTAGCGACAGCTGGTGTTATTACTGATTTTTACTGATCAATTCATATCATTTCTACCGCTATTCTGCATGTTTTGCGCACAATGGAAACTGTTTCTGGGGATAATCGAGACTGGCTATTCTTTGGCGTTCACAATTTACATTATTATGTTTTACCAATCAAGGTACACTTTATACATGCGCAAACTAAGGAAATGAGATTGTGCACCTTGTACAGTCATGTGCACTGAGAGAGTAAATGTAAGGTATACGGCGTTTTAATCAATTCGTGCACAAAGAATGGGCGTATAATGTGTATACAGGTCACAAGTCAGGTGAAGTTAATCAAGGCGGCGGAAACTAGATGGATGGGTAACCGCGCTCGGCAAGGTTGACTACTACTAAAAGTGAAATTGCACTACAGGTTATAACATGAGTGGTGTCTACTAAGAAGAGTAACCTTGTTCAATAACAAGTCCTGTTCAGTTGTCAATGGGTACCTGCTTGGGTGAGATTGTAATTTGACTTTAAAAAAACCTTCCAGCACAGTTGTCCAGTTCAGAATGTAATTTGAGTACACTCTCATCCTTTTTTCATGGTTATTATTATTATTATTATTATTATTATTATTATTATTATTATTATTATTATTATTAAATAAAATGAAGGAAATAGGGTTTGGGTGATCCTGTCACAGTCAGGCTGGTTAGGATCATCATCAGCTCAGGGCCCTTGTCCCCTCTACACGTAGCCAGGACAACGAATTGGACTCTCCCAGGAAGCGCTGCCAAGCCGAACACACCCAGAACTTTTCGAATAATGTGATGACTCCCAAACACTGCAACATCCTGCAGTACCCAGATTATCAGAATGGCTGTATTCCTGGCAGCAAACCCATTGTACTCTCTCAATGTCAGTCAACAGATTGGGAGGTGCCAAACCTAAGGCATGGAGAACAATGGGGAGTCGGACAACTTGGTACTTGGGATGCAAGCGTGACATTTCGAAAGCGAGGTCTGCATACTTGCCTTGTTTTTCTTGAATCTTGTCAATCACCTTAGTGCCAAAAGGGACGGAAAATTTAATGCTATAAATGTTTTCATTGGATTTATCAAAAAGAACAAGATCAGGTTTGTTGGACTGGATTTGTCTGAGGCTGTATACGGGCCTATTCCAAAGAATTTTGTATTTATCATTTTCCATGACGCCCTCTACATATTCTGAGTCGTACCACGGATGGACCTCACAAGCATTGCGAAGACGGTAATAAAATGATCGAGCCACTCCATCATGACGCTTAAGACACTGTGTTTGTGCCAAAGCTGGGCATCCACTGACAATGTGTTGGACAGTCTCTTTAAATTCATTGCATATTCTTCTTCTTCTTCTTCTTCTTCTTAAAATCATATATCAATTACACCGTAAAGGTATATCCGAGTCTAGATGTGTACAATACCACACGTCCACTAAAACACAGCAACAAGATTGATTTGTATAGTATGAATTATGAATGAACGTATTCGAGATTGCCAGTGTTTTAATAGCTGTTGTGATATTGCCAGATGATCAATCCTCGCTAGGTCAATATCTTAAGGATTGATTTCGCCATTTTATAGCAATATTGTCTTAAAGCATGAACGAGTAATTATATAAACATCCACCGATCTGCCTCGAAAATCTGATACCCAGACACGATTCCTCTTAAGCTCTTCCTACTGCGAGTCACCTACCCGTAGTTAAGGAAATATACAAAACACAAAATCGCAATTTTCCAGACGAGTAGAGCTGTTGATATAAGGAGGTGTATTTTGAGCGTGGACGGGGTAATTTCTCCCTCGTTTGTAGGAGATACCCGCTACCGAGTGACGTGTTATCTTAGATAATACAAAATGTCAATAAATCGAAGCCTAGGACAAGAAAATAGTAAATATATTTATTCTTTGCTATGGTCCCGAGAGACAACACAGTAACACCACTCTAAAGATAGGCCAGAAAGGATTGATTTAGTCGATGCTTAATATCCATTCTCATTAAAATATAATAATACTAATAATTATAATGCATAAATTAGGACTAACATACACGACTAACGGCTGAATGTGTATATCGGATACACATACAATTTGTACATCTATAACTTTTGTCCATTAAAAGGGACAGTGGAGTAGGCTATGGCCAGATGTTAAAGTGTCTGCTGGTCACTCCATTGTGCCGCGTTAGATTGTTCGATTACAATGTTCTGGCGTCCTAACCCGTGCTATTGCTAGTTATATTGCTACAAGTAGCGTAATCCTACACTCACTCACCCACTGACAAGAAACATGATAATACGAGCAATATTAAGGCATTAATTATGACATTATGTAAACAACAATCGGGTGAAGCTGCACCTCGAATAAACAGATTTTTGATACTAGCAGTAATAATTCACCAATTAAATTCTTGATATGGCTTTTATAATTATATACGGATAACGGTTGAGTCTACACTGGATATAATTACTGTACTTAACGATCGGAAGACTGTCATTAAAACATAATGGAACTAACCTTAATAACGCTTGATCTTGACATGACTGTAGTATACGCCTATTGGTTTATCTATATATTATATCCGATACGTATTGTACTGATGAACTGAGGATATGCGTTGGCATTATACATAATGAGACTAACCACTACACAGCTTGTTCTTGATATGACTGGTTTACGACTAACGGTGTATCTGTAAATATGATAACGTAATTAATGTACGTATGTATATATCTTGATATGACTGTGGTTTTCGACTAACGGCGTATATGTATAATGTATGATATCACCACTGCTGCTTACGTGTGTTGCTGTAAACTACATTCACATACAGAGAGGTATTGTGTAAACCGTACCTTTTCACCAAGCATTACAACTCAACATGTCAAAGTGAAAGACAGACTTACCTTACCTACAATGAGAATTGTTCAAAGTAATCAGAATGATACAAAGTTGTCTTACCTGTCTGACCACAGGGACGGTTGAAGCTGATCAACTTGCGTTAGTTGACTGAACAACACAACGCAATATTCGCCAGCTAATCCAGCTCTGTGTGTTTTAAGCACATGTTGCTCTCTTTTGTACTGTAAGAGGATTTCTTGTTAAGGGTATGTTTAGTACACTACTGTCAAGCGTCTGTTATTTGCTTACATCAATCTTGCGTTAAAATCACGTCGGCAAAATAATAGGGGCATAGACCCACCCCTTGTCGTAATCCTGTATTTGCTTGTCGGACATACTCACTGGGTACGGAACAGTGAATTCAAAGCACGTGCTGTGAACGGGAAAAGTAATGATATTTGATACATGAACGTCGCGGGGGTGACATCGTACTCCTGACATACGCACGAACTGTACACAAGATGTCTATTTCAAACGCAATACTTCAAGGAGTGGTGAGTTTGCGGGCGTAAACATTGTTAAAGATAAAATACTAAAACCTTATTTTTTAACGAATAATAAAGTTTATTTCAACCACGTTGAACATACCATAAGTTCAAAGTGTTTATAATGGCTTGTGTTCGTGTCGATTTTCTGGTGCGTATAATTATATGGATTTATCGGCAGAAACCGCAACAAAAGCCGGAGATTACACCGACGTAGAACGGTTTATTTAAGGTTATATATACGTCTGTCTCCAGCGTTTTCCTTTTCTTGGACTATGGATTGTGGTTTGAGAGCATGCATGTTCTGAAACCTAAGAGAAACCCGAGACACCACATGATTCAATAATTTGACAGCGAATGTTATTTGAATTGGCCAGATCGTAAATCCCAACGGTTAGTGTGTACTGTAGATCTCCCGCAATGACCCCCAAGTGCTCGCATTGATGTTTGAGTACACGCGTCATAAAATATGATGAAACTGGCATATATCATACGAAATATAAGTGTATAACTGTACTGTTTGACCCAGTAGCAATGTGATTTATGACCTTTAATGACCATAAGGTCAATGTGTTATGTTGTCCTTTCTATTACACATACTTATTCATAATTTCGAAATATTGAAATCTCTATGGTGTGACAATAAAGATTCTTAACCACGCTACAGTTGCAACAACAACATATCGGAGACAATCTAAGCTTTAAGCCTTCTAACATGGCTACGTATGTTTATTACATATGTATATTTCTATACTTGCCTAAATATTTTGTATTCCGTGGATATGTTTCTCTAACTCATATCTCATATAAATGGGCGGTGGATTAGCCAAGAGGTTAAGAGTTAGCTGTGACATCACAAATAGGCTTCACACATTATGTGTATGTGAGGATTCGAACCCGGGCCTCGACGTGACGAGCAAAGACTTTACTACTAGGCTATCCAACTCCCATTATTCAAAATAGAAAGGATCTGGCATACAAGTATGTGGTCATTGAAATACATTTAGCTTCTTCTTGTATAATACCACTGATATAAAGGCTCGACAAATGTTTAGTTACCAAATAAAAGCGACAAAAACATATCTATTATCATAAAAAATATCCACTAAACGCATAGTCCATTTACGATTCCGACTATATCATAAGCATGTGTTTATGAATCACTGCTAAACAAATTTTGAGCAAGAATATGACGCTCTTTGAAATCATCGGAGAAAAAGCATACTCGATTGTACCTCAAAAGTTGTGAAATGTAGACGCCAAGGACTTGAGCTCTAGGAATATTGCTCGACATTAAGGGAAAGCTGACCATTGGAAAGTTTAAGTGCTCCCTCTTTTCTCACAGTCTTGTGGATAGTTTTTTTGTCACTCTGAATCTTTACACATAGATAAAAATAGAAGAAAAAAACCCAGATGAGGTGATTTCACTAATTTTTTAAATATATGTTTCATGTTAAAAACAGTGGAAGTAACTTGACTATTTGAACGTTATTGAACGATATCAGATCATGATCATAACCCTTTTTTTGCTTGACGTTTTTTCCCACATTATCGACATGTATTTTAGAAGCAGGCAATGTCAAATAGCCAACAAATGAAGGTATCAAATGATGTACCAAAGGACACCCACACATTAAATAGTTCCAGCTGATTGCGTCTCGAGTCTAAATAGTTACATATGGTTGGCAACTGATATGCGTGTTTGCCAAATTGGTATTTAAGTGTAAACATGCATGCAACAGTTTCACATATACCGTTTAATTACGTGTTACCATGCACAGGCCAATTGCTTAATTGTTCATCTCTGACTTGATCCACACGGTTCATATGGTGTGTATATCGGAATATATTGCACTTTGTCAGAGAGGACATGTGAATCCGAAATTCATTGCAAGATTGCATGACACGTACGAGCCTCGTATGATTGTTACAATGTCACAGAGTAGACTGCGAACAGCTAAAATGTTACTGACGTTGTCGGTAATAGTCAACTGGTCATTGGGTACCTTGGGTTAGGTTATACTCACAGCAAACATCAAAATAACAACACATACCGAACATGTTAACAACACTGTGGTAGTTATTAAAGTTTCCAGGTTGCATTTCAGTTGCAAACTATCCGCCCAGTCTTGAATTGAATATGCATTCAAAGTATCTCGTGCAAACCTTTAGCTTAAGTGTATCCCTTCGCGGGGTGAATGTTGTTTGGTGCAATAATCATTATCCATCTAGATCTATATCATGGTGGCGAAAAATTGTGCAAAGATATATAAATTTGTTCTTCCATACTCGAAATAACCCTGTCAGTAAGATGTTGGGTTGTTGTGTAACGCCGCACTCGGCTATATTCTAGTTAACGTGCCTGTACACAATCGAATCTGGATCAGATAGTGATTAATCTCATCCTACCGGTTACCCATTTACTGCAGGGTAAGAAACACATATCACGAACAAAGTCATTTGCCTTAAGAGACACCACATGTAACATGCCTAATGTGCTTCAGTCTGAGGCGCTAGAAGGCTTAAATTCACATTAAATTACCATCTCATCCTGTCGGTTACCCATTCTCTGCTGGGTAAATAAAAGCGACAAAACCCTTTCTATATTCATGAGGAATCTCTGCCGAAAGCAGAGTCGGACTGTATCGTGAGCATGCGTTTATGAATCTATCAAATAGTGATGATACAATGTGTTCGCGAAAAGGTGAGCGTATCCTGCCACACTTATGAATTTATCAAATAGTGATGATACAATGTGTTCGCGAAAAGGTGAGCGTATCCTGCCACACCGGTGGCACCCGTTAGAAACACATGCAAAGGCATGTCAATTGTTCACCTAAAAACAAGACGAACATATAGTACAAGTCAAAATAGGGGATAGCATCGGATACCAATTTTATCACTAATGCGTCAAATTTGGAAATGCCCTCCACCATAGAATGGTCCCTTGAATGTTACTACTTTGATCAAACAACTATTAAGGAGTCGAATGGAAAGCATATTACGAACAAAGTCACTTGTCTTACGAGATACCATATGTAACATGCCACGTGTGCTTCAGTCTGGAGCCGGACCGAAGCCTTAGGAACAGGGTTCTCCATCCACCTTCTCTCCGAGACCAACGTTGCTTAATTTCGTCTAATTAGTAACATATTTTACTTTAGATGACATAAATAAGTTGTTTCTGCCTCGGTGACAGACAATAAAATTGTGACCATCATGAAATACGATTCTTTCAACGTAAGGGTAGAATGGTTTCATCATTAGTTTGCAATAATACACTTAATTACGTCGCATGACCCTGTGTTGAGATTGCAGAAAATCTATATGATCACTACACAGAGACTCTATACTCAGTGTACCAATGGACATTGAGACCGTATGTTATGCTGATTTTACACTGCACCTTGTTAAATGTTCTTTCATGTGGCTTGTTTGGGTCATTAAACATGATGAAGAATCCATGAAGCTAATACGGAGAGACAGGCAAGGAGTCGTTATGTTCCAAGTGGCACTAAGTGCACAATGGCCTAAGACATGGCCATTTAGTACTGTGTTGTCTTGTCAGTGTGTTTTTGTAAAGAGAAATTAACTTCCCATTAAGAAGTTGATATGCATATATCTATCCTCTATTGTTTATCCCTGAACTGGATTCAGCAGCTTTTGCAAAATGTTCATTAATGTGTCACACGCACAAATACAGAAAGAAATAGAGGGAATAGGTAACTCAAGCAATACTGTGAGTTATGAGACACAATGACATACTTAAAAGAAATATGCAGTATTTTATTATTTATATAAAAAAAACAAAGAAGAAAAATAGAAGTAAATGACTTACACAGATAATGATTTCGTACTTCCACATACGTTTTGGGGGCGGTCGGGTAGCCGAAGACCCGGGTTCGATTCCCGAAATGGGTACAATGTGTGAAGCCTATTTCTGCTGTCCCCCGCCGTGATATTGCTGGAATATTGCTAAAAGCGGCGTAAAACCATACTCTCACTCATACATTTAACTGAGGTAACAATGGTAGCTGCCAAAATGCATTACAGGTAAAATAGAGCATACTCACCTATTTTGAAACACCTGGTGTCATCACTTGAATTTTACATTGAGTATAGCTCGTGCATTTCTCGATTTCCTTTGTTCAAACGTCTATTGAGACAGAGATACGAATATAAGAGTATGTTTGGTTTAGCACCGTTTTAATTGTATTTCAGTTTTGCCACCTCGCGTCTAACATGTTTTATCACTTTCGTGGATCCCACGAGCACGGGTATGGCGCTGACGAACATAAAACATATATTTTGGGATTCGGACACACGATATAAAGTTGCTGGAACGCCTAACAGACTCAAAGCTACGCAACGAATTGCGGTGTCTTAGTCAACTGGGCCACCGATGTCCCAGGATGCGAATATGAATACCCAAAGGGATCCTTTTCGTGTTTAGGTAAACATTTGTCTTTAAGGTCTGACATCAATATAGGTATCGAATGGTTATTGATTCGTCTTGTTATCATGACTACTCTCTCTCCCTTGACAGGTATATTTGAAGTCATTAATGATCAGTAATGAGACACTACAGTTCCCCAACACAGGGCTATTGATAAACCGTGTAGCTGTGTGGGCAAGCGGGGGTCATCATATTGATAGAGGATGAATATACTCGTAATTACTGACCAGTGGTTAGCTTTCAACAAAGTTGCTGATTGTTCATACGTTTGTTAGGTAAGGCTGTCGCGGGTAGATTAACAAAGATATCATTAGATGTCCATTAATTTAACTCAGACTCCTTCAATCCTGCTTGACACAGCCGGCGCTTATGACACCTAATTACACTGTATCCCACACATGATCACACTTTGTACATGAGGCGAAAAAATAGTAATAGTGTGTGGACAAAATGGTGTAAAGATACAAAATATCCGTGTTACACCAAAAATATATATACTAAGACATTGACATGGTATCAATGTACATTCAACATTTGTGAACATTCACCATAATGTATTAGAACGTCAAAGCAACAATGACGTGGCGATGGTGATAACAACAACAACAACAACAACAACAACTGTTGTTATGTCACTGGATAACGACGCTAGTCACAATTATAAACATTATGTATTCGTCACAGATATCACTTATCAATGGCAACAATTACCAGTAATTGGACACAACTTCAAGGTGATTTATGCCCACAGAGAATGTTATGCCTGTGTAATGTTGAAGATTTGAACGTCTTCCTCGGCGCTATCGCTTTCAGCTGGAGCAATCTCCACCAGATACGGAGGCAAACACCCATGTTATACATAAGGTTGTACGAGGCAATGTCCACATTGCATGTTTGGCTTTTAAGAAACCAAGTGCTGTATTCTTTTCCTAATTAGCATTTTATTGACCTATATAAATAAAAGTTATTTGAACCCGCTTCTAAAGTTTACCGATCCAAATCCATATTTTTGAACGTTTTTTAAGAGATAGCTAATCCATACCCAACTCACAACTAACCCTAAGGATCATACAGAGCTATGTAAGTCTAAAAATCGCTAATGGGTGTGTGATCGGCAAGGGGTGCCTAATCCTAAGTATCGTAAAGGGCTGTTTGATCGGATAGGGTGCCTAACTTTAATGATCATAAAGATGTACTTTATAGGAAAGAGCATCCAAGGGCTAAGGGTAGAGATATGGGTAACCTACCTTAACCCTTACACAACTACACTAAGGATCAAAGTGGTGCGCGAGATCTGTGCTCCAGTCTGTTGTCAAAGCCAATAAGAGGTCTGAGCTGCGCCAGGTGAATTGCAGCCATTGGTTGAAACATAGAAGACAAAATAGTTTAATTCAGCGCCAATGTTCGTTGAATTCAAATGCAATATTATCAATACAGTTTTCCTTCCTTAGGTTTATTCCGACAGATAGTGACGACAAAAAAGGACTCTAATGACGTTTTACAGACAAGAGAAAGCATTCGTACATGCAAATTAAAGTGATAAAACCGACAGTGGCGACAGTTGACTTTATAAAAGAGTCTCGAACAAAACTTCTTTTTCTAAACTTTAGTGTTATACTTTTAGATTGGTTAATTATTTCATGTTTTCCTGAAGGTATGTAAGTGCCAGGGCAGAATCTTAATATCTTCCATATTAGTTACTGAATATGTATTAAAGTACTTGTGTACATATTGATCGTGAAGTATTGCCAAGTATTGTGAAGTATTACATTACAGACATCCGTGAAAGGTGGGAAAATATCTACTGAGGTGTTAAACCCCATTCATTCACTTTCTTGCTAACATAAACTAGATAGGGATATATATATTCTGGCCTTGCTTGTTTTAAACATTAAATATGATTGTATTTTGAACCGCTTGTATATTCACCATTCTCTAAGGGACTCGTGAACCTTCCGAATGAACTATTATGGTCAAAACAAAGGTAATTCTAGGTCTGAAACTCTGTGTAAGATTATTTTACACCAAGTCACCAATTAATCTCATAAAGACAAATATGTTAAATCCTATTTTAAAAAAATAACAACCTGACCTTACATGTATATGGAGGATGTAACACCAGTTGGTAAACATCTGGTGTACATAACATCAGTCGTGAGAAAAATATGAAACCTATTTTTTAAATTGTTTAATGTGTTAAGAACTAGGCAATAAATATTGACTTAAATAAAAGTGGTGCTGAGAAGTTCCTGTAAGAAATTGAATTGTCAAAGTAATGGGGAAATGATGCCCCTCATTACACGACTGTGACTCGATGGGGTTGAAACACAGAAGAGAGTCTCTGGAGTTGACAAATGTTGAAATAACAGCTGCTGTGGAAAAGAGGATGCTCAATGGTCGACTGGTAAAACTTTTTGAACTAGCCCGCGAATTTGAGTTTTCAGTGGACAGCATTGAGTACAAAACACATCAACATCTAGGTATGTCTAAGGTGTCAGCAGGATTGGCACCAAGGGACCTTAATCTCCATCAAAGAATGAGATGAGCCTTGGATGAAAGAACGTTGTATTATGTTAAAGGGGAAGTGTACACGCAAAAATCACTTTTTTTCTTTTTCTAAACAAAACGCAATTTTAGAATTAGTTAGTATCTGTGTTTGAAAATATACACTCATTTTTTTTCACAGTGAAAGTAGGAAGCTCACAATAGTGTGAAAGTGATATGCCGTTATGAGGCCTTCGTTTTACGAGCGAAATAGGCCTGAGTTATCCCCCTTAGATTATGACGTAATTGGTGCCAATTCAACTGGGTCCCTGTCTATTCTCAACGCAAAAGATATCAAGGACCAGTTTGCGGTAAAACAACATGGTCTACGACACACTCCGGCGCAGTGGTGACTCAGCATAACACAATTCTGCCCTCATCTGAGATGCTAGAATCACAAAACTGTACCTACACCACGTGAAGCGGCTCTAACAAAGCATGATGACGTCATAATGTTTATCAATTGGCACCAATGACGTCATATTGCAAGGGACATAAGCCATGGTGTTTTTGTTATGGAAATAGAACACTTGGTAAATGTGAAAAATATAAATCATTTTAGTGCAAAAAATATGTAAATTAAATATGATGTTTTTATATTTTTGTCTATGACACTTCTATGTTAACACTTTTAATGTGGAAAAAGTACAAGAAAAAAAGGTTCATTTCCGTGTGAACTTGCCCTTTAAGCAATGGGTGGTGAGCCATGGGTTCATCACTGGGATCCAGAGACTGAATCAGTGCAAAGGAAACATCCATCATGTCTTGCACCTAAAACTCTCAACACACAGTTGTTAAGATTGTGGTTACAGTATTCTGGGATACTGGCAGGTGTTTTATGCATGACTGAATTCAGGAGAGCAATTTGATGAAAGCCTCTGCAGCCAAAGGCCTTTATCCAAGTTATTATCTCTACAACTCAAGACGATGATGCCTTGACATCTACTGTTGAGGACCAACCTGAAGAATTCTGTGGATTACAATTATGAAGGACAAATGTACAAAGGCATTGAAAAAGGAGGGTTATTTTCTTCAAGAATAAAAATGAATTCAACTTTGTCTTCCTCACTTGCATATATGAATTGCAGAACGCTTTGAACGCCCCTCGTAGCTATCATATAGATTCGGTTTCTCTCAACGCTATTTCTATAAAAGTACCATGAATCTTATTTTCTCTACTCAAGACGTGCACTTTACTTTTTCATTAACACATATTTTAAGTAAAACGACAAGCTCTATAATTCATTATCCCCAATGTGACCTACACCAATATTGAACAAGCGATGTTTTACGTTCACACTTGCCATTAACACATATCAAGAGGATATGAAGCTCTTAGAATGTCAGAATCCACACCAAGCAAAAGGCTGATTAACAGGTCAGTAAACACAATCAAATAGCATACTTTATTATCACCTTGTGTTTTTCCATTGTGACACCGTCGTATTGTTGCCATTGTTCTCACATTAGGTTGAAGCTAACACATACAGACAAAATAATATTGGCATAACAATATCAGTATGCTATATCAACCACTAAGGCCAAATAGGGAACGAAATGTTTCTCATTGTCGTGCGAGTCATTTTAAACCTAGCGGGTCAATGTTGTCTTTTTTAAAGGTTCCGAATTCAGCATTTCTGGTATTCCACATTTTAGATATTTGTCTTCAATTAGAGTTATTTTCCTTTTCTGCGTAACCGTCATGTTTTAAATGGTACACCCTTCAATGGGGCCTTCAGTCTTAATGGGTGTACGCCATGGTACACCTTGTACAAACTATTGCTATTATGTGATTGTTTCTATGGAATGTACTTTCAACACTTTTCTTGTCTGAATTAAATACTCACAATTACTCGACTGTCTCTGGTTGTCTTCTTTCAATCGCTGTTTGAAACCATAACCAAAATGTCGTTAAAAGAGAAACAGAGGCCTAGCCACATTGACATGTTTTGTGTGGCCTAATCTGAGGGTGGTAGAAAGTAAGTCAAGCAACAACTTGGGTAGATATTCACGTCATCGACCGGACTGTAGGAATAAAAACCCAAAAACAACTCATCACCAGATCCTACTATCATTAGAACATTTGTTTAAAACGTTTTAAGCTGACGTATTTTACAGTGCGTGAGGGAGTTAGTACTAATGCCTATATGAACAATATTCAGTCATATCATGACGCGAAAAACTGGGGGAAATGACGTGTACCACTTTGGATAAACCCTATATCGCGGATGTAGAACTGACAGGCCAGGGTTCAAAATCAGAGTAAATCAGTGATTCAAACCCACGATCGACGGATCCTGGCACGCCAAAGGGACGCAAGTCGCGCCTTAGACGACACGACCACACATTTCCCGCCTGTGTGTTGCTATATTTCTTATATCAATATCGTACTTCTTTACACCTTATGACAAGTCATCACGAGTTTACAATATATAACCATGAGTGCACTCCACTGTCTCATTGATTTGTGACTCTATGTGAGACAGATAAAGGAGTAATCTCACTGAACCAGTGAAACAAACACTTTGAATATACAAGTCCCATGATACAAATCTCACATGTCACATATGAAAGTGTCACAAATCTGGCGAAACTGACACAAAACGCAACCACGATCCCGAGATCCTATTTAAAAATACCCCGTGACACGAAACCCGATTTGCCTAGCTCCATCCTTTGTGTCCTCGTCTCACATAGCTTCCCCGGGGGCGGGGGTCCCCTACAGTGTATGCACAGGGCCCCCCATCCATTTCTTGGCAAACAATGCCTGGCGAAAGGTCTGCGGTGTTTACCCGAAACCCCAGACATCCATTAGTTACCTGTCAGGTGTGTTCTGAGCAAACGAGGCATACATATTACATATGTTAAATATTGACAAGTGAGAGGTAGACGCGTGTCTGAGACCCTCACTGACCCCGGTCACGAGGTTTTGATAGGTAGGATGGGTATCTTTTACATAGTTAACATTGACAGGTGTCTTACTTATCTGTGTTTAATGACTCACTCAAGGTGTCATCGATGGTTCCAATCAGCTATACTGATAGACATATTTCTATATTGCAATCCCACTTACAGTACAATACATTCCTCTGGAGTCAACAACTTCTGTACTTACGCGTGCATGGGTTCAAAATCAGTTGTTACTTCGCTGAGGTTGATTTAGCTTTGATTTGTATAGGGACAGTCATGAACCAATGAACGATTATGTTCAAATTTACCTGACAAAAAATAGATGCAAACCCCTACCTCACGCCCCCAAATGTGCCTTTACATAATTTGTTTGCAGGAGTTGTAAGTCAAGCCTACAGTGTAATATTTGTATTTAATTAAAAATTACACACACAACACACAAACAAATTCAGTTTGTATTTTACCTCTGTCTATTTTTTGGCATACTTGAGCTGTCGGATTGAGAAAGATGTATAGAACATTTTGTATTTCGAACATACAATATTGTCAGTGGGATAGTATACATGACTGTAACAAAAATATCTTACAAGTTATTATTTTGAATTATTCAATTACCACTTGATGCATTGAAACACACGGGTATGGTGTTGACCCTCATAGAAATATAACCAGGGCGAACCGAGGTTCGAACCCACGATCATAGGCTACTAGTACGCCTAAGGAACGTAACTCTACATAATTGATTCTGTTGATTCTGAGTGCAAAGAAATTATAGTATATTGCCATGTGTATATGCATCGTGTGAGTTGAGACAACTGTTTGGTACTACGCCTTGCACTGACAGTCAAATTAAATGCATGCATACTTGTGTGTAGTTCTTAGGCAATGATATTTTTGTTTTCTTTAAGTTGTTAGCGTTAATAGGTGAGTATTGAGCCCCATTGCTTTCACAATGGAGCAAAGTATTCTTGTTGGATCTGGTCGTTTCCACCTCTTTTTTCCGACCAAAGACAAAGTGCAAAACAACAGCATTAAACCCCATGTTCCTGAAGCTGTTAATACTCACGTCGCGATTGTGAATAAAAAATATAGCTTAAATCATGCGGATTACCTGACTTCTCAATGTATTGTTTCTTTGTAAGCTTCATTCTCAGACAACGACACGAAGTACTGTTTACTCGCCAAAACGTCTATGACAAATACCATAATACATACCCTCACGGAATCCAATTAACGCCACTTTCAAAGATCTTACCTTTAATCAAGCGTAGAAGACAATATCAGTAACAGTCGTGAAAGAAGAATACAAGAAATTCGGGTTAATGGGCCAACTCTTGCCCATAACTGTGGAGAGTACACGGGCTACACGACGCAGTGTACAGTACTCAACGCAGTGTTTTATCGCAGCCTATTGTTCGAAATCGACCCCAGATCGATGTCAAATCTCCGATCACTTGATGCTTTTGTACAATCGGTCTGACCACATGTCGGACTTCATGGTGAGGATCTGAGCAGCATTTCCTGGTTTGTGTGACGAGTCAAGTATTGTTGGTTGACTTGATAAGAATGTATCAACACTTCACCATTTGAGGAAATGATAGGAGTAAATCTATATGGTTGAAATATTGGTTCGGAAAGGATCAACCTTTCAAAAGACATCTATTCTGTTTGATATCTTATTTTGTTATCTTCTTCTTATATGGTTGAAGAAATCTAAACAAGAAAGGAGAGATGATATTATAGTCTCATTCATATATTTTGTCAGCATTTAATTCATAAATCACGTCTTTCTGTTAACAAATATCCACATACATCAAATATCTGACTGTGTCTCTATCAGCATATTTAGATATATAGAAATCACTTGGGGATTTCGAGTAAGAACAGGTTCCCAGCAAGCTATGTTAGTCTTATAAGGTGACTAAATGGATCAGTTTGTGAGGTTACTTGCTGAAACCAAGATTGGCTGAATCAGTTGATTTTTGGCCTAGACAAATGGGAAAGTGCCGTTGGGTATTCTCTTTCTGAATAGTACCTGTAGTGCATTTGCCGCTGAGCAGCTCACACGCATTGAAGCTGGTAGAGAGAATCACTCGGTGCCACATTTTAACACATAAAATAAGGTAGAGATCATAACTATTTAATTCTAAAGTATTCTGCGCGTCTTGCGTGTTGGCATCATCGCACTATCATATTTGAACATGTCAGTTTACTGTTCAGAATGACTCCTTCTTCTTACACAAGTTGATGTTTGAATAAGAACACTACCTGGCTGATTTTGGATTATGTTGGAAAAATCAATCTACTGAAAATAACGGTGTGGCTGTCAGTGCCATTATACGTTAATCTACAGACATATGCATACTGTTTAACAGTGATAAGAGCAATGTGTAGATCTGTAGGCGTGACACTGACTAATGGAGTTTCATCAGCGAGCATAGCAACTGATACGACACTCTTTTCTCATCAGTTCACAGATCAGATCATTAATATAAGCGAGAAAGCACCCATTCTTGCCCGACACCCGCCTTAATGTGAAAGATATGTGATATTTCACTACAGTATGTGACAACTGCTGCTGTAACTGTGATAGTCTGACTTATCTTTCTTAACCTTATAAATAGAGATTATCATCCCAAGTCTATAGTTGTTTTGTAGATATTCCATTTTGAGAATTAAGTTATATAAACTCAGTCTGGTAATTTACGCGAGAAGATTACTGCTTGCAAACAACACATTTTCATCTTATACGTTATCTGGACTTGGACCTTTAATCGATCCCCTGTAAAAACACTGGAACATATGGTACAGTTTCCAAAGGGGAAATGCATCAGACATGAGTTTTGTCACTGATGAGGCAAATTAGGAAATGTCATCCATAATACTTTCTGAAAACCTTTTTAGATTAGATTTCTTATGAGTATGGAACTATTTTGGTTGCTTTTATTTATATCGGACTTGAATCTTGTGACCATGATCAAACACCTTTTAAACAAGAACGTAGGGTGCTCTTTCATAAATGTTTGTAGAAAAAGCTTGCCCGATATACCTTATATAATCTGAAAATGTAGTAACCAAAAGCCGGAACTACTGGAATATTGCTCACCATTTAAGAGAAAGTTGACGATTGGAAAGTTGAAGTCATTCGTCTTGTCATACAGTCTTTTCTGATCTTTATGCATAGGTCTAAAATTTAAAATATAAAAGAGATGCGGCGGTTTAACTGTTCTTTTTTTAATTCTACTTCTAGTTGGTAAATCAGTGAAAGGGAAGTAGCTATTTAATACAACTGATCCAAGGTTTTCCCTTGTTTTGATTTTGCCAGGGCGAGTAAAAATCTGACTCGTGTGCATACAGAAAGTAAGTAAAGAAACAGATCGGCAAGGAGGGGAACAAGGACGTCCATCATTTCACGTATTGTTTTCTGAGTTTGAGTAAACCTCATAGAGGTGTAACATATCCAAGTTCGCCACGTTTAGTGACAAATGCCCCATGGATCAAGGGATTTAGGTTTTCCTAAACTTTTGTCGTGTTCGATAGTGGTGTACCAATTCGAAAAATCAAAAGTTTTAGTATAATTGAACTGGGTTCTTTTCTGAAATTCCGAATCCACATAGTGTTCGTCTCAATTACTATCTGTGAATATAAAGAAACCCGTTCCTTGTAAGGATTAAGGTTCATATCTGAGACAGGGATTTCGTGGGACATATGTTGGATCCACCAATATCTCCAACTCTGTACGGATTTAATGCAACAAAATAAACATATTGACATGTGTTATAGTCAACGAGTTCAACAGACCGAAAAGAAGTCGTTCGACGTCCAAGGTCGTGCTGGCAAGTTATGTTTATCCCAACATAACATACAGAACATAACATATATCGTCATGGAAATGTTTGTCTCGGTCTATCAATGATACACGCTTCTTCCCCATCCGACTGAACACGAAACATCAAATGTACTTGTTCTGGGTGACGTGAAGACCCCTCTGGGGACAACACGTCCTTCCCAGTAGGTACCTCGTTGATGTGTGGGCGGGAGAGAGTCACACAACATAGCATCGCAATACTGGCCATTAACGGTCATTCATAGTTCGGCTTCAGTGAGTTTATTGATTTAGTTCATGCGCCCGACATCATTCCAAGGACATTTTGTGGGTTCAAGAGGCTAATGGTGTTGATCAGAGTTTGTTTTGATGATCAAAACGGGTGCATTGTAATGACTGGGGAACATTTCAATTCATAATTCATAATTGCACAGATTTCCACTGAATTGTGTTGAATCGAAATTAAAGATTTTGTTAGTATAGTGTATGGATTTGGTTGGTATGGTGTCTGTATGTTTTTGGTTGGTATGGTGTGTGTATATATTTAGTTGGTATGGTGTGTGTATGTATTTGGTTTGAATGGTGTGTGTATAGTTGGTATGTATGGCGTGTCTATGTGTTTGGTTGGTATGGTGTATATATGTGTTTGATTGGTTTGGTGTGTGTATGTATTTGGTTGGTACGGCGGTGTGTGTATTTATTTGGTTGGTATGGCGTGTGTTTGTATTTGGTTGGTTTGGCGGAGGTATATATATTTGGTTGGTATGGTGTGTGCATGTATTTGGTTGGTATGGTGTGTGTATGTACTTGGATAGTATGTGTATATATTTGGTTGGCATGGTGTGTCTATGTATTTTGCTGGTATGGTGTGTGTATGTATTTGGATAGTATGTGTATATATTTGGTTGGTATGGTGTGTGTAAGTAATTGGATAGTATGTGTATATATGTGGTTGGTATGGTGGGGGGATAACTCATTTTCCAGAGTATAGTTAAAATCAAGTTCTAATGGACTGACTTTGAGTCACATTGCTAGTCACACAAAACAATGATACGACTAAAACATCAGACATATTCGCCTCTTAAAGCTAATACCAACAAATGCACCAATAGATCCTACAAGGAGTGAAAGCCTTTCTTTCTTTTTTATCACGCGTGATGAATGAAGGATTTTAATCAAACACTAATAAGTATTGAATTTTTTAAAATATACTGTTACCTCTACTTCAATATCGATAAATCGAGAAGGTGTCACTTTCATTAACTAATAGAAATGGATACGGTAACACCCTCCCTTTCTGTGGACTCGTTCATGCTAGACACTGCATTGAAAGGAAACATCTGAAATTGCATTTAAGGTAATACCTATTAAACACATACCCTTGTTAATACCAGCCTGTATATACAGATGTACTCTGCTACCTGGTGGATATGACGGCTGAGACACGAAGCAAGCGGACTGTGACTAAACAAGGCGTCGGAATGAGGGTAGACTGTAGAGTCATGTCATTATTGGGGTGATAAAGGTGAAATATTTATTAGCGGCATTACTTACTGGCCGCTGCTTACTAAGAATCTGCCCTCCTGTACAAAGTGATCTAAACCAGAGACTAGTCCCCCTCTCTCTTAACGCACGAGATTTGCGATAATGGTAGTGTTACGATCGCTTTGTTTGAGTGGGCTTTGTCGCGCATCAGTTCATTTAGAAAGTGACTTATGTTTCTTACGAAAGTACTAATGTATATTTTTTCCGAAGCTGGTCTACTTTTCAGGAAGGTTTCATAAGGGATTAATGTCCACGGTCTGGTGGCCATGTTTTAGACACTCTAATACGTGTCTCGTGTGAAGCTATAACATTATATTTATTGCTTAGATTGACTTAGATCATGGCACCTGACGTACCATGGTATAGTTTGTCTGGTCGAATCTAGAATTGTCGGTTTGCATCTGGCAATTCTTTAAGGAAAGAAATTTTAAAAGTCAACGTGCATTACCAGATGAGAAGTTACCACAGTGCCGTCATGTCTGTCTGAACGTTAAAATAACTCTGTTACTGCTTCATGTGTTCACTACATTTGTAGGTATATATAATACACAATATACAATACGTACAAGAACTACAAAGTTTACATTGAAGATATCGACTGTTGATGTTTAATGGTGTTCCGTGCATTGTGAATGTCTTCATTCACGAGGTGCTAAAGTTAAAATAATTTATCGTCTCTGAAGGCTGTAGGCCAATTTGGGGAGTTGATTAAGAATTGACCTTCACTTTGGGTTAGTTCATTGGAGTATGAACCTTCATAGAGTGATGGCCAAACTGTATGAACAAGAAGGTCAATTCTTATAAATTTTTTATCACAATTTCGATCTCAAAGGACGTAGGCCAAGATCTAAACACAATTTAATTTAATTAGTACGTGTGACTTCATGTTTACTCTGACAGCCTTACAGCAACCAGCTATTTACATCAAGGACAAGACGTCAAAATGGTTCCGGGAGAGATTTCCGAAGTTGTTAATGAACCTGTGGCGGTTACATGTGTTAGTCATCATAGATCAACTGACTGATCATTGAAAGGTGATTAAAGATGCGTCAAACAGACACTAAGGTAAATTCGTAGATTGCTGGAGACGGTCACTGTCAGACTAGACATTGATGGAGTCGACACTGACGATAGTTTGGATGTGCATTTCTTCGTTTGTTCATTAGGATGGGCCGTAGCGAGGTTATTCGTCAACAATCATGCAGTCAAGCTCTCTTACGTTTCTCAATGTATACTGAAACGCTGAGACCAAGATTAAAGGTTTCTAAATGATCAGACAGAACGCTTATGTATGTTTTCGTGCTAGGGAATTCCCACGTGTTTCCCAAGGAATGTGGCAGTAGTCTGTCAATGTTATGTCATTTCAAGAACACGGTCTCGTGAAAAACGTATGTACATCAAATTGTGTCGTTCATACACTTATCAACGTCAATTTCGTGGTCATGTGACCGACCTCTCGTCCAATGGAAAAGCCGTATATCGTGTAAACTTCAAATTAAAAAATTATATACAAATGTCATTCAGGCCTTAACCTTAAATCTCCATTGTCACATCATTCTCGCACTCAATGTATTTGTCACAGAGATCATATAAATATATCGCTAACCGAAAAGTAATAATAATTAGGATGCTATGGATCAAACAGATTTAAAGGTTGATCTTCTTACTGTGTATACAATTATGTCGAAACATTTTTTTATTTTTTATTGTTGATTTGCTTGTTTGCTGACGATACATCCATATATGTCATTATGGATGATAAAATCTCGGCCCGTTAATGGCAAATAGGGTTCAATCCCGATAAGACCCAAACGATAACATTCAGTCGTAAAGTCGATTCCGGTTGTAGATCAAATTTATACATAGAGGATGCTTATTAATGAAGTACAAAGTCATAAACATTTAGAAATTACACTTCAAAGTGATTGTTCATGGAAAATACTAATCAACGAATTTATTAGAAAAGTTCAATGATCAACTGCTTAAGGAGTTTAAGTACAGAGGCGAAACACGTTCGAGATTATGTGCACATCTTTTGTCCTGCCTCACGACTACTGTTATCATATGTGTGACAATTGTACAAACGAACCATTATTGTTACTCGGTAATTCAAATTTGCACGCATTGAGAACTATGTGTAGGGCATTTCTTGGGACCAGTCATGCCAAAAATTATAAAAATCAACCTTTTATTAAAAGAAAGAAGACACCGCTTCAAATTGATTACATTTTACAAAATGAAAAACGGTATTTTACCTGAATATTGAAGTCTCTGATAATAGCAATCATAACCTTAGAAATATATCTAACTTACAATATAATGAAATGTAGAACCCAGACCTGTGCCAAATCATTTCTTCCGCGTATGATTAACCTGTGGAACAATCTACCTGACGAAGTAACTAATGATCGCTCATTAAAAGAACTGAAATCCTGAATTAATCGTTCTGATATAATTATCAATAACTTAGTCTTAAAATATGATTCTAGATTATGCAAAATTGTACACTGTTGCCTCAGGCTCTGCTGCAGCGACTTAAACGCTGATAAGTTTAGGTGACATGTATCAAACATACCAAACTGCACTTGCGGGTAGAATTTTGAACATGCAATCCACCTTTTCTTTCCCTGTAAAAATCGACACTATCAGACAGAAACACTATGTATTTTTACACACATGAGAATGACCTAACAACACTCTTATAGTTCAGTCAGTAGTTCATCTACAAACGTGGACATTCTCAAATCAGCTCACGACGTTCTTGTCAAAAGCAACATATTTTAGGTGCTTTAGCTTCATGCATATAGAAAGGAAAATTGCATTATTTTATTTCACAGACACCACTGACTTCAATATATTGGCTTCGTGGATTTCATTTTAGCATTTTGTTCATTTATGTATACCTTGTATATAACTAGCTGTTGTTATGTTATTGCCTGGAGAGATATTTACATACGCAAATTCTGATTCCTTGACCAATTGGGCATTCGTTTGGCAAGGCAGTTTGGCCAAGACGTCTAATTTAAGCCCAAGGTATATCGATGATCTGTTATCGTTCAATAGCAGTCAAATAAGCCAATTCCCTTCACTTATTTACCTACTGGAACTAGTAATAAAAGATACCAATGAAATCGCCTTATCCGTTTCATATTCAGATCTATTCAAAAGGATTCAGAGTGACAAAACAAACCTCTCTACAAGACTTGTTCAGACAGAACGGTAGGTTGATCCCTTATGGAAAAAGAAAAGTCAAACACCTAAAAATTCTTCCCCTTATTGGAAATGAAAATACACACACACTAATTTTTGTTCAGTTGTGTTACTTTATTCGTGTTATGTAAGGCCATCAGTACGTTTAAGTTTTCATACACTGATAATTCCCATGATATTCATGTTACAACATATCAAAGCTCAGTCATTTCACATTTCAAATTACTTTTGTCTAATTATCTTTTTGAGTAATTTCTAATGTCTCGTCTAAACCACAACTATGATACCCGTATCAAAAACATTTCCATCGAATAACCATTTCTTGTTTCTTACATTTTTATCCACCATCAACGATGCGTGTATACTTTCTTTTGCCCGACAGTTCGGTATTCAAAGTGACGTTGAAGCAAAACGCTCTCCTATTTTAGTCTCAAAAGTAGCAGATATGGCAATGAGAGTAGGTGGGGTGAAATGAGGTTTAGGAGAACTGCACTTGTATAGTATTGTGTATGTGTGCGTGCGTGCGTGCGTGCGTGCGTGCGTGCGTGCGCGTGTGTGTGCGTGCGCGTGTGTGCGTGCGTCTGTTTGTACTAGTCCGGGCTAATGCTGATTGTATAGTGCTAGATACCACAGAGATACCTTCCCGCAGTTTAACATGAAGAGACATATAATTGTATGCAGTGTTTAATGTCTATCAAAAAACACATTCACACATGTCAGTGTCAAGGGGATATATGTGAAGGTTCAATGACACTCTTCATGGCTACTTTTGAGTGGACGAATCAATCGGATATCATCGTCTCGAATTAATCACGTCTAGCGCTGCATGCGGCTTTAATTTAATCCAAGTTCGTGCAATAGATTGCACATATATCAAATTAGTTGGCACAGGTGCATTGGATTTGCGGTGCATCTGGTGCATTGGCTGATGCACTTTTATCATGAACGTTTAGATTGGAACGTCATGAAGAAACAGTAATACTCATGGTCATACCATCCTAGAGTATCGAATGTATTATATCTTGATTGTATTATGCTACACGCCCTGGACCCATTCGGCACCAACGCCACGTTTACGGAGTGTCGTCACCATCTCTACGTCTCCCATCATGGTAGCACTTGATTCCTCTTGCTCAAATCGGTAATTTCATCAAATGATATGATATTTTTCCGGCTTCGTTTAATTCGAAACCGTTGTAGCGAGTGAGTCCAGGGTGTTTGAAGCATCAGGGTACGCCAGAAACGCCACCAAATAGATAATGGTCGTCAGTTTTCAACAAATCTGCCTAACAGCAAAATAACAGTTGGGAACACATAAATTAGCTGGAATGCAACTTACCTATTCCCGGTGAACATGTGCACGTCCATCACGTGATTTGCTAGAAAAGTTAATTTAATCACTAAAAAATGCAAAATGTACACAAAGTTACCCGTATTAAACTCTGGAATAAAACATGAGCAGGATTGTACTCTGTCATTACATGAAACAGTTTAAAACAACGACATGCCTCGACTAACCGCAGAGCAGAGGGAGAGAGCCATCGGTATGTTGCAAATGGGAGCGACGCAGGAGCACGTAGCCAGGATCATGGGTTGCTTAAAGTGCACCATCGCCAGACTTGTCATTCGTCAAAGGTCACGACCCCACAGGAAGACCGGTATTTACGGATGCTTCACCTAATGTCTAGATTCCTAATTGTGACGTCATGGCGTTAACGTTTCTACACTGACCTCACAGACTGAGATGGGCCAGGACTGTATAGCAGTGGCAGCAGAAAAATTGACGAAGAGTGCTCTTCAGCGACGAGAGCAGGTGCCAGTTCTTCAAGTCTGGTGGGCGGGTTCGAATCTACCGACGACGTGGTGAACGGACGGCACGTTGTTGCGTCCAAGAAGTGGAGCCTTATGGAAGTCGCAGTGTCATGCTCTGGGGTGGCATCTGCGGTCCCCAGAAGACAGATCTGGTCATCATCGACGGCAATCTCACTGCACATCGTTACATTGTTGAGGTTTTGCGGCCTGTGGTTCTGCCTTTCCTGCAACGACACCCATTGACGCGGTTTCAGCAGGACAACGTCACACATCAAACAGTTCGAGTCACTGGCAACAACGTGGACGTATTACAATGGCCAGCCAGATCACCGGACCTGTCGCCCATAGAGCGCCTCTGGGACCAACTTGGACGCAGGATTCGGAAACGTCAACAGCCGCCATTGACGAGGGATGTTTTGGCAATTGCCCTGCAGGAAGGATGCCTGGAGACTCGTGTACTGAGTTCGACGTCGTGTTAGGGCCTGCATCGTTGCTGGAGGGGTCACATCCGATACTGAGCCATGCATGTAGGGCTTCCAGACAATGACGTCATCGGCGACAAATGCCTTAGGTCACAGGGTTAGGCGACAGACAGTGACCAGGAGACTCAGGGCTCATGGAATCAGGGCTTTTAGACCATACAGAGGACAGCTATTGACAGCGCAACATCGTCGTCTGCGATTGAGATGAGCCCGGACTGTACGACGTTTGCAACGACGTGACCGGCAGAGGGTTGTCTTCACTGACAAAAGTCGATTTTGTATGTTTAGGGCTGATGGAAGACAACGTGTTTACCGCCGAAGGGGTGAACGAACGGCGGCGTGTTGCGTGCAGGAGGTCGTACCATATGGCGGAGGGAGTGTCATGGTGTGGGGAGGGATCTGTGGGCAGGATAGGACACCGCTGGTCATCGTTGACGGAAACTTGACAGCTCATGGATAACATTCTTCGTCCAGTTGTCCTACCATTTCTCCAACAGCAGCCACGTGGTGTCATTTATCAGCATGACAACGCTAGAGCCCATACAGCCAGAATTGTCACTAACTTCCTCGCAGCCAACAACGTCAACGTCTTGCCATGGCCTGCACGCTCACCCGACATGTCCCCCATAGAACACCTCTGGGACTTGATGGATCGTCGTGTTCGACAACGACCACACTCTCCAGCCAACCGGCAAGAACTGATCTTGGCCTCATCAAACGTGACCTCATCAGACGACTGACTTTTTGTGCGTCGAAGAGTTTTTGCGTGTATTGAGGCATTTGGTGGTCACACATGCTACTTATGACTTGTTATTGAACGTGAGCGAGTGTCTATGTACTCTGCCTATTGTCCATGATTCTGAAAGCTCGAGTTTTGTACCACACCCAACTTTGGGGGGCTCTGACGTCATTCTCGGTCGCGGTATGATTGCCATTTTCAGTGTTGATTATGTTGATATATTGATCTTCTCAAACCACTTTACTTCATGCATGTACGTTTTGTTGTTTTTTAGCAAGAGTGATTTCAAACTCTGATAAAGTTTCTTTTGGACGTCAGTTTATGACTGCAGCATGTAATTAATCGAATCTGGGCCAGACAAACCAGTGATTGATATTATGAGCAACGATCCAGGCCCTCGAGATACGGAGACATATCAATTCACCAAGTCACGGACCTTGTCCAACGGACCCGTTGACAATATTAACCAGGAATTATTACGGAGGTATCATGACTGAAGTATATACATAGTAGCAGTTTTGCTGTTGTTGGCCTTGGTATGCGGGGCACCACCTGCATCAGTACAAAGGATCATGTTAAAATAACCCAGCGGAAATAACAAGTTAATTTGTACATTAATACGACTTGCACGCTGACAGCGCTGAATGACAACAATCAAATGAAACACGACCCTGGCTATATTTTCTGTGGGGAGACAATGTACCGAGAGGCTGCTTGTCAAGTGTGAAATAACACAGTCGTGGACAGTCGGCCTAGCTCATTACCTGGCAGTGCGACGTCCAAACAGGATGCACAACACATCGGGCATGGAGGAAGCAATTATTTAGTCACGATCACGCCATCTTGATTACAGAAATGAGCTTCTTTTGACGTTGGGGTGGGAGGTACACACGTAAGATTTAACTTTTAATCCGACACAGTGTATAAATGAAGATTCAGTGCGATTACGCTGCAATGTTGATTTTTGAAATGCTACTGTCAAGTACACTTATTTACATTCAATTTAGGAAACCTCCATATACGACATAGAGAATACGCAAACGCCATATACACTTTCAAGGCAGCATGCTCGCATCATACCCTGTTAATAATTCATTGTTATAATCATGATTTATAATATGGTTACCTATATGTGTATTTTAGCGTTCGCTCGTCACGCCAAAGCACGTGTTCGATACCCCATATGTGTTGCTTGTGCTCCCGCCATGGTATTGCTGGAATAAAAGCGGCTTAAACACTCACTCACTCACTCAGTGTCAAGACCACATAATGAGTACAATGACTTAAGATATAACCAAACCCTTTTTGTATTACACAAAACCCGTCTGATTATGTCCACATAATACATTTAAAGCATGCGTTCACATTGTGCCTGTATGATTGTATAGTATCAACATGTGGCCTCTCCTGGACAGAACATACCTGCGTCAATAACTGTACTTCTCTATTAAATAAACATAATACATATTTAACATTAATGTAATTCAAATTCCATTCACCAAACTAAAACTATATTTTAATTAAAAAAACATCGATGAAAGAGTGTCCACAGTACGATAAAGGCATAAGCTTCATCCTTTGCTCATATATACGTGCTCAAGCAAAAGGTGATGCTTGTAAATCTGCTTGTAAATGACGGTTTCCAACGGCTGGAGATACAATACCTCTTCAAAACAATTTTGACAAGGACATGCATCATTAGTAAATGTTAAAAAATGAAAACCTACAGCCTCACTCACTCATTCAAATAGTGAGTGTTTTACGCCGCTTTTAGCAATATTCCAGCAATATCACGACGGGGAATACCGGAAATGGGCTTCACGCATTGTACCCATGCCTGGAGTCGAACCCGTGTCTTCGGCGTGACGAGCGAACGCTTTAACCACTTGGCTACCCCACCGCCTATTCAAATATTTCTAATATCAGAATATAGTGCTTAATCACTTCTGATGTAAGATCATGGTGCTGAAAGTTACTGATGCTGATACTGTTAGTACAGTGCTCAAGGGCGATAATTCGTTGTCCAGATTTGCGCGAGGATCCAGTAACCAAACGATCGTTGGTTCGAATCCCAAACTTGCTTAAATATGATCCATTTTTTGTCAGCACAATACGCGTGCTCGTAAGCTCACATCCTCCTCACGTCGTCCTGCAGGGAATCCTGAGATTTCGATCTGACGCAATTTCACTGTATCATATACAGATGACATATCAGTGAGGAATGGCTCAACTAGCAGAATCTCAACATCTATATCAACGTGGGCTGACAGAGGAGCTATTCCGTGCAATGTGCAGCCGGCCCTCAGAGCCTATCAAACATTCACGTCCCTCTCACACCCCTGTCTGTCGGGTTACGTCCGACTAATTAAGCCTGGGACAAAGTAGATAAATGCAATTTAAAGAGGTGCCAAACTCTTGAATGAATCAACAGCTTACATTGATGGATGATGTCAGAGGCCCCTGCATCCGGAGCCAGCTAAACATGTGCATGACAGGACCTCTTTAATCAAGAACCATCACTACCCACTGATTATGTCCAAATATGACGTCACCTGTCATAAATTATTACTTCAAACGTGCCGACAGCGTTGCGTAATCTTGGAAAAGTACATCCAGTTGTAAGTACCTTTGTTTTTGTTTATGTCTTAGCCTGTGATAAATGCAGTGGTTAATTATTCATTTGGGCAACGATCACTTCCTAATTCATGTGTTGCGGGACTTATTCGCCTAACTCTATGTTACAAGTACACACGTATATTTATGTTAGATGTATGCACCTCTTTCTAGGTTACATGTACACATCTGTCACTCTGTGTACATGTAACTTAGAAACAGGTGTGTAGATGTAACATAGGGAACTGTCTGTAGATGTAACATAAAGAACTGGCAGTGTATTGACCTGTGCCTTTTTTAAAATACTTTTTTTACAAACATACTAATGTCCTGGGGTGTTATCTCTTGTAACAAATATTTTTACCCGATTACCTCTTGACATTTCGCTACCAATTCGGCCGCTGAGGCTTCAGGTTTAGAAAGAATAGTTTTTGGAGTCATCATTTTGGAAATTAATATTTAAGAAATGATATATAATGTGTTTGTTTTTGTTCCTCTAAATTTTGATCATAAACTGGAATGTTCATTTGAATCTAAATACTTATTGTCTTATATATTTTTACATTTATGATACTATTCTACAAGGTTATTAAGTACAGTGATGTAACCAGCCGAACACACAGCAACCATTTTCTTTTGAAAACCTCTTACGTCTTTGCAAGACGCATCACCTGCTACGGTGCATTTCGTTGCTCTTCAAGAAGTTCAAATGTGTTAAATATTTTTGTTGAATGGTATTCAGAATGCGATTGACGTATATCAAGCCATACATTAAATAAAACTAATACCACACCTAAATAGATTTCCCACAATGGTTTCTAAGATAGATAAAACACTCCTACTCCGTTATGGTTGGGGATGTAAGTCCCTCGATGATCGGGGATCGGCAATGTAAGATACATTATAAATTGACTCTGCCATCTCGCCCCGAATCTTACACCCCCAAGCATAACCCCGGAGACGTGTTTTATTCAACAACTACAATAGTTTAAACATGGCTGGCTGGACGTTGTTTAACAAACCGCAATGTGATATTTTACTGACGCTTTGTTCACTATCTAACTGGGTTAGGTTCATGGTCAGCCATGTTTTGTTAACAACAGATCCTGGGTTTATTCATCAGGACAGCTGAACTTCAACAATATGTGAACCAACTTAAAAAAACTCGTACATTCGTGAAATAGAGCCGATGATGTTGCTCGGAAAGTTTAAGACTTCAAGTCACGTGAATTTCACCAAGTCCCTTCAGCAGGCTCTCATGGGAGTCTGAAGGCATCAATACCTCTAGTCCCCGGATGCCGAGATTGCGTGAGAGCTGGAGTCTAACGTGGAGACATGGCGGTCTAGTCAAGAACTGAATTTCAAATTTATTGATCACAATAACTATAGAGTTCTGCTTTAAATAGTGGATTTCGTTGGACACGAACATTTAACTGACGGTTGGCTAAGCGACCGTCACTGAATAGGAGAAGGCTCAACAAAAACAGAGGTACAAGTATACAATTCTGAGGATGTAAAAAACTAATTCATAGATAGTTTATACTGATAGTGACTGAGACGACTAACTTCTTTAGCGTTTCATAAAAGTGTTGAAAACAGTATTGGATAATCTTAAAGGACGGTTGAGAGAAATATACATAATTTAGGGGAGGGGCCATGAATATGTACTTTAAATATATACAGTTTTATGTCTATAATGCACAAGTTTATTGAAAGCTTGCTTTTTGTGTTCTATAAAACTGGGCAGATATTTGGGTAGTATAACAACGTTTTGAATGTGTTCAAGCCCATGACAAATGACTGTGAAGGTTTCCGCTCTCTCATATATGAAATTTAGCTTCTTAGAAAATAGATTATATTCTCGAAAAATGATCCATCTATAAAATGACACATCCTAGAGATGGTAGCAAGGCACAGATACATGTACGGAAAGTGTGAACAAGGAAAGTGATTTATCACCACGTGATCCTGTATTCAAAAACAGGATACACTGATTGTGTTCCGTTTTCGTTATTGTCACTGCGCTTTGTTGCTGAACCCCGCCCTCGGTAATTGTTCAGCTACATGACTGGGGCCAGCCAAACCAGTGATTGACATCATGAGCAACCACGTCGTCGGGTAGGATGACACGCATCAATTTATTAAGTTGCATCGAAGGACAATCAGAAAATGCTGACAGCAACAGACAGACAGACAGACAGAGTGACAGACAGACAGAAAGAAAGAATTCATTCCAGTCTCACCTCAGATAGAATACATATCAAATACAATAAAATACGATTTGATAAAAACTGAACCATTCAACATGGAGTTATGAGAGACAATAAAACAGTATTTAAGATATCATTCAATAAAACATTCAAAACAATTAGATACCATATGACATACAATTTCTATATCCAATATCAGTTTGCTGTTTTTGGAACTAATTTTATATAAAGTATGCCATGCAAAATAAAACCTGGAAATAAACGGAGTGTTAATACAAGAATAATGAGGACTATTAACTATTGTTAGTGTAACAGGTCTACAGTTCCTCAAAGGTGTGTGTGTGTGCGTGCGTGTGTGCGTGCGTGTGTGGTACGGACTAATGCCGACTTTATAAGTGCTTGCCAACTAAGATACTCCGCTCAGATACAGTGACTCCGAGCCGACCAGTATTTGCACCTTAATGCCTTGCGCCAGGCAAGGTAACAACAAAAAGGCGGACGCTCTACCACCAGACCATGGAGGCGGTTCACAAGTGTCGTTCAAAGATAGGTTTAACATTGAATTTGTTTTTGTTTCCTGTAAACATGGTGCGACAGTTATCGTGCAGGATTCATCAAATTTATCCTTGTCTGTTCTGGGTCAAGTGTATCGCCCCGCGTCAGCTCACAGCTCTGTTAGAACACAAACATCCTACTTACGTTCGGCTTAAATCGGAAACAAATTTAGTGACGGCTGTGGGTCAAAACAGATCCTAAGTACACTATGCTTGGTTATAGAGCCGACTAAGAGGGATCATATTCCGTGTCTAGGCTGAATGCCTTTTGGGTCGTTGTTCATGCTATCAGCCTCTGGTTTGTCTTACCAAGGTTCGATTATTTACTGGTTGATGTGATATAGCTGGTAAAATCTTATCTACAGCATAAATCATTCACTCACTTATCAACTTCACCACTCTTGTCACAAACCATGAATTCTTCCCGAACAAGATGCTAATATATAAGATCACCTTTAACAATGATCTCTGTCCTGTTATTAACGGACACGCACCCAGTGGTTACTGACGCCCTGTTAATGATGAACACACACTATGTGCTCACCTACACCCTGTTAAAACGAACACATACTCAGTGCTCATTGACGTCATGTTAATAACGAACACACACTCTGTGCTCACTGACACCCTGTTAAAACGAACAGAGCTCACTGACGTCATGTTAATAACGAACACACACTCTGTGCTCACTGACACCCTGTTAAAACGAACACATACTCTGTGCTCACTGACGTCATGTTAATAACGAACACACTTTGTGCTCACTGGCGCCCAGATGATAACGAACACACAGACTGTGTTCACTGACACCCAGTTAATAACGAACACACAGACTGTGTTCACTGACACCCTGTTAATACCGAACACACAGCCTGTGTTCACTGACACCCAGTTAATAACGAACACACATACTGTGTTCACTGACACCCAGTTAATAACGAACACACACTCTGTGTTCACTGACACCCAGTTAATAACGAACACACATACTGTGTTCACTGACACCCTGTTAATAACGAACACACAGTCTGTGTTCACTGACACCTTGATTATAACGAACACACAGTCTGTGTTCACTGACACCCTGTTAATAACGAACACACAGTCTGTGCTAACCGACGCCCAGTTAATAACGAACACACACCCTGTGCTCACTGACACCCTGTTAATAACGAACACACACTCTGTGCTAACCGACGCCCAGTTAATAACGAACACACACTATGTGCACACTGACACCCTGTTAATAACGAACAAACACTCTGTGCACACTGACACCCTGTTAATAACGAACACACACTCTGTGCACACTGACACCCTGTTAATAACGAACACACACTCTGTGCACACTGACACCCTGTTAATAACGAACACACACTCTGTGCACACTGACGCCCTGTTGATAACGAACACTCACTCTGTGCACACTGATACCCTGTTGATAACGAACGCTCACTGAAAGGCTGGTTCAACACGGTAGTGCATGTAACGTTTAACCGAGACACGATAAGCGCACAGTGGCGGAGATATGTCAACATCTGACTTCCTGCAACAGACTTTAGCGCGTTCCTCCATGTGATATTCAGCTCATACACAACATTCCTCCCTTCACAAACATAGAAGAAAACTATATTACTGAATTTAAAGAATATTCTTAATTACGAATATGTTAAATCGTGTTATTTTCTTTGAATTCCTTAATCATGGGATAAAGTTTGTTATTTTATTACTTGGAAATCCAGTTGTATGTTATATCCAGTTCAACCCTGCAACACTATACGGTAAACCTACAATAAACATGACAGCGTGAGTATGTTCAACGTTTTACACCGCTTTTAGCAATATTCTAGCAATCTTTCGGCAGGGGACACACACGACATCGGTTGCCTACATTGTACCCATGAAGACAATCCAGCCCAGACCTTTGGTGTGACGAGCGAACTATCTCACAGCTTGGCTATCTTAGACTCGATTCACACTACGACCGTTGCGTACAAATGCATGCACACCACAATACAATTCACTGAGAGTAAATGTTTTTTCGTTGCAATATATATAATATCATTATTATGTTTGCGACGGCATAGGACCATGACAAATTTAGGGTAATGTATGTATGTATGTATGTATGTATGTATATATGTATGTATGTATGTATGTATGTATGTATGTATGTATGTATGTATGTATGTATGTATGTATGTACGTCCGACATATCAGTGTCTTCGTGAATATTGTTGAAAATAATAAAGCTATTGTTCCATATGCTGTGACAGAAATACGTCAGTGCATTAACGGACATTAACGGTACTTAACGGTCACAATTCGCGATTTGATTACACTTCCTTGTTGGTTAAACATGGTGTATGGAAGAACTGTGTGTTCACTCAGTGTTAAGTATCCATGGCTTATATTGTTAGCTGGCTGGTACATGCAGGGTGGATCTGCTGGCAGCCAATACATCAGTGAGTAGAAATATATTGTACATTACACTTAATATTGTGTCTTGCTCACGACATAAAAACAAATCAGTTCAAATTTGTGTTCCGGTAAAATATCATTAATATATTTGCGACGTCACAAGACCTTGACAAATTTAGGGTAATTAGAAGTTGGTCGAAGATGAAGACACGACCTCTTTATTGTTTGTCACGACGTTTCATGCCCCTTCATCTGTGAACGAACAAATGCATGTTGATATACATGTATATGTACATGTATTGTTTACACAGAGAAGAATTAATGTATACTCTTAAAAAAAAGTAGGGGATCATGATATATATAAACGTGTCTGGAGGCGTCCTAAAGAACGTCATGCGCATATATCGCAGGTAAAAGATAGTGACATAAAAAGTTGTTAGAACTGACTTTCACTATATGTGAGTTAATTAGACTATGAACCTTCATACTCCAGTGAACTCACACAAAATGGAAAAATCAATTCTTAATTTTATATCTTGCAG
This sequence comes from Haliotis cracherodii, assembly GCF_022045235.1. NCBI lineage: Eukaryota > Metazoa > Mollusca > Gastropoda > Lepetellida > Haliotidae > Haliotis > Haliotis cracherodii. Next base: position 31,668,142 of record NW_027266308.1, read on the forward strand.
TCACAACGTACAATCAAATGAAAAAGCGAAAAGATGGTGAAACAACCTGTTGTCCCGATCCTATTCAAGACAATTTATGTCATGAATTTTTACGTTTATTCAATAGGCATGACAACATATCCATGATTCGTTAATAAAAAATGTTTTACTATAATCAGGAAGGATTAACGGGGTACCACTGTACTCCATACTGGTTAGCTTTACACTGTGCTTCCAGAGTCTGGAGCAGAAGAACTGTATGTTAACATTGGAGAAACCAACTGGTGGGATGCTAGGGCGACATGTAAGGAAAACGACGGGGAGCTCATGTCGTCTGATGATTTGCCTGATCAGTTGGTGACTCGGCTGGATTCATCAACCTCTTACTGGATTGGAGCTGTGAAGTACTTCTCCTGGACGTGGTTAGGTATTCATTTCTTATAACTTGCAAAGGCACTGGGTTGATGTGGACACGTTTTATACATATTACTCATATTATCAGGGGTACATAATGTAGGATAATAACGGTTCACTTGAAACATTGTATATATAATAGGTATATAATCAAGGCGAAAGTAATTTTAATCACATGAATATAAATATTAAGGAATTGACTCTCATTTTGTGAAAGTTCCGACAGTGATGGACAAACTGTATGAACGTAGGAGCTTGCGAGTGTCTAAACGATCAGAAACAAGGCTTCTGTATTTATTCGGACCAGGTAATTCCCTGGGGCTTTACTAAGAATGTGGAAGTAGTCCGTCAGTATGCACGTCATTTAAAGGACACAGTCGTGCAAAACGTATGAAATGTCATACGTGTTGTTCATATGCTGAAGATCGTCAGTTTTGCGATCATATGGCCGGTCTGTCATCCAAAGGAAATGACGCATATAGTTTAAACGTCACATGAAAAAAATGTAACTAAATAATGGGACTACATGTCTATATTGGTATATGACTTAATTCATATGATTTTCGCCGCTGTGTCGTTTTTTGCGCCACATGGAATTTGTTTCGTCGGATAATCCAGACTGATTTGCCTCTGCCGTTGACTTTTTAATTTACAGCTGACAAAACTCCGTTCTACACATACGCAGGATACAGTGGTCTACCAACTGTACAGCCGTTGGGATTTCCTGTCAGATCTGTCTATAGTTGTCACTACCATTGCACCAAGCACCACACTGTGTTCGGCCTCAGTGTATGTACACATTTTAATTCATAGTTTACAGTGACACCGCCTTAAGACGAACACCTTTGACTCGAAATATATGATGGAAGTTGCAATGTCATTATAACCAAATCATTAATTTGATCGAAATATTCAATTCAACAAATCTTCTACAAGATGTCACGTCATTTGAACGTTGACCGCTAAATATAAATGGAGAATTTGTTTCGGGCCAATAAGATGTCAACTTTCCAAAACAATTTGACTTCATTACATTACCCCCTCCACGATCCACAATTAGGCAGTTTCAGACAGGACAAAAAAATCCACACAGATCACAATCCTGGCTCTCGATAATACACACACTTGTGTCGTGTTGCATTAGTGAACACCTCACATTTTAAGAATCCCTATTCCTAAACGACATGGCATGATATATGTACTGGGACGCTTTCTCCTTTACTGTGAGACTAACAGGCAACCATGTATAGGTAACCACAAACCTATCTCGAACGGGCTTGTATTAGAGACTCAGCGTATAATAGAGAAAAAATATAGATACCTTTTACAGTTCCTATGGGTGCTCGATCGGCAGCCATTTTTTTATGAATCGATATGAAGGCTATCGATGTATTCATGCACACGTTTTTGTGTGTGAAAAGGCTTAAAATATTATAAGGGGTTTCCGTAGCCAAAAGGAAAACTCTTTTTTAACCAATCAGATGGTAGAATCAATAATCATTGTTGAAACACCGGAAGTTCTTGAATAGGCTGATCATGTACAGACTGAAGGATAAGAACTCTTAACAACACTGTATACTGTATATGTTTTGTCGTTTAAAGAAAAACAGGTGTTACTGCCTTGAGAACGAAGTTCCTCAGCGAATTCGAAGCTGGCAATCAGATGAGGTTCAGTGTATGGGTAATTTCGATGACAAATGTGGCAACGCATATGGAATGTCGGTCTACCTTTCAGGTATGTATACGTATCTGCCGTCATAATTTCACCTGTTTAGTTTGAAACGCGGGGCTCAGTCATCTCAGTATGTCTACGAAAGCCTTGTCTGTTATCCGCCACTAGCTCTTGTCATTGGTGATTCACCCCCAGTTGACAACTGGTATTATCTGAATCATAACCGCATATTATCCCACATTAAACCCACGGACACTCCGTGAAATAATAGCAATAGTGTGGAAGATGACAGTTACAAAAGTAGCTTGCATTTTGACTAAAGCATTCTCTCGTCCAGCCGAAGGCCTGGATAAATTCCCCACAAGGATACAACTTGTGCCCCCGTTGTGGTATTGCTATGATATTTTAGAATAAAGAATTGAAATTTGTAAAAGTGGCGTAAAAGCATATTCACTCTCTACATTTTCTTCAGGGAACATAACATGCGGTTGGTGAAACATGTCATATCTTAAGTGATCATAGTTTAAGTAGCAATTATATTGACATTGAATTATGAATATGAATAAATATTAAGTTTTAAAGGAACCTTTACATGTCAGCTACCTGATTTCTCTGGTCTTGTAGTCTAGCATTATCACAAGGTTCATTGTGTGTGCATGTGACTTCTTCTAAATGAGTTGAATAGAAGAAGACAGCAGAAGTTGTTTGTGGAGTTGTTGTACATATTGAGCATAATAATATTCTTTCAGGTCGCGAGTCATTTTCCCCCAATGTGACTGGACATTGCGCATCTGTTTCTTTAAGTACGAATGAGGTCATCTCTTTAAACCCGTCATTGTGCACAGAGTGGAAACAGTTTGCATGCTATTCTTCAGGTAAGTGTATACAACAAACCCGATTTCAATCCGATTATGATCCTTGGTCTGTCAACACCTAACCCGTGCTCGTGTGTTTCTCTTATGTGGTGAACGTCTACGATCTGTGTAAGTTTGGGTCTTCCTCCGACAGGAGAGTTAAACCCAAGTCACTCACTCATGAAACCTTTCAGCAAGTCGGTAAATATGTCCTTTGCTCCTGTATTAGATCTCGCGGACATTAATCACGAAATGACGTTGTTCGAGACATGGCAGGGAATGAGTGACCGGTCGTTTAATTCCCTGCAATTCGCTGACCTTGGAATCGTCCTGATTATGGTTTGTGTTCGTCATACCTATGATCGTGGATTACCCTTAACATTCTTAGCTGGTATCCGTCTACGACCTGTGTCACTCTGGGCGTTCTTTCAACATGAGGCTAACACAGTGATATCACTAAATTACAGTTTAAGGGGCTTTGTACCCACTTTTCACACTTAAACTTAAACATTGTCTATTTATTTTTAAAATTTAGGTAAGAATAACGATTACAGCTGCGAAGAGGATGTGTGTGTTTCTACGGAGAAGATTCCCTGGACGACAGCTAAGGAGTCATGTACCTTACTTAAACTAACAAATTCAACTAATGACAACCTCAAAGTTCTCATTGGAAGCGACGACTACTGGATTGGCTTACGCGCGATGTCTTCAAGTAAATGGCTGAATGGCAAGTATCCATTGTGTTTTTTACACACCTACAAATATATATGATATATTCAAAACATAATTAACGAAAAGTAATTAGATCGATATATATCGACATAACTAAGTACTGACCTAGCTAGTACATATGTCTATACATTTACAGATGATCTTATTCATATGCTAAGTCTTATCTACGACAACATATTTCATTTGAAGTAAAATATAAGACAATGGGGGACGTTTATATTTTTTGGTCCCAGTGTCAATTTAAACTCAACAATTAAAAGAATTAAGTGAGTAAGAATTGCTTGTTTGTTGTTTTACGCCGCACTCAGCAATATTCCAGCTATATGACGGCGGTATGTAAATCATCGAGTCTGGGCCAGACAATACAGTGATTGATATCATGAGCAATTGGGATACAATGACACTCTCATGCATCAATTACGTCAGCGAGCCTGACCACCCGATCCCGTTAGTCGCCTCTTACGACAAGCATAGTCGCATTTTACAGCAAGCATTGGTTGCTGAAGACCTATTCTACCCCGGATCTTCACGGGTCCAGGTGAGTAAGAGATGACTAACGGTATATTAAATAAGATGGTCTTTATAGCATTAGGTTACGTGGTTATCTTATTTCCTTTTGCAGGTAACGACGCCAATGGCTATGAAGATATAGTTCCTTCAGACAACGTTCTACACCCAAAGTGCTTAACCGTATATAAATCTTTGATATCCCCCAAACTGCGCCTTGAATGGGCGAGTTGCAGTGGACGTTACAGATACATATGCAATGTTGGTGAGGCCGATGTATGCATTTCAGATACGTTATGTTTATAAGAATAAATAATAGTATGCTTCTCTGTACAGGGTCTTGTCAATACTTTACTCAGAAGGTCATTTTAGTTTACTTGTATGACGTCAAGGGGACATGCAGTCAATCGTGTGTATCAGTTTCCTGTTGTTAAGAAACAGACCGCACAAACAAGGGACAAACACTGTGTTTTCTATCTAGAGCTAGGTTACCTGTACAAATGGACGTTAGTTCTGAATACGCAATAAGTATTTTGCAGTCATCATCATTAAAAATGCCTATCGACACTGATGAAGAATTAAATACTTTATCTTCCGTGGTGATGCGGCCGTCAAATCAGATGTATCATTGTGCCCCTTAGGACAATAAAGCTAATTGCATTTGGGATTACAAGCGATCAAAAGTGGCAGTTCCATATGAAAGTACATTATTCTTTTTGTTCCTACAGCGAGAAGCATGACGACACAGATGGCGACAGGTAGAACAACAAGCAAGTCTCAATCAACACATTATTCTATAACAAAACATATGAGGACAACATCCCAAACTTTGACATCATCGAGGAAGACCATGAGTGAGAAATCTGACACCTCGGAGAGCACTTACGGTAATTCATTTTGAGTACAAAACGCGACAATTGCAACGAAACATGGTAACGATGGTAACCAATGGGTTCGACTATACACTATACTAGTGAGTGAACTGATTTTTTTAACAGCATGCCAGTTATATCACGGCGTGTCATCTTTAGTGAAACACGAGTGTGGCGCTGACAAACCCTGAAGTGAAGCGAACTGGGATCCGAACCAAGCCTTAGACGACTGGGGAACCCATGTGCCCTAAACAATATACCAGATAGTAAAATTTAATAAGCTAGTCCACAAAATATAAACATGAATACATGACATTTTTTTTGGAAAACAACTTCATTTTATCCTTTGTCACGTATCAGAGCTACTTCTTGTTCTTTATATATATATCACGGCGTTTTAGTTACTTCTTGCTCCTTCATTAGGTGAATGCTGAGAAGGTGCATAGAGTTATAAGAAGGTGGAAACGACATTTCAGAGCTTGTTCTTGCTCCTTCATCAGTCTTAATCATTACATTGTTTTCTTTGTACATTCATCCCACTTTACAATGTAATGATTAAGGCTGATGAAGGAGCAAGAACTAGCTCTGAAATGTCGTTTCCAACTTCTTATAACTCTATGCACCTTCTCAGCATTCACCTAATGAAGGAGCAAGTAGTAACTAAAACGCCGTGACGGGAAAATAAAAAAAAGAATTAAAAAAGAAAGTTGTTCATGTATTCATGTTCTGCCAACTTCTAAATGCCTATCAAAGACAACATGTTAACGAAACACAAATATCCTTGAATTCTATTAATATTGTTGACATCAACAACGCGAGAACACAACACCTTTTAACACACTTGGGGTTCTAAGAACGTCATCATCCCAACCACCTTTTTTGTGTATACCATAACATAGGCAAGATTAGCCTGCCACATTAATGTGCGTTTCGCTCCGTACACAGGTGTGTTTATAGCAGTCGGGATTGGAAGTACGGTACTTCTTACAGCCATCGTTGTTTTGTGCCTGCTGAGAAGGTGAGAATAATGCCACCGATGCAATGGTAACAAATTCATATATTGATTTTGTATTGATTACTTAATATGATATCTGGTAAATGATATCTTGATTATTGATTTTGTTTTTCAACGAAAAATTTAAGATGATATATCGTAGTATTTTTTAAATCGTGGCACGCATCTGTACATACATGTATTAACAAAATAAATAAACTTTATAAACGAATCATCTATTAAAAGTTATATGTTGTAACAATTTATTTTCTGCTGTACATTTAGGTAATCTCTTTATCTTCTGTCCATTACTACTCATGGATATTTATGAGTAAGTGGGCGAGCGAGCGAGTGAGTGGAGAGTGAGTGAGCGAGCGAGCAACTTAGAAATTTAACGAACGCTTCCGGGTACCCCCACAGGGCCACAGAGCCGATTTCGAACTCGAAAGCGATTGAGCGAGCGCGTGAGGGTTAAGGCCACATGCAGCAATATTGCATCCATAAGACGGAGGGAGACACCGGGGACTCGCAGAATGTATCCATGTGGATAATGAGGTAGTCCTGTGTTCTCATAGTCCACTGATAAATGTATCTGAGGATTAGTAGTCCAACTGGGTCTTCACCGCCCGTCTGTCATGGACAACGGAGATTCCGATTTCTTCATAGGCGTGTGCAGTGTGTCAATCATTTCTGATATCTAGCTGGAGTTGTGAAACGCCTTATTATATTTTATGACCCTTTGATGGGCCACCCGAGCCCCAAGTATGGTTTAGAAACCTTTTGGGTTTTCAGATTGACGCCGCACATGATTTTTTATTTGACACGCTGAAAAGTAATTAGTTACCACGAGTACTGTCAGAGCAGGTCATGTTCATCCATTTCCCAAACCATTTGGATCAACCTTCTTTTCGTTGGCGGTGACGGTGCGTCGGATATCAAGTGCTTGTGACTTCTATGCCATAATGTCCACCTTGTCACGCCTGTACAAAGACGGTGGAACGTACTCGTTGTTGATGATGTTTTAAAGTTGAGATGGAATTTAAATAGCATTATTATTGGTGAAGATTAACCCTTGTAAAATGTTCAAATACATTTTTATTTCAATGTAAGGAAGATAGACGAGGGACACTTTATACAAGTTTAAACTATTGCTTATGAGGTACATGGCCATATCCAGATACCAATTACCGATAGCGCCTGTTTGGTATCCTCGTGGTTAAATGGTTCGTGCCTGATGCCGATAACGTGGATTCGAATACTCACAAGGCTACAATTTCTCATTCCTCGTTCATTTTATAAACGATACATGGAATTAATGAAACAGCGTTTCAAAGAAGGAGAAACGACTGTCGACTCAAGGGAAACAACTCTGCAAAGCGAATTGCGGCGCCTTACACTACTGACCACCTGGTTAAACCGTACCCTCCTCCGCTCATGAATATAATAGAATAAACATGTCTTGCTGCAGTGAGCAAATGTTGAAAGTGTGGAAGTCAAAGTTACGCTGTATATAATTGACTCAGTGTTGATTTGTACTTGGATGGTGAACTCAACACAAATTAACAAGTACGAGAAGTGATTTCTGAAATTGTGATTACCAACATTTGACCATTTCCATGTCCCCGAGTAATATCAATATGTGTCACTACGCATATGTGTCATATGAGTAATATGTTTCCTTTAAACCGATTTTTCAGGAAAGGCAGATGTTTTAAAAGAAAGGATAACATGCAGCAGATACGCATCAACGGGACCGCTCAGGTTCATGGTATGGGGCATGAAACTGCAGAATATTCTGTCATTGGTGGCATTACAAATACATGTGGTTTGAAGTCTACAGACTGTCCTTCCATTGACCCCAGTACATGTATAACACAGAACACTCGACCTGACAACTCCACCACAGACCCTGGGAAAACTGGGGAGTGTGACTATAACATTCTACAAGCACGAACTCAACATGCTGTTCCGGAGACGCGTGGAAACCCTTACAGTCATCTTACGGGACCAGATAGATTTACATGCAAAGGGGACTACGACACTGCAGAACATATTAAAGCTTCCAGGACTACTGGATTGGACATCACAGTTGCACACACAGGACCTGCAGTGCGGAGACAGACCTGTGACGAGGAGGGACAGTACAACGTCCTCCGTCACTACACGTCCCAAGGACGGGATGGTGCTGATGCTGGTGTGTATGATCACGTAGGATCGGGCGAGGGAGATTATGACACGACACATCCAATTAAGAACCCAAGAGAAGATGATGCATACAGTCACATTGTCAAAGTTAACAACTGATTCTAATAAACCGACCCACCGGGGCTAACAGGAAACGCGTGTGATACTTACAACCTCATTTTAGGAGCTGCGGGGTAGTCTAGTGTTGGTGAGGTAGCCAGGCCGAGGATCTGAGTTCGATTCCCAACATGGTACAATGTGTGAGGCCCATTTCTGGTATCCACCACCGTGGCATGGCCTAAGTATTGCCCGAAGCGGCGTACAACCATACTCATCTACTAACTGAATCATACTTATAGACGATTTACAGCATAGTTTGCAAGGGGTTTTACCTTGGTAAAATAAATGAAATTGAACTTACATGGTCGCTTGCAAACACCAATAATTGTGAAATGCTAAAACAAGTTTACAGAGGAATCGGTGACGTTTTGCTGAGGTGCCGTTTTAGCCTGCACCCGTTTGCAAGGGCGCAATCTCAGTTTGCTCCACAATTCCCAACACTACAACTCCATTTATGACTCCATGTATCTACAAACAAAGTGGGGCGGTCGGGTAGCCTAGTGGTTAAAGCGTTCGCTCGTCACGCCGAAGACCCGGGTTCGAATCCCGACAGGGGTACAATGTGTGAAGCCCATTTCTGGTGTCCCCCGCCGTGATATTGCTGGAATATTGCTAAAAGCGGCGTAAAACCAAACTCACTCACTCACTCACTACAAACAAAGTACTGTTTACAAATGGGTTTGGGGATCTCTGTTGCATACACATTGCTAGGTATGGGTAAACGTTTTCCGAAAGAAATGCCTTTCTATTTACTTACTTACTGTCTATTTGTACAGATGTGATGTACTCTCACTTTGGATATTTACCTTTTTCTCGCAAGCACCTATATGCCGACATTTTCAGGAATATGTGTTACTCTGTGTTATGTGGTTATCTGGTTATTTTCTTTGTTCTCATACATATGTATGCCTGCATTTGATTCGTAATTTTATTTGTAGCTCGTGTTATGCATAAGATAAGTAGTGATATAGACCGATATGATGTACACTGTAGTTTGTAACATGTATACTTTCACAGTTTGTGTGATATTTTGCTATATTCTTACAGTACAATGCACACTGTATACATAAGTATAATGAAATATTTCTTGATTGTTCCAACAATAAACTTTATATTGTACAGCACATTATCTTGTATTTGATACCTATCATTCATCAGTGGTGATTCTGTGTTTAACACATCACGAAATGTTTAAAATGTGCATTACCAATGCTGATAAATATGATTAAAACATCGTTTAAACACTATCACATTCCTGAAAACAAACAAAACATAAAGTAAATATATCAAGAGTCCCGTCTTAATTAGTTGATACTTAGCCAGTGTATGTGTGAGTTCTAGAGCTGCTTTCTGAAAAGACTGATACAATATTTGACGACTTAATGATCGAATTATGCACAATATGTCCCAAATACTGAACTTTTATTGATAAGACGTATAATACTAGGGAAAGTATCTAAATGTACAAATAAATAAATCAAGCGAGGTAATAAAAATCATCCGAAACGCACAGGCCATAATGCGAAGTGTTCCGTTTACCAGTTTATTGGCCTTGTTTAGATATAATAGTCTGCATAGTACTCGGAGCATGTGTACATGGTCATGTAATCGTTCCTAAACAGATCATTGTATGTACACAGAGAAAAATTGTCAACTGATATGATGCACTCAGGTTGCCTCCCCCTTCCTCCTTCTGTGAGGGTTCTACTTACTTGTTGGATACACGTTGAGTAGATGAATGACACACAGGCCGGAGATATGTGGACCGCGGGGCTGCTTGTCTGTTGCCTGCACTGTGTATATGCAACTAGTGTCAACATATGTAAGTAAACGTATTCACATGATGTCCTGTTCATGCATCTTTATGTATAAATACCGTTTCTGTAATGTTGTTCAAAAGAAATTGTTGAATGTGTTTGTGTAAAATGGCAAGAGAATTAACGTTTAAATCTGTTTCTTTGAGTACAAAAGATACCCAATACCCAGGACGTGTCTAAGACTTCATGTTCATCATTACCATTCTTAGCGCTTCCACTTTCGTAGTATTGGGTTACATAGTGCCACTGAGGCAGTTCCATGGCATGTCACACTCCCCGGTGGTATAACGGTGTATGTCATCTTTATTCCTGGAGAGGACTTAGAACATACATTTTAGTGTTGACGAATCATGACTTTAACTTATAGTCAATAAATCAGTGTTGTCTTCCATAGTCTTAGTATATTGCAAATACGTGCTACCTTTCAATAGTCATAGTTGAGCGACAAATAAGTATAAATGTATAAAAAGCCTTACTGTATTGCAAATAAGTGCTATATTCTAATAGTCACGGTTGAGTGACACATCATTATAAACGTGTTCATTATATATTTAAGCGTGAAAGACTTTCCGAAGTTGAGAAAAGTGATATTTTCATTGCAGTGATGATAACTCTATGACGGAACTATTGTCACACAAGGGTGACCTCCCCTCAAAATTGTCTCCCTTTGTCGTAAGTGTCTTCCCGTACACAAACTGTTCACTTCCTTTTTACGTTAGTTCCAGATTGGCAAGGCAAAATGATGACAGATGGCCTTTTATGGAGTTGATATCGCTCCAGGCTGTTTAAAAAAAAAAAGTTTCGTTATACACTGTAAATTTCACACTTCGTGAAACTGTTCGTTTTGCAAAGGCCATTTTTGTTACTTGACCAGCGTGTTTTCTTTCGCTCCCAACAGCGGTTTGGTAATTTTCAAGCATTTTTTGTTAAAGCTGATTTTGTATATAATCATATCTATATGTATGATACAGAATTTTATTTACATTTTTAAAGATTTTGCAAACTCGAAATTACTTTTTTAGTCGCAAATACAAGATGTGGTTAACCGTGCCTGTGTGTTAGGTAGGGAGAATTTACGTTTCAAGGTTTTACATTTATATGCAATAATAAAAGAGTAACGGCTAAGTGACAAATCAGTATGAACAGGTAATCGTATACTACTCAAAAGAATTTGAGGGCCACCTGATTTACTATTAAATACAAAAGAAGTTTGTCGTCTTAACCTTCTTTTTTGAAGTATATAATCAATGGAAATAAAGCGACAAAACCCTTTCCGGATCCAATAGAAATATCTACATTAAGCAGAGTCGACTGTACGATTCCGACTACATCATGAGCACGTGTTTATGAATTACTATCAAATAGCAATGATAGCAGGTGTTCGCGAAAAGGTGGGCAGATCCTGCCGCACCGGTGGCTGCCGTCGCAAACATGAATCACCCGTCAAAAATCAATCGATGGAAAGATGACCGGTTGAAAAGTGGAACGATACCCGTGTACAAATGTGAAATATAGTGAATGGACCAGGTACGATGGTGTCACAAGGAGGCTTGTTTTGTAGACATAAAGCATTAACACTGACACGGCGATGAGCGGTCGATCTCATAATGCCAACTTGCACTTTGTTCCCTTCATTGTCTTTCGTCAAGATGTAATTGCAGCAGGCCGCTGTTAAAAGTTTGATAGAAAAACAATGTGTGCTTCGTTGACTTTTGGCTGGGAATATAGCAGCTATTGGAGTAGGATTCTGTATGTTTAAAAATATGTATTATGTTAAACTTCTTTGATAGGCATTTAAAAGTAGGAGTAGTAAGTAAGGATAGGATTTATGGATGAACAACCTCTTTATTACAATTTATTGCGACGGTTCGGTGTAGGTTCTAACACTTGCTTGAGAACGGAGTTAGAACCTACACCGAAACGTCGCTCTTAATTGAAATAAAGAAGTTGTTCATCAATAAATCCTATCCTTACTTAATTATGTTAAACTTTGATGTAGGAACCATTCAGTTTGTAACATTTATCCAGTTATTCATATACTGTCATTCTTGAAAAATAGTTTCTGTATGTGTTGTTATTATTTGTACTTGGAAATTCGACCACTCTATGAATTACCATAAACGGGATGAGTCAATAGGGATTTTGTTCCCCACCCCCCTAAAGGTTCGGTAAGTTTAACTTTATTGCAAGTTTTAAGGGATGTGGTTAAGACAGTAAGTAACTCTACTCAGAAATATATGTACAAACTGTACAAGAAGCGGAATTGTTTCGATTTCGACTCGTGAATTACCCCTTCATGCTCAGCAATATACTATCAGCTTCGGCTCATGGTGCCCACATTTCTCAGTTGCATTGGTACTGAACGATTCACGTTTACGATTAATGCTATCACATGCTATGCCATTTACAATGGGTTTCAAATCGCCTTGAAGACATTACTTTTAATGAGAGTGGCAGTTACTACCGGTAGAGTAGAACAAGCTACCTATTAGCGAACTGCTGCTGTCATTACTGATATAAGTGATTCATTCATTTTACTTTTATCATTGTGATTTAAATGACCATCGATAATTACATTTTCAAATAACAGCAATCAGTGAAGCCAGATGTTAACGCTTGTATATTTTGCAAGCAACATGTATTTTCTCTAGTATCAGATAATTAGAAAGGATCTTCCTTAGGCTAGAATTTAATCATTGAAAGCATGTGAAACTCAATGAAAGCTTGTTCCTGTTTATAAATTTAGCTGGTAGAGGCTGATATGTTAAACGCTGAGATGGGTTGGTCGATAACATATCCGGTGACTTCCAGTGACATGTAAGCTGGGTTAGTCAATGTCCTATCTGGTGACATCCGGTGAGATATAAACTGGTCTACGCCTCTAAATTTCATAAGTAGACAAGGCTCTCAGAGACAAAAGCCTCTGATAACTGCAACTGCAGAAACAGGCTGGTTTAACACCTTACATTTGATGTGGCGCATCGTTACTGGGCAAATTCTGCATAAATTGCACCTAATTAACGCTCTTTATAAAGAAAAGCATTCACAGACCTGTTATATGAAATATTTTATTTGGCCAGTGCGTCATTGTATTGTGCCCATCTGCTTTCATCGCCGGCAATATAGATGCTGCTCTTAATGTCAATAGTAGAAAGGGTTAATGTGTTTTTCATTTTTATCTCAATGAGCAGTGTGGTGCCACTTTTAAGCATCTCCACACACTGTTAACCGGCAATACCATGTTTTAAACATATACTATTGTGACTTATATTCAGCACATTTAATTCGTATTACAGATATGATAGCCCTAAAGGTCTATTTTGTATTCACACCACACACCATAACGGTTCTATTAATTTTCAATACACATTACTGTATTTACAAAAGAAACGACAATTGTCCTTCAAATATAATATTTCATTACAGAGATACTGTAAGGATTTAAATTTAACAATTTCGATGCAAAATATACCGTTCAAAAAAAAGAAACGCAAAGTCAGAATTGTGTTAGGTACTAGGAACCGTACAAGGTATTGAGCCGAAAAGCTGTTAGGAGAACACTTGGTAATTGTAGTCATCTCAGTTTTCGGTACATAGGAAAAGGTTAAGGTCAGGTTCCATCAATAACGCGTATGTCCACCGTTGGAATCGATAGCGGCCTGACATCTCCTGCCCATGGAAGAGACGAGTATGCGAATCACATCCTGGGGAATGGTAGCCCACTCGGCCTACAAAAAGCCAACTGCTGCAACGTCTGGGATTGTGGTTGACGTCGGCGTAGTCGTCAGGTGCTCTATCTGGTTCAAATCCGGGAATCTGGAGGAAAAGGGGAGAACATCAACATTGTTGTTGTGTAAACAGGTTCCTGTGATCCGTGCTGTATGCGGTTGAGCGTTGTCCTGCTGGAATACACTGTTGCTGTTGGCTGCAATTAGGAGGACGCGTGGTAGGAGAATTTCGTTGATGTGTCGTTGAGCCGTAAGATTGCCCTAGATATGGACCAAACCTGTCCTGCCATGATGAGAGATAGCCGCCCACACCATAACTCTACTCCCACCAAACCTGTCCACTACCTATACGCAGTTTCCTGCGTAACGTTCTCCCCGACGTCTGTAGACCCGTGCTCTTCCATCCCCTCGACGGAGGAGAAATCTTGATTCGTCGCTGAACCAGACATGTCTCCATCGCAGTTGAGGCCATACCCTGTGTTGACGACACCATTGTCCACACCAAAGGACGATGTTGTCAACTCAATATGACGTGTCGAACAGGACGTCTTGCTCGTAGACCTGCTGCTCTTAAAAGGTTTCGTACGGTTTGGTCGGAGATTCTGAGCAGTTTAGGTATTTGGGATGCGGTTGAGGTGGCTGTGGTCGTCCTTTCACGTAGGTGGCGCAGTCGGGTGTAGCGATCTTGGGCGGGGGTGGTTACTCTTGGTCGTCCCGACCTTGGCCAATCACGTGTTGACCCATGCTGTTGAAACCGATCCCATACCCTTGTGATGGTGCTGGGCGCTGCATTAAAAACCCTGGCTACAGCTGATCGGGATTCCTCTGCCTGCAAGCGGCCTATGCCGTTGTTTCTTTTGCACTTCCGTTAATCTTGGCATGTTCTTGAACTGTCACTATTCGATTTAAGTAGATGCCAGGCAATCCAAAACCCTGCCTTTTAATACCATTCATAGTGCTGCTGCACGTGCAGTACGTGCAGCTCCATGGCATTTTTGTTAATGCACTTGGTGCGTTTTTCCGAGTCGTACTTGTTTCCCGAGTAATGATTTGCATGTTCTTGTTGTGATTATTTTGATCCGGGAAATTTGTCACTGACACTATAACACATGAAATTATTTTGAACCTCTTGGTCAGCTAATTTTGCTTTTATGGCCAGAAATATCCGTATTGCGCTTCTTTTTTTTAAAGAGTATACTACACTGAACTTAATCATATGCATTGGTGATATCGATATACATATGTGGTAGACATTATCACATTAGCGGTATGATTAGCATACATTTCATTGAGTATGTCACTGTTGGAATCATCAAAACGTAACCAATTTGTCATTCTGGAGAGTTGGGTCTCACGCTTTTGTTTGTGTATAATCATGACATACGAGTAAATCATTCTGTTTTATCGAAACATTTATTACGTTTTGTGTACATTGTCTTACATTTTTTGGCAACGGTCATTTTGGCATCTACAAGGCGAAAATGCAAAACATGAATTTGTATGGGGAGGTTAAAGCATTAATTATATAGAAAAGGGTAATCTAATGTTGCACGTGTTCCTTATGATAGATTCAAGTGAATTACATATATACAGAAGGCCATGTGTACCTGGTTCTAGTTGTAGTTCTGGGGGTTACAGTTGTCTTCGGTTATGTGACGATTGATTTATTAAATACATTATTGTGAAATATGTTCTCAATTGACGAAGATCTCTAAGCGTATTTTAGCATTAAAGGATATCATGAGTGAGTGACCCCGTCTTGAGTGAGTGAGTTGGGGTTAACGCCGCTTTGAACAGTATTCCAGTTATATCACGGCGTGTCAGCTTAATGTGGGAGGAAAGCCCGAAGTGATGCAGGTCTCAGACGTTTACCACTTTGGTGAAACCCACGAGCACGTGTATGGTGCTGACAAACCTAGAAACATCAGGGCGAACCGGGATTCGAACCCACAACCATAGGTTTCTGGCGTGCCCAAAGGACGCAACTCTGCACAGCGAATCGCGGCGCCTTAGACAACTGGGCCACCTGTGCCCCCGACCCCGTCTTGAACAGTATTAATGGAATAGGACGAAACTCTGACACAACCAACACGTCTCATTATCGCACATTTTGAGGTTTTTTAATTTAACTTTTTAGATGATGCGACATTGCACAATGTCACGGCGTTGCTTTGTAGTTCTTTATTTAAATATAAATAATAATACCCAAAGTGCCACAATGCGACAACTTGTTAAATTGTAATGCTTTGGTTATTTATGTCAATTTTTGCTGTTTTGTAATTGTAACAACATCGATTTTCATGTTTTAGCTATGTGCCTTATATAATTTATGGTCCACTATGTAGTGACAATAGTAAAGGTGTTAAAACATACCTGTTTTTTTTTTTATCTTAGTTGTAGCTCGCCAGAAATGAGAATGAATGTTGGCATTGGTAATTTTCTCTCTTCTTTACTCTAGTCTGTGGTAAATATTCACATGTTGAAACCACGCAGCTGATGCTGTTGAAACTTTGCATCGATGATCTTGGTATTGATGTCTACATAAATATGATCCTAATTTAAGAGAAATAATCTTTAATAATTTAATCATTTGCATCATTGGGAACTTGGTGATATGGTATACAAATGGACGTTATTACCCTTTCTTCATTTTTAATGCTTCAACCTTTCCATACAAATTCATGTTTTGCATTTTCGCCTTGATGCTAAAATGACCGTTGCCAAATCCCACACAGAATTACAATAATATTAGATTTTCGAAACTAGCACCGCTTTTAATCCACACCTAACACCTCTCTTATTGAGTTATCGGAATGTACGCGTCCTCAGTGTAGCTACGTGAATTAAATATATTGTAAACCTTGAACAAGTGAAAGCATATGTTGGTGAACCTTTTCAGCCACTGGGACAAAACACCTCTACATAACTGAGAATGAGAACACTTGGTGGGAAGCTAGAAAAAACTGCAAAACGGAGCTTCAGAGTGATCTGTACATTGTTGATACAGAACCCCTTCCTTCAGTCCTGGATGAGTTTCTTAACAACAACACATTCTACTGGGTAGGAGCCATGAGGTATTCAACATGGATATGGACAGGTGACTACTATGACGTGGAATCCATACATATGACAGTGGTGACAATAATAACACTCGTGTATGCATATATGTATATATGTTACAAGAAATATGTATCATCAAGGAATATGTGTATTCCCTGAATATATCTAATGTCTGATTCACTCAGGGAAATTACATAATCCCTATTTATTCTGGTATTATACATATTCCCTGATTTAACATCATGTTTCTTAGACATATTCCCTGAAATTACTTTTGAGGCTGTCATTTTGTCAAACTTGATATAAAAAAATCGAGAAGGCAAATTTATTTGACATGATAACAAATACCTTTTACTTAACTTAACAATTAGTCTTAACTGTAATCAAAACATAGGATAGAAATGAGGTTAAAATACTCAATATGAATGCAACACCTCCCTCCTCTCAAGCATCACTGGATTTATATCTTTGACGCAGTCGCAAAGAATAAAGACAAGATTTACTGTAGTTGTTGTAACAACTCATGGTTATCATTGCCTTCAAAGAATCAGTGTTAGCATATGAAGTACAAACATATTTTAAAAACAAACGAGTTTGCAGCTGCAACAACTTGCGAAATTCAGGGTATAAAACTGCCGACATTATGTATTACCTCACATTTTCAAGATGGAGTTAAAGGAAAATTTTCGAAAAAAAAAGTACAAGAGCTATTGTTTGTTAAGTCTATCCTATGTTTGATGTAGCATTGTTTTGATTACAGTGAAGAGTCTGACTAATTGTTAAGTTGAGTGAAAGGTATTTGTTATCATGTCAAATACATTTGTCTTCTCATAAATAATTTGTTTTTTTTTAATCAGGTTTGACTATATAAGAGCCTCCAAAGTAATTTCAGGGCATATGTCTAAAAAAACCTTGATGTTAAATCAGGGAATATGTATAATACCTGAAATTTTTCGGGATTATGTATATTCCCTGAGTAAATCAGACATTATATATATTCCCTGAAAATTTCAGGGATTACACATATTCCCTGATTATACATAGTCCCTGTAACATATATATCACCAAGGTGATCGTAAGAGACGACCAAACATATCGGGTGGTCAGGCTCGGTGACTTGGTTGATTGCGTGTCATCGTACCCCGACGGCGTGGATCGTTGCTTACAATATCGACTACTGGATTGTCTGGTCAAGACTCCTTTATTTAAAGGCCGCAGTTGTATATTTTATATTGCTGAGTTAGGCGTTAAACAACAAACAAACAATGAACATGTACTCGACTCTCTGGTTTTCTCTTTCTAAAGATGTTGTATATTTGTTTGATATTACAGCAGATGATACCCCGCTTTACAGTTATGTCGGTTACACTAAACCAGGTTCAAACCCCAAATACTTGCTCGATAACTCTGTGTACGAGTGTCATCTTGCATGTAGAAACAAGGACAGAACGTTTGGGCTGAGCGTAAGATTCATCTTTTTTGTTTTTGGTTCGTGTGTCACTAATACTGTTTAAAGAAATACATTTAATGGAACTTTTAGCTGCGTTGTCATCCTTTCATAAGGGAACGAAACTGATAACTGAAGCATGAGAAAAAACCCAATGACTTCATTATTATACAAAGTATCGTTCAAGCAAAGCACTATTTTATTAAGAGAATCGCCTTTCGATAAAATTACATCAGGTGTCATAAAGGTTTTCTGACTACAGTTAATAGTTAATGTTTCTTGTTGTATTTAGGGCAACAAATGCTATTGTCATAACGAGACACATGCAGCTACAGCTCCCACTGCAGTAGGGATGCAGTGTCCGGGCAACCTAGATGAAATGTGTGGCGACGAAGATGTGATGTCAGTCTACACACTTGGTGCTGGTATGTGCGTCCCAACACGGTGTACACTGCCTGTATAGTTGTTACAGCGTCATGGTGCTCGTAAACGCTTGTTAGAGATTTTTTTAACTATAATATCTATTTCGCGCCAGTAGAAGGATTACGTATATGCTATTTTGTTGATATATCGTTTCCTTAAAGTTATGACAATGATATTTTGTTTCAGGAAACTTTCGATTTACACCGACACAACATGGGGCATGTGCTTATGCGATGGTCAATGACCCAATCTCAGTATACCTCAACCATTACCGCAATTGTTTAACACAAAAGAGGATAATCCCATGTTATGAAAACAGTAAGTATGGACTAGGTCATACACTAACTACAAATCAGTAACCACTATACATCATATCGACAACACAAGTATTTTTTTCAATTTCGCTTGCTTCTTCAAAACGAATATTCTATACAAAGTGAAAAGAATTGCATGTAAATTAAAAAAAGACCTAATGGGGAAGACTTCCAAAACTTGTTAAAAATTCAATCAGAATCATAGACCATTACTTTCAAGATCTAGTGTGAGGTAGTGTGAGGTTTGCATGATGAATATTCAATGAATATTTCAAACATTTTCTCCTTTCCCCTTTCTCCCAAAATATCGTTTTTATGCAGATTTCATAGTATGCCATTTGGTTAGGGTGATAAAATTAGGGTAAGGGTTACCTTTTCGCATTGTATTATGGATGAAAAAACTAACGCAGTCTGTATTGGTGGCCAAACCATATTAACTCCTGAACCTGAAAGGTAATAAACATAGACGCATCTAACTAAAATATCTCGAAAACTGGCTCTGATAACATAAAAACCCGACATAATCTCAATCTGGAGTTTTCTGATTTTTCCGACTTTGATCATGAACTTGGCAAAAAAAATGTCCCAGTCAACCAGACACGCATATGGGGGTTTGGGAATGTAGCTATGTTCTTCAATCAGTCAGTCCATGTACCACCCGTGTGTCATCTACTTTGTTTAGTTAATGTCAGCACTCACATTATGCTACATGTTCTCTATATCTGTGTTGTAGTATCGCAAGAAAGCAACTGTAATGGGGGCGTTTGTGTTTCCATACAAGACATCCAACAGTCATGGGTACAGGCGTATGACAAATGTCCTATAGTCAAACTGGACAATTCTACCACATGGTATCTCAAG
The DNA here is from genome assembly GCF_022045235.1 of Haliotis cracherodii. Classification (NCBI taxonomy): domain Eukaryota; kingdom Metazoa; phylum Mollusca; class Gastropoda; order Lepetellida; family Haliotidae; genus Haliotis; species Haliotis cracherodii. The sequence continues at coordinate 31,688,120 of NW_027266308.1, forward strand.
AAACACATTCATTCAGGAGATCGGATTTGGATTGGTCTCGCATTTAAGGTCTCAAGGAAATGGATCAATGGTAGGTTCCCCCAGTTTTGCTCTTGTCCACCTGTCAATGTTAACAGTAAGATCATGGAACATGCAATTTATAACAGAATTGTATATTTATTTCAAATTATTCTTGGGGGGTACATATCTTGACATATATGAACAACAATGCGGAAATTGCAATAAAACTCCTCAAGGTTCTTCTTACATTATTTTGACATAAATATGAGAAAGAAACAGGACAAAACATTGCATTTGTTTCTTAAATGACAAATACAGTCTCTGATCTGTATCTTAATAGTGACAGATTTAGAATCTATTGTTATATGACGTCATTTAGTTTATGACACCATGTCGGTTGGATTGACTTTGATGCACCCACTGACGCCATAAGGCCAAATCTAACCATCAACAAAGAAGGCGTTCTTCTAAGCAGTCAAACAACTTTCGGAGGGGTGGGGTGGGGGAGGTTACTGGGTAGAGTGTGAGATGTCCCACTTGCTCGGCAGATCAGAGAATTACATTTATTAACCTTTCTCAGAGTGTATAAAATGTGATTCTTGGTCTTATTATGTTCAGGACAATATGTTCAGTTCAGAGAACGCTACCGATATTGAAATGTTCCGGGTGAGTGTACATACACATTATAGGTGTAAATATTTATGTATGGTAGCAAATAATATATTCCTTAAAGTTTGCAATGATTTGTGAAACCACAGTTATGTGTATCTGTGATATGTGCCTTAGATACGAATAGAATGCATTTGTAGAATGAGCCGGGGACAGTCTAGATATATACTCACAACAATGCACAATGACGTTTTCATCGCGGTTTAAATCACTTTTCTCTTCCTATTCCCGTTGGCTTTCCTGTTATGGTAACTATATAGTTGTAGTTGTACATTACTCCGACCCTGTGAGAAAATAATAAGATGCATATCTAGTATAAGCCACATGAACAGCCGACAGACGCAGGAACTATAACAAAAATATATTTGTTAAATTGAGGATTTGTTTAACAGACAAAACATATATTTTAAATATTAGTAGATCCCAAGTGGTGTTCAAAGATACGTGGATATCATTGGACTCTTATGAATGGGGATAGCTAGGATTACAGAAACACACAAATAATTGTGTTTCCATGGATTTAAAGTTTTTTTCTAAAGTTGTTGTTAGTTTTGAAGCCTATTCTCAAAGGTATTAAATGCGTTTTCTATTTGGCCAGTAAGCCGCTAAGAGTTACTGTGAGTAACGTTTTACCATTTGTTGGGATAGATCGGTTTACATAAATTTATACGTCTCGAGTTTGGTTCTAAAGTTGTTGTTAATTTCAAAACCAACTCCCAGAGGCATTAAATGCGTTTTCTATTTGGCCATAAGTCGTCAAGAGTTACTGTCTACTGGAAATGATCGAAAAGTGACGTACTAAGGGCTTGATGATGATGATAATGTTGATGTTGGAGATTTAACGAGCACTTTCGGTTGAACCGATTTCGCACTCGGATGTTCGTAAAGTGCTGTGACATTGCGCTTTTATAGATAACCCTGACGTCACGTCAATCACGTAACAAAACTGACAGAGACTTATTCGATTGACGAAAAACACATAAAAATGAAATATAATTAGGGTGAAGCGCTTTAATGCTTAATTTCACTGTGTTTGAATACATTTCATTCACGTTATCAGAAAATACCCTATGGCGACTTCCGACGAACTTCGCAGTCGATATGTTATCGACCCAATGAACAGTTCTCTCGTAAGCCTAGGTCGTGAGAATTAAAAAGTTATCTCGTAAGCTTAGGATGTTGGAATTAAACAGTTCTCTCGTAAAGCTGAGATGTCAGAATTAAACAGTTCTCTCGTAAGCCTAAGATGTGGGAATTAAAGAGCTCTCCTGTAAGCCTAAGATGTGGGAATTAAACAGTTATCTCGTTACCCTAAGATGTTGGAATTAAACAGTTCTCTCGTAAACCTAAGATCTGGGAATTAAACAGTTCTCTCATAAACCTAAGATGTGGGAATGAAACAGTTCTCTCGTAAACCTAAGATCTGGGAATGAAACAGTTCTCTCGTAAACCTAAGATCTGGGAATGAAACAGTTCTCTGGTAAGCCTAGGATGTGGGAATGAAACAGTTCTCTCGTAAGCCTAAGATGTGGGAATTAAACAGTTCTCTCGTAAACCTAAGATGTGGGAATGAAACAGTTATTTCGCAAACCTAAGGTGTGCGTATTAAACAGATTTCCCGTAATCATAAGGTGTGGGAATACAACAGCTCTTTCGTAAGCCTTAATTGTGGGAATTAAGTAGCTGTCTCATAAGCATACTGTATGGCAAATTCATTTACATCAATTAATGTTCATCAATCCATTAAATTGCCAGGTTTCCGATACATATGTTTATATAGCTACAAAACAACACAAATGGTTTGCTAAATATGATATGCTAAAATATTTTTTTAAAATGACAACTTGGAGATCGTCGATTACAATCGTAATTCAGCATGCGTGCATACATAATAACCTGATGAAAAATAGTCCTCATACGTCGTTACAAACAATAAGGAACAATAACCTGTGACCTCCGGGGCCAGCTCGCATGATACTGCAGCGTGTTACTATTATAGAGTGTGTTACAAAGCATTCATGCATGGCATTGAAGCAGTATGAATGAGATCATTAGAGGATCAAGTTGATTGTTTATTAGTATATTAACGACTTTTCTTCACTTTAAACTTGATTGGAATATACATGGTCAAAGATGGTACTCATAAATCCTACAATTACTTTTCGTACATGTATGTTTCAAGGAAAAGACGCCAATGGATATGAGGATTACTACCCGTTCATAAACTCACCTATACAAATGTGCCTTGCTTTGAAAAACGATGGAGCAAGGAAGCTGTACTGGGTACCGTGCTCTCTACACCTTAGTTCTATTTGTGAAGGTAATAATTATGAGAAACTTGTACCATATGTTCAAGTGGTTTTATATTATGTAAACAATTGACTTGCCTTTGCATGTGTTTTGAGAGGTGCAGGATACGCTAATCTTTTCCCTACCACCTGGCATCATCACTATTTGGTAGTGATTCTTAAACACATGCTCATGATATACTGGGACTCGTACAATGGACTCTTCTTTTTGCAGACTGAGGAAAGGGCTCTGTCGCTTTTATTACCAAGATAATCAGAATACCATTAAGTAGAGCATGTGTGATCATGATTAAATGATAAAACATCATTTCAATATAAGTAGAAAGGCCACCAAATATTTTCTCACGGTTAAGGATGCGATTATTTTGTGTATGATAACGTCTATTCTGGATCTGTTCTCACTCAAAGTCACTGTCAGTCTTGCCACAGTTTTGCCACAAATCCAAATGACCTGTCCCTTTAATATATCTTCCTTTATCTAAATTATGCCAGTGAGTAGATGCTTTTTCCTGACAAAATGGTTGGCTTAAGGCCCTACCAGATGTCAACATTTAGTATGTGAGGGTAGCATTCTTCGTAAGTCTTTGTGGGTCCAATAGATATGCCCATCAACAAATACATTCTTAAGAAAGGCTCTATTTCTTTGACAACAATGGAAAGGTATTCCTGCAATGAATGTGACATAGTGTTGTATCATTGGCATAACTGTCGCTATGTATCTACTTGCCGCATGTATTTCACACTTCCGCAGTGGTATTACTGAACATTCTGTGACTATAATTGATCTCATGTGTTTATATCCAGTTTTCTTTTACATCCTCATCTTAGCTCCAACGTCGTCAACAACACTAGGATCGTCAAACGGAGGTATTTCTACTGAGGGTCAAGTCTCAAACCAGGATGATGGAGTTGGTCAATCTGATACACAGACTGGTAAGCATCCACAACAGAAACCGATCCCTATCATTGTCCCATAGATATCCTCAAAGCAACAAAATTAAAATAATGTTGAGTAAATTTAACACTTTTATTAATTTGTACAGTATATGTTTATTTCTAGGTCTGTACATAGGACTGGCTGCAGGCAGTTGTATCCTTTTGCTGATTATCATCGCTGTAGTCTGCTTTGTGCGAAGGTGAGATGTCAAACAGGCACTTCTTTCAACATTTTACAACTACTATTGATGCAAAATGTTAAGTGTAAAGGTGTCTTTCCATCTTTGAAAAAGTGATTTCTGAAATAAGACATGTTCTATATATATCATTTATCTTCCTTACATTTTATCCTAAAAAAGTCATGTGTCCATCATTTATCCTTCTGTAGCCTGCATCAATGCGTCGGTACTGTACATCAAAATTGATATGTTACACATCACGTGCTAAGTCCAGAAGAAAACATTATAAATAAACACACAGCACTACCTTAGTGATTCACACAGCAGTTACTCACAAAACGATCAGCAGTGAACAGGTAGGGTGGTGACTTATGCAGTGTTAACAGTCACTACTGTGACAGCTGACCAATACAAAAATACTCCCCTTGGCACGCTTCATGGCCCTGTGGGGAATCCCTGTAAGAGGAGCAAACTAAAATGGGGATCAGATGTCAGGCTCTATTGTTTTTTATATGTCAAATTATTCAATATGGTTGCTCATGCTATTACTTACTAATTTGCCATGCCCAGACATGTAATTTACAGGCAGCATTTATATAGCTTTTTGCTGTCTGCGGCTTTCAACAATATGCACTCACTCACAGAGGGTGCAGAAGTGCCAGAAACGTATGAACGTTGGTGGAAATCTCTAGGTTCTTCGGCACGATAGCTATGTTCGTGGGTTTCACTAAAGTAGTATATGTCAAGCCGTGCATCATGTTGGACTATCCTCCTACATCAAACTGACAAGCAGTGATATAACTATAACGGTTATAACGCAAACCTACTCCCTAACTATTGGAACGTATTAACTATTTATTTGTTACATATATCATTTTGATAAGCCTATTTTACAGGCGACGAAAAATCCGTTTGGAAATAACAGATGAACAGAGGATCTTCAACACGGCCACAGAAAACATGACCTATGATATCGATGTACCAAGAGACAATGAAGCAATTTCTGTTTCCCCAGACTTCACTCCTGTCCCAAAGGCGACAGTTAATCCCACCACCCACACTGAGAAAGCCTACATGAACCATCCTGGGACTAATGTTGAGAGTGAATACAACTATGACCACGTGGATGCGACAGAGGGAAACTACGACACCGTGCAGCAAGGGGGAAACGCGAGAACGGTAGATGAGTCGTATAGTCGCATAGGCAAGATAAACAAGAAGTTTGAAGAAGGTGCCTATGATACCACAAATACTGGGTTGGTTGTGAACAGGTTTGATGACACCTACAGCCATACGTCTGAGTCCGATAACAAAACTTCTGATTACTGTAATACAAGATCTGTTGTCAGAGATGATCTGATGTGTTAATGATGAACTTTATATCACAGACTCTGATCTTGTCTTGTCTTGTGAGCTAAATTCAAATACAATTAAGTATTTGACTGTTAGTAAAGTAGAACTAGGGTCTCCTCACCAGTTTTGCTGGCTATGAAGAGCTCGATAGGAGTCGATTAAAGGAGGTGCAATTGTGTTTGTGGCGTTTGCCACCGACGGGTGAAGATACGTTCATCTGTTTGAGAACACCTGGTATCATCACTATTTGATATGGATTCATAAACATATGCATACGATATAGTCGGAATCGTAAAACTCGTTCCAGCTCATATTTCTTATGATTAGGCAAAGGGGCTTGTGAGTCAATGTTAGCACGTGTTTCATTAGGCAAATGACTTTGTTCGAAATATGCCTCTGTTCACCAAGGAATGAATGGGTACCTGGTAAGATGTCTGTAAACCTAGCGCCTTATGAGGCGGCTTGGGTTGTGTAATCCCAGGGCAGCTGAAAATGAAATATGAATGCACACTGATCCAATGCTCGGGATGTCAATAAACTGGTGGCATGAGTGGAAGGCGCATTATAAACAATGCATCTTAATATATGTTTACCATTGTTCAATCAGATTGTGTTTGATACAACCAGCACCTCACTGAATATACTTCTTCTTCTCTATCACTTTACCTTCACGTAGTTTCAAGTATCATTTTAAACTTATTGAAACTAATATGAATAAAATTAACTACATAAAACTGTGTTTTGTTGTGAAACAACCTTATTCATATCTAAACTATCTAGAAAATCTTAAAATCGTGTCAGGAAATTAACCGACTCGTCTATTTCACATAACAAAACACGTTCAACATGGAACAACAACACGACAACACTTGTATTATTCTTTTATAGTGAGAAAACATTGTCTCACTAATGAGTATTGAGCTGAGATCAAACTGTTTGTTGCAAAATAAACGAGGTAAAGGTAAGTATAAGATATAACTGTAACATGAAACCGGCAGTGTTTAATGTGACCAGCATGTGTCCATAATGAATCCAACCTTTGCTGTAAGTATAAAGCAACGTCACACATAACTGAATCACTTAAGTGACCAATCCTATAGAAATGAAAATTCAAATTCTCATGAAATATTCAGAGTTGTCTTGAGTATTTTTGGAGTCCCTTTTACGATATTTCTGTATGGTGTCATCACTGCTCACACGGCAACTATTAAAATAACGTGATGTGAATTGAAGTCCATCAGTCTCCCGACTGTAAAACGCTCATTCTAAGTTTTCAACTTATAATAACACTTATAACATTTAAATTCTACGTGATCATGATAACCTATCACCTATCATATTATCGAAACAGTTCATAATCATTGACTGAATTGAGCTAGTACATTCTTCTGTCTTGAAAATCGTCTCACAGGTATGGTCACTCGCTATCTGGATTACCTGCCCTGTCATCCTGACTGAGTATGACTGACTGAGTATGGTTTTACGCCGCTTTTAGCAATATTCCAGTTATATCACGAAGGGGGATACCAGAAATGGGCTTCATACATTGTACCCTTGTCGGGAATCGAACCCGGGTCTTCGGCGTGACGAGCGAACGCTTTAACCACTAGGGTACCCGACCGTCCCTGTCATCCTGAACAGTGTCGAGTTGTGCAACATGAAACCTCTTCCAGCGAGATGAATGTCTTCTGATATACTGCTCTTCATTCCTGGCTGTCATGGAGTTACCACTCTTGTCACTTGTACCACAATTCTACATTCTTTTAGGACGACTCTATCATACACAGACCTCTCTAAAACCTGATACATATATAGTGCAGTGTATGTAGACTTACTAGCATTCTCCAAGCTTCTCTTTAACTTCATAAACTCTTCATCTCTCTGTGTTGCTGCACGCGGTGGGGTAGCCTTGTGGTTAAAGCGTTCGCTCGTCACGCCGAAGACCCGGGTTCAATTCCGCATATGGGTACATTGTGTTGAGCCAATTTCTTGTGTCCCTAGCCGTGATATTACTGGTATATTGCTAAAGCGGCATAAAACCATATTCACTCACTGTTGCTGCCTTGAGTTCTTTCATTCTGACTGCCTTTTCTTTGTCTTTCTCCAGGTCCAAGGATTAGTCTTTCATGTCAGTTTTTAAAGTGGCTCTGATATTGTGGCTAAATGTGGAACGAATCTGCCATAGAAATAGACAAATCCGTGGAAGCGTCTTACTTTTGCTGGACTTACATGTCTTTTCGCGTCAACCACAGTCTGTCACTCCAGACACTTTGCCTTTCTGTGAGAAAACATGTCCAATGAAAATCAATCCTGGGTCAAGTCCAATCCCCACATTAAATCCAGCTTTGAGCCATTCATGTCGTTGGTAATTTAATCTACAGATGGAATGGTGTGTCTTTTTCTAACAACTGCCTGGTTAACCCGTCACATGTCACACATCCTTATCTCATTCTGAGTTTTTCGGACAGCAGATATAGGTGATACCCAGGGGATAGGGCCTGTTACCCAACATCTGTTGCTTTCTCAGGTGCATTGGCAATCTTCTTAATGATCGGGCTACAATTTTAACATCAATGTCTATATGTAGTTTCAATTTGCCGGAGCCCGCAAAATACTCACCATATTCCTGATTCAGTTGCTCATATTCTGTCGAAACTGTGTTTACTCCAATCCTCAGAACTCATAATTCAGTGAAACTTCGACCTGGCACATGAACAAAATCAGCTGCCACCGATTTAACCACATTTAACTACAGTTCTGATCTTCCCTCGCACATCCATGGTGTGTGGTTCTTAAGTGTAGGGGTGCATGTTATTGCCAGTTGATTCAAGCTTGCATCCCTTTTGTTGGGGTTTCTCACAAAGTTCAGTATTTATGATGTTAACAGTAGCTCAAGGGTCAACAAGATTTTTTTGTTTCAAGTTGCCGCTTCCTGCAATTACTGTCCGATAAGCAGAAAAGATATTTATTTAAGATTCAGGATAATACATTACCTCACCAGTGACTGACTGTCCAACGTTGTTTTCATTGTCAACAAATCTGACACGTGAGTTCCACTTCCGGCCTCAAGAGTGACGTCCCCTTGACCGTGTCGTTTCGTCACCACGTCCTGTAATTAGGCAGGGAAAGGTTTGAATTATTCTTTCCTCTCCAGATGTCCTATTTTCCCAAACACTTTTCTTGTTAATTTTGCAAAGCAATCTTCATCTCAATATTGCCGATCTTCGCTTGTCAACCATTTGATTTCGTCACTACGAATCTTTTTCTCCCTGTTTTGCCAGACGAAAAACATGTCTCGAATGCCACATTTAGGAAGAAAGTGTTCATCCTACTTCATCAATGCGGTACCGTACGCCGTACGAGTATATCTAACTGTTACGTAAATGTCCTGTAATTTCGATCCAACCAAATGGAACAACATCGCTCGTCATTGTCAACACCAACAGCTAACGCTTGAATCGGGAGCAACAGCAACACAACACATCTGGTCGTCATGATTTGTTGCCTTGAGGTGCGGCTCGTACGCGTGCACTATGACTACATGAGCTTGTGTCATATGATTTAAGGAGTTGATCTGTAAAAAGACGAGTAATAGCTTTTTTTAGCCTGACATTCAACTATTGAGTGTATAATAATATGGAATAATAATTGTTTGAGTATCTTTTCCTTCTGCTAAGCATAGCAGATACATTATTCTGACCCTTGGCAGTCGGAGAAACAAGTTGCAGACAGGACTAAAAGATGAGATTCCAAATAAAAAACAATAAATACGAACTGCCTGAACATCCCATTCGGGGGTTGGAAGTGCTTTCTACGGAGAAAGAATTGGGCATTATAAGTCACCAGGTCCCGTTCCAAAAGCGACTTTATACTAAGAGGATCTAAACTCTTATACTTCAGCAGAGACATACAATTGACTCCCTCCTAGTTCCCATTTGAGTTGTTCCACTGGGTATTCAGTGACAGAATTGATCCCTTTAACCTATTATGGTCTTAGGAGGTGACAAAGTATCGGGTAGTTCGACTCGGTGACTTTGTTGAGAGAGTGTCATTGTCAGGGATGTTGACTATCTTCCAGCTACGATTACTCTACGGAGCCATCGTCAGAAAACCCTGACTTGAACATTGATTTATATCATTGTAACCGCTGATGCATGTGCTTCTGTTGAACAGGAACCTTACATATAAAATTACACACATTTGATAATCATTATTAAAGCCAAACGCTTTCCATATAAATACAAGGTTCGTCCACGGCGCCGTTGTACAGATTGATTATAGCCGAATATGTCGTTAAACAACAAACAAACATTAGAACTGTGATCATGGCAACCAAACAAAAGTAGAAGTAGGTGTCAGCCTATTCACACTCAACAGCATAATTCTAAAAAACGCTATAAATGGCAAGTAATAAATAAAATACTAAACTCGCTCCCGTGTAAAGCAAATTTTATGAAACTCGTGAATAGTTGTGGTATCTGACGAGCGAAAGTGAGTCAGATACCACAACTATTCACTCGTTTCATAAAATTAGTATTACACGGGAGCTCGTTTAGTATTCTATATTAAGCTCATGGTATATGTTATCGCATAAGGAAAATTCGATACTATGATATTGCAATTCACCGAACAAAGAAGTCTTTCACAGATTATGCGTTACAATAATCACCTCTTTCAACCTTTGTGAGCGTTCTTCCCTGTTGGGTACACCACAACGAGTAGATGCAAAACACACAGACCGGAGATATGTGGACTGCGAGGCTGCTTGCCTGTTACCTGCACTGTGTGTATGCAACTAGTGTCAACATATGTAAGTAAACGTCTCCACTTACTGTAGTTGTTATTCCTTTTAATGTCAATTTTTCATTTGAAGAGTTGTTATGTTTACTTTAATATGTCAGAAATATCTCAACTTGGATTTTTTTATCCGAATATGTGGAACCACAATGATTACTAGGGGGTGTCTAAGCCTTCAGTTTCGAAACTGTCATCGTGTTAACATGCATGCAAAAGTCAGGGGTCTGTACTTCGAATTATGTAACATTTTCCCTTTTCATCTGTGTATGGCATCTCTTTGTTAGGGCCCACGTGTCACGGTATGATATTGAATTTCACATCTGAGAATATAGTATTTTTTAAATCAAATATTCATTCAATTCATCACGCACTGTCATTCCTGTCCTTTCTCTACGTGTCGCTCCAGTGTGCATTTGGACGTGAGTAGGAATTCGTTGTCATTGTCGCTGTCTATGATTCAGTCTAAAACAGTTATTCAGTTTATAATATACATTGCCATTGCAAAACTGTATTTTCTGTAAGTGTCTCAGTTATTTCCATTTATACCTTTGAGTGTACTTATGAACACTATGCCATCCACGTAAGTGAGTGAGTGAGTGAGTTTGGTTTAACGCCGCTTTTAACAGTATTCCAGTTATATCACGGCGTGTCAGCTTAATGTGGGAGGAAAGCCCGACGTGATGCAGGTCTCAGACGTTTACCACTTCGGTGAAACCCACGAGCACGGGTATGGTGCTGACAAACCTAGAAACATAATTGGGGCAAACCGGGATTCGAACCCACAATCCTAGTTTTCTGGCGTGCCCAAGGGACGCAACTCTGCACAGCGAATCGCGGCGCCTTAGACGACTGGGCCAGCCATCCACGTAAGGAAGTAACACAATTTACTATGATGTGCTTATAAGGTAATAGGCTTTTTATCAAGGAAAATCATAATTTAGATGGGAACATTTGTTATCAGTAACAGTAAATTCATATCGAGTTTGCTGGCTAGTGAACATGCTTTGATAGGCATCGCGTTCCTAATATTACATTGAATGGTTTCAACTGCAGTCACAGATTTTCCTCAATTCACAATCTCGGACAAAAGCTTTACAGCCATATCAAACAGCTATAAGGAAGTTATTTATCCAATCAGGACGATGATATGGTCATAAAACTGCCAGTCATGTATATCTATTTATATAATATCGAGAGCTGTGTATTCCAAAACGAATGTCTTCCCTTACATGGCAGAATGGCATACTGACGTCAAATCAAGTGACATCCGGTGAGATATAAGCTGAGCTCGATAACTATTTATCAGTGAATGTTACCGGAGGAAGAGTACCAAGAACTGGATAAGTGCTAAAGTATCGGTTCCACGGTATCTTCATTTTGATGAAAACGATTTAACGTTGTTATGCCATTTGTCTTGCAAACTCACTGAGTTACACAGTAGGGCAGTGCTGCACGGGAATAAGATTCATCAATATGTCCTCATCTGATTCTACTCTGTTTGAAAGAGTTTCAAGGTCATATCTGAATTTGTAACTACAATTGGAAAACCACTTAATGCAATGCATTATTTTTATAGAAGACCCATAACAGAACCAATTTAAAGGACCATTGTATAATACTGTGACTCATTTGAAGCTTAATATTATGTAACGTGTATACATTTTACACACAGTGACGTTATGTTAATTGCCAAGCGAGGGTATTCTTATTTGCGGGGCACGGGTGGTCTGAGCCGACGCAATTCGCTGTGCAGATCTGCGTCGCTTTGGCCCGCTATAAACCTTTATTGTGGACTCCCGCTTCGCCCTGATCACTTCGGGTGTTCGTCCACTATCAAGCTGATACGCCGTTACATTAATGGAATACAGTTCAAAGCGGCGTTAGATGAAACCCACTCACTCGCTCTGTATTTGATTAAGATGCGATCCGATCCGATCCTTTAAACATGAGCTAGATATTGTAAATGTAATTAATTGACTTTAGTGAAATGTTACTTTTGGGTGTATGTTCCGGTACATTGTATAAAATGTCAGTGAGCCCGTATCATTATTTCACTTCTATATTATTCCTTTTATGACAACTGAGTTCACAATACTGTACTATGCCTCCTTAATTTGGAAGTTTCAAACGACTTCAGTTTGGTTTTAAATCTACTTTCTAAATCTATAACACAGTGGTCGTGTTGCCTAATTACGCAGAAGAAAACAAAACATGATAAAAGCGTAAAAACTGAGGTGTGGTAGAAAGAACTCCAACTTGAGTAGTAAGAAATAAAAGTTTTCAGATCAAGGTCAACATAAATCAACAAATGTGATATATGTAAAAACACAATTGCAATCAATTTATATGAGACAACACTAATTGACATCGGATAGGAAAGCCTTAAATGGTGTGGACCGATAATGGATACGTTACTAAATTATATGTCATTAATCATTTGCAGCCACGGAGACAAAACACATCTTTATAAACGAGGAGGAAAACAACTGGTGGGATGCTCGGAAAAACTGTAAGATGGCGCCGGAGAGAGATCTGTATATTTCTGATGCAGAGTTCCTCCCTCCACTCGTGGATGAAAACCTACACAGCAACACTTCCTACTGGGTAGGAGCCATGAGGTATTCAACATGGATATGGACAGGTGAGTCTGTAGAAGTAGTTCCCACATCTAAATAGAAAATAGATATGCATAAAAGCTGTGTATGCATTTATCTTAACTTATAGTTAATCTGTTGTTGATGCCTCTTATGTATGATGTTACAGAAGATGGTACCCCGCTCTACAACTATAATGGATACAATTATACAACTCCAGGAAGCAGCCCCAAAAGCAACTTGTCTTACAACTCCGTTTTCGAGTGTCACCTCAAATGTCCATCCAACCGTATAGTAGGCCTGAGCGTAAGGAGAATGCATGTTTTTGGTGACACAATACTATTGATCCCAAAGTGGTAAAAAGAATTAAATTACGTATGTACATTTACTTCTGTTTTGAAAACCTACAAACGACACACGAAGGACGCATGAGAGAAGGATACAGATGTGTTGAAGTAATGTTGTACAAACACATCATATGCTAATAAAAGAACCGCTGTGCAGTAAAAAGATCATAATTTCCTATCGTAAAGTGTTTTTTTATGACAGGGATACTCAACTCATCATTGTTTCGTTATTTATAGGGGCAAAGGTGTTATTGTCTCGAAAATGCGCATACAGTAACAAATACCAGTGCAGGTGGGATGCAGTGTCCTGGCAACCCAGAAGAAATGTGTGGCAACGACGATGTCATGTCAGTCTACACACTAGGTACTGCTGTGTGCGCATTTACACGTGTATTACATAAAAAAATCGGAGAGTATTGTTATAAGGTTATACTCAAAGGCAACAATCTTCTTGTGTTATGTGTGTTGTCACTTTTATCTATGTTAGAGGGGTTCACATTGATATACTGATGGTCAGGACTCTTAACTTCCGGTTTCTCTTAGTTTGTTTTCTTGTCAACATTATAGCCATATGGTAATATAGTTTACAGTAACGTGTAATGTACGTAATGCTCAGGATGTAAACGATATATTGAGTCATAAATAACTTGTGTATGTTTGTGTGACTGTATGTTACTTTCGCCTTTTTGTAGGAAACTTCAGCTTTAAACCCAGGAGGACTGGAGTATGTGCTTATGCAGAAAAAAATACAACTACAATCTCCATAAAACCAGACTATTACTACAAGTGTGTAACACAAAGGCGAAGATTTGCATATTATTCCCACAGTAAGTATGGCCGACGTTGTCGTCTGCTTCACACAAGTTTGATCACATCCCTCTCTTACATAATCAGTATTTCCTGCAGCCTGAAATTATTTACCAAAGGGAATTCAACAAATGTAAACTTTAATACCCCAATATAAACCTAAACAAAACTACTCATGTCAACCCAAGCTCGTAACTGTCACGTGCACATTGCATGGTCCTGCCAAGCACAGAAAAATAATCGCGTTCTGGCATTAAAACAAATAAATACAGTAACTAGAGCAGCAAATACTGGTTTCAGAATGTATTTCAATTGTTGACGTTTCCGAATGAACCGAAACTTCCTTCACGCAAACAGTCCACGATAAGTAACACAATACACATCTACTAAACATAGAGATCTTGTATTGTCACGGACTGTAGTAAATTATTACTATGATTAATTTAACAATATTCGTATAATCTCATGGATTGTGTTTTTCGATGCCTTCTGGTTTTACCTACGACGTTATTGGATATCGTAATTCATATGTTTGTAGATACTCACCACTGGAACTGTAATGGGAGCGTTTGTGTGTCGGCGGGAAACAACTCGCAGTCATGGATCAACGCTCATAAATCAAATGATCTGATCAAACTAATCTCCTCCACTGCAAGAGATATCCGCAATATTCCAGGATATTATAAATTTTGGATTGGGCTTGTACTAAAATTCACAAGGAAATGGACTGATGGTACGTTTCTAATACCTGCCAGGTTTGAATGGTATACTACTGAAAAATGAAACGCATATCTGAATTCAACACATTTTATATAAATAACTAATTCATTTGGTGATAAATGTGTCTCACATAATTATTGTCTGTGTATGAAGAATTCATTAATCATTACAAAATTAGCAATATCACTGGTCACAAAGCTCAAAGATGTAACACCTCAATATCGTGTATGACCACCATTGGAATCAATAACAACTTGACACCGTAAAACCATCCACATGAACAGTTTGGGGATGTTATTCCACTCAAGTCCTGCAATGTTTCAGGATCAGTGTTTGGGTTCAGATCTGGTGATGTATAGGAATGTTGTTCTAGGCTACTCAGTTTTGAAACAAGAGTTGTCGTCTTTGTCATGTTGACAAGCGACGTAACATTGGTTCATGAATGGAATGACATGTGTCTGAAGTGGAAGTTGACAATAATGGCGTGTCAGATCAAAGCCACATGTGTGAGCTCTGGTTTCTACTTCCTTCAATGATTTCTGACGATTTGGTCGCAAATACTGCGCAGACCTGGAACAACAGAAGTGGTAGAGGGGGCCTTTAAGAAACGGTTGCGGAGGCGAGGTACGCGGACAAAATGATCCTGGGTGGACGTGGTCACCCGTGGTCTTTCAGAACGAGGCAAGTCACACGCTCTTCCTTGAGCCTGGTAACGGTGCCAAAGTAGTCCTACGGTGATCTGCGAAACGATCTGTAGCGTTCCCCAGCATCCAAACAGACAATGGCATTGTTTCGTACATCCTCATCATGTCCTGACGTGACTTCCAACGTTCACCGCTCCTCGGGCCCCGCACGTTTGTTTTGTGAGATTCCATCTTTATGATGCTACTTTGGTTCTGACACAAACTATGTGTATTCGGATGGTGAATGAAAACCACTATGTGTGCAAACCACGATATGGACATTGCGAAACCATTTATTGATAATGATACCCAACTCTAAATAGCTTACTTAGTTTTTTATTTTGGAATATTAGTGTTAAGAGACATGGAACGGATAAAAAAGATTTACGCCACACTCAGCAATAGTACAGCTATCTGACAGAGGTCTGTACATAATCCAGACAACCCGGTTACGGATGTCATAACCTTTGAGATTGGGATACGATAACATGCATCAACCAGTTCTGACCACTCGATCCTGTTAGTCGCCTCTCACCAGAAGTATGTGGTGCTGAAGACCAATTCTAATCCCGAGTGAGTGAGTGAGTATGGTATTACGCCGCTTTTAGCAATATTCCAGAAATATCACTGCGGGGGACACCAGAAATGGGCTTCACAAAAAATCACTAATTTCAGTATAGCACTATTGAAAATGACACTGGAAAATGGCTAAATCAAATGGCTTAATTGTATAAATGGCATAAATGATTTAGTAATATTATGAATTTCAAGGCTTTTAACATATGCCAATGTTCAGCATAAAGTTGTGACAAATGCGGGCTACATATTCTGAGTAAGGGAATATCGTTAGTCCGGAAACTCCACCTTGCAGGGACACTGGGGCACTTGCTAATCCGGACTATTTCAGTGGGAACGCAGCAGCCAGAAATTACTTGGTTTCACCGTATAGCAAATAATCAGCTATTCCGTTCACAACCATCATACAAATCTCATTCAATGGGAGGAACAGTGTGTGCTACTATAACGAATGTTAAAACTTCTCTCTTCCGTGGCATTACAAAAACGCCTACAGCAGGATGTAGCAGGGTCTCTGATTTTGTTAACTGAATAAAGTACCTTTAGATTATGACAAATAACCAGATACCACAGAACCAGGCTTAATCATCTATTTACTTTAAGTGACCATAACTATGAAAATAAAAATGTTATTTTGCAGCTTATTGCAATGTTCACTTAATGGTTAGTAGCTTAAACTTATATGATTCCAGGACAAGAGGTCTATGGCTCTGGTGAGAACTTTCCGCTAATTAGTTCACCAACAACAACATGCCTAGCTATGAAAAACAACCATGGCATATGGAAGCCGTACTGGATACCATGCAATTTGCGCCTTGCATTTATTTGTGAAGGTAATAGGCATGTAAGACGAATATGTTGTTTTACACAATGGTAATTATAAGTGGATTCTCTTCAATCTTTACATTCAATGCTAAGATAATGTTAAAAGATATGACTATAATACATATCTCTTCAGCTGTTTTTCCAAACAATAAATTAAAGAGATGGGTTTCTTTTATCAGATCTTATCAGAGGCCTTCTCTCTTTCATTTACTTACCCCCTCCCTCCGTCTGAACTACACGTGCTGTAATTACGTACATTGTGATTTTACTTCGCTAGTTGAAGGACCCACAGATAACCCTACGTCTACTGTTGGAAGTTGTTATCATGTACAAATGTAGGGTTTTTTCTTTAGTGATAAGATATCCCCCAAATGAATCACATCAAACTTCGTCACTAATGTGAACATTTGCAATGACATTTACCGATTATTGGACATTTGTTTAAGGATAGAATTTCATTCTTAGCTAAAACAGTAATATCACAATCAACATCGACTTTAACGTCTACATCAACGTCAACGCCGTCATCAACACAGTCGCCGTTGTCAGGGGGAGATTCCACGGATGTTCCTTCCCATCCCTCTACTGGCAAGCAGTCAGATGTAGTTGAACAAGCTGGTAGTCAGAGAGGTAAGTATCTACTACAGTCGCCGAGGGTAGCCCTGTCACGCAGAAATACAGGTTCGAATCCTAATATTTGGATATTGTTAAATGTGGTGTAAAACCATTTTCTTGTGTACGTTTAACACGTTTAATAATCCTTTTAACATACACATTTTTCTATATTCCCAGGTGTTATCATAGGACTGGCTATCGGCAATGCGGTTTTCTTACTGATAGTCATCGGTTTAGTGTTTCTTCTGCAAAGGTGATCTTCTTAGCAGCACTTCTATAAACAGTGAAAAAAAAACCATTCTTGACATGTATATTGTTAACTGCTTAACTGCTTACATTTATGAAGTGGCTTTCCATCTTCGGATCAACTGTTTGTGAAATAGCATCTCCTAATATGTAGATGTACAATTGATATCGAGCAGCATTTAGATAAGGGTCACGATTGCCGTCAGTAATATGACAGTCACGCGAACTCGTTTTTATTCCAATGTGGATTTCTCTCAATTCCGGCCGAGATAACCTGCGGGGTTGAGGCGACCTGAGTGACCCTATTCATTCGTGTGTTTGGCCATTTTGCTTTAAAAGTGTTTCGAGGATTATTTCAAGTTGTAAAATATGACATCACATCAAAGAGTACAATTAATCTATTTTGGTTGGAACTTATTAACCACTTACTGTGCTAAATAGAAACAATCAAGTAAACATATTTCATTTAAAATTACGATTCGGGGCATTTTATACATCACATTAGAGCATGTGGCTAATTATGTTTCAGGCAACGCAAATTCCATTTGGCTAGAAAAGATACGAATCAACAGATGGTCTTCAACAGGTCATAAACATAACTAATGTAAAGTTACTATTAAGGGCATGTACATCACATTCAATCATGTTGCAAATGCTGTTTCAGACAACGGAAACTCCGTTTGGATAGAAAAGATACGAATCAACAGGTGAACCTCAACCCGCCAACAGAAAACACGACCTACGACGGTCTCGATGTTCCGAGAGACAATGGCGCATATTCTGTTATAACCCCAGACACAATTGACGGGAAGCCATTCACTCCCCCTGTTCCAACAGTGACAGTAAACCCAAACACTCACACTGCGAAAATCTACGTGAACCATCCTGAGACTGATGTTGAGAAGGTGTCCAATTCCCTCTCAACGCCCAGTAAACAACACACCGACATGCCAAGAGGAAAGCCCCACATGCATCTCTCTGGACCCGACTACGACACAGCAGAATGTATTCTACAGTCGAGAAGCGGAGATGGAAGGGACACTGGACTGGATAGATCTGCAGGAGGTACTGATGTAGCCATCTCCGAGGGTGTTCAGTACCACATCCTCGAGAAGCGCAGCTCCACGGGAAGGGATGAAAGTGATGCTGGTTTGTATGACCACACGGAAGCGGCAGAGGGAAACTACGACACCACACGGGGGAAGGCCAGAAATGTAGATGACTCGTACAGTCACATTGGCGCGATAGATAAGGGGTTTATAGAAGGTGACTATGATGTCGCTGGCGCTGGGCCTGTTGTGATCAGGTTGGATGACACCTACAAATGAGGCCACTAATTAGCATAACACATGATCTGCCGTCAGAGATAACTGAAATCGTGGTAATGATGTATTTGCTAGCAGAGATCACGATGGTACAGGTAGGAGTGTCTGGTCGTACAAAGGGAAATACTTTTAGGACATGAGAAATATAACTGTACAGTAAGATGGGATTATCTTTCCAGTGTTGCTGGATAAAACTAGTTTGATTGAAGCAAAAGTCTCTCTTTACAGGTCAAAGAGCCATATCTTGACGGAAGTTACGTAACAATTATGGAATAAATTTAAGTTAGTACTTTTAAGGTAAAGAGTGGTTAAAGTTAGTTTTTTTTATTAGTGATGCAGTTGAACATTGAACTATTACAAGTAAAAACGAATTTCTCAAAAGGTTGTCTCCTGTAGGAGTCAGTTAAAACAAAACTTCAAAAAAAGTGAAGTGGTTAATGCTGACGTTAAGTTCTTTCAATCTTTATATATCTTTTCATTGCGGGGGCACCGGTGGCCCAGTCGTATAAGGCGCCGCGATTCGCTGTGCAGAGTTGCGTCCCTTCGGCACTCCAGAAACCTATGATTGTGGGTTCGAATCCCGGTTCGACCCGAATATGTTTCTAGGTTTGTCAGCACCATACCCGTGCTCGTGGGTTCCCCCTGAAGTGGTAAACGTCTGAGACCTGCTTTCCTCCCACATTAAGCTGACACGCTGTGATATAACTGGAATACTGTTAAAAGCGGCGTTAAACCCCACTCACTCACTCACTCACTCACTCTTTTCATTGCGAAAAGATGCGTAGGTGTATTGAGATGTACGACGATGATAAAATCAATCATACATTTGCCGTGTTAGCTACCCCGGAAAAAAGTACAGTGTAGGTTGAATGTCTTGAGTCACAGAATAGACTGACGATTGTAAAATATCAGACACATATTCCAAACAATTAAGAGTTTTCGAGTTTTGGAATTCGGAAAATGTAGATGAAAATGAAATACACATTAATCTAGATGTCATTTTATATAATAATTTAAGAGAAACAGTTTATCTCGATGTTTACACATTAGCCCCCTAGTAAAAGTCTTCTGTATGACTTTTTTGATCGAAGGGCATTTTGAATATTTAAAACTTTAAGAAAATTTTCACTAATCTTCAATCTTATGAACTATATTTACTTGCTTTTTTATTTGTTGTTTTAACACCACAATCAACAGTAGTAAAGTCATATTACGACTTGCTTTAAAATGTCGAGCCTAGGCAACATTATTCACATCTGATTACTTTTTTAGTATTTGTTTTGTTGTTGTTTTTTACCCGTGAAGATCCGGGGTAGAATAACTCTTCGGCAACCCGTGCTGGCAGTAAAAGGCTACTATGCTTGTCGTAAAAGGCGACTAACGGGATCGGGTGGTCAGGCTCGCTGACTTGGTTGATGCATGTCATCGTATCCCAACTGCGTGGATCGATGCTCATGATGTCAGTCACAGGATTGTCTGGCCGAGACCGCTGTCATATGGCTGGAATATTGTTGAATGCGGCGTTAAATAACAAACAAAAGATTTAAATAGTTTTACACACCATCGTTTGTTTATCTTTTTATTCATGTTTTTGTTATGAATACGGGAAGGGTTGTGTCGCTTTTTATTAACTGGTAGTATAAGTACTATCTAAGTACTATCGAATGCTGCATTTAAATGTCTTGAGAAGTTGAATGTATTTTACCTTTCCTTTATATTCAAGCAGCTCCAGCTTTTTTGTCTACATTTCAAAACTTTTGAGGTACAATCGATATCAATCATGCTCTATCTGCGAATATTTCAAGCTGGGGCCGGATACATGAGTTTATGTTAGCATTAACTGACCTATTTGACAAAATGTTGGATCTCAGCTGTGGGTCCATGTTCGGCACCGAGACAGTTTCCAGGATTTCGGTCCTGGCGCACACTGATACAAAGGTTACATGCATCTCCTTAGACAAGATATTTTGTTCGACATAGGTACTAGTGAATGGGTACCAGGTAGGGTGAGATCGTAGTGTGTATGTTAACCTAGTCTTATAAAGCAGAATGTATTGTGTTCTTCCCGGGAGCTGAAATATGAATGCACATTAAATACACACTCGTAATAATTTAGTGCCATCAGCAGGTTGCGTTTGATTTTGAATGATAGTCATCCTCTTGAAACTATATGAATAAAATGTACTTTTATACACAAAAGTGTTCTGTCTTATATTGTGAAACAATCTAATTTATACGTATTGTTTCCAGACGATCTTAAAATCGTGTTCCGAAATTTAGCCACTCGGTTACTTCATGTAACAAATCATGTCATACATGTTTGTGTGGGTAAAGGTAAGTTTGGTTCTGAGTAGAGGATGTTACCAACCGGTGCTCATTGTTTATAACCTGATAAAACATTTACAGCAGATATCGAAACATTGTGAATGAAAGTGGTTTATGTACTTATGCATACATCAACAATTTAATGAAAATAAGAGTACAATCTACGTAACAATTAAATCATAGCGGGCAGGGCCAAAATTGCCTGCATATTTAGTTTGTCTCTATACGTGCAACTGATATAAACTTCCGCCAGCTCTGTCCACAGTATGAAGGATGCCACTTCATACGGCCGTCATATCGATCAGAGGTGGTTATCTTGATTTGATACCTCTGATTGACCATTCATGATACAGTTGTGTTTAACGCCGTAGTCCGCAATATCACAGCTATGATATCACGACGGCCTGAATATAATCTCATATGGGCCCGAAAACTAGCGTTTGATATCATAAGCAACATCCAACGCCGTCAGGTAGGATGACACTCAATCACCCAAGCCAGCTAGCCTGGCCAACTGATCTTTTAAATAAAAGCGACCCTTTCTATATTCATAACAAATCTCTGCCAAAAATCTATTCGAGTCGATTGTACAAATCCGACTGTATCTTACATGTGATTTTGAATCACTCTCAAATAGTGATGATACCAGGTTTTCGCGAAAAGGGGAGCGTATCCTGCTCTATCGGTGGCTCCACTCACAAAAACGTGCAAAGACAGGTCAACTGTTTACCTAAAACAATACCGGAACCTGTGGTAGAAGACAAAATAGGAAAATCCTCCCCCCTCTTGTCATACAGTCTTGTGGAGAGTCACTCTGACTCTTTATGCATAGATCTAAATATGTAACAGATGTAAACTGACTTTGCCAATCCGAGGAGACATGATTCATATACATAAAGAAACAGATCATCAAGACGCCTCTTACTGAAAGTAGAATCAACTGTATCCAAGAAACCCAATTGGTCTACGCTACAACTTACGTTACTCATGATCTGTATTATCCCTGTGTCATGCATCAGTACAAAACATAGAACTGATTGTTCTATTAACCAATGTGAATATCTAGGCATGTCGACGAAAGCCTCTTCAATACATTTCAAAGTAAAGTCACCAAACCAACTTTGCAATCCATATGGGTTCGAATTTTTTTATACTTTGGGGCGTACGAAATGACAAATGCTTGACCAAAATGTTTTTGGAAAAACGAAACTAGCGTAAAACAAACGATAAAAACGACAAGCAAAATTGTCAAAACGAAATATACCACCACTGGGGGGATTCCCATTACTGGGGTTAAAACGGGTTCCCGGTGTTTGACGCGCTGTGCAATTTCAACGATCATGACGATCGGGGCGACGCCCAGTCTGATTTCTTATGCCTCGGAATTTTAAATACAATCTTTCTTTTTTCTGTCTGATCATCCATTTATTTACCATGTCCACAACTTATGTCACATATGTAAAAACACTGAAAGCATAGTAATGCCCATCAAACAATTTAAAAACACTGAAGATGCCTTCATTTCTTACTCAGGGGAGTAACAGGGCCGAGAGCAGCTGGTATTTTATTAACCAAACAGGTTGTTAGTAACAAAACAGTAGTTAATTGCTATATTATTCATTCGCAATGTCAAGATCAAAAGTCGTTTCACATGTTTAACAATGTATACAATGTTGTTATTTTTGTAGGATTAACGGAAGTAGCAGAAACAGTAATGTGTATAACGGCTAAGAATCACAAGATATATATATATACGCAACAAACGTATCAGCCAATGAAAACGGTTGTCAACTCTGCGACGATAGCTTTAGGTCACGCCCCCAATTAGGTTTGTTGTGGAAGCAGATTACAGAGTGTGTGATTGGAAATTTGATTTGGACATTTGAAAACATTTTGTACGAATATTATGAAAGTCGATTTTCGAAACATAGTTTCCTTTCACTTTACTTACCCTTTAAGACGACCACGTCTTGTTTTCTTTCGTAAGTGAGTGAGTGAGTTGGGTTAAATACTGTTTTTAACAGTATTCCAGTTATATCACTGCTTGTCAGGAGGAAAGTCCGATGTATTGCAGGTTACAACTTTGAAACCCAGGAGCACGAGCATGGTGCTGGCAAACCTAGAAACACAATTGGGGAGAAACCAGAATACGAACCCACAATTACAGGTTTCTGGTGTGCCAAAGGGTCGCAGCTCTGCACACCGAATTGTGGTGCCTAAGACGACGACTGGGACACACGTGACCCCTATACATGCTTGTCTAGGCTGGTGATCGTGACTACTAAATATGCATAATATAATAGTTAATTAAACTTAAGTCACTTCGCAAATCGATAACTTAAATATAACCCGAATGTCCTTCTCAAGGAGGCCCTCAACACAGCAATGGTTAATGTAGAGTATACATTCAGTCATTTGGAAATAAACAAGACGCATAATTGTTTTTGAACATTGACATGTTTCTCTTGACTGGTGTAATATGCTACTAAATATTTCTTTAAGTTTGTTCTTTTCCTTCTTCTGTTGGAAATGATTTCTATGGATAAAGATAACTTGATTGTCTGGTCCAGATTATTTACAACCCGCCGTTATACAGCTGGGTTATTGCTGAATGCGTCGTTAATCAACAAACAAACGTTAGGACCGTGATAATTGCAAACAAAAGAAAACATCCCGATGTAATGATTTGTAACTGTATTATCAAACGCTGAAGCTCTTCAGCAGAAAATAGTTATCTTATTTTAAATATGCACATACAGCTGATCATCTCTTTCGCCGAATGAACGATCGTGTAAGTTCACATGGTTCAGGCTGACCACAGTATGAAGGGCACAGTTGGACGGTTTTCCCTCGGCTGACATAGTTAATAACGAAATGTTTTGCGTTCATGTGGATTATGTTTAATGATCATTAAACACAGAAAATAAGGCCGCACGTTACCTTTACGATAAGCTATATGGCTTTTTCGATAGACTAGATCGCTGACCGTGCAGCGAGAAAGATTTGCAGCGTCAGACATTTTGAGCGTGATTTTAACCGGGATTTCAAATAAGATGAACAAAAACGAACCGTATATATCCTTTAGAGCACCCGATTGACTGCCCATGAAACATTGTTGACAGCATGTATGTGTAATGACAAGTTTCACGCTTATAACGTATTTTTTCATCAGCCTTGACTGTGTTGCCATTTTCAGCAGATGCTCTTTGTGACCTCAAGATGGAACATTACAAGCCAAACTGGAACTCGTTGTCCGTAGAGTATGTACAACGTCGTTGCAGGCTACGAATTTAGTAATGTACGACTCTGAGCATATCATTTGCTTATGTTAAGCAATGACTATCAAATAGTGATGATATCAGGTGTTCGCGAAAAGGTGAGCGTATCTTGCCCCACATGTGGCACCCGTCATAAGGACATGCAAAGTGAAGACACAGAAACGAAGTTTAGGTTATGAAGAATCGCTTAACTGTTGAAGGAAAGGAACTAAGTAATGGGGAGGATAGTCTCTTCCTCTGTCGGAAAGCATGCAATATTGAGCTGAGGTATGTACGAAGGTTGATTAAAGGTGAAGTTCTAAGCTCAAATGGAAGGAATGGTTGTTGTCATAACAGGGATGGATGCTACTTTCTATACAACTGTAAAGAGGTGGGCCGCAAAGTTTAAGTCTGGGCGTCGTATTGCTCGTTCAGTAATCATTTCCCAGGACAGAAACTCTGGCAATGAAGAAAGTATCAAATCGTTGGGTTCCAAAGCTTCTGACATCTGATCAAAAACGCACCAGGCACAACGTGTCTCGTGCTAATCTAGCTCTGTTTGAAGCTGAGCCAGAAAGGCTTTTGTTCAACAGACCCTCCTTATTTTACTGACTTGTCACAGGGAAACATATTGCTCAAATGACTCGTGTACTGTGTATATACCTCTATGACATTTAATGTCCTCAAGGAAATATTTCACTCTTACTCAATTCTTTGTGAGGCTCAAATCATATCAATCAACCCTCGTAACTAAATTTAGCTAATCGTATATGTTATCCTTTAGGGAAAACTAGGTGCTATGATTTTGCAATTCATCGAACAAAGAAGTCTTTCACGGGTTTTGCTAATATAATAATCACTTCTTTCGAACCGTTGTGAGCGTTCTTCTTCCGTGTTGGGTACACCACAACGAGTAGATGCACAACACACAGGCCGGAGACATGTGGACCGCGAGGCTGCTTGTCTGTTACCTGCACTGTGTATATGCAACTAGTGTCAACATATGTAAGTAAACGTATTCACATGGTGTCCTTTTAAGTCATTTTAATGTCTTTACTTTTAATGTGCTTTATATCACAACTTAATACCTATGGTTTAAAGCCAGAGATATCTTGGACATGTCTGGGCCTTTAGTTTGGAAACTATTATCGCGTGGAATTACATGCAGTATTCCCGCAGCTATATATTGCAATATGTGACCGCAATAGTTAAAATTGGTCAAGAAACAACATCTCGGTGTATGACATCATTCTTTAAGATTTTGTTTATACATTCAATTTTTATAACGATCTATGTGTCACGATATGATATTGTAGTTCACATATGTGAACGTAGTGTTTTTATGTCAAATTTTGGGCATTGTACGGTTGACTACATTCTTTCAATTTATCCCGCACTGTTTCGCCCCAGTGTGTCTTTGGATATGTCTGTTGAAATTCAGTGTCTTTAACGTATATCTTTTCCTCATTCACGTAAGTTAACACTAATTTCAATACACGGATGGTATGAAATAAGGAATTATCTGTAAATTGACACGGTGTCCTGCATTCATTCAGACGATAACGACATCAGCTATTTACTGACTACATATACTACAGCGATTAAGTTGATAATGATATATTGTGATGTGCACATTTTTTGTATTTCATCAGTATATAATTGGTGTAGGCTTATGTAAAGTCTCGTACAGGAACAATGTGTGATTAAGTAAATAACAATTATTCCGTTTATGATATACCCTGTCTAGCTAAATGTATTTTCTGCATATGTCTATTAAGATTTTGAGTGTACTTTGGGGATTCTGTGCGATCGACAAAAGGAAGTAGCACCAACTGTTAATATACTGACATTATGTTTAAGTTTCGAAAAGGTAATACCAGCGTTTTTTTGGTGCATTGATTTGCTATAAGTACGGAATATTGTAATATGTCACAGATTTACCTGGATTTTCAATCCCGGACAAAAATTAAACTGGCATAAGGAATTTATCGAATCAGGACGTTGATGTTCTCATAAAACTCCCAATCATGTATCGCTATAGAATTGATACATAGTGCTATATTTTCAGTTCGGTGAAAATGAGAATAAAATGACATATGCAAACGTTAGCATATATAAAGTGAACATAGACGTACTGACGTCAACACAGAATGGTATATTAATGTCAAATCAGGTGACATCAAGTGAAATATTAGCTGAGCTCCATTTCTAATGTATCAGAAAATGTTATCAAAATGTATCAAACAATACCAGGAACTGGGTTAGTGCTACAGGATTGTGTTCCACGGTATCACCTTTGTTCAAATACATCCTTATTTTAAAGAAATCTTTTTTTAAATGACAACAAATACTGAAACAACTGACTTTGATATTTGTGCATAGAGTTAATGGGCTCCTAACATAATTCGATATCCTTTTTCTAGATATGCGTTTTTGTCTGATTTAGTAATGAAACACCAGTCGATCGAATGTTATATTTGGTCCATGCGTGATAAGTATTGTATTGTGCAAACGTACTTTGATCACGTTCAATGTACAGCAACATATCATGTACAAAGTATAAACAGTTAAGCGTGTTTTTATAATAATAGACAGTTACAACAAATGTATATATACACCAGATCAAATATATAGCGTCGTATATCCGATCAAAAGATATCAATGATTGGCAGTTTTATGAGCATGTCTACATCCTATTTGGACGAAAATACCCCTTATGGTTGTTTAATATGATTGTTTGATTTGTGTCCGGTATTGTAAATTGAGGTTAATGTGGAACATATGACAACAGACTGTAATCACCACAAAGCGTTACACCCAGCGTTATCAAGCTATTTTACACATTTTCTGACTTTGCCTCATCTCAAATAGAAAATTTACACCAATGTCATGCTGTGCCTTCTTTGTGTCTCGTCGACCCCCCCATGTTCGGCTTGATGAACGTTCTTCTGTGACAATATCCCCTTTCTGTTTGTTATAAAAGAGACAAAACCATTCCCATAATAATAAGTAATCTGCGCTTATATTAATCCATGGTTCGACTCCGACTATCTCAAATGCATGTGTTTGTGAATCACAATCAAATAGTGATGATACTATGCTTACAAACAATATTGAAACAATGTTTTATACATCGGCAGAATGAAAACAAACAATCAAACGTGGTTTTTCAAGTTTAATGTGAAACAACTCCTCCAATTAGACGATGATTTACCTGACCGTGGAATGAGTTTTCCTTTTTCGCACAGGTTAAAGGTTCGTGATTGGCATATCCAAGTGGATAATAATTAGGCCGGGGCATGTCTTACAACAAGCCTGTAATCTGTGGCAAACTAGAAGCAACAAAACCCTTTCCATATTCAAAAGAATTTTCTGCCCAAAGCAGAGTCGATTGTATGATTCCGACTATAACCATGTATATAATTGTGAATCACTTTAAAATAGTGATGATACCAGGTTTTCGCGTAAAAAAGCACGTTAAACGGCCATGAATGGTTGACGATTGTCATTAGGTTTAGTTTCACTAATATAATATCAGTATGGGTGATTTATGTGTTCATTTAAAATGTCTAGTCAAACAGAATCATACAAACTTCTTTATTTTAATCATTTGCGATTACTTTATACAAAGGACAATTCGATCAGCGGTCTCATAAAGAAAATGTAAGTGAATATGTTGTTCGTAAAAGGTGGCATTTTACACGCGAATGGACTCATTGTAATGACAAAGGGATACGTCTCTCTTACGGCCGACGAAAGTGACACGATTTTGACAGAGGTAATAATCGAAATAACCCTCTTTTCATCAATTGTGTTTTACACCTGCCTTCTAAGTAATGAACGCTAAAACTTGCATCTTAGCAGAACCGATGCGCCTGCACATACACACACACGCGCGCATACATATGTACTACTGATAATTTGCTAAAGATCAAATTTTAATGAAATAAAAATATCATCCAACAAATAAAGATTGACATATCCAATGGTCCTACAGGAACTCAATTTCATAGTGAACGGATAGAGGCATGCAGTCATGAGCACGATGTGCACGAGGTGTTTGAACACCTGTGATTGGATGTATCGTGACAGAATCGTTGCGCATCATCACCAGAGAGCACAACCGCATTTGCTAGTGTGGATGTCAACAATGAAATGCACTGATCCCTTCTCAGCATCAAATCGTCGTTTGACGACCGAAGAATAATGTAGATGCATAGGCATGCTTGAAACTGGGCCAACACAACGTTACGTTGCAAATGTCTTCGGTGTCAGCCAAATTGTGATCGGTGGGGCATGGAGGTGAAATAGGCTTTAACCTCCAGCTCATGATTATTGCACTTATATAGCGACGTGTCAGACCTTTGGATACGCTTAGCCAGCGACATGAAGGTGTTCAACAGCGTTCCTTCACACAGCGGGAAGACAGGTTTCTTCTGATTGCAGCAAGACGTCATCACGTCGTGACTGCAACCACACTGTTAATGGCGTTAACATTTCTACTAAGACAGTGCGTAATCGTCACCCCGAGGTTGATGCACGGTCTCACGGTGACAGGTGGGCGCTACAGGGATGACTTTATGGAAAGGGTTTTGTCGCTTTATTTCTATATGTATACGTGAGACGATATGCTGCTGCAATTGGACCGGGTTTTTTATCCCCCGCCGGGCCAGAATGGCCGAAGGGGGATTATGTCATGGCGCAGTCCGTCCGTCCGTCTGTCCGTCCCAATCAGGGTACTAAGCTTGTGAAATCAACTCCTCCTACAGTTTCCAGAGAATATCCCTGAAACTCTACACACAAGATGTGGACATGTTGATGATACGCATATCGCAGTCCCGTTTCATTTCGACTAATTTTGACAGAGTTACTGCCCCTGTTTTACGGAGCTTCATTTGCCTTATTGTGAGAGAGGGTACTAAGCTTGTGAAATCAACTCCTCCTACAGTTTCCAGAGAATATCCCTGAAACTCTACACACAAGATGTCGACATGTTGATGATACGCATATCGCAGTCCCGTTTCATTTCGACTAATTTTGACAGAGTTACTGCCCCTATTTTACGGAGCTTTATTTGCCTTATTGTGAGAGAGGGCACTAAACTTGTGAAATCAGCTCCTCCTACAGTTTCCATAGAATATCCATGACACTCTACACACAAGATGTCGACATGTTGATCATACGCATATGGCAGTCCTGTTTCCTTGCGACTAATTTTGACAGAGTTACTGCCCCTGTTTTACGGAGCTTCATTTGCCTTATTATGAGACAGGGTACTAAGCTTGTGAAATCAACTCCTCCTACAGTTTCCAAAGAATATTCCTGACACTCTACACACAAGATGTTGACATGTTGATGATACGCATATCACAGTCCCGTTTCATTTCAAGTAATTTTGACAGTGTTACTGCCCCTGTTTTACGGAGCTTTATTTGACTCGTTAAAAAAATTCATGCGGAGGATGTTGTGCTCTCAGAGCACTCTTGTCCTTATGGACGATAACGTACGACCTCATCGCGCCAGGATCGTTGATGCCTACTCAGAGCATCAACGGTCACCAGACCTCAACCCTATCGAACATATATGGAAAGAGCTGCAGATCACCCTCTCACAACGCTCTTTCCCTCCGGCATCTCTACAGGAACTCGGCAATGGTAATAATGAAGAGTGGAACAATAATCCCTTGGCAACCATCATGGCACTTATTGGGAGCATAAGATGACGGCGATAAGCTGTGATCGCACCAGGTAGATCTGATGTGCGCGACTTAGAGTTGTTTTTTTTGGACAATGAATTCAATTTGGTTTTTCATAATTTTTTGACGTTTCAGTTTTGGTAAGATATTATCATTTTGACAGGTAACCTGACTGATAATTGGTCGCATCTCTTTTGCTGTCATTGTGTGGCAAATGACGACGGACTTTGATTCATTAAACTTGTCTTCACGCAATATTGCCTTTAGTTATTTCAATAGATGCACGCAATTTGACGTATTACCTTTGAAAGTTGTGATCATTAGCAAACCTGGAGTAATATATATGCATATATATCTGAAAGCAGATGTCTTGACTACGTCGCATATGTAGATACCAACAGTGGATATAATTTTTAAATATGTTAATTAATCATTTGCAGCCACGGAGACAAAACACATCTTCATAAACGAGGAGGAAAACAACTGGTGGGATGCTCGGGAAAACTGTAAGATGGAGAGAGATCTGTATATTTCTGATACAGAATTCCTCCCTCCAGTCGTGAATAGCTCTCTACAAAGCAACACTTCTTACTGGGTAGGAGCCATGAGGTATTCAACATGGATATGGACAGGCGAGTCTACAAAAGTAACAGTACATGTAGTTCCCAAAGCTAAATAGATACTATATATGCATCAATGTGGCGTTGTCTATGGATTAATTGTACTTGAAGTTAATCTGTTATTGAAGCATGTAATGTATGATATTACAGAAGATGGTACCCCACTCTACAACTATGAAGGGTACAGTGCATCACCCACAACGAGCCCAAACAATGTATCCAGTAACTCTGTTTACGAGTGTCAACTTCAGTGTAAAACCAACCGTACAGTGGGCCTGAGCGTAAGAGTTTCTTTTGTCACAAATAGTATTGATCCCAAAGTTGTATAAAGAATAGGATCATGTTGGTACATTTTCTTCTGTTTTGAAAACCCACACACGACACATGAAAGAAACATGAGAGCGAGAGATACTATTTGTTAATGTAATGGATGTTGTACAAGTACACCTGGATAATAAAAGATCCTCTTCATATTGATATCAATGGGTTTTTTTTATGACAGAAGTAACATGTTATAATATGTTTCAATGGCATTCTTGAGTGAGTGAGTGAATCAGTGAGTGAGTATGTTTTTACGCCACTTTGATCAATATTCAAGCAATATCACAGTAGGGGACACCAGAAATGTGTTTCACATATTGCACCCATTGTGGGGAACCCATGAGCGAACGTTTTAACCACTAGGCTACCCCACCGCCACGGCATTCTAAACTTGGGAGAGTAAATAAGAAAATGTACAACTTTATGAATAACAACGTCTGTTTATTCCATTAAGCAACGTTTCGATGCAGGTTCTTACACCGTCCTCCACTCCAGCTTGATAACGGTGTAAGAATCTAAATCGAAACGTCGCTAAATGCAATAAACCAGAAATTGTTATCCATAAAGTTTTATGTTTTCTTACATGTTATATGGCCGATTGTTTGTAGGGGTGGACGTGTTAATGTCTCTGAACTAAGCTTTCCAACTATGATGGGTGCCGTACCCCATCAACAGGAAATACAACAGGGTCGCTTTACAGTTCACTTTGCATGGTCACCTTCAATGTACAACCACCCGCACAACAGGCCTGAGCGTAGGACAGTGAAACCTTTTGTGTTGGAAAGAGTGGTGAAAAGAATTAGATCACATATTTACATTTCCTTCTGTTTTGAAAATTCCAAACGACACATGCAGAAAGCATGAGGGAGGGAGGGATTCTATTTCTTTATGTAATTGATGTTGTACAAGAACACCATGATAATGTAAGAACCGCTTCATATTCATATCATTAGTCATGTTATGAAAATACTCTTTTTGTGACAGGAATATACAACATATTTTGTGGTTTGTTGTGGTAGGGGGAAGTGTTACTGTCTAGGCAAAAGTATACAAATAGCAGTGCAGCAGGTGGGATGCCGTGCCCGGGTTGATTAGTGACTATGACACGAGTACACAAAGTCATTATGTGTTTCTGTTTTGTAGGGGGTAAATTGTTATTGTCTCGGAAATTCGTATAACGTTACAAATACGAGTGCAAGAGGGATGCAGTGTCCGGGAAACCCAGATGAAATGTGTGGCGACGCCGCTGGGATGTCAGTCTATACGCGTGGTACTGGTATGTGCTTCCCTACACTTATATTATATCAAATATCGGATAGGCTTGTTAAAAGCTTGTACTCATAGGCAACATATCATCTTGTGTTATCTTCGAAGTTCACGTTGATATTGTGACAATCTAATAATCAAGATCATGCTGTTATCCTGAAGTTTTACTTCCGGCGACTCTACGTTGTGAACATAATAGTCATATTATAATTGTCATAAACTGAACAATTCATTTCATTCAAGGTTTTACAAGAATAGGTAATGTACCTGATAATTGTATGTAAATTATGCTGTGTCACAAATAACTTGTGTATGTTTGTGGGACTTTATGTCACTTTCACCTCCTTGTAGGAAACGTTGGGTTTAAACCCTCGAAGATTGGCCGATGTGCTTATGGAGTGAAAATGAATAATACAGTTTCAATAGGACTAGACTTTTACTACGCTTGTATAGATTATAAGCGAAGATTTGCATATTATTCCCACAGTAAGTATGACCTATGTTATCTCACATCACTCTGTGACACAATCGGCGTTTCCTGCAGTCTGAAATGATTTACCCAGGACACACATGACCAATCCTAACTCAACAAATGTAAACTTTAATACTTCAGAATAAACTAAACTAAAACGCTGATGTCACCCATAGATCGTAACTGTCACGCGCATGTAGACCGCGGAAAACATATAAGTAATTATGTAAAATATGTAATTATGTAAGAGCCGCATACACTGCTTTCAGAATGCATTTCAAACGTTGACATATCTGAATAGACTGAAATTCTACAGCCCACGACAAGTACGATACAACAGACTAAGGATAAAGATCTTGCATTTTCGTGGCCTATCCTATAAGCGTATCATCACAACGATTTAAATAAAATCCGAACTTATAAAATCCCATATACTACGTTTTACTCTGTCCATTATCATCGGCAACTTTCTAGTTGTACAACTAAAAAGACGTTACCGGACATCGTATTTCATATGTTTGTAGATACTCAGCAGGAAAAATGTAGTGGGAGCGTGTGCGTGTCCCCATCAGCGAAAAGCCAGAAACAGATATGGACACATGCTCATTACTCAAATGATCTGATCAGACTCAACGATTCAACTGCAAGAGAGATCCAGAATATTCCAGCATCATCTGTTTACTTTTGGATTGGGCTTGTATTGAAAGTCTCAAGGAAATACGTTGATGGTGCGTTTTATTATTTTGTGCTAACCTGTCAGTTTAAATTGTAAAAGGGGCGGTCGGGTAGCCTTGTGGTTAAAGCGTTCGCTCATCATGCCGAATACCCGGGTTCGATTCCCGACATGGGTACGAAGTGTGAAGCCCATTTCTGATGTCCCCGCCGTGATATTGCTGGAATATTGCTAAAAACGGCGTAAAACCATACTCTCACTCACTAAATTGTAAAAAAAACCGTTTATAACAGGAAATTGGTCTTTGATTTGTTTGAATTAATAAGTTAGCAGTTGTTACCACAAATAACTAGACAGCAACACCGTAGAACCAAGTACATTCATCTATTTACGTAAGTGTGTACAACTATTAACATAACTTTATCATTTAGAATAATTAATACCGCTGGTTGCATTGTATAGTCAGTGGATTATTGTTTCCAGGACAAGAGACCAATGGAAATGAGGATTACATCTTCCTTCGTTCCGAAGATCCACCAACATCGACATGCCAAGCTTTGAAAAAAGATGGCGTCTGGAAACAATACTGGCTACCCTGCCATTTGCGCCTTGCTTCTGTTTGTGAAGGTACTTAGCATGTGAGACGAATATGTTGTTTTACACAATGGTAAAGGGGTAGATTCTCTTTAATCTATTCGTATACATCGCTCTGATAATGTTATAAGATATGACTACAATGCAAAATCACATCGTCCTTTTTCTAAACAAAGACGGGATGCGTTTCTGTCTTCTTTAGATCTTACTCCCCCCTCCCCTCCCCCCCTCTCTCTCTCTCACTCTCTCAATCGTACGAGCGCACACTATTGTTGCACGCTCCAGAAATCATTCACAAATATAGCCTTTTTTTATAAATTGTCAGATATCCTTATTCATTTTCACCAAACAACTTATCGAATTATTGCAGATCAGGTTTAACATTTGGTATGTACGGAATGTTGGATGTTTATACGAGACTTTTTCACTTGTAATATCACCTGCTCCATCATTTCTAAAATAGCAACGTCATCTTTGTCAACAGTTTCCAGGACTCATCCCTCTCATCCCACCACAGACGTTCCGCCAGCTGTTGATAGTCAGATGGGTAAGTGGTCACTGCAGAGGTAACCCTGTCCTAAAAGAACTCGCTCGCTACGCTAAAGAACAGGGCTCGATTCCTAACGTTTAATATAAGTTCCTTATGTTTAAATAGTGTTAAAAGTGGTGTAAAATCTATCATCACAATTACCAATTGTATTATCAACAGTCCACGTGAAAGCGATAAAGAATTCAGTTTCGCGTATCTCTATTCCTTACAATATTGAAAATTGTTTGTATGTAGTAGAACTCAATATTCCACAAAGCGACTTCGCTCAACGTTAGTGAGTGAGTATGAGTTTGCGCAGATTGTAGCAATATTCCAGTAATATCATGCGGGGAAACCAGAAATGGGCCCTAAGCTCTACAACTGTTGTTAGTGTATGCTAAAATACCAAAAGCACAATCATCTTAGCTCTGATTGGAACAGTCCCCTTGTCATGATTGCATGACATATTATTATATATTGTGTACTTTTATAGTGGTAGCAGTTTTCGGTGTGCATTCCATAGTGATCGTTTACTTCAGTATAGTATACATACTTACTGGACATGCCTAATATTTCTTGTGTAAACTGGTACGTGCGTTTAACATATTTATCAAGCTTTTGACATCTAACATTTCCTTTTTACCAGGTGTAATCATAGGGCTGGCTGCAGGCTGTGTGGTTTTCTTCCTTGTAGTCGTCACTCTTGTATTTCTTCTGCAAAGGTGAGGTTCCCAGCAGCATTTCTTTAAATAGCAAAAAAGAAACCAGAATCTAAAGAATGAATTCATTTATCAGATACCATTCTTGGCATGTAACTTGTTATGTTTTTACATTAATGTGATGCTTATTTAAATTTTTGAAGCAACTGTTTTGTGAAATAACTCGTAGCAATGCTGTATATTCATGTGTGAAAATGATATGTTACACGCACATATCGGGCAAACATTGAAGCAAGCACCTTGAACACATTCAACACTAGTGCATCCATTCACAATTTCGCCAAATTCATATGACCTGTAAATGAGTAGCATGACAATTTTGTCAGTGTCGAGGACGGGATACAAGCCCCGACACATTTCGGTCTACTAGTCATGATACATCGGGAAGCAATGGAGTAGTAAAAAAGCATAATTCCACAGTATACCATACTATACAAGTTGATATCGAGAAGCATTCAATCATCACATTCAATCATGTTGCAAATGCTGTTTCAGACAACGCAAACTCTATTTGGATAGAAAAGATACGAATCAACAGGTGAACCTCAACCCGCAAACAGAAAACACGACCTACGACGGTCTCGATGTTCCGAGAGACAATGGCGCATACTCTGTTATAACCCCCGACACAATTGACGGGAAGCCATTCACTCCCTCTGTTCCAACGGCGACAGTAAACCCCAATACTCACACTGAGAAATTCTACGTGAACCATCCTGGGAC
Source organism: Haliotis cracherodii (assembly GCF_022045235.1). Taxonomy (NCBI): domain Eukaryota; kingdom Metazoa; phylum Mollusca; class Gastropoda; order Lepetellida; family Haliotidae; genus Haliotis; species Haliotis cracherodii. The sequence continues at coordinate 31,724,295 of NW_027266308.1, forward strand.
TGATGTTGAGAAGATGTCCAATTCCCTCTCAATGCCCAGTAAACAACACACCGACATGCCAAGAGGAAAGCCCCACATGCATCTCTCCGGACCCGACTACGACACAGCTGAATGTATTCTACAGTATAGAAGCGGAGATGGAGGGTACACTGGACTGGATATATCTGCAGTAGGTACTGGTGTAGCCAACTCCGACGAGGGTGTTCAGTACCACACCCTCGAGAAGCGCAGCTCCCCGGGAAGGGATAAAAGTGATGCTGGTTTGTATGACCCCACGGAAGCGGCAGAGGTAAACTACGACACCTCACAGCAAGGGGGGAACGCCAGAAAAGTAGATGACTCGTACAGTCACATAGGCGCGATAGGCAAGGGGTTTGAAGAAGGTGCATATGATGTCGCTAGTGCTGGGCCTGTTGTGATCAGGTTGGATGACACCTACAACCATGCGAATGAGACCAATCATGAGGCCACTGATTAGTATAACACATGATCTGTCGTCAGAGATAATTGAAATCGTGGTAATGATATATTTGTTGCAGAGATCCGGATAGTATAGGTAGTAGTGTCTGGTCGTACAAAGGGAAGTACTTCTAGGACATGAGAAATGTAACTGTACATAAGATGGGGTTATCTTTCAAGTGTTGCTGGATGAAAACTAGTTTGAAGCAAAACTCTCTCTTTATAGATCAAAGAGCCACATCTTGACGGATATTATGTAACAATTATGAATTAAATTAAAGTAAGTACTTCTAAGTTAAAGAGTGGTTAAAAATGTATTAGTGATGCAGTTTAACATTGAACTTTTACAAGTAATAGCGAATCTCACAAAAAGTATATATGTCTCCTGTTGGAGTCAGTTAAACAAAACAGCAAAAGTGAAAAAGTGAAATGATTAATGCTGACTGCAGTGTTGATGGCGTCAACGTTAAGTTCTTTTAATCTGTCTGTCTCTTTTCATTGCAAGTCGTGAAATATGAAAATATGTGTAGGTGTATTAAGATGTACGACGACGATATAATCAAACATACATTTGCTGTGTTAGCTATCCCGGAAAAAGTACAGTGTAGATAGCATGTCTTCAGAATGGTCACAGAATAGACTGACAATTGTAAAATATCAGACACACATGGAAAATAACTCTGAAAATGTAGATGAGTTTAGAAAATGAAATACACATCATTCTACATGTCATTTTATATAATAATTTAAGAGAAACGTTTTATCCTGATGTTTACACATGAGCCCCCTAATTGAAGTCTTTTATTTGGCTTTGTGATCGAAGGACAAACGGATTTCATAAAACTTCAGAAAAATGTACACCAATCTTCCATGTTATGAAATATATTTACTTGCTTTTTTATTTGTTTTTTTTAACACCACGGCCAACAGTAGTGAAGTCATATTACGACTGGCTGTAAAAGGCCGAGTCTAGGCCAGATAAACCAATGGTTGATAGCATGAACAACATACATATTATTGACGGCATGTTGACCCCGTTAGTTTCATGACTTGGTTTACAATCTAAACTGCCGGACATTAGAAAGAATTCACCAATGTGTGAGGGTGGTTTAAAACGAAACAAACAAGAAATTCGAAGGTAATGTAATGGGCAGAGTGAAACGGGTATTGTCAATGTCAGTTTGAGTTGGTTCACAGATACCCGACATTCAGCCCACTACTGAGTATGGTTGTACGCCGCTTTTAGCAATATTCGAGCAATGTCACGGCGGGGGACACCGGAAATGGGCTTCACACATTGTACCAATGTCGGGAATCGAACCAGGGTCTTCGGCTTGACGAGCGAAAAAGCGAAACAAACAAGAAATTCGAAGGTAATGTAACGGGCAGAGTGAAACGGGTATTGTCAATGTCAGTTTGAGTTGGTTCACAGATACCCGGCTAACGTTTTGATAACGTTTGTAACTTTTGGGTCAAATCCGATTTTCAAGTGTGTGCTCTCTTTTGTATGGCAGTTTTGAAGACGATTCAGACACTTACTTTCACGTAAAAAATTCCATATATCTTTTTCTATATTGTAAAATATATTTACATGTTTATGTGTACTTATGTATTTCTTGTTCAAATAATACGCCCACATGCATTGTAACACGTTGCCACTTTGAGGCCTCTCTCAACTGACTGAACATATTCAAAACGCGTTTCAAACCTTAATTTCTCTCAACTTTCAAAAATACATTTGCAGTAGATTAATATTCCGTTAAACTTAATTAATTCAATGAATAATTTGTTATTAGTAATGTAATCACATATTTTGAAAATGTTTCCGATTTCGCAACCATATTCACACCTGATTTCTTTACACAATATTATACACAAGTATTATTTAATCACCATCGTTTAACTTTTTATGCAGGTTTTTGTTCTGAATACAGGCTTTGTCGCTTTTTATCAATGGTTATGATAAGTACTATCTAAATACTATCGTATGCGCCCGTGATTTAATTGTCTTGAGAAGTTGAATGTAGTTTGCCTTTTCGTTATATTCCAACAGCTCCACCTTTTTTGTCCACATTTCAAATCTTTTGAGGTACAATCGATATCGAGCATGCTTTTTCTACGAAAATTTCAAAGAACGTCCGACGACTCAAGCTCAAGAGTTGCCTCATTCGGGTTATAGCACTCGAGGCCCTAGTAAAGCTCTCTAAAAGGATGATGGTGGACACGTGAAAGACATTTACAAATTTAACGCATGCGTGTCCAAAATGATGTCCGATACAATTATCAATTTTGAGTCCAACAATTAATGTGATTGTGACGGGTGCCACCGTTGGGGCCGGATACATGAGTTGATGTTAGCATTAATTGAGCTATTTGACAAAATGTTGGATCCCAACTGTGACCTTCATGTCCGCAAGTGTGTACAGCTACAAACGTTTTCCCATGTAAAAGAAAGGTTTCTGTTTTTTCGCAAAGTTTATCACCAAATGTTAATTACCTACTGTGAACCATAGAAAATGAATAATTGCACATACAGGTATGTGCACAATGAGTTTATAATATATATGCATTTTGCATCCTTTATCATTTGCCATACAATTGTGACTTATTGTGGAAGGTATTTGTCATGTATTCATGCTTCACGTGATGCACACAGGTCACAAATCAGTCGAATTTCCTCAGAGTTGATCAGGGTGAGATCGTAGTGCGTATGTTAACCTAGTCTCATAGTCGGGAGCGGAAAATAAAATTTGAATGCACATTGTATACACACTCATAATAATTTATTGCCATCAGCAGGTTACGTCATATATATTAAATGATCAGCTTCTTGAAACTATATGAATAAAATGTACTTTTATACACAAAAGTGTTTCGTCTTATGTTGTGATACAATATTATTCATACGTATTGTTTCCAGACGATCTTAAAATCGTGTTCCGAAATCGAGTCACTCGGCTACTTCATGTAACAAATCATGTCATACATGTATGTGTGGATCAAGGTAAGTTTGGTTCTGAGTAGTGGATGTTACCAACCAGTGCTTATTGTTTATAACCTGATAAAAATAATAAGGTACATCACAGCGATATCTGAGACTACAAATGTTCCAGAAGAAATTGAAGCATTATGAATGAAAGTGGTTTATGTAGTTATGCGCACAAAAACAATTTACTGAAGCTGAGAGTACAACCTGTGTGACAATGTCGCTATTAAATAATTAATTGGCAGGGCCAAAATAGCCCGCATATTAAGTTTCTCTCTATACGTGAAACTGATATAAACTTCTACCAGCTCTGTCCACAGTTTGAAGGAAGCAGCTTGATGCGGCCGTCATATCGACTGTTTCAATCAGAGGTGGTTATTTTGATTGGATATCTCTGATTGACCATTCGGAATCGAGTAACGTCCAGCTATGATATCACGACGGCCTGAATATAATCTCATATTGGCCCGACAAACTAGCGTTTAATATCATAAGCAACGTTCAACGTTCACCTGTACGATGACTCTCAATCACCAAAGCCACCTAACCTAACCACCCGATCTTTTAAATAAAAGCGACCCTTTCTATATTCATAAAAAAATCTCTGCCAAAATAGAGTCGATTATACAGTCCGACTATAGCTTGAGCATGTGGTTATGAATCACTCTCAAATAGCGGTGATTCCAGGTGTTCGCGAAAAGGGGAGCGTATCCTGCTCCATCGGGGACACCAGTCACACAAAAACCATGCAAAAACATCTGTTCACCTAAAACAATACGGGAACATGTGGTTGAAGTCAAAATAGGAAATCATTTTTGTTACTGTTGCGTCAAATTTGGAAATGTCCCCCACATGTCTACCATAAATGTTGTAACCATAATCAAACAACTTCTGAGCATGAGTTGTATGACGCTCTTTAAATCTTTGCTAGAAAGGAATGCTCGATTGTATTTCAAAGTTGCTAAATGTAGACACTAAGGGCTGGAGCTGTCGGAATATTGCTCGACATAAAGGCAAAGTTGACTATTGAAAGTTGAACTCATCCCTCTTGTCATACAGTCTTGTGGAGAGTCATTCTAAATCTTTATGCATAGATCTAAATACGTAACAGATGTAAACTTCTTGGCCAAGTAACATATTTTGACATTGCCAACCAGAGCAGAAATTATGATTCACATACATGAGGAAACAGATCAGCCACTTACATAAAGCAGAGGTTGCTTTAAGACCAACTTTATCCAGGAAACCCAAATGGTCTACGCTACAATTTACGTTAGTCATGATCTGTATTATCCAGGTGCCTCGCGTCAGTATTAAACATAGAACTGATTGTTCTATGAACCAATGGGCGCTGTGAATTTCTAACCAATATCGATGAAAGCCTCTTCAATACATTGTACGGCGCTTCCATTACCTTAAAGGGCATGTAAAGTCACCATAGCAGCTTTGTAAAATTGTTCGTACTTTGGGGCATACATAATGATAAATGTTTGACCAAAATCATATTTGAAAAACGGAAATAGCTTAAAACAGACGATAAAACGACATGCAAAGTCGTCAAAACGAAACAAGCCACCAATGAGGGGATTCCCCTTACTGGGGTTAAAACGGGTTCCCGGTGTCTGACGTGCTGTGCAATTTCAACGATCATGACGGGGGCGACGCCCAGTCTGCTTGCTTCTGCCTCGGATTTATTAAATACGTTATGTCTTTTTTCTGTCTGTTCATCTATTTGTTAACCATGTCCACAACTTATGTCACCTATGTAACAACACTGAAGATGCCTTCAGTTGTTTACTCAGGGGATTAATCCCTGACAGGCATTTATTGTGTGGAATAGGGCCGATGCAGCTGGTAATTTATTACCAAAACAGGTTGTTAGTAATAAAACGCTAGTTATTGATTGTTAATTGCTATTTCAATTATTCACGATGCCAAGATCAAAGGTCGTTTCACATATTTCACAATGCATACAATGTTGTTATTGGTGGACTGACGCTATGAAAATAGAAAAGAAGATATTTTCTTGGTTAGTAGTGGCAAATATGTGTGGATGGCTAGACAAGGGTGAGAAGCCGAAGCAGCGAGAGCATATCATTTAACTTTCACCACTCCTCTGTGAACTAGCAGACGAGGTGAGCACAGCGAGCGAATGAATTCCACCTACTGTACAGCAGGCTGGAATTAAGTTATCGGTTTCCGCTGTTTAAGCGGACAGCCCAACAGCTCAGCGATAGCGATATAAACAAACCCATATATGTCGACGCTAACAATAACACAGTTTAGCGGTTAACGCTAAATGCTATTATGTTTTGTAGGATTACAGGAAATAGCAGAAATCTATGTATTACGGCTAAGAAGCACAAGATATAGAAAGGCGGCAAACCCATCGGCCAAATTGAATGAAAACATTTTAGCTTTTGATCATCCCCTTTTGGGGTTTGTTGTGGAAGCCGATTACAGGGCCTGTGATTTCAGAACTTTCACTTGGACATTTGATACTTTTTGTACGAATATTACGAATATATCTCTCGAAAATTGACTAGATGTATCTAGGAAAATCGATATGCGAAATATAATTTTTTTCACATTACTTGTCCTTTAAAACGATCATTTCTTGATTGAATATAACCTAAATGTCCTTGTCAAGGAGGTCCTCAACACAGCAATGCAACATATTCATAGTATTGGGTACACATTCGGTCATTTGGAAATAGACAAGACGCATGTTGTTTTTGAACACTGACATGTTTCTCTTGACTGGTTGTAATATAAGTTACTAATTATTTATTAACTTGTTCTTTTCCTTCTTCAGTTGGAAATGACTTTTTACGGATAAAGATAACAGCCGTTATATAGCGTGAATATTGCTGAGTGCGTCGTTAATCAAGCAACAGACGTTAGGACCGTGATGATTGAAAACATCCGGAAGTAATTTGATTTGTGGCAGAAAACAATTATCTTCTTTTAAATATGCACATGCAGCTGATTATCTATTTCGCTGAATGGACGTGTGTCAGTTCACATGGCTCAGGATGACCACAGAAGGGAGGACACAGTTGGACGATTTTCCCTCAGCTGACACTGTTAATAACGAAATGTTTTGCGTTCCTGTGCATGATCTTAAATGAACATTAAACACAGAATGTAAGGCCGCACGTTACCTTTACGATAAGCTACATGGCTTATTCAATAAACTACATGGCTGACCGTGCAAAGATGGCAAGGTTAGCAGCGTCAGACATTTTGAGCGGGATTTCAGGGATTTCAAATAAGATGAACAAAAACGAACCATGTATATCCTTTTAAACCCGATTAACTGTCCATTAAACATGTCCGACAGTTTGTATTGTACTGATAAGTTTCACGCTTTTGACGCATTTTTTCATCAGCCTTGACTGTGTTGCCATTTTCAGCAGATGCTCTCGGTGACCTCAAGATGGAATATTACAAGCCAAACTGGAACTCGCTGTCTCGTGTGTATTCACTGCGCATTTGCAGGCCATGAATATTTAGCAATGTACGACTCTTACTATATCATTTGCACATGTTTATGAATCACTATCAAATAGCGATGACACCAGGTGTTCGCGAAAAGGTGAGCGTATATATGCCCCACCAGAGGCACCCGTCATCAACACATGCACAAACAAGACACAGGCAGATGTAGAAACGAAGTATAGGTTATGAGGATTCGCGTAACTGATGAAGGAAATGAAATAATGTTGAATGTTACAATTTCTTGCAAATAGATACAACAGTTCCCTGTGCTATATTATGCATAAATTCCAATCTGTCACCCAGGAAGTAAATGAAGGGGGGATAGTCTCTTCCTCTGTTGGAAAGCATGAAATATTGAGGTGAGGTATGTACGAAGGTACGAAAGGTGAAGTTTTAAGCTGACATGGAAGGAATGGTTTTCATAACAGGGATTGGTGCTCCTCCCTAAACAACTGTTAAAAGGTGGGCAGCAAAGAATAAGTCTGGTTTAAAACCGGTCAATGACTGAGCGTCGTATTTCTTTCCCGAGGACAGATTACTTCACAGAAACTCTAGCAATGACATCTGATCACAAAAACGCACCAGGAACGTCTCCCGTGATAATCTAGCTCTGTGTGAAGCTGACGCAGAACAATTTTTGTTTAACGATTTATGAGTATGGATGAAACCTGGCTACTGGTCTAAGTCCAAACAGAAGATTGCAAGTTCTTGATCACTCCACATTCCTCAAGTTTATCCACTTTCGTAAAGGTCGCAGACCCCTGCGTATTTTACTGACTTGTCACAGCGAAACAATGTGCTCAAATGACTCAATGACTGACCTCTATATAATGTAATGTCCTCAACGAAAGATTTCCATCTTAATCAATTCTTCTAGAGGCTCAGATAACTAAATTTATTACTTGCCCGTGAAGAGATCACCCGTTTAATAAACATACAGCTGTATTACACATTGTGTAATACCAAAACGCTTGCTTATGTACTCTCGGAACACGTTTCACAAACAAATATTGAAAACTCTCGACATCCTTTGGCTTATTGAGCGATATTGCGGGTGGAGATGATAGATCACTGAGAGGAGCTTATCCACACTCGATGACCCCAGCAACCTTGTTGCTAGGCTGACGTCACATGGCATTGTTTCGCCGATGGATCTTGCAACAAAATTCCACAAATTATGTCATCGGGTACTGTGACGTGATTGTAAACTTTGCGGTGCAAGTCCCCGTTCCACAAGGCGATCGTACTGTAGCGCAACGACAGTCGTTGGTCTAAGTTAAAGTACGTGAGTTGCGATAACCTTAGGGCTACGATAGTTTTGTGGAACGGAAGCCTGAATTCTGAAGGTAGACCGTTGTATGGTATTAAATTCATACGTTTCAACTTTTGACGTGTTTGAAGTATTATTATGTTGAACTCAATTGGATTATACCGTGGGTCGTGTAGGTGTCAGCCTATTCACATTCAACAGCATAATTCTAAAAAACGCTATAAATGGCAAGTAATAAATAAAATACTAAACTCGCTCTCGTGTAAAACAAATTTTATGAAACTCGTGAATAGTTGCGGTATCTGACTCGCTTTCGCTCGTCAGATACCACAACTATTCACTCGTTTCATAAAATTGGTATTACACGGGAGCTCGTTTAGTATTCTATATTTAGCTCATGGTATATGTTATCGCATAAGGAAAATTCGATATTGCTATGATATTGCAATTCAACGAAAAAAGAAGTCTTTCACAGATTATGCGTTACAATAATCACTTCTTTCGAACCGTTGTAAGCGTTCTTCTTCCCTGTTGGGTAAACCACAGCGAGTAGATGTATATGCACACAGGCCGGAGATATGTGGACGGCGAGGCTGCTTGTCTGTTACTTGCACTGTGTATATGCAACTAGTGTCAACATATGTAAGTAAACGTTTTCACATGATGTCCTTTAAAGTCATTTTTCCGCTAAATGAAATATGAGATATTGATGAATAATGAATATTCGCAAAGAACAATGAAGAACGAAGCATATTGTTTTATCAGGACGTCATTTCTGGAGATTCAAACATATTTTATGACGTCAGTATATAGGACAACGTTATTTTTTTAGAGGGAAGTGTCTAGTGATGTGTTCCCCATAGATGTAACAGGGCAACCCAGATAAACGCATTGACCGAACGATAACATCCAAAAGTTAGATAGATATGTCAATCGGTATTAGGAGCAAAATTACAGTAATCGACGCAAAAATTGTGAGAATATTTTCGAAAGACCAATATTAACCCGTCATTAAGTCGTCACGCTTGTATTTCTTCTGCAAAGGTGAGGTTCCTAGCAGCACTTCTTTAAATAGCGAAAAGAAACCAGAATCTGAAGAATGAATTCGTTTGTCAGATACCATTCCGGACATGTAATTTGTTAATTTTTGTATTAATGTCGGGGCTTGTAATGCTTATTTAAAGCTTTGAAGCAACAAGTTTGATAAATAAGACAATTTCTACATGTATCACTGTTCTTATATTTTAACAGGAATGTTTACCCATAAGTGTTTTATCTTTAGCCATCTCTACTGCTATTGATATAGCAATGCTGTACATTCCTGTGTGAAAATGATATGTTACACGCACGTATCGGGCAAACATTGAAGTAACCACATTCCACACTAGTGCATCCATTAACAAACATATGTTTTCGCCAAATTCATACCTATAAATGAGTAGCATGACAATTTTGTCAGTGTTGAGGACAGGATACAAGCCCCGACACATTTCGGTCCACTGGTCACAATACATCGGGAGGCAATGGAGTAGTGATATAGCATACTTCCATAGTATACCATACTATAAAGTTGATATCAAGAAGCATTTGAATAACGGTCACGACTGCCGCCAGTGATATGACAGTCACGTGAACTCATTAAATATGGATTCCTCTAAAATCCGACCGAGATGACCAGTGGGGCCATTTTCCTTCAAAGCTGTTCCGCAAATTCCTTTAAGTTGTAATATATAACACTTAAAAAGAACAATTGGAACTTAGTAACTACTTATTGTGCTAAAAAGAATCAATAAAGTAAGCATAACTAATTTGAAGTAATTATTAAGGGCATGTTTGTACATCACATTCAGTCATTTTGCAATGCTGTTTCAGAGAACGGAAACTCCGTATGGATAGAAAAGATACGAATCAGCAGGTGAAATTCAACCCGCCAACAGAAAACACGACCTACGACGGTCTCGATGTTACGAGAGACAGTGGAGCATATTCTGTTTTAACCCCAGAACATTCTAGAACATGAGAATTTGAATGGTCAGTACAGTAAGATAGGGATATCTCACAACATTTTTGTTTGATATAAATTAGTTCGATATGCGTCGATTAAGCAAAATTCCCTATACCTGTATCAAAGAGACATATGGTGATAAAATAAATTGAAGTAAGCACTCCTAAGGTAAATGTTCAGCTATATCTCTTATATATATAGATTTAGATTTAGCTTTCACACTAATGCTTATTACAACTTAAAAAAATATGTCTCTTACCTAGGAGTCAGATACACAAAACTACAACTGAACTGCAGTGTTGACCACGCCCACGAAAAGTTCTTTTAATTTCCCTGTATCTTTTCATTGTAAGTCATGAAATATGAAATATGTGTAGGTGTATTGAGATGTAGTAATACTCAAATATATTTGTGCTATCTACCCTCGATAATGTACAGTGCAGGTAGTGCGTCTTGGGTCACAGATGACACTGGCAATTGTAAAACGATACACGACACAGAAAACAATTAAAAAATTTGGGAATCTGAATGTACATGTGTGTAGAAAATTAACTTCATTTCATTCTAGATGTCATTTTATGTTATAAATTGAAGAGAAATGTATTATGCTGATGTTTACACCTAAGACCTCTTTATGAAGTCATCTGAATGGCGTTGTCATCGAAGGACATACTGATTATTTGAATTCAAAAGAGTGTACCCAAATCTTCCATGTGATGAAATTCATTTACTTGTTTGTTTGTTGTGTTAACGTCACTGCGAAAATTATTAAAATTATATTACGACTGGTCGTAAATAGTCAAGTTTAGGCCAGGCAAAAACAATTATGGTTGACAGCAAGGACAACGTACAGATTGACGTCATGTTGACGCTGTTAACTTCATGGAGTGGCTTCCAATAAAACTCCCGGGAAAAAAGATGTATTCATCAATGTATGATGGGCAGAATGAAAGCAGGCATTGTTATGATCAGTTTGACCTGGTTCACAGATACCATGGGCAGAAATACCGCCTGGTAACGTTTTGGTAACGTTTTGGTAACGTTTGCAATGTTTAGGTGAAATTAATTTTCAAGTGTAATGTTTTCTAATTCACGTCAGTTTAGAACACGATATTGCATTATGAAGTGATGGCTTGCAAATACAAAGAATCCTGCCATTCGTTTCGTAAACCAGTGTGATAAAATCACGTTATAATCCCCACATCTCTTTTTCTATATTGTAAAAACAGTCTAATATAAATTTATATGTTGTCCCGTGCGTCTGATAACGGGTCCACAGTCTTGTAATGGTTCTTGGTGCAACATAGAAAAACCTGGCTACAGCCAACGATGATTCGGCCGATGTCGTTGTTTCGTTGGGCTTCTGTCAGTCGTGGCCTGTTTTCGCTTGCTGTAAGATTGTGATGGCATGCACATGAAAATCCCAACGTTTTTATAGCACAACAAGTGATGTTGCACGTGCTCTCATATGGTTGTGTTTTTGCGATTTTTCCATGTTTTCACCAGATTTCTGCAGTAACTCAATTTTCCATAAAAAAAAATCCCAATCAATGCAGAAATGACCAATTAGTTTTGTATGGATGTCGCCATCACTCTTAGTCAGATATTTACAATTTTACTACTTTTGCGTTTCTTGTTTTTGCAGAGTATATATGTTTACCTATGCACGTTACTTGTTACGCCTTCAGGCAGCACAACGTTTTTCTACTGAATGTTCATATTTACCATATTCGCACATGATAATTGGATACGCATTATTTTATCACTATTTTCATTTAGCTCCAAATAAGGATCTTGTGATGTACCATACGTTTGTTTAGGCGAAGACTCGATTTGCCTTCGCATGTGATTGTTTCGGATGCCACCGGTGGAGCAGGATACTCTCACCTTTGTTCAGAACACCTGGCATCATCACTTTTGATAGTGATTCATAACATAGGAGTATGATATAGTTTGAATGGGAAATTCATAATTTTAATTACCTCACCCTAGAAAGTCCTCATGATTATCACCGATTGTTAAATGAATGTTATATTTATATATTTTTTGTTGTATCTCCCAATCTGTAAATTCTCACCCACTGTATTTATCTGAACTTGTATATGGGCCGATGGCCTTTGATACAATAAACATCTTTGACTTTGACTTTGACTTTGATATAGTTTGAATGGTACAATGGACTCTGCTCTTAGCAGATATTTCTTATAATTATGGTAAATAAAATTATGTTTCACGTAACTATCATCTATCGTTTTTTCGTTCCCAAAATGTATTGCCACACATACTTTGAATATTGTGCTTACAGTAATCTGCATTTGATTACCTATTATTGTAAATGTTACAATTTAAAAATGCTTACCAACAATCACGACAAAGAAGTACTTTTTTTTATAAATTTTGGCTTGAGCGGTGATGCGGCCGTCAAACTCGGCTGTTTCAGTCAGAGGTGGTAAAGGTGATTTGATACATCTGATTGATCAATCGGAATGAAGTATTTTCTATATTCATGTCAGGGCGTAAACCTGTAAATAATCTAATCTGGGCAAGACCAACTAGCGATTGATATCATAAGAAACGTCCAACGCCGTTGGGTACGATGACACGCAATCACTCATTCACACTCAATCACACACGATCACACCCGATCTTACAGCAAGCACGGGTTGAATGAGGACTAATCGTATCAAGATTGCCCCATGGGTCTAAGATACGCTTATGTTAGACATGATCAGTATTATCAAGGCAGCCTATTGACGAAGCTGTCTTATCGCTAACATTGGCGTAAAGGATTCGTAGTGAAAAATATCTTAGTTAAGTCTATTCTCGAGGCTGTTTTAGCTCTAAGCTACAACAAAAAAGGCGGGCCTCTCTCAGGAGCTTACGACAAGTAAAATGGGGGCCAAAAGACGAAAACTGTTCGACAGTAAGGGTCTATTGTATCATTTCTGACCACAAAATCGCGTGTTTTCCACTTACACTTTCAAAACACGAACAACAGATCACAGTAAACACCGATAATGACTTTTGCCTAACGGCTAGTCGATAGCAGATGGTAGCTTGACGATCATTCCATACAAAATGTTACGTGAAACAATATAAAATCATTTAGTCCATGAATGAATATTCCAGTACGAGTGATAAAAACAGTTTTAGTGTAAAAAATATTTTAGATATATAAAGTCGATTTTAAACCTAATTAGGTTGAATCACATTGCATAAACCGCGTCGCAGTTGCGGGACATCTTCGACTGTTGAGGATTTCCTTCTCACACTTGGCAAAAGGATGTTTGTTGATTGTGTTTCTTGCAAACCTCCATTTCAGGGAATATAATGCACGTATTTCATGACCTGGTAGATTGTTTCATTTCGCTAGATGTTACATCCCACATAGCGACAGTTTACAGGAGATAGCCTAAAAATATCAAAAGGAAATCCTGATCATGTGACAATGAAACAAACAGGATATTTACAATAAAATTTATTTATCATATAATGCGTAGGTTTCTCGGCTGGATAAAGCAAACGGATAAAAACGAAGGTCATATGCGCCTAGAGATGCAAATATCAAAGGTGTAGCAGGGACTACTTTCAGTGTTTACAAACAAACATCGCCCTTGACATTCGGCGATCGAGAATAAGGAGAAACTACAGGCGTAATTGTTATCATTGTCAAAAAAATAGTCTTATTTACTATAAGTCGGTGTCTAACTGTGACGTTGCTAAGGCATTTTACAAGTTTTGGCAACTTTGGAGATATAAATTGCGAAACAATTTAGCGAGGGCTATTCTAGCGGGATAAGATTCCATATCTGTGCTTATAAACCTCTTTGGCTTGGAACCTTTTCCCCAAATTAGAACAGTTGGATTTGACCGAAATATGTCCGAATTTTTACCTTGTTTCATTTTGTCGCTGTGTGTACATTTGACTGCACTTCGCAACGTTATGGCAGGACAGGCACACTCTGGCAGATGCCTCAGTGACTAGGGTGAGAGTAGCTTCCCTTTGATAAAGGGCAGTTACTCTTGCCAACAGAACGATTGATGGAAAGGCATGTAGACCTAGAAACAATTTGTGTAGGCAACTGTTAGTTTGCCTATATGTAGTTACGCCACTGTATAAGAAACAGGTTAATGTTGGAACTATATGGACTGTTGTCACCGTCCGACTGACACATCACTTACCTTCTGACGTAATATATATTAATGTCCACATTCCAGGAAAACATGCAATGTTTAGGTAATGTTTGTGAGAGATGGGTAAGACAACGTTGCGATAAGTTGAAGACTTCAAGAACAGCTCTTTTGACAATAGTAAATTGTTGTCGTAAGTTGCTAAACTTTGTCTTAGCTAAGAAAGCTACTTGAATAAGCCGCCAGGTGTCTTGTATCAGTATGAAAGATAGAAATGTTCATTCCATGAATAAACCTCACTTTGAAACTACAATTCCGTCGACGAAAGACGCTTCATGACATTGTACGATGCTTCCATCATCATCTGAGTTGCAATATTTATCTCCCTCACACACTCATTTCTTCTTAAGACGGTTGGATATTGTTTACTTTCATAACCCCAAACGCATAAATTACAAACTTGTGTATACTAAACAAGCATAATATAAACTTACTTCACTTCGCAAATCAATATCTTTAATATAACATAAATGGCCCTGTCCAGGAGGTGCTCAACATAGCAGTGCAACATATGTATAGGGTAATCATTCAGTCTTTTGGAGAATATCAGTTGGGGGATCAACAAGAAATAGAAAACAGCACACCTGGCCAGAATTACAAATAAATCGCCCCCAGGTTCGTGACTACTGTTGTATTATACCCAATACGCCTGTCGGACCTCCGTTCACTGCATGGTATCACAATATATCAACGATAAAACTGTCATGGTCGCAACCAGACAAATGAAAAACAAACGGATGTTATTTTAATTTGTAATTTTATTATCAAATGCTGAAGTATATGCATATGCAGGTAATTGTCTAAATCACTGAATGACCTTGTTCCAGTTCACATAGTTCTGGATGAATTTGGGATAAGTCTACAGAGTAGCACTGTTTTCCCTCAGCTGACATAATACACATTACAAATCACAAAACTTCTGAAGAGTACCTAAAAGCAATATGTGCTGTTTCTTTTTTTATACTGCCTTTCCGGGGCGGCCGGACCCCCGAAGATCCGGCTTAGAATTGATCTTCAGCAACCCATGCATGTCATAAGAGGCGACTTACGGGATCGGATGCGTAGATCGATGCTTATGATGTCAATCACTGGATTGTCTTGGTCCAGACTCGATTGTTTACAGACCGCCGTCATAAAGCTGGAATATTACTGAGTGCGGCGTCGAACAACAAAAAACAAACACTGGGCGGTCGCCGCTAATGCCCCCTAACTACGAGCTCACTATGTTCACTAAAATGTATCCCTTGTCCATGAGCAATATCTGTAATGAACATTAAACACAGAATGTAAGGCTTCACGTTGCCTTTACGACAAACTACATCACTAGTTGATACATTATTGTCATTGTCGCCATTGGAACGAGAAAGACAACAAGCTTATCAACGTAAGACATTTTGAGCGTGATTTCAAGTGAGATAAACGAGCCGTGGTCTTTGGAGCATCCGATAAACTGTCCGTGAAACATTCCCGATAGTATATATGTGTACAGACATTCTTCATACACTGAAACACTGTTTTTCACATTTTCAGCAGATGCTCTGGGTTAGCTCAAAATGGAATGTAAGCAGTAAAACTGGAATTAGCTGTCTGCTGCGTATGCACAGTTGTCAAATCTACTAAGCATTTGTAAGTTCTGTATTTTAGACCAGAGTGACTATATACATTAATGTACAAAACCATACTCATTAGAAATCCCCGTTAAAAGCAGAGTCATTTGTATGACTCCGACTATGTCATAAGCATGTGTTTATGAATCATTATCAAATAGTAATGATACCAAGTATCAGGGAAAAGGTGTGCGTATCCTATCCCACCAGTTGTACCGTCACAAACACATGCAAAGACATGGAGAATCTCACCCGAGTGCCTTTTGATATCAAATATATCAACACGAGTTGATAAAAGTGGAAAGACTCCGAGGCTTGCTGAGGAGGTTTTCCACTTTTATCAACGAGTGTTGCTATATTTGATATCAAAAGACACGAGGGTGAGCTTTTATTTATCATCCAACATCATTCTCCCAACCTTTTCATTTTGTAGACAGTAATAAGCAGTGTCTAAGTGTAAAAAAGTACTGCTAACAGCTTTAGTATCAGAGCCATTAGTGATGTCATTTGATTGTGACCTCACAATGGTCTGCAAAGCATTGAGATGTAATTTCATTGCAGCGGTATCTACATAAATCTGACCCAAGCGATATCTCCTGTGTGAGCCATTTTTGGATGATAAAAGACACAGGCATATATAGGGGAACGAAGTAAAATTTAGAATCTCCTTAAACGTTGAAGGAAAGGATAATGGTTAATGTTACGATTTCCTCCAAATAAATAAAAGAGTTCTCCGCGATAAAGTATACATAGATGCACATGTGTCACATACCAAAAAGGCAAATGAAGGGGATGTCTTTTCCTCTATTGCAAATCATGAAATATTGGGGTGATAGTGAAAACTCAGTTTCCTCCTGCTTCAGTGACTCTGTTGAACAGTTAGTGAGTGAGTATGGTTTTACGCCGCTTTTAGCAATATTCCAGCCATATCACGGCGGGGGAAACCAGAAATGGGCTTCACATATTGTACCAATGTCAGGAATCGAACCCGGTCTCCGGCGTGACGAGCGAACGCTTTAACCACTAGGTTACCCGTCCGCCCCCATTTGAACAGACCATAGTACAAAAGATACATCAACAGGATCTGGGATACAGTCAGTTTTCCGCTCTGTTTTCCGAATCTGCGTTCTACTTCCCTGTTGGGTTCACCACAACGAGTAGATGCATGGCACACAGGCCGGAGATATGTGGACCGCGAGGCTGCTTGTCTGCTACCTGCACTGTGTATATGCAACTAGTGTCAACATATGTAAGTAAACCTAATCACTTACTGTACTTTACAGTCCGTTTAATGTTTCGGTGTTTCATTTCTGTAATGTTGTACATGTGGACTTCAAGATGTTGAATGTGGTCATGTAATCTATATCATATCTTGGCTACATACATATGGTTTGTGTCTAAGCCTTCAGTGTAAAAACTATCATCTATCACACGTTATACTTGGCATCTCGGAGAATGAAATCTTTAGTGAACATTTTGTTCTTACATTTAATACATTTAACCTTTTTAACGATTCATGTGTCACGATATGATCTTGTAGTTCACATCTGAGAACGTAGCGCAAAAAATTTCGGCATTATTCGGTTGACTATATTCATTCCTGTCCCTGCTCTTTGTCACTCTAGTGTGGGGTTCGATGTCATTGAGGTTTCAGTTTTCCTCACCCACCTTATATACGTTGCACAAATATCGATATACCAATGGTGAGGAAATAGAGGGTTCGATGTAAACTGACACGGTGATATTTGATGAAGATGCAATGTTTTGGAAACATCAGATGTGTACTGTACATTTCAAACTATTGTTGACAGGAAGCATCCTGATGTACATATGATATGTACATATTGACATGTGAACTCTTATTTGTATCCGTGTCTGTTATTTGTATTTAAACCTTAAGTTTGTGAATTGTATGCCATCCACGCAAGGAAGTAAAACAAACTGGCTTATTTGAAGTTTGATAACCAGCATTAATATTGTCAATATTGTTATCAACAAAACTATATCTTCTCTTGTGTTCATTCCCATATAGGAATTAAAATTAATACATAAATATACACAGTCAGGTTGGTTTCGTACATCATTAGCGATCCTTTTTCGAACATTACTGTAACTGAACCTAGCTATGACTCAATTACGAAATGTGACATCATGGCAACTTCAGTCTCCACACAAGCAGTTTGCACTTGCTGGTGGAAAGGACGTGTTCCTTTTTAGGCCTCTTGGGTGTTCTTTCCCGAGGCTACCTCTCCACCTGTTTTCTATTATTTGTATTATATTATGTATTGTATTATTTATAATATATTAAAAACAGGACATGATCCAACTGATTGGACAATGGGTGTTATTGTCCATTTTCACCTTAAAGGTAGTAAGACTATCGTCGATAATTTTAGAGGAATTATTCTTCTCTCGTGAATTATTTAGCAGCTGGGCTTGTAGAGTGGTGTGAGAACTGTTCGGTCCTTGTCGAAGAGCAGTCTGGTTTTAGAAGAAAAAAACAGTACCACAGATTCTATTTTCGTGTTACACGGTCTTATAAATATAGCATTGTGTAAAGGTTTAAAGTTATAATCTGCTCGTATTGATTTTCGTAAACGATTGATTTTGTGAATAGACAAGCATTGTGGCAGGCACAAGTTAAAATTATTGGGTTGTAGTTCCAAATTGCTCTCTCTATTTCGTAACATATATAGAGATGTCAAGTCATGTGTCAAATCAGTTGATGGTAACTGCTCAGAATTTTTTCAGTTCGTTTACAGGTGTCCGACAAGGAGACAATTTATCGCCGATTCTTTTTTCGCTTTTCATATATGATATTGTCAGTGAATTGTCTGTTTCTCAAGAGTTTGGAGTAATTATTCTTCACATCCGTTTAATATTACTGATGTTTGCCGATGGCATGGTTCTTATTAGTCATACAATTATAGGATTGCAGTAAAGTCTAGATTATCTACGTCATTCCAATGCATTTGTACAATATATGTACAAAATACAAAGGTTCTAGCGTGTGCACTGTTGTATCGTGTCTTTTGTCCTTTGTCCTATACTGAATAAACATCAACAGTTAATAATAGGCATGTATTTATAAATAATTATCAAATAGTGATGATACAAGGTATCCTCAAAGTGAAGTTATCCTTCCCCTCATGTGTCACCTGTCACAAACACATGCGAAGGCAAGGCTAGTGTTAACCTCAACAAACATGGTAACTTGGTCAAAAGTGGAAATGATAGAATCATCGGCGGTATGTAAACAAACAACCCAAGATGGCTTAGTTCGTTAAAAGAACCCGTCGAATTAGACGATGATTTACCTGACCGTGCAATGGATTTTCTCATTTCACACAGAAAATACATGCTTAGCTTATTAATTAGGCCGGGTCATGTAAAACATCAAGCGTGTTACCTGCCGAGTCCGACACTGTGGCAAAGAATCCCACACACGCAACCGATCTACTGTTTTCGTGACTCTTTCGGTGAAACGTCTGAGAAATATATTTCCAAATGATTAAATAGTAAAAAACGTATTGCAAACACATGATAGATCTTCGAATGATATTTCCATGAAACACACTTACCAAGACGCTTTGCAAACACGTGTGTTGTGCCCTTAAACCTACAATGGTCTTAAGTCTACAATATTCATGAGTGGGCGTGGCTTGTGTATGCACACGACACTTATTTCGTACGCACTGCTTCTCAACTGAACCCGGAAGTGCATCGAACTTCTGCCGTGTTGTGACAACACACAGCGTGCAGTGAGACTGCATTGTTTGCGGTACAGCAGAACCTGAAGAAACTTTCCTTTTTATCAATCTGTAAACTATCATTATTTTATGCAAAACTAAGAGGAAATAAATCAAAATGTTTGTAAAAAACGTTCGTGTATTTTGTAAGCAAGTGGGGAATTTTAAGGAATTTTCTTCCCAGTATCACCTTCCACTTTGCCATTGTCTCATGGAAAATAAACACTGGGAAATGGGCATTAAAATAGGAAATATTCCTTCTCGTTAGCAGTGTGTCATAACTCCCGTATAGCAACGTATATATCAAGTTCCATACCAACTACTTCTCGTGCACTCCCTGTTTCCTTCAGCGTTTTCAGATGTGGTGTATTTGGATGGGCTAAATATGGACACGATAACTTTCTAAATATCCAGTATAACATTAAATTCAAAATTCAAATTCTAATCCAGGCTGGTAGTGTTCATATTCATTACATATATATGGTTAAATGTCAGTGGTTTTCATTCCCCATCAGATAGTTTGAAGAGGACCAGAAAGTGATGTGTCACCCCCACACAAGATGATTGATCAATATCAGTATTGTATATTCATAAAAATTATATTGAATTCGTTTTTGTTTTGTTTGCAGGTTTTACCAGTTGGAACTGGTGTTTATATTGGTGTTCATGTTAGGGTCAGATAAAGCATATTTTTTTTAATCAATAAACTGGAATTTAGTTTTGCATTTTTGGTATGCATTAGAAGTATTGTATACAGGCTACTAGTATGGCTCCTTGTAATTCTATACTCATTGTGGGCAAGTCTAGATGAATCCAACGTCAAAATGTTCTTTCTCTTTACATAATCTAGAAATTATTATTTAAAACTAATACGTTTTGCCTTCGAGACTTGTGCAAATGTAACAGGCTACCCATTGTACAGGTTAGGCAAATTAAACAGTACAAATGTCTCAGTTGGTTTATAAGACATCATTAGTTAATGTAAGTGTTTGGGACGTCCCGTGAAAACATAAAGTAAAGTGTGGCAGCAGTGAGGTAGTTTGTTTTAATGCTGCTATAAGCATAATGCCAGTCACATCACTGTAGAGGGCACCAAGTGTACACATTTGCATGTGGGTGGGGTGAAGTCACATACCAGTCAGCAGGACCTGTGCCCTACATCTGTGTATATTATTAGTTTTACACTCACATCTATACATAGGATGTGAAGCACGTGTGTTACCATGAATAGAACACCTTCTTTACATCAACTTATACATGCATTTTGTCTGCTGTTAAATTGTGTGTTCAAATCTGAAGAAAGAAGAGGATACTCCTATGTAGGAACTAAATAATGTTTGTGTAATTAGAGATGGTGTAAGCTTCACATTGGCTTTTAGTTTGTTACACACGATTGGACATTCATGCAATGATAACTTAATACCAGAAAAAAGTGTATGTAGCTGAACATAGATGAGCTGTTCAAGGTACATTTGTCAAGGTTGACATTGTGTGAGAAGTCAGATTGTAGACATCCATCACCTCCTGGGGTTAGTTGTTGGTGTATTCACTTCACATGACAAAAGAAATGAAGTTCATTGAAGGTGTTTTATTACAAAAATACAAAACACCCTATGTATATTATTGATGACAAATCTGAGGCACATAAGAAACAAACAAACAAACATATAACAAATTGTTAGCTAACAACAACATATGCAAACTACATGATCATATATTTTTGATATTTTTTTCACTCTTGTTTATTGCTATATTCAGCCATGTTCCAGCCACCTGTATGCAAATTCAGACCAGACAAATCAGTCATTCCTATTATGAGCAACGATCCACACCATCGGGGTACGATGACACACAATCAATAAAGTCACCAAATCTAACAACCAGATCTATTTAGTCGCCTGTTATGACAAGAATAGATTGCTGGGGTCCTGGTCTAAACCATATTGCAACAAGGTAGACTAAATGATTATTATGTTAAATATAATCATATGTGGTATTCAAGCGCTTAATTTGGTAGACACAAATATATTTTTATGGCTGTTGAAATAAGTCAGCCAAATATTCTAACACACAAGAAATGCCAGATGAATAATGATAGCCATTGGCTCCTTAACATCAAATGAACATAAACCTGGAGGTTACATAAATATGACAAAGACCATTATACACATCATTTTCATGGGAATTAAATGTTTTCAGAATGCAAACCAATGTAACTAGCAAATGTTTAAAAATACTTGCAAAATCAGAAACATTTCCATTTACTCAAAATGTCTTAAAAAAACTACCATGTATTTCAAGTCCAAACCATCACACAATTTCTTCGTCCAAATATAACCCAGTCTCTGCATTACACAAGTAATACAGTTAATACAACCATGTGTCCCAATAACCTCAAATGTCACCTTGAACATTGACATATATAGCACTAACATTTAATGTGGCAGTATTTGTAAAGATGTACATATATAGTTTCATGTCTACAGAGAAAACCATGCCTCATACAATAATTAAAATGTGTTTTGCAAATATCAGAACACAGACCTTAACCTTTAATAATTTTAACCAAAGCCTAAACAAAGCAAGTACACATAATAAAGAAGGCATATACAATTTTGATAAATGCATGAATACCCATAGCATTCACATTCTGCTCTCAACTTAGAAATATGGCTTACTATCAGTAGTCAAAACAAAATCTTAAGATTCCTTTATTTGTCGAGTTTATAGGCGTTATCCCATTTCTGGTCGAGGGGACATGAGTAATAATATAGTCAAAAATCTCTTAAAATTAGAAATATTGACCCATAGCATTCATATTCTGCTCTCAACTTAGAAATGGCATTTACTATAAGTAGTCAAAACAAAATCTTCAGATTCCATTATTTGTCGAGTTTATAGGTGTTATCCCATTTATCGTCGAGGGGACATGAGTAATGATATGGTCAAAAATCTCTTAAACATTATAAATATTGACCCATAGCATTCAGGCTTTGCTGACAGGTTTGAAATGTTATTTACTATAAGTAGCCAAAACAAAATCTTCAGATTCCATTATATGTCAAGTTTATAGGCGTTATCCCATTTCTGGTCGAGGGGACATGAGTGATAACATAGTCAAAAATCTCTTAAAATTAGAAATATTGTCCCATAACATTCATATTCTGCTCTCAAGTAACAAATGGTATTTACTATCAGTAGTCAAAACAAAATCTCCAGATTCCATTATATGTCAAGTTTATAGGCGTTATCCCATTTCTGGTCGAGGGGACATGAGTAATAATATGGTCAGAAATCTCTTAAAATTAGAAATATTGACCCATAGCATTCATATTCTGCTCTCTACTTAGAAATGGGACTTATTATCAGTAGTCAAAACAAAATCTTAAGATTCCATTATTTGTCGAGTATATAGGTGTTATCCCATTTATGGTCGAGGGGACTTGAGTGATAACATAGTCAAAAATCTCTTAAAATTAGAAATATTGCCCCATAGCATTCATATTCTGCTCTCAAGTAACAAATGGCATATACTATAAGTAGTCAAAACAAATTCTCCAGATTCCATTATATGTCAAGTTTATAGGCGTTATCCCATTTCTGGTCGAGGGGACATGAGTAATAATATAGTCAAAAATCTCTTAAAATTAGAAATATTGCCCCATAGCATTCATATTCTGCTCTCAAGTAACAAATGGGATTTACTATCAGTAGTCAAAACAAAATCTTAAGATTCCATAATGTGTCAAGTTTATAGGCGTTATCCCATTTCTGGTCGAGGGGACATGAGTAATAATATGGTCAAAAATCTCTTAAAATTAGAAATATTGTCCCATAGCATTCAGGCTTTGCTGACAGGTTTAAAATGTTATTTATTATAAGTAGTCAAAACAAAATCTCCAGATTCCATTATATGTCAAGTTTATAGGCGTTATCCCATTTCTGGTCGAGGGGACATGAGTAATAATATAGTCAAAAATCTCTTAAAATTAGAAATACTGACCCATAGCATTCATATTCTGCTCTCAACTTAGAAATGGGACTTACTATCAGTAGTCAAAACAAAATCTTAAGATTCCATTATTTGTCGAGTTTATAGGTGTTATCCCATTTCTGGTCGAGGGGACATGAGTAATGATATGGTCAGAAATCTCTTAAAATTAGAAATATTGCCCCATAGCATTCATATTCTGCTCTCAAGTAACAAATGGTATATACTATAAGTAGTCAAAACAAAATCTTCAGATTCCATTATATGTCAAGTTTATAGACGTTATCCCATTTCTGGTCGAGGGGACATGAGTAATGATATGGTCAAAACTCTCTTAAACATTATAAATATTGACCCTTGGCATTCAGGCTTTGCTGACAGGTTTGAAATGTTATTTACTATAAGTAGCCAAAACAAAATCTTCAGATTCCATTATTTGTCGAGTTTATAGGCGTTATCCCATTTCTGGTCGAGAGGACATGAGTGATAACATAGTCAAAAATCTCTTAAAATTAGAAATATTGCCCCATAGCATTCATATTCTGCTCTCAAGTAACAAATGGTATATACTATAAGTAGTCAAAACAAAATCTTAAGATTCCATTATATGTCAAGTTTATAGACGTTATCCCATTTCTGGTCGAGGGGACATGAGTAATAATATAGTCAAAAATCTCTTAAAATTAGAAATATTGACCCATAGCATTCATATTCTGTTCTCAACTTAGAAATGGGACTTACTATCAGTAGTCAAAACAAAATCTTAAGATTCCATTGTTTGTCGAGTTTATAGGCGTTATCCCATTTCTGGTCGAGGGGACTTGAGTGATAACATAGTCAAAAATCTCTTAAAATTAGAAATATTGACCCATAGCATTCATATTCTGTTCTCAAGTAACAAATGGTATATACTATAAGTAGTCAAAACAAAATCTTAAGATTCCATTATATGTCAAGTTTATAGACGTTATCCCATTTCTGGTCGAGGGGACATGAGTGATAACATAGTCAAAAATCTCTTAAAATTAGAAATATTGACCCATAGCATTCATATTCTGCTCTCAAGTAACAAATGGTATATACTATAAGTAGTCAAAACAAAATCTTAAGATTCCATTATATGTCAAGTTTATAGACGTGATCCCATTTCTGGTCGAGGGGACATGAGTGATAACATAGTCAAAAATCTCTTAAAATTAGAAATATTGACCCATAGCATTCATATTCTGCTCTCAACTTAGAAATGGGACTTACTATCAGTAGTCAAAACAAAATCTCCAGATTCCATTATATGTCAAGTTTATAGGCGTTATCCCATTTCTGGTCGAGGGGACATGAGTAATAATATAGTCAAAAATCTCTTAAAATTAGAAATATTGACCCATAGCATTCATATTCTGCTCTCAAGTTAGAAATGGCATTTACTATCAGTAGTCAGAACAAAATCTTCAGATTCCATTATATGTCGAGTTTATAGGCGTTATCCCATTTCTGGTCGATGGGACATGAGTAATAATATGGTCAAAAATCTCTTAAAATTATAAATATTGTCCCATAGCATTCATTTTCTGCTCTCAAGTAACAAATGGTATATACTATAAGTAGCCAAAAGAAAATCTTCAGATTCCATTATATGTCAAGTTTATAGGCGTTATCCCATTTCTGATCGATGGGACATGAGTGATAACATAGTCAAAAATCTCTTAAAATTAGAAATATTGTCCCATAGCATTCATATTCTGCTCTCAAGTAACAAATGGTATATACTATAAGTAGTCAAAACAAAATCTTAAGATTCCATTATATGTCAAGTTTATAGGCATTATCCCATTTCTGGTCGATGGGACATGAGTGATAACATAGTCAAAAATCTCTTAAAATTAGAAATATTGCCCCATAGCATTCATATTCTGCTCTCAAGTAACAAATGGTATATACTATAAGTAGTCAAAACAAAATCTTAAGATTCCATTATATGTCAAGTTTATAGACGTTATCCCATTTCTGGTCGAGGGGACATGAGTAATAATATAGTCAAAAATCTCTTAAAATTAGAAATATTGACCCATAGCATTCATATTCTGTTCTCAACTTAGAAATGGGACTTACTATCAGTAGTCAAAACAAAATCTTAAGATTCCATTGTTTGTCGAGTTTATAGGCGTTATCCCATTTCTGGTCGAGGGGACTTGAGTGATAACATAGTCAAAAATCTCTTAAAATTAGAAATATTGACCCATAGCATTCATATTCTGTTCTCAAGTAACAAATGGTATATACTATAAGTAGTCAAAACAAAATCTTAAGATTCCATTATATGTCAAGTTTATAGACGTTATCCCATTTCTGGTCGAGGGGACATGAGTGATAACATAGTAAAAAATCTCTTAAAATTAGAAATATTGTCCCATAGCATTCATATTCTGCTCTCAAGTAACAAATGGTATATGCTATAAGTAGTCAAAACAAAATCTCCAGATTCCATTATATGTCAAGTTTATAGGCGTTATTCCATTTCTGGTCGAGGGGACATGAGTAATAATATAGTCAAAAATCTCTTAAAATTAGAAATATTGACCCATAGCATTCATATTCTGCTCTCAACTTAGAAATGGGACTTACTATCAGTAGTCAAAACAAAATCTTCAGATTCCATTATTTGTCGAGTTTATAGGTGTTATCCCATTTATGGTCGATGGGACATGAGTGATAACATAGTCAAAAATCTCTTAAAATTAGAAATATTGACCCATAGCATTCATATTCTGCTCTCAACTTAGAAATGGGACTTACTATCAGTAGTCAAAACAAAATCTTCAGATTCCATTATTTGTCGAGTTTATAGGCGTTATCCCATTTATGGTCGATGGGACATGAGTGATAACATAGTCAAAAATCTCTTAAAATTAGAAATATTGACCCATAGCATTCATATTCTGCTCTCAACTTAGAAATGGGATTTACTGTCAGTTGCCAAAAGAAGAGCCTAAGTCAGAAGGAATGGGTGCATAGTCAGAAAGAAATGCGAACTTTTAGTGTAAGCATAGAGTTCGCGATAATTTTTGTCATTAAACAATATATCACATGACTAACCATGAGTCCAGGCAGTCATGTGGGTACTCAGTACCCACCCGACCCAGGTACCCGAGTTACCCGTTGCAGCCCTAATAAATTCCCACATTGTCATACAAAGAAATACTAATGTTACAAAATGACATGTCACTGTGGTTCATGTACATCAAATTACTTTTCTTGTAAAGATAATATATGTTGGTGTTGATATCAGTGTGCAAGCACAATCATCACAACACATCCAGCAAGTCAGTCATCCTGTATAACAGTGGCATTTTAATCCTCCCTCTGTGAACCAAGCCATCATTATTCGTCATCCACAGTGATGTGGACACCCCTCCCTGGAACTTGACTGGCATCAAATTCTGTTGATTTACATTCATAGTTGACTTCTTCATAGGGTTTATTCAGCACATCCATCAGAATATGAATTATAGCTTCCTTTACCCCAACATACATCAGGTAATCTGTGGCAGCTCTGAAGTGTGAAAAAACATATGTTTATGTAAAAACAATTGACTAAGCACTGCAGCTCACAAAGACATCAACACATGTAGGCAACAGTTTGAAATATCAACAAAGCCAGTCATCTAACAGGATTTGTTGTAAGCATTGTCATTCATTCATTTTCATAGAACTATTTAAAGAAAACGCAATGAATATATCCAGAAATTGCAGCCTTACTGAAATATTTGGTTAACACGTGACATCATTGGAACAAGTATGTGATGTTTCAGTGTCATTGTTTATGTGGTTTCTAAGGAGAAGAGAGACATCAGAAAGGGGCTTCGCACATTGTACCCATGTGGGGAATCGAATCCGGGTCTTCAGCTTGATGGGTGAATGCTTAACCAGTAGGCTGCCCTAGGAGAAGATGTTTACTCAGATGACAGATAACCAGTCCATGACATTAACTGGGTACAATGACAGGCAAAAATATTTGACCATTTCATACTGACTTTTGTTATTTGAACATGACAGTCACTGGAACTGTGTACCCCATGAGCAACATTCCATTCTTTTACCTGTCAGTGCCAATTTACTGTTAAGTGTTGGCTTCCATTTTTTCTTTGCTAATCACCTATCAGCACCAATTATCAGTTGGCTTCCCCTATCAGCACCAATTATCAGTTGGCTTCCCCTATCAGCACCAATTATCAGTTGGCTTCCCCTATCAGCACCAATTATCAGTTGGCTTCCCCTATCAGCACCAATTATCAGTTGGCTACCCTTGTTACGTTACCACTTTTGTTATCTTATTACTTTTGTTGTTCTAACAGGTAGATACATACATACATACATAAATTCTCTTCCTCATGTGTATTGTTGAAAGACATTATAACATTACATATTATGACAGTTTATGTTCCTTATCAATACCTTAATAAGGTTTTTGGAGAGTAAAAGAAAAAAAGCTGATCACCTCCATTAACTATAGGAAGATTGTCTGCCCTGAGAGCAGGAACATTAGGGTTACCAAAAGACGTTAAAAGATTGCTAACGCAAATTGTGTAACCTTTAATACAGTTTGCTGACTCTGACCCAACTAGTACTTGTTTTAGCCCCTTATTGTCGAGCACCAGACAGGGTAGGAACAAGTACAACCTTTTATCGTCTTTTGGTATGACGTGGCTGAGGGTCGAACCCACGACCCTCTTCTCTCCAGGTGGATGCTCTATCCACTAGACCACGGTGGCGTAAATCATGTGTTTTTTCAACATAAAGGTATTCTTACATCATGTGCTTTTGCGTTAAAAGTTCCAGCTTCTTTTCAACCTTGCACTTGAACAGTCGCATACTCCCCGAGTATATCCTCCTGTATCAACAAAGAAATCCATCATTTCATCATAGTCAGCTGTTGGGTAAGTACCCCATGGGACAGAACATAGGTCCATAACAACATATGCTAACCTAATTTATCTGATGGTCCGGTTCGATGACTTGGTTTATTACATGTCAAGTGGAAGTGTCTATATGTCAGTGTGTCTGGCAGTTAACTACCTGCATTGTTGCTTATTTGATGGCAATATGAAATTACATGACATTCCATTAATGAAAACGAAAGCCAATCCTACAATACATTTTTAGTAAATGCAAATAAATGTAACATTAAGCCAATCATGGTATCTATCTCATTCCTCTGGTATAACCTCAAAACTTAAATATAATGTATGTTATCAGGAATTATTTGAAACAACCTGTTTCACAAAGTGTCACAAAATATTAATATTTAATACCGTGTATCTTTCAGTCTTGTAAATGTCAAAGCTGATATCAAGTACTGAAGCATTTTTTGCTGCATCTGAAACAATAATAAAAGTATGCAAAATATATAGGGAATACACGTCTTGTTATGTAATGAAGTAAGTAGTTAAGCAAATATAAGCAGATATAGCAACTTTAATAACATTTTGTTTTAGTTAAAAGCACAAGTTAATTTGGAACGTGTTTAAATTGTACTTGTGACAACAGGGGCACCGCAATGTCCTCATGACTTACCACCATGCACTTTCAGATAAAAATACTGTGTGTGGGAATAAAAGTGGAAAAAACATTTTCATAAACATAAAAAAATAAAAGCAACAAATCCCTTTCTATTATCATGTGAAATTTCTGCTTAAAGGGAAGTCTTTTTACGAGTTTCACCATATCACAAGCATGTTTTTATGAACAACTGTCAATACAGGGTGTTCAAAGAAAGGTGATGGTGTCGTTTCCCACTTATGACACCAATCACAAACACATGCAAGACTCGTGACACCTAAATAAATATGGGAACATATGGTACAAGTAAAAAAAAAAGAATTGCATGAGACATCATTTTGGTCATTAATGCATTAAAGTTGGAAATGGCTTCCACATGTCTACCATGAAATGTTTTGAAAGCTTGCTGAGGCTTTGAATATTGTAGCCTTGATCAAACAAGTTTGAAGCAAGAGTTGTATGGCACTCTTTGAAAAACTTTGTAGAAAGAGCACGCTCAATTGTACCTTAAAAGGCTGTAGCTGTTTGAAAATTGTCAGACATAAAAGCATAGTCGAGTACTAGAAAGTTGACGTCATCCTATTTGTTCTAGTCTTGTGTATACTTTACTGTCACTCTGAATCCTTATGCATAGACCAAAATATAAAACAGATGTACTAGTCACTTTTATTTCCAGTTCAGTGGAAGGGTACGGCTACTTACATTATTGAACAATTTCAGATCATTGATATACAAGAATCTAAAGTCAAAATTCTTGACTGAATTCCTGTGTTTTTTATTTTGCCAATCCGAGCAGGAGTTCTGATTCATATGCATAAAGAAACAGATGGGCAAGGACCTGAGCACATGGCTACTACAGGAACAGATCCAACAAGAAGGTCCAATTATTCCAATTAACCTAGTAATTGCATGAACTAAACTATCTAAATAAAAATGGTACAGACGTTACTAGAAGTCAGACAAAACATATACTTAATGCAGTATGCAGTATGACTTCCATGCTCTCACACTGGTTGATTACTTCCTTCTATGTCTACAGTGTTATTTATAGGAAAACAATTCTTATTATGCCACAGTTTCCAAACCTGAATGTACTAAAGTACCTATAATGAATTATTCACTCTTAAAACTATCTGACAGGTTATCTCAATGCATTGTCATAGTATCTTCTTACCTACATGAAATGTCATGTTATTGTAGGTTACCAAGTCTCATTTGGTGATGGAAGTAGTAATGCTTTCTCAGTAGGTGTAACCAAAAACCTTCAGGTGGGTATTTGTTCAATAATCTGTGCACTGTTCTCAACAGAATACAATGACAGATTGAACCCATTTTTATACATCAAAAGAATGGACAGCTTGACTGATGTATCATGTACACAATCCTTAAAGCATGGTCTTGCATTGAAATAGCTCACAAATTTTCATGTAACGTTTTCATGAGCAATGATTGGAAGGATGTTTGTTAAAAATATATATGAGGCAACTGTCACATTTGAGAAGGTACATACATATTGAGACAGATATCCCTCTGCAAAATTGACTCTTCGGTCTGGTGTTGGGAAGCCGCTGACAAACTCATCATGCCTTTGAAGTTGTTCCTCACTGAAAAACATATCTAAAATGAGTGTTTGTTGTTCAGTGCCCCACTCAGCAATATCAATACTATATTGTGTCTCAACAAGACAAAATAGTGTTTTGATATTATGAGCAAAGTTCTCACAGTCATAATGTATGATGTCATAAATTCATCCAGGGTCACAGAGATTTACCACCTGATCCATTAAGTCTCTGGTGTGACAAGCATAGGTTGCTAGGGACTATTTCTAACACAATATCCATTAAGTATCCTGGTGTGACAAGCATAGGTTGCTAGGGACTAGTTCTAACACAGTATCCATTAAGTATCCTGGTGTGACAAGCATAGGTTGCTAGGGACTAGTTCTAACCCAGCATCCATTAAGTATCCTGGTGTGACAAGCATAGGTTGCTAGGGACTATTTCTAACACAATATCCATTAAGTATCCTGGTGTGACAAGCATAGGTTGCTAGGGACTAGTTCTAACACAGTATCCATTAAGTCTCCTGGTGTGACAAGCATAGGTTGCTAGGGACTAGTTCTAACACAATATCCATTAAGTATCCTGGTGTGACAAGCATAGGTTGCTAGGGACTAGTTCTAACACAGTATCCATTAAGTCTCCTGGTGTGACAAGCATAGGTTGCTAGGGACTAGTTCTAACCCAGCATCCATTAAGTATCCTGGTGTGACAAGCATAGGTTGCTAGGGACTAGTTCTAACCCAGCATCCATTATGTATCCTGGTGTGACAAGCATAGGTTGCTAGGGACTAGTTCTAACCCAGCATCCATTAAGTATCCTGGTGTGACAAGCATAGGTTGCTAGGGACTAGTTCTAACCCAGCATCCATTAAGTATCCTGGTGTGACAAGCATAGGTTGCTAGGGACTAGTTCTAACACACGATCCATTAAGTATCATGGTGTGACAAGCATAGGTTGCTAGGGACTAGTTCTAACACAGTATCCATTAAGTCTCCTGGTGTGACAAGCATAGGTTGCTAGGGACTAGTTCTAACACAGTATCCATTAAGTCTCCTGGTGTGACAAGCATAGGTTGCTAGGGACTAGTTCTAACACACGATCCATTAAGTATCCTGGCGTGACAAGCATAGGTTGCTAGGGACTAGTTCTAACACAGTATCCATTAAGTCTCCTGGTGTGACAAGCATAGGTTGCTAGGGACTAGTTCTAACACAGTATCCATTAAGTCTCCTGGTGTGACAAGCATAGGTTGCTAGGGACTAGTTCTAACACAGCATCCATTGAGTCTCCAAGTGTGACAAGCATAGGTTGCTAGGGACTAGTTCTAACACAGCATCCATTGAGTCTCCAAGTGTGACAAGCATAGGTTGCTAGGGACTAGTTCTAACACAGTATCCATTGAGTCTCCTGGTTTGATAAGCATAGGTTGCTAGGGACTAGTTCTAACACAGTATCCATTCAGGACTTCAATTAGTGCTTCGTGTTTTAATGGTACTTCAATAATTCATTGTTTTAGCTTGTTTCGTTTTGGTAAAACCCACAAACACAGGTTAGGAGTAAATCAAACACTATGAGAAAGCAACTGGAATAAAAACCCAGTTATTACTATATCTGGATTGAAAGTCATTCCAAGTTATCTGCCAACAAAACTCACGGTGCATCTCTTGCAGCAATTCTCTGCAGGTGTGCCACTACATTTTCTTTCTGTATAAATTTTAGTAAAGAGAAACATCATTAACACAAGTTTAAGAAAACATCTTACTGAGAGTGAATAATACCTTCTTATCAGGTATCTAATCGCAGCAACTGACATGTGCCTCTTACAATTGTTAAGCTAAACTTTCAAATAATGTATTGTGAAATATGAAGGCACCATGGCAAAAACATTTATGAAGGTAATACAAGAGTACTGTTTACTCAGATAGAATTTTTAGAATTTTTTTTATTAAAACAAAAGTACATCTGAAATCATCTTTGGTTAATATTTCATACTGAAAACATTAATGGATCTATCATTAAGCAACTGACACAATAATAAGGAAATGTCTTATTGTTGGTGTTGCAATGGGTTTAGACATGCCTTGTGTTCCCATACAGCAGTGTTGATTGGATACTTTGAATCTGAATCTGATTCATCTTCTGTGTCCATTTTGGTGTCATTAGCTGCTTCCGTCTCTTTCTCTTAAAATGAAACATGATTGTATGTGAGATGTGGAACCAGTATGCGTAATCCTTGTACAAGTAACAAGCATATGAATGAACACAAGAATGTTTTTTCTGTGTATGATAAGTATGAAATGGTTAATGTCAGAAGTATAATTATATTAGCTCTCTATCCTTAATTTCCAATGAGTCTGTGAATATATGAAATGTTCAGTACCAATATAGTAATATACTGATATCTCTGTGGTCAGAGATGTCATAAATTTATATCTGATAATAGGTACATGCCACGGTCTCAATGTGACGATCCAAGAGTAATTTAGTTCTTAACTTAAAGAACATGCACATGCTGGCACTTGCACAATGCTAAGCATTATTGGGCTTTGTTTCAGCGTGAAGACAGAGTCAACTGTTTTGAGTAATATGTAATGTTATAGGTATATATTGCAAAAACCTACACAAGTTCTGAATGCTTTGACATGGTGACCTGCCATAATTATTTGAACTGTACCATCAATAAAGCACAAACCTCCTTCTGTGGACATTGGTATGAGCGTCACATAATGCAGCTCCCACAAGTGGCCTATGCTTAGTACTGGCATGTCTCCTCGGTATTCAGCTGGACGAATGAATGTAGGCTCATTTGCAATTGTTGTAATGATCCTGATGGTCACCTTATAGAGGTCAGCTGTTGCCTGCAGAATGATGTTGTCTCCCCATTCCCCCAACATCTTCATCTTGATGATATAGTCTCTGAATGTTGGATAATGGTTTTTATCCACGAAGTCCTTAAACAGACGCCGCTTGCCCTAAAACATGTTCAGTTAGTGTGAGACTGAGAAATGTTACTGTTCTTCTTTCTTCTTATACTACATGTAATACACATAAAATGAAAAAAAAAAAACAAAAAAAAAAACATGACTCAATGTTGTGTTGTATAGTCATCTAAGTTCAAAGCTAAAATGGTACAAAATCTCTACAAGTGACAAACCTCACATTGTCAGAAGATACCATTTTGCATGACCCCCATGGGGACGTATTGGTACTTGCATCTTTATGTTAAATGCAACATGCATAGATAATGAATTGAAATTGTGCAATTCATCAGGTTCCATGAATTTGGTCAAGTGTTTTTATGTTTGCCCAAAACTGGAAAAAGTGAAAATTCAAGATGAGCTAATGAAAAAACAGATTTCACTGGCTTGCTGTATAAGTGCATTTACCTTAAATGCAAAGTTTAGTCCCATTTCACCTCATCCCAATCTATATGCCTTTCAAAATTTACTTGAACCTATTCATTGGGGTAAACATAAAGTATCAGAAATTATTCATACAGCCGAACTGAATATAAAGTCAGTGGTTTATACTGTAACCTAAAAGAGCCAATTTGCATAATGATTTTAGACTTGCTCATTTAGAAATGTGTATACAGCCTTTCTGTACAAAATTTCAGCCATCACATTTTTTAAATGCCTTTTAAGGTCCTGATAACACTTTATGAGGTCAAAAGTAAAACAAATTTTATAATGTAATATAAATCAGCTGCGGAAGTATGAAACCTATTAGAACTGTAGCTAACATGTACATATGTGGCAGATAAAAGTGAATATTCAGCTTATTTTACACACCTTATCTGACAACTGTCATGCAATTTTGAAACTTAAATTCTCAATATTAAGAGGTGTCTCATAATATATCCAAAACATTTGAAAGTAATATACCCTACTAAACAGGCTGACCTGAGGGATGTTTCCTTCATTGGGACAACCATTCGTTTATCTTGTTTTAAATAAAGAAGTTTAATCAATGTCAAGGGCATCACCAACAGAGCCCCATGACTCTCTAGCTCACATAACGTAAGAAGAATTAATGAAAATATATTTGATGGAAAGGTTGAGAGCAAATTGTCATTGACATATTTAACATAAGATCCAAAATATGTGAGTACTTTTCAGAGACAATAATAACTAATACCATTCAGGCAAACCTTTGCTGCATAAGCTTTGAGGTTTCGTCCTGTAAGCCAAAATTTCAGTAACACAAAAAAAGATATGTGGAATTCATTACTGGATAAAAATTGAAATTCACCAAATCAAATGTACTGCCGTTATTGTAAAAAACATTCTTACTGCATATCAATGTTCATAATAACAAATATAAACTTTTTTAATCCATTGAGGTGTAAAAATCTGAACAAACTTGTATGCCAGATTTTCAGCTGGTCCACTGATTTCTAAGAATAACATGATTCCAAACAAATAGGACATGGCTTCAGCCCAATTAGGCTTTCACATTTTATTCACTATATCAAATTCCTACCCTAAGAAAATTGAAAGTATGCATTATTGTTTACTTACCTGTACATATTGCACAACCTTTTCTCGCAGATGTTTATGGCTGATTATGTCAATGTCATGTATTTGAAGCTGTTGAGCCAATGCAATAAACATGCAGTTACCAGCCCCTTCATTGTCCACAATGTCAAGGTCATAGAATGAGGCCTCCATCTCCAGTTCTTTCATAGTTGGAGTCTTCTTGTGTCCTGCATAGACACATTATATAAGTCACACAAATTGACCTGTAATATATCTCTTAGTATATTGTTTTTATGGAAACAACTGTAATGTTCTGCAATACATGTACTGATGTAGTATTTTTCAGCTGAGACAATGAGCCATTTCAGATGTGCATGATATACAAGAAGACATATGAGCAACTGACACAACATCATATGGAGAATTTGTGTACTCCTTCCAACAGATATAATTATGCATCTAGGATTGATCAGTCTTGTTGATCGTACCCATCTGTATTCAGATATTACCTTTTGTTACTGCATTGTCTCTCCTCTTGGTTTGAGCCTGTTGTTCTCCCTTTCCTTAAAAGTATAAACATACATCACCAAGTGCAAGCATATACCTTCAGGATAAAGTTATGCTTTACATTCATTTTATTTTGAAAACATTTATTCCGTTGAAGTGTTCAATATGTGTAAATGTACTCTGAAAGGTGGAAAATTTGTACAAGTATTGATTACCCTTCTTATTGTGCATGCATGCATGCAAGTATTCATGCATATGCCTAATGTTTTCGAGAAGATTCCTATGAGGTGTCTCAAATTGTAATACCTTTTTCATCCTGTGTTTTTCCCTTTTTGAGTGGCTTTCTACCCTCTTCTCTTGCATCTGGCAGAGCATCTGTTAGAAAAATATATGAAAATTATCACATTTATCCCTTCTTCTGCACATACCAACATATCACAGAGCGACCAATTTAACTGGTTAAGGAACTGAACTGAACTGAAAATCAACAAATGCTTCAACCATTGACTGCAGTTTGATTCCAGACCCTTGATCAGTTGTGTTTTGTATACCACCTAACCTCCTGTGTCAATGTTAGCTTTCGTTCCAAGAAGACAAACCAATGAATGTCCCTTGTAAGTAATGTATAATATCACAGGAAGTATCATATACCACATTAATCCTAAGATTTGAGTACAAATGACAAAACAATTAATGACTACACCAAATTATTTCAATACCTTGCAAAGTCGTGAATTAGTAATGGCATGTAATTACATTTGCTATGATCCATATAATACTTTCAAAATTCTGAACCATAATTCAACAACAGCAAAAACATTAATTGACATATGTTCCTGATTTTAATTATGATACTGTTCCTTCTCTTTTAATTAACACTGCAGTATTAGCAACATCCACACTGTCTGGGTACCATGTCATAGAATAAACCAAGCTACCCAATCACCTGGTCAAATTAGTCACCTCAAGCATGTATTGCTGGAGACCTTTTTCAACCTGAAGTAGCAACATGAGTTGTATCATCTTTGATAACTGTTCTGCTTAGCTGTCCAACTTGGTATTTTCTTAGAAATGCAAAATAAGAAAGTCTACCAAAGAAACTGAATAGCAGAATAACAGAACCTGCCTGATGTGTATATAAAGTTTCATGAAGAAATACGCAATGGTTTATGAATTGTGCTCTGGAAACAAACCCCACCCTCATTTGAACCAACTTGTTGCCATGAAAATGCAAATGAAATATTATAAACATTCCAGCATGGGAAAAGGCACCAATTGTGAGGGTCCATGAAGAAATATTGAATGCTCTTGATACAAAATGTGACAGATGGACACACTGATCTCGTTTCTGTATCTCGAACTGCACTTACTTTGGGTGGAGGAAATGATCAAAACAGCAAATACATTACAAACATCATGTCTTTGCAGTCCATCAAGATAGATGATGTCATCTATTCTGTAAGAACTATTTCATTTAAAATACATTATTAAACATACTTGCTAATTACATACTATTCATAAACTACTACTGGAAATATGTACCTTCATATATCCTCATTCTTCTCCTCTTCTCTTCTTTTCTTGTCTGAGAAGTAATGTCACACACCTGCTCCCACTGTACATGCTTGTTCGGATAGACAACCTTGAATTGGGAGTTCTGGGAATCTATTTCGACAATAGTTCCTTCCTTGCATTTTTTCATCCCTTTTTTGGGCCCACCTCGTTTGACTCTGGTATCTTTTCCATGAACCCTCACCAGAACTTCATCCCCTATCTTGTACACTGATGTGTCCTTGTTTTTGTGGTGTTTTTTTATCATTTCTGATGATTTGGTCAGTGACGCCTGCAGCACAGTTTTCCTGAGGTTTGTGATTGCTTCTATTCTCTCATTAATGCCATGTTCGTCTCCAGTATCCTAAAGAATAATAAAGTATTACATTTACCATGTTTTCATATCCACATATCTAACATAAACGTCAAATAATATCACTTCCACTTCACATGTAGTTTTACCTAAACATACCATTACTTCTAATATCTTGCAATTGAAATAGTTCTATGTACATGTCTCTACTTGTCACATCTACTGTCATTATTGCACAGGTTTACAGGACCCATGACAGTTATTATCCCCTGCACCTACAAATTTTTCTTTTTATTTTGTATAAAGTTTTGAAATTTTGACTTAGTCTCTGAACTGAATGGAAGCAGTGGGGTTTACCAGAGCAGAACCCGAAAACTGTTCAAGATATCTTCATGAAACTTTGTACAATATAAGTCTATGGCTATTATAGAGTCTTTTTTCTTTAAAAAACTTCAAAATATGATTTATTTTCTTATTCTAATTAAATGACACACCAGTAGACACTGCAACAAAATCCATAAAAGCATTCATTGTAGATGTATTAGAAATTCACCAGGTTTTGAGGTGTCAGCATGCTTACAACTTTTGTACCTTATCTGTACCATGTACCTTACTCTGGTAACTACTTGTACCTATAAAGGGCTGCAACAATACCTGCCTGAAAACAATGCTCTACAATACCATGCATGATATCTAAATATTCTTAGCTTACACAAACTTGAAGATGATTATAACCTTTGTTTAGATGTACAAAGTTTATGGAGATGTTATATTAGCTCTTGTATTCAACCTCTTCTACAAGGAGGTGAGACAAACTGATAATTTACAATGTCACATTTGATTGCACATATCATTGTATTTAAAACTAGACAATGGGCGGGGTATATAGATGAGTTTGTCTCTTGTTATGCGTAATGACATAAATCCTCCATACCTCATCACTCTCTGCAGATAGTTCGCACAGCTCATCTTCTTCAGAGCAAGAGTATGCATCAACTGTACTCCCAGCTCTCAACAAATTCTTGAAGTGTACTGGAGGGCAGCCCAACATGGCCTTGTATGGTGAACAACCTGTTAACATAGGAATTACGTTTAAATACAAGCCTGTGTTTCTCATGTCTTCTTCAACAATAAATGTCACAACTGCACTGTGGCAATATTGATATTTCCAGAGTTCTATAAATTTGCAGTAGCCTGAAGGGTGCAGGCAACTATATTTTGGTCAATACCTGGTCAACTATGAAACTGTTGTACCTTCTGTAATGAGCCATCATCATTTAACTGTGTCAAAATGGTTATTTGTTGGTCAGTGCGTAAAATAAATTCAATGTCACACATCCACATTTACCATGCTTACAGTCTGAAAAGTATAGCTTACATTATGTGCTTCACACTTTGTGACATATGCCCGCATTAAATTAAAGCTATATATTCAAACTTTACCAAGTGCAGAATGAATGCTTTCATTGTGTATTCTAGCATATGCTGGCAACTTTTCCACCCAGTTGAAGCTTTCTCCATCACCATGTTTGCTGTGATCAAATTCCAGATGGCTTTTCCAATCCCGGTGTGATCGTTCACTCTGAAATAAATTAACATCTAAATAGTAAACAGATTAGGCAGGCACAAAAAGTGTGCACAAGTGTAATACCATGTATATGAAATATATGAAATATATAACAAAAACAGTTTCCATAATCATAAGAAGTCTCTTCTAAAAGCTGGGTCCACTGAATGATTCCATCAATATCATAAGCATGTGTTATGAATCAACATAAAATAGTGATAGTAGAAGGTGTTCACGAAGGTTAGTGTATCCTGCCCCACCGGTGTCATCTGTCACACACATGCAAGTGTGGCTCTGCCCTAAAGATGACATGTTCCAAATAACATCAACATTAATGTTCTTACTATTAAGTATCTACATCTATTACCTCAACGTTTATAGTGTGCATGTTTTGATTGAAATTTGTCACCCACCTTTCCCTGAGATTGGGGATGGTGAGCCCGACTTCGGACAATCTTCGTTCCCATTTCAATGCAGAGTTGGTTGACTGCTCCCTTAAACTCAGAGCCTTGATCGCACTGTAAGATTCTTGGATTTCCCCATCCATACTCAAAGTAGATTTTGTGGAGTTCCAATGCCACTGAACTGGCTCTTTTGTTGGAAAGAGGCCGAAGCCACAAGAATCTTGTGAAAACATCAATAACAGACAAGATGTAAATGAATGTTTCACCATCATTTTCTGCAGGCATTCCAGTTAGTTCCACAAGGTCAACCTGATGTCGCCCCATTGGTGTTCTTGAGATCACCGGTTTTAGTTTGGCAGCATTAACAAATTTAGGATGTAACAGTTGCCTGTCATCTTGCCTGTCTATAAAGTCTTGTATGGCTTCCTGAGAAATGCCAGCATAATACTGGTTTATCAATGTTCTTATTTTCTTTGCTCCAGAACCCCGCAACTCATTGTAAAATTTGCAGATGACATTATCAAGTTCTGACTTTGATATCACTATTTTTCTGTCCCCATCAATAATCTCCAGTCTATATTCTCCTTGGACAGGGTTGTGAATTTCTGTCAAAGATAAATTGAACTTCCGTATTTTCTGGCAGACATGGTAAAACTTGACAGTCTTGCTATCCTTGGGAATGTCACCTCCTTCAAGTTTTAATCTAAGGCAGTCGTAATTCTCCTTTGAAATCACACCAATACTTCTTTTTCTTGAACATTTTACCTGAAATGCATTAAAAGCAAACCTATTACATCATGTTCAACTGTATGACATACATGATGTCCATAATCATATTTACCAGGCTTTTCTTTCATATTACTAAATTTATTGACTATGTGCATTAGTCATCCTACAAAAACACATTACCAAAGATACAGAAACTCACCCTCATTGGGCAATGTACATGTCACATGTTAGGCTGAGCCAGAGAAGAGAAATAGTACATGATTTGTTCAAAACACATACTGTAATTCCCAATAAGTACTCGAGTGTTCATTGAAATTTTGTGATAACATTCTTCTACATGTCCTCATATTTGGTTGCTGATGCTGACAAAAGAATGATGACTAACAATCTATTTTCCACAATCATATTTCTAGGATTTAAGGAAAATTTAAATAAACAGACACTCAGAACTATTTCTTTCTTATTGATTGTGAATGTGGTACTTGGTGCTAGTCTTAAAATAAACTGCACATAGAGTAACTGTTTTCATAATGACTGCCATATCAGCCTTTCAAATCACAAGATTCACTGAAATGTGTTCATATTGTAATATATATGGTAAATAAAGCCAAAGACAATCAGGCAATGTAAACACGTAACCCTTAATTCTATGCAGTATTTCAGTTTTTCAGAATACCAGGTTATCCTAATGATTGTAAAGAAAGAAAGGAAAACCTTCCCATAATCACATCTTGGAAAAGAACTTTTCAAAATGTTTACTACTTGCAGAAATGGCCCCTATTTTAGTGTCAAGTATTCATACTTAAAACACTAGATTATGATATACAGAACTGTAATGGAATGTAATGCTCACTATAAAAAGTACACATCATAGGCTCATGGTAATGGGAAAATCATAAAAATTAACAAGTTATTTAGCATATGTTGTAGAAGTAGAAGGACCTTCAATATACAAGAACAGATTGTCATGCAGGGAAATGTCTGAGTAGGGAAATGTCTGAGTAGGGAAATGTCAGTGTTGGGAACTGTCTGTGTGGGGAAATGTCCATGTGGTTTGTAGCTAATTACATGCAGAATGCGTTATATAGATCAGTAGCAGACACACAGCCTAACCCCAGGGTGAGCTAATGATTATCTTATA
This sequence comes from Haliotis cracherodii, assembly GCF_022045235.1. Taxonomy (NCBI): domain Eukaryota; kingdom Metazoa; phylum Mollusca; class Gastropoda; order Lepetellida; family Haliotidae; genus Haliotis; species Haliotis cracherodii. The sequence goes on from NW_027266308.1 coordinate 31,765,863, forward strand.
AGATTCCTCTTTAGTTTGTGTCTTGTTTTGGGTGTACATACTCACAGTATGGTATAATGGACAGATTGTCACACCATGAAAGTTATCACCACATCATACAAAGGCTAAGCAATATTACTTCAGAAAAATAGATGAACATGAGATGTATGAGTACCTGTTCTGTTCTAATGATTATTGAACATACAAATTATACCATTCTTAACAAACATATCAAGATGTCATCATGACACAATAGTTCAGCTATTGCCGAATTTTAAATATTGCTGTGTGCGAAGTAGTTACATGAAACAATTAAGTTATCACTTTTCTTCAGACTAAGAAATAAAGGCCCGGTTCCACCATGCACTTTGCATGACTTGTTTTAGTTACATTGCATGTCAGTTCTAATAATATTGAACTTACAAACTGGTGGGAACTGAAGTAAATAATGTACTGACAGTAATCTTTACAAGGCCTTACAAAATGGAAAGGAATATATTTTATTCTGGACCTACAAATCCTATCTTACAATAATGACCAAAACATTAGATATCTAATGTAAGTAGAACTTGTAAACATAAGTACCTAATCAAATTAACTTTGATCTAAACATAGAGTTAAAAAAAGTAACATATACATATCATAGTGTTGGTACTTACTCTTGCCATTGGTTGGGATGTACTGGACTGTGTCTGTTTCCTCAAATCATCTGACATTCTGACAGATATTCAGGAATCTCATCTGCAAACAAATGATACTACATGAAACTAGTTTTCCTAAATTGTTGACAATTGTTGAATATGTGTGCTTTGTGTTTTTTGCCCAGACCCAGGGAGAACATTTGTAATGTGATCGCCATTTATCAGTTTCTGGGGTCCCCATCCTGCCATTGTCTCTGGCAGTACCTCTCTTCAGTGTGGAAATATCAGTATGAAGTATACAAGTCTTATGAATATTGGTTTTAACAATCTGCCAGCTCTCTGTATTAATGAGGTAGAGGACATTAATTATCAACCTTAGGTATGGGTAATTTAAAATGGGATTGAGGTTAGGACCATATTTAGATGAGACCCTCACCCCCCTCACCCCCCCCCCCCCCCACACACACACACACACACTTTATGTGCATTTATTATAATCCCAATATATACAGATTGCATTTTCAGTCGCAAGGTTAAGAATTTTTGGATGAACAACTTCTTTATTACAATTAAGAGCGACCTTTCAGTGTAGGTTCTAACACCGTTATCAATCAAATGATATCACTTGCTGGATACAACAATAAAAAGTAAAGAACCCCTTAATCCACAGATCATATCGAAAAGAAATTTGGACTAGTATTTGAACAGTTTCATTTTCATTACTAATTTTTTACAATTATTTCTCTACATAATGTGACCCCCTAAATTGTTCTACAAATCTTTCAAATAGAAACAATTTGAAACATTGGAAAATATGATACTTTCATATTTTTTTAACAAATGAAGAATACAGGTCCAAATTGCGAAACCGCATTTTATTTCTATCCCATGAACATGGTGCTGCAAATACTCAGGTTTGGAGGTCTTCTCTTTAAGACTTTTAAAATATCTATTATTACCAAAACAAGAATTATTTGATATGAGGAAGTTAGTATCATACATGGCAATTAACACTGCTAATTACCTGAGATATGTCAATCATTAAAGATATGCTGAAACGTATGTGCCTAAAGCAATGATATTACTAACCTGCAATATTTAACTGTCATGAGGACAGATAATTGTAGCGCCAATCCAACAGAGAAATATAACAAGGAGATATGATTCAATGTTACACACATGGATTGTTGATACAGACTAGTACTTGGCACAGTTGAAAAGTCATTCACATTCCATAAACAACCACATACAACAATCTTATATTCTTAGCTACTAACTTCAGGAAGCGATGGTCATTGGCCTTTTCAATGAAACAAGTGTTTTCATTGGCTAATTCATCATGATTGACAGAAACGAGGAATGAACAGTACCAGATCAGTGACCATAAACCATGGTACTGAGGATTGCATAATATTGCATCCTACATACACCAACATGCCAGCTCTCTGTATTAATGAGATCAAAAGCATGTTGTGTATTGAATGAAAGAACACATTGCCCCCATGTGAGAGCACCATACAAACATAAAGGGGTGGAAATATACAGGTATCTGTGTGAGAAGGAGGTAGAGGACCTTAATTATCAACCTGGTTAGGACCATATTTAGATGAGACCCTCCCCCCCACCCCACCCCCCCACCCCCACCCCCCACCCACCCCCAACCACACACACACATTTTATGTGCATTAATTATGTCCCCAATATATACAGATTGCATTTTCATTGACATTTATAACATATAACAAATGAAATATTTAACCTTTTTATTGAAAATAATACAGAACAATGTCATTTATGTTGTACGTAGACACTCCCCCAAATATACTTGTGATAAAGTTTGGTGACCCCCTACATGTTGTCATTAAAATGGCCCTCCCCAACCCGTTCCATTATTTGCTGTGTAATTTCTTTATGATCACCCCCCAATAAATATATAAATTACCAGTCCTTATGATATTCTACAATATTCTGCAATGGCATGCAAGATATAAAGTCGTGTTTTTAATTACATTTTTAAATCTAAATATATTTGAACCAAGTCTGTCAGGATTTGACAAAATTGGTAAATAGTGAAAAGGATGTAACTTTTTCATGTGTCATATTCACAAATGCATTTATAATGGCATTTATTTATTTTTCAAATTTAAAGTTTATTTCTATTTCTACATTTACCCTGTAGTTTTGAATATAAGAATTTAGAGAAACCACACGAAATAAGGCATAATATATTCATGTAAAGATAAAAAGATACTTTCCACAATAATTAACATGAAAAAGTTATTTCATAATTTCTAGTTCTGAGTGAGTAATTAGCATGTAATGTTATACTTAATGTTAACTGCCTAACAATTAAGTTCTCTTCTAGGAAGTCATTCTTGGTGCACACACTTAGCATACTACTACACAATGTGTTTCATCCAATACTGACAGAACATAATAGCACAGGAAACAGGTATTCCATGTTGGGTATCAAGCAGGCTATGCTGGTCATGTAACTTTATTTCTGTAACTGTCTTTCCTGTAACATTTTTTCCTACAATCAGGGTAAGATCTAATAATACCTCAACTGACAAATACAGGTAGTGATAGGGTGGGGGGTGTACATGAAGGACGAAATCAGACTACCAGTTGTTGGACTTTCATTTTGTGGAAGACTCAGTGGGTTACATCGCTGACTCTGTGCTTGCGATAAGGTGGCTCACTCTGGGTGTAATACTCTGCAAAATTTTTCAAAAGAATACATGCATAAAAGATGTACATGCACAATTAATAAAAAATCAATCTGTCGGAGAAATTGGGACAAAGAAACATCATACACAAGAGAATTGACCCCCCCTCTGTCTAAACCAGTGGATGGATTGTAAAAGAGTAGGGGATCCATTCTAATATGTGGTTGATGTCAGCCTCTGCTACACTGCCAACTTTGATATTAATAGAGCCAAGGTTCAACCACACAGATAAAGCAAATGGAGCATGTCTTTCAGATATAAAGGTTGCTCTATCCTCATATACAGTTTAATAAAGTATAGTTTAACCTGAACCATTATAAGGCACAAGGACAATTGTGTTTAATATCCATTCAGTCTGCAGTAAATCCATAATCAAACACAGAAATAACTAACATTAAAAATTTTAGTTTTAATATTAATCACATCACATGGAGAACTAAACATAGACATGTACAATAACTGTCCAGCTTGATGCTGCCCATTTTTTTTCTCTCGCCCATTTTTTCTGACATGGGAGAGAGAGTGAATGAAATTTTTCAGCCTAGATGGGGTTTTGCATGGTCAAAGGGATCAGGAGGGGCCTATGCAACAGCCCATGACTGCCAGGGGGGTCCAGGAAGGGACCACCCCATCATTGTAGACTTAAGACTTTCAGCAGCTTTAAGGGCTCCTATAGCTGCCCTTAAACCTGCTGAAAGTCTTAAGTCTACACAAGCTCTTTAAAAAAAGACAGAGAGCAAAAGAAGGTGGATTTGATTTTTGACCAGTTTCCTAGGGTGCCTTGGGCTGTTTGAAGCTCACCTGGCAAGCTGGAAGAACCTCTGAGGTGTACACTGGCTGTTGCCTTGACGCGTCGAGGAAGCCGCCCATTTTTTCTGAAATGGGAGAGAGAGTGAATGAAATTTTTCAGCCAAGATGGGGTTTTGCATGGTCAGAGGGATCAGGAGGGGCCTATGCAACAGCCCATGACTGCCAGGGGGGTCCAGGAAGGGACCACCCCATCATTGTAGACTTAAGACTTTCAGCAGCTTTAAGGGCTCCTATAGCTGCCCTTAAACCTGCTGAAAGTCTTAAGTCTACACAAGCTCTTTAAAAAAAGACAGAGAGCAAAAGAAGGTGGATTTGATTTTTGACCAGTTTCCTAGGGTGCCTTGGGCTGTTTGAAGCTCACCTGGCAAGCTGGAAGAACCTCTGAGGTGCACACTGACTGTCGCCTTGACGCGTCGAGGAAGCCGCCCATTTTTTCTGAAATGGGAGAGAGAGTGAATGAAATTTTTCAGTCTAGATGGGGTTTTGCATGGTCAAAGGGATCAGGAGGGGCCTATGCAACAGCCCATGACTGCCTGGGGGGTCCAGGAAGGGGCCACCCCATCATTGTAGACTTAAGACTTTCAGCAGCTTTAAGGGCTCCTATAGCTGCCCTTAAACCTGCTGAAAGTCTTAAGTCTACACAAGCTCTTTAAAAAAAGACAGAGAGCAAAAGAAGGTGGATTTGATTTTTGACCAGTTTCCTAGGGTGCCTTGGGCTGTTTGAAGCTCACCTGGCAAGCTGGAAGAACCTCTGAGGTGTACACTGGCTGTTGCCTTGACGCGTCGAGGAAGCCGCCCATTCTTTCTGAAATGGGAGAGAGAGTGAATGAAATTTTTCAGTCTAGATGGGGTTTTGCATGGTCAAAGGGATCAGGAGGGGCCTATGCAACAGCCCATGACTGCCAGGGGGGTCCAGGAAGGGGCCACCCCATCATTGTAGACTTAAGACTTTCAGCAGCTTTAAGGGCTCCTATAGCTGCCCTTAAACCTGCTGAAAGTCTTAAGTCTACACAAGCTCTTTAAAAAAAGACAGAGAGAAAAAGAAGGTGGATTTGATTTTTGACCAGTTTCCTAGGTTGCCTTGGGCTGTTTGAAGCTCACCTGGCAAGCTGGAAGAACCTCTGAGGTGCACACTGACTGTTGCCTTGACGCGTCGAGGAAGCCGCCCATTTTTTCTGAAATGGGAGAGAGAGTGAATGGAATTTTTCAGCCAAGATGGGGTTTTGCATGGTCAGAGGGATCAGGAGGGGCCTATGCAACAGCCCATGACTGCCAGGGGGGTCCAGGAAGGGACCACCCCATCATTGTAGACTTAAGACTTTCAGCAGCTTTAAGGGCTCCTATAGCTGCCCTTAAACCTGCTGAAAGTCTTAAGTCTACACAAGCTCTTTAAAAAAAGACAGAGAGCAAAAGAAGGTGGATTTGATTTTTGACCAGTTTCCTAGGGTGCCTTGGGCTGTTTGAAGCTCACCTGGCAAGCTGGAAGAACCTCTGAGGTGCACACTGACTGTCGCCTTGACGCGTCGAGGAAGCCGCCCATTTTTTCTGAAATGGGAGAGAGAGTGAATGAAATTTTTCAGTCTAGATGGGGTTTTGCATGGTCAAAGGGATCAGGAGGGGCCTATGCAACAGCCCATGACTGCCTGGGGGGTCCAGGAAGGGGCCACCCCATCATTGTAGACTTAAGACTTTCAGCAGCTTTAAGGGCTCCTATAGCTGCCCTTAAACCTGCTGAAAGTCTTAAGTCTACACAAGCTCTTTAAAAAAAGACAGAGAGCAAAAGAAGGTGGATTTGATTTTTGACCAGTTTCCTAGGGTGCCTTGGGCTGTTTGAAGCTCACCTGGCAAGCTGGAAGAACCTCTGAGGTGTACACTGGCTGTTGCCTTGACGCGTCGAGGAAGCCGCCCATTCTTTCTGAAATGGGAGAGAGAGTGAATGAAATTTTTCAGTCTAGATGGGGTTTTGCATGGTCAAAGGGATCAGGAGGGGCCTATGCAACAGCCCATGACTGCCTGGGGGGTCCAGGAAGGGACCACCCCATCATTGTAGACTTAAGACTTTCAGCAGCTTTAAGGGCTCCTATAGCTGCCCTTAAACCTGCTGAAAGTCTTAAGTCTACACAAGCTCTTTAAAAAAAGACAGAGAGCAAAAGAAGGTGGATTTGATTTTTGACCAGTTTCCTAGGGTGCCTTGGGCTGTTTGAAGCTCACCTGGCAAGCTGGAAGAACCTCTGAGGTGCACACTGACTGTTGCCTTGACGCGTCGAGGAAGCCGCCCATTTTTTCTGAAATGGGAGAGAGAGTGAATGAAATTTTTCAGTCTAGATGGGGTTTTGCATGGTCAAAGGGATCAGGAGGGGCCTATGCAACAGCCCATGACTGCCTGGGGGGTCCAGGAAGGGACCACCCCATCATTGTAGACTTAAGACTTTCAGCAGCTTTAAGGGCTCCTATAGCTGCCCTTAAACCTGCTGAAAGTCTTAAGTCTACACAAGCTCTTTAAAAAAAGACAGAGAGCAAAAGAAGGTGGATTTGATTTTTGACCAGTTTCCTAGGTTGCCTTGGGCTGTTTGAAGCTCACCTGGCAAGCTGGAAGAACCTCTGAGGTGCACACTGACTGTTGCCTTGACGCGTCGAGGAAGCCGCCCATTTTTTCTGAAATGGGAGAGAGAGTGAATGAAATTTTTCAGTCTAGATGGGGTTTTGCATGGTCAAAGGGATCAGGAGGGGCCTATGCAACAGCCCATGACTGCCTGGGGGGTCCAGGAAGGGACCACCCCATCATTGTAGACTTAAGACTTTCAGCAGCTTTAAGGGCTCCTATAGCTGCCCTTAAACCTGCTGAAAGTCTTAAGTCTACACAAGCTCTTTAAAAAAAGACAGAGAGCAAAAGAAGGTGGATTTGATTTTTGACCAGTTTCCTAGGTTGCCTTGGGCTGTTTGAAGCTCACCTGGCAAGCTGGAAGAACCTCTGAGGTGCACACTGGCTGTTGCCTTGACGCGTCGAGGAAGCCGCCCATTTTTTCTGAAATGGGAGAGAGAGTGAATGAAATTTTTCAGCCAAGATGGGGTTTTGCATGGTCAAAGGGATCAGGAGGGGCCTATGCAACAGCCCATGACTGCCAGGGGGGTCCAGGAAGGGGCCACCCCATCATTGTAGACTTAAGACTTTCAGCAGCTTTAAGGGCTCCTATAGCTGCCCTTAAACCTGTTGAAAGTCTTAAGTCTACACAAGCTCTTTAAAAAAAGACAGAGAGAAAAAGAAGGTGGATTTGATTTTTGACCAGTTTCCTAGGGTGCCTTGGGCTGTTTGAAGCTCACCTGGCAAGCTGGAAGAACCTCTGAGGTGTACACTGGCTGTTGCCTTGACGCGTCGAGGAAGCCGCCCATTCTTTCTGAAATGGGAGAGAGAGTGAATGAAATTTTTCAGCCAAGATGGGGTTTTGCATGGTCAAAGGGATCAGGAGGGGCCTATGCAACAGCCCATGACTGCCAGGGGGGTCCAGGAAGGGGCCACCCCATCATTGTAGACTTAAGACTTTCAGCAGCTTTAAGGGCTCCTATAGCTGCCCTTAAACCTGCTGAAAGTCTTAAGTCTACACAAGCTCTTTAAAAAAAGACAGAGAGCAAAAGAAGGTGGATTTGATTTTTGACCAGTTTCCTAGGGTGCCTTGGGCTGTTTGAAGCTCACCTGGCAAGCTGGAAGAACCTCTGAGGTGTACACTGGCTGTTGCCTTGACGCGTCGAGGAAGCCGCCCATTTTTTCTGAAATGGGAGAGAGAGTGAATGAAATTTTTCAGCCAAGATGGGGTTTTGCATGGTCAAAGGGATCAGGAGGGGCCTATGCAACAGCCCATGACTGCCAGGGGGGTCCAGGAAGGGGCCACCCCATCATTGTAGACTTAAGACTTTCAGCAGCTTTAAGGGCTCCTATAGCTGCCCTTAAACCTGCTGAAAGTCTTAAGTCTACACAAGCTCTTTAAAAAAAGACAGAGAGAAAAAGAAGGTGGATTTGATTTTTGACCAGTTTCCTAGGGTGCCTTGGGCTGTTTGAAGCTCACCTGGCAAGCTGGAAGAACCTCTGAGGTGTACACTGGCTGTTGCCTTGACGCGTCGAGGAAGCCGCCCATTTTTTCTGAAATGGGAGAGAGAGTGAATGAAATTTTTCAGCCAAGATGGGGTTTTGCATGGTCAAAGGGATCAGGAGGGGCCTATGCAACAGCCCATGACTGCCAGGGGGGTCCAGGAAGGGACCACCCCATCATTGTAGACTTAAGACTTTCAGCAGCTTTAAGGGCTCCTATAGCTGCCCTTAAACCTGCTGAAAGTCTTAAGTCTACACAAGCTCTTTAAAAAAAGACAGAGAGCAAAAGAAGGTGGATTTGATTTTTGACCAGTTTCCTAGGGTGCCTTGGGCTGTTTGAAGCTCACCTGGCAAGCTGGAAGAACCTCTGAGGTGTACACTGGCTGTTGCCTTGACGCGTCGAGGAAGCCGCCCATTTTTTCTGAAATGGGAGAGAGAGTGAATGAAATTTTTCAGCCAAGATGGGGTTTTGCATGGTCAAAGGGATCAGGAGGGGCCTATGCAACAGCCCATGACTGCCAGGGGGGTCCAGGAAGGGGCCACCCCATCATTGTAGACTTAAGACTTTCAGCAGCTTTAAGGGCTCCTATAGCTGCCCTTAAACCTGCTGAAAGTCTTAAGTCTACACAAGCTCTTTAAAAAAAGACAGAGAGAAAAAGAAGGTGGATTTGATTTTTGACCAGTTTCCTAGGGTGCCTTGGGCTGTTTGAAGCTCACCTGGCAAGCTGGAAGAACCTCTGAGGTGTACACTGGCTGTTGCCTTGACGCGTCGAGGAAGCCGCCCATTTTTTCTGAAATGGGAGAGAGAGTGAATGAAATTTTTCAGCCAAGATGGGGTTTTGCATGGTCAAAGGGATCAGGAGGGGCCTATGCAACAGCCCATGACTGCCTGGGGGGTCCAGGAAGGGACCACCCCATCATTGTAGACTTAAGACTTTCAGCAGCTTTAAGGGCTCCTATAGCTGCCCTTAAACCTGCTGAAAGTCTTAAGTCTACACAAGCTCTTTAAAAAAAGACAGAGAGCAAAAGAAGGTGGATTTGATTTTTGACCAGTTTCCTAGGGTGCCTTGGGCTGTTTGAAGCTCACCTGGCAAGCTGGAAGAACCTCTGAGGTGCACACTGACTGTCGCCTTGACGCGTCGAGGAAGCCGCCCATTTTTTCTGAAATGGGAGAGAGAGTGAATGAAATTTTTCAGTCTAGATGGGGTTTTGCATGGTCAAAGGGATCAGGAGGGGCCTATGCAACAGCCCATGACTGCCTGGGGGGTCCAGGAAGGGACCACCCCATCATTGTAGACTTAAGACTTTCAGCAGCTTTAAGGGCTCCTATAGCTGCCCTTAAACCTGCTGAAAGTCTTAAGTCTACACAAGCTCTTTAAAAAAAGACAGAGAGCAAAAGAAGGTGGATTTGATTTTTGACCAGTTTCCTAGGGTGCCTTGGGCTGTTTGAAGCTCACCTGGCAAGCTGGAAGAACCTCTGAGGTGTACACTGGCTGTTGCCTTGACGCGTCGAGGAAGCCGCCCATTTTTTCTGAAATGGGAGAGAGAGTGAATGAAATTTTTCAGCCAAGATGGGGTTTTGCATGGTCAAAGGGATCAGGAGGGGCCTATGCAACAGCCCATGACTGCCAGGGGGGTCCAGGAAGGGGCCACCCCATCATTGTAGACTTAAGACTTTCAGCAGCTTTAAGGGCTCCTATAGCTGCCCTTAAACCTGCTGAAAGTCTTAAGTCTACACAAGCTCTTTAAAAAAAGACAGAGAGAAAAAGAAGGTGGATTTGATTTTTGACCAGTTTCCTAGGGTGCCTTGGGCTGTTTGAAGCTCACCTGGCAAGCTGGAAGAACCTCTGAGGTGTACACTGGCTGTTGCCTTGACGCGTCGAGGAAGCCGCCCATTTTTTCTGAAATGGGAGAGAGAGTGAATGAAATTTTTCAGCCAAGATGGGGTTTTGCATGGTCAAAGGGATCAGGAGGGGCCTATGCAACAGCCCATGACTGCCAGGGGGGTCCAGGAAGGGACCACCCCATCATTGTAGACTTAAGACTTTCAGCAGCTTTAAGGGCTCCTATAGCTGCCCTTAAACCTGCTGAAAGTCTTAAGTCTACACAAGCTCTTTAAAAAAAGACAGAGAGCAAAAGAAGGTGGATTTGATTTTTGACCAGTTTCCTAGGGTGCCTTGGGCTGTTTGAAGCTCACCTGGCAAGCTGGAAGAACCTCTGAGGTGTACACTGGCTGTTGCCTTGACGCGTCGAGGAAGCCGCCCATTTTTTCTGAAATGGGAGAGAGAGTGAATGAAATTTTTCAGCCAAGATGGGGTTTTGCATGGTCAAAGGGATCAGGAGGGGCCTATGCAACAGCCCATGACTGCCAGGGGGGTCCAGGAAGGGGCCACCCCATCATTGTAGACTTAAGACTTTCAGCAGCTTTAAGGGCTCCTATAGCTGCCCTTAAACCTGCTGAAAGTCTTAAGTCTACACAAGCTCTTTAAAAAAAGACAGAGAGAAAAAGAAGGTGGATTTGATTTTTGACCAGTTTCCTAGGGTGCCTTGGGCTGTTTGAAGCTCACCTGGCAAGCTGGAAGAACCTCTGAGGTGTACACTGGCTGTTGCCTTGACGCGTCGAGGAAGCCGCCCATTTTTTCTGAAATGGGAGAGAGAGTGAATGAAATTTTTCAGCCAAGATGGGGTTTTGCATGGTCAAAGGGATCAGGAGGGGCCTATGCAACAGCCCATGACTGCCTGGGGGGTCCAGGAAGGGACCACCCCATCATTGTAGACTTAAGACTTTCAGCAGCTTTAAGGGCTCCTATAGCTGCCCTTAAACCTGCTGAAAGTCTTAAGTCTACACAAGCTCTTTAAAAAAAGACAGAGAGCAAAAGAAGGTGGATTTGATTTTTGACCAGTTTCCTAGGGTGCCTTGGGCTGTTTGAAGCTCACCTGGCAAGCTGGAAGAACCTCTGAGGTGCACACTGACTGTCGCCTTGACGCGTCGAGGAAGCCGCCCATTTTTTCTGAAATGGGAGAGAGAGTGAATGAAATTTTTCAGTCTAGATGGGGTTTTGCATGGTCAAAGGGATCAGGAGGGGCCTATGCAACAGCCCATGACTGCCTGGGGGGTCCAGGAAGGGACCACCCCATCATTGTAGACTTAAGACTTTCAGCAGCTTTAAGGGCTCCTATAGCTGCCCTTAAACCTGCTGAAAGTCTTAAGTCTACACAAGCTCTTTAAAAAAAGACAGAGAGCAAAAGAAGGTGGATTTGATTTTTGACCAGTTTCCTAGGTTGCCTTGGGCTGTTTGAAGCTCACCTGGCAAGCTGGAAGAACCTCTGAGGTGCACACTGGCTGTTGCCTTGACGCGTCGAGGAAGCCGCCCATTTTTTCTGAAATGGGAGAGAGAGTGAATGAAATTTTTCAGCCAAGATGGGGTTTTGCATGGTCAAAGGGATCAGGAGGGGCCTATGCAACAGCCCATGACTGCCTGGGGGGTCCAGGAAGGGGCCACCCCATCATTGTAGACTTAAGACTTTCAGCAGCTTTAAGGGCTCCTATAGCTGCCCTTAAACCTGCTGAAAGTCTTAAGTCTACACAAGCTCTTTAAAAAAAGACAGAGAGAAAAAGAAGGTGGATTTGATTTTTGACCAGTTTCCTAGGGTGCCTTGGGCTGTTTGAAGCTCACCTGGCAAGCTGGAAGAACCTCTGAGGTGTACACTGGCTGTTGCCTTGACGCGTCGAGGAAGCCGCCCATTCTTTCTGAAATGGGAGAGAGAGTGAATGAAATTTTTCAGCCAAGATGGGGTTTTGCATGGTCAAAGGGATCAGGAGGGGCCTATGCAACAGCCCATGACTGCCAGGGGGGTCCAGGAAGGGGCCACCCCATCATTGTAGACTTAAGACTTTCATCAGCTTTAAGGGCTCCTATAGCTGCCCTTAAACCTGCTGAAAGTCTTAAGTCTACACAAGCTCTTTAAAAAAAGACAGAGAGAAAAAGAAGGTGGATTTGATTTTTGACCAGTTTCCTAGGGTGCCTTGGGCTGTTTGAAGCTCACCTGGCAAGCTGGAAGAACCTCTGAGGTGTACACTGGCTGTTGCCTTGACGCGTCGAGGAAGCCGCCCATTTTTTCTGAAATGGGAGAGAGAGTGAATGAAATTTTTCAGCCAAGATGGGGTTTTGCATGGTCAAAGGGATCAGGAGGGGCCTATGCAACAGCCCATGACTGCCAGGGGGGTCCAGGAAGGGACCACCCCATCATTGTAGACTTAAGACTTTCAGCAGCTTTAAGGGCTCCTATAGCTGCCCTTAAACCTGCTGAAAGTCTTAAGTCTACACAAGCTCTTTAAAAAAAGACAGAGAGCAAAAGAAGGTGGATTTGATTTTTGACCAGTTTCCTAGGGTGCCTTGGGCTGTTTGAAGCTCACCTGGCAAGCTGGAAGAACCTCTGAGGTGTACACTGGCTGTTGCCTTGACGCGTCGAGGAAGCCGCCCATTTTTTCTGAAATGGGAGAGAGAGTGAATGAAATTTTTCAGCCAAGATGGGGTTTTGCATGGTCAAAGGGATCAGGAGGGGCCTATGCAACAGCCCATGACTGCCAGGGGGGTCCAGGAAGGGACCACCCCATCATTGTAGACTTAAGACTTTCAGCAGCTTTAAGGGCTCCTATAGCTGCCCTTAAACCTGCTGAAAGTCTTAAGTCTACACAAGCTCTTTAAAAAAAGACAGAGAGCAAAAGAAGGTGGATTTGATTTTTGACCAGTTTCCTAGGGTGCCTTGGGCTGTTTGAAGCTCACCTGGCAAGCTGGAAGAACCTCTGAGGTGCACACTGACTGTCGCCTTGACGCGTCGAGGAAGCCGCCCATTTTTTCTGAAATGGGAGAGAGAGTGAATGAAATTTTTCAGTCTAGATGGGGTTTTGCATGGTCAAAGGGATCAGGAGGGGCCTATGCAACAGCCCATGACTGCCTGGGGGGTCCAGGAAGGGACCACCCCATCATTGTAGACTTAAGACTTTCAGCAGCTTTAAGGGCTCCTATAGCTGCCCTTAAACCTGCTGAAAGTCTTAAGTCTACACAAGCTCTTTAAAAAAAGACAGAGAGCAAAAGAAGGTGGATTTGATTTTTGACCAGTTTCCTAGGTTGCCTTGGGCTGTTTGAAGCTCACCTGGCAAGCTGGAAGAACCTCTGAGGTGCACACTGGCTGTTGCCTTGACGCGTCGAGGAAGCCGCCCATTTTTTCTGAAATGGGAGAGAGAGTGAATGAAATTTTTCAGCCAAGATGGGGTTTTGCATGGTCAAAGGGATCAGGAGGGGCCTATGCAACAGCCCATGACTGCCTGGGGGGTCCAGGAAGGGGCCACCCCATCATTGTAGACTTAAGACTTTCAGCAGCTTTAAGGGCTCCTATAGCTGCCCTTAAACCTGCTGAAAGTCTTAAGTCTACACAAGCTCTTTAAAAAAAGACAGAGAGAAAAAGAAGGTGGATTTGATTTTTGACCAGTTTCCTAGGTTGCCTTGGGCTGTTTGAAGCTCACCTGGCAAGCTGGAAGAACCTCTGAGGTGCACACTGGCTGTTGCCTTGACGCGTCGAGGAAGCCGCCCATTTTTTCTGAAATGGGAGAGAGAGTGAATGAAATTTTTCAGCCAAGATGGGGTTTTGCATGGTCAAAGGGATCAGGAGGGGCCTATGCAACAGCCCATGACTGCCAGGGGGGTCCAGGAAGGGGCCACCCCATCATTGTAGACTTAAGACTTTCAGCAGCTTTAAGGGCTCCTATAGCTGCCCTTAAACCTGCTGAAAGTCTTAAGTCTACACAAGCTCTTTAAAAAAAGACAGAGAGCAAAAGAAGGTGGATTTGATTTTTGACCAGTTTCCTAGGGTGCCTTGGGCTGTTTGAAGCTCACCTGGCAAGCTGGAAGAACCTCTGAGGTGTACACTGGCTGTTGCCTTGACGCGTCGAGGAAGCCGCCCATTTTTTCTGAAATGGGAGAGAGAGTGAATGAAATTTTTCAGCCAAGATGGGGTTTTGCATGGTCAAAGGGATCAGGAGGGGCCTATACAACAGCCCATGACTGCCTGGGGGGTCCAGGAAGGGACCACCCCATCATTGTAGACTTAAGACTTTCAGCAGCTTTAAGGGCTCCTATAGCTGCCCTTAAACCTGCTGAAAGTCTTAAGTCTACACAAGCTCTTTAAAAAAAGACAGAGAGAAAAAGAAGGTGGATTTGATTTTTGACCAGTTTCCTAGGGTGCCTTGGGCTGTTTGAAGCTCACCTGGCAAGCTGGAAGAACCTCTGAGGTGCACACTGACTGTCGCCTTGACGTGTCGAGGAAGCCGCCCATTTTTTCTGAAATGGGAGAGAGAGTGAATGAAATATTTCAGCCAAGATGGGGTTTTGCATGGTCAAAGGGATCAGGAGGGGCCTATGCAACAGCCCATGACTGCCTGGGGGGTCCACTAAGGGGCCACCCCATCATTGTAGACTTTAGACCTTCTGTAGCTTCAAGGGTTTCCGTTGATACGCCAAGGAAGCCACCATTTTTTGCTGAAATGGGAGAGAGAGTGAATGTCATAATAACAATTTAGATGAAAAAATTGCACCTTTACAAAAATAGTAGTCTTGACTGGGACTAAACTTATGTCAAAGCATTTCAAGTTACTTGAGACTTAGAAAGTTCCAGTAAAGACTTCTGCAATGATTGATACCAACAAATCTGTTTTTATTTCTGATGAAAATGTCAGATCATGATCAATGCGGTTATGTCTATTTTACCTGGGGTTTTTTAATTTCATGTTGTTCATACTTTTCGACAGATCTTCCATCTTGAGTAACATTAAACTGCATGTGCTCATATCTAATTAGATCCAATTAGATGCTCATCTATTATTATCTGGAATAATGGAAAATATCATCACTGATCATGTATTTTATCTAATTTTATTATTTGCCAAATGGTTATTCATAGATGTATATTGAATTTGAAAAATAAATTCCAAACAGATTTTATACAAATAGGGCATCATATCATATATTTTTTGTTTGGAGATTAAAGTTGTGTCACTTTAATACATGGAATTGAATTTCATACTTTTTACTTTATTTTCTGTTCAGAATCTGTTCATATGGTTATTTCTATCCAGAAAGAAGATTGCACATTCATGAACCTGTCTCTCAGACACATTAGAATAAATGGAGAAAGGGAGCCAACTCAAGTCTAGACTGATTTGGCAAGTCCTAATTGCCTGAGCCATGGGCCTGATTAATAAACATTGTTCTAGGCACTATTTGGATTTTATTTTATATATTTATATCACAAGCATGATAACTCTTTTTCTGGGACACCGTGTGAATATACTCCCTGGAATCTTTACAGGGTTTCGGAAATAAAAAATATATAGTTGCATCTTGTAGTTGACTAACTTTTGCCACACGCAGAGATTGCTTTGCTCTTGAATATAACAAGTAGAGAAAGGTATATTGTATAAGTATGGAGCATGATGACAAGAGGTTTTTAATGTGTTGGATCTGCAAGTAATAGCAAAGACATGTCAATGTTTCGATCAGGGCTAATGTACACCACCGAATGTTTCGGAGTGAGGCGAATTGGGTTGACTCTGTAATTCTCGGAACTTTCGATCTGTCCGAAGTCGAGGCTCGCAAATATAGTCCAGCACAATATTCAAAGACACATAAACTACATGTTATATACCTGATGTACAGATTGTGAGGGAAACATCGTATCGCGCAATGACAGCCGAGACAGCGGTGCGTTCGTTAGACATCAACAGCTTTGAGGAAGATAGTGTCACGTGCATACACTAAGGATGTCTGAATAACTTCAGGTCAGTTTCATACCAAGGACAACATTGTACTTATTCATGTCCCAAAACCACAAACATGATTGTTGATTATTCGCCGTACATCATTGATGTTGACACAGATTTTTGGCGTCAGATTCAAATGAAATATGACGCACGCCACTAGCACCCGCTAGCAAACTGTTCAAAACCCACGTTGAGCGGCCTTTTTTTGGGTTGTGGCTGACGAACGTACATAGTTAGTTTTTAGTTTCACTGATACAGTAAAAGTAAGGGTGATTTATGTGTTCATCCTCAAGTGTTTAGTAACTGTATGGTCACACAGAGAGATACAGTGTTCTCTATTTTGTTTATTTGCGATTTCATTATATAGAGGATTGTTTCCTCATCGGCCTTATTAAGAATATGTTAGTGAGTATGTGATGCACAAGAGTAACATTTTTTACACGCGGGTAGAATTGTTTAATGGCAAAGAGGTACCACATATGATTTATGTAATAATTATGACAACCCGCTCCACACTTAATTAAGAATTATATGTTTCTTTAGAAATTAACATTTTGAGTCCACCTCAAAGCGTCGGGACTTCAAACGTTAATTTCACGTGGGACATATAATCCGTAGCTCTTCGTAGCCCTCAAGGTATTCTCCAAATATGTCCTTATATTTACCATCAATCTGTTTGAAAGAGATTAGGTAATTATAGCGGTAGTAATCAGAAGTTCTCTTTCACACATTCTGGTGTATTTTTTACCGCCAAGAAAGGGCCGTTTTAATGACATTAGACTTGATAGTTTTATATCTGTGCTATATATTGTATCTGGTTCATTTTAGTGAAATGGTTAAAACATATTTATTGTAAGTAATCAATAAATCAATGTATTTCATCAATTTATCTGACGACGTCTAAGGGGTACTGTGCAAGCACAAAGGATTTATTTTAACCATATGTTAATTAATTATTTGCAGCCACAGACACAAAACATATTTTCATAAACGAGAAGGAGAACACCTGGTGGGATGCTCGGGAAAACTGTAAGATGGCGCCGGAGAGAGATCTGTATATTTCTGATACAGAGTTCCTCCCTCCAGTCGTGGAAAACTCTCTACACAGTAACACTTACTATTGGGTAGGAGCCATGAGGTATTCAACATGGATATGGACAGGTGAGTCTGAATAGAAGCCGTTTTCTCGGTTAATTAGATCATATGTATGTATCAAAGTGGCGGTGTATGTGCATTATTTTGTGCTTGAAGTTCATCTGTTATTGACGCCTCTTATGTATGATATTACAGAGGATGATACTCCACTCTACAACTATGATGGATACACCACAACCGTGGGAAGTAGCTTCAAGTCTCTTTCTAATAACAGCGTTTACGAGTGTCAGCTTCAATGTAAAACCAAACGTACACTGGGCCTGAGCGTAAGACGAATGATTTTTCTATTGATCTAAAACCGATAGAAAGAATTAAATTACGTATTTACATTTCATTCCGTTTTAAAAACATAATTGGTGCAAGAAAGGGGGGTGGGACTCAATTATTAATATTAATGGAAATAGTAAGCACACAATACAAGAACCACTATGCAGTAAACAGATAATAATTATTATCATAAAGTATTTCTATGACAGGAGTACACAACTCATTAAGTGTTTGATCATTTATAGGGGACCAGCTGTTACTGTCTCGGCAGTTCGTATGAAGTCCCAAATATCAGTGCAGCAGGTGAGATGCAGTGTCCGGGTAACCTGGATGAAAAGTGTGGCAGCCATGCCGGAATGTCAGTCTACACACGCGGTACTGGTATGTGCGTCCTTCCACATTCTTATAAAACATCGGATGGGATTGTTAACAGATTATACTATACATGTTTTGCTTTAGTTACAGACATGCTTTGCTACAGTTTCTCTCAATTGTTCTATATTTTATCTTGTCAATGGAAGTGGCATATGGTAATGGTTACAAAGTGTAGGTTATACTCCTCATTCAAGCTTTTACTTTTAGCGTACAAAGTACGTCATTTTCATTATATCAATGATGATTCATAATTAATTTGTGTAAGTTCCCCCTGAACTTTATGTCCCTGTCACCTACTTGTAGGAAACATTGGGTTTATTCCGACCAGAAATAAGATATGTGCCTATTATGGAAGAAAAAAGCAGAGATCAACAATACAACTAGACTATTCCAACAACTGTATAGTTAAAAAACGAAGATTTGCATATTATGCAAACAGTGAGTATAAGCTTTTCATTTTAAAGAACGTTCATTCTTATATCTCTGTCACTGGTATGACAAGCTCAAAAAGATCATCTCAATGATTTTAATAATATCAGCACACGTAATCCCTCGGATTGTGTGACCATTGATTACTTTTCACATTTACAAAAAACGTCGTACTTCATACTTTTGCAGATACTTCCCAGAGAAATTGTCCTAGGAGCATGTGTGTTACCCTATCAGATACAGAACACAAGCAGTCATGGATGCAAGCTGATCACACAAGTGATTTGATCAAACTGAACACTTCTACTGCAAGTGATATCCTGAATGAAACTAACTTTTGGATAGGGCTTGTATCGAACATCTCAAGGAAATGGGTTGATGGTACGTTATTTTGTATAGTTTGTGTTAAATGTCAATTGAATGGTATTCTATTCAAACAATGGAACGCATAGCTGAATTTACCTATATTTATTTTATAAAAAGCTGCATATTTGAATACAAAGTTTTTTGGATTCATTCAAAATTACGAAATGAGTAACGTCCCTGCGTTACAAAGGTCAAGGACACCGCACTTAATATTGTGTATGACAACCTTAGAATGAATGACTCTGACTCTGCCGACCAGTGGAATCAACAAGTGTCCGCATGAGCTGTCTAGGGATGTTATTCCAATCGTGTAGCTACGCCAACAACACGTCTTACAATGACGAGGCTCTGTTCAACCTAGTCGTACACGCCTATCAAGTTTGTTCCACACATGTTCAGTTGGGTTCAGATCTGGTGATCTGGATGGCCACGGAAGAGCAGAAATGTTGTTCTGTGCCAGGAAATAAGTTGTGAATAGAGTGTCGTCGGGCGTTGTCATGCTGACAGACGACATTCCGTAGTTTTATGAGTGGAATACGTGTGGCCGAATGATCTCGTTGCAGTAACGAACGGCTGATAAGGTGCCTGGGACGTGCACAAGGACTGTTCTAATAGTGTATGAGACCACACCATAACATTACATAATTTCTCAAATAGTTTTCATTCTGTAAAATAAACATAACTGATTATTGTTGCATACTTGCGTTGTTGGTAAAAGAGTACAGTGTAAAAGAAAAACGTAGAAACAAAGTGTGACAGATTATATCTGGGAACTTACATGAATCAGGATAAGACTTTGCAGATTTAAAGCAATATAACTTATTCGTAAACTTCACCCATTTAGAATAACTGACCATTGAAAGTTGCATCAGTGTATGTCTCAATGGTATGATATTATATATGGCAGAAATCATTCGGTGTGTGGTGAAATGTTAGACTTGAAAATATGCTAATGTTCAGCACAAACTGGGGGAAAATGCGTGCTGCATATGCTGTATATTGTTAAATACCGTTAGTTCGAACCCCGTTATTCCGGGAACCCTATCTTTCGTGGAACACTGGGAACCTTGCTAATCCGGATTATTGTGGAGTTAACGCTGCGTCTGGACTGACGATGTTTCAGTGGGTAGCAAATAATCAGCTGTTCCGCACACAACCATCACAAAAACATACAATCTGAACTACATATTGTATTTTAATCATCAATGTATGCGACAATAACGAATGTCAACATATCTTTTTGTGGCATTACAAAACCTCTACAACAGGAAGTGGGTCTCTGTTTTGTCAACTGAATAATATTAAGAACCAAGTATATTGAACTAATTACTTTAAGTGAGTACAACCTTTTCCATAACAATAAGAAATATTTAATACAGATGGTTCCATTGAACAATCAATTTCTTGTTGTATTCTTTC
Source organism: Haliotis cracherodii (assembly GCF_022045235.1). NCBI lineage: Eukaryota > Metazoa > Mollusca > Gastropoda > Lepetellida > Haliotidae > Haliotis > Haliotis cracherodii. The sequence goes on from NW_027266308.1 coordinate 31,785,936, forward strand.
AGGACAAGAGGCCAATGGATACGATGATTACTTTCCGTTCATTGTTTCACCAATAACAACATGCCTAGCTTTGATGAACGCTCGTGACACATGGAGGCCACACTGGGTGCCATGCGGGTTTCCCCTTGCTTCTGTTTGTGAAGGTAAATAGCATGCGAGACGAATATGTTGTTTAACATAATGGCACATAGGAATGGGTTCCATTAAGGAGCTGGGCCCCGTTCCACAAAGCGACCGTAGGGCTACGATTGTCGTAAGCCTATGTTTAAGTACGGGAGTTATGATCATCCCAGCGCTAAGATCGCTTTGTGGGACGGGGCCCTGGGCATTTGTTTGGTTTATTTTGGTTTTTGTTGGGGGGGGGGGGGGGCCGATGAGATAGATTTTAGGTCATAATTTGCCCCTCTTCCTTAATTTACTCCCTTCTCCCACCGTCAACACTACACGTGTTGTTATCAAGCCCATTATGATTAAACTTTAAATGGATAGGTTCCACCTGGTTATTATCCCTAGTTGAAGGGTATCCACAGAAAATGCCCGGTCTACTGTATACCAGCGTTGAACCGTTTCGTACAAACTGATATGTTTGATATCTAAATGATCATTTACAAATATAGCTTTTCATAAATGGTCAGATGTCCTTAAATGAATTCCTATTACCACTACAGCTCAAGCAACTGCATTCAGTTAAATGATTTTGTATGAACCGAATGTTGAATGTTTATACGAGACTTTTTCACTTGCTTATCACCTCTGCATTATGGCTAAACTAGCAACGTCATCTTTGTCAACAGTTTCCAGGACTGATCCCTCTCATCCCACCACAGACGTTCCGTCAGCTGTTGACAGTCAGAAGGGTAAGTGGTCACTGCAGAGGATAACCCTGTCCTAAAGCGCTCGCTCGTCAAACTTAATACCGGGTTCGATTCCTAATATTGTTTAAAGTTGCTTAAAACTACGCCCATCAACATAATTACTAATTACAGTGTCATTAAGCTTTCCATAATGAAAACGATGTAGAATACAGTTACTAATCTCTCTATCCTTACAATATTACTCAGTAGTTCACAGAGCGACTTAGCTCTACATGAGTGAGTGAGTATGTTTGTTCGCCGCTTTTAGCAATATTCCAGCAATATCACAAATGGGCATACAAGATATGGGCACTCAGCTGTACGGCTGTTAGTGTATGTTAAAGTAACATCTTAGCGCAAGGATCTGTGTTTGGAACGAACCCCTTGTTATGTTTGGTCCTGGGATCTACATTTCCGTCGGGAGTATACAGCTACAAACGTTTTCCCATGCAAAAGAAAAGTTGGCCATTTTGCTGCCTCTTGTGGTTTTTTTTATAATGTTTTCACCAAATGTTAATTATCTACTATGAACCATATAAGATGAATTATTGAACATACATATACGTGCACAATGAGTATATCCTATATATGCTTTTTACATTCTTTGTTATTTGCCGGACTTCTTGCGGAAGGTAGTTGTCATAGTTCCGTGCTTTGCGTTGTGCACACGGTCACAAATCAGGCAAAATTCAGCAACATTGATCGTGGAGATTAGATTGATTGGTCCGTGTTCGGCAGCTAGACTCGTGAGGGTTTCTGGGGCTTCAGTCCTGGCGTACACTGAAACAAACCTTACATGCATCTCCTTAGACAAGATATTTTGTTCGAAATATGCCTCGGTTCACCCAGTAGTGAATGGTTACCAGGAAGGGAGAGAACGTAGTGTGTATGTAAACCTAGTCTTATGAGACTAGCAACGTCATCTTTGTCAACAGTTTCCAGGACTGATCCCTCTCATCCCACCACAGACAGTCCGTCAGCTGTTGACAGTCAGAGGGGGGAAGTGGTCACTGCAGAGGATAACCCTGTCCTAAAGCACTCGCTCGTCAAACTTAATACCGGGTTCGATTCCTAATATTGTTAAAAGTTGCTTAAAACTACGCCCATCAACATAATTACTAATTACAGTGTCATTAAGCTTTCCATAATGAAAACGATGTAGAATACAGTTACTAATCTCTCTATCCTTACAATACTACTCAGTAGTTCACAAAGCGACTTAGCTCTACATGAGTGAGTGAGTATGTTTGTTCGCCGCTTTTAGCAATATTCCAGCAATATCACAAATGGGCATACAAGATATGGGCACTCAGCTGTACGGCTGTTAGTGTATGTTAAAGTAACATCTTAGCGCAAGGATCTGTGTTTGGAACGAACCCCTGGTTATGATTTTGTGAAATGTTTGTATATATTGTGATTAGGTATTGTATTTGCAGTTTCCATTTTGCGTTCAACACTGAAATTTTACTTCAGTATACAACATTACTGGACATACCCAATACTTCCAATACATCTCCGAGGGCGTCAACACTACGCGTGTTGTTATCAAGCCCATTATGATTAAACTTTAAATGGATAGGTTCCACCTGGTTATTATCCCTAGTTGAAGGGTATCCACAGAAAATGCCCGGTCTACTGTATACCAGCGTTGAACCGTTTCGTACAAACTGATATGTTTGATATCTAAATGATCATTTACAAATATAGCTTTTCATAAATGGTCAGATGTCCTTAAATGAATTCCTATTACCACTACAGCTCAAGCAACTGCATTCAGTTAAATGATTTTGTATGAACCGAATGTTGAATGTTTATACAGACTTTTTCACTTGCTTATCACCTCTGCATCATGGCTAAACTAGCAACGTCATCTTTGTCAACAGTTTCCAGGACTGATCCCTCTCATCCCACCACAGACAGTCCGTCAGCTGTTGACAGTCAGAAGGGTAAGTGGTCACTGCAGAGGATAACCCTGTCCTAAAGCACTCGCTCGTCAAACTTAATACCGGGGTTCGATTCCTAATATTGTTTAAAGTTGCTTAAAACTACGCCCATCAACATAATTACTAATTACAGTGTCATTAAGCTTTCAATAATGAAAACGATGTAGAATACAGTTACTAATCTCTCTATCCTTACCATATTACTCAGTAGTTCACAGAGCGACTTAGCTCTACATGAGTGAGTGAGTATGTTTGTTCGCCGCTTTTAGCAATATTCCAGCAATATCACAAATGGGCAAACCAGATATGGGCACTCAGCTGTACGGCTGTTAGTGTATGTTAAAGTAACATCTTAGCGCAAGGATCTGTGTTTGGAACGAACCCCTTGTTATGTTTGGTCCTGGGATCTACATTTCCGTCGGAGTATACAGCTACAAACGTTTTCCCATGCAAAAGAAAAGTTGGCCATTTTGCTGCCTCTTGTGGTTTTTTTTATAATGTTTTCACCAAATGTTAATTATCTACTATGAACCATATAAGATGAATTATTGAACATACATATACGTGCACAATGAGTATATCCTATATATGCTTTTTACATTCTTTGTTATTTGCCGGACTTCTTGCGGAAGGTAGTTGTCATAGTTCCGTGCTTTGCGTTGTGCACACGGTCACAAATCAGGCAAAATTCAGCAACATTGATCGTGGAGATTAGATTGATTGGTCCGTGTTCGGCAGCTAGACTCGTGAGGGTTTCTGGGGCTTCAGTCCTGGCGTACACTGAAACAAACCTTACATGCATCTCCTTAGACAAGATATTTTGTTCGAAATATGCCTCGGTTCACCCAGTAGTGAATGGTTACCAGGAAGGGAGAGAACGTAGTGTGTATGTAAACCTAGTCTTATGAGACTAGCAACGTCATCTTTGTCAACAGTTTCCAGGACTGATCCCTCTCATCCCACCACAGACAGTCCGTCAGCTGTTGACAGTCAGAGGGGGGAAGTGGTCACTGCAGAGGATAACCCTGTCCTAAAGCACTCGCTCGTCAAACTTAATACCGGGTTCGATTCCTAATATTGTTAAAAGTTGCTTAAAACTACGCCCATCAACATAATTACTAATTACAGTGTCATTAAGCTTTCCATAATGAAAACGATGTAGAATACAGTTACTAATCTCTCTATCCTTACAATACTACTCAGTAGTTCACAAAGCGACTTAGCTCTACATGAGTGAGTGAGTATGTTTGTTCGCCGCTTTTAGCAATATTCCAGCAATATCACAAATGGGCATACAAGATATGGGCACTCAGCTGTACGGCTGTTAGTGTATGTTAAAGTAACATCTTAGCGCAAGGATCTGTGTTTGGAACGAACCCCTGGTTATGATTTTGTGAAATGTTTGTATATATTGTGATTAGGTATTGTATTTGCAGTTTCCATTTTGCGTTCAACACTGAAATTTTACTTCAGTATACAACATTACTGGACATACCCAATACTTCCAATACATCTCCGAGGGCGTCAACACTACGCGTGTTGTTATCAAGCCCATTATGATTAAACTTTAAATGGATAGGTTCCACCTGGTTATTATCCCTAGTTGAAGGGTATCCACAGAAAATGCCCGGTCTACTGTATACCAGCGTTGAACCGTTTCGTACAAACTGATATGTTTGATATCTAAATGATCATTTACAAATATAGCTTTTCATAAATGGTCAGATGTCCTTAAATGAATTCCTATTACCACTACAGCTCAAGCAACTGCATTCAGTTAAATGATTTTGTATGAACCGAATGTTGAATGTTTATACAGACTTTTTCACTTGCTTATCACCTCTGCATCATGGCTAAACTAGCAACGTCATCTTTGTCAACAGTTTCCAGGACTGATCCCTCTCATCCCACCACAGACAGTCCGTCAGCTGTTGACAGTCAGAAGGGTAAGTGGTCACTGCAGAGGATAACCCTGTCCTAAAGCACTCGCTCGTCAAACTTAATACCGGGGTTCGATTCCTAATATTGTTTAAAGTTGCTTAAAACTACGCCCATCAACATAATTACTAATTACAGTGTCATTAAGCTTTCAATAATGAAAACGATGTAGAATACAGTTACTAATCTCTCTATCCTTACCATATTACTCAGTAGTTCACAGAGCGACTTAGCTCTACATGAGTGAGTGAGTATGTTTGTTCGCCGCTTTTAGCAATATTCCAGCAATATCACAAATGGGCAAACCAGATATGGGCACTCAGCTGTACGGCTGTTAGTGTATGTTAAAGTAACATCTTAGCGCAAGGATCTGTGTTTGGAACGAACCCCTTGTTATGTTTGGTCCTGGGATCTACATTTCCGTCGGAGTATACAGCTACAAACGTTTTCCCATGCAAAAGAAAAGTTGGCCATTTTGCTGCCTCTTGTGGTTTTTTTTATAATGTTTTCACCAAATGTTAATTATCTACTATGAACCATATAAGATGAATTATTGAACATACATATACGTGCACAATGAGTATATCCTATATATGCTTTTTACATTCTTTGTTATTTGCCGGACTTCTTGCGGAAGGTAGTTGTCATAGTTCCGTGCTTTGCGTTGTGCACACGGTCACAAATCAGGCAAAATTCAGCAACATTGATCGTGGAGATTAGATTGATTGGTCCGTGTTCGGCAGCTAGACTCGTGAGGGTTTCTGGGGCTTCAGTCCTGGCGTACACTGAAACAAACCTTACATGCATCTCCTTAGACAAGATATTTTGTTCGAAATATGCCTCGGTTCACCCAGTAGTGAATGGGTACCAGGAAGGGGGAGAACGTAGTGTGTATGTAAACCTAGTCTTATGAGACTAGCAACGTCATCTTTGTCAACAGTTTCCAGGACTGATCCCTCTCATCCCACCACAGACAGTCCGTCAGCTGTTGACAGTCAGAAGGGTAAGTGGTCACTGCAGAGGATAACCCTGTCCTAAAGCACTCACTCGTCAAACTTAATACCGGGGTTCGATTCCTAATATTGTTAAAAGTTGCTTAAAACTACGCCCATCAACATAATTACTAATTACAGTGTCATTAAGCTTTCAATAATGAAAACGATGTAGAATACAGTTACTAATCTCTCTATCCTTACAATATTACTCAGTAATTCACAAAGCGACTTAGCTCTACATGAGTGAGTGAGTATGTTTGTTCGCCGCTTTTAGCAATATTCCAGCAATATCACAGCTGGGCATACAAGATATGGGCACTCAGCTGTACGGCTGTTAGTGTATGTTAAAGTAACATCTTAACGCAAGGATCTGTGTTTTGAACGAACCCCTGGTTATGATTTTGTGAAATGTTTGTATATATTGTGATTAGGTATTGTATTTGCAGTTTCCATTTTGCATTCAACACTGAAATTTTACTCCAGTATACAACATTACTGGACATACCCAATACTTCCAATACATCTCCGAGGGCGTCAACACTACGCGTGTTGTTATCAAGCCCATTATGATTAAACTTTAAATGGATAGGTTCCACCTGGTTATTATCCCTAGTTGAAGGGTATCCACAGAAAATGCCCGGTCTACTGTATACCAGCGTTGAACCGTTTCGTACAAACTGATATGTTTGATATCTAAATGATCATTTACAAATATAGCTTTTCATAAATGGTCAGATGTCCTTAAATGAATTCCTATTACCACTACAGCTCAAGCAACTGCATTCAGTTAAATGATTTTGTATGAACCGAATGTTGAATGTTTATACGAGACTTTTTCACTTGCTTATCACCTCTGCATTATGGCTAAACTAGCAACGTCATCTTTGTCAACAGTTTCCAGGACTGATCCCTCTCATCCCACCACAGACGTTCCGTCAGCTGTTGACAGTCAGAAGGGTAAGTGGTCACTGCAGAGGATAACCCTGTCCTAAAGCGCTCGCTCGTCAAACTTAATACCGGGTTCGATTCCTAATATTGTTTAAAGTTGCTTAAAACTACGCCCATCAACATAATTACTAATTACAGTGTCATTAAGCTTTCCATAATGAAAACGATGTAGAATACAGTTACTAATCTCTCTATCCTTACAATATTACTCAGTAGTTCACAGAGCGACTTAGCTCTACATGAGTGAGTGAGTATGTTTGTTCGCCGCTTTTAGCAATATTCCAGCAATATCACAAATGGGCATACCAGATATGGGCACTCAGCTGTACGGCTGTTAGTGTATGTTAAAGTAACATCTTAGCGCAAGGATCTGTGTTTGGAACGAACCCCTTGTTATGTTTGGTCCTGGGATCTACATTTCCGTCGGAGTATACAGCTACAAACGTTTTCCCATGCAAAAGAAAAGTTGGCCATTTTGCTGCCTCTTGTGGTTTTTTTTATAATGTTTTCACCAAATGTTAATTATCTACTATGAACCATATAAGATGAATTATTGAACATACATATACGTGCACAATGAGTATATCCTATATATGCTTTTTACATTCTTTGTTATTTGCCGGACTTCTTGCGGAAGGTAGTTGTCATAGTTCCGTGCTTTGCGTTGTGCACACGGTCACAAATCAGGCAAAATTCAGCAACATTGATCGTGGAGATTAGATTGATTGGTCCGTGTTCGGCAGCTAGACTCGTGAGGGTTTCTGGGGCTTCAGTCCTGGCGTACACTGAAACAAACCTTACATGCATCTCCTTAGACAAGATATTTTGTTCGAAATATGCCTCGGTTCACCCAGTAGTGAATGGTTACCAGGAAGGGAGAGAACGTAGTGTGTATGTAAACCTAGTCTTATGAGACTAGCAACGTCATCTTTGTCAACAGTTTCCAGGACTGATCCCTCTCATCCCACCACAGACAGTCCGTCAGCTGTTGACAGTCAGAGGGGGGAAGTGGTCACTGCAGAGGATAACCCTGTCCTAAAGCACTCGCTCGTCAAACTTAATACCGGGTTCGATTCCTAATATTGTTAAAAGTTGCTTAAAACTACGCCCATCAACATAATTACTAATTACAGTGTCATTAAGCTTTCCATAATGAAAACGATGTAGAATACAGTTACTAATCTCTCTATCCTTACAATACTACTCAGTAGTTCACAAAGCGACTTAGCTCTACATGAGTGAGTGAGTATGTTTGTTCGCCGCTTTTAGCAATATTCCAGCAATATCACAAATGGGCATACAAGATATGGGCACTCAGCTGTACGGCTGTTAGTGTATGTTAAAGTAACATCTTAACGCAAGGATCTGTGTTTGGAACGAACCCCTGGTTATGATTTTGTGAAATGTTTGTATATATTGTGATTAGGTATTGTATTTGCAGTTTCCATTTTGCGTTCAACACTGAAATTTTACTTCAGTATACAACATTACTGGACATACCCAATACTTCCAATACATCTCCGAGGGCGTCAACACTACGCGTGTTGTTATCAAGCCCATTATGATTAAACTTTAAATGGATAGGTTCCACCTGGTTATTATCCCTAGTTGAAGGGTATCCACAGAAAATGCCCGGTCTACTGTATACCAGCGTTGAACCGTTTCGTACAAACTGATATGTTTGATATCTAAATGATCATTTACAAATATAGCTTTTCATAAATGGTCAGATGTCCTTAAATGAATTCCTATTACCACTACAGCTCAAGCAACTGCATTCAGTTAAATGATTTTGTATGAACCGAATGTTGAATGTTTATACGAGACTTTTTCACTTGCTTATCACCTCTGCATCATGGCTAAACTAGCAACGTCATCTTTGTCAACAGTTTCCAGGACTGATCCCTCTCATCCCACCACAGACAGTCCGTCAGCTGTTGACAGTCAGAAGGGTAAGTGGTCACTGCAGAGGATAACCCTGTCCTAAAGCGCTCGCTCGTCAAACTTAATACCGGGGTTCGATTCCTAATATTGTTTAAAGTTGCTTAAAACTACGCCCATCAACATAATTACTAATTACAGTGTAATTAAGCTTTCCATAATGAAAACGATGTAGAATACAGTTACTAATCTCTCTATCCTTACAATATTACTCAGTAGTTCACAGAGCGACTTAGCTCAACATGAGTGAGTGAGTATGTTTGTTCGCCGCTTTTAGCAATATTCCAGCAATATAACAACTGGGCATACAAGATATGGGCACTCAGCTGTACGGCTGTTAGTGTATGTTAAAGTAACAATCTTAGCGCAAGGATCTGTGTTTGGAAGGAACCCCTGGTTATGATTTTGTGATATGTTTGTATATATTGTGATTAGGTATTGTGTTTGCAGTTTCCATTTTGCATTCAACACTGAAATTTTACTTCAGTATACAACATTACTGGACATACCCAATACTTCCTTGGTAAACTGTTCTGTTTACGCTAACCCGTTTATTTCCAGGTGTAACCATTGGACTGTCTGTGAGCAATGTGATTTTTGTTACTGATAGTCATCGCTGTTGTGTTTCTTCTGCTAAGGTGAGCTTCCTAGTAGTATGTGTTTAAAAGAGTGGAATACCAGCTCCCACATATTTCGGGTCCATTCGGCCTACATAAGTCATAATACTCCTGCAGTTACTTTTACGTGTATTCGTTAACAAAACGTGCATACAGATTTGCCGTTGCAGTTAACAGGAAATCATCAGAGTAAAACCTCAGCGTCTGGCACGGTTGGCACACTGACGTCACGCACTAAAATAGTATTAGAGGATTAAAGGTTGCTGGATGACCTCTACGTTCTTTGTGACGATGTCTGTCATTTGTCATGAAGAATTGCTGATTAACGCTCCAAGGGACATGCCCCCTGTCAATCATGTCCAGTCTTAGCTTCATTATGGATTAAATAAGCAGATGAAATTGTATGTTATTAATTGCATATCTTGTCCAATCAGAATGCAGAATTTTGCATTCTTACCATAACCAATGGTATCATACTTCTGTTGTTTCACTTAATTAGCATGTATGCTTGTATAAAAACAGACTGGATCGGAGATCGGGGTCCCGGGATCCCCTGTCACACACTTGGCAATGACTCCCACTGTCCGTTAAATACAGGCTCAAATAACAGTAAAACTTATGCCTTATGTTAAATATGGACACTCTACGACCCTATAAAGCCACTACAGCAGCCATAACTAAACATTAGCTAAGTATCTGACGAAGTAAAAATACCCCGTGGAGCAATGAAGTCATATTGTTGAATAGTTTCTTAGGATACCATGCAATTTGATATCGAGCAGCATTAAGATAACGGTCACGACTGCCACCAGTGAACTAGTTAATCCAATATGGTTTCCTCCTATGTATTTCGGCCGAGATTACCTGTGGAGTTGAGGTGATGCGAGTGGCCATGACACGCCCTATTTATAGAGGTAGCTGTTTCGAAAATTACTTCGATTGGTCATACATGACACTAAACAGAACAATAACAGATTTAATGAAAACGTAACTTTTTTAAAGTTACTGTTCAATCATAACATTACATAACATTCAACCACATTGCAAATTCTGTTGCAGGCAACGCAAACTCAATTTGGCAAGAAAAGATATAAATCAACAGATGGTCTTCAACACGTCAACAGAAAACACGACCTATGGTCTCGATGTACCGACAGATAATGGAGCATACTCTGTTATAACCCCAGACAAAATTGACGGGAAGCCTTTCACTCCCCCTGTTCCAACAGTGACAGTAAACCCAAACACTCACACTAAGAAAGCCTTCGCGAACAGTCCTGAGACTGATGTTGAGAAGGTGTCCAATTCTCTCTCAACGCCCAGTAAACAACACACCGACATGCCAAGAGGAAAGCCCCACATGCATCTCTCCGGACCCAACAACGACACAGCAGAAAGTATTCAACAGTACAGAAGCGGAGATGGAGGGTACACTGGACTGGACAAATCTGCAGGAGGTACTGGTGTAGCCATCTCCGAGGGCATTCAGTACCACATCCTCGAGAAGCGCAGCTCCCCGGGAAGGGATAAAAGTGATGCTGGTTTGTATGACCCCACGGAAGCTGCAGAGGGAAACTACGACACCACACAACAAGGGGGGAAGGCCAGAAAAGTAGATGACTCGTACAGTCACATAGGCGCGATAGGCAAGGGGTTTGAAGAAGGTGCATATGATGTCGCTAGTGCTGGGCCTGTTGTGATCCGGTTGGATGACACCTACAGCCATACGTATGAGATCACATGTAAGGCTATGGATTAGCATGACACGTCATATGTTATCAGAGATATCTAAGAGCATGGTAATAGTGTACTTGCAAGCAAATATCCTAATAGTGTTGTGTCCGGTTGAGCAAAGGGATTTATAGATAACGTCAGGAGAAATTGAACTGTTTGTAAAATAAGGTAAAATGATTCGACATTAGTAGATTAATAGTCTCTATGGCTGTCCATAGGGACGGAAACTACGTCAGAGTGTAGGAATGAATTAAAGAAAGTATTTCTTAGGTAAATTGTTGGACAAGAATAAATATATATGGGATATATTTGAACAATTAAAATTCAAACTAGTGCTTATTACAAGTCATAGTGAATTTAACAAAACACACACACAAGTATTATTGTATTATTGTTATTTAAACTTTGGAAATCTGATAATGTAGACGAGTGTAGAAAATGAACATAACCTTATTTTAGATGTCCTCGTTTATAATAATGTAAGTGAAATGTATTATCATGATGTCATGTTTTACACATAATCCCCCAATATGACGTCTTATATTTGGCATATGCCATTGAAAGACTTCAAAACAATGTACACCAATCTTGCATGTTATGACATTCATTTACTTGCTTGTTTATTTCTTGTTTTAACGCCACAGCCAACAGCTTTCAAGTTATATCACGACTCGGTGTACTTAAATAAACTGCCGGTCAAAAGAAAGTATTCACCAATCTGTGCTGGTGGTTAAATATGAAACAGAGGAAAAAATTGCCATTCGATGGTGATGTAATGTGCAGAGTGAAGCAGGTCTTGTCATGATCAGTTAGAGTTGATTTACAGATACCAGACAGTCATCCAAGTTAACGTTTTCATAACGTTTGTAATGTTTTGGTTCAATCCATGTGCCTTCCTTTGCACGGCAGTTGAGAAGACGAATTATGAAGTGATTGTTCGGGAAATACGAAAACATTCTGTCATTCGTTTCCTAAATTAGTATGACACCCACTCGCATTTTGTGATTGGTGCTGTTGATGTTAATAGACGTCTATGAGTGAATGTTAGCATTAATTTACCAATTTGACAAAGTGTTGGGTCCTGGATCTACATTTCCGTCGGTGTATACAGCTACAAACGTTTTCCCATGCAAAAGAAAAGTTGGCCATTTTGCTGCCTCTTGTGGTTTTTTTTATAATGTTTTCACCAAATGTTAATTATCTACTATGAGCCATATAAAATGAATTATTGAACATACATATACGTGCACAGCGAGTATATCATATATATGCTTTTTACATTCTTTGTTATTTGCCGGACTTCTTGCGGAAGGTAGTTGTCATAGTTCCGTGCTTTACGTTGTGCACACGGTCACAAATCAGGCAAAATTCAGCAACATTGATCGCTGGAGATTAGATTGATTGGTCCGTGTTCGGCAGCTAGACTCGTGAGGGTTTCTGGGGCTTCAGTCCTGGCGTACACTGAAACAAACCTTACATGCATCTCCTTAGACAAGATATTTTGTTCGAAATATGCCTCGGTTCACCCAGTAGTGAATGGTTACCAGGAAGGGAGAGAACGTAGTGTGTACGTGAACAAAGTCTTATGAGAGCTTGTGTTGTGTTCTCCCCTCGAGCTAAAATATAATGTTAATGCACACTGAACGCGTACAGATAATAATGTAATGCCATGACCAGGTTGCGATGATATTGAATGATAGAGTCAGCTTAATGAAACTATATAAATAAAATGTACTCAATAAAACTGCCTCATGTTGTTCATACAATTCATACAGTTTGTATCCATGTGATCTTAAAACCGTGTTAAGAAAGTAATCTCCTCGGCCACTTCATGTAACAAATCATGTCATACATGTATGTGTGGATCAAGGTAAGTTTGATTCTGAGTACTGGATGTCACCAACCAGTGCTCATTGTTTACAACCTGATAAAAAATAAGGTGTATAACTGTGATATCTGAGGCTACAAATGATACGGTAGAAATCGAAACATTATGTATAAAAGTGGTTTATGTACTGAAACTAAGAGTACAATCTATGTAACAATGTTACTATCAAATCTTTCGTTGATAGGGTAAAAAAAACTACATTTTCAGTTTGTCTACCTGGGCAACTGATAAAAACTTCTTCCGCCAGCACTGTCCACATTTTGAAGAAAGCAGCTCGGTGCTGCCATTTACAGGATGTCCTAAGACACGCAATCAACCAAGTCTGACGCCTGATGCGTTAACAATGTTTTAAGGATAGGTTCCCGAGGACCCATTCTATCACGGAATATCCACGGGGTATGGTATGGGACAAAACAATCGACCTTTTGATATGTAATAGAATATAAATATTTAAGAATTGGGATTTGGCCAAGAAGTTTAACATTAGCTCCAGGTATAGCGATGATCTTATATCAATCAATAACCATCAAATAGCTAATTCCCTTCCATCGATTTTCCCACTAGAACAAGAAGTTAAGGAGACCAGTGAGACCACCTCATCTGTTTCATATTTAGATCTATGCATAAATATTCATAGTGACAAAACACTCTCCACAAGACTGTATGACAAGAGGGGTGACTTCACCTTTCCAATAGTCAACTTTCCCATCATGTCGAGCTATATTCCTGCAGGCAGCTCCAGCCCTTGGTGTCTACATTTCAAAATTTTTGAGGTAAAATCGAGCATGCTATTTCAACCAAGATATCAACTTACCCATTTGACTTGCCTTCGCATGTGTTTGTGACGCGTGCCACCGGTTGGGCAGGATACTCTCACCTTTCGCGAACACCAAGTATCATCACTATTTGATAGTGATTCATGAACGCATGTTTATGATACAGTCGGAATCGTAAAATCGATTGTGCTTTTGGATGGGATTTCTTATGAAATGGCTTTGTCGCTTTTACTTGTAGCAAGCACAGGCAGCATAAGGTCCAATTGTATTCCGGAAACCCCATGGGTCTAAACAATGGTTACATTAGTCGTGATCTGTATCATTCGGGTGTCTTGCATCAGTTTAAACATAGAACTGTTTGTTCCTTGAACCGACTACAGTATAAAACTCCAAGGTTGTCAACGATAGACATCGTACGGTGCTTTCATCGCCATCTGATATACAACATTTATCTCAGTCACACATTTCTTCTAAAGACGATTGGTTATTGTGTTCTTGTATAACCCAAAATGCTAACAGGCCGGTGCATACGTCTGGTGACTACTAAGCAAAATAAAACATTCACTTATTCTTACGTCTCTTTGCTAATCGATAACTTGAACATTACAAAATGTCCCTGTGAACGAGGCACTCAACATGGCAATGCAACATATGGTATAGGGTATACAATCAATCACTTTAAGCCCGTAAATTGGGATTCAATACAAGTAGAAAACATTACACCTGGCAAGAATAAAACAAAACAAGACTTAACTTCTTCAGTTTCGCGACTACAGTTATATTGTATCATAATGCTACTCCACGTGTATTGAACCTCCGGGCAATGCGTCGTACCAGTCAGAGATCCCACTGACTGCTCTTGCTTGAAATACCAGTCATAACAAATCGAGGAAACGGAAAACGAGTTATTGTTTTACTTACTACCGCCTTGGTCAGTGTCACGCTCGCATTTTGAGAAAATACTCTTTGGCAAAAGAGAAGCGATTTTGAAAAAAAACCCCGCACAACCCACAACACACAGCCGGACCGTGTAGAACACCAGTGCCAATCACCCTCCATTAGACAATGTGGTCAACACAGGACCTCAGCTGTACACTGAGTTTGGATAGTCCTCTTTCGCGACTACAGTTATATTGTATGCTACTCCACGTGTATCGAACCTCCGGGCAATGCGTCGTACCAGTCAGAGATGCCGCTGACTGCTCTTGCTTGAAATACCAGACTGAGTGAGTCATAACAAATCGAGGAAACGGAAGACGAGTTATTGTTTTTTAAGACTGACATTGTACCACCGACTGATTGTAGTGAGTTAAACTTATTTATTTGGGTTGTTCTTTTCCTTCCGCAGTTGGAAATGCTTTCTTCGGATAAAGAATTGTTTTTTTTTTAAGTCAACAGGGCCAGTTCAAAAGAGCGACCTAAGGCTAAGAGGATCTAAACTCCTATACTTCAGCACAGACATACAATCGAATCGCAAAGATCGTTTGTTTGTTTGTTTGTTTAACACCACACAGCAATATTACAGCTAAATAACGAGTCTTGTGCGGACAATCCAGTAACTGACATCATGATCGATCAACGCAATTGGGTATACGATGTCAGTGTCACGCTCGCCATTTTGAGAAAATACTCTTTGGCAAAAAGAAGAGATTTTGACAAAAACCGCACAACCCGCAACACACAGCCGGACCATGTAGAACACCAGTGCCAATCACCCTCCATTAGACAGTGTGGTCAACACAGGACCTCAGCTGTACACTGAGTAAGGATAGTGCTCTTTTGAAAACAAAATAAGGAACAGAAAATAATGGTTGTAGGACATATTAATATTGACATAATGGAATGACGCGCGTAGAAATTGAAAATGTTACGATCGTCAGTCATTTCCATGTATTTCAAAATGCATTTGTCGGAATACAATATTTCTCCATAAACTATTTTTGGGTAAACGAGTGATTTTTATCTGCGCAATGACACAGATATTTGTTATGTATCGTCTTATTTTATGTAAGTTCTGAGTTTATTTTTCAACTGCTGTTGAAAATATCTGAATATGTTTAGTACTAAATTGGGGGCTGAGGCACGATGTCTTATTCCATGCTTATCGAAGAGACAGGGTAACTGTATTGCCAGCAAGCTCCTCTTCAGCAATATGAACACTTTCCTTCAGAGCATACATTTGTTGAAACAATATTGTTTGGTTGTGTCGCCATTGTCATATGCCAATAAAATTCACAATTCGCTTTATCACTGTAAATCGTACCCGAAGACGTGGATCGTTGCTCCCAATATCAATCACTGGGTTGTCTGGTCCTCTTTCCACTTTATTTACAGACCGCCGTCATATAGCTGGGATATTACAGAGAGCGGCATTAAAACATTCAAACAAACATAAAACCAAAATTGTAAAGACAAAGGTAACTGTGATCCCCAAATGAAATCTACAGTCACAGTCAGTTGAATTGCACAGTGGTCTGATTTGGATATAAACTGTGCTTTCATATATGTACTCTGTAGATTTGCCAGTACTAAACTGAATTTAGAACAAAGAGCGTAATGTGAGGTTTAAATGTTAAATGTAGCTCCGCCAATAAACAGGTAGCAAAGATCTGCATTTAAAATTTAGTTTGTTTATCACCTAATTTAGTCTGTGATACAGACCCTGAAATAAACATATCCAATTTAGCCCATGCAAGTCTATAATGTTTGGCATGTCTAGATTACTGAAATATCTGAAAATGCAGAAAGTCTCTGGGGTCCTATTTATTATTATGTTTTAAAACTATAATTTAACAACTGTTTATTTTCTGTAAAATATGTTCATTTCAGAGACTAGATGTTAGTCTACTCCTAATTCTACCATGACGTATTTAAACCTTACTATTTTGGTGAAATAAATACTAAGACAGTGGCATGGGCTCATTCTAATGTTTTGTGTAGGTGACCTATTTAAATAAACCGACATTGCTATGTATAAGATTATAAGAGGCAATAAAAGGGGGTCATGGACCCGGACATCGAATAGCTGTACCGCGATTGGGGAACAATCGTTCGATGACCACCTGCTGCGGTTGAGTGAATCTGATAAATTATATATCCAGGGACTTGCTGTGGTTAAGAGATGCGGATAATTCGATGTCCAGGTACCTGTTGTGGTTGAGTGAGTCTGATAATTCGATGTCCAGGTACCTACGTCGTAAAGAGATTCGGATAAATCGATGTTCAGGTACCTGCTGTAGTTGAGTGAGTCTGATAATTCGATGTCCAGGTACCTACGTGGTTAAGAGATTCGGATAAATCGATGTCCAGGTACCTGCTGTAGTTGAGTGAGTCTGATAATTCGATGTCCAGGTACCTACATGGTTAAGAGATTCGGATAATTCGATGTCCAGGTACCTGCTGTAGTTGAGTGAGTCTGATAATTCGATGTCCAGGTACCTACGTGGTTAAGAGATTCGGATAAATCGATGTCCAGGTACCTGCCGTGGTTGAGTGAGTCTGATAATTCGATGTCCAGGTACCTACGTGGTTAAGAGATTCGGATAAATCGATGTCCAGGTACCTGCCGTGGTTGAGTTAATCGGATAATTCGATGTCCAGGTACCTGCTGTAGTTGAGTGAATCTGATAAATCGATGTCCAGGTACCGAGATATCGTGACAACAAGACTAAACTTCTACAGTACGGACACCGTTTATTGCAGGCAGTGTGAAGGCATGTATGTCACTATATTTTATTTAGATGTTTTCAATAGTATAATATTAAATCACATATAAATATATATTCAGCAACAAAAATTCCTGTGACACTGCTTTACAATCGGTGGCATACAAGAAAAATCTTTCTGGTGTTCAAATCGGATACGAAAATATGAAAACATGAAACACAGCGCAACCTCAGCAGAAAAAGCATGATATGATGGCAAAAATGTCTTTCGTGAAGCCATCATGTAATTAATGATGAAAACCAGGGTATTAAAGCACGCGTGTTGTAGGGATTTGGTATGCATTGTTTCTGCTTGTCTTGACAAATGCAACACGGAAAATCATCAAAATTTCAATTATTATTTGAAGTTTGGAGATGCCACGCCTATCTGAAAATGACCGCTTGAGAGCATTTGGCGTGTTCCAGTCAGGAACATCGCAGCGTGTAGCTGCTGGGCGACTGAACGTGCACAGAAACACCATTTGGACGTCATGGCAGCGGCGGCAGAACCCCCGTTACGAGCGTCCGTCAAGATCGTTAGGGGTTGGTCGATACAGGGCGGCCGAAGACCCAGGTTCGACTCCTGACATGGGTACCATGTATGAAGCCCATTTCTGGTGTCCCCAGCCGTAATATTACTGGAATATTGCTTAAAGCGGCGTAAAACCATACTGACTCACTCACTCGCCGGCTTAGACGTTACGGGATTGTTGCGAGGAGACCAGCCAGACGCCCAATTCTGACCAACAAACACCGCGCATCGTTGTGCCGTTTTTTGAATCAACATGTACCTGGCATGATTTGTTCAGTATGACAACACAGGGTGACACACGCTACTCACGTGTGAACTGACATCTTGTTCTTGCATCTTTCTCGTGTGACATGTGTCACTAAATTTGAAAAGTGGTTTTACTGGTCCATTGTCTGTTTGAAAATGTTTGAATTCTTTCAGATGTGTGTGTCTATTTTGATCAGGTTCTTGTTTGATATAGTGTCACAGGAACTTTTGTTGCTGAGTATAAATTATATAAAAAATACTATAGTAAAATTATACTATAATATAAATATACGTGTGAATTAATATTGACCTCAGGTTCTTGTTTTATATAGCACCACAGGAACTTTTGTTGAGTATAGATTATATATAATATACTGTAATAAAATTATACTATAATATAAATAAACGTGTGAATTGATATTGATCTCAGGTTCTTGTTTTATATAGCACCACAGGAACTTTTGTTGAGTATAAATTATATATAATATACTGTAATAAAATTATACTATAATATTAATAAACGTGTGAATTGATATTGATCTCAGGTTCTTGTTTTATATAGCACCACAGGAACTTTTGTTGAGTATAAATTATATATAATATACTGTAATAAAATTATACTATAATATAAATATACGTGAGAATTGATATTGATCTCATTTTGTCCATAGAAGCAAAACAAGTTTCAGTTCATGTACGCGACATGTGTCAACTCAGATACAGGGTCTCCAGGATAGAATAGGTCTTCAGCAACCCAGGCTTGTCGTCATAGGCAATTATGTTAATCGTAAGAGGCAACTAACGGGATCGGGTGTTCAGGCTGGTTGACTTGGTTGATGCATGACATCGTATCCCAATTGCGTGGATCGATACTCATGATGTCAGTCACTGGATTGTCTGGTCCAGACTCGATTATTTACTGTCCGCCGTCATATAGCTGGAATATTGCTGAGTGGGGCGTTAAACAACAAACAAACAAACAAACACACAGGGTCTGTGTACTCAAGTGCCGACGTGAGATTCACAAGATCTTCCTTCGGGAAACAGAATGTGGCATCGATGTTGACTATCTGCACTTCCCCAGAAGGAATTGTGCAGTGTTCCTTCAACCTAATGCATGACCTAACTTGGCCAAGGAGAGGAAAAACACTCTCGAGTGAAACACTTCTTGGTTGAGATAAAATCCCAAGTTGTGAGCAGCTGATTGGATATATTCAAACTCACGGACATGTCTTCTTTTCCGTTCATTTGAAGATAGTAGACGACAGGAAAGACCTTATAGTTGGCCATGGATGTGGCCAAACAGATGATGAGATGTGTAGAACGTAACATACAGTTCAGTAGATTCGCACAGCTGGTTCCTGCTGTGCGGTGGTGAAGATCTGTAGTTTCTTGCAGTCAGTGACGTCGTGCATGAACACATTGTGAACGCCAGCTTAAGTGCAAGTCCAGTTACTTTGAAGGTCGACTTCAACCCTCAGCCCTTTACTGAAGGGGAAAAATAATCCCACTTAATTGGTACGCGTGCGGCAGCATAGTCACAGCAGATGTAAGTTTACAAACAAAACTCAGTGATTTGCTTCTAAGATTTACTTCTCAGTTAACTCCCAAATTGATTTGGTACAGGTTTACTACAAAAAGATATCTAAAACAATAACATCTTATATGCTCTTCACTCACAAATAATAACTTTCTACACTCAAACGTGTCTAATATTCCAAAAGTCTGCAGTCAAAAGGTCTTACTTGCTTCAGTGATTCTAAATATTCGATGTCGCGGTTCTTTGTAGTTATTCGATGTCTTTGTCCTACTGACTTTTTTTTTATTAATTTGATGATCCGGTCAGAGGTGAGGTGAGGTGCAATTGGGTTTAACGTCGCGTCCAAGATTATTGCACTTATATAGCGACGTTCATGCACGTGTATGTGTGTGTGTGGCTGCTTGTACTAGTCCGGACTGATGCCGATTTATAGTGCTAGCTCACTGAGATACCATGCCGCAGTTTAACATGAATACCCCACTCAGACACAGTATACTGACTCCGAGCCGACCAGTCCTTGTTTTAGCCCCTTAATGCCGAGCGCCAGACAGGGTAACAACAAGTACAATCTTTTAACGTCTTTTTGTATGACGCGGCCCGGGATCGAACCCTGGACCTTCCGCTCTCCGGGCGGACGCTCCACCACAAGACCACAGAGGCGGTCTGATCCGGTCAGATCTTAATATGTGTTCGATTTGATTATTGTGTGAAGTGAACCACACATGCATCAATAAATAGAATGTCACACTCCACAGGTTGAGAAGTGCAAAGTTTTAAATGTTTCGATGTACCCTCACAAACACGCATTCATGCACGCACGCGCACGCGCACGCACGCACGCACGCACACACACACACACATGCCACACTGCCACACTGTGTCTGAGATGTTGATCAAACTGAGATACATGCTGTGGCATGTTTCAGAGAGGAGAGGAATTTTGAGAAGGTTAGTAATACCAATTACAACAAGTACCATCTTTTAACCTCTTTTGGTATGATGAGGCCTTGGATAAATCTTCCGACCTTCCGCTCTACCACGAGACCACGATGCTGATGTCCTAGTTCTTGTACATGGTGGGGCATGGGTGACCCAGCTATGTAAGGCACCCTACTTTGCTGGTCAGAGTTGCATCTCTAAAGCACGGCAGAATCCTATGCTTGTGGGTGTGAATCTCAGATTTATGGGTTTGTCTGCACCATACCAGTACTTATGGGTTTTACCCAAGTGGTAAACTCTGTCTTGCATTCAATCACTCTTGAGCATTGTTCATGTTTCACCACAAGCTAGCTACTGGTAGGCGTCTTTTCCAAGGTAACACAGTCGTGATATTGTTATGATCAGCTAATGGGTGTCTTGTTCATTGATGCAAAGATAACATTGCGACCAATACTTGACTGAGATGTGTCTAATGGCGCTTTGAACAATATTTCAGTTTTATCACAGCCTAACAGCTTAATGTGGATGTAACCACTAAGTCATTTACCAATTAAGTGAAACCCACAAGACATATACAATGCAGACCACGAAACAAAATTATTATGAACTTTGTATTCCAAACCAATCAGCGATCTGGCATTACTAAGGGGGGCCACTTTACACTGCAAATTTGGGTGTCTCTACAACACATGACCACCATACCTCTGTGGAAATATGAAGACCAGGTATTACTTGTATCATCCCATGAGGACAATGCAGCCTGAACTTGTGCTTATGGATACACTAATTGCAAGCTGCATATTTTGGGATAAAAATTGAAATTGAAATTATACATTAGTGTGAAAATAAACCTTAAAGTAGCTGTAACAATTGGACTGTTGTCAAAGAAAATATGGAAAGATCTGACACTGCAGGGGATGAGATCCTAAGCTGTGCATAATTGTTCAGAAGATGAACAACTTCAAATTGCCAATGTAAAACTTGGTGAAAATAATGATAAACATAGAAATAACTTTTCACTGAACACACCAGGGCAGAGAGTAAAATTTGATACTTTTAGGTGTCAAGCTAATCGACAAGGGCAGCCTTGCTTGGTTCACACAAAAGGCAAAAATTGTTAAAACAAGGTGCAGCATAAAAACATAATCCTATTTATGCGATATTTAGCAACATGAGAAATCATAATAACAAAAATCATTAAACAGATTTTTTATTACTCTGTGATGATATTAATATCAATCAGACATATGTAAGTGACTGACAGCTAATTATGGCGTTACAGAAAGAACAAAAACAGTCCCTTCATTACACTGAAAGCCAGGTAGGATAAAATACCTGTGTGAATCTCATAACTTGAGGAAAAATACATTGTGGACAAATTACTTACACACTTAAAATAGGAACTGCCTTGTCCGACTGTTATCATCATATAATTCACTTCATCACTTAAAACTTTGCATGTACACTTTGCATTGTCTACTATTGAGTATTGAGAAGAAACTGTTGACCTGAAATTGTCCCATATACAGTTGAACATGTTAAGGCCTAGAATGCAATAAAGTATTATGATATTGATCTTCTTATGAGAGGGTACCTAATCTCTGGTAAGCAAAGGTGAAGTGAATTGGTTGAAATTACCCAAACAATAATAGGCACCTTACTAATTTCATGTATATACAAATGACATTATATCTTTCTATATACAGAAGGGAATACGGAAAATTTGGAAGCTATACCCTTGAAACAAAACCTTATTATGTTCAAACTTAAGCCCAGTTCTCACAATGTGAAGGTATAAAATTATTAATCTTTACATGTCTTAGAGAAATACCGAGTTTCTCACTGGCCTCAAACCCTACCTTAAGTTGACATTTCTGCCAGGGAAGTGCAAAAACTGAATACATATATTTCTTGACTATCAAAAGATACCAGTTCAGCAGTTGGCACATGAAGGTATATACAGCGATTCATGCAAAAATATAGAAGTTTGCTTTGGAAACGCAAAAAAAAAGTATAAATGTGCAACAGAGCTGTAGCTAATCTGGCCAGCAGTTTTAAATGTCAACAGCCACCTAACAAAAGTTGCTACTTTCTGCATGACACTCTGCAAGAATGGATGTACTATTGAAAAACATTATTACAATATACAAAAGTTAACTTGGCCATGGCGATCATGTTGAAAATCACATGCAATTCCCTAGAGTAAATACAGATGTCCAACAGTGGTACTGGTAGGAATAAGCATGTGAGGTGTCAGCATAATTGGTCCAGTGGATTCCGGAGTGAAGATGCTAACAGATGATGATGATGAACACAGATGACGGACAAGCAGACCATGACATAAGCTCACAAAAATTTAATACGTCATGATAAGGCACCAGTTCATCACTTGTCTGACGTTTTTGAATGTTTTAAAATTATTATTGAACAGCTTATGAGTTGAGCTCTAGACATTAACCCTACTCTCATTCATCACTTGCCTAATATGTAAATAAACTTTCACTATAAATATAAAACAACTCAATTAAAATAGTATTTAAAAACACTGAGTAGCTTAAGGTACTTTCAACACTTTGCAAGCTTGCATACAAAGTTTCAAGCAATCCCTGAAAGCAATCACAGATTGAAGATTGATGCAACATAAAGACACCAGGAGAGACATTTTCAATACTGTTGAATAGGATTTGATACAAAATAACAGCAGGTCAGAGGACCTTCTTAACTAAATACAAGCACAACGTATATTGAGCCCTGTATGTTGCCTTTTATGGCCAAAAAAACAAAACAGGAAAATTTGCATATCAATAACACCCTGTGCTTTGAACATTATTTGAAAGGTATAGACATTGTTTAATACAAAACATCCTTAACTACATTACAGGTCAGTTAAAGAGGCAAACAAAACAAAACAAGGAAACCTTGATGCAAGGAATAATCACAAAGCCAAAACACTGGGGCATCAACACAAAACAAGGTCAACTTAGGAGAGTGGGAGAGTGAACCAGAGTGAATCATTTATTCATACTGTCACGTGCAGCTCATACTACACATAAAAACAATTAAAGTCAACATCATAATAAAAATAATATCCCCACAAATCACAACAAAACAAAATAATAAAATCACAGTTGATGGAACAACTACACATGCACGACCCGAAAATGAAATGTTTATGGAGTCACATGGAAAATAACTGAGACATAAAGTTGTTCAATATAATCGCTTTCAACTTCCAATATATTTGGTCTAGCAATATTCCAGCTTTGTGATCCCTCACCTATACCCCGGGGTATATAACGTTTTAGGGACATCTGGAATACCCAACTTATTTCCAATAACATAGGTTTTATTGGGTCTTTTAACCTAAGACTTAAGGATATGCTGAAACATAAATGGAGACATAACTTGAACTCATTAAGTAACACGAGGTTGTACTTGCATATCAAAAGCACTTTTTTATTTGAAAAGCATATGATAGATATTGCAGAATATTTAACAGCATTAACTAAATTATGGTGTTCACATAATCTTACGGTTGAAGTATGAAGTTGATGAAAGTGAGTGAGTGAGTGAGGTTTTAAGCCGCTTTTAGCAATATTCCAGCAATATCACGGCAGGGAACACCACAAATGGGCTTCACACATTGTACCCATGACGGGAATAGAACCCGGGTCTTCGGCATGGCGAGCAAACACTTTAACCACTAGGCTACCCGACCACCCCCAGTTGGTGAAAGACTTTGGCAGTAATGATACTGAGGATGAATACCATGTTAATGATACGTCCAAGGTAAGACACGAGTTTGCCACTAACGTGGCTATATCCCCCGACCCTGTTGCAAAATTTATGACACAATTAAATCTAAACAAACCCTAAACTTTTTTAACCGAGCCGGAACTTGTCATGGAAATTGTAAAAAAAAAAAAGAGTTTGGAACCTAAGTCCATCTTGTTGCCATGGAAACATAAGAAATAAAAATTTCTAAAATTTCTAAATAGCAAAAGGCACCAGTTCAACATGAACCTGACAAACCTGCAAGGTTTGATGAAAAAATATTGAACGGTTTATGAGTTATGCTCCGGAAACGAACCCTACCCTCACAGAACCTAAGTCCATCTTGTTGCCATGGAAACGTAAAAAATAAAATTTTCTAAAATTTCTCTAAATAGCAAAAGACACCAGTTTTGCTGAGTTATGCTCTGGAAACGAAACCTGTTTCTATATCCCACGCCAACTTTGTTGGGCGGGGGATAATAAGTCAGTTTATAAGTTTCAAAGTATGGCAAAATTTATTGACATGTTACAAGATACTTGACCAAATTAATATTTAACTTATTAATATGTATTTATCATATATTCCTGAAGAAAACATTTGTTTGGTCAGAATAGTTTTGCTTTTCTTGTAAATCTCATGTATCCTGGCGGACAGGGAAAAGGAGGTCAAGAAGGTGGCCATTGTTACTAATGCCATGTTGTTATCAATATTATTGATCGCCTGAACATGAAAATGGCCTGCACATGACATTACTTACAATATATCCTTGTTATCATCATCTCACTGGGCTACAAATCACTGTGGGATTGAGAGGGTCATGTGTAAACAGATAGGAAATTGAGTCTTTTCTTAAGTATGGCAAAAACCGTACTATAGAAATTAATCCCACATTTTCAAATTTCAGTTTCCTTAAATTTCTTCAATATTGAAGGTCGTGCTCCAAATGTAGAATATACACGAACAAATCCATCCCAGCATGCAACAAACACAGTGCCATCAGCTTCTACATGGACATCCATAGGCTGATTCATACCGTCAGAGATGGACAAAATCTTCTCCTGAGCATCAGGAAGTCCACAGTCACACTTTATCTCAAACACACTGTTTGTTTCAAAATCTGTAACATATATATCATCATTATGACAACATAATCCATTTGGAGAAAGAAATTTTTCCTCAAAGCATTTAGGGAGATACCGATACAATTCATGGCCACATTGAGTCAAACAGTGCAATGTTTTGTTTGTAGATTCAACAAGATGGATCAAACCAGAAGAAGAGATACTTATGTGGGTGAAGTCAAGATGAGTCAGCTCGTCACAGAGGCGTATGGAAGTGAGCCGCCTTCCTTCATAATCGATAATGTCTATGGGTCCTAGCACATCATTGCTGTGAGTTTGGTGCCTATGGATCGGAGATGTGACAGCTATAAAGGTTCCTGATCTGGAATCATGGATGCTTTTGTAGCATCGTTCAGTACGTAAGTCCGAGACTACTTCCAACTCCGACTCAATTGAAATAATGTAAATAGATTTCCGACATGGAACTGTCACTGCAACATAGCTGTCTGTCACGCTGGTGACAGATTTCAGCTTACCTGCAAGTTGAAGAGATTGTATTTTGACATCATGGTCCTTCCAGTTGGAAATGGTTTTAACGCTTTGATTTCCAAAGTCCAAAACCACAATGACACCGCCAACAACACATATTCCGCAAAACTGAACTTTTGTATTGTCACCTTGCATTTCTCCTGAAAGACATTTGAAAAGTCGAAACCTCTTCTTATGCGGTATGCAAGCTGGACTAGAAATGTGAACAGTCTCAAGGGTTTGATGGTTCAAACTAGGCATGGAAGATGAATGTGTTGTAGCAGTCTCAAAACCCCTCTGATGGTCACTAGTTATTGAGGGTATGTTGTTGATGCTTCTTGACCTATTTGAGGTAGAAGCTTGCGACAGCAGATCGACAGCAGATCCATGGGTGAAGGGTTGACAGGGGATTGCAGGGATCTAGCACGGCTCAAAACATCCTCAACTTGTGTCACCTGCAGACTTGCTGATTCATTGACCTTAAAAGCACTCATCAAACTTTCTATGTAGAAGTTTGTCTTGAAGTCAGAGGCCCACAGTTCAAGAGGCTTGGATGAACAAGGGGCTTTGATCAGCTCTCTGCAGAGAGGGCAGGGAAAAGCTTCTTTACGTTTTACTCCAAACTGTTCTTCTTCTGCTACGATGTATGATGATAAACACTTGAGGCAAAATGTGTGAAGACATGGCAGGGACTTTGGTATGGTGTACACATCATAACAGATAGTGCAAGTAAGAAATTCATCTTCGAAAGTGGATGCTGTAGCCATTGTCAATTCTGAAAACAGGTCATTGTTAACACATCATAACATGTCGGTAAAAGAAGTGAGCAAGTGAGTTGGGTTGAACGCCGCTTTTAACAGTATTCCAGTTATATCACAGCGTGTCAGCTTAATGTGGGAGGAAAGCCCAAAATGATGCAGGTCTCAAGACGTTTACCACTTCGGTGAAACCCATGAGCACAGGTATGGTGCTGACAAACCTAGAAACATAATCAGGGTGAACCGGGATTCGAACACAAAATCATAGGTTTCTGGAGTGCCGAAGGGACGCAACTCTGCACCGGGAATCACAGCGCCTTAGACAACTGGGCCACCCGGGGTAAAAGGATATGAGTTGGGTGTGACAACACTTATAGTGTTTCACTTACACCAAGCCATGTCAACTTGTTGTTGGGATAAGTTTAAAGTGACACAGATTGGTGCTTTTCAAACCAAAGATCATTATCTAACATTGGAATGATCCAAATGTTCAAATCCACAATATGCAAATTATGACATATGAAGGATGCAAAATCTGCATGACAAGTTGCAGTGTCGTGGCGTAGCGTAGGTGTTTTACACTTAATTTGGTAATTGTACCTTCAGTAGAAATGTGTTCTTGTGTTAAAACCTAGGCACAGGTAAAGGATGAGGTATGATAAGGACCATTTTGGACTAGTGGATATCTCAAAACTTCAAGCTACAGCAAATGCAGAAATATTCACATCATATGACTGACAACTGGCCTTGTTTTTGGTTTGTGACATGATAAAGTACAAATACATGACTAAAATGCGTGAACAATGGTGAACAAAGAGGACACACAAACCTAAGAGATAGGGCTGGGACAGGTGGGTACTGAGGACCCAGGTACCCACAGGACTACCCAGACCCGTGGTTAGTCACGTGATATATTGTTTAATGACAAAAATTATCTAGAACTCTATCGTCACTAATGTTCGCATTTCTTTCTGACAATGCACCCATTCCCTCTGACTTTTCATATGGTTGATCAACTTTAGCATATGCATTACCATAGCATATGCATTTACTTGTATCTAAATATGTTTTGACAGGGCTATGGTAAAATAAATTCCCAAACAGACATTTTGAGACATCTCTTGAGACCTACAGTTGTAGGGTAATAGGGGGTTGGGTACTTGGGTAGTAAATTTGTAATCGTCCCAGCCCTACTAAGAGAATATTACTCTGAGGAGTGAACAAATGAATAATATATGTTTGACCCATCCCCCTATCCCTATGCCAGGACCTTTCCCATATCTATAACACTTTGAATCAGTCCCGGCCCACAACTCAATACCCAAACCAAAACTCCCACCATCAGACCCACAACCTCAAAGGCCCAAATCCCACCACCATAGATCCACCTCTAATTCTGACCCCTGGACAACCACCAGTTCCAACTCCATACCCGACATGCTGTCCCCACAACCACAACCCATACTCCCAAACAGCTCTAATGTTTGTCTGACAATTCCACTGATTCACTTGACAGACAGCCTAATTCTACTTGATGTACGCATAAGAACAAATTAGGATAAATCATACTTCATATCTATAACTTAAAATATATACTGGTAATTGTGTATGTTACCATATTTTGTATTAACCTTTAAGTTTTGTCAATTTATTTAATAACCAAATTTGAGGCTGTGTTTACTTATTGGTAGACTTGTAGACTATGATGACAAAAATAAATGCCAGTTTTCTGGGCAATTTGTTATTTTGACTCTGTGAATCAAGCAATTTGTAAATTGAAATTTCAGGTATTCTACAGTTTGACTGAATTCAGATAAAAAAATTACAAACATATTTATATATCATGTGTGTTGTCACAACAATGCCCTTAAATCATCATTGAAACACTCGTGTTTTGACATACAGATCTTCAAATAGCCATGCCAGGTGTTCTGACGCAAACAGACTGTACAATATCTAGAGACACATAGATACTGATTGGCTAGGTGAAACAGCTCACCAGTTATCCAGCAGATACCTCCACCTAATCCTCAACGGTAGTAGCTCAAAGGGAAACAACTCTTGGTACCTGCAGATAAACACAAAGAATCATGTGTGAAAACTTAAAAGTACAACTTTTTGATCGCTACATTCCAACAACGATTATGTGCTATTAACTTCAAATGCCAATGCAGTTTTTAGCAAACAATATAAAATACAAAAAGTCGAAAACTTGTAAATGAAAATACGAATGAAGTAAAATTAACATGATGGCACTATAACCCCAGATATTTAACTACTGAACACATGACAAGGTGTAACGAGTGAGTGAGTGAGTTGGGTTTAACGCCACTTTTAACAGTACTCCAGTTATATCGTGGTGTGTCAGTTTGATGTGGGAGGAAAGCCCGAAGTGATACAGGTCTCAGACGTTTACCACTTCGGTGAAACCCACGAGCATAGGTAGTGTGCTGACAAACCCAGAAACATTATCGGGGCGAACCGGGATTCGAACCCACAATCATAAGTTTCTGGCATGTCCAAGGGACGCAACTCTGCACAGCGATTCGCCTTAGACGACTAGGCCACTCGTGCCCCCAGGTGTAATGAACATCACAATAGGCATGTAGCGGATAATAATCAACTTGATTAATCCATCCAAATTTCTACTGCATCTCATTTCTCCTGGAGGGAACTTGCAAAGACTTAAACACTTACAGTGTTTCAAATTCCTGCCTGCCCAACCACCCAGGAGAGGCTCTTTTTATCAGAGACATATGGTATATGTTCTAGGTAGGGTTTTTTAGCCATCAGTATATGTATAACCATGAGAGAAAATACTCAGAAAGGCCTCAGTTAACTCATTAACTTTAGTAGCCTATCGAATATCTGTGGTGAATGGTAATTTGGAATAATCATTTCTGTTAAGTGAGTATTTTAGTTGCGGGCAGAACAGAAATGATTATTCCAAATTACCATTCGATAGGCTACTAGAGTTAACGACCGTTACTGAATCAATGTGATAAAAGCTTAAAGTTGCATCCAAGCACGTGCACTGTCGTTGTCGCTGTGAGGAGGTTGACTATCCCGTTTAGAAGAACTCGGTGAAGTGGTTATCGCTGCAAGGAGCTTGCATAAATAACTTGCTTGAGCACGTCTGACAAGACAGGAACCATTTGTGTGATTCCGGGATGATGCGAGTGGTGACGAATGAGATAGAGATAGAGATGAGATTGTCCTACCTTATGTATACACAGTCTTTTTCTGGGTCAGCTAGGCTTTCATTGTGGTGTGTGACATAAAGGGCCTATCCATTTCGTGCAAAAAGTCCTCTGTTTACTTCCCACTACACAGCCACTTTCCGAAAAGATTATAAACCAAATAAGTGTTTCAAGGTTATATTGCTCTGTTTAAAGTAAGTTACTCTTTCGTATTCTTTCGTATTCTTTCATGCGATTGTGAAATTACCTCTTTTTGGAGTCTTGTTCATCGCGAACGTTTCACATGAAGTGTTGCAATGTGTCGTCAGCACTAAATGCGGCCTTGAGCTGGGCCCCGTCTCTAATATCACAATATAACTTGGCGCAAGTTGACGACGCGCATAAGGAGCCGGGAACCAGCTTATAAATGCCTCCTAGACCGAATTGCGCTTATTGTGATATTAGAGACGGGGCCCAGCACCTTTGTAGATTTAGTCAGCTCTGTACAAGACAACACTTCCGGGTTTATGTCGTCATTCAAATGATCCTACCGATTAAATCACTTTATCAATGTAAATATATACGCTATTTATCTGTCGGCCTGTTATTCTCACCTGGGCTGCGGAGCAAATCTTGTCAGCTTGCTGTATCCTCGGACTGTGGTGAAAGCTTCAGTCAGATGCTAGTTGTAGGATGGACAGGGACATTTTCAGAAACGGTGTGGTATTACAGTAAGTTACAAATAATGTTGGGCAAGAAAATATAGAATCTATTATATGGTCTCTTATTGCCCAATATGCTATGACACATATCGCGCAGTTTAGTCAACTGAAGTTGTCTCCCTTACAAAACAAATTGCGAAGAATAAGTTTTCTTAAACTGCAGCCATTACAGGTTGGGGATACTTAGAATGTGTCTTTTTTCAAACTTCTTAACCAAGTCCAACCTTGGTCGTGTGCTTACCCTCTAGGGTAGCCAGCTGTCGTAGGCCAAAATCACTGCAGCAGGGTTGAGTTCATGTCTTGCTAATCATTTGCTGCACTATTCCGGTGAGGGCTTAACTCGATATTCATCTCTGATCATTGCATAACATTCCAGGGCGCCCTTCCACAAAGCTGCCGTAGCGATACGACTGTCATAAGTTAGTGTCTAACTTAGTGATACGATCGCTTTGAGGAATGGGGCCCTTCTGTTTCCTTAAATTTAGCTTTTTGATAATTATCATACACAATACTTATTATGTTTATACTAGTATTACAATAATCAGAACGACCGATGTGTTCAGGACCAGATGATCGCATAGTTGGTCAGGTCAACAAGTAGTTCATCTTTTAGAAATTGCATGACGATGACGTTTGGGTATTTAATAGTTGATTTTTTTTTAGAAGAATGGGCACTTTCGGTTATTTCCTTTTACAAGTATTTGGCCCGTATATAACTTTAGGAATATCAATCAATATACATGTAAGGTTTGTATGGTCAAACTTTAAACGTTACGCATCCTGCCTGCTCTTTTAATTAAATTACACGTTTATGACTTTTAACAATGGATCCTTACACCTATGTGTAGAGGCGTCGAGAAAGCCTAGTGGTGAAAGCGTTCGTGCGTCCCGCTTAAGGCCCGAGTTTGCAATTTTCAATTTCGTTAGCGATCGGTAATGGTTTTACGTGATAGTATGGTTATATTACGTTGGCCTAAAGGTATTCGAGTCTGGACCAAGCAAACCAGTGGTAAATTATGGGAGCACTGATCGTTGCTGTGTAGTCCTGTGGGATATATGTATACTTAACCGCAAAAGAAACGTAACCCCAAGTAACATGGCATGAAACGTTGTCATTTAAATATCTGGGTAATTTTTGCCAAAGTTTCTAAAAGTTTCTAAAAGCAGATCACAATAAAACCGATCGCCGAAACGCATCACGGCAACGGCCATGGTAACCCGTGCGTTCCGTGCAAATTGAAATGTACATGCTTTCTCCAATTTCTTGCCCTATAAAAATCCACCCAAATCGGATAACATTCATTCGTTATTGATTTGTTACCACATGCCAAGATCGACAAGAAATCAGCGACACCAAGCCCTTGGACGATTGCAAGCTGGACAAACCGCCCGGCAAGTAGCCAATGCATTTCAAGTCCACGTAAGGACCATATACATGCTCCAGCAAAGGTACCAGACCACCAACACTACAGATGACCGACCACGTGGCGGAAGATCAAGGGTCGCCACCCGACGTCAGGATCGTCAGATTGTGCGACAGCATCTTCAAGATCGCTTTGTTACTGCTGCGGAAACTGCTCGACAGACCATTGGGACACACCAGCGACACATTAGTTCTGACACCGTGCGTCAACGATTGACGAGCAGACACTGCCACTGTCACAGGCCACACCGAGGACCTATTCTGACACCATGTCATCGCCGGGACCGTCTTCGATGGGCAATACAGTACCAGCATTGGCGCCAACAGCAGTGGAGAAGTCCTCTTCTCAGACGAAAGCCGTTACTTTATCTCAACAGCAGATAGCAGACAGAGTGTGGCGACGCCATGGGGAACGTTATTCAGATGCTTGTGTTGTTGAGAGAGACTCGTGGCGTGGTCCGAGCATCATGGTGTGGGGTGGAATTGGTCTTGCACAGAGGGTCGGCCCTGTGGTCTTCCAGAATATCGGTCCAGGGAGAGGCAATGGTGTCATTGATCAAGTCTTGAGACCACACGCCATACCTCATTTGGCACGTCGCTGCAACAACGAGTTTCAGCATGATAACGCCCGTGCCCACACCGCAGGAGCAACAAGGAGCAACAAGAGACAAGTTTCTAAAAGTTTCTAAAAGCAGATCACAATAAAACCGATCGCCGAAACGCATCACGGCAACGGCCATGGTAACCCGTGCGTTCCGTGCAAATTGAAATGTACATGCTTTCTCCAATTTCTTGCCCTATAAAAATCCACCCAAATCGGATAACATTCATTCGTTATTGATTTGTTACCACATGCCAAGATCGACAAGAAATCAGCGACACCAAGCCCTTGGACGATTGCAAGCTGGACAAACCGCCCGGCAAGTAGCCAATGCATTTCAAGTCCACGTAAGGACCATATACATGCTCCAGCAAAGGTACCAGACCACCAACACTACAGATGACCGACCACGTGGCGGAAGATCAAGGGTCGCCACCCGACGTCAGGATCGTCAGATTGTGCGACAGCATCTTCAAGATCGCTTTGTTACTGCTGCGGAAACTGCTCGACAGACCATTGGGACACACCAGCGACACATTAGTTCTGACACCGTGCGTCAACGATTGACGAGCAGACACTGCCACTGTCACAGGCCACACCGAGGACCTATTCTTACACCATGTCATCGCCGGGACCGTCTTCGATGGGCAATACAGTACCAGCATTGGCGCCAACAGCAGTTGAGAAGTCCTCTTCTCAGACGAAAGCCGTTACTTTATCTCAACAGCAGATAGCAGACAGAGTGTGGCGACGCCATGGGGAACGTTATTCAGATGCTTGTGTTGTTGAGAGAGACTCGTGGCGTGGTCCGAGCATCATGGTGTGGGGTGGAATTGGTCTTGCACAGAGGGTCGGCCCTGTGGTCTTCCAGAATATCGGTCCAGGGAGAGGCAATGGTGTCATTGATCAAGTCTTGAGACCACACGCCATACCTCATTTGGCACGTCGCTGCAACCACGAGTTTCAGCATGATAACGCCCGTGCCCACACCGCAGGAGCAACAAGAGACTTCCTCCAGCAGAATGGCATCAGAAACATGCAGTGGCCTGCTTTCAGTCCCAATTTAAATCCCATTGAGCACCTGTGGGACGAGATTCAAAGACGGCTGAATGACGTCCGACCAAGGCCGACAACTGCAGCTGAACTGCGTCAGGCGTTC
Organism: Haliotis cracherodii; assembly: GCF_022045235.1. Lineage (NCBI taxonomy): Eukaryota > Metazoa > Mollusca > Gastropoda > Lepetellida > Haliotidae > Haliotis > Haliotis cracherodii. The sequence goes on from NW_027266308.1 coordinate 31,819,737, forward strand.
CTCAGTGTGTGGGCTCAAGTGCCCATGGCCTTCATCAACTGCCTCATCCATTCCATGTATCGACGTTGCACGGCAGTCATCAATGCACATGGCGGACATACGAGATACTGACTTGTGATGCCATTTTCTCAGAGGCTAGTGTTGTGTTTCACTTTAAGAACATTTGACACTTTACTTTCACCATTGATTATCAGTTTTGCCAAATTTCATCTTTTTAATGTCTCAAAGTATGTTTACAGTGTTTGGCAAAATAAGGTTTCTCATATATCCATCCATAGTGACGTTTCTTTTGTGGTTCAGTATATTTTATGGAAACAAAAGAATCTAGAATTATATAAAAGCAAGTCTAGCCAGTTCTGTTATATAATCAGCATCAAGAAAATCATTTGTTTTAATTTTAGAGGAGAGAAATGTATTGTGTAATAAAAGATTTCAGAGACTATATGTTAGTCTATGTAAGTACAACGTTATGCACTCTGCCAGGACTAGAGTGAGGGTCGTCTCCCCTGCATTCTGTCAACAGACCACCATTTTATACATTCGTCACAACTCGCCCCTTTCCGTAACCTGCAAGAAGACTCGTCCCCCCTATCGATGAATGTTATGTGCGACAAACAAATCAGAATGCGCGTATGATTTCAAGTTCTTCGGCAAAGAATCCCTCAGAAATAATTTTTTATTTTTATTTTTATACCAAAGACACAGTTAAATGTGTTCAAACATACTGCATAATTCCACACGTCCTGATGTGCTTTAAATTGCATATGAAATATATATAATATATGGGGGAAATGTGTGAACCATTACGCAACGAGTTGACAATTGTTTAAGGTAAGCCCGTTTGCGATAAGACGGAACCCCGGCGCAAAAATGAGAGTCGCTATTCGGCTTGTCCCGGAATAACACTAGCTGGTCACGAATGCATTTTATAGTGTACTGTGACTGTCCCTGGACATAATGAGTGAGTGAGTTGAGATTAACGCCACTTTGAACATATTGTTGGTTATGTCACAGTGTGAAAGTGAGAGAAATGCCAGAGGTATGTATGTATGTTGTTTAACGCCGCACTCAGCACCATTCCAACTATCAATCTCATTAAAATCAGTTCTTAGTTCTCGCTACCGCTAAACAAAGATCTTAAGACATCCAATTACGGGTCACGTCAGACCGACCTTGCGCGAACTTTGACCGACCAATGGATTGACCAATCAGAAGGGAGCTTTCTCGTGCATTACGGCACCAATTTCAAATTTGCGACTACGCATCGAAACAAATTTTGAACAGTTCTCGACTACAAATTTGAAACCTGATCAAAAGAACATTCTGAAATGGCTAATAGATGATCTAGATTGCATGGATTCAGTCGTTAAACCCGTAACTATCGTTCAGAATACCCCGTGTTACAGTTTTCGAGGTAGAAATCACATTCCGACTGTCACTTTCATAATCTGGTAAGCGACGCTCTGATTAGTCGGATGAAACGTCGTTCTGATGTGACCCCTTGTGGGATGTATTCAGATCTTTGTTCAGCGGTAGCGAGAACTAAGGTCTGGTTTTAATGAGATTGTTCCAGCTATATGACGGCGATCTGTAAATAATCGAGTCTGGTCCAGACAATCCAGTGATCATGATCATCAAACTACTGAACTGGGATACGATGACATGTATCAACCAAGTCAGCAAGTCTGACCGCCCGATCCTAGTCGCCTCTTACGATACGCATAGTCGCCTTTTACGACAAGTATAGTCGCCTCTTACAAGCATGGGTTGCTGAAGACCACTTCTCAAGTTTAGTTACCAAGTTGGTCAAAGCCCACCCGGCATGGGCATGATGCTGGCAATGTAGGACATAGCAAATCTATGGATACAGGCATATCTAGGATTTGGATCCCCGATCAGCTGTTGCCTCAACAACTAAGAGATGAAACTCTGCATGCATGGCGAATTGAGGTGTCTTGGACCGTTGGGGTTACACTTTTTCTCGCCACACTGCTGTTACCACTGTGTGAAGCTATGCAATATTCACATTTATGGTGTGTGACTGTCTCAATGGAATTAGTGATTTTCGTGTCAAGAATTGACCACGTCACTATTGACAGTTCCATGGAAATACATTTACTGCCTTGCGCTATGCATGTCGGCCTTATTGATCAGCGTGGTCTGGTGGGGGTATTAGTCACGTGATTTGAAGTAGATTACCGGTGCAAAATCGACAACTGCCGATGCGGCTTTGTGATGAGGGTGCAGTCTTGGCCGGAGCTTTGTGTGCGTTTGAGCAATTTGAATTACTTTTCTTTTCATTTGGGGAAAATTCGTGTCTATAGAGCTTCCAAAGATACACATATGCTTGTTGCAGACTGCTGTTTTGGGACTTCTGAGAAAACATAGGGAAGGATTTTTTTCTTAAAAGGTATTTTCTTGTTTGTTTGTATTGCTATTTTTTCCTGTATGTGTTTTTATGTTTGTGTGGATTTTGTGATGATTGTGTGTGTTTTACAGTGGTTTTGTTTGTTTTTGTTTTTTGTCAAAAGTAGGATGTATTTGACGGTGTGGACGTTGCTTACGTTATCAATCACTGGGTTGCCTGGCCCATAACTGCTTATTTACAGGTGGATGTGATCCCGGTGACATTATTGACTACGTAGTACAACAACAACGACTTGTGCCTGCCATGACGAAAACCTCGGTCTGATTTTTAAAAAAAAGGCTCTGTAATGTTCTGAACTCGAGCAAAGTGTAGACAGGCAAAAAAAAGTACTCTTGTTATATCTGCAAAATCCTGCAATGTCACCCACGCATATAACTAGATAGCAAGATATCAGCCCCTAGCCGAGCGCTCTGTCTGTCGGACCCATACAGCCGCTGGTAAACTTGCTCAAGAAAGAGCCCTAGACCATGTTTACCAATGCATATCATTACAGATAATGTTCCACAGTGCTGTGAATTTTGAGCTAGCGACACCGCTGGATTGTGGGCGGTGCCAGTGTCTGCTGAACGAACCCCGCATTACGTCAGTCGCCAGCAGTCAAGCGTGCCTCCAACTCTCACAGACGCCGATGTTGTGAAGGGGAGAACCAACGACGAGTAGCATATCTTATCGAAAGGCTACCGAGGAATTCGATGCAGCCACGGACCGAACTGCCAGTCTATGTAAAGAACCCGGCGTTTTCAGCAGTGCACTTTCAAGGCATTAGCTGCAACCATCGTTGCCGCTACCGTTGTGGAATCTGCGGGAATTCGACCCTCAAGTTGTTGTAAGTGAATACTTCCCCCGCTTGTATGCGAACCAATACCTAACAGTTATGCGTGTTATGTCTGCCAGCACTCAACCTCGGATGTCGTTGCGGTATGTCAATGCATTAGGATTTAACTGTAGGTTTACTGACGCGATGTATCTCTAAATGTGCCATGAAATTACAGCGTATAATGTTGTTGATGTCGTTTGGTCGCCATTTTGGAGAAGTATCGACTGCGTTTTGACTGGCGCTGTGGTACTGAGGGATCGATACATAAACTGGAGAAAACATCGTTCTTCAATGACCTGCGGAGAGGATAGTGGAGGTGTATGTGACATATTTAGATTATGCCTTTGCATCCGGCACGTGGTGCATATGTATTAATGTGTGTGAGTATGTTGGCATCTACGCAGCTTTTCGCAATTTTCCATCCATATCACACCGGGGAGACACCAGAATAACGTGTCACACACTGTAACCATGTGGGGAATCGAACTCGTGTCTTCGGTGTGACTAACCAACTCTTTAACCATTAGACTATCCCACCGCACCTCAGACATTGTTTTAAGCCTACGGTGTGGTTGCCTAGTGGTGAAAGTGATGGCTTGTCAAGCAACTATCGTTGTCGTTATATGCCTGGAATATTTATAAAAGCGGAGTAACATTATACCTACCTTGCGAATTGAAATGTTTGTCTGTCTTACTCCGTGGCTAGTAATGTATTTGTCATATTTCCTCTATTTCGCCTGACTAGTTGAATATTTTCATCTACAAACATAAGGAGTCGAGCAAGTTTAAAAGTAAGTGTTTAACTTTACATAGTAATAACATGCAGTTTACGAAACCAGGATTAGCAGAGACAAGTCATCCTAATTATTGTTTCTTAGTAGTCCATCAATTAAGTAGCAGTAGTAGTAATTATTGTTTCTTAGTAGTCCATCAATTAAGTAGTAGTAGTAGTAGTAGAAGAAGGAGAAATGGGGTTCGTTTGTTACATAGTAGTAGCTGTGTGGATCTACTCTTGACCCGGATTATATGATTATGTTATAGTAGAAGTAGTAGTACCCTTTGGTTCATCAGCTGGATAAATCAATATATTATAAACTTGGGTAAGTTACGGTGTCCACGAAACATGTCAACTCTTCCTATCTCCCTCGGTATATATGTGAGTTATAATGAGAAGGTTGTCTCTTAATGCAATAGCAAATATATGCTCATAAGTTAAATTATCAGTGATTACATGTGGACCCCATTTTACTTACGTAAATCAAGTACATGTGGTGTATAAAATGCTCTGTTTTCTCTGAACATGGTACACAACTATTGTGCAATTTTCACGGTAAGATGAATGCATATCTCAGTTTTATTTTGGGATGGCATTTCTCACACGTTTGTGGCCAAGTATTAAAATAGTGCCGAGAAAGAATGTCACTTGGCAAACAAAACATGTAATGACTGATGTTGAATGTTTCAGACACGTCATACAGAGGGACACGATCAGATAGATACCAACATGGTGTTCACCATGAAAGAAGAATTAGTGATGGGGATCTTGCTCCTGAGCGTCACCATCGCCTGCGTTTCCTATATTGTCCTCATGAACCTCCTTCTCATCATCGCAATCTTTCAGGACGCCGAGGCAAGACGGAAGCTCTTCTTCAAGCTCATCCTGTCCATAGCTATTGTACACTTCATCCAAGGTGTCACTGTCATCCCGCTCCACGTTGCCGCCAGATTTGATATCGAACTGTTTAAAGACCTTCCAGATGTTTGTAAATACTGGCATGTAACAGAGTTGTCCTTAGCAGTTATTCTGGTCCTTCTCATCTTTATGCTGATGTTTGAGAGATTTCTAAGCTTAACTTCTCCAATTGTTGTTGCCAATACTTGCTTTGGTTGTCTGATGTTGCTCTCTCCGTGGATCTTGGGACCAGCGTTTACGCTACTTCTATTCTACACAAGTAATGATTTGCAACAGTTATTGGATTTCTTGCAAGGAAACAGGAAGGACAGTTGCACGTTGGGAATGTCAGAACAATGGATTTATACAGTGTTCGGATTCCTGCTACCATCTGCGTTCGTATTCGGGTTTTGTTGGGCGAACGTCGTGATTATGTGTATGCTGAAGAGACGTTACAGTGACAGATTCCTAGAAAACCCGATGAGTCACACCACTGCAAGTACCCTGGTGGCCCTCTTCTTCATTGCGATGTGGTTACCAGTACATTGCTCTCCCATCATGTCTTTTTTCAATAGAGGATCCTGCCCCGACCTGCTCAAGTACTGTGGCTTCGCAAATGCTGCAATAACGCCCTCTTTGTGGCTGATTGTGCCAGCTGTTAAGAAAGGATTCCACTGTATATGTTGCTGCGGTTGCCGATCATGCTGTGAGGATTCTCAAAGACAGGCTGGAGTCGTCCACGCGTCTGCTGTTGATGAAACCCAGATCAGAATGCTTGGACAAGAGCAGATTCAGCCATCGTTCACAACCAAATTGTAACATGATGAAGTCATAAAGGCCAAGCCTTCAACTATAATGTCTGCGGGAATAGTTTAAGTGATGAATATGTTTCGGAGCCATGAGTCAACGAATGGATTACAACGATTAGGCGCGGGGCATAAACAAAAGCTCATCTTATAATGCTGGACATCAACCAATTATTCTACTGGAACGTCTTCGTGTGAATCTGGATTGTCATCAATATCACCTTCATCTATTCCTTATCAACTCGTCATCAGCTGGTCATCATCTCGTCATGTTATATCTTAACACAAACCACTTACATTGTATGTACTTAGCGATCAATCATCTGTGTGAAGGTTAAACAGGAACTTTTGCTGTGAATACCGAACGTGAACCTGCAATTTGTTGACCATCAGCTTCAAACTGAACTGTGAATACCGTACCTGATCCTGTTGACCATCAGTTAGAACTGAACTGTAAACACCGTACCTGTTCATGTTGACCATCAGTTAGAACTGAACTATGAATATCGTACCTGTTCATGTTGACCATCATTTAGAACTGAACTGTGAATACCGAACGTGAACTTGCTGTTGCTTTGACCATCAGCGAAAACAACTTTGAATACTGAGCGTGACCTCATTCCGACAACAGCTATAACTGAACTGTGAATACTTAACGTGACCTTGCTGACACTCAGCTTGAATTAAACTGTGAAAACCGAACGTAAACCTGTTGACCATCAGCTTTAGTTGAATTGTAAATATTGAACGTGGATTGAACTGTGAATAACCAACGTGAACTTGCAGTTAGCTGATCATCAGCTAAAATGAAACTGAATACTGAACGTGATCATCAGCTATGACTGAACTGTGAATAATCAACATAAACTTGTTGACCATCAGCTATAACTGAACTGTGAATAATCAACGAAAACTTGTTGACAGTCGTCTATAACTTAACTGTGAGTACCGAACGTGAACTTGTTGACAATCAGTTAGTACTGAACTGTGAATACCGAATGTGAACTTGTTCGAACATCAGTCATAACTGAATGACAATCAGCTGGAACTGAACTGTCAATATTGAACGCGAACTTGTTCGACCATTGTACCGAGCATACATGATCTTGTAAGGTCACGTGCCATAAATAGACTGTGAATAGGTTAAGAACTTGTCATGAACTAGTTAAACTGTGTGTGTGCCATAGCATCGGTTGTAACGGTACAGTGATATACTGAACATGAACTTCCAGACCAACAGCCATACCTGAACAAGGAATTATTGATCATGAACTTGCCATGCCATCAGCCATAACTGAAATAGGAATTAGTGGTCCTGAACCGTTCAAGCCATCAGCCATACCTGTACTGTGAATACTGAACATGAAATCGCCAAGTCATCAACTTACAGTGAAACGTGGAACATGAAGCTTCATCATCAGTATTAGTATGCTGCTGTAACGTGAATGCCACACTGAATACCTTCCCTGAACAGCACTGAAATGTACTGTTAATATGAAAATGCAACGACATTGTTGTGTAACTGTAACACGATGCGAATTCAGTAAAGTTTCCTTACGCGGTCATTTTGACCCCTTGGTTTACTTTAAGATGGAATACCTTGACTGCCCTTAAACACCTGTAATGTTCTTATCCTATGATGTGCACATCTATGTATATACACATGTATCTACGTGTAGCAGTTTAACAGGAATCGTCGTCATTTTGTTCGATCTCTTCGATTGTTTTTAACCTTAACCACCGCGTTCCACAAAGCAACCATAGCACTAAGCCTGTCGTAAAACCCTTACTTTAACATAAATTAATGGTGACACAAAGATACTTTGTTGAATCGTGAAAGGAGCGCTATCTGAATGGCTTCCCCTCCTCGCCAGCGTAAAAGTGGAAACAACCCAGAAGAGTCCAGTTGTCCAACAACCTTCCTTCTGACACGTGGCCCAAGGTCCATTCGCCCAACAACCATCCTTCTGACATGGAGTCCATTGTCCATTTGCCCAACAGTAATATGAGGGCCATGGTCCATTTGCCCAACAAGCACCCTTCTGACATGTGGCCCATGGTCCATTCGCCCAACAGCAGTCCTTCTGACATGTGGCCCATGGTCCATCGCCCAACAACCAACCTTCTTACAGGCGGTCCATGTGGAGGAACCACGCAGCTGGGTTTGGATGAATGTGTGGGTGGATGTTTTCATGCACAGCTAGGCACTTTCAACATTATGTGATAAATATGACATGTATACTCATTTTGGGGTTTTCCCAAGTTTCAAGCGTTTAAAACTCTTTCCGTTTAGTGCAATGCAGTTACCTGTCCGTGGGTGATGTGTTGATGTTGATATTTATTGGTTGACGCATTAGGCTAATGTGACATATCAACACGGCCATGGCGCTGACCAATAGATACTGATACATTTACTGTGATCGCTGAGATAGTTGGTCAGAAGGACAAGCACAAGGTGGTTAATAACTTATCCCTCGCTGGCTCAATTCATTGTAGAGGGCATATACATTTTCCTGATTCGTTTATGAAATAAAAACAATGGAATAAAATCACACTTTATGTTCCGGGCAGCTGACTGGGCTTCATCATTGTGCCAGTCTAGAACAAAAAGATTCTCCCCTCTACTTCCTTCTGCCGCCTTTTAACAACATCTGTCTCCAACTACCCATCAACTCTCGCTCTCTCCCTATTTCCCTTTCTCGCTTTCTCTGCCCATCATTATCTTCCTGTCCACTCTCTCCCCCTCTGCCCCCACCCCACTATCCCCACCTCTCTAACCCAACCTCTCTCTTCCCTCTATATATCTTCTCTTCATTCGTGGTGGCCTCGGCAACGGATCGATACTGTGATCTGTGTTGTGCGTGGGCCGAAGCCCAGACAGATGTCACGCGAGAAAATACGTTACTTTCAAAGTAGGAACAAGGGAACCAAGGGACATAATGCAATCAAGGGAAAGATAATGGTGAAAGCAAAAGGTGGTATACGATGACACCTCATCTGATGATTGAATTTTCTCGTAGCCATGTTAAATGGACCATATATCACGATTTCAGATGTCACTGTATTTTCTGGTCGAGTGGATCCGTTTTCAAGGCAGGGATGTCAAGAAGAAATCCCGCTAACCAATTAAAAATGTAGTATGTATTTCTATGTCTGGTAGACTGTTTTTTTTTATAGTTTTCATTTGACATGTTTTGTTATAATCTCTCGGTTGCCTTTCTCCATTTAGAATTTCATTATATTGGGCTTTGCAGGAAAAACAAGATAAACGCTACTTAAAGCTGGGATCGTTCTAGATATAAACGACAATGTATTATTACTTCTGCTGGAGCCAGATGACTCATAGGTTGCCACACTATATATATATATATATATATATATATATATATATATATATATATATATATATATATATATATATATATATATATTAAGAATACTAATTCTTTGTTCTTTTATTCGATACCTCGTTTAAGGCAATGTAACTTGGTTCTGTAAAACTTCATCTGTGCTATGTTTTAACTGACACTTCGCTCGAAGTATGGATAACTCGACGTACGTCTATATGGTTCAGATGAGTTCGAGTTCATGGAGTTTTCATATACCATCCATTAAACACTATCAAAATATGGGCAGGGTCCGTCAGGAACTAGAATATCCTCAAGATATTGTCTGAACATTTGCACAATACGATCGGGTGGTCAGGCTCGCTGACTTGGTTGAAGCATGTCATCATATCCCAATTGCGTGGATCGATGCTCATGATTTCAATTACTGGATTGTCTGGTCCAGACTCGATTATTTACAGACTCACGTCATGTAGCTGGAATATTGCTGAGTGCGACGTTAAACAACAAACAAACAAACAAACAAATCGTTTGGCATGTTTGTGTTTTTATTTCATATGTATGCGTCCATGCAATCCATACCAATCTTGACTGTTAGTGATGTCGTTTCTTGAGCCCAACTCAACACCTGTTTATAATACCTCCGTTAAGTATTGATCTAGTGATCGTGTGGTGCTTTTTGACACATACATTTTACATTTCAGTGGAAATAAACTTTAAATAAGATTAAACTGAACTTGTATAGAGATAAAGCGTTTAATGAAAATTATAGATTATAAATTATAGTCACTAAATCGTGTTACATAATATTTTGCCGGAATCAAGGTCACTAGAGATTATTAACCATGAAATGGAGGTTAGCAGTATTCATGATTCACAAACGCCAAATACATGCATTCGTGAAAGGCAACAAGACACTCCAATGAACTAAAAACAGATCTCATATATGATATGTGTTCAAATGCTTAGACGCTTTTAAAATCTAGCGGAAGGAAAAACCCGAGTGCGAAATCGGGTCAGACGGAAGCACTCGTTAAACCTCCAACATTTTCATCATCAAGGAAGCGATTATTTACAGACCTGTTGTAACGAGGAATCACCACGATGTGGATGATGTCAACAATTCAGTGATACGATAACTACGGTTTATCGCCTACGTTCAATACGATTACCACCCACAACATCATTCAATGATATTGTTTCTAGGTTTGTCAGCACCAGACCGCTTCTCCTGGGTTTCACCAATGTGGTAAATCTCTAATACCTGCATAACTTCGGGCTTTCATCCCAGATCAATCTGACACGTCGTGATATAACTGGAATACTGTTCAAAGCGGCTTTAAACTCAACTCAATGATAGTAGTGCTAATGTTTGTCTTACACCATTCAACCACATGATAACTATTTTTAACCCCCTACCTCATTCAATGCATACGATAATAACTGTTTATCGTCTACACCATTCAATGATTCGATAACCACGGTATATCACTCCTATCAGTAAAATACTAGTAATACGATAACGTTTTTATCGTCTACGTCATTCAACGACACGGTAACCACTGTTTATCGCCTATATCATTCAACGATACGATATGCACTGTTGATAATATATACTGGTATCATTCAACGATAACATAACCACGGTGTGACCTACATCACAGGTTAACACCAATATAACTCAATGATACGATAACCACTGTCACATACGCGACCATCATTCCGTGATAGTATAATCACTGTGTATCATCAACATATATCTCTTTCGGCGATACGCCATATCAAGTAAGTCATTTGAATTCAAGTCAGCTTCTAAGTGAGCGAATTAAATTCGTATTAAGCAAGTTAGTGAGTGGATTACTTGAATGTACCTTGTAACCAGTGGGTGAGTGAGTGGCTTCAGTCTACCCTGTAGCCAGTCATGAGTGACTGAGTGGCTTTAGTCTACCTTTTAGCCAGTGAGTGAGTGAATGTTTGTTTGTTGTTTAACGCCGCACTCGGCAATATTCCAGCTATATGATAGCGGTCTGTATATAATCGAGTCTGGACCAGACAATCCTGTGATTGACATCATGAGCATCGATCTACGCAATTGGGATATCATGACATGCATCATCCTAGTCAGCGAGCCTGACCACGTGACCCCGCTAGTCGCCTCTTACGATAAGCATAGTCGCGTCTTTTGACAAGCATGGGTTGATGAAGACCTTTCTCAACCAGAATCTACAGAGGTCCATACATAAGTGTTGCAACTCAGCTATAATGAGTAACTGAAAACATTCCAGGGTGGCCCGAACAGTTCTAAACAGATTTAACTCCCACTGACGAATATTGTCAACTGAACTTTCCTCAAACATTTGCACATTGATACTATAAGCATTACTCATTATGGAAATGTTTGCATGTTGGCTCAGAATTTTTTTTATAGTCCGTGGATTTGTGTTCGGCAGATTGCAACAAGTTGTACTGTCACACGAAAAGAGACATCCTTATCAAGGAGTCATCAGTTCTTCCCGGTTGATCATTTCTACAGTGTTCTTCTCGGATGATCAGTGTTGCAGTGTTCTTCCGACAATGAACCCCAAGGACGTGTGTTCGTGTGTTAGTGTGTGTGTGTTAGTGTTAGTGTGTGTTAGTGTTAGTGTGTGTATTACTTCAGGTCCGTTTTGACTGGCACTTGTAATGTACAGTAAATTCATTCTAACAGCAGGGGTCGGCAGTGAAATTCGTAAATATATATATATAGTTTACCATGTAT